>NC_134547.1:71976418-73411220 GCF_050624435.1 Tenrec ecaudatus
CCCACTCATGGACATATTGTCCATGGCTGCTTTGGAAAAAGCACAGGGAGCAGTGGTCGTGACAGAGACCATGTGGCCCTCCAGGGCCTAAAATATTTACCATCTTCCCTTTTCAGACAAAATTCATTGATTCCTGACTTAGAGTTTTATACATTTATCTATCTATCTATCTAATTCAATATAGCAGCAGTCGGTTTGGAGGTTGTTACTATTACTATATTCACCTCTACTTTGCAGGTATGCGAACAGAGGCTTATAGCTGAGAAATGAGGGCCAAGGCTCAATCCCAGCTCACTAATGCTGTATCTTAGATCCTAGGATTTTAGTCCTTCGTGGATTTTACTTGGTTATCCTGTTTCATATAGTGTCATGGATGTCATAACCATATAGGACAGCCATCACATAGGAAACTCTTTGGCTGGTAGGTACTTTTCCATTCTCTCAGAGCCCTGGTGATGCAATGGGTTGGTTATGCATTGGGCTGCTAACTGCCACATCAGCAGTTTAAATCCACTAGACCCTCCTCTAAAGAAAGATGAGGCTTTCTGATACCACAACAATTTACAGCCACAGAAGCCTATTTGGTCACTCCGAGTCTGAAACAACATGATGACAGTGAGTGTTGTGTTTGTTTTGTGTTTTGGCTTCTATTCTCTAACGCAAAGCAGTGAAACGGGAGTTGTAGGGATTGCAATTACACCTAGCCACTCACTTCTGTGCTCACCAAGTATGACCCTACACTGCCATTGCGCTGATGCTGAGTCATAGGGAGCCTCTTTGGGTTTCCAGGTGTACACACATAGACCACCTTTTTATAGTGGAGCTGCTGGTGAGCTTGAACTATACTCCTTGTGGTTGGCTACCCAACTTGTAACCCACAAAACCACAAGGGCTCCTGAGTGTCACCAGATTGTTGTTATTAGTTTTCACTGAGTTGGGTCCAATTCATAGTGACCCCATGTACAAGAGAACATGACACTGCCCTGCCCTGCCCCATCCTCACAATTGTGCTTTAGCCCGAGTTCTATGCACTGCATCAATCCACTTCATCCTGTATTTTGACTTTTCACGGGCCCTCAACCTGACCATGATGCCCCTTTCCAAGTACTGGCCATTTCTAATAAATGTCTGAAGGAAGTGAGACCATGTTTGGCCATCTTCATTTCTAAGAAACATCCGGTCTGTCCTCCAAGATTTGTCCATTCTTCTGGCAGCCCATGGAGCATTCCATATTCCACACCCAAACCATAATTCCCACACCCCAATTATTCTCCTGTCTTCCTACTCTTTGTCCAGGCTTAGCATGTAGATGAAGCCTTTGAAAATACCATGACTTAGGTCAAGAACTGCTTCGTCTTCAAAGTGATGTATTTGCTCTTTGACATTTCAGAGTGGTCTTGTGCTACACATTTTCCCAACGCAATAGATCATTTGATTCCTTAAGTGCTGCTTCCATGAGCTTCAATTGTAGATGAAAATGAAACCCAAATAAAATGAAGTCCCTGACAAGGTCAGCATTTTCTCCATTTATCACAATGTTGACATTGGTCCTGTTGTGAGAGTTTTTCAATCCGTGCGATGGTTACAGTTTTCCATCTTGATTGGCAAGTGTCTCAAGTCCTCTTTGTTTCCATCAAACAAGGTTATATCACCTGCATATCACAGGTTATTAATGAGATTTTGCCCGACCCTGATTTGAGGTTCTTCTTTATATGGTCCATCTTCTCAGATGATTTGTTTAGTGTGCAGATTGACTAAAGATGGTGAAAGGATACAACTCTGACACCTTTTCTTATTTTAAAGCAAGCAGTGTTCCTGCATTTTTCAAAGCATGAGCCCCCTGGTTTATGACAAGTTCCACATGAGCACAATTTCCTCTTCTGGAATTCCCAATTCCTCACATTATTATCCATAATTTGTTATGGTCCAAATAGGCCTTTGCATAGTCAATAAAGTGTAAGTAAACATCTTTCTGGTATTCTCTGCTTTGAGCCAAGATCTAACTTACATCAGCAATGATCCACATCTTTTTCTGAATCCAGCTTGAGATACGAGTAACTCCCTGTCAATATACTATTGCTGTCATGTTTTAATTGTCTTCAACAACAATTCCCTTTCATGTGGCAGTCATGATATTGCTTGATATTTCTGCATCTGGCTACATCATCTTTCTTGGGAATGCATACAAATATGTATCTCTTCCAGTTAGTTGACCAGGTAGCTGTCTTTCAAGGTTTGGGGAATGAACTAGTGGGTGCTTTCAGGGCTACATTGGTTTATTGAGACATTTCAATAATTTTTTTTTGTCAATTCCTGGAGCCTTGTTTTTGCAATTTCCTTCAAGGAGCTCTAGAGGTGTAGTGGGTTAGATGTTGCTTGATAGTTGATTCCAAATTCTTCTTCATATAGTCTAATTTCAAAGTCAGCAGTTCAAAACCACCAGCTGCCCCACTAAAGAATAAGGAGGCTATCTACCCCTGTAAAGAGTTACAGTTTCATAAACCCATAAAAGCAGTTCCACCCTTTCCTGTATGCAACTATGCAGCGGAATCAGCTTGATGACTGGGAGTTTGGTTTTGGTCAGTGCAGTTCAAATGGCTTCCTTCAACATCATTGGTTCTTGATCATATGCTAGCTCTTGAAAATGTTGATAGTCAAAAAATTCTTTGGTGTTCAGTGACTGTGTATTGCTTCCATTTTCTTTTGGTGTTGTCTTGCATCATTTCAATATTTTGCCTCTGGAATCATTTACTATTAAAACTCTAAGCTTGATTACCCCCCCCCACGCCCACCCCCTCAGTTCATTCTGCTTGAGATATGCTGAATGTATACTTCCCTTTGGGTTTTAGAAGTCCATATCTCTGCAAATTTTATTATAATTACTTGGTTTTCTCAAGATGATTTAATTCGTTTTTTTGTTCAGCTTCTTTACTTCATCACTTCCTCCATTTGTTTTTACTATTCTATGTTCAGGAGCAAATTCAAAGCTTCTTCTGACATTGATTTGGCTATTTCTTTGTTTCCTCTCTTTTTAAAGGTCTTTTCTTTCTTCATGTATGATATTCTTTGTATTAGACCATAGCTCATCTGTTCTATGGTCATTAATCTTCAATGTGTCGAATCTATTCTTGAGATAGTCTCTAAATTAAGCAGGGATAAACACAAGATTATATGTTGGCTCTCATGGACCTGTTTCAATTTTTCTTCATTTTCAACCTGAACTTGCATATTTTTATTTTATATCAGTTTAGTTTCTTCATCAAGTCTATATTTCCAACTATTGATCCATCCTCTTTCTTTCCAACATTTGCATTTCAATCACTAGTAATTACCAATATGTCATGATTGAGTGTGTGATTAATTTCAGACTGAAGAATTTGGTAGAATTCTTCAATTTCTACATCACTTGCTTTGATGGTTGGTGCATTAAATTGAATAATAGCCATATTAACTTAATTTCCTTAGACATATTGATATCCTATCAAAGCATTGCACTTCAGATAGATCTTGAAATACTCTATGTGACAGATGAATAGGACATCATTCCTCTTGAATTCGGCATTATTGTCTGATGGAAATGGCTATTTCAACTCACTCAGGTTCACAATGCCTATTTTATGCTTTCCATTTCAATTTTTGTGCTCCCCATTTCTCTAGATTTGGTACATTTCACATTCAGGTTATTTTTGTAGCTGGTTCTACCGGTGTTACCCTATCAGCAAATGAATTTCCCAAAGCTTTAGTCTATCATTGAGGTGGACTCTCCTTTGAGGGAGCAGCTCTTCCCCAGTCAGGCTTTGAACGCCTTCCAACCTGTTGGGTTCACTTTCCAGTGCCGTCTCAGACAACGCTCCATTTGTATTCATAAGATTACATTGGATCATTTTCCAGAAGCGGAGCACACCTTTTTTCTTAGTCTGTAAGCTCCACTGAAATCTGTTCCCCATAGGTGACCCTGCTGGTATTTAAATAGTGGTGACAACACTTCTAGCGCCATCACAGCATCCAGGTCACCATGGTGTGACAGATGAGTTAGGAGGACAGATACATGAGGAGAGTGACCACACTGCGGGAAGATGGGGGAAGAGCATGACCACACCTGATGCTAAGTATTGTAGCTCCCAGACATCTACTTGCTCCATTCCTTGGAGGTTGGAGTTCAAAGTCTAATAGGAGATTGCCCTTAGGTGACATTTTTAATTTCTAAAATATGATGTAGACCGGAGATACCATGGGTTATAGGGGATGACTTATTTTTCATGTACTTCTATCTCGTGACTCCATTGTGGGGACTAGAGCTGGGAGATGGCATCTAGATAAACACAGTCACCGAGTCAAACTCTCCAGGACTTTTTTAGACTCATGCTTCTTGGGTAAATTTTCTTTACAAGACCTCTAAACTGTTGAAAAGCAAGAAGATTCCTTTGAGGACTACAGTGTACCTGACCCAAACCTCGATATTTTTAATTGCCTGTGAAAGTAGGACATTGAATAAGGAAGACCGAGGCAGAATCAGTATGTTTGAGTTACAGTGTTGCCAGCGAATATGGAAAGTACCATAAATTGCCAAATCTGTCTTGGGCAAAGCACATCCAGAATGCTCCTTAGAGACAGGGATGGCAAGACTTTGTCTCATGTGCTTTGGGGATGTTTTCAGAAGAGACTAGAGTCCTTGGAGAAGGACAACATGCTTGCTAACATAGTTGAGGGGTGCAGTGGGGGGCATCAAAAAAGAGGAAGGCCCTCGACAAGGTGGATTGACACGAAGTGGCTACCAACAATGGGCTCAGGCACAGGAACAATTGTGAGGATGGCACCTGACTGGGCAGGGTTTCACTCTGTCATACATTGGGTCGCTGTGAATCAAAATGAACTCAATCACACCTAACAGCAACAGGCATCTCAAATTTTCACGTGCATAGAAATTGCCTGTGGGTCTGTTCAACAAGAAGGTTCTGATCCAGTGATTCTGGAGTGGGGCCTGAGTCTCTGAATTTCTAACCAGCTTCTAGGTGCTACAGGAAGCTGGGCTGTGGACAGTCGGGTTCACTCTCAGATTCCCTCAAACATGGGAAGTGTAAGACACCCATCAGTGGGTTCTCCACCTGCAAAGTGAAGTTCAAGTGGACTCACACACCTCTCTCTCAATGGCTTTCTGTATTCCTTTATTTTGGGCTCCTCCTTGTCGCCTGCCTGGTCCATCGCTTGCCCACATCGGAGTTCAGACTACCCTCATTGATTCCTGCCTGCAGAAGGATGAAAACTGAAATGCCACACCCACTGCCAAAAACTCAGTGATGACTCATCTTGACCCTACAGGACAGGGTAGAAGTGCCCCCTGGGAGTTTCCAAGACTAACTCTTGAAGAGAGTAGAAAGCCCAGTCTTTCCCTGTGGGGAAGCTGGTGGTTTCAACCTGCTGACCTTGTGATTAGCAGCCCAACGCTTAACCCACTGTGCCACCAAGGCCTCTGGAGATGACTGAGACATATGGCTCTTCTGTGCTCACATTCCATTCAGGAAAGACAGCCACGTTCCCTAACACCGACTCCTCCCTCATTCATCTCAGCCTGTCTGCGTACATCGCACAGGCTGGTGATTACAACTTAGAACAAAAATTAGACCCTTTATTTTCAAAGCAAATTTGCTTTTCAGACCAGACTTTCAGCGTTCATTACAATACAGACTAATAAAAACAAATCGGGGAACATATGCTTTTTAAGCTTTCATGCTGTAAGAAACTGTAACAGTGTTAAACTGGTTTGCAAAAAAGAAGTTATGCATGATTCTCCTAGCAAAACAGGCTGCAAGACACCCCTTTCTGTTCCCCATCCAGACATATGCATGCTTTGCACGGATATCCACATAGTACTTGCATGAGTGTGCCCTGTGACTCTTCCACTTATATCATGAACCTTATTGTAGGTGTCACTGGATTGAATCTGGCCCACGGTGCCCATGGGCACCAGGGCCGGAAGCACACCTCGCCCTGCCTGTGCCATCTCCCCATCGTTCTGATGTTGGCTCCCGTTCCTGTGGCCACTGTGGCCACGCATCTTGTTGAGGCTCTGCCTCTTTTTCCCGGCCTCTCTACTTACCAAGCATGCTATCCTTTTACCGGGTCTGGTCTCTCCTGACGTGTCCAATGTGATACAAAAATTATAGGAATCTTTATTGAACAGAAATATTAAAAATTGTGAAGCTCTTGCTTCCCTGCTTGCCCTCTGCCTAGGTCTGTGTCCTTCTGAAGGCAGCGTTTCCATCTCATCTCTCTAGCCCTTCCCCCGAAACATTCTGGGCTCTTCCAGCAGCACCTCATCAGAAAGACACTTTTTATATTTCACGTGGGCTCACGTGGTGTTTCTTTTCAGTGCGAGGGACTAATGGAAGAAGGGGAAAGTCAAGGGGGGTGGTGGTGTGAATGAGATTATGTTCCCCAATGCAATTTTGTTTAGGCTAGCCTTTGATACCCTCAAAGACTGAGCAGATGCATTGTCATGAGGGGGAAAAAAAGGAAAACTCTTGGCACAACTTTCCTGCCCTTTTTCTCACCAATTCTCCTTCCTGTTTCCTTATAACTTCTTCATAACAAGCTTCTATGATCCTCCTTTAAGAAAGCCTATCAGGATTACACCTTAGGAGTCCCCAAAAACGGTCCCATAAAGTCCGTGCTGACTTTGAATTAAACTCGCTCAGCAGAGCTCCTCAGAAGCCACCTTTTATTTTTTAAGACAACTGAAGGAGGCCCAGACTTAGACGATCACCGAGAGAGCTTGTCCGTGGCCCTCCACCGCTTGCAGAGATGGGCTTACACATGTATCATCTGCAACCAGTCCAGGCCTGTGGGAGCTGGAGCCCTAGTCCCTTTGCATTTTCGCTTACCCTTGAGGGCCACTCCATGGTACTCATGGGATTCGTTTTAAAGACGACACAGCCTTTCATGTAACTAACTATGTTGGAAGGTCTTGGACATGTCTCCTTTATAGGACCATTTGGAGATTTTCTTTCATGATTTTCTCCTTTCCTTTCCCCCCTTCTCCTCCTCTTTCTCTTTTCTTCTTCTGCTTTTGCTTCTGCTTCTTGATCTTCTTCTTCTTTCTCCTCCTCTTCCTCCTTCTTCTTCAACAAGACAAGACTTCATGAACATTGGTCATCCTTTGCCTTAAGTTGATTTATTTCCTCCTAGTAAATTCTTCAGTCAGCATCAGGAGGGAGCATTCCACACTCAGAGGAATTTGAGAAGTCCAATGGCCGTATACTTGGGTGTTTCCATTCTTCCTGACAACCTCCAAGGATGACTCCCTGAACACATTTTGTGTCTGCCAGGCCAGCTGGGTAGCTGTGAAATTAATTCCACCCTTTACTACCTCCCGCATGCATTCTTCAAAAGCTGTTGGAACGAGTCCCAACTGGAAGCAAGGAGCTCAAACTAGATCCCAATGCTCAGCTGAGCCCTATGTCCTGGCTTCGTTTGCACAAATTGCTTTTCATTCCTACATGTCTCTAAATGTATATGCTCATGCTTCACCATATGGCAGGTATTTAATAAATATGTGTTTTTGAGTCATTAATATATGTGAGATCAGGTATGATCGTATAAAAAGATAAGACATCTTCACTCTAAAGAGCTAGCTGAACATTGTGTTTCATTCTTAAGCCTTTTCAGAAGAAATACCTCCTTCACATCAATGCATTTGCAAATATGATTTCCCCACTAATGTTGAGATCAAGCATCTGGAATTCATTCTGTGGGTGCCAGGCAATGTTGGTCTCAGAACCCCTGGGGTTAAAGAACCTCTAAATCCTAATTTCATTTTCTGTGACCCTACAAATAGATTATTGGCTGTTGAAATGAATAAGCAATCTATACCACATGAGACATTCAGTCATTTCCACCGACACTTGCAGTGCCATCCTTACTGTCTAGAAGCAAAGCGGAGGTTCAGAGAAGATACAGACGACTTATCCACGAGGACACAATTATAACTGGAGGAACTAGAATTTGGCTCTTCTAATTAAAGGCCAGCATGATTTGAGTTCAGCGCTGTCCGTGGTCACAGCCCTCATTTGCACCACTTTGCCTTCTTAACGTATGATTGATGATACCAGTTAGAGAGGATAACTCAGCCCCTATTGTAATAATCGAGCCATCTTTGCAATGCAAGTTCCCTGATAATGAGAACCAGGTGGGGTTCATGCTATCTTCAGCCTCATCTGACAATGTCTAACTGGAGCCCATTAACTCGCCAGCCCGGTACCTTTGGAGCAAGCATTGATCAAAACCAACCCAAACTTGCCACCATCAAGTTGATGCCCATTCATGGCAACCCTGTGGGACAGCATAGAACAGCCTCTGTGAGTTTCCGAGACTGTAACTGTTAAGGAGAGTAGAAAGCCCCATATTTCTCTCGCAGAGTGCCTGGTGGTTTAGAACTGCTGACTGTGTGGATTGCAACCCAATGCATAGCCACTATGCCACCAGGGCTCTATGCTGACTCACACTCCCTGCCACTGAGTTGATTCTGACTCCGAGTGACCCTATAGGATAGGAGAGAACTGTCCCTGAGGGTTTCTGAGACTGTGACTCATTACAGAAGCAGAAAGCCTCATCTTTCTCCTGCAGAGCAGCTGGTGGTTTCAAACTGCTGACTTTGCAGTTAGCAGTCCAACTCGTAACCACTTGCAACCCGGCCTCCTTATACCGATAGAGTAAATTAGTGCAAATCCATGGGCATCTCCACCAGGTGTCATCTGCCTGCCTTTGTTATTCGCTTGTCTGCCTCCCCTTTCCGTTCTCTTTCACTAATACTTTCTTCCACTGCCACTTTAAAGGTAAAAGCATTCCCCTTATTATCAGCTCAGCTGCTTTGTTTGCCCTGTGCACTGAGAGTTATTGAATCCAGATGATCTGTCTTTCCCCAAACACAGCACCTGCTGCCCACAAGGTGTGGGAAACTGACCTTGGCCAGGCGCACTCAGCAATTCCAGACTCACCGTGGAATGGCAAATCAAGTCCGTCATTTGTCGGAAGTCTCTTGTGCTTAGAGGCTGTGGATTTGAGTCTGCCTGATGCAAACACAGGACCCTGGTGGCGTAGTGGTTACACTTTGGACTGCTAACCATAAGAGCCGCACTTCGAAACGACCAGCTCCTGCTTGGGTGACTGACAGGACTTTCTACTTCTGTAAAGAGTGACAGTCTCAAAAGCTCACGGGAGCAGAGCAACCCTGTCTTACAGGGTCACTGGGAGTCTGTCACTTCGATGGCAGGGAGTTTGCTTGGGGGTTATGGGAATCCATGAGTAACACTGCAGGGGTGCTCCCAAGTGCTCCCTTGGATGTAAATCTTCACAGAATCAGATGACCAGGCTTTGTTTCTGTTCTTCCACGTCCCCCCCACCCCCCACCCCCCGCTGCCAACATTCAGAGGAGCAGTTCAAAGCAAACTGGTTGTGCCATCGCATGTCGTTCCATGACAGTGCGAGTGACAAAACGAACATTCTGCTGCTCTGCTTCATTAGTGCAAGCAGCGGTGCTATGTGCTTGCCGAGCTTTCCCGATTGGCCACAGCATTCTCAGAGGAACCCTGAAGGCACTGGGCAGGGAGGAACCAGTCACTGGGGGGAGCCACACCCAGGAAGGGGCGTCTGTCGTCTCGGGCACAGTGGCTCTTTTGAGAGGAGAACAAGTCCTGGAGAGGCACCCAGCTGACAGCTGTTGGCGCCCAACTTCTCGGCAGCTGCAGCAAGCAAGGCTTCCATCCTGAAGCTGGGATCCGGGCAAGAGACCAGGCTGTCCAATTCGCTTGTGGAAACAGCATTTCCTAATCAGCATCCCATCACCCCCATCCGATAGAATTTTGGTTTAGATTGATGAATGGTGATTTCCTGTTGACTTGTCAAGGAGTGAGAATTAAAAGGTACCCCCCCAAAAATCTTTTCCTCTGGGCTATGGTGTCCCATTGATGTAGCACACGAGTGCTTTTTGTGGAGCGATCGAGCTCCCCCCCACCCTCCGATCATCACTGGTTCTCCAAAGATGGACACTGCCTTTGGGGTGCTTGTCCTTTTGTGCACATCCACTGGGCCCCAGGGCCTTGTGGGGCGAAAGAGCAGGCCAGCATTTGTGACTCAGAGTGCAGCCCTCCTTCTCTTCACTTGGCCACGCCTCCCTCCTCCCCCAGGCACCAACTTCATTGTCACCTTAAGCAAGAAGCCTTCCCTGGAGAAACCAGGGAAGTAGTGTGTAGCATCTGCCAATCTGCATGGTGCAGACACGTGCACGGTGACTGGTTTCAAGCTACCGGTGAGCTGTCATTGAAAGTGGGGTTGGGAAGGGCTGGTATTAGCTGGTTGATCAGCTCATCCCCAGGCCTTCTCTGACTCTCAGCTTGATGATTATGTCCACTGGGGATGGGGGCAGCATGGTGGCGGGTAGGAATGATCCAAGCCAGGTGCAGATCGTGTGAGAACATCACTAAAGGGGATTACAAGTCACAGATGAAAAGAAGACTGCAGAAGAACGGGTGCATTTGAATCGTGGTGCCGGTGAAGAATACAGCGAGTTCCATGCACCGCCCAAAGAACCAGCAAATCTCTCTGGAAGAAGCACAGCCAGAATGCTCCTTAGAAGCCAGAATGGCGAGACGTCGCCTCGAGTCCTCTGGACATGTTGTCAGGAGAGACCAGTTCTTCTCTTTTGCTTGCTTGTTTTTAATCACTTTATTGGAGGCTCATAGAACTCTTCTCACAATCCATGCACACATCCATTGTGTCAAGCAGATTTGTACATTTGTCACCCTCATCATTCTCACAACATTTGCTCTCCACTTAAGCCCTTGGCATCAGCTCCTCAATTCTCCCCCTCCCTCCCCACCCCCTTTTCCCTCATGAACTTTTGATAATTTATAAATTATTATTTTGTCATATCTTGCCCTGCCCAACGGAGAGACTGGTTCGTGGAGAAGGACTCCTGCTTGGTGATGTCCCTGGCAGTGAAAAGAGGAAGACTTTCAATAAGATGGGCTGAGCCAGTGGCTGCTGCCAGGAGGTCAGACCCAACAATGAGAGGACAGTGCAGGATGGGGCAGTTTCCCTTAGAGTCGCTGTGAGTGACAACCAACTCCATGGCACCTCACAACCACAACAACCACAAAAGTCACACTGCCTTTATCCTCTTATGCTGGCAGGTCTAAGAGTGCCACCATCCATAACTTCACACTAGGACAAATAATGCCCACTCCTACCTCCTTGGGGGACACTGAACTCTGTCCTCTCGCAGACTCCGAAACCAGTCTGTTTAATTTGATAACATTGTGTTTTATCATGTCAGATTTTCATGATTCCCCTCTCCCCACAGACTGGGAATTCTGCAAACCTACACACTCTGCCTAGGCAGCACAGCACCTGGCCCAATGCCTTGGCTTATGGTCGTAGAAGCTCCACAGAAATCCACCAACTTGTTAGTTGCGATGACAGGCACAACCTGGTTAATTGAACAAGGATCACAAGTCCACGCGGGTAGGCTTTCAAACTTCGCTTTGTGATTCTTGCCATGCCTGTGATTGGCACTGGTGTTGGTAATGAAGCAAGTCCCAGAAATTATATTTTCTTGGGGTTACTCGGGGCACTCAATGCACATCTACAATGCCATGAGGGAGGGAGGGAGGGAGGGAGAGAGAGAGAGAGAGAGAGAGAGAGAGAGAGAGAGAGAGAGAGACAGACAGACAGACAGACAGACAGACAGACACACAGAGAAGGGGGTTGTCAGAGCCATGTGTTTGAGATCACTAGAGCACTGTCACCAGGCTGTCAAGGTTAGCCATCGGCTTCAATGATAGCAAGGAGAGGTAGGTGTGCCAGGGATAGGTGTGCCAGGGTGTGTAAAGCAGTGGAAAAGCATGCATTCACCTTGTGTTAGACTTACCAAAGCAAGGTCTCTCTGAGGAGAATGGTGGAAATGTGAAAATCACAGGCACAGTTCTGTAAGGACACCTGCTGGTACCTGCTGACAGGGCACAAGTCTGGATGTGGACTCTCTCCTCGGTAGACCCGTCCCAGTTCATCACTGAGGGTAGGAGTTCGGTAGGGAGCCGTTATGGACAGGAATGTGAATGTGAGCAGACAGGAAGGAAGAAGGGCATTGAGCATTAGCCCAGAGAGAAGGCTTGGCCCTGCAAGGGCAGATCTCGTATGCCAGGAGGTCTCCTACTGTCTCCTAAGTGGAGGAACATCCTCTCCGTCCCCTCGCTGAAAAGGCCAGTTACAGAAATGAAAGCGCAATTACAGAAAAATTATCCCTGGGCGACGACCACATTTCCCGATCATTTTACTGCCATCGCAACTCATGATTTCAATTTTCAGGGCCAGGAGTCTCCTCAGAAGCCCAATTTAAATTCCTAATAGGAGAGCCTGTGATTTGTGGGCTCACATCACTTCTGAGTAGACTGCGCTGGGTCGAATTTCCCAGGACTAGGCATCATGACTTATGGTTTTCACAGCTACTTCCGCTGAAGTGGACAGCCAATTCCTTTTCTATGCAAAGAAAATTGCATCCGGATTGGAGGAAGACTTATTAACAACCTGCGATACGCAGCCCTGCTGGTTGAAAGGGAGGAGTGCTGGAGGCACTTGCTGACACAGAGATCAAGGACTGCAGCCTTCAGTGTGGATTACAACTCAGTGTGAAGAAGACCCAAATCCCCACAACTGCCAACAGGTAACATCATAATAAGAGGAGACAAGATCGCCATTGTCAAGGATTTTGTCTTGCTTGGATGCGTAATCAGCGCCAATGGAAGCAGCAGTCAAGAGATCAAAAGGCGTGAGATAGCTTTAGAGTTTGGAAAAGCAAGGACATTGCTTTGAGGACTCGGTGCATGTGACCCAAGCCATGGTACTTTCAAGTGTAGCCCGTGCATGTGAAAGTTGGACATGGGCTAAGAACGATCAAAGAAAACATGATGTCTTTGAATTATGGTGCTGGTGAAGCACACTGAACGTGCCGTGGACTGCTAACAGGAGAAACCCGCCCGTCTCGGAAGAAGTACAACCAGAGTGCTCCTGAGCGGCAAGGATGGGGAGACTTTGTCTCAAGCACTGTGGACTCATTGTCCAGAGAGACCAGGCTCTGGAAGCAGGACGTCACGCTTGGTAAAGCAGAGGGACAGGAAGGGAGAGCAAGCCCCTCGCAGGGATGGGCTGGCACAGTGCCTACAACAATGGGCGGAGGCACGGGAACGATTGTGAGGCTGGTGCAGGATGGGCAGCGTTGGGTTCTGAGGTGCATAGGGTGACTATGGGTGCTCTCCGACGTGATGACACTGACCAACAACAACAAGGTGTGGCGGCATGCCAGAAGGAAACCCATGAGGTGGCACAGCGTGCAGGCCCTTGTGCAGTCCCCTATGGTGTGCAGTCCCCATAGCACATGCTGGGGTTCTCATCATCACCCACCAGAGTAGGTTCAAGAGGACTGTACCATTTCCTATCTGGAAATGGGGATTTCTTTTTAAAATATATACCTAGGTTTATGGTGTTTGTTTGTTTTTTTAATATCCTTGTTGTGAGTTGTAGCTTCAAGGTACAAGGGATGACCCCCTACCTTTGAAAGTCAGGGCCATGCTGACATAGCCTCCCACTCGTGCATAACAGTCTTCCAAATACCTTTGAACATGAAATGAAAAAGAATGCTAATCCTAGAATTATGTCAAGATTGAAGGCCCTTCTGGGAAAATATTGACAGAGATACAAATCAATACCAACCTCCACCTGTCCCTGATTCCCTATGTAAGTCGGGCAAATTGCTTAACCTCCTAAAGCTGTTTCCTCCATGAAAGTTGATATTCCCATGCAGAGAGGGGACCCCATAGCCTGGGTTTATAGGGTCCAAGGAGGCGTTGGGTATAACAGATATGAAATGCAATGGAATGCCCCTACACGCACAAGGGCTTCAAAAAGTGTGTGAGAAACACTTGTTACCCTTTCATTCCATGTTCTGACGAAACCATTTGAAGCTCCCTGGCACACACACAAGGAGCCCTGGTGGCATCGTGGTTACAAACTGGGCTGCTCACCACAAGCTCAGCAGTCTGAAACCACCCCCTGCTCCGGGGCAGAAAGAGGAGACTTTCTACTTACAACAAGATTTACAGGCCCGGAAACCCACAGGAGAAGGTCTATCCTGCCGTATAGAATGGTGATGAATAAGAATTGATTCAGCGGCAGTGAGACGTACGAACACACAGTGCAGAAGCTGTTAAAACGGATATGATGGGAAAGGTCTATTCTTGGCAGTCCTGACCATCTGATTTGCCTCTCACCTATTCAAATGCCACTTCTCCCCCGAGTTTTTGCCCCTTGTCAAAGACCTAAGAGACAATGAATTCTGGGGTTGCTGCCCTAGGTAACAATGCCCTTGTATTTTTTAAATAGAATGTTGCAAGCTGAAAAGTCAATGGGGTAGACGGGATCAAACTATAAAATAATTACATCAATTACCATCAAATTGATCAGTCTCATGGCAATTCTATATGTGGAGCAGAACAGAGCTGATCTCCATAGGGTTTACAATGGCTGATCTCTCAGAAATATAGTCTCATAGTGGCTACACATTGGGTTGTTAGCCACAAGGCCAGCAGTTCAAAACCACCAGTGGCTCCAAGGGAGAAAGAAGAGGTTGCCTACTGCTGTAAAGAGTTACAGTCTTGCAAACCCACAGGGGCAGTTCTAGCTTATTCTACTCATAGGGTTTCTCTGAGTTGG
This sequence comes from Tenrec ecaudatus, assembly GCF_050624435.1. Classification (NCBI taxonomy): domain Eukaryota; kingdom Metazoa; phylum Chordata; class Mammalia; order Afrosoricida; family Tenrecidae; genus Tenrec; species Tenrec ecaudatus. The sequence goes on from NC_134547.1 coordinate 71,991,179, forward strand.
AATTGACTCGATGGCGTGGCACCTAAAACCACAGAACCCCCTCTGGACAGTTCTACTCTGCCACACAGGATTACTACACATCACAACCCACCTGCATGTCACTGACAACAACACCAGCAATAGCAACTGCTACGACTTTGGGCTAAATAAGAAAGATAACTCAATGTCTGCGGATGGAGTTCATGTATGAGTGTGTATGTTTGTGCCAGGGAAGGGGGCACAGACAAGACATAACATCAACAATAACATGGGTTTCATGTTGGATGGTGACCAGTGACATGAATAAAGCATGGACGGGAGATAGAAGGTCTTGTGGGGCGGGGTAATCATGTGATTTGGGAAGTCTTTGCTGAGATGAGAAGTCACAGAAATGTAGGTGCCAAGCATCCTGGGTCGAGAGAACAGGAAGTGAAAAAGCCTTGAGGTTAGAGACTGCCCAGGATGTTCATGGGCAGAAGGTACCGAGGGAGATGACGAGGGTAAGTCCGAGGGTTTGAGGCCTGGAGCCTCAGGCAATGTGTTGTGAGGACTTCTCTTTTATTCCGAATATGAGAAAAGCCCTCTAGAGCAGCGGTTCCCAACCCTCCTCACGCCGCGACCCTTTCAGGCAGTTCCTCATGTGGTGGTGACCCCCCAACCATAACATCATTTTCATTGCTACTTCATCACTGTCATTTTGCTACTGTGATGAATTAGGCGACCCCTGTGAAAGGGTCGTGCAACCCCCAAAGGGGTCGCAACCCACAGATTGAGAACCACTGCTCTAGAAACTTGAACAGTGGAACGGCCCATGCCCTATAGCCCAATGGACCAACAAGGGCTCAGAGTTCTGGGTTGACAAAACCTGCCATATAAGGGCCCTCACAATAACTAAGTGTGGGCAGGATCCTGGTGGGAGTTAGATAATTTTATGTCCATGAGAGACTCTTGGCCAGGGGTAGAGTCCCACCTGTCAATCAAGCACAGCCTGGTGACTCCTTGATGGCATAAGCCGTGGGCATCACTGGGAATTGCTCTCTCTCCCACTGCACTTTCAGACTTGCTGGCCACCCTGAGAGCTGCTGGAGTCCTGACATATTTCCATTGACCGTGGCTCCACACGACTGTGCACCCACCAGCTGGTGATCTCCCTGCCTTCTGCACCATTGCATGTGGCTGTGTGAGCCTGAAGAGGGACTTGTGGACTAGTACCCGACTCATGGACTTGAGTTGGACTGGGGCTAGAGGGCTTTCTTGATGTAAAATTACTTCTTGATATCGAGCTCTTTCTTATCCATAGATGAATGTCACTGGAGTTGTTTCTGTAGTCAACCTGGCCTGAGGTAACATTATCTCCCCTCCCCGGTGTGTGCTCAGCTATGGAATTTCATGGCCCGTCCTCGATTTCCTAATTGGAAACCTGGGACGATGCAGGAGGCCACGTAACTGAGGTTTTGTGAGCAGGAAAGGAGCAAGTGTTCTTAGGACACACTGCCTCCTCAGCAGCACTTGCTTCAGACAGGTGACCTCTCCCTACCTGGCGCACTCACTTCCAAATGCACTTTCCATCGGCAACCCCCCCATCCCTGCAGGAGCTCCCTAAGAGGGAGCATTTCAAAACAAACACCATGAAGACCTGCTTCTTTCCTGCAGGGGGAGTTCACAGAGGAGAACACACATACTCCCCATGGTCCCCTAATAGACTTCCAGAGCCTCATTATCAAATGGTGGCCATGTTTGTCAATCCTGACTTTGAAAAAGGAGCCCGGCTCTTCAGTCTTTTAAGGAATAATGAGTATGACCCATCAGCTGAATATTCATGACACTCTCTTTACTCTTTAAGCAATTGTTTTAGCAGTCTGACATCAAAACCTGATAGCTGAGAATATCACACGTGGGTTGTCTGAAGGTTTGTTTCCCTTCCTGTTTTCCGGTAGATCTGACACACCTTTGAACTTTCAAAGGCTGTGGTCATGACTGACGTGGGGAGTGAAAGATGTTGCACTCATGAATGGTGGAGATGAGCTTATTCGTGTAAACTGTCTCCTGTGGAATCAAGGCCGGGCCTGAACTACAATGCGAGGGTCTGTAATCCCATGCAAAGCACAGAACAAAGGGGACAGGGTGGTGAAAGACACTTTGCAGAATCGGACGTCACTGAAGGAGCGGCGTGAAAGGGATTGTGGCTTAAGGCGGTGAAGGCAACCCTGGTGTCTTAATTAAAACGCCCTGAGCAAAGAGGACGAGGAGTCGCCCTAGAGGTTGGGGGAATCTTGAATAAAAGACTAGATTTGCAGTGGGGAAAAGATGATAATTTAGGTTCCATATTGAGAATAGCTACCTTAGCAAAACAATCTTGAATTTCAATCATCAAGGATATTTAGAAATTGGTTGGACAAAGAGGGCAATTGACTTTGGCGGCCCATGTGGGAAATAGCTTTCTAATTTTAGAGGCTGAAGTCATAATATCAAGAAGTTAACAACCAAAACAGCGCACAGAGAGAAAGCTGGAGGAACAGACGAAAATAGACCAAATCCCAAGGAAGCCAGGCAATGAGGCTGCTTGACTTTCGCACCTAGACACTGCCCAGACGGACCCGCTCCCTTCCAGGATCTAAGACGGAAACACACCAATCCGGAGGGAGGGGCGTGTTGACTTCACCCCGGGGGTTGAGGAAGCAAGACCTCGAGGGTCTTTTCTCTGGATCACGGCTGATAAAACAGTAGACGCACTGGTTTTATGTTCGATTACAGTAGTTTTAGGGAAGTCCGTCATCCAGAACTCAAACCAATACCACTGCCATCGAGCGGATTCAGATCACACAGGTGCCAGGGCACCGAGATGCAGGGTTGCTATGTAGCCCATGTCAACAGCACGCTCTGTCTCCTGCCAATTAATGAGGCAATTCCAGTGGGAGGGTGAGACACACACATGGCGACTAAATGCAGCCGGTGTTAAGAAACACGCAGAGTTTCTGTCTCTTCCCCGAGGTCTCTCTGGGCTGGGCAGTACTCCAAGTCTTTGGAAGGAGAGGAAAAGGGACCGATCAGCTTGACATAGGCTATTGAATATCATTTATTAAATAACCCCCAACCCAAGCTCACTGTACCGAGTCAACGTCAACTCATGCATAGTAATAATTAAAGAAAAAAAAAAACTCCAGAAGCTGCATTTGCACACTTACAGATCTGAAGTTAATAGCAATGACCCTTGTCTATCTAACTTGAACTTGGAAACGACTCACATGGTGTATATTGAAATACAAAAAGAACAGTTATCATTGAGTCAATTCTGATTCACGGTGATCCTGTAGAAACGTGCTCCACGGGGTTTTCGGAGGCTGCTTTTGTTAAAATAGATTGCCAGGACTTTGTTCTGAGGCACTTTGGTGCCACTTCCACCTCTAACCTTTCGCTTAGCAATTATGCACTTAACCATTGACTCTACTCAGGGATCCCATACTGTGAAACAGGTGACTGCGGTCTTGTGTGTGCGAAAGAGAAAGAGACAGCGAGAGCCATCGCGCAGGTAGGATCAACGAGGGGTAGGAAAGGAATGAGCCAGGAAAGAACAGAAGAATGATCTACTAATCAGGAGCTCTGGTAGCACAGCGGGTTACATTACCTATTGGACTGCTACCACGAGGTCAGCAGCTGGAGCCCACCTGCCACTCCTTGGGAGAAAGACTCGGCTGACTACTCCCATAAAGAGTGACAGTCTTGGAAACCCACAGGCACAGTGCTATAACGTCCCTAAGACTCAGCCTTGGCTTGATAGCAGTGAGAGCATCTTAATTAGAATTCAAAGAACAGTCCAGACAAGGTTGTGAAGTCAAGCTAGAGGGTGTCACGCTGGGACAATGGCAAGCAGGGTAACCATGGCTGAGCCCAGGGACGTGTGGTCTGTGTTGGATATGGATATGTGGTACCAGAGATATTTTGGAGATGGTGGATATAGAGATGTCGCTACAGAGTATCAAGTTTCAAAATCAAGACACTTGATGCCAAGTATCAAGATCAAATCTGTAATTTGTTAATAAGATGTGAGACTTTTAAAACATACATAACATCTGACCCAGCTGTCCATTGTAAGAAACACTTATCAGAGGAAACTACAAGCGAGCAAACAAAACTTGACGGACAATGATGATAGTAGAATTTTACTTAGGCCAACAATGATTTGGAGAATGATTAAGTCCATGCAGCCACTCCGTGCTATGTTGTGCAACCACTAAACCGGTTTAATCCAGAATTTGCAACCGAGGAGAGGAGAAAGCTTGGGATTTGTCCTTAGGTTTACAAAGCAAGGTTCAACCCTGTAGAGATCGTATCATTTCCGTTGGAATCATGTTAACACCTGGAAGAAAATAGGCAGAAATGCTCCACGGTGAGTTTGGCCCTAAGTTCACAAATACGTAAGTCGCTGTCCTAAATCTCGCTGATGAAATTCTCCTCTTCTAGAACCAGAAACGGTGAGTTGTTAAAAGTGAAGTACTGCCTAGCTTACTGGTGTAAACCCACTCTCACCCAACCCTACTGATTTCTGAACGTGAAACGCAGAACAAAGTCCCTCATAGACACACGCACGGACATGTACTCGTGTGCACAAGCAGAACATCCTGAAAAGTGAACCTGAGCAGATGGATTGTGAGGGGGTGGAAGCAGTGCGGCTTTTGGCAGGAGGTGGCGGGTGGGGTAGGGGAGGCGGGGCAGGCAGGGCAGGGCTCTGAGCTGGAGAAGGATTCCTTGCATTTGGACTGCCTGCGGAGCAATCACATGTCATTTGTTAGGAAACCTCCGCTGGGCTCACACATGGCGAACACTCAATAAATAGCCCCTGAATTGAAAGTAATTATTTTTCCAAAGGTGGGTTTTGTGCTGGTGGGTGGCACACGGGTGGTGGTGGGGAGCTTTCTTTAAAGACCTGTGCCCTCCCTCAGACACATGCACCTACGTCTACAACCAGTATCAGCATCTATAACACACACAGGAACCCAGCTGCTGAAGCAGGAGTTGGTAGATGTATTAGGAAAAACAACCCCACCTGTACAAAGCAGCAAGATGCCTCCAGGTGTTCGCAAGGAGCACTTGAACATGAATATTTTATCAATGCCAGAGCAGGTAGAGTGCAATTGTATCCATTATATTCCCATCACCAGCACACGTGCTTAAATGGGCCTCTGACTACAGAATTCAAATATGTTTAAAACATTTTTCACCTCCAGTGAAACCAGAAAATCCCGTGTTTTTATTGTTATTGCGCCTGCTAGATTCAGGGGCTATCAGGCGGTTGCATCTGGGAAGGGTGGTTTGGCAAATTTCCCTCCAAGGTCCGTATGCTTTTGTTCTGGTGTATTTAACTCCAAGTTCAAGCATGGGTGAGTTGGCACATAGGAGGAGGGGACGATTATGTGGTTCATTTTGTTATGTAACGTGGTTTTTTTTCATGAATAATCTCATCAACAATTTGTTTGGTAAGACAAATGAGAATACACAACAAACTTGTACCGACATATAATTCACATGCCATACAAGTCAGTGGCTTAAATATATTGCCCAGAGGTGTGCGATCATGACCACAGTCCATTTCCGAGCATTTTCTTCATCCTTGTCCCCATTCTTAGTAGCTGTCCACTTCACCTGTCTCCCTTGTCATAACCCCAAGAACCTATGCATCCAGTTACTGTCTTTAGCTGGACCCATCCTGGAGTTCACATGAAGAAAATCACATGAAACCAAACAAACCCAACAATACAAAACAAAGCACAGAGACCTCAGTCTAAGAGAGCAGAACCGCCTCCAAGCTGGAGTGCCGTGGCCATGCTTACTCACACGTGAGCAGGGAGGTCTGGGCTCTTCACCTCACGTCCTCACAGGAGTCCATGGACTCACGTGGTTTCATACCGACCACTAATAGTCCACCTCCGGGAGGGCAGGGCTTTATTTCATTTATTTATTTTTTATTTTTTGTGACGTTTTGAAAATCATTTTATTGGGGGGGCTCATACAACTCTTATCACAATCCCTACATACATCCCCTGTGTCAATCACATAGTGCATTTGACATTTTATATTGAATGGACTGAAGGTTTATAGAGCTCATTGCTTTTACATTGAGTAATTCATACACATTTGTTTCATGTCATGGGCTGCAATACCCACAATGAAAAGTCATTCATCCCATCTCTGCCCTTCGGTCCTTATTCCACTCATCTTTCCTTCCTAAATGCCCTTGTCATTTGGATGTGTCCTTGGCCCATTTGATCACAAATGGCTGCTTTTTCTTAGGAGTGAGTATATCCTTAGTGTTACTGTTCACTCTGTAGACCGATTATTGGGGTGAAAATTAAACAATGGGCGTGAGATCCATCCTAGGCTGCAAAGGTGGCAAAGGGCGAAGGTACCATGGGTTCCCCAGTCTCTATCCAAGCAGCAAGTCTCGTCTTCCTTATATTATTTTGAGTTCTGCTCCATATTGTTCTCCCACTCCATCCAAAACCTTCTAATGTGATCCTTTTCAGAGTGGTTGGTCGTGGTATCCAGGTTATCTTAGAAATATTTGAGGATATCCCTAGTTTGCTCAAGGAGCAGCTTAAATAAGACACAGTACTCCTCCAATATGGACCATGGGTGGACACCATTTCTAATACAGAATGATTCTTGAAATCAGGATTGTTTCTGTGGAGCAAAGATGTTCTAAGGGAGGTGAAAGTGGGAAGTGCAGTACCCGTATAAGGCTGTCTTAAGAAGCAACTACAGAAACAAAACCAGGACATGCAAGGGAGATTTTAATTTAACAGAAAGGAGAATTGTCTAAATATTCTCTGATCATGTCACAAAGCATGGAGCATCCCCGGGTGCAAGAAATCACAGACTGAGTGTGGGGCGTGTGTGGTTACCACAGAGAATGTTTCTATACCACAGAAGGAATCGTTCTGGATCCTAGACCATCCTATTCATTTATTTATTAGATATCATTATGGAGCAAACCCTGAGCCAGGCATTGTGTGAATCTGTTACATGAAGTAGCCTTGTCTGAACAGCAACTTTGTAGTCATTTAATGATATGTTGATAATACTCTCTGGACTCTGACTATCTGGCGGGTCTAGTACTAGGCATTAAGGACACAGCAGCAAGCAATAAAGACGAGGTGGCTGTCCTCAGCTTTATAAACTAACACCCTCATGAGTTTAGTTTATAACTTATGCCCTCATTTTTCATAAACTGAAAACCGAACATACTACTGTTAGGCACATTCTGACTCGCGTGGCCCTTCCGGAGGGAGCAGACTGCTCTGCAGGGTTGAGGAGGCGGAAATCCTTCCTGCAGCAGTGCGCCTTCTCTTTCTCTGGTGGAGTTCCTGGTGGTTCAGCCAGCTGCCATCTAGGTCAGCAGCCCGACAGTTAACCCACTGGTGCTGGCTAGGTCTGGAGCCCAACACTGAGCCCACTGTGGGCACCATCAGGGCGCATGGAGGCTCACCAATGCCGCCAAGGAGCATTTCCGTTACGATGATTCCACTGGATGGAGAGGCAAGCAGAAGTGGAGACAAGGGATGCAGATGGAAAAGACAGGAGATGGAGAATCCCAGGAGAATGAAGAGCAAATGCCATCTTCATGAGGGTGGAAGAACGTTTTCCAAGGATTGGTACACGAACCTGCGGAGACACTACCCACGTTCCAAATGCCCCTGGGAAGAATCTGTGACATCTTTTCTCCAAGGACTCCTTTAGCCAAAACTTCATTGTTTGAATCCTAAGGTTAGTATCAGTTGTGTCATATGCAGGCACAAGCGGGACAATGGACACAGGAGACTGAAGAAGAGGAATGCCCGTGAAATATGTGGCAGTGGAGAACGGGGTGTGCCCTGCCAGGAAAACAGCACAGCTGTCTCAGAGGAGCACAGTTGGAAGACGCCTCAGGCGAGAGGATGGCGAGATCTCATCTCACTCGTGCTTTTGAATATGCCCTCGGGAGACACCAGTCCTCAGAGAAGGAGGTCGTTCTTGGTGGAGTAGAGGGTCAGTGATAAAAGAGGAAGACCCTGAATGATGGGCTGGCTTCTAGTTGGTGTTATTCTTGCTAGAGGCCGGTGTATTGTGTTCCAACTCATAGCGAGGATGGTCCAGCGTGGTCCCTGGGGCAGGATGCAGTGGTTGGCAAGGGAGAGGGCAGGGAACAACAAGAAGATCAACAACAACAAGGAGATGGCCTGGTCCAGCAGCAGGCACCATGGGCTCACAGGGAACAACAATTGTGCGGGTGGTGTGGAACCAAGCAGTGTTTAGTTCTGCAACACATAGGGTCGCATTGAGTCAGAACAAGCTCAACACTTAACAACAAAAACAAGTGTCTGCTAGGACAGGAGGCCGGGCACATTCACTGCCTTCGGAGTGGATTCTATCCTCTGTCTCATCTGTCAGAGCCCCATTTACAGACCTTCCAAACCAGATGTTGGGGTTTTAGCTCAGCCATCTACTAAGCAGTGCTCTTCAACCTGTGGGCCATGACCTCTTTGAGGGTCCAATGACCCTGTCACAGAAGTCGTCCGATTTATAACAGTAGCAAAATTACAGTGATGAAGTAGCAATGAAAATAATTTTATGGTTGGGAGTCACCACCACATGAGGAACTGTAGGAAAGGGTTGTGGCATGAGGGAGGTTGAGAACAGGTGTTTTTCACCGATACTGGTAAATCTTCAAAAGCAGGACCCTGTGTACAGCAGAAATTGCTCCAAGAAGGAAAACTCAAATAGTTCCTTCTATAGTGGGTGATGGAACATTGGTCAGAGTGTTCCCTGTCTGAGGCAGAAACCTGTGATCCCTGAAAAGACTCAGTGGTCCTGTGGACTTCAGGTTCTCAGAGATTCCGTGTATGTGGTTCTCATTTTTTGTAGACAGGATTTCTCCTGGGGCTGATGATCCTTTCCGGGGAAACATGCAAACACAGGGACTCAAGGGGCTGATTGCCTACCTCCTGGTTGCCTATCCTTCAGGCGAATCTTTTCCATCTTCTGAATCTTCCAGGGTGCACCTTCCCACCCCTGCCCTTCGGAGGAGCTCAGAAGGACCCAGCATGGAGTGTTGTCCAGCGCTAGGAGGGCATCATCCCTTGTCACCCTATTTCCAGCACAACTCTGTCCTGCAAATCCAGTCCATGACATAGCTCCGCTGACCTGTAGCTTGTGGAACATCCAGGAAATAGAAATCTGGGAATGAAACAAGCTTAGTCGCAGGCCTCTCCTAACCCCCTCCCCCAGACCCCCCATTTCACTGCAGCCAGTTTGCCCCCTGTATTGACTGGTTCTTTCTGAAGTAGGCAAACTTCAGCCCCAGGAGGTAATAAAAGCAAACTTTAAATCTCGCCCCAGGTAGCGCAATGCTGGCTGCAGCCGCCTATGATTGCCCAGGAAACACAGACCAGCAGCCCAGAATCCTCCTCATAGCTACTTTCAGCACCACAAGCTCAGCTGTGAGAAAGGAATAAATTGGAGATTGATTTCTGCTGTTGCATTCATTTGGAGAAAATTTGCAGACAATTAAGCTGCCCCCTCCTGCAACCAAGGGTAGAGGGGGGTGTGTGTGTGGGGATGCTCCTTTTAGCCGGGGGCTGGTAGGGGGGGTGTAGTCTGTTTTCTACCCTTGTTGGAGCGAAGGGGGTGACCTTCTAGGCATCTGTGCCCCCAGCCCTGGGGACAGGGGACAGTATAATAGCTGTGTCTGGGAGCTAGGAGCTCACTGAGGCCTGGCTGGTTTGGGTAAATCTCTTATCCCTTTGACCATGGGAAAATGGGAATGGTGGTGCTCCCTGCTGCTCCTATTGTTAGGTGCCATTGAGTCAGTCTGGTTCTAGAGACTCTGTCTACAGCAGAGTCATGCTCCATCCATGCTTGGTCCCATTGTAACCCAAGTCATTTTACTCAGTGTAGCTAGAAAGTGCTGCTTGCAAAAGCAGCTAGCCTAAGGAACTTTAGTGACCGCTGCCTCTGGAATTTGTATAACTCACTACATTGCTCAAAAGCAAGGCAGGTTGGATTCTGATGGTCACCTAAAAGAGCCAGATAATGCTGCAGGTGTTTATGTTAGTGACGGAAAGCTAGATCCTGCTGCTTTGTTAACAAAGACATCCCGAGTCTGGTCCACGACTTAACGCACCTAGTGCTCTGTTTGCTTGATCATGTCAACAGTTGTTTCCGTTGGTTATCCTGGGATGAAAGCATCCATACATGACTCCCCAACGTGAAAATCCCAAAGCCAAGCGTATCTATTCTCTAAGTACTCTGATTTCAGCGAGGACACCATGAAGACCAGACGTTTTGCACTGTTGTGGTCTCCTCGCCGGCCCACGCCATCTACACGGCAACTTCTCTCTCCTACTCTGACTTGGATTGGCTAACTGACTCCAGTGCGCCAGAATAAAAGAGCTGCATTTCTGGGGATACCATTGTGGCCCCCAGGGTGTCGGTCCCTCTCCTTGTGGGGTTCCTCTTTCTCTCTGCGCCTCTACTTTACTGAGCTTGATGTCCTCATCCCTGGACTGGTTCGTCCGGACGACATGTCTGAAGTCCATGAGATGACATCTCCCCACCCTTGCTTTCAAAGAGCATTCTATTTGCTGGTTCTTTGGGCAGCCCGCGGTCCTTCCGATATTCTTTGCCAAGACCATACTTCACAGCCACCAATTCACCGGGGGTCTCCCCTGTCCTGTCCACCTTCAGTGGCACAGAATGTGGTCAGAAAGACCGTGGCTCGCCTTAGTTCTCCAAGTGGCATCTTGACTTTTAAGGCGTTAAAGAGGTCTCTGCAGCAGATTTGCTTGGTGCGCTGCAGCATCTGATCTCCTACTGCTGCTTCCATGTGCGTTGGCAAAACGACAACTTTCACACTTCCTTTGTTTGCCATGATGTGGCTGATCGGTCCATTTGCAAAGGTTTTTGTTCTAAATTGAGGCGTAATCCACATCGAACACCGCAGTCAAAGGAGTTAAAAGAGACACTATTGTAGCACACCTTAGAACTGCGTCTGAAAGCGCGCGACTCATGGTGCTGGTGGAGAATATGGAGAGTACCTTGGACAATCAAAAGAGCAAACAAATCTGTGCTGGAAGACGTACAGTCGGCATGCTCCTGAGAGGAAAGGATGTGAGATTTTGCCTCCGGTACTCTGGACGTGTCAGAAGAGACCAATCCTGGAGAAGGGCACTTTGAGTACGGCGGACTAGGGCAGCGGGGCAGCGCAAAAGAAGAAGGTCCTCATCCAGATGGGTTGACTCGGTGGTTGAACCCCAGGCTCAGACATCAGAAGCGTTTTGAGTGTTGCAGGACTGGCAGTGTTTCTTTCTGTCGTCTACAGGGTCACAGGGAGCCAGAACTGACTCAGTGGCGCCTAACAATAGCAGCGCTGTATGTGGCACATGATTACTCGATGCGTGTGCTAGCTCCGACTCCTAATGCTCTCTTGCACAACAGGACACGATGCTGCCCGACACCATCTTCACACTCGTGTGTGTCATGCGTGCTCTGCGTGACGTCCCACATAGAGGGCTCATCTCCCAGCCCTAAACCAGGCAGCAGGTTGGTGTGATCCAGGGGGTTTCTCTTGGGCTCGGTTTGGAAAGTCGATCCCCAGACCGTTTTTCTTCTCAGGCTGTCTTGCTCTGTTAGCTTCATTGAAGCCTGTTCTCCACAGATGGCCCCGTGGTATTTGTGATCGCAGTGACAGCTTCCGAGAACATAGAATGAGAGCAACCGGCCAGCCACCACGGCATGTCTCAGATGGATGGGCGGTGGAGTGACTCAATAAGGGGCGTTGTTTCTGGAGACCTCGCAGTGAGTCTAGGACCAGGATGCCAGGGACCTATCAGAGTTAGAAAGGAGCAAGGTGAGGAGGGCAGACTCTTGAGCCTGAAGCACAGGATGGAAACCAGGCAGAGGAATGATTCAGAGGATTCTGTGTCATCAGGGTAGACAACTCAAGCCCAGAGCAGCTAGCCTTTCCAAGGAGCCACTAAGGACTCCCAGGGCCTTGGCGGCTAGTTGACCTGCTCCCCTGGATGGCAAAGCTGGCCACCTGCAGGCCAGAGTGAGGACTTTACTGTCTCCACCCACTGCCCTTCAGCACCCTGCCCCCGACACAGAGGGATGCTTCTGGTTTCTGGAGTGTTCCACCTGCTAGAATAGTTCCTGGCAGCAAACTTTTGATCCGGTAGTTTAGGAAACCGAAAAAGGTGGCAGCTCATGGATTCTTTGCTGGACTTCACCACCTTCTCTCTCCCAATTACCCCCCAATGCAAAGATGGGGACTCTGAGGATAAGAGAGGGGAAGGAGTCAACAGATCTCTCCAGGTCATTTTCTTGGGTATCCGCATGCTGTTTCTCCTGAATCCGGCCACTTTGAGGAGGGGAAGTGGGTGACATACCTTTTGCTGCATGAAGTGAGGAGGGGCTGTGGTGGACAGAACTGGGAGCATGGATGGCCCAGCTGTGGAGCACTTCCTGGGGCTGGGTATCTTTCTGTTCTCCTCCTTCACTTTGAGGGGGTGAAGTGCCCATTTAGTTCCTACTCTGGGGCCCTCTGGGAAATGTGAGGGAGGAAATATGAGCCTGTGGAAAAGGGGAGGAGTGTGTGCTGCTCCAACTGAGACCCCAGCTATCCTGGGGGTGGGATGAGGGGATGACTTAGGAGATGAGATGGTGCCTCCATGTACCCCCACCTTGAGCAAGGTGCCAGGTCTTCCGGGTGCTCCTTCCATGTCACTGTGGGAGAAAGAGGAGGGAGTCTGATCCTGTTAAGATGCCCTGTCTCAGGAACTAACAGCGGCAGCTCTCCTCCATCCTGTACGGTCCTTATGAGTCTGCAATGACTTGTGGATGGTGGGTTCTTTTGTTCGAGACGCATCAGTATGAGCAGTGGTGGTGCAGAGGGTAAGACATCGAGCCGTGAGCCCATGGTTTGAACCTATCAACTGCTCTGGAAAAGAAGGGTCAGGCAGCCCATCCATCTAAAGAGCTATGGCCTCAGAAACACTACAGCGCAGTCCCACTCCCATCCTGCAGGGGCGCTATGAGTCGCCATGGACAGCAGTGGGTCTGGGGATTTACCAATCATCAGGAACCCATACGTGGTACAGGTAGGTAACAAGCTCGCTGGCTAGCCAAGAGGAAGGGTGCTCAAATCCACTCCCCGTGCCACAGAAGAAAGGCCTGGTGATCTACTTCTGTGCATCTGACCACTGGAAACCCTGAGAAGAGGCCAGCAGGGTCTGTGATACTCACATCAATGCTGAAACCAGGCAGAGCCTGTAGAAACACACAGTGCAGAAATGTTTGGGTGGGACAGTCAGGAAAGGCAAGTGCACTACCAGGTGGAGCAGGCTCGGCCTTCAAGGGTCCGAGGAAGGCTGGGGAGGGAATGACTGAAAATGGGCAAGGGTGTTGGTATTGGTGTTGGGGAGCAGACAGTGGGAGGAGAGATGGAAATAGTTTAAAATAACAGCAACTCATGGCCATTGAGTTAATTCTGACTCACAGAGATTCTCTAGGACAGGGTAGAGCTGCCCCTGTGGGTTTCTGTTCCTGGAACTCTTGACGAAGTAGAAGAGCCTCTTCGGTTTCCCTTGTTGTGGCAGGTGGTTTAGAGAGTTGCTACTCCACCGGGGCTTGCCTGTGTTATGAAATGGAGCAGGGATGACCACAATCTGATTTTCAAATGAATGTATGGTAACTCATGCATGAGTCTGTAAATTTTCTAAAAACCATAGAATTGTATCCTTGAAGCCGTTCGATGATCAGGTGTTTGAATTAAAACTCAATGATGCTTTTTTTATGAAGAACCCGTGGTTGTGTCTGATGGCTGTCACACTTACCCCCGCACCTCTTTCCTCTGTTTCCTGCCTCTGAGATAGTAGCTCCAGAGGGCACTGACCCCAACACGCCCAGTGCGGACTGATGGAAGCAATGAGTGGATGAGTTGGTGAATGAATGAATGAATGAATGAATATGGATCCTCTCTTCTCTCCCTTCCAAGTCCTTCATTTCCCTCTGCCTGCCTGTCCTGAACCCCTCCAATCCTCAGCCCCCTCTGTCACAGGAAACTCGGAAACTCCCCTTCTCTCCTCTCTGGGATGCTGAGCTGCAGCACTGCCTGGCCAGACAAAACCTGCTTCTAATGTGCCCCAGGGTCTCCTCAGATGGGGATTCTGGGAGGAAGGTAAATCAGATTTTAAAGCCAAACAGCCTGAGACAGAAAGATGCAGGCCCCAGCAGAGCCCCTGTGGGATGCAGGCTGTTTATGTAAGGGTGGCAATTCTCTAGTAATAAAACCGGCCCAAAGCCCTCTCTGAAGACGCAGAGCGCACACACACACACACACACACACACACACACACACACACGAGCCTGGCCATGGCGGCCTCCAGCCCCCAGCTCCCTAAACTGGCAGACACTGATGGATGGTAGTCCCGGAGACTCAGGAGCTACAGGGAGGGACTCAGGGGACTCAGGAGCCTGTTCTGTGGCTGAGGAACTGTGCTGACGGGAAGTACATGTCCTGGACTCTGTGCCATGTGCGGGAATGTCTGCTGTGCACGTCTGTGTGTGTGTGTGTGTGTGTGTGTGTGTGTGTGTGTGTGAGAGAGAGAGAGAGAGAGAGAGAGAGAGAGAGAGAGAGAGAGAGAGAGAGAGAGAGAGAGATGAGTGTGCGTGTGTGTGAGAGTGAGGGAGACGTATGCATATGAGCCTACTGAGTGTATTGTGTCTTTGTGTGTATGTGTGTGTATAAGAGAAAGAAGTGTGTGTGTGTGTGTGTGTGTGTGACCCTCAGTGGATTTTTACGTATATGAAACAGAGAGAGGAGGAGTATGTGTATGACCTTTTTGGGTGTATTGTGGTGTGTGTGTATGTGTGTGTGTGTGTGAGAGGAGTATGCATATGATCCTGTTGATAGTATTGTGTTGTGGTGTGTGTGTGTGTGTATGAGAGTAAGCGCGCGAGAGAGAGAGAGAGAGAGAGAGAGAGTCAGGGAGAGAAGATGCTGCATATGGCCCTAGTGAGTGTGTGATGGCGGTGCGGGTGTGCTGCAGTGGGTGAGCCTGGAGGTGGTCGGGTGCCTCCATGGGCATGTGTAAGGTTCACTCAGGTGACCCACAGCTGCTCCTCACTCCTCTTGGGGACTTGCCTCCTCAAGTTCTCTCTCCTGCAGGAACAGGACCCATCCTTCACATTCTGGCTGCTCTTTAAGCCACAGGCCCACTTCTGAACACAGTTCCTCCCTTCATTCTGATTGACGCGAGGATGGGCAGGGGCATCTCTGTCCACAGTGGTCACTTCCATATGAGTCTTCATTTGTCCAGTTCCACTTCTCCTTCCTTAGATCCTGTCCCCACTCCAGCCCAGCACCCCATCTTCCGATGTCTCTCCTTTCCTCCATTACCCCATTCCCTGTGGCTTGCCATCACAGCATGCTCTCGAAAGAAGCTTCTCCCCAAACTCACCCATGACCTCTTCATCATCAAGCCAACCCCTTTCATACAGGAGTCATCTGTCGAAGGACACAGAGCACTGTGTAGTCTGACGCCATCCTCCTCTATTTATGGGACTCTCCTATCTATCCTCTGGGCTTCCTGCTCTCCTCAGCTAACCTTTCTGTGGCCTTTGCCGAACTTCGGGGAGCTCAGCACTTCATCAAATCCCACTCTTCCCCCCGTGCCCTGCTCTGGGAGGAACAATGTCTCTGTCACATGCAGCTACTCTGGCACACGGTGGATCTGATTCGTTTCCTCCTCTTGCTTCCTGATTGCAGTGCCTTAGAGCTAGCTGCCCTCTGGAAATCTCCTGCTGCGTGTCCAACAGCCTCCTGCGGACAGCTTGTCTACAGGTGCACCCACTGTCAGGCCCCAAGACTACCTTCCGTCTTCCACACCTGCCGGCTTGTCAAAGCACCACCAGGAGGCATGAGACTTAGCATAGCTTTCTCTGTACCCTGATGCTCATTTGGTTCCCACACCCTGACTCTTTCACCTTCTAGGAACATCTCTTGAGCCGGTCACATTCCTTTTATGTGCACTGCAAGTGTCTTACCTTGCTCTGAGGTTACTGCCACAATCCCCAGTTCCTGGTTTCTGTACCCCATCCTTCATTCTGCCATCAGAGAGCATGTCGGGAAGCAAAGCTATGTTCACGGTCCTTCGCCACGTAAAACCCCTCCCATGCTGATTTCAGAATGACACTCAAGCTCCTACTTTTATTCCAGACCCTACCTCTTCTGACCCTCCCGACATACTTCTCCATTAGGCCTCTCATCACCCCAACTTTGGAGATGGCTTAAGTTTTAGCCACAATTCTGATCTGGCCATCCTTATGGGACTATACCATTATGTCGGTTAGATTTTTCTTTGTCACAAACAGCAGTAAACTTAGGACTTTAAACAACAATCATTTATTTAACTTAAAGATTTCTGACTAACTGTTTCAACTGGGCCCAGCTTGGTGGCTTCTCTGATCTTTCATGGGCCCCTTTCCACAGCTGAGGTCAACTTCCAGCTAGCTCAGCAGCTCTGTCTATACAGCATGGCTGAGGGTCAGCTAGGATTTGGGGGACACGGGGAAAGATATATCTCTCATCATCTAGCAAGCCATCCGGACTACATCAAGGTTGACATTGGCCCATCACATCCACTAAATTGTATTGGTCAAAGTACAAAAGCAGACCAGACTCATAAGGTCACAAAACAGATGCCACCTGTCCAGCCACCTTGCAATATAGAGATAACCATGTGCCCTTCCTCCTTCCCTTCCTCCTCCTCTTTCTACTTTGTGTGTGTCTGTTTCCTTCTGTAAGTCTGGTTTAAATATCTTCTCTATAAATCCCAGTCTGAGGAGGAAATGACCTAACCCTCTCTAGTTTGAATCTATCCCCAATCTTCTCATACGACCTCAATAAATTCAGATTCTGCTTACTACCATAAAGTTTTTATTTTATTTTTCTGAGCATCATTTTATTGTGGGTTCTTGCAGCTCTTATAACAATCCATGCATCCATTTTATTAAGCACATTTGTACATACGTTGCCATCATCATTTTCAAAACATTTTCTTTCTACTTGAGCCCTTGGTAACAGTTCCTCTTTCCCTCCTCCCTCCCCTTCACTCCCTCCCTAGTTAACCCTTAATATATTATTATTTTCATATCTTACACAGCCCACTGTCTCCCTGCACCCACATTTCTGTTGCTTGTCACCCTGGTGTGTGTGTTATATTGCAATCAGTTCCTCCTTTCTCCCCCCACCCCACCCCCGGGTATCACTTGGGAACCCTGTCAGTATTGCTGTCAGACAGAATCAACTCAGTGGTATTGGGTTTGCTTTAGGTTTTCTTTCTTCAAGCCCATTGCTATCCAATCTCTCCCCCTGTCTAACACCTCTTTGTGTTTGACAGCCTGCCCAAGTAGAAAGCGTGCATCTTGAGTTGAGAACATTTCTTGAAATCTCTCTATATCTTTAGGGGCCAAAAGAGAGCCCCATGCAGGTCCACCTCAGAGATATTGCAGGCTGAGTTCCCCATCTCCGCAACAAAGAAAAAGTCACAATATGATGAGTCACTTGGATTTCTTGCTTTCCCAGAGCATACAAAAGTTATATTACAGCACAACATAGTCTACAGTGTGCGCAGTAGTATAATATAAAACAGCTTGAAATATTGTGAGCAGGACCAAAATGGGACATAGAGACACAGAGTGAGAACAGGATATTAGGGAAGTGGTGGGGGTGGCCTCGCTAGAGAGAGGGCCACCCCAAGCCACAACTGTGTAGGGTCTGTGGCACACATCGCAGTGACACGCGTGTGCATTTCTCTGAGTTCTTAGGACTGAACCGCCCCTTCCCATGCGGCGTGTCCAAGCTCCCAGGAAGAGTCAGGGGTTCTACTCCAGTTACAGGTTCTAGTTGACCTCACTGGCTAGCTGGCCTCTATGGAGATCAGCTCCCTCATCTGTAAAATCAAGAAAATAAAATAGACCTTACAAGGTTTTCATGAGGATTTGTTGACATGCCACACAGAGGAAGCACTTCAGGAAAGTCTGTGGAAACATGAATTTTTTTTAAAATATTTTTTTCAGGAACTGTTTGAAGCCTCCTCGTGTGTCCTTTGCACAGTGCCTGTTCTCCTAAGGTTGCAGTCATTGCCCATTAGTTGGTTTTGCAATAATAGTAAGTAGAGGCTTGAGCACCTCACTCATGGACGATGATACAACCTCACTCTTCTTCCAGACCTGCCCATGGATGACATGGGTCTATCTCACATCTCTCTGTCATGCCTTCAGTCAATCAAGCACTCTCTGAGAGATTGAAAGGTGTTCCCTTATCTGCCCCCACCTGCCTATTCCACAGGTCTGATCCATATTCTGTTTGGTGATGGGTCCAAAGGATCACCTTATCTATCTCTAGCTCTATCTCATCTGTATGTATATCTATGATCTATCCTCATTGATATGTCTATCTGTATCTTTTCTACTACAAATATCCACACATACTCCAAGCACACCCACTTGCACCTCTTCAGTTGCAGGCCTTTATAGGCAAGGATACATTTTCATAAGAATCAACAGATACAAAGACATGTGTACGCCATAGCCTATTACCATGGTTACACACATATGCATGTGGTGTATCGTTCCATTCAAATCAGACACTCTGATTCCTACCTGGTCACAGTCACACAGAATTACATGTCTTCAGAACACACAGAAAGCATCGTCAGCCCTGTCAGGAGTACAGGTAGACACAGCCACAAATATGCGATCACAGGTGGACATTTGCCAATCAATACATAGGTCTAAATGTAGATACTATCGACGGGCAGAGACAGAGTCGCGGATATAAAAGTGCCGTTGAGCAAATGCTCATTGTGGCTTCTCATAACGTAAAGCAAAGGGTTACCGCTGGGAGAAAAAATGATGTTCTGACTCTGACCAGTCCTTTATCAGCTGGTGGGCTCCCGGTTATATGCGTGTGATGACAGTTTTATCATCGATCACCCACTGTATATTCTGGATGCAATTTCTTGAGATTCGGTGTTCAAGGAGTGCCTCTCGGATCTGTGAGATTCTGGGAAGTGGGCTGGTAGCCAAGGGTTTGCCTGGGGGAGCTGGGGGTAGGGGTTGAGGGGTAGATACTTCTGGAAACTCAGAGGGTGACACTCTTACCCCATCCTGGACTTGACATTGTGCCTTTATTCCCAAGATTGGGAAGCTTGTTCTTGATGCTACAACCTGCTTTCTCATTGCTGGAGACACATTTACACATGGGCTGTCATAATGAACCAGAGCCTCTGCCTGTCCCATTACAGAGCCAATCACCAGCCCTGCCATCTGCAGAGGACAGTAAATCTTTTCAACGCCTTCGCCTGACATCTCATCTGAGCCTCTGTTGTTTTTGATTTTTATCTTGTAAATGAGATTGGTACACTGCACATATTTTACATGTTTCTATGTTTCTGCCATTCTCTAATAAGGCAGGAGAGTCTTCATCGATGTGGCAGAGTCATCAGCTTTTTATAAATGTGACTCACAGGGATTTCTGCTGCCTTCCCATTGCTGTGCCAGCCCCTCTCCTTCCCCCCACCACCAGCTGCTTATTTTACACGCGCTTGTTTTCATTGGTTGGCCCAGTGCCTGTGGATTTGTTGGTTTTCACCCCTTGTGGCCTTTTTCTACTCATGGCTTTCTTCATACACGGAAACCAGTTTCCCATCTTTGCCTGAACCATGAGTCTCTGGTCTTCTTAGAAACCACTGTGTCTTCCTTTGATTGAGATTTGAGTCTTGAAACTGTGCACAGTGTAGTTTACGTTAAATAGAATGTGCCTGCCTAGTGGGTTCTCTGGAGAAGCAGAGGCAGTGGGATAGAGAGAGAGCAAGAGCAAGAGGCATTTACACTGTGAAATTGACTCGTGTGTTTGCAGGGGTTAGCAAGTCCACCAAGCGTGCTGAGAATGCAGTGGTCAAGCACGAGGCTAACACCATCGTTAGCAGTTCAAACTCATTAGGTGCCCTTCAGGAGCAAGATGTGACACTGGGCTCCCATGACCAGGCAACCTTGAGACTCTGCGAGGGCCTTCTACCCTGTCCAACCGGTCACCATGAGTCTGAAAGTGATTTCGACTGCAATCATCGAGTGTCTCATTATGACAAGTTCAAATTCTGTAGGTCAGGTGACAGGCTCAAAAACCCTGCAGTCTTGTGTGCCCATTCCCAGGAGTCAAGTGATAAGAACAGTGGAGAGAAAAGGACGCTGGTGCTTCTCTTGATCATGTGGAGGGAAAATATGTCCTTGGGAAAGCTCCCGCGCTTGCTCTTAAGACCATCATGTGTTTGGATGCAGCCCAACTACATTGTAGAAGCTGAGCTCTTTTACCGAATGCCCTGTCATTGGAGCTCACGTCACCAGGTCACAACTGAAGCTATCCTGTGTTTGACCAAACAACTGGGCACCAACGCCAGGCCACACTGACACCAAAAGCTAATATTGCAGTACTCTATAGAATATCCTATATTTTCCTATATATTTCATCCCATGTGTTCTCCCTGTTGCTAGGTGGATCAGAACTGCCAGTGTCACCGCATTAAACTCAGTTCCTGGTGACGGGAATCTCAGGTACTCTTCAGGAGAGGGGACAGTTGTGAATATCAGCAGTGGCTTGAGTTTGACTATGCTTATGGTAATTTCCTTTAAAACTCGACATTATATAATCATGTAATATGATTATATATGCATACATATATGCATGTATGTATCTATAGAGAGAGCCCCAATAGCACAGAGTAGAACTGCCCCTGTGAATTTCTAAGACTGTGATTCTTTATGGGAGTAGAAAGCCTCATCACTATGGAGTCGAAATCCACTTGATGACAGTGAGCTTGGTTTACACACACACATACACACACACACACACACACACACACTTTTGTGGGACTGGTATGACATGAACCTCTCATTTATTGTGTGATTTTATAGGAACCTGTTGTTCAACATTTGGATTGCTTGCTTCTGGTGATGCGCAAGGTAATTTTAGTTAGTCTGTGGTATTAAGTGAAGCCATATCATGTCTTGTAAATGATATCCAATTTATAATTCTCCTCCAGTCCTGATCCCATCAAGGAGAAAGTCTCAGCTGGGTGCTAATAACTCTCTAATACTTTCTTATCTCCATTTTAAAAGGAGTAAGTAGGTCCCTTATAAGGAGTTTTAATTCCAGAGGCAACTGTTTCTAGGTGGGATTTGTAACATCGTTCTATCTCCAGTATGTTTATTTTCATGTTTTTCATCATTTTATGGAAAGTCGTGCTGACATTTTATTTAAAACACTGATAGAATGTTTCCTTTTAGAATAAATGTATTTAGTTTAAGAAATAAGTTACAAATAAGGCAAAAATTATAAAGTAGTACTTCAGCAGTCCCTGAAGAAAGACATCGTGCTTGGTAAAGTAGAGGGGCAACCAACGAGAAGAAGAACCTCAATGATTGATGAATTGACACAATGTCTGCAGTAATGGACTCAACATAGGAACAATTGTGAGGACGGCACAGGACCGGACAATATTTCATTCCGTTGTGCATTGGGTCACTATGGGTTAGTACCAACTCAGTGGTACCTAACAACCATCACCACCAGAATAATATGGGGGAAGTGCATTTCAAAGTCAAACCATCACTCCACTAAGAACATCAACGAATCCTTTCATAGACTTGCTTACAGTAGCACACTATGCCTTTGTAATGGCCCCTCCAACCCCATTCACTTATAACTGTGAGGACTTCGTAGTTGGTAGGAAGAGTTCTTTGATACCTGGTAAATTCTATGGGTTCCTCACCAGATGAGTAATCTACTCACTGGAAGATTGAGAAAGGTAATATGCACGTGCACTGGAGGATGCATAAATTAAGACTGACATTGTGAATAGAATGGTTAGAAGAAAGGATTAAATGGTTTAATGATAGTCATTGTGAATCACAATGTCAGCCTTAGCATGATTCCAACAATGCACTTGCTAACGCTAATGAGGTTTGATAGAACAGAATTAACAATGTCCAAACAGCTGTATGCTTCCCCAACAAAGGAACTGTAGCTAAAAGCAGGTGGATACATCCTTCCTCTGGAGGGTTTTATTTTAATCAATCTTTTTTATTTTCTATTCTAGGATATATTTAAAGTTGCAAGAACTTCTCCAGTCCCAAGACAAAAGAGGTCCCTTGTGGTATCTCCGATTTTAATTCCTGAGATCCAGAGACAGCCTTTCCCCAGAGATGTCGGCAAGGTGAGTCAGACAAAGGACACATGCTGAAAGCACATTCTTATACAGGGATGAGGACACTGCAAGAAACCTGGTGTTGACTGTCAGGCAGCCAGTGGAACTGGCCTCACGTCCTCTTCAGCAAGAGACCAAATGGTTCTGGTCAGAATGGAAGTTTTATAAATGGTAAAAAAAAATATTAATAAGGTGACATCTTGGGGGAAAGTAAAAATATGAGAAGAAATACTTTGACTATTGTGGCTTGGAGATACCTCTGGCATAACATGTTACTGAAGCTATGTCAGGAGGATGTCATTGGCTATGAAATAGAATTTTTTTTCTTTTATAGATGATGTCTACCTTTTTGTCCAGATATAGTCCCCCAGGACAGCAGTATATTACTGTCTGATCTTCCCATTGAGACTCCAACTTTCAAATGTATAGGTCTGAGAACTACATTGAATTAGATCTCTAAATGATACCAGCATTGTCTTTGATGTCCATAAATCCACTAACAGTCCCTTTGAAGCAAACTAACCTTTTAATAACAGGGACCTTAAAACTCTTTCTGCTTCTATTTAGTACCCAATTCCAAAATCACTTTCACATTTTAGGTGCCTATTAGAACAGCACCCCACTCCTGGTACCAAATTCTGGCTTAGTTACTTAATGCTGCCAAAACAGAAACATCACAGGGAGATAGTGTTAGCAAACAGAAATTTATTATCTCAGCTTATGAAGCCTGAAGTCCAAACTCAGGCCAGCAGCTCTAGGGAAGTATTTTCTCTCTGTGTTGGCTAACAGGTTAGGAGAAAGGTTCTTATCTCTTTTCAGAATCTGTAGATCAGGAGTTCTTGGAGAACTCCATGTGCATGGGCATCAATCTGCCTCTGGGTTTAGGGGGTTCTCAGCACAGGGACTCTGGGTCAAAATGATGCACTCCACCCCCAGTTTTTCTTTCTCTGTGGTACTGAGGTTTCCTCAGACAATGGAACAAAATCAAATCCAGAAAACACCGCGAGATGAGTCAGAATAATATTTTTTCTTCTACAATGAAATCTTTATTGTCACATGAATGTAAATACTGACAATGTCTCTACCCCTGGGAGAGTCTGTAAAGAATATCAGATATCTTTCTATTGACCATGGGATTGAACAGTGTGTAAACAATCTTAATGGTGGGTGCTATGGGACACTCTATTTAAGTAAGTGGGGCACACCTCATATGGCAGACTCCATGCTTGGGCTTGAGTGAATAAAGTTATGAACAAGCATACTAAGCCTCATAATGACGGTGCTCATCTTGCAGTTGAGGCAACAGACATTTAGATAAATAAAATAAAATAGAAAATAGCAGAGTATGATGAATGCTATGTAACTTAGATATAGTGTGATGTGAGAGGAAATAAATGACAGCACCAGGAGGATAGGAAATCCGAGGGGTCTTTGTGAGGTTGATGGGAAGACTGGTCAGAGCTGGTCGTGTGTGAGTAAAGACTGGAAGGGTGAAAAGGGGCCAGGCACAGGGGAACAGGATAAGCAGCAGAGCAGTATGAGCAATGGCCAGGAGGTGGGAGAGAACATGACGCGTTGGAGGATCTGAAGCCAGCAAGTGACGTAGCGTGTAGTCAGCACCAAAGGCAGAGAGTTTGACACAATCTACAAGAGAGTACAGCGTTGTCTAACCCTGCGCAAACTCCTTGATTTTTGATGTCTTTGAGCCCCTTACTGAACACACCATGTCCAGATTTGGACAACCTATTGTATGCCCACAGGCAGAGTTGTACTTCCCCTCACATGCACATCCCCTGAATGCATCTGTGTAGCTCTTCCTTGAGATGCTTAATGGGAGTGGCACTAACAAGGAAAAGTTTTGACTCCCTTTCTCAGAAAACACTATGTATCCAAAGTGAAAGATCATTTTCTCTCAGCAATTCACACACTGACCACACTGATTCACAAACCAGCTCCTCTACGAAGCGACCGCTTTTCTGGAAATAGAGGAAATAACTAGGAGGCAAAGGACATTTATAGAGGAATAAATACAGACATGTACATATGTAAATATATTCATGTAATGATATGTAATGTACATACATTATATGTTCAATATTAAGGTAGCAGACAGACCTTAGGCCTCTACTCAAGTACTCCCTCAATGCAAGAACACTTTGTTCTAATAATCTGGCATGATACTTACCTTACCGGCATGATGGCTGAAGTCGAAATGGGTGCATAAGCAAATGTGGTGAAGAAGGTGGATGATACCTGGATATTAAAAGATAAAGCATCTGGGGTCTTAAAGGTTTGAAGGTAAACAAGCAGCCATCTAGCAGAGAAACAACAGGTCCACATGGAAGAAGCACACCAGCCTGTGTGATTATGAGGTGTCCTTGGGACCGGGTAACTGGCATCAGAAGACACAAGACAAACAAGCAGATCATATTGTTGAGAATGAGGGTGGTCAGAGAAGAGACCCACAGCCCATCTGTAGACATTGGGACATCTCCTCACAGAGGGGTCACAGGGAAGGGATGAATCAAACAGGGTGCAGTAAAGCACCGATGAAACACACAATATTCCTTTGGTTCCTTGAGGCTTCTTCACCCCCCACTATCACGACCTCAGTCCTGCCTTTCATTTCAGGTTAGCCTAGAGCATGTGCACAGGTACAGGTACGACATAAGAGCTCAGGACACATGGAATCCAGGAACAGGAATGGGAATAACAATACCTGAATCTCCCACCGTTTGGTAGTAGTCTAGCATGTTCAGCTTTTGTAGCACCCAGGGATTTCCTGGGAGCCTTGAATGCCCTAAGCCCAATGTTTGCCCAGCGTGCGAGTCGGCTGGTCAGTTTTAGCTGTTGCATAAAATGGCCAACTGCCTTAATGGGCGGCAGAGTGTGGAATTACCGGTAAACAGATTCACATTTCTGAGAAGAAAATATATGGTTAGACATGTACGAAATATGAATCAATATTATTTTTTAAGAGGCAAGAAGAGTTGATGACAATGACATTTTAAAATTCTGATCCTTGGTTGGAATAAGACCCAATAAATATCCATTTCACAAAGGACGGAGGAGAGAACTAGGATGGAGAAACATTACGCTGTCAGCATATTCATTTTCTGGTCCCCTTACATGGAGAAAGCTTGGCACCCACAGGTGCTCAGAGGGCTGCATGAATGGCTCTTGGATTCAGCAAACAGTTGCTGATGAGTACACTGTACCTTGTGCCTCCTAGAGGCTCCACGCGAGTCATCGTGGAACTGGGTTTCCAATGGTCAAGGTTTCAGAAGCAGATCTTCACGACTTCCTTCTAGGGCACCTATGGTTGGACTTGAACTACCAACCTTTCCATGAGCCAAGTTTTGGGGTACATAGAATTCAATTGCAAGATCACTTAGCTCCTTAGCACCTATTGGCGCAGGTGGAAATGCACAGAAGAAGGAAGTGGTGCCTGCCACTGTGGTGGGAACTCTATTAAGATATGTGCACAGAACTCTGAAGAATTTCTAGAATACTGCCATAAACTAGCCCGAGGTGTAACTCAATATTCCTGACACAATCAAAGCAAGGTTCTGCTCGAATGGCTTTCATGGCTCTGGTGGAATGATCGATGGTGTTTCCCTTTATGTAGAACCCGTGGTGCACTTACATATTTCTTCCACCCTCAGTTCAGGGTGTGCTGCTAAATGCCGATTCTGCCAATTTATAGGGGATATAAGAAACAGGATTTTCAGTAAAATGTACATTCATTGGTCTTGATGAAAAGGGTTTGTGATGAAAGAAGAATCCCTAATCAGGTATTTCATAAATGGCTTGTCTTTCAAACTCAATATGAAACAGAATAAAACACTTCTACCAAAAGACCTGCGTGCCGCCTCACGGGTTTCATGTCTCTTGCTCTCAATCAATCGGGTCCACTAACTCAAAAGTCTCTAAAGATGCAATCAAATATTTATCAGCGAAAAGTTGGTAAAACTCAGAAATGATTTATTGTCCATATTTTGAGTGAGTCGCACTTTGAAGGGGAAGAAGGAGCCGGAGAAAGAAGAAGCAGGCTCCATGCTGGGAACTGAACGTTATATTTCTCCCTGGGGTGCACGCTCCCAGTCCGCCTTGTTGTCTAGAATCCCAAAGCAGGAATGAATCACAAGTTTGAAGCGTCTTCACTGACAAGGCCTCCTGGCTGTTCTTGATAAGCACGGAGAGAGATTCGAGGGCAGCCTACACCATGGGCAGTGGTACGGAAACTAAGGTGAACTCATTTAGCCATGGTCAACCATGTCCCAGGCTGCTGCTGGCTCAACCACTTCCTGCATTCCCACCCAGCTGGCTAAGCGCGCAGTACTGAAATGGGAGGTTGGTGAAGGCATTCTCGCTGAGGATGAACGGCTGAACCAAACCAGTTGGCTCACGGCAAATGGGGGTGTCAGAGTAGAACTGTGCTCCATGCAGCTCCATTCTGGGGACTGGTTTTTCAGAAATAGATTCTTGGATTATCTTCTGAGGTACCTCTGGGTAGACCAGAACTGCCAACCTTTTGGCTAATAGCCTGGAGGTTAACTGTGCCATCTAGACCCCTGAGTCCAAGTAAGCTTGCTACTGACCAACAAGTTAATTCTTTGGTGAATGGTAAACTATGCAAGTGATCCAAATATACTGTGACACCCCCACCCCAAGCACCACTTCACAGTTTTTTTCATGATATAAGATTCTGTATGGCATGAGCTCCAGCTGAGTAGCACCTTCTGCAGAATGAGAGGTGACTACAGCACCTTGCTCTTGATGGCTTTACCCCTTCAAATATGGATCTATTTTCTCGAACTCTTTCAAGACTGAATTCTTTCTGCTTTGGATTTTTGGTGGCTTCCTGTGTTCTCAGGAGTGGTGCAGGCCTGGGCAGTGTTTCATTCTGTTGTACATGGGATAGTTGTGAGTCAAAACTGACTCAATGGCCCTTGACAATAATAACGAACATGGACGTTGCAACAATAAAGGCCGGGGCGGGACACATACGTCCCAAGGGGGTCCCTGATTTTGAGTTTGGTGGGATGAGGCCCATTTCTTCCGATTCACATAGTTATGCAGGCCTGCACCAGAAGGCAGTGTGCAGTGAAAGTGGGATACAGCATTCCCACTAAACCACAGAGGCAGAAAGTGTAGGTAGGCACTATATGTCCCGTGCATCTTGAAAGTGTCCAAGGAATCCAGGTTCTGATAAACTGTGCCACAAAGAAAACCAAGGCACTGCTACTTGGTCGCCACCACACCCCGCTTCGTGAAGCGGAAAGCCACCGAAGCCCAAAGTGCCTTCGTACCAGCATTTCAAGTCCTGTGCCCTTCATGATAATTTTAGCATTTGTTATTTACTTAATTCTCACCCACACCCACACCCCAACGTTTCGTGATGCAATTTTCAAGCACACAGAAACACGGAAAGAATCTTACAGGGACCATCCATGTATACTGTTCACCTCCATTCTACCGTGAAGATTTTACTCAACCTGGGTGGTGCAAAGAGGAAGGGGGTGTTTCAAGGACCCCCAGGATAACCTGGTGAAAGGCTTGGAGATTGGATTCCGATTGTTAGCCCTTCAGAGCAGTTCTGGAATGTGTGGGGACTGCCATGACTCACAACTGACTCCTGGTTCAATGGTTTCGCTTGCTCTATAATATACTGACCCAGCAATGCAGCCATCTAGGCATCTGAATATGGGGTGCATGCCAAAGCACCACATGGAAACGGTATTTTGTTTACAAAGACGGCAATTTCCAGCAAGGATATTTCAACCTATGGAAGAGGATTCTCAGGTTACCCTTAGCAGCCCCCGAGCCCATTGGCTCCGGCAGGGTCTGAAACCCCAGCGAGCGGCTGGCTACAAGGTTGGAACAGCTGTAGACGATCCTCACGGAGTAGCTTTCATGAGAAGGCCCAGCAGCGCTTAGCAGAGGGCCGGCAGAGGAGAAATGCGCAGTGGTATTTTTCCGTTTCGTTGTAGCCATGAGATCAAGAATCCTGCCTCTTTCCTTTTCCTTTCAGTCCCCAGCCTCTAGCACTCTGCTCTGTAAATAGTCAATGCTGAATACATGCTGGCAGACATGAATTGGAGGGGATTGCAGAGATTCGCCCTCCTGGGATGGCCGTGAGTACTTTATTAAAGGAGAGAGGCAGGAATAGAGGGGTTCAAAGGCACCCGGCACAGATAAGTGAGTTCAGAAAATGAGGTGGGAGTAAAGGAGAGGCTAGTAAGTGGCAAGGTCTCTCCTAGAAGCTTTGGCCAATTAAGACCTAGAAAAAACTTAGTCCAAGATGTGAAACACATTTTGATCAAGTTCATTGGTAGAATGGAATCTGCTGGTGACCTGGTCCCCACCCCATGGACCTCAGCTCTTCAAGGCACCGAGTGGATGTTCATCTGCATCTCTCTGCATTCAGTGTCTTGCCTTCAGACTCAGAAAGCTGCTCATCCTTTATGCAGGCCAGGTCAGGGATGCAAGACGAGGCCAGTGGTGCTTCAGCAACCATGGGTGGCCACCGGTGTAGGAATATCCTGCTCCCACTGCTCTCGTGTTGGCTAACCTGGAGGACTGCTCCACACCATATCCTCCCGTTTCTCCATAGGCTTCCACTCCAGGACCCACAGCGGTAACTGATTTGCTATGTGCACCATTCCCATCTCTTCTCCTCCTTCCCTTACATTTAGCCCCTCACCCATTAAACAAACTCCCTGCCTTGGAATGCTCCCCTCAGCCTCTGCTTCTAGAGCACCCTCTCATGAAATCAAATGTGTTTTCATGCAACTAGAGCTACCCGGGCCCCGAGAGTATGTGTGTGGGTGGACAGTGATATGTGGAGGCTTCTTGGGTCTCCTTTCTGTCCTCTCCACCTGCACAGGTGTAACCCAAGACACAGTATGCTTTTCCCTGACGCCAGAGTGCAGTGTGCCAGCGACGGGTGGGATGGAAGGGGACGACAGGAATGAAGATAAAGGAGCAGGACAACAGGGGAATGGTGCTCCTTCCAAGACATAGGAAGAATGGACCCATACATGACTTTGTGAGGTAGTGAACTGACAGTGCAAAAGGCAACTGAAGACACAGGGCACGCCCAGACTTGGCTGTTTCTGGACTGCCATATCTGGAAAATCAGTCTCTTTCTAATTTAATTTCATTCTGTTATCGTTTTCTTGGGGCCCTTATACCTCTTATAACAATCCAGACATCCATTTTGTCAAGCACATTTGTACATATATTGCCATCATCATTTTCAAAACAATTTCTTTCTACTTGAGCCCTTGGTATCAGCTCTTCATTTTTCCCCCTTTCCCCCCACCTTTTCTCCCTCATGAGTCCTTGACAGTTTATAAATTATTATTTTCATACCTTACACTTAATGCTGTCTCCCTTCCCTCACATTTCTGTTGTTCATCCCCCTGAGGGGGGGGTGGAGTTATACATCGATCATTGTGATTGATTCACCCTTTCTCTCTCTACCTTACCCCTACCCTCACGGTATCACTACTCCCATGATTGTCCCTGAGGGATTTATCTGTCCTGGATTTTGTGTGTTGAGAGCTCTTATCTGTACCAGTGAACATGCTCTGGTTCAGCCAGATTTGTAAGGTAGAACTGGGGTCATGATAGTACATATTTAAATATATGTACATAGGCCAATACCTCTATTTTTATGAATATGTGTACATACTATACTTATGCCTCTAACCATAACTTTGTTTCCTAGCTCTTTCCTCTGTTTCCTTTCACCTTCCTCCTGCCCTACCATCACACTTACCCTACTTCCACCTCTTAGTAATTCTTCTCAGCTAGATTGCTGTTGTTCCAACATCCCCAGGATCTCTATGTCCTCCTTGTTGTTGATTTTAATTCCCTAGTTGTTCCCCTGTCTGTGGCATTGTTTGCTCACTGCTCCCTTCCCTGCCTCCTTCTCCCCTAAGACCCTTAGGACCCATCGGTCCTGTGGTTTTCTCTTTGAGCTTGCTTCCCATGCCTATCTTTTATAAGTAGGCAAATCAACAATAACATAGACCAAAAAAACAAACAAAAGATTGAACGGAAAAAAATGAAAAAAGAAAAAATATATAACATAACAAACATAACAGGTCTGTCTGCTGACCTTTATGACTATCTCCCCATTGGTCCTAGGGGGAAATCCAGGAACAGGAATGGGAGTAGCAATACCAGAAGGGAAGGGGGAAGGTGGGGAGATGCGGAAGGGAAGGGGGAAACCCATTGCAATGATTGACACATAACTATACCACACCCCCCTCCAGGGGGACAAACAACAGAAGTCGTGGGGGAAGGGAGACCGCAGTCAGTGATAGATATGAAAAAAAATAATTTATAATTTATCAAGGGGTCACAAGGATTGCAGAGGGGAGGGAGGGAAAAAAGAGGAGCTGATACCAAGGGCTCAATAGAAAGTAAATGTCTAGAAAAGAATAATGGCAACACATGTCCAAATATGTTTGATACAATTGATGTATGGATTGTTATAAGAGTTGTAAGAGCTCCCGACAAAATGATCTTTTAATAAAAAGTAGTGATATATTTTTTTTAATGGTTGGAGATTCAATATGACCCAGCGGTACCTCAGAAGTGCCTCTTTTCAAAATCATTGTAGAATATCATCCGTGGAAAATCCTATGGAGCAGAGTTCTGACCCCTGGCAGGGTACCATGAGTTAAGGTTGACTTAAGGGCCACGGGGTTTGAGCTTTCAGATCCCAGATACCCACTCCTCTAGAATTCTTGTTGAGGTGAACATCAGAGTTTATAACCGCATTGGGAAGCTTGTAATCACACATGTGCCTTTTCTATCCCCTTTTCTCTTGTGGGACTTGCCTTCTCACTCCCAGGCTTATGTTGTAGGGCATCGCCGTCTATTAGAATATTTACATCACTGCAGGAAGTTCTGCATCCATGCCATCCATTATGATGGGCATTAACCACAGGTGGCCACCAGAGACTTGCAATGTGGTGACTGTGAATAAAGAACTGGATGCTTATCTTACATAATTTGAAGGAAATGAAATGAATACACACACACATATATATTCCATTCAGTGATTAGACAGCGTCTGTGTTTGGATTGACTTGGGTGTGTGAATTTATCTCATCAGGCAACAATTTTTATCAAAAATATAAATAGAGGTCAAGTATTTCTATTCCAAATTTTATATTCTGATTCAGAAATATATAGTAAGTTCATATTAGAGATTAGGCTTCAAAGACTCGGTCCATACATTTAATTAAAAAAAATAAAACTATCTTTTAAATAATTTTATATTGATACCATGTTGAAATGAAACTACTTTGGATATATTGGATGAAATAAGCTATATTATAAAAATTATTCCATGATTATTTCTACTTTTTTTTAACAAAATACAGGTACCAGAAATTTTTTAATTGTTTCTATGGCCCTCTTGGGCAGTGCTGGGCTAAAGCCTGTTTCTGACTCAGTCTTCTGGTGAAATCTTAGTTTGCCCTTCTTAGTACATTGCTTCCACCCCCAGATGACACGTGATGCCCCTTGAGTTGCATCAGAGTCCCTGGGTACACCGCTTACCTTCCCGGCCACTGTCATTCATCAGGTGGTCACTCATCACAGTACCAGCACACAGTAGGGACCCATGTGCCCTTTGGTTTGAATTCCAGCTCAGTCCCTGGTTGAATAGATAAGACTGGTTGCTAACACGTTAAAGTGATCAGAGCATAGTTTATGGCTTGAATGGATTCCTTGGACCATGATAGGGTCAGTCTTGATCTTTCCAGAAAATTTCAGGTTCCCACAATGGCAGTGAGATCTTTAGATAAAGTGCTGGACTGTGACCATTCTGTCAGGTCATACAAGCAAACTGGGCACCTCCTGATAGACTGGATGATGCATGTGTGCATGTGAGTATAGTTCTACATATGTGAGCATGCATGTATATAAACATATAAGGAATATGTATGTATGTATATCGACATATTTATGTTCTTATGTGGGCATGAATGTGTTTGTGTATGTGTGAGTGTGTATATATATAAACATATATAGAGACACACAAATGTATGTTTGTGTGTATATATGTGCATATTACATATATGATTAGCCCATCCAGTAACAGCAAGGAGATGGCTTGACCAGGCAGGTCTCAATAGACATTTAACACGGTGTTCACACAACAACCAAATCTTTTCATGATACATTTCATAGAATGAATTATGGATGCTAAGCAACATGTACCTGAATGCATGTGTGTGAGTGCATGATTGTCCCAATGGATACACACACACTCTCCACATACATATGTGTGCACATACACAAACACACACACATATGTACACACATAGGCAGAATGAGAGCGGAATCTGGATATCTGAAATAGCTCCTACCCCCTGAGATGTTGACATCCTATTTCCATATCAACACTTCGAATGTTTGCCTTTCTCCGCACCCAAACAGCATCGCCCATCCACACGTCTGTTCAGGAAGTCTAGTCAAGCCCGAGTTCACCATTAGCGAGTTTGGTGTTCCTACTGCAAAGTTTAACAACTGCTAAAACACTACTGAGTTGTTCTGGTTCCCTGCCAGCTACGTCTAGATGCAAGAAGGCTCTCCGTGATGTGATTTACAGCCAGCACATCAAGGCATCTGAACCCATGGAGGAGGCAGTATTTTTCACCCTGAGTTTATCACCCTTTCAGTTATCAATTTGAGAGGTTCCCAGGGCTTTACTGCCGGGTACATTTGGCCAGAGACAGAGTTTATCTTTAATTATTTCTGAACATTAAAGGTCTGGAGTTTCAGCATGAATTAGCACCCTGAGCTCAGGGGGGCTGAGGCATCTTCACATTCATTTAGAGCCTTCCACGCCAAGAGGATGGGAAAAGCCAGTGGTAGGATGGAAACAGGCCTTCTTTGCTGCCTTGTTTCGTCCTTACAGCAGTCCTGTAACATGAGCAATGCTGTACCCATTTCTCAGATGAGGAAGTAGAGTCCAAGAGTTCCGGGGAGACATGGAAGTAGGGGAGGCAGGGAAAAGGAAGAGGGTGTTAACAAGCCCAAGGACAAGGGAATAACAAGTGATCCAAAATCAGTGTCAAGGAGGGTGTGGGAGTTCTGACAGGGCTGAATCAAGGGCAATGTAACCAAGGGGAATTCCTAAAACCCAAAGAAGGCAGAACATGATAGTGAGACAAGAGGAAAGTACAAAGAAATAGAGGAAAGGACTAGGAGGCAAAAGGTAGACATAGAGATTTACATACAGGCATATACAGATGTAAATATATTTAGATACGATGAGGGGGCAATAGATCTATGTACATATATTTATAGGTTGAGTATTAAGAAAACAGATGGCCCATCCAAAAGTACTCTCTCAACATACAAGCACTTTGTTCTAACAATTCGGCAATCTGAGATGCTCACCTGCCTGGCATGATCACTGATGACAATGGGTACACAGCAAATGTAGTGAAGAAAGCTGATGGTACCTGACTACCAAAAGATATAGCACCTGAAGTTGCTGAAGACAATGGGTGCACAAGCAAATGTGGTGAAGAAAGCTGATGGTGCCCGGCTACCAAAAAATATAACACCTGAAGTCTTAAAGACCTGAAGATAAACAAGCAGCCATCTAGCTGAGAGACAACAAAACCCACATGGAAGCACACTGGCCTGTCCCGACTCAATCGCTGAGGACAAAGTGGGTGCATAGGCAAATGTGGTGAAGAAAGCTGATGGTGCCCAGCTGTCAAATTATATAGAATCTGGGTCCCATAGGCTGGAAGATAGATAAGGGGCCATCTAACTGAGAAACAACAAAGCCCACATGGAAGATGCACACCAGCCTTTGAGATGACAAGGCGTCAAAGGGATTATGTATCAGGCATCAAAGACAAAAAAAAAAGAGTCATAGCATTGTGAATGAGGGGGAGTGCACTGTGAATGAGTGGGGACCCAGGACCCATCTAGGGGAAATTGGACATCCCCTTGCAAAAGGGCTGTGGGGAGGTGACGAGCCAGTTAGAGTGCAGTGTAGCAACGATGAAATATACAATTTTCCTGTAGTTCTTAAATGCTTTCTCCCCCCCTGCCCACTATCATGATCCTAATTCTACCTTACATATCTGGCTGAACTGGAGGATGTACACTGGTACAAATAGGAACTGGAAATACAGGGAATGCAGGACAGATGAACACCTCAGGACCAGTGGTGAGAGTGGCAATATCAGGAGGGTAGAGGGAAGGTGAGGGAGAAAGGGGGAACAGATGACAAGATCTACATATAACCTCCTCCCTGGAGGACAGACAGCAGAAAAGTGGGTGAGGGAGACATCGGATGGTGTAAGATATGATAAAATAATAATTATTTATAAATTATCAAGGGTTCAGGGGATATGGGGAGTGGGGAGGGAAGGAAAAGTGATGAGCTGATACCAAGGGCTCAAGTAGAAAGCAGATGTTTTGAGAATGATGATGGCAACATATATATGAATGTGCTGAACAGAAATGATGTATGTACAGATTGTGAAAAGAGTTGTATGAGCCTCTAATGAAATGATGTTTTTAAAAAAGAAACTTGCCCAAAGGTAACCCACTGAAAGAGGTAAAGCCAAAACCTTTTGATGCTAACCAGTAATCTCTCCATCAGGACACAAATGGGTCTTCCCTTTCCTGGGCTCTTGGCTGTTTACACAGTATGCTTCCTTCATTGTCATGCACTCTCAGCTGGTGCTGTCCTCTCTGTGTAGTGTGGGGAGCTGAGGCTCAGAGGCATTGTGTGGAAGGGGGGCATCTGTGGTCATCTCTGTTGTACAAAGTGAGTACCCTTTGCCATGCCAAAGAGCACTAAATGTGGGTAAAGGAATAAGCTCTTAGGGAAAGGAGAGACATAACAACCTAGGGTCACCCAAGGACAGGAACTATAGTTCTCCCATGAGAGGATATTCTGCTGGACACCCACAGCTGGTATATTTTCCAGAGATGGGATCCTGCAACTTATGTGGCCCTTCTTCCAGGGTCAGCTAGAGTATATTCTTCTCAGTGGACAGTCAGGCTGCTGGGTGTCGGGAAGCATTGATATAAGTGCCCAAATAATTCTGAATTCTCTGAGATCCCAGAAACCTAAAGCTGGATGCTTGGGGTTGTGGGATACTGGTGAACTGGCTCTTCGGGATGAGAATAACGAGTGAGTAGATAGATGGATAGATGATAGATAATAGATAGATAGATAGATAGATAGATAGATAGATAGATCGGTTTATCATCCACCACAGGAGTTCTGTTGACATAGCAGTTAAACGTTTGGTTGCTAACCACAATCAGCATTTCGAAACCACCACCCACTCCTCTGGAGAAAGATGAGACTTTCTATTCCCATCACAAGAGTTACTGTCTCAGAAACCCACAGGAGGAGTTCTACCCTGTCCTATGGGGTCGCTAAGAGTTGGAAATGGACTCCAAAGCAGGAACTTGGTGTTTGGCTTTATCTTACCCAACCACCTAACTATACACCCCATATATCTCACCTACCCATACACCTGCATGCCCATCCCACCCCAACCCTAGGTGTCTTATCCAACCACTAAAACAACCCATCCCAGATGTCTTAAGCCACCCCACCCCACCTACAAAACTACACACACATCCACCCCACTATCTTGCCAAAGTATACATTTACCAAAGGACCCACCCCTCGACTCCAAGCCAACCAAGCACACGCCCACTCCTGGTTCTTGTCCAGGTTTTCCAGATGAGCATCAATGGGCCATCTTGCATTGCATTAAGCAACTTGTCCAAGGTCACTGAGCCAGTACAGAGCAGAGGCTTCCCTTGTGGTTTCAGCCAGGCCACACTCTCCCTCCTTGTCCATCAATCCCTTTGCGTCGGTCTCCGGAGGCTGACAAATTCTGTGACGATGGTCTCAATTCTACCTGGGCAATGAGAAGGGAAGAGGTGAAATCTGTGAAACGAACTTAAGCTCACCCACACTTACTGGATCCGCGTGTCTGTACCCCGAGTCTGGGTTGCAAGTCATCTGTCCTTTAACAAATAGACCGTGGTCAGTGCATGTGGAAACTTGTTCCCCTCTCCTGACCTGGCTGAGGGCAAGATGCTTCTGGTTATTTGCCCCCTGACAGGTCTGTTCAAAGGAACCCACGAGACACAAAATGGGAAGCAGCAAAGGCCACGCATGCTGCCATTCGGAGAGAACCCCTCCCGTCTTCTTCATGGAAGAGGTGACCCTGCCGAACGGCTGGCCTTTCACTGCCCGAGGATTTGCAGTCCCAGCGCTGAAGAGGGTAGAAACAGAACTGGATGGAGAATGAGCAGGTCAAGGCAGAGGTTTTTGAGGAAAGGAGGAGTGGGATACAGAATGAAAAACCCTCCGCCTCCTCGGGCGGCCATGACAAGCTAGCACAACGCGGGTGGTTTTCAAGTACAGGCTGGCCTGGAAATACAGAGAGCCTCACGGCTTCCCGAAGAACAGAGAGCTCTGTCTTGGAAGAAGTCCGTCCAGATGCCGCTGAGAGTGGAGGATGAGGCGACTTTGTCTCTGATAGTTGGGACGTATTATCTGGGGAGACCAGGCCCTGGCAAAGGACATCATGCTCGATGAAGCAGAGGGGCAAAGAAGAGAAGAAGGCCCCTGATGAGAAGAGGCTGGGTGAGTGGCCGCAGCAACGGGCTCCAACATGAGGCCAATGGGGAGGACGGCCCAGGGCCCGGCAGTGCTTCCTCCTGCTGCGCAGGGTCGCTAAGCGTCAGAACAGACTCGATGGCACTGAACAACGACAACAAAATGACCCCCCACCCCCCAGGACTGCCTTGACTTAAAAAAACGAATGCCCTCTGTCTGAGGGCTCATGTGAACAAGGGCGGCCGTTAAAACCCAGCATCTTTGTGGAGGCACAAGTCAAGCATAA
This sequence comes from Tenrec ecaudatus, assembly GCF_050624435.1. Lineage (NCBI taxonomy): Eukaryota > Metazoa > Chordata > Mammalia > Afrosoricida > Tenrecidae > Tenrec > Tenrec ecaudatus. The sequence continues at coordinate 72,028,386 of NC_134547.1, forward strand.
AAGGTATGCTGCCATTGAACACACAACCTGGCCAGCTCACTCCTGCATTTATCAAGGTTGCTGATGGGACGTATCGTTGCCCAAGCAGAATATAAGCTAAAGCAACAGTCTCGTCCACCTGTCTTGATGTCCAGCCCACTATGTTCCAGTCGAGGGGCCGCAACTCAGGGTCGGCAAGAACCTGCACTAGCAGTGCATCTGGTCACATCTGCTCACAATGCGACGTCGAGAGCCCAGTGCATGATGGGATGCACCATCATTTCCTGACTGAAGCAGGGTGTACTTCTTGGAGATGCTCCATCAGTCAGTTAGACTCTGCCCAGGTTCCACAAGCGAAAATCCTGGCCAAATCCTCAGGCCAGCTCCAGGTCCAGGCTTTCCCTGGCCAGAATGCGGTGCCCCTGAAAAAACAAGCCCGTCGGAGTCCATCAGTCAGAAGAAGACCATGATGGGTGCCGCAATCTGGCTTCTGTAAGCAGAAGGCTCCATCCTGCCCTGTGTCAGATTGGAGAACTACCTCCCTATGTGCAAAATATCGGTGGAAGTGGCCTTGTCTCTCACGATCTGCAGTTTCCTTGGTGTCCCAGGGAGGTTGTAGAGACAGCAGTGGCTGCACTGGCTAGAGGCCAGCATGGGGAACACGATCCCCCAGCTTTGACATAGAGTGTCCACTCCAGATGGCCTGCACTGAACCCCAGCCATGGTGAGTACCTTGCCTCCATGCTCTTGCCGATTGAAGCACGAAGCATTATATTCGGTTTTTGGTCTCCATCCACATGCTGCTCCTCCAGTGTATTTGTCCCCATGAAGGAAGAGGACGCCCAAAGCTGTGGGGCTCACGGTTCTGCTGCACAGATGAACAGCCTGTCAGGGCACCACACGCCAAGACGCCTCCTTGACCAAAGACAACCTCAGAGCCAGGGTTACACTGGTCCCTGTTGGCCTGGGCAGAATCCTCTTCTTGGGGAGCATTCTGTTTGCTATCTGTCGTCTGCAGCCAAACATTGATTTTGCCAAGCTACATGGAAAGGAGAAAGCACATTTAGGCGGGCAGACGGCTGGGAAGAGCTGGAGCTCTCAAACGAAGTAGACTTGCTGGGAGCGTGGCCGGCAGATCACCAGTGGTGCTCTCAATTATTAGCGACAACAATGAAAACATCACTTGGCACTGATTTAATTGTTATGCGGACACTAAGGACCAAGTCCACACAGCCCTGCAAAGGAAACCGATGCTCTGTCTTTCAGGATCCTGTTCTGTTGTGGCGACTTCACCTATCTTGGCTTTTTGCCTAAAGAAAGGGCTACTGGTTGAATGGGGTATTCGTGCTGCACGTTGCCCTTGCCCTCCTTCATTCATTCACTGACTCCTTCACCCGGTTATTTTTGTTCATTCACTCACGATGCATGGCTGCTTTCCCTCAGTGGGTTTTGACTCATGGGGAGCGCACACACAAGAGAAGGAACTGGTCATGACTGACAGTCTACTCAGGTCTGTTGCCATGGTTGTGGTCCAAGCTCGGGGGCTCTGAAGGTTAGGGATCTCGTCAACTAGACCCTGTGCTAAGGGTAGGTGCAGAGCCCAGACTCTCACCTGGGTTTCAGTCTGATGACACCTCCTTGAGAAAACGGCCTTTTGTGGCAGAGACACCAAACAGAGTCTACCTTCTGTTGGTCCTTCGCCTTCTGCCAGAGTGGACCTGGCGACTGCTTCCTCGATGATCTCGAGTTTCTGGAAGCTAAGACCGTGCTCTGTGCATCTTGATCTTCTTGCTGTCCACCCAGAAGGATCCTTATGGGAAAAACCATGGCTGCAAATAAAGTGGAACTCAGATGGCGATCAGGAACCAGTAGGCATGGAGGCATCACCTTCTCAAGGTCTGGAATGACAACCAAGTCACCAACCTGTGCCACCACCCAGGGACCTTCATGATTAGTTAGCAGACCAAAGAGGACAACAGGAGTAGAAGGAAAAAAATGGGCTTTAGGCTGAGACTCCGTGGGTTCAAATCCCACCCCTGTCACTTGCTGGCCCGATGACTTTGCTCAAGGTACACAATGTCTCTGTGTCTCAGTTTCCACATCTATACAATGGAAGGGGTAAGAGTACTTGCCTCAAAGGATGTTCCTAAAGATTAAATAAACTGACACTGGAGAGTTTTTGAGCAGTATCTGCCACATGATCAACTCCCAAGCTATATTACACATGCATCTCTTTGCTGGTTATTATTTCCATTATTATTATCCTGTGCATTTCATATCTTGGTACTCAGTGCTTTTAACGGGAAGATATGAGTATAATTTGAGCACTTTTATTGGCATATAAGTCACATATTATACAATTCAATAGTTCAGTCAGATCCAGAAGAGTTGTACAATCATCAGCACAATCCATTTACAACATTTTCTTCATTCTTGTATGAATCATGTTTAGCTCCCCGTTTCCCCCCAAGTCCCCCTGCCACAGCCCCAAGACACCATTAATCCAGTTACTATCTCTGTAGATTTACCTATCCTGGATTTCACATACAGAAGACACTTACACAAACCACAACCATAAAAAATTAACAAATACAACAGATTAAAAACCTCAACAGAGAAGAAAGCAGATAATGTTAATAGCTAGAACAAATTTAAATGGATCATAAGGGAGATCACATATCAAGGTGCTAAATTTACACCTCACTGCATCTTCCACCATCACCGAGGCAGGGATGGGTTGACTTTCCACTTGTAGTTGCCTCCAGACTCATTCGGCTCATTCAAAGATATTTACTGGTTTTTTAAAAGGTCCTCTATAATCTTGCTTTTTACACAAACTTTATCCCTGTTCTAACAATGAACAAAATCTTAGTACACTTGTCTTAAATGAAGGCAATTGAAACCAATCTTGGATGGTAGACCCCAAATGTATCAGAAAATTAATTCAATTATAAATAGAAAGAACTGCCTGTGCCAGTGTGTGCATGTAGTATAGAATCACAGTTAAACATTTAAAGAATGTGTCCTTATCTTGTTACTATGGCTACAGGTCATTCCAAGATATGCAGGTTCTGTGGTAACAATGAATTACATTATCTCTTTTCTATTGAAATATTCAGCAACTCATTTCCTGTAGCTTCATAATGAATCATATTAATGACTTCAGAGGTGGAGATCAAGGTGGTAATACTGTCTTAAGGTTCTCAGGTCACTCCTTTACACAAAATAGACAACACACAGTTATATCTGTTTGTCAGGAAGCACAAGGATGCCCTTAAGGAGAAAGAGATGACCGTGGCTTACAACACCTCTTGGGGGAGCTGCTAACTCAAGTCTCGGGTGTTTAATCCTATTCATTTGTTGGATCCAGCATAGGATTGCAACCACTGGGCAATGGTAGTAGATTTGTGTGGACAAGGATTGAGAGGCAATATAATAGAACTAAATTCTCCTAATAGGTAATGATCATGGGAGAAAGATGAGGCTTTCTACTCCATAAAGACTTACAGTCTTGAAAGCCCACATGGGCAGTTAGCTCTACCATGTCCTGTGGGATCACCGTGCGTCAGATGAAATTAGCTTTTGAGAATAGGTCACGGAGACACTTCTGTGACAGGCATTTGTTATGAAGAACATTTCACCCCATTCTTTGTTGTGTTAGTCTGAATAGACTAGAGAAACAAATTCATAAACATGCATATGTATATAAGGAGGAGGTTTATATACAAGAGGAATTGAACATTGAGAAAACATCCCAATCCAGTCCAACCACATAAGTCTGATATTAGACCATATGTCTGATACCAATCTATAAAGTCCTCTTCAGACTCACAAAGCACATGCAATGAAGCCAAATGCAGGATGATCGCAAGCCAGTGGGTAGGAAGTCTTTTGGTCCAGTGGCGTTGTAAACCATCTCAGTGCTAGCAGGGGGTCTCTCTGTGGCTTCTCTGGCTTCCAAGGTCTGGTTGCATCCATGTCTTCTGCAGTGTCTCCCAGGGAGTGGCAGAGAGAAAGAGGGAGAGAGAGAGAGAGAGAGAGAGAGAGAGAGAGAGAGAGGTGTCTTCTGCCTCCAAGGAGGAAGTACCAGATTTTCCAGTATTCTCAGGCGAAGGCCATGGCCAAAGAATTCTCATTGGCTATCTCCCGATTGACAGCCTAGGCTCCTCCCATACACTCTTAATCCTTAAATTGACACCAGATGAGGTGACTACCACATTTGTCTAATATGATGGTTATAATATTGTTCATCTATCACCCATCATGGAGGACACTGGGAATATCAAAGAAAGAAAATGGGAAGCGTACATCTGAGAGTCTTCAGCGTCAGCACCAGTTTCTCAAAAGTTCTTCATGACACTCTGGAGACACCAAAGGATGAGAAATATGGTGTGTGAAGGGCAACTCATGTGAGCCCGAGTCAGCTTAGGTGTCACATCAGTGACTTAAAATTAGCTGTGATGACAATGTTTAAACCACTGTTGTTGTTAGGTATCATACAGTCGGCTCTGATTCCTAGTAACCCCATGCACAATACAATGGAACCTCTCCCAGGCGTACACCATCACAACCATTGTGACGGCGTCTGGTTCAGCCAGTCATGTTGAGGGCCTTCCTGTGTCTTTGTTGCTGATCTTCCACAGTACCGAGCATGATGTCCTTCTCCAGGTACTGGCTGCTCTTACAGACGATGCCTTGCCACCCTTTATTCTAAGGAGCATTCTGGCTATATTTTTTCCAAGACAGAGTTATTTATTCTTCTAGAAGTTCATAGCATGTGCCATATTCTTCACCAACACCGTACTTCAAATGCGCCAATTCTTATTTGGCACTCTGTCATCTTTGCCCCACTTTCACAGGCATATGAAGTGATTTGAGACACAATGTTTTTGGTTATGCTTGGCTCATCGTGGGTGTATCAAGTTCATTTACGCAATGTAGCACCTTGAAGAGGTATTTTCCAGTAGCTTTGAGTCAGAATTAACTTGACAGCAACAGGTTTGGTGGTTGAAATTTACACCATAGAAATGGGCAGATATATATATATATATATATATATATATATATATATATATATATATATATATATATATATATAACATTTTTAATAACCACCCTCTTAACGTCCTCCCTGGGGGACAGACAACAGAAAAGTGGGTGAAGGGAGATATCGGACAGTGTCAGACTTGACAGAATAATAATAATTTATACATTTTCAAAGGTTCATGAGGGATGGAAAGTGGGGAGGGAGGGAGGAAATGAGGAGCTGATACCAAGGGCTCAAGTAGAAAGCAAATGTTTTGAGAATGATGAGGGCAACAAATATACAAATGTGCCTGACACAATGAATATATATATATATGGATTGTGATAAGAGTTCTACAAGCCCCCAATAAAATGATGTCAAATAAACAAAAACCCACCCTCTTGCCCCAGAATTGTTTGTTAAACAACCCTCAGGGCACCACTGGTTAGAAATAGTCATTTGTCTGTTCCCTTACCCCAAGCATATGCCCCCCCCACCTGCCCCGCTTTTCCCCCACCCCCCACCCAAACATATACATGGTTGATTTTGCTTGTTGCCTCTGTGGAGCACAGTTAGGTAATGGGGACTTGTAGTCTTTCCGGGTCTTAACTCAAACTGCCATCATATTTGGCTTGGACTGTGTCAACAGCCTCCCTCTTGGGTTCTGTGTCCACTCATCTCCTATGAAATATCCATGCAGCCGCTAGAATGATCCTCTAAAGCTGCAAAACATGAAAGTAGCCAGAAGAAAAGAAATATATGGGGAAAAAGAACGTTGAGTTGAAATCAATAACATTTAAAACAAGAAAACAGTAGAGAAATCAATGGAACCAAGACCTGCTTCTTAGCAAAGATCATTAAAAAATGATAAAACTATAGCCAGACTAATCAAGAAGGAAAGAAGAGAGAGAGAGAGAGAGAGAGAGAGAGAGAGAGAGAGAGAGAGAGAATGCAGACACAGATTACCACGATCATAAGTGAAAGATGCTATCAGCGCTGACTCTGAATATTAATAGGACAATCATGGAACATTATGAACAGCTATATAGAAAAAATTTGATAACCTCAATAAAGTAGACTAATTCCTTAGAATAACCAAAGGGCCAAAATTTGTGCAAGAGGAAGCAAGGAGCCTCAATTGCCCAGTATTTGCTAAAGAAAAAGTCATTGAAGAGATTAAATCAATAGTTAATAACCTTCCAAAACAGAAAGCGCTAGACCCAGGCAGCTTCACTCTTGAATTCTGCACACTTAAGAAATAACATCCATTTCACTTTCAGAAACTAAGAATTGAGGGTTCACTCCAGACTCATTCTATAAGGCCACCATTGCCCTAATGCTAAAACCAGAGGGAAAAAATACCACAAAAAAGCAATGTTCGTACTAATATCTCTCAATGACATAGATGTAAAATTTCTCAAAATATTGGCAACCCAATCTAGCCATGTATGTATCCACCATGAAGCCTAAATGGGGCTTACCACGTGTGCTTACCACGTACGCGAAGCTGTTTCGGTGCTTCAAACTCAGGGTAATTTACCATATTGAAAGGAAGAAGAAGAAACATCCCAGGACCCTACCATTTGATATGAGGGGGAAAGAGCATTTGACAAATCCCAACATCCATTCATGGTAGTAAAATCAAATAAAGTCAACCTCAGCACAAAGTAGAGAGAAAGGATAGTGTATTGAACTTGGTCAAGAACTTTCTTAGAACACCTCCAGCTAACACCCTGCTTACAGTGTCAGTCTTGAGGGCCTCACCAGTCCCTCGCTGGCCAGCAAGCCTGGTCTCTTGCAGTTTTGAGTTCTTCTCTGTAGGGTTATCAGCCTCTATCCAGGACCCTCACACACAAATCCAACATGGCGGTGGATGGCCATCAGTCCAAACCTGAGGACTGCTTTTCTTAACCCAAGGATTATTAAGAATAACCAGTAGTGGGAGTCAGGCACCATTGAGTGCTTCTTGTCTCAGAGTTGTGGCAACTTGTATGTGTGTGGTGCGTTAGTCCATTGGGTTCCTTTCCAAGTGTCTCTTGATTGTAATCAGTCTTCCTTTGCTGCCGTGGGAGAGATCAGTATTTGCACCTCGGATGGGTGCTCAAGATCTTTTAAGGCCTCAGCCACTACTAACCAAACAAGTATGTAGAATATTTTCTTTGTGAACTCTGCTATGCCAATTAACCTTATTGCCCCATGCAACTAGAGCCCTGAGCCTCCAGGATGTAAGTTATGCGTAAGTTTTCATAACTTTGTGTCCTGTAGGCAGCACCACAATCAGAGATCTATGTGCAGCAAAATATAAATAAGTATATTTATTTAAAATTAATTAAAAGTCAATTTATTTTTTTAAAGTATAAATACACATATACAACTGTCCTCTGTCAAACCCATACGGATTTCTGTACATGCTCCCATACTTCCTGCAACCTCTGTTCATCCTGCTTGTCTGTTCCAACATCTATTCACAGGTCACCCGTATTGCCGTGTTGTATATATGAGTGTGTGCCCTGTTGCCTCCAACTCTCGCAAACCTCCCAGTGTCTTGCCCGCCTAATCATGTTTCCCCTAACCTCTTATTACCTATTGCCTTCCCTGCACCCAAGTGAACTTAATCTAACCTCTACTTCAGGGATTGGCAAGCTTTTGAGATGAAGAGCCAGTCCTGCCCCTTACAACATTTTAAAAATTATTTGAGAGTCATAAATATTGTGTTAGTCTGGGCAGACTAGAGAAACAAATCCAGGGAAACTCATATGTGTATAAGAGAGAGTTTTAGTTAAAGGGTCATTGTGTATTAAGAAAGCATCCCATCCCAGTCCAGTCCAAGCACATAAGTCTGATATTAGACCATATATCCAATACCAATCTATAAAGTCCTCTTCAGAGCCAGGAAACACATGCAATGATGCCAATGCTGGAAGATCACAGGCCAGTGGGTAGAAAGTCTTCAGGGTCCAGTGACGTTGTAAGCTTCTCAATGCTGGCAGAGGTCTCTAAGTGGCTTCTCCAGTTCCCAGGGTACAGAGTCTGTCACTGTAGTACCATGTGTCTGTGTTGTCAGTAGAGAGTCGCCAAGGGAATGAGGAGAGAGAGAGAGAGAGAGAGAGAGAGACTTTCTTGCCTCCAGGGAGGAAGTTCAGGAATTCCCAGAATTCTCAGGAGAAGGCCATGCCCACACAGAGACCTCATTGGCTATGATCCAATTGACTGATTAGACTAGACTCCACCCCTTCACTCTTAATCCTATCAAGTCCCAAATTGACACCAGATTATGTAACTACCACAAATAACATTTGTAAAAGCCAATGAAATCACCATTATCTGAATAATATCCTTTAAATGGAACTATGATAGCTTTATTTTCATTTCCCATTTTACTCCAGAGCCACATGTACTTATCGTCAGAGCCGCCTGTGGCTCTGGGGCTGCAGGTTTGCGCCCCTGCTCTGGTTCCTGCCTTCTCTCTCTCTCCACACCCACACTGGGTAACCCTCAAAGAATACGTATTTTAACATGGAAACCTTTTCTTAACTTTTGGTAATTATGACCTCTTACAATATTTCACCTTGACTAGTTTCACTTAGCATAATGCCCTCCGGGTTCATCCATGTTATGAGGAATTTCTCAGATCCACTGTTATTTCTTTGACTTGGCACACTATTTCATTGTGTGTACGAACCAAAGCTCTTGGATTTGTTCGTCTTCTGTTGGGCATTTAGGGTGTCTCCATCCTTTGGCTACTGTGGAAAGTTGTGCAGTGTTCCCTCAAGAAGCTGGGAACAGAAATACCCTGTGACACAGCCATCCCTCCACCTGGTCTGTGTCCTAGAGCAGTGCTTCTCCACCTTCCTCCTGCGGCAATTCTTTCATACAGGTCCTCACGTGGTGGTTACGCGCCCGACCATAAAATTATTTTCAGTGCTACTTCATCACTGTACTTTTGCTAATGTTATGAATCGGACGACCCCTGTAAAAGGGTCATTTGACCCCCAAAGGGGTTGAGAACTACTATCCTAGAGCGATAAGAACCACGATAGGACAGACAGACACAACCGTGTGCATCTCAGCATAGTGAAAACTCCTTTCTTGAAATAACATGTTTGTCCTGTGAAGATCCCCTGACACGTTCGTCTCTTGAAAGCTGTCTAATGCCAGCGAGCCTCTCTTATTCACCTTTACACCCGGCATTGCGGCAAGTGCATAGTAGGTGTTTCGAGTTATGGGCTGACATAAAGTGAAGTCATTGTGATTGCTTTATCACAACCGTGATTGCTCTCAGAGACGCATCTGCCATTACTACAGTTTGCACTGTGTTTGGAAAGATGAGCAAGAGGCAGGAGCGAGAACTCCCAAGCCCAATGAGCAGAGAGGCACTGAACACTATGCCCTAACACAGATCCGCCCTCCTCACAGGGTGGTCCATGCACAGTGGCAATCGGGCAACAGCCTGGGATCGTTGAACAAAGGTACCCAGACAGTGGCTCCAACCGACTTACTGCAAATCTCAGGGATGCTCCTTCTTCCTGTTCTCTCCACAGTTCCCTTCACAACACCCCCAGGGCAGTCCCGCACCCGCTCCTCTCTCCTGCGGGGTACAGAGCCAACCTGGCGGGGCATGGCCACCAGAGTCCAGACCTGAGGTCTGTTTTCCGTAACCCAGGGTGTGTGAACAGAGGAGGGAACTGGAAAATAAATCCCAAGGAGTATTTGCTAACAGGTGGCCATGGGGGACTAGGAAGCAATCATCTCTCCTCCCACGCCCCCCCCCCCACTACAGACACGTTCCCTCAGGTTAGCTTTAAAAGAGTAAAAAGTCCAAGCGACTTCATCTACTAGAAAGGAAATCACTAAATCAGCAAGCAGCCTTTTGCAAAATAATAAAAACGATGTAGGGTTCAGCCTTTAGCCATTGATTTTGGCAACCTCCTTCCTCTGGAAAAGGAGACAAGAACAAGCTTAAGTCGCTCTCTAAGTGTGCACTAGGAATATCATTTTGTGATTGAATTCCTGGGGAAACATCCTGGGAGCTGCGGGGATCCTTGCCATGCCGTCCTAAAATTGCCATTTGCTGTTTTGCATTCCGCCAATGGACTTGGTGAGAGAGTGCTCTCTTGGAAACCACCTGAATGACCCGCAATAAGGAAGTCATTAACTAAATTATGGGGTGGAGATGATGGACTATTATTCAGTCATTAAAAGTCATGTTCTTGGAGGATTTCTGAGCATATGGAAAATGCACAAAAATATGATTATGTGAATAGCCGGATTACAAAACAGCATTTTCGCATTGTTCTGGTTTTATTAAAAAATTATATGTGTGTGGCAAAATGTGAACTGTAGGGTTTCAAATGGGCTGAAGCCTGAAGTTGATATATTTTTTTAACATTTCCTACTTTAAAGCTTCTCTAGTTGTTGCTTTCTGCAGACTAGGCACTATTTATTTTTGGGGGGGACCATTTCATTGATTGTCCAGTCTGGAACACTTTGGGGCTGGAAAGTGGTCCTGTGGTAACTGTCACCTGGGTCACGGGCTATTTTGGCAAACATGAGCGCTATGTGGTGTTTGGAAGGCAGCAACCTTCCTGAGGTGGCAGTAAAGGATGAGTAACATTCTACTCACTGAAAGAAGTCTTTCCATTCCATGAATACTGTGGCAAACGACTTCCCTGTTCACAGATACTTGTGACCTGTGCTTAGCCAGCCTTTCCCAATGGAGCTTGTCCTGTTCCTGGCAGGCTGGGCCATGTGTCTTGCCTCAGCCAATGGGATGTGACCTGAAGTCAGAGTGTTACCCAGGCCGCTGCCTCCTCCATCATCTTTTCCCCTCGCTGTAAGACCGGCACAGCTACACTGCCAAGTGAAGGTGAACTAAAACCAAACTCACAGTGACCAAGTCGATGCTGCCTCAGTGACTCGATAGGACAGGGCGGGGCTACTCCTGTGAGTTTCTGAAACTGTAACTTCACGGGACTAGAAAGCCCTGTCTTTCTCCCAGAGAGGCTGGTTGCTTTGAACTGCTGACCTTGGGGCTAGCAGCCCAACTCATAACCACTACACCACCAGGTCTCCTTAGGGCATTGGTTATAAGTGACCTTAATGCACCTGTGACATGAGCTGCCATCCTTTGTCAGCACAGCAAAATGTGCCTGAGACTGAGTGATCCAATACGGATCGAATGAGTATCAGATACAAAGCCAGAATGACACAGAGAAACAGACACAGACTCTATGGCAGCCAGGAGCTGACATTAAATGACATATCATTTTCCTTTAAAATAGCAAGATTTCTGTTCCCAGGTGTGTGCTCTTCTGTTTGTTTGTAACACCTGCGAGTAAATGCTAAGCTGTGTAATTTCCATTGGTTTTTCTGTAGCTAAAATCCTTCCAAAACGCTCAAACATGCAAAGTGGCTCTTGGAGTCTTGAACTTCATGTACAGACATAAAGTTTGGCAATTAAAATTTTATGGTGCAGAGGGGGAAAAACTCCCTGTGAAAAATAAACCAAAGTCAATTATTCAGTTATTTAATTCTCATTTGGAAAATGAGGTGTTCAGACGCTATTAAGTTATATTAGAGGGGGAACAAAAATAAAGACACTTCTGTGGAAACAGCTAAATTTATTTCATCTACTGCTAAAGAATATTAATTTCATGGAACAAGCTCTAAAAGCAGCACCAACAAATTATCAAAGAAAGGTAGGTTCTGGCTGAGGAGTATTCTTGAACACCAGCTGGTACAAGGAAGGTATTTCAGGAGACCCCTCTGAACTGGGAGACAGGGTGGAGATGGAAGGGGTCATTCTCAAAAGTCAGCACGGCAAAGCCCAAATTGCATGGTGTCAAACTTATCCTCGAAAATCCCTTAAATTGCCCAGACCGGAGCCTTCAGAAGTACAAAAGCCAAACATTAACATCTTTGGTTTCACAGGGGCAGTGAAAGCCGAGGTCTAATTTGAAAGGGGCAAATAAAGGGCCCCTGTCTCCCTGGGTGTCTCTCTTGAGGTCCTCCGCTCTTGCTAGTTTGGGGTTAATAGCCTCAAGCGCTCCTCCCGGCTCCCCCGCCTCACCGAGGCACACAGCGGCATCCACACGTGCACATAAAGCAATGCCCGACTTCACGAAGCCTGGGGAACATGGGATGAAATGCACCTGTGGCCTGTATGGACCCTGCGTGGTGAGCTAGAACAGAGGAGCTAGAGAAGGGAAAGACACGAGTCCTGGAAGGAGAGCAAATAAACACTACAAACACCATGTGGTCCACCCCCTGGGTGTTCCAGATGTTTGCTAACCAAAAGATTGGAAGTTCACGCCTACCCAGCAGCACCTGGGAAGAAGGACCAGGTGTTATGCTTTAGAAAAACCAGTCATTGAAGACCTGGTGGAGGGAGTCCAGTTCTACTTTGACAAGATTGGAGGTCACTATGAGTTGGAGTCATAGCTTAGGAGGTCAGGTCCAGACCACAGATGAGCACAAGCTGCTATAAACAACGGTTCTCAGACTTTGGCTGTACCTTAGACACACCAGAGCTTTCAAAGGTCTGGATGTCCGTGACATATGAATCTCTCAGGTAGACCCAGTAGTGTTTAAAGATCCTCGAGTGGTCCAGTGTGCAGCCAAAGTTGAGGATCATTGTCTGTAGGCAGTAAGAAGAGCAACCGAAAGCTGGGTAGGGGTTGGCTTGGGAGAAGAGCCTTCCAGGCTGAGCAGGCTCTGGGGGCACAAGCTCTTCTGTACAAAGTGCTATGGTGTGTATTTGAAATATATCCATGTTTGAAGACACAACCTAGCTCCTCAAGTCCATACACAGTCCTAAGGCATCGTCTTGCTTCAGCATGTCAACACCTTCTCCTTTCTCTTTGTGAAGGATCATTGGTTCTCTAAAAGCACCTTAGGAATGGATTCTGCCTGATGATGACACATTCTATCCTTCAAACTTGCACTCTTAACCAGTTTGCAGTCAACGTCCAACCTCTTATCCATCCATGGTCCCATAGTGTTATCAAAGAGGTCAAATCGGAGAACGACACATAGCATATGCAACAATTTCATGCACATGACCTGTACATCTTATATCTCTTGTATGTAAGTGGTACAATTCACATAGAGCCTGTAATACATAGATCTTGATGCTAGTAACAAATGCCTGTGCTATTGCTTTATGTGTGAACTATACTGTAATTCATATCTAAAATGCTCATCATTTAAGAATGTGTGCTTCCACTCATAGGTAGCAGTGTTCTGTCTCGTGTGTGTGTGTGTGCGTGTGTGTGTGCACGCGCATGCCCCATGAGCGTGGTTGCATATAATTCTCTTTTTTAAATGTGACTGGGCATTGCATCCTGGCTCCAAAATACAACAAAGCCAAAGCTAGTGATAACAACAGCAAGAGGCAGCAAACAGGAATTGGAGTGGAAGTGAAAGAGAAGGTCATTAAACAACAGCAGGGTTGAACATCAGTGAATGCTCATGACACATGACGGAAACAAAGAAAATTTTCTCTAACTGAAAGATCAGCTCCACTGAAAGCTACAAGCTGCCCCCCCCCCCCCGCACCCTCCAAACACCTTACTGCCATCCAGTTGATTCTGATTCAGGACAGGGTAGAGTTGTCCCTGTGGGTATCTGAGACTATAGCTCTTTTTTAAAAGTTATTTTATTTAATTTTTTTTGAGACTGTAACTCTTAATGAGAGTAGAAGCCTCGTCTTTCTCATGAGGAGCAGCTGGTGGTTTTGAACTGCTCATCTTGCAGTTGGAGCCCAGCAAGTCACCATTATGCCACCAGGGCTCCTTCCAAAGCGCCGAGCGAGGCTCAGGAAAATGCAAGCGGGGTGGATTAAGGACCAACACACTCAAGCAAATCTCTCTCACACGTGAGTGATCGCTATCAAGGCAGAAAGTTGGTTGGAGAGGTGTTGAGAAAGCCCATGTCCAGGCTGTGATTTGGTGCTCCTACAACATCCGACTCAGCACTGTTGCTGCTTCATGAAGTAGAAAACTCACCCCACGGCCATCCAGTTGATTCCCACTCATGGTGACCACAGAGGATGGAATAGAACTGCCCCAGTGCATTTCTGGGACTGTCACCCTTGACCAAAGCAGAAAGCCTAATCTTTCTCGCTAGGAGCGACTGCCGTTTTCCAACTGCTGCCTCAGCGAGTAACCAGGACGCCACTCGGACTCCAGTTGGTAGAGCAGAGGGGCAGCAAAAGGAGGAAGACCCCCAGCATGACGGATGGACCTGGTGGCCACAACAGCGGTCTTGCACATGCCAGTGATTGTGAGGACCGGCAGTGGTTTGTTCTGCCGTGCTTGGGGTCGCTGTGAGTCAGAACCAATCCAATGGCACCTGACAACAACAACAGCAACAACAACAATAGCATGCTGTGATGTGACACATGCTGAAATGGAAGCATTTCCCCTTTGAGGGTCTAATTCTAGCATTAACTAAACCAAAGGCCTCCAAAATATATACCCATGGACAAAGCCTTCAGGTACAAAGCACTACCTACAGGGGAGTGGCTACCTCTCCGCTCACCTGATGAAGGGCACGCTTTTAAGCTGTGGAAAATTGATTTGTTGTGGTCCTTGCACAAAGGGTGATGTTTTCACAGACCCCAGATAAAAGGCGGGTGGGCAGCTAACAAGCTCCATACAGGATGAAAGCCATTCTCCCCGGCCTCTTCTCGTGCTTGAGGTCTGATTCTTGGCTATGAAAACTTTCTCTGATGGGGGCTCTCTCTTCTCTCTCTCTCTCTCTCTCTCTCTCTCTCTCTCTCTCTCTCTCTCTCTCTCTCTCTCTCTCTCTCTCTCTCTCTCTCTCTCTCTCTCTCTCTCCCTTTGTCGAAGGAACCTCCCTTGGCCTCCTTCCATGAATCCGGTGCCCCTCGGTGCCTTATTCTTTCTGCATAGATGTTCTCATGGCCGTTATAGATGAATGCTAATTCGGGATTGCTTCAGCTGCAGAGCACAGCTCTGGGAGGGTGCAGAAGCTGAGGAGGCATGTCTGTCATCACCAGTGAACATCCCATCAGGCCAGCTTTTCTTCTCATCACCCGGCTCTTCAAAGGCACAGTTTCTATTAACCTGGAGAGGGTGTCATCATCAACACGCAGGAGTTCCCTTTTCCTTTCTGGGTCATCTTTTCCAAATCAAGGGCAGTGGCTCGCCAGATCGAAAGGGCCCTCAGGCCCTCAGAATGCCAGCTCTCAATTGGACTTCCTATCTGAGGCTGACTCCAAGTATGGTCATGGGATTGACTTTTTAGATAAATGTGAGTCTTTCCTTTTTAATGACCTTTTAATAGCTAAGGGCCACTAGGTCTGTCTCATTCGCAGTCTTGTGACCCAGATCAACCATGGTGGGGGTCCCAGATAACACTGATTCGGTCAGGGGGGCTTCTCCTGAAAGAAGTACCAGCCAGAGATGAACCACTTGCAGTCCTAGTGGGTGGTGGTTGGGAGTTGGGGGCGAGGGGGGGGGGCAATGAGGCATTACGGATGCTGCCACTTGGAATCAGTTCCCATCTGGGTGAGACAGAGAAGAGCTGGGATACTTCCTCACGCAAACCCAGTTTACATGATCGGTACATTATAATTGCATTTTAAAGTCTAAATGCCATTGCTTGTGGATGCAGTGTCATATAATGTAAGGAAATTAGAGCTTTCTGTTTATGGAAATGCAGGAGAAACCATCCAGATAACATCCCACCACCTGAGCAGCAGAGACTAATGGAGACAGAGGGACATCTGGCCCCTGCCTCCCTTGGGTTGTTCTCAGGGAGGCCACCAGTCAACCAGGCCAGTGAACTTCTCCCAGGCACCCTGCACCCTTGATCCCTTCATTCTTCATGTACTTACAGAGTTACAGTAGACGTTCCTTACCCTGGAGCCCTGCTTAGGTCAAGTCTGGGAGCCCTCTGAGTGCCGTTGAGTCGATTCCGACTTGCCACCATCCTACAGGACGGTGTGGAATTGTCCCATGGAGTTGTCAAGATACCATCTTTGTAGAAGAAGAACCGGCCTCGTCTTTCCCACAGTCGACCTTTCTGTTAGCAGCGCAATACTTAACCCACGGCACGACCGTGGCTCCACCATTCTAAAAACACGGCAGTAGATCTTATGGTGCCTTCCTTCCACGTTCACCATCCTCAAGGCAAGCAAACAGGGAAGAAGCGCTCAAGCCCAGACCTCTTTTCTTCTCCTTACGCACCCCAGCTCCCTGTGTGTCTGCGTCGTCATCTTATTCCCCCTTCTTCCCTCTCTCAGTGCTATTGCTTCTCATTCTTCTTCCGGATGTCCTTTGGGCCCCAGCTCTCCTTTGGCTTCCCCTGGGCCACCATTTCTCTGCACAGGCTCACTTTCACTTGGAATGCTCCATTTAGTCTCAGGTCCTTCGGTGCGATGTGTCCATCCACGATCCTCAAAGTAGAATGACCGTCTTCACCTCACCTTTAAGTGGCTGATCCATTTTCACACACACACACACACACACACACACACACACACACACACCCCATCACTAGGGAGTCGGGGAGCTTTGAGCCCTTGAGCTCATGTGTTACAGCGTCAAGCTTTCCTATTCCACCCCCACCCCTGTGCCCCCCATGGCTCTCAGCTCTCTGTTTTCTCAGTCTCCAGTGCCCAAAGTTGAGGGCTCAGAACACTTTGTTGTGGTGATTTTTAAATACTCTGGGAAAGAATAAAACAGACTATTCATCAGTTTTGCTGCTTCCATCCCCCTAAGCAACCCTGTGGATTTCTGGGACTCCAGTTGAGTCCTATCTATATCTAGCTTTTGAAAAAAATAAAGCCAAGGAAAGGCTGAAGAGATTATGATAAAGACCATGTTCTAGTAGAGTTGCTGAATCGACAGCTTTATTTTGGTCAAACCATGGCATCTCATTGTGAAACTCCTTACTGAGCAATTTATACACTCCTTGGGGTCGGTGTGGTGGGGTTAAGATGTGACTACGATGAGCTCAGGTCCCTCTCTCGGAGCGTGATGATAACCACATTGACTGGAGAAGCAAGCTGCTCCGGCCTGAAGAGACCCGGAGTTGGATCTCTCCCACACGTTTCTGAGCAGACATTAAAATAGAAACACACCAAAAAGGACCTTGGCAGACATGGGAAGTGCGGACATTTCAGCCATCTAAACTTCTGCTCAGCTAAATGGATGCCCCTTGAATCTCCTGTATGAATATGTATGTCGTTCCGTTAGCCAGACACAGCCAGTCTATCGAGTGCATAAAACTAACCCCAAGTGAGGCTGAGTTGGTTTTCCAAAACCTCCCCTGTCCCCCACTCGGGCACGCTAGCATTTGGCCCCATCCATGGATGGTGACACAACTGGATTTCCAGCAGGTGGCAAGAAGGACCGAGGTTGTCATGAGACCTGGCTGAGGTCCTTGGTGGTGAGGGTGGCAGCTTTGCTTTATCAGAAGGGTAGCTTCTCAGAGAGAGAGAGAGAGAGAGAGAGAGAGAGAGAGAGAGAGAGAGAGAGAGAGAGATAACACGTCATCAAATGCACATCTGACCCACCACGTGCAGACTTCCATCAAAGGTCCCATTAACATATGGTCCATGTGGCTCCCGTGTGGCCTTTCAAAAGGCCAGGTCCAGTGCGAGTCCCCTCATCAATAACCCCATAAGCCCCGCCAGCTGCCATCGCTGCTGTGATTTCTCATCTGGAGGTGAGAATGGAGAGGGGTGGTATTTTATAAATAACAATTTTCAAAAATCTCTGATCTATTGGCATTAACCGATAAGTGCAGAGATGCTTGCAGCCCTCCTCCCCCGCACCACCCCATCACCATAGCAACCTCCATTCCAAAGGATGTTGAAGGTGTTTTTAAACAGAAGGTGAGAAGAAACACACTTTCCACATGGATATCTGTCGGGAACTTCCCACCTCCTCCCACCATGTCCCCTTCACAGGGACTTGAGGCCATGCTGGACACGGTCCTGTGGAACTGAAACCGGGCCTCCGGACTGATCGCCAGACTGGAGACCGGACTGCTATTAACTTGGGCTGTCTCAGGGCACCGGGCCTTTCTGTGTTAGCAAAGCATGCGTGCTTTTACATTATACATGAGAAAGCCTGGCGGATCCTAAAGCTTTTGGATTTTTGATGCCATTGGATACCTGTGATGTTTGTTAACATTGGATTGGACCACCATGTCTATTGTAGGGCAAATGAATGCGGCCCTGGGTTTCTGGGGCATCGTGCTAACCCCGCCTGAAGTACTGGGTTTGGGTAGAGGAGAGCAGCTGTACACGGTGAGCCGTTTGAATATGGAGCCTCCGCGCGGACGAAAGGAACCCTGGTGACTGGTTAAGCACAGTGGTTGCTAGCTAGAGGGTCGCTCACGGCCTCTGCCATGGAGTCAGTGAGGACTCACTGCGACCCTATAGGACAGGGTAGTACTAACTGTCTCTTTGAGTTTCTGAGACTCACTGTTAATGGAAGTAGAAAGCTCCATCTTTGTCCCATGAATGACTGGTGGTTTCATCCTGCCAACCTTGAGGATGACGGCCCAATACCTGACCCCTGTGCCACCAGGACTCTAGGTTCAAAACCAGCAGCCACTCCATAGGAGAAATATGCAGCTGAATCTCCCATAAAGACTCACAGCCTTTGAACCCCACTGGGGTGGTTGTACTCCCTCCTGCAGCTGGGAGTCAGAATGGACCCGCCGGTGAAGGGTTTGCTCTGGCTGGTGTATTGAAGACAAGGACCAGTGGGAGAATGCTCACCTCTTTTGCTGGAGGCCTGCGTTCAGTTCTGAGTGACTGCACCTGTCCGTGTGGAGGCTTGAGCACCACTGCGATGTCAAACAGGTTTCGGCAGAGTTTCTAGAGTCCACAGAAGAGAGGCCTTCAGTTCCATTTCTGACCATTGTCCTGTGAAAAACCTGTAGCTCACAGTATGTCAATCCGTACTGATGGCCAGAAGGCCCTGACCTTGGCACATTTTGTCTTGTGCCAGGGTTCATCATGAGTTGGAGAGAAACTCATGGGCATACAACAACAACAACAATAATTAATTAGAGAAATTATCCAAAAACATGAGCAAGGTTACATCTTCAATTTTCTAAAGAGAATGGTTTGTAGCGGTGTGTGTGTGTGTGTGTGTGTGTGTGTGTTTTAAATGAATGATTCTAAATCTATTTGAGCTAGGTCTGTCAGGTAGACATTTGAATACAGCAGATTATAATCAATGAATCTTAAAAGTATTCGGAGTGAGAGGTAGATTGTGCATAATCAGAGCCAGCCAGACTCTAGATAAACAGCCTAGTGTTAGGGGTTTTTCATTCAGTCCAACCAATGCTTCTTCACCCCATGTGTTTTGGCATAACGTCAGTGTTTCTTCACCCCACCTCGGCTCTGCAGGGGCCTGGATATTTATAGAGTTAAAAGGGTTCCCCACCATGGGTCCCTTTCTCATCCACACTCCTTTTTCCTTCCCCATTCATCTCTGTCACTCGCACATTATAGCTCACCCCAACTAATTATATGAATCAACAACAACAAAACACAGCTCCGAACAAGTCAGCCCAAGATGTGTAGCGATGTCAAAGAACCCACCCGAGCTGTCTGAGAGCGTTAGGACTCAAGGAGAGTTGTCAATCGAACTAGAGAGCAAATTGATGATTATTAATATGACTCTCTGATGTACTTAGGAATCCATTTTCTCCTCTACATGCCAATTCCCCTCGCCACCTTCTTGGCTCAAATTCAGATGTAAGTAAAGCCACCTAGCCTTTTTGTTCAAGGATTAGATCTGTTTTATTATGAATTTAGGGCAAATAGTTCAACAGTGGTTAAATATGAACTAGATCTCAGACATGACATCAAACACATGCCTGGTGCCTCCTATCCTCTCATGTAACCCAGTCCGAGCCTCTGTTTTGCAGAGAGTAAACACACATGTGCCCCGTCTATTACATACATGGAAACTCGGGCGCTGACTGAAAGCTTCACATCACCCCATAGCTGTGGTCACCCTTACCGCCATGCTTTTTGTACATGAGACATCATTAGATCCTCCCAAAAAGTTGTTCGGCTATTTTATTGTACACCTTTCAGATAAGTGAACTGAAGTTCAGGTCAGAGTATACACGCCGAGTAAATGACAGGGCTGGAAATTGAATGTAGTTTTCTCTAGTGTCTCTACTCAATTCCTTTCCTAGCCTCGGGGTTTGGGCAAGGCAAGTTGTTGAAGGAGACCCTTGAGTCTGAGCGTCCAAGATGCTGCTTACTGACGAGTGAATGGCAGGAAGCAGCTCCTTATAGGTGATTCGCACACTTCAGGTCACCTAAGAGGCACTGACTGAGCTTGTTAAAATGCATATGGCAGACCCAATCCAGCCTACCACCACCAAGCAACACACACTCCCACATGCCTAGGACACTTCTGACTGAGTCTCGCAGAGATGAGTCTGAAATCTACATGCTTTCTAACACCCCTCCCCCAGGGGAATCTCACGGAAGTGATCTGTGGAGCGTCCTTGGAGAAATGCAGAGGTGGTTTCATGGGCGCAGAGGGATCAGGGGTCGTTGGGAAACTGGGCTCACAACATGTAGAACTAGCTCAGATCGCTCCAGAATGCAGCGCTCTTATACAGGGAAGCCTCTTCTCTCCTTCAGATTCTGTTTCCAGATTCGGTGCCGAGCCCTGTCCTTCCTTCTGGGCCATCTATCTTGTTACCCATTAGGTGGTCAGACCTAGCACCCCATAGACATGTCAGTGACTGCTAATCATCCCTCACCTGTTGTGTCCGGGGCTCCAGGCCGGATGTTCCCCATGTGGTTGTCGTGTCTTAGGCAACATCATTGTGGTCAAGACGTTAGTGTTCACCCCTCTTTAAGTTCCCTCATCTTCCTGGGCGCTAGCTTCTGGCCCCCTTGCCATCTGATGGAACCACTGGCGTGTTCTAGACCAAGCGTGGGAGAAAGATGAGGCTTTTGACTCCCACAGAGTCACAGTCTCAGAAATCCACAGGGGGACGTTCTACTCTGCCCTCTCTGGTCACCATGGGTCAGAATTGATGCAACAGCAATGAGGTGTCATTCTTTTGTTTGTTTTGTGTTTTAAGTGTTTCGAGCTCAAGTGTAGGGCAGTAGTGAATCAGCGGTAGAGTTTGGTTTGATACCTGACCAAGGCCCTTCACGCCCAGTCACCACCCATCGGTCAGAGACTTGTGCATTACCGTTGGGCTGAACAAGTTTCAGTGGAGCTTCCAGACTAAGCGGCATGAGGAAGAAAGTCCTGGAGATCTACTTCCAATCATCAACCACTGAAAGCCCTGTGAACCAGAAACATTGTCTGATCTGCAGCCTATCATGAGAATGGTGAAGAACAAGGGCAGCATTCTGTCCTCTTGCTCATGGTGCCACCAAGAATCAGCTCCCCACAGCCCCGGTGCCAGCTCCATTATCTCTGCCCCTAAGGCGCAGCTGCCAGATGGCACCCACTTCTCTTGGAGCTGCTGTATACAGTCAGTGCCCACCAGCCGCACTCGCTTGACAAGAATATGAAGTCAACAAACCTTTTGCTTGTGAAGCCCCTGAGGTTTTGTTTTGTTTGGCTTTCATTTCCGCAGCAAGGACTACTGCAGCCTAACCAATAAAAACCGCATCGTCCCCACCATAATCACGTTTATTAATTACGATACTAGGAGTGCACTCTGTGTCGCGCACTACGCAAGGCATTTGGAATACAAGATCTAATTTCATATGCGCACCGGCGCTCCAAAGAAGAGACGGTTATTATCTGTGTTCCATCAATTTCACAGCCATGAGGGCGAGGGCAAGGAGGACAGCTCAGACGGCTGGATTCCACATCTCAGACGCTCAATCCAAATACGCTGCAGCACGCTGCCCACATGTCACACCTAAGGCTTCAAACGACAATTGCATGGTGTGCTCTGTCAGCCCTCCGCACCAGTGACTCTAGGATTCATTTGTCAGTGTAGCCCAGCGGTTCTCCACCTGTGGGTCGTGACCCCTTTGAGGGTTGAATGACCCTTTCACAGCAGTCACCCAATTCATAACAGTAGCAAAATGACAGTGATGAAGTAGCAATGAAAATAGTTTTATGGTTGGGGAGTCACCACAAGATGAGGAACTGTATTAGAGGGTTGTGGCATGAGGAAGGTTGGGAACCACTGGGGTAACCAATGAAGGTCCTAGAAGACATGTTTAGGCCATAGTCTCACATACGTGGGGAAACCGGGTCACAAACCTATGTCCCTGGTTCCTGAATGAGCCATCTCTTAGGCTCAACCTCAGGGCATCTGCACAAGGAAGCCTGTGCTCTTTGGTCCCATGTTTGAAACCTTAGGGACCCATGCCATCTATTGCTGGGCAGTTGCGTGTGGTACAAGATTGTAGGAATCTGCAGCCACACGCTGACTTTAAGGAGTTCGCACACACTCTAGCCCTCTGACTTTGGTGGGTGACTTGGTCTTTTTCTGCAAGTTGGCATAAAGAGAATAAGTCAAAAAAGTATCGCTACTTGGGGTTCCAGTTTCTATGTGCACGGGCTTATTCTCAACAGAGCGTGTTTTCGGACACCTCAGCCACCAGCACATGGCTACAGACAGGTTCTCCCTGGTGGTGAGTTACAGGTTGGGCAGTGAACCACAAGGGCAGCAGTTCGAAACCCCCTGTCGATCTGCAGGAGAGAGGTGAGATGCTTTATTCCTGTAAAGATTTACAGTCCTGGAGCCAGACCCACAGGGGCCGTTCTACTCAGTCTTACGGGGTCACTTTAAGTTCTTAGGCTGTGCTTGTTTGTTTTTGAGTCTCCTTAAACAACAGCAACAATAAAACCCTCAAACTGCCATCAAGGCGACTTGGATGCATATCCACCCAATCAGGCGAAGGAGACCTGCCCCTGCGGATTTCTGAGAGTTTCCCGTCTGTATGGAGCAGACAGCCTCGTGTCTTTCTCCTGCAGAGCCACGGTGGGGTCGACGCAGTGGCCCTGTGGTTAGCAGCTCAACGCAGAGCTCAGATGGCACCAGGGTTCCTTCAGTGTCTCTTCGGAGTGCCTTAAACAAAGCAAACACACAGGTGTAATCACAACTGCTGCTTCTGAGGGGATTCGCTGTGTCCGTCGAGGTCAGTTGAGTGCAGACAGCTTTGATGACTGGTGTGATTTGAGTCTAAGGAAGTCATCTTGATGAAGTCCCTAGAACACGGAATGATCGCAGAGGCTGGTTAAGAAGCAATGGTACGGGAATGGACCACGGTATTGGTGAGGAAGAGGCTAGACTTGCTGTCACGATTGGCAACAGGCCCGCTCCTTCTTCAAGAACAGCAAGGGCAGTCCTACGGGCATTCTCTTGGGAAACCTTGCTCCCTGCACCCTCCGGCCCCGGCCTTGCCCTTTCCGACTTCTTTCTGTTCTCACAACTCGAAGAGCACTGGAGAAGAAAGAGATTTGGACCCTGCAAGGCTGCCACAGGTGCTGCTTTGATGTGGGCTGAGTATGGTAGCAAGCAGAATTCCTCTGGGGGAAGGGTTAGAGCAATGGAGACGGAGCCTTCGGAATGTGTAGACCTGGACGAATGATGTGTCGAGAAATAGGTTCGGTATGTTGACATGTTCTTAAGCAAAGCTTTCTATGATTTTTGTAGCAATACTTTTGACTGGCTCGCTTAAGATGGCTGGTAATGTGGAACTCTGTGGCCAGCCCCAAGAGGGTCCATAGAGTGTTGGGTTTAGGGATCGGCCATGCATGTTGACAGTGGTTACAAGGTGTCTATACCTGCAGCTAGGTTCTTGGGAAAACCTCCAGGACCCTTTGTTCCTGTAGAGTGGGGTTTGTTATTGTTAGATGCCCTGGGGTTGATTCCAACCTATAGTGGCCTTGAGTACAACAGAACGAAATGCTGCCCGGTCCTGCCCCATCCTCACAATTGTTTCTGTGCTTCAGCCCAAGAATAGGGCTGGGGTTCGTGGGGAGGGGGCACAAAGAGCTGCTCTTTTGGTTTTCTTTTTGTTTCTTTGGTCGGATATATGATTGAGTAGCCAGTTCCTTCCCACATCCTGGAGCCTGGAGTCTAGTCCATGGGACTCAAGGGTCTGCTGTAGAGCTGACGGGAACCTCAAAGGGCCTAGCCTAGGAGAGGTGGGTCTGCGCTGTCTGAATTACATCCAGGGCTCTAGTTGAAAGTTGAATTCCATTTTTGCTGAGCTAAAGGAATCTCTCTCGCCTCATATGCACGTGGAAGTTGGATATCAAATAAGGAAGATCAAAGAAAGATCGATGCGTTCCAATGATGGTGCTGCTGAAGAATATTGAAAGGACCGCGAACTGCCAGAAGTACAAACAAATTTTCCTTGGAAGGAGTACAGCTGGAACGCTCCTTAGAGGGAAGGATGGTGAGGCTTTGTCTACACACTTTAGATGTGTTAGCAGTCTGGAGAAGGACATCATGCTGGGTACAGCAGAAGGGCAGCACCGAAGAGCAGGACGGTCCTCAACAAGAGGGAAGCACACAGTGGCTACAACCACGGGCTCAAACCTAACAACAATTGTGAGGATGCCGCAGGACTGGTCAGTGTTCGGTTCTGTTATACATCAGGTTGCTGTGAGTCAGGACTGACTCGATGGCATCTAATGGCAACAACCGAAGGGCATGTCCACTTATCTTTGTCTTCTGGTTCTTAGGGGGGCCTCGATCTCTGTCCTCCCGCTGAGCAGAAGCCTAGCTTTCTGATGTGAGTGCAGAAACCACAGCTGTTACAGTAATGAAAGACAACAGCTGCCGTAGAGTACGCGTGATGCAGCCAGACCCCCTGTGCGTCAGAGGAGAACTGAACTCTGTAGGGTTTTCAACGCCTGATTTTCCAGAAGTAGTATGCCGGGCCTTTCTTCCTAGGTCCCTTTGGGTAGCCTGGAGGCTCCAAGCTTTTGGTGAGCTGAGCACATTCACGGTTTTCTCCACCCAGCTTCTACGACTGAGAATAAAGACTACCAAAGAAAGACAACCAACTGTGAGGTATCTCCAGGACTCAATGGGCCTCTCAGGACTCAGTATCAGGAGAGACCCATCCCTGAATTAGGACATCGTGCTTGGTAAAGTAGGGGCAAAAGAAAAGGGGACGACCCCCAGGGAAATGAATGAAATGGCTACAATCAAGGGCTCAAACATAACAATTGAGAGGATAGTACAGGTCCGGGCAGCATTGCGTTCTGTTACACACTGGACAGCTGTAAGTTGAAAGCACCTCAGCAGCCCCTAACAACAACAACAACAACTAAATCAAACTCACCACCAGCAAGTGGATTCTGATGCATAGCAACTCCATCAGACCCAGTAGGACTGCCCCTGTGGGTTTCCAAGACTGTAACTCGTTAAGAACAAACTGCTACGTCATTCTCCCTCACAGGGGCTTGGGTGGTTGAACCCCTGACCTTGTGGTTAACAGCCAAATGTCTAACCACTGTGATACCAGGGCTTCTCAAATTCTTAGTACTCCGCCCACTGTCATCTAGTTGATTCTGAGTTGCAGTGGCCCCATGTGACTGTGAATCTTTCTGGGGGTCGGACAGCCCATCTTCCTTCAGAGAAGCAGCTGCTGTGTTTGAAATACCTACCTTGCAATCAGCAGTCGAGCACTTCCTCTACAGCGCACCACTGTGGGGTATTTAAATTGCTTATCATAGTTCATCCAGGAAAAAGTGGTGAAGCTGGAGGTTGAGACCAGACTGAGCCCAAAGCCTGAGCCCTTGGCCAACACACTACCTTCCACAGGCGCCAGGCTGTCCTGCCTCGGATCACTGACCCAACGCATGTGGGTGTCCAGGGTGGACAAGGAAGAGATTGTGAAGAGGATGGAGACTTGGCCCAGAGACAACTCTTGGGAATTGTAAGAGAAGGAAGGACTGTAGGTTAAAGGTCAAATGGCCGATCACAACAGGTTGTTCCAAAGGGTCATTTACCCTGAGACTCTGACTCTCCTCCCAACGGCAGTCTCATGGCCATCTTGGCAACATGCCCAACAAGCGACCACTACTACACCACTTATTACCAAGAAGAGCCTGTTGGGGGGCTTACTTCTCCATTCTTAAAACTGCTTCTGCCCAAAGCTTTCTGTTGCTTATGTGAAACCAAAGGCATGCTCTGGGGGGCGTTGGAGGCCGGAGCTGGGGAAGACTACTGGGCAGAGTGCTAAGGTCTGGATGGAGGCAGGCTGCTTGTGGGGGGCGTGCAGGGACCACTGCCGGTGAAGAGGAGGGGAGGGACTCACGAAGGCTCCAGGCTAAGGATGGCAGGGGGTTCCTGGGATGAAAGGCGAATGCGTTCAATTGCTCACTGGCAGGATTCAGGCCCACCCAGTTGTGTCTCAGAAGAAAGAACCAGAGATCCATTTTGGAAAAAGGAGCCCTTAAATCCAATGGAGCCCAGCTCTACTGTGGTGTACCTGAGGTGGCCATCAGCCAGGGGTGACTTGGGGACAACTGGCTGGTCGGCTGTCACTTTATGTGGACAGCATCTTACCAGAGTTCTCCAGGGGGGAGTAAGGAGTCAGCAGGCCGGACTCAGGGAGTAATTGGGCTCAGATGTGAGCCCTGGAAACCACATACATTCCCCCAAGCCATCGAGTCAGCCTGGCAATTAACCTCTTAATCCCACCGCCCCTCCTCCCAAGATCAGATTTGTGTTCTCTGAGAAACATTTAAACCTGGAGAAATCATGAAGCGCGCTGACGTCCCCAGCAGGCCCTCCACCGACGTGCCATTTGATTAATGTATGTGGCCGGGAAGACGGTTCACAGAGAATATAAATGACACTGGCTGCTGATTTCCATAGCTAATGTATTCCCGCCTGGCTACCGTGGAGGACCCGTGTTCATCCACCGCGCTGTGTCTTTTTGAAGTTCGCGTTTAACTCCACGTTGGTAAAATGCCATTTGCCAATTCAGATAAATGCAAAAGGTGTGGCGGTGGGTGGGTAGGGGGCATGGTGCCTTTCCCAGAAGGAGACTTGTTGAGTCTCCGCATCGATGCAGGAGCAGACAGGCATTGCTGCCATCCAGGGTGCCCTCCATCTCCCAGACGCGAACAGGCTTTGAAACACCAGAACGCGTGCCTCCTGTGCCCCCTAGTTAGCTCCCTGACGAGTCTACAAAGAGAGCAAGCAGATCGTTCCGTTCTCAGGGGCCTCCCTTTGCTACACTTGCTTTGGGATTTCTCGTTTGAGATTCAGGAATCAGCTGGAAATGAGCATGAGAAAGATGGCAGGTGGCCCAGGGTGACTTAAGGCTCCCACCTGGGCTGTGGGCAGACGTGGCTGTGGCTACCCGACCTCGCTCGCTCCTGGTATTCCGAGTTTGAGGGCTAAATTCGTCAGCTTCTCTGATTTGGGGGACTAAATTCATCAGAGGTAGGTCCCATGTTGGCAGCAGCAGTCGGGGGACAGTCGTAGAGGGCTGGCCTTCCTTGGGGGAGGTTCGGGTTGGGTTCTTACCAGCACACCGGCGGTCCACACACTGTAGTGGCTCTGACGCTGGCCTGGCTTCAGCTTCCAGACTGAGACCAGAAAGAGCAGGCCTGGATGGATGGCCTTCCCAAGAGCGGGCTGTGAAGAAGGCCCCGTGGCTTGCAGACTCTGTCTGATCCCCTTATGCCTGGGCTCTCCTTGAGTTAGGAGCTGACCCAACGGACGTGCACAGCAAACAATGACATTGCTGTTCGCGGTCAGGGGCCCTCTCGTCAGGTGCCACTCGTAGTGACCCTCTGTGCACAGCGGGACGAAGCGCTGCCCGGTCCTGCGCCATCCTCACCATTGTTGGGCCCCAGTGTCAATCCACCTTTTCTTTTCATTTCATACTTCGTTTGTTTTTAACAATTTCACCGACCTCCAATTTACATACCATGCATGTCAATAGTTCAATCACATCTCTAAGCATTGTGCAACCATAGCAACAATTGATTCCAGGACATTTCTTCTTCCATGGACTTCTTAGAAGCACCCCATTTCTTGCCAGTCCCCCCTTACCCCCACCAGGTTCCTTTGAAATCTATTGATCCAGTAGTTGTCTCTATAGGCTTACCTAATCTGGGTTTCATATACAGAAAATCATACAAAATTCAGATGGAAAATTAACTGAAATTAACATGGCAGGATGAAACAGAAAAACCTCAACCCAACTTACTGAGGGCCCTCCTCTTTTTCACATCCCTCCACTTTACCAAGCAGGGCGTCCTGCTCCGGGACTGGTCTCTCCTGATCCCATGTCCAAAGTGGGTCAGATGAAGTCTCGCTGTCCTTGCTTCTAAGTAGCACTCTGACTGTATGTCCTCCGAGACAATGGGGTACTATTGAGTTTGTTTGTTTGTTTTTTAATGGTCTCACTAGTTAGAGAAACTTCAGCTCAAGCATTGGTTCTGGTATTGAACCCCTAACCCTGAACCAGGCCACACTCCAGTGCATCAGGACATTTCTCCCTCAGGCTCTGCTGTCAATCCCTCTGCAGGACAGAGCCCATTCTGGACTGGGTTGGCCTAATCACCCTGTGTCCATCGCCCCTTCTCTGGCCTCCCCTGCCACATAGCTCTGCTAGGGATTAAGGGCTTCCCGGGGGATGGCTTCCGTTGTAGCACGTGGTAAAGGACTATGACATTCTTTGCAGCAGAAATAGTTCTTGAAATACGTCTGCCCTCCCTGTGTCCAGTTCTGAGAGCATAGCAGCCTTTTCCTAAACACTTAAAAAACGGCAGGAGAAACTTTCTCTCCCCAACTTATCGTTTCTGCCTCCCATGGTTTATTTTTACATGAACATATTGCAACTGTGAAAATGAGGCGGTTTGTTGTCGCCCTGATCGCAACTGGATTCCGACACCCAGTGACCCTGTCGGACAAAGTAGGACCGCTCTTCCCGGTTTCCATGATTGTACGTCTTCACCAGCGCCCACAGCCACCTCCTTCTCCAACGAAGCCCTGACCTTGGCGGTTAGCAGCCCACCCCTAACCCACTGCACCACCAGGGCTCCGTGTCGGTATTGTCATGAAGTCCTCTCCAATCCGTCCCAGCTGCTGGTGAGCCTCCCACAAGAGAGTAAGATACTGCCTGCCCCTGGGTCATCCGCACCACGGCAGCGCTGTCTGACCCCACTGTCTCAGCCTCTGTGCCCATTCACCTCCTAGAGGGTCCCCTCCCTTTCCTGGACACACTGCTTTATACAGCGCGAAACCCTTCTCCAGGGACTGGTCTCTCTTGATGACATGTCTAAAGTAATATATACTTATGGAAAAAAACAAATAAATATGGAAAGTAAAATTAGCTCCTACTTGTACTACCCATAAATCACCTCTGACAACATTTTGGCATTTTATGCCTTTCTGTTTTTTCTCCTTATATGAGTATAATTAAGTACAGACAGAAGATGGATAGATCCGTTATCCATAAGAATATCTGTGTGTGTGTGTATATATATATGTGTGTGTGTGTGTATATGTATATGTATGTATATATATATATATATATATTTTTTTTTAAAAAAGTTCCCTGCCATTGAGTTGATGGTGACTCACAGGGACTCTATAGGACAGGGTGAAACTGCCCTTGTGGGTTTCTGAGACTGTTTATTTCTTTACAGGAGTAGAAAGCCCTGTCTTTCACCTGCATGATCATGTACATGATCTCCTGCATGTATATGTATGTATGTGCACTTAGGGTTTCACAAATTCACGGAAACATGGAATTAAAAGATAATGGAGTTTTCCCACCAACTTTTTAAAGTCTCCTCACATGGGAGCCCACGTGGTGCTGTCTGGTAATCATTGGACCGCTCACACCAAGGTCAGAGGTTCAAACCCACCACCTGATTCTCAGGAGAAAAGTGAGGCTGTCTGCTCCTGTAAGGCTTGGCAGCCTCAGGGACCCTTTAGAGCAGTGTTTCCCAAGGTGGTGTGTTCTGCCTCTCTGTCAGGGGCATGATGTAATGACTTGGGGAGGGGAGGGCCACAGAAGGGTCTCTGTGAGTTGTAACTGACTGGATGGTAGTGCTATGTGTGAGGAAGGTTAAAGGAACCCCGAGGGTCGTGTGTGTTCCACTGTCAACTATAATTCCAGCAGTTCAGACCCACCAGCCATCCCCAGAAGAGAGACGGGGCCGTTTGCTCTCGTAAGGACTGACAGCCTTGGAAATGCTCTACATGGCGCTAGGTGTCAGAACCAGTTCCATGACCGTGGGTCTTGGTGGGCTTACGGAAGGTCACGGAGCCCTGGGGGAGCAATGTGTCCAGTGTGGAGCTGCTCACTGAGAGTCCCATCAGCGGTTGTCACCTACCAGCCACACCACCCACCAGCCACGCCACCCACCAGCCACGCTAGGAGTGAAAGACATGCAAGTCTGTGTCCACAAAGTCATGCAGTCTCAGAAACTCTAGACGGTATGGCGATGAGTGGGAACTGACTCGATGGCGATAGGTGCAGGTTTGAGGGTGTGTGTGTGTGTGTGTGTGTGTGTGTGTGTGTGTGTGTGTGTGTGTGTGTAAGAGCAAGTTAGGTATTCAGATGGTATCCTGCTTTATTAAAAAATTTTATTTCATTTTATGGCACCAAACCCTTCTCTAAAGTCTTCAGAATCTTGATAGCCGCAAAACAAAACATCTTTTGGGATTACATGTATCTTCTTGGCTGTGTTAAGTGTAGATGAGGCAACATTTCCCAATTCAGTGAAACCAGTTCCCTCGGTCCCTTTGCCACCCAGCCTCTGCTTTCTTCTGTGCCCGCATTTTGCTAATACATCAAGTATGGCCACTTCCTTCTATGATTAGTTGTCTGACCCTCTACCAATAATTCATCCTTTTAAATATATTTGTAACGATAATTCCACGGTTGATGTATGTCGGCAGCGGTCTAATTGCTTAGCCTCAGTCCTCAGAGGCTGAGTTTCATGTTGGAGAAAATGCGAATCCTGTTGGCAATGGATGCATCATTAGAAAAATGCCTCCGAAAGAAAAAGACCTTTACTTCACTCCCACCTGCTGCATGGGGAAGTCCTTTCCCGCCCTGCTCAGCGTTGAGTGCTGAGGGTGACTGACACACGTCGATTGTATAGGCGCAGTCATTGGGTACTGTGGTTTGTATTGCCTTTTATAAATGATGGGTGAAATGGATTTATTTTTGTTATTTCCGTATATGTGAAAATATATTTGGAAAACTATATATGGAAACTATATATGGAAATAACTATATATGGAAATAACTATATATATACATACACACACATATATGTAAAGTTTATGGGAGAGAGAGAGCTAGACCTGCTCCAGCCATGTCACCACTCCCATCCCTTTTTTATTGGCACCGTAATGGTTTTCTTATTGATTTGTAAGCGCTGATAGCTGATTATGGATATTAACTTTTTCCTGTTACATAGGTGTTGCAATTTTTGAGTCCGCTTGTCATAAGAATGGATTTTGTTTGATGTTTTAAGAGAGTGCTTTTTAAAACCTTGATTGAGACACAAAATTGTTTTGCTTGATAGCTTCTTACCTTGGCGCTGACAATTAACCACCTCTGCCAGCTCCTAGATTAGAGCCTAGATTCCATGTTAGTACCTGCTCTGGTCTACGTTTTTTATGGGCTCATTTCACATTTAATTCTAGCATCTTGAATTTATTTTGATGGATGGCTGAGTGTAAAATCCCATTTGGCTTAGTACCAAATTCACTTCCCTTTGCAAAAGATTTTTAATAGTCACTCCCCCTCTCCTTTGGGCACGCGCCCTTTGCGCAGCCTCCGGCCTTGTGTATATTTACCAGCATTCATTTGGAGACAAACGCATCTGTTCCATGCTCCATCACCACCACGTGGCACCAACCTTTGCAGCTTTATAGGCGGTGGTGCAAACCCTTATCAGAAATCTGTTCTTCCTAGAGCTGCCTGTTTCAAGTTCAATTGTGTCTTCTAACAAGATTACTCCAGGACCAGGCTCCATACCTGTGATTCTGAGAGTATAGGAAAATAGAGTCTTCGAAGAAACCAGACCCACTCACGTTGAATCAGTTCGGACCCAGCTGCCCTGTAGGGACAGCGCAGACCTAGCCCAAAGGGCTGCCAATGTTGTCATCTTTAGTGCATAGAGTGCCGCCCTGCCCTCTGATGGTGGGTTAACTGCCGAACATTAGGTTACCAGCCAAGTGCTTTAACGGCTGCTCCACCAGGGATCTGGCAGTCTTCTCAGAAGTAGCTTGTTAATATAAGATCAGACTGGAGGGTTGGCCAGTCAGAACCCCATAGGACCAGTCCTCTTGTATGAGAAGAGATCCAGACACACACCAGGAAGGCATCATATGAAGAAGAAGGCAGAGATGGAAACAATGTATGCGGTCACAAAGCAAGGGGTGCTTGGGCTTCAATAAATGGGAAGGACCCTCCACTAGGACCTTGAGAGAGAACAACTTACCGAGCCTCAGACGCAAACCCGCACAATCCTAACAACTGAAATCAGCTCCAGATGTTGCCAGATGTCCCCTGTGGGGTAAAAGCATTCACTCCCAGTGGAGAAGCAGTGGTGCTGGTGAGATCTGAGGTTCCCTGCGGCACTAGGACCCTCCAGCTTTTCACTCAGCACACCGTACTTCCGTGTGCGTGTGTTTGCTGGCCTTTCATAGATCGTTATAGAATTAGGAAAGCATTTCCAGCAATTCGTGCAAATCACCGTGGCCTGATTACAAATTTAATATTTGGATCACTGGGCCATTAAGATGCTGATTTGAAATTCAATTTTCTATTTTTAAAAATGATCGCTTTGCGAATTATATCTGTTAGGCGATTGATTTTATTTAAATGGGCTGCATCATTTTGCCCACTTGCTGTTCATGAATATTGCTTTCCAGGTGACCAGTAGCATGGCCACTAATGGTCACTCATGTCCTCAGACTCCAGTCAAATGGGAGGTTGTCTGCATGTGTTTGTTTTTTCACTCTCCACGGATGCTCTCTCCACTCAGCCCTTCAATTTGCACTCCTTAAGATCCATAAACAGCTTGGCCAAGACACCTCCTGCCCTCCGTGTGTGTGCTTCACTCGCCCCTCACTTACCCAGTTGGCTTCTGGAAGCCACGGCGGGACATGCTCCACTGAGGAACAGTGTGGATCCAGGCGCATTCGATGTGAGAGGGACCAGACCTTGGTCAAACACGGAGTTTCATGGATGCCGTCTGCAATAATACACAGCGCAGGCGCCTCCCTCGCCAAGTATGAATTGAACGCCAGAGCTAGTGTGGGCGTGCTCTAGTGGGTCTCTGATGCCTCTTCATTAGAAAACTGATTCCATCGATGGTTTGAGGATTCCAAGAAGCGTAGGCTGGCCTTTGGGGTCTGGGGGTCCTCTTGATGGGAAGACCTATATTTCCACTAAGATTGGAGGGACCCTTATAGCCCAGGCATGGTCCCCAGCACTGCCTGTCTTAAAGTTATCAGGGAGGACTCCTGACACTTCCACTTAAGGAACCAGAGACAGGTGTGAAGTCACTTGCTTAAAGCCACGGCGCAGATACACTGTAGAGCCGAGGCTGAGTTCAGCTCTGTCTGACTTCGACTCAGCCCTCTTGTCCGTGAGTTCCAGCGCCTCTGGATTCAGGATGATGTACATGTAGTTTGCTTCTGTTTGTTTCCCATATAAAAAATAGACTCGAACCTCCGGCCTCTGTGTTAGAAGCTTGCTCATTGAGCTAACCATTTGCACCTCCTAAGCACTCAGCTCAGATCCACACAGGCTGCATTTGGAAACTATGCAGGGTTCCCAGTGGGGAATCAATGCCAAAGAATTCACGCTCAAAGATCATTTCAGCTGTATGATCTTAATCCACACATTTACCACCCCCACCCCCACCCCACCCCGTAGCTCTCCTTTGAAAGCACGCTTTTTGTTTACTGCATGCGAAACACAACTTGTCCAACCCAGTGCCCTTGCTATCTTCAATGTCGTCAGGATCACCTTGGTTCAAAAGGAAGGTTTGCTATGTAGGGAGATCGCGTTCATGCAGGTGGGGAAAAACAAACCCTCACTCTCAAGTTGATCCAACTCCTTATGGAGGCCCTATAGGACAGGGTAGAACTGCCCTATGAGGTTCCCAGAGTGTCACTCTTACAGGAGTAGAAAGCCTCATCTTTAACCTGCATGCAGGTGGCAAGACCAGTTCAACTCAAACCACTGATGCACCCCTTCTAACATGTACCCCTCGACACGAGGCTGACCTCAACCCCCCCTCCCCAGACTCTCTGAAGAAGCAGCAGCATTATCTGCTTTCTTACAAGCAGGGAGGAGTGTAGGGGCAGCTAAGATGGCTTACGGCATCTGGCGGTCAGCCTACTACCCACCATTCCACGTTGGCCACACCGTGGCCAACTAATGCTTGATGTCATCCATCAGGAAGTGGGTCATCATTGAGGTGATCTTCAGGTACGACCCAAAAGGGGTCGTGTCATGAAATGCATGTGCTGCACCACAGGTACCTTGTGTCCCCGGCTCTCAGAGAAGCCTCCAAGCAACGTGCCCAGTTTTCACATCCGTGGTGGTTCATCTGCGTTTGCCCACGCTCATCCCGGAAGAAGAAAAAGAAGAAGAAGAAACTAGTTGCTGACTCCCAATAATGGTCCTTCCGCCATGAACACAGACTGCTTCATCTGTGGAGCTGCAGTCTGTCGGTTTGTTTATTTTAATCCACAATTTGCAACCAAATTTGATTTTTCCCCTGTCCTTTCTTAGAGAGAAAACCCAATCCTATTAAAAAGGAGCTCGGTCTGTAAAATGAAACCATTACGGCAGACTTAAATTCATGCTGTTTTGGTGATTTAATGAGCATCCTATTTGGGGACATTATTGGCTTAAAGAAACAAACAGCAAGCATTCCATTTTCCACTAGCGTCGACTATTTCAAATCCATTTCCCCAACACAATGACGTGTTCACATGAATTGTTCTGTGGGCTGAATTTTGATCACACTGTAGGATATTTGAGATAGAAACGTACAGACTGGGAGGCAGAAGTCTTTACAGTTAAGCCCACCTCTGTCCCCAATATTGTGGCTGCCAGCAAGTCACTTTGTAGCTGAGGACATGCTCAGGTGCAAACTGAAAGGCTGGACATTACAAGCCACCCACAGGTGCCTCACCAGGCACGCCCAGGGGGTTACTTCTGAGAAGCAGCCAGGGGATGCTCTCTGGAGTGTGGGGCTCCTCTGATGCACATGAGGTCACCAGGAGCTGCAAGGATCTCAACAGAAATTGGTTTTCCTTCTTCCTCTTTGGTTTCCTCTTAGTCAGAGGAGCGTGTCTAACTGAATTTGCCCCTGAAATGACCAATGCTTTATCCACAGCCGGAGTCTCATCCACACCCTCACATCAGACCAAGTGGGTCAGTGGTGGGGCCCTAAAATAACCCCCCCCCCTTTAACACAAGCTCTGGGGCTCCTGATGCAGGTTCACAGTGGCCTGTTCTTTAATAAAACGCAAGTGTCCCCTCCCCTCAGTGACATCACCTCTAACAGGAGTCTGGTGGCCAACAGGCATGGGAAGCCCAGAAAAAATGGGGAGTCAGTCAGCAAAACTGTGTTGAACTAATTGCTGAAAAAAGAGGCAAAAAAATTAAGTACTCTCAGGAGCCAGGAAGGCACATGGAGCAGAGGTTCTTTACCTGGTGTCCTTGGTCCTTGGTGTGCAGGGCCCCCTGAACATTTGGAATGACAAAGTGTGGTGTTTGTGTGTTGGTGTATGAGTGAATGTGAGTCATACATGTGTGCATGTGTGTGCATGAGAGTGTGAATGTAAAGAGTGCATGAGTGTGTGCATACACAGGGTGTATACGAACACCTGAGAGTGTTCCTGTGTGTGTGAACATGAGTGTGTGGTTTGGATTGGATTGATAGAAGACATGTGTAAGTATGTGAGTATATGTGATTGAATACATGAAAGCATGAGTGTAGGAGAGTGTATGATAGTACATTTGTGTGAGTGGAGAGCAATGTGTGGCTTGGAAAGAGTGTGAGTATGTGAGGATAGTGATAGTGCACATGAGTGTGTGCATGTATGAAAACTTGAGTATATGGGTACATGCATGTGAATACGTGTGTAAAAGCATAGATGAAAGTGCATATGATTTTGTGAGCGAAAGCATGAATGTGTGGTTAAGTGTGTGACTGAGAGAATATGCAAGTGCTCATGCAAGTGTGGGAATATGCGAGTGTGAGTGAGTGAGAGGATGGAAGTATGTGAGTGCTAGTGTGCGATTATGTCTGAGTTTCCAAGTGTGTACAGACATGTGTGTCTGAGCCTGTGAGTGAGCGTGCACTGCCTTCCACTGCAGGGACTCATTTTCTAGCATATTAGCAGACAATATGTCCTTGAGGCCCATAAGGATTTTCATAAGGTTCATGAGTGTATGAGAGTGTGTGTGTGTGAGGGAGGGAATAGGTGTGTGTGTGCCTGAGTGAGTGGGAGAAAGTGTGTGCCCTAATAGTGTGTGTGTGTGTGTGTGAGAGAGAGAGAGAGAGAGAGAGAGAGGGAGAGAGTATGACATGTGGATATATGAGTGAGTGAGTGTGAGGGTGTGTTTTGCTATGCTTGTGAACCAGTGAGCATGTACTAGATCATGGGTGTGTAAGTGTCTGTGTGAATGTGTGGGCATGTGTATGAGTGTGGGAGGTGGGAGTACAGATGAGTGTGTGTGAGTGTGCTACAGAGAGAGACAGAAAAGGGTCCTCTTGGAGAGAAAGCTTACAGCTCGCACACAACGCCCAGGGAGCACTGACTTCAGGATGGGGACCCCTCCTCCCAGCTAAGAGTCCCTTTGGAGTATCTGCTCTGCAGGTGCCAAATCCAGACCCAGCTCATGGCAAGGGAGGGGAGCCTGACTCAGGACCAGGAGACAGCCTCATCTCTCCCCTGCAGGGCATGGGGTGGGTTCTCCTGCTGACTGTGGGGTGTGGGACCCCACCACTGTAGCACCAGGCTGGATGTGGGCTTGGATCAGGACTCACTCTGAACTAATTAGCGGGAGACTTGCCTCATTAGCATGTCTCTACTAATTATCATGGAGGCTTGCTTACTCTTAGGATGCTGTGAACCATATCACTCACTGTGAGACCAGCTGAAAATGTCATAGCTCTCGCGAGACTCTGCGGGCCTCTCCCACTGGGGCAGGCTGGGTTCTGCTGGGGAGGTGGTTCGCTCACCATGGAGTTGAGTTGAGAGTTGAGGGTTCTGCTGGGGAGATGGCCACTCACCATGGAGTTGAGTTGAGAGTTGAGGGTTCTCCTCGGGAGGTGGCTCGCTCACCATGGAGTTGAGTTGGATTGTTCTTTCACCTCTTTTTTCAGCAGTTAGTTCAGCACAGTTTTGCTGAATGTCTCCCCCTGTTTCTGGGCTTCCCACACCAGGCTGACATGAGACTCCTCTTAGAGGTGGTGTCACTGAGGGGAGGGGACACTTCTGTTTCCTGAAAGCGCAGCAGAAGTGTGAGCACCACTCTGGTCCTTCCCGAGGGCAGAGAAGCCTCAATGAGCTCGCTGAGGCTCCTGGCCCCTGCACGCCCGCATCAGGCGCGTGTGCTCACACACTCGTGCATGCACATTAACACACGCTTACACACTCGTGCTCTCACATCCAGCCCTCACAGTTGCACTCTCACACACACTCCCACACTTGTTGCCTTCACATGCCCTCCCACCTCACACACCACACTTTGTCATTCCAGATGTTGGAGGGGGGAGGGGGGCTGAAGTCCACCTGGATTGTTCCTGGGAACCTCTTGGATGAGCTACCTAAGCGTAATTGGTGATCTCCATCCGAAGGTTCGGGAAACCCTACACCTGCCCACCTCTGCCTGATCGTTTACAGACAGCAGACATTGTAAATGGCCCTGGCCCTGTCCCGCTGGGAAGAGAAGGATCTCGCTGTCCTGTGTGAACCATACACCCAGAGGGTGGTAGCTCATGTCTGTAAAGCCCCTGGGGGCTAACTGAGTACTTTTCTTAAATTTTCTTTCTTAAGACTGAGCAAGCTAGTGGTAAGAAGGGGAACACACCGAAACCAATTTCAGAGTGCGTTGAATACAGAAAGCCGTACAGTGGCAGGCATACAGGAGTCCTCATGGTGTAGTGGGTTATGCATTGTCCTGATCACTGTGAGGTTAGCAGTGTGAAACCACCAGGTACTCTGTGGGGGGGAAATGAGGTTTACTCTGCTCATCAAGATTGACAGTCTCAGAAAGTCACAGGGCTGCTTCTACTTATCCTACAGAGTCTCCCCAAGTTAGTCTCAACTCTATGCCAGGAGGAAGACAGTGACAAACAGGAGCCCTGGTAGCTTAGTGGGTTTCACCTTGAGCTGCTCCCTGCAAGGTCAGAAGTTCTAACCCACACGCTGCTCTACAGGAGAAAGAGGAGGCTTTCTGCTCCAGTCAGTGGCATGAGGCTGCTTGCTCTGCGCACAGGTGTTTGCCTTCCTGTGCTGCTCCGATTTCAGCTCGTGTTATTGTGTCACTGTTCTGCCTAATTTACATCAAGGGAAAACTTTGACCCACACCATCTGCATAATTAGCTCGGGTTTCTTTTTCTTGATCATGTTCTTATATGTTTAGCATCAACATCGCCTTTATCGTAACAGAATAGGAAGAGACATTTAAAGAAACTTCTTTACTTTAATTTTTTCAGACTTAAAAAGAAACGAAAAAGAAGAAAGAATGAGTAAAAGGGATAGAGTGAAGTTTTCCCATCATTCAAGTGGGAAGGGCTTGGTTGAAATAAGCGCAAACGGTTTTAAGTGTCCTCGATATTAGGCAAACAGAGCAGCTTTGGGCCATTGTCTGAAGCGCTCTCATCTGCGGAATTGCAGACCTGTGACCTCTAGATAAGTTTCAAAATGCAGAAAATATTTATCTTCTTGCTATGACCTTCCATGCACAAGCCATGAGTCAAGGATTTGTTTCCTAGGGAACTACTGGCTGAGGAAGATCTATAATTAAATCTGTGAGTTATATGCTACGCACCAAGTCCTTAAAAAAATCCCTTAATATTACTAGAGCTTCCACTGGTGGAATTAAACTCAACTTTTCCTGGGATGGTTTTAGTAGCATTGCTAGGAATCTGACTATCTGAAGGCTCTTGTGTTTCTCTCTAAAGTCAGCGCGTGCTGAGGATTTTCTCACATTTCCTTCTGGCCCTACCATCCCTCTCTGAGCGGACAGCATCTGACACTGCAGCCCGGAGGGGGTCCGTTGTGGGAATGTGTCAGTAGTGGGTCCTTAAACTGCACATCCCAGTGGCAGAGTGAGAGAGGTCTAAGACATTCATTGTTGAAAGTTTCTGAAGCTACAGGATCCGTTCCTCCAGTACAATTCTGCTCAAGATGCCTCCGGATAAACAGATACACCCACCCCTCACTTACTGTCTTGCTATCTGACATTTTACATTTACCAGAACAGTAATAAAAAGAAAGCTGCATGCAGTTACAATGCACGTCTAGCAGGAACCAGCGCCTGGGTCTGAGAAGAGAAGAGAGTGGCTGTGGTTAAGGTTACGCATCAACTTGGCTGGTTTGGCAGTTAGGGAGTGCCATCCTCCTCCTCTCTTTCGTGATTTGATGTGGTCATCCTGCATGTTCGAATCCCGGGTTTCCGCGGTGCTGTGGGATCTCACCATGTTGACGGGTGAGTGGTGGGCGGACTGGCTGGGAGTAAAAAGGAAGAAGAAGCATGGAGGCAGGGCCTCCAGCCGTGCTAGCCCTGCCGGCCACCGCCCTGAAAAGTCACTGGGCGGCAAGACACCTCTGTGGGACCACCCTTTCCCCAATTGACTTTGAGTCTAAGCCAACTTCCAGATCAGAGAGCGGGAACTCTGCATTGGCCAGTCACCCCCAACCCCTCTGTAGTTAAATATTGCTCCCCTTTGCTACACTGGGTTGATTTTCATTCTTACTGCAACCCCCAAACCGAACTAAACCAAACTAAACTCATTGCCATTGAGTCCCTTCTGCATCCTCGTGAGATCCTATAGGAGAAAGTAGAATTGCCCCTGTGGGTTTCTAAGTGTCACTCTTAACAGGAGTAGACAGTCTCATCTTTCTCCCAAGGAGCTGATGGGGGTTTTGAATTGCTAACCTTGTGGGTAGCAGCCCAACCAATGTACACAACACCACCAGGGCTCCTCATGCAAAGCCAGGCATACTAATTTCACAAGCCAGTTCTATTTCACTAAGAAATATCTTTTGTAAGGTCTAATTTCTTTCCTTCTACAAGGTGGTTCGGGAACGCAGGGATATGGTCCTTGGCTGCTAGCTATGCTCCCAGAGGCCGCGGATGGACACCCGCAGGGAGTGAGCATGCTCGTGTGGAGCAGGAGAGCCGCACCACAGGCTTGGCTCACCTGTGGGTTTCGCAGGAGCTGACCGTCTGGTCTTTCTGGTGGCGCCGCTGTGTGGGTCAGACCACCAAGTTTCGGTTCACAGCTGAGCACTTAACCATTGCACCACCAGGGCCCTTTGGAGTCCAGTGCTAACCAGTGAAAAAGGCAGTGGAAGCGAATGGCTGTCCGCAGACCTGACTCAAACACCTTCCTTCCACACCCCATGTCCCTCCCGGGTGCACTCAGGAAGATTCCGCTTATGCTGCGGCACTTCTGCTGCCCATCTGTTGGATGTGGGTCTCTTGGATGTAGGAAGAGACCATTTGCTTTGACCCTTAAGCATGAAATTCCATGGACTTGTGTGCTTTCAACAGACCGTGCCCTCTGTATCTTCCCCGCAAGCCATAGGCAGCACCTGTCATGGTGCAATCAGTATGCAGTATGGTACCACCCTAGAGAAGCAGGATCCTTAGATGGCAAGGCTTGCTGTCACGGTAGGGCTGAGTGGGTGTGCCTGGTGAGAGTGTTCACACCTCACACTGAGCGAGCATTGATTCCATCTATGATTCTGAGTGACACCACAGCACATGGGGTATGACTAGGTCTGTATGTAATGTGCTATGTATATATAACTTGTATATCTATTTGTTGTATCAGTCATTAATACAATCACTATTTAGTAGCTATACTAGCATTACTAGTTAGTGACTGACCCTAACTGGTGAGTAATTAATGCAAGTCATTAATTAAACAAATATTTAAATTTGGAAATGGCAGGAATGTTTTAAATGCAATATAACTAAATTAAATATTAACTAAATTTATGTTCAGTGAGATATTTTTATGTTTCAGATTTACTTCAACCTGTATTTCATTTGATTACACACATACACTCAATGGCTTCCTGGACGTTCATGCAAATAAAGGATATGCTATATGTCTTTTAGATGAACTGTTTAACAGCTAAGCATGTGTTAGTGTCTCATGCACTCTGTATGTGTGATATGCATTGTGCATTGTTTATATGAGCATATTATAAATGATGGTACAATGAGTGTCTATATGTATGTATGAATGAGTGTGTGTGTATGTATATATATATATATATATATATATATATATATATATATATATATATATATATATATATTTGGCTCCAACCCCTAGGCAGTCTGTATAGGGTTTCTGAGACTATACATCTTTATGGGAGCTGAGAGACTGCTCCAAGATCAACTGCAGATAGACTGAGACTGTGAATCTTTATGGGGAGCAGATAAACACATCTTTTCCCCAAGAACAGGAGTTGGGTTTGAACGGCTGACCTTGTGGCTAGCAGCCCAGTGCTTACTCATGAGGACCACTGAGGCTCCATAGACATATATAGTTGTTGTTAGATGCTCTTGAGTCATGTCTGACCACAGCAACAGAATCGAACACTGCCCGGCCCTGCACCATCCTCACAATCATTGTTGTGTGAGCTCATTACTACAGCTCTTGTGTCAACCCATATTAGTATCTTCTAATTCCATTCTCCCTAGATTTTTGACCCCTCCCCACCACCTCCTATCTTCAGAGCAACCTTACAAAATAACAACAACAACAACAAAACTGGCTGCCATTGAGTTGATGCCAACTCATCATAGCCCTACAAGGCAGGATAGAACTGCACCTGGGGGGTTTCAAGACTCACTCACTGAGGGAGTAGAAAGCCCCACCTGTCTTTGGAGGAGCAGCTGGTGGTTTTGAACTGCTGGCCTTGCAGTTAGCACCTCAACTCAGACCCACAGCACCACCAGAGCTCCTGTACCCTATGATGTACATACAGCAAGGTGGATCGACACAGTGGCTGAATCGATGGACTCCAACATGGGACAATTGTGAGGATGGCATTGGGCTGAACAGTGTTTCCTTCTCTCATACATCAGGTTGCTATGAGTCGAAAACCTGTGCAACAGCACCTAACAAGGACCCAGTGATTGACTGAGGCTACATGGCTGGCTATATTCCAAGCAAAAGAGGCAGAGGGTCAGTGTTTCCTAGCAGCGAGTGTGAAAGTTGGAGCTAGGATTTGGGGTTCAGGTTTCATTTCCACGATCAACTGGCAGTAGAACCCTCTGAGGCAGATACTATCAGGGTGCCCATTTAGAGGAATATGCTGAGACACAGAATACCCATGATGCCATTGCTGGTTCATCAAGGAACCGAAATCTGAACCCCAAAGTCCTGACTCCAGATGTTGCGTTCTCCGCTTGGAAACACAGGCCCTCCCCTCTTTTCCTTGGACTAGTAAGCCCTGTGGCCTTGAGGGACTCACGGTGGTGGTGTCTGATCCCAAGGTGGAGTCGCTTCCAATGTTGACAACAGAATGCAGCCCTGCCCAGGCCCGCTGCATCCTCACAATCCTCGCGATATTTGAGCCAATCGACGTGGCAGCCTCTGTGTCAATTCATCTTGTCAAAGATCTTTTTCTTTGAAGCTACTTTAGCAAATCACTAATTTCCCACAGCTTCACCCGCGAAAAGGAAAGACAAATAATTGTATTCTAAAAAGCCCATTCTGGGGCGACCAGGAGCAAATGCAGAGCTCCCAGCACATATCATC
This sequence comes from Tenrec ecaudatus, assembly GCF_050624435.1. Taxonomy (NCBI): domain Eukaryota; kingdom Metazoa; phylum Chordata; class Mammalia; order Afrosoricida; family Tenrecidae; genus Tenrec; species Tenrec ecaudatus. The sequence goes on from NC_134547.1 coordinate 72,071,367, forward strand.
TCTCCGCAGGCTGCGGCACTGTTGTAGGAACCGCCACCTAGGCACTCAGACAGGTCTAAAGTCAACGAAGGTAAAAGGCGTCCCGACGAGCTCGGGAGACATGCTGCCTTTCTCTGAGAGCGCTGGATTCGTGCTGCAGGTCGTCTTGTGCTCATGATGGCAGACTAGGCCTTTCACACTTCACTTGAACAATATCCCTCACCGTAAGCAAGGTTCCTGAATTCAATACGCCCCCGCCCATGTTCCTTCCAAGGTTTCATTAAATCCATTTTTTAAAGTCACGTTTGGGCCGGCCCAGCCTATTTCTGGAAATGTTCTTCAGGGTATCAGACAAAGGACAGGGATGATCAAAACAATGAGCAGGGACGGTGGCTTGGTTTAGCTGCCTGCATCAAGATCAGAAGTAGTGACCACGCACAGCCTCCGACCTGATGGGACGTAATTACCTGATGAGACCCGAGTCTCCCTTAGTTTTTGGCAGATCCCTTGCATCTTCCATCCTTGTGTTTCAGGGGGGCTCCTGCGTGCTATCCGTGGAATGGGGCTGGCAACCAATTATCCTCTCCCTTTGTTCCTGCACTGTCTTGTGGAGGAAAAGAAATTATACCTTAGAGCAGCTATTTCTTAATAAAACACCATTGAGTCGTGAAATTAGCATTTTGAGGATGCATTGTCTTATTTTGAGAAGCATCTTGGCTGATTGACTTTTTTGAGATTGTCTCATCAGCAGGCTCCGGTGTTGGGATTCTCCTGTTTGTTTGTTGCTTCTCGCACCCTTGCTTGATTGGGTTGGGCTTAAAGACTGTTCAGGATCGGATCTCCTTGGTTCAAGTCGTAGGACTTGTAAATTAAGATCCAAGAGACCTCAGAGGAGAAAAACAAATCAGGGAAAACAAGGAGTGCATGACTATTATATTTTCTTCTATAGCTACACACGTGTTTGCATCTCCACGGAGATCAGCCTACTTTTCACAAGAATATTCATGGGATGATCAAGAATAGGCCCAATCCCTTGGTCTTTGGGGAGCATACCATGTGAGCCTCCCTCTTTGCTCACTGTGTTACTGATTGGTCAGCATGGACCTGAGTCTCTTCAGTGTCTCGAATGGACCCCAGATCATCAAAATGGACCCAACCAGACTGGCATGTTTACCAGTCACCCAACTTTTGCCTTCACGGCAGTCTCTGCATCTTGGAAGCAGAGTCTACCCCAACCAACCCATATGTCTTAGAATCAATTCCATCTCATGGGATCCCCTTGGGTTTGAGAGTGAAAGTGTGCTTTATGTTTTCAGATTCACGCCACTAGCCTTTGGGTGAGCTGAGCATTTGATGACTTAGCTGACTCAGAGACAAGCACATTGGGGTAAGGCTTTGAGCAAAGCATAAAGACTCCAAACCCAAATCAAACTCATTGTTGGCCAGTTGATTCTGACTCATAACGAACCAAACTAAAACCAATCTCACTGTTGTCCAGTTGATTCTGATGAAGTGAAAATGCCCCATAGGGTTTCCACGGCTGTAAATCTATTTGGAAACAGCCTGCTTCCTCATTCCCCGTGCTCACTGCACTGTGACACCAAGTGCCTTTGCAAGCAATGCATGACTCGCCTGTCATGGTCTCGTGTCCCGCCGCTGGGAAGCATTCCAGGTGAAGGTGCTTGTCTCTGAGAGGTTCCCTTTGCCCTAGAGACCTTTCCTGAAAGGGTTAAGCAGTTCTGAATTTGACAGCATATTGAAATTGCCCAGATTCTTAAATAAATAACCCAGCACCACTCGGGTTCCTCAGAGCAGACTTTCTGGAGTTGTGCTTGCAGTTTTATTTTTTAATCCATCGCAGTTTTATTTTTAATCCATTGTGATCATAATGCATGACCGAGATTGAGATCCACTGGGTTAGGAATTACAAAAAAAAAAAAGTTCCTTAATGTTCAAGTTGCATCTGAGGGGTAAGTGGGAGGATAAGGGGCTGGAGGGCAGGGACTTAAAGAATAAGATGATGTTTGCAGGCAGCTGGTGGTCCCAATGGAGGACAAGAAAAGAAGTAAGGGTGGACATCTTTAAAGACCAGCATAGCCCACTTTGGCTGTCAGTAATCGCTTTATCCACCCCTTGATACGACTATTTGGGGGAAAAAATGGCATGCATTCCCATTGGTGGAATATCTCTATGCACCCGGAATGTTTATCTTTGCTGCTGAACCCCCTCAATGTCCAACCACAGTGACAGGATCCCTTGCACACCATTGAGGCCACGGCTCAGGGTGATGTGGCAAAGCTGCCCATTCAATGTGAGACTCTGATTTCGCTGCCTGATTCTACTGTCCTGATGTGTGTCAGCTTGAAACCTTGGGGCCCTTTCGTGGTGGGCTGGCGGGAAATCTTAGACAACGGGGCTGTGCATCAGGGCAGGATACAGCCATCATGAAGGGTGGCTTGCGCAGTGCCCTGGCTGGTGCAGACACTTAAAGTGCTGGGCTGCTGACTAGAGGTTAGCGGTGGGAATTCACCTAGAGGGGAAGCAGGGAAATGATTGGCCACCAGCTTTTGAAAAGGCCACCTCCAGAGCCCCGACGGAGCTGGAGTAGCAGGGGTCGGTGTGGGCGACAGACGGGCGACAGCATCACGCAGTACCAGTATCCTTGGCCAGGGAAGTGATGAAACCCTCCACTCAAAAAAAAAAAAAATGAGTTCAGCTACTGCTGCATGATAAGATAGCAGGGGGCTCTGTGGCTTCAGGATCGAAGAGAACCCACCAATCCTGTCCTCACAGAGTGCACTTCCAGTCAGGGAGCTGGCACAGCCCACACTGGCAGCACGTGTAGCATGGCAGTTGCTAAGACAGATTGCGATACAGGCCAGTGGCCAAGCAAAGACCAGAGGGGGCGGGCGCAGGTTGCGGTTCTTTGGTTTAATGGCATTGTGATGGAGGGGGAAGTGGTGGGCCGCCGAGCAGGTCAGCTTTCCCAAGCACTTGTTCACACACAAGTCGCAGATGCAAGTGCCCCGGACAGCACACTCCTCTCTCGCACCCAGGGTGCCCCTCTCCATGCAACTGCAGGCACCTTTGGTTTGCTCTGTTCCCTGTTTCTCTTCCTTAGAATTTTTTTAGGGGGTGTATTTTGGAGCGCTGACATGTGTATTGTGGTGAGCTCCTTGACCCTTCAATCACTATATAATACACGTCCTGGGCTTAGGTGGCAGATTGTTGCCTTAATCAGAGATTCATACTTCAATCCCCATTCTTTTTTGAGTTCCTTTTAATGGGACTCATGGTTTCCTGACCCTTGATGGTTAGCTTGCTGATATCTCGTGTCTAAGTGTGTCTCCTGCGAGCAACATGTTGACGGGTTATGATTTTTTTCTAGCTATTCTGCTCCAATGTCTCTTAAGCGGTGCATCTCCCTCCAGACAGTGTGATTCTTGGTAGGTGAGCATTCACTGCTGGGGTTTACTTGTGCCGCTGTGTTGCAATCGCTGTGTGGATGTTTCATAGCTCAGCTTACTTTTCTGGACCGAGTTCTTTTGTTTATGGGTTTGCTCTCTTTTCTATCATTGTTGTCAATTTTGTACTTACGGAGTCTGCCTGCCTTTCTTCTACTTTGTATTCGTGAGTAGATTTATTAATTTTCTTTGTGGTTACCCTGGAAATTACCTCGATCTTCCTAAGTGTAAAACAGCCTGTTTTATCTCAGTAATGCCTTGAATTCCCCTCCGTATGGGAGTTCTGTAACTACACCATTTATCCCCTCATCTTATTTTGTGATGCTTGTCATTTACAGACTGATGCCCGTGATTCCCTGTTTTCCGTAGCTCTGCTTGTGAGAATTCCCTGTCGTGGTTGAAAGTGGCTGACGTTGGCCCGCGCTTTCATCTCCAGTTGCTGTCCATTGCCTTCATTCCTCTGCTCGCAGGACTTCTTTTGAGACCCCGTGAGGGGTCGGTCTTTTATGGTGGCTTCTGGGTGCCGCTGGGTCAGTTCTGACTCATGGAGACCCTAGGTCTGGCCCCATAGAGGCACTGCCTGATCTCCTACCCTGGCCTCCCCTTTGTTGGTCTGCTGGAGCCCGCTGTTGTTGTCACTGCATCAACCCATCTCATTGTAGGGCCTCCCCTTTCTCACGGATGCTCTACTGGACCAGCACGATATCCAACTCTACAGCCCAGCCCCATCTCGTAGACTTGCTTTGAATGAACATTCTGGCTATCCTTCTTCCAAGGTAGATTTGTTTGTTCTTCCAGTGGCTCTCGGTATGCTGGGTGTTCATCACCAGCACCACGGTTCAAAGGCCTGTTCGATCATTGCCACGACTGTGAATTGGGTCAGGCTCACGTTAGTCTTCAAGGTGGCATCTCCCGTGTTTTCTTGCTTCATCAGTTGTCATTGTTTGGTGGTGTAGTGGCATCAGGCTGCTAACTGCACCTTCTGCAGTTTGAACCCACCAGATGGTTTGCGTGAGAAAGATGTGGCTGTCTATGTCTGTAACAATGTGTAGCCTTGAACCACTCCTCCCCAGCCGGGGAGCAGCTCTCTTTACTGTTGGGCCCTCAGGAATGGACTCCACGGTAGCAGACATATACATGCACTCTTACACCAATTGTAATACCCCTGCAGATTTCCCCAATGCAGGATGTCACTGGTATTCTTCACCATTGCCTCTGTGGATGTTGACTATGGATCCATGTAAAATGGATCCGTACTGAAGTCTGTAGTGCATCCTTAATCTTCATCAGTAAGTGGTTCAAGTTCTCCGTGCTTTCAGCAAACAAGGCTGTGGTGTGTGCATATCACAGGTCAGCGGTGGATCTAATTCCAAGCCTACAAGTGTATGCTTCTATATATGATCCTGCCACTTGGATTATTCGCTTGGCATACCGAGTGAATAATTGTTGCAATACAACACTGACACACACCTCCTTTGATTTTCTGCCATCTAGATTCCCTTGCTCCATTCAAATGGCCACCTCTTGCTGCGTTCTGTGATGATACACAAAGTTGAATGTCTTTGCATAGTCAGTAAAGCACAGGTAAACATCTTTCTGGTATTCTCTGCTTTTAGCCAAGTACTGTACTCATCAGTAATGATAACCCTGCTTCATTAGTCTCTGCTGAAGATGGGTATAGCTTTTACAAATTCTCTTAACTGGCATTTATCTAAAAATGCCCTAATTTTGCCATACTATTTGAGAGACAATTTGCTGAATATATAAATCTTGGTTGATATATATACTTTTCCTTTCAGAGTTATAGATATGTCATCCTATTGCCCTCTCTTCCGCATGATTTTGGCCGAGTAATCAAAGCTCAGAGTCACTGGTCTTCCTTTGTCGGTAACTGTTCATTGTGCCTGAGCGCCTCGCAGTATTCCTCTTCGTCTTTGGTTTTGGAAAGTTTGATTATGATATGTCTTAGTGACTTTCTTTCAGCGGTTATCCTATTTGGAGGTTTTTGAGCTTATTGGATGGCTGTATTCTCATCTTTCATGATATTAGGGAATTTTTCTGCCAGCAAATCTAAACAGATTTTTCTCTGTGTCTTTTTTCGGTCTACTCCTCCTCTGGGATTCCAGTCACAATTAAGTTATTTCTCGTTGACACTTGATCATTTGCCATGGAACCCTTAGGCATCTTCATTCTTTTCTATTCAGAAAAAAAAAAAACAACTGTTGCTGAAACAAAGCATCATCGGGGTCTCTCCTGTCTTTCTCCGCCTCTGGTTTCCACTGATTCATCTGTGCTCCTGTCTGCTCACGCTGCGCTGTGTCTGGCTGAAATTGTGCTGTTCCTCTGTGCATGCCTAGTTGTTGGTTTTGCCTGCCAGCTGATTGTCTGTCTGTTCCTCATTCTTGCTTTATTTTCCTGAATTCTCTCCCCATTCTGCCTTCTTTCCCTTCGGCCTGTCTGTGTTTTCCTGCATCTTTTGAAATGCCTCTTTCTTGGTCTCTTGAAAGGTCCTAAAGATGAGTACTTTGACTCATTACCAAGTGGTTCCATTGCCATCTCTGCCTTAGGCAGGTTTTTCTGTCCCTTTATTTGGTCACTTGTTAATCTCATCTTGCTCGGGCTCTTTGTGTGACTTAATGCTGTCTGCCATCTCTGAGGTATTAAGACACTTGTGTACTTATGCATCGATGATAAGTAATTTGCCTCACCCCTTCACATATGTTTTTCCTTTCACATATTTGGGCATACAGGACAGGTTTGATACTCTGGTCACGAAGTTGTCAACACTGGTGCACCCCCCCCCTTCCTTCAGGTGGTGGAGCTGCATCTAGGTGTATACGCCTGCATCTCTGTATCAGGCAGCTGAGGGCAGACCGGGTGGTTGTTGGCTGCTGGCTGTTATTGATCCAGTGGCCCACCAATACAGGGTGGCTCCCACCAACTGTGGTAGCTGGTGTGTGGCGGGTCTAGCAGGTAAATGAGAGACTCAATCATAGTTACTTATGGGGTCAGTGAGGCAGAGGTTGGCAAGGGGGTGGGGGGTGGGTTGGCAAGTATGTAGGTGTGAGATTACCACAGGTGATTATCTGAATGTGGGGAGATTTACACTGTGGACCTCGCCAGGTAGGAGAGAGGTAGTAGGGATCAACACTGGTCATTGGGCTTGTTAAGATAGAAGGTCCACATTTTGGTTACCAAGGAGGCAGGTGGGCAGGAGGAATTCCCCCTCCTCCGGTCACTGGTCTCTGGTGTGGACACCACTGGTCTCCAAGGCGAGTGGAGCTGGCTCTCTGGTCCCTGTCCCAACCCCAGTAGGAAGAGGAAGGGCTTCCCAAAGACCCATGTCCTCACCAACCACTCTTTAGACCTGCCCTTCCACAGGGATTTTCAACCAAAATGACTAGAGTGGCCGCTGGTGCGAAATTCTCTTTCCTGGCTCTGCCCACCACCCGACTTTCCTGTGATCACCTGGCTCCTTGGATCTCTGTTCCTTACCTGATTGTCCTCTCCTTCCTTGAATCCCGTCCATGTTCTGCTGGCCTTGTTTCACTGACAAGTGTCCACGCAGTGTCTCTGTGCTACTGGGGATTCCTTGAAGTCACCTCCAAGTGCTTCTCATCCAGGACCACTGCTGGCTTTGTGTGCAAGTGGCCATGCTGTGCCAGGCCAGTGGGCAGGGCACCTCCTCTCCAGATCTCTCCTCAGTCACGGCTTTCATTCCATTTTTGTACCTCCGAAGTACTTATCTAATGATCTGTCCTTTCATCGAATGCTCCGGCATTCAGGATTGTTACCCGTATCTGTTTCACTTGGTGTCTGGACTTTGTTGCGGAAGGATAAGGTGGTGTGTCTGACGAGGGAACCATGTGAAGGCCTCCTTTTTTCCAGGCTGCCATTTTAAATAGTGTGGTCAGGGAAGCTGGTACTCGGAAGAACGTGGCAAGGGGTGAAGCATCTGACTTTGTGAGCATCCTAGACCAAAGAAATGACCAGAATAGCCTCCACAGGAGTGTGTCCAGAATGTTCCAGAATCAGCCAGGAGGCCAATATTGCTGGAGCAGAGCAAGCAGAGCAATAGAAGGCAGAGAAGAGGCAAGGCCAAGTCGCAGAAAGCCTTCTTCAGCACTGGAAGGACCCTGACCTTTATCCCGATTAAGAACGGGAGTCTGGAAGGGTTTGGGCAATGGAGAGACACAGTCCGGCATACGTCATTATTGGATACTCTGGCTGATGGATGAAGGCTCAACTGTGGGGATGGATTGAGGTGGACAAAGGTGAAAGCAGGGAACCTGGCCATCATGCAGGAGCATGTCTAGAAGAGCTTGGTCCAGCATGATAGTGGGAGACAGAGGGCACTCACAGGAGTCTGGCTCTGTTTATAAAGTATTCCGGAGGGCAGCCTGCATGTCAGGCATCCTGCTTCTGGGCCCAGGGGTACCCTCCTTTCTCATCCTCCTTGGGTTTTGGAGAGCAGCCAGCCTTACCCGCAGCTCCAGATGAGTGAACTGGAGTTCAGAGGAAGTCAAGGGCTCGCCTCCAATCATCACACCAGCTTAGGAGCCATGGGTCTGACCCCCAAACATGGTCTAATCATCCTACAGCAACCCGCCGCCTCGATGATGTAGCAAGAAGTTTGAGACTTTGGGGGTTCCTTATTGCATCATTGTGAATATTATTAACTTTCCCATAAAGTCCAATTTTGTCTAGTTAAAAGCGACAATGAATCTCTTCAGAGATAGAAGTGGTTAGGATTAATGACCGACCATAAAATTTTATAAGCAATCATTACGGTAGACTGTGCCATCTTTAGCTGCTTGTCACGTCACCCCCTTCCTGCCTCTTGTTTGTCAGAACCGACTGCACATCAAGACACCACAAGCGCAGGGTGGGGGTAAGAGGTGAGCGAGGCTACCTGTGAACCCGGACCTTCAACGGGGGCTTTAAGAATGGCATCCCCGTCTCACAAGTTCAGTGACATTTCCTCATCTGACATCTGATATACCTCCCTGGTGCGTGCTCTACTTTCATCTCCTGTGTTTGATAGAATTTTCAAGTAAAAGCTCAGTGCTCTGCGTCAACATAGATTGCTTCAAATGTGTCATGAAAGCCTCCCGTTCTTTTTCCTTTCTTGGTACAGTTCCCATTCCTATTCGGGATCCTTTTCTGACTTGCAGGCACTTTGAACCATGCCACCCGTGTCTTCCCACCATCTCGGACACTCAGCTGCCAGCCCAAGTCTTGAGTGCCTCATGCACGACTTCTCTTTCAGCATCAGAGTTGCTTTGCCTCTAGACCCCCTGGGACTCCCCAGAGCTCTGTTTCGGTGGTTTCTACTTCACCTCCCAGTGCAACCTCATTCCTCTTCTATCAGCTCCCTCTGTGAAACAGTTCAGTCTGAAAGCAAAGGGAACTGCAGGGATTGGAAAAGGATTCTATTTCCCAGGATTGGAGGGTACCTGCGAGAAGAAATGCATTCACACAGGTAAAAGGTTTTTACTGGCCCCCATCACTAAGAACTCATAGCCACTCTACACAACAGGGCAGAACGGCCCCTGTGAGTTTTTGAGACTGTGATTCTTTAGGTGAAGAGAAAGCCTTGACCTTCTCCGTAGAAGCAGCTGGTGTTTCCAAACTGCTGACCTTGCAGCTAGCGGCCCAACGCATAAGTTATGAGTCAGCATCGATTTGATGGCATTGAGTTTGGGTTTTGGGGGCGGTTATTAAAAAGAAATGCCCCCTCGTCTTTGTTGCCTGCATTCTCTCCTATAGATAGAGTGTCTCAATTTACTCAAGAAGTGTGATCACAGATAGAGTCCTGGTACCATGATCCCAAAAGGCCAGAGGAAGGATTCCCCACAGGACAGAACCCTCTCGGGAGAATACCAATGGGAGGACACTACTCTGCCCAGTGCCCCATGCCACAGTAGCCTCTGGTGCTAGGGAAGAGGATTAGGTCTTACAAGCACTGCAGGTCTCATGATTGGAAAACCAGTTTAGTACCGTGATTAATGGCACTAGATTAGTTCCATTGGCAGTTGGACTGGACAAACCTGCTAGGAAAACAACATTACAGCAACCACCTCCCACGATAGTTACATCCAAGCCATGTTGCACATACGGCACCAGAAGTTCATGTAAAGTGAACTCAGGTTGGGGGACAGGGTATCACCTTTCTTTCTAATCCCATGCAAAAGATGCCCTGCGCCCCCACCTTGTGCTAGGTACATAAGAAACAATTAAATTACCAGTGAGTCCATTCAGAGTCGTAGTGACCCCACAGGACCCAATAGGGTTCCCAAGGCGATAAACCTGTGTGGAAACAGACTGCCACGGCTTCCCCCAGCAGAGCAGCTGGGGGCTTAAAACGGCCAACCTTTCATTTTGCACCCAAGAACTTTAACCACAGGGACACGAAGGGACCTGCCGATGATGAAATGACAAATAACACCTTGAATCTGCCCTCGAGGAGAGGGTCTTTCAAAACGCTAGCCATTGAGCAATTTATATGCCGCCCCTTGATACTAACCAAGACAAAGGAGAAATAGCCCCGAGTGTTAATACTCTGTCTCTTGAATTGAGTTATTTTTCCAAAGCAATAAAATTTGAAGATTGCAATTAGTTAACCATTATGAAGACAAATCTTCAAATATTTCTCTCACTGTGGTGACATTTAAAATGCTTCCTGCTCTACCAAACAGTCAATTGGATTTTTTCCCCATCTTCACATAATGGCTAATTGCTAAGCAATTGATTGAATCTCCTTTTGTTACTATATAATTACTAAGCTGGCTGAGCAAAACTGCCCTGACCATGTCTGTGTCTGCTCATTCTGGTCACTGAAAGGGCAGAATTGGGGGAGAAATGTTCCCATTTGGTAAATCTCTCTGCAAATAAGCTGGTTATCGATCGAGTGATCAGGAGCAGTGGCTCTGTGAGTAAAGGAGCGGATGTGCCCCTTGAGGAACCGTCTGACGTGTCTAAGCCTCAGTTGCATCGTCTGTGACATGGAGCTGATACGAGGGCCTGCTTCAGAAAATTTGGAGGAGCAATCATATGACATGATTCATTGTAAATGTTCAGCACCTCAGGACCATGGTAAGCTCGGACGAAATCAGAAGTCTTTCTCCTTTGTCTATGCTGCCGCTGATGGGCATTTAAGGGGATTTGGTCAACATTGGTAGGTATTCATTGCCTCCCTCTCCCCATCTGTAAAATGGAGAAAATGAAGCCACCCCCCCCCCCATTGCTGTTTTTGATTGGTGCCTTTGAGACCGTTCCGATTCATAGTGACCCCATGTAGCACAGAAGAAAACAAAGCCTGGCTCTGGCTCATCCGCCCAGTGGGTCCATGTTTGCGCCCCTGGTTGTAGCTAGTGTCAATTCATCTCCTCGAGGGTCTTCTTTTTTGCTGTCCCTCCACTTTATCAATCATCATGTCCTTCTCCAGAGACTGGTCTCTCCTCTTGTATGGCCATTATGACATGGCCAGCAGATAGGACCAGCATGTAGGGTTGAGGTGGCTACAAAGGAGCGTATAGCTCGGAGCCCAACACCGACCAGCTCGGAAGACGCCGCAGCCCTCTGCCGTTCTGTACAGCCACGGACACAGTGCTGGCCTTCTACTACTTGGTCTGATGACAACTCTTCCTCCTCCTCCCAGAGTTCCTCCTTGGTGGTTTAAGACCTGGAAGACAACACTTGGTACACCCTTCAAAATACACACCCTGTCTGCTCCCACATGCATTTGTTCATCAAGGAACTCATGAGCCCATGCTGTTGGGGAGTATGGTGCCGTGGCTTCATCTCAGCAGAGGATGGAGAATCAAAGGTCGTCCCTTGGACTCCACCACTCTCCTGTCAGCGTGTGGGACTTTGAAGGCCTGTGTGGTGCTGTCATCCCCGAAGCTATGCCTTTCCCCATGCTTTTCCTTGGTTTGCGTTTTCAAGGCTTGACTGAGTCTCCACCTAAAAATCCCAACATGGGTGAAGATTGCAGCCCGTTTTACTAAGTAAAATTGTGTCAGTGTGGCCTACGGCTATGGTTATGTATTGAATTGTACTCCTTCCTCCCAAAATAAAAATGAAATAATAAGAGATATTGAAAACCTAACCCTTGACGCCTGTGAACCTGACCTTGTTTGGGAATGGAGGACTGTGGAGATGTGGCGTGTGCCTTCTCTGAGATGAGTGCTGTTTTCAGACAAGAAGTGAAGTATCCGGACATGGACACAGGCAAGATGACTGTTGGCATCACAGAGATTGATGTCATGTAGATACAAGTCAAGGGATGCCCAGGATGGCCAAGAGCCACCTGGGAGAGGTAGGAAGAAGGTTCCCCTAGAGCACTGGTTCTCAACCTTCCTAGTGCCATGATCCTGTAATACAGTTCCTCATGTGGTGACCCCAACCATAAAATTATTTTCATTGCTTCTTCATAACTGTCATTTTGCTACTGTTAGGAATCACAATGTAAATATCTGATGTGCAGGATATATTACACAACCCCATTGAAAGGGTTGTTCGACCTCCAAAGGGGCCATGACACACAGGTTGAAAACCGCTGCCCTAGAGCTTTCAGAGAGAGCACGGCCCTGCCAGCATCTTGAATTCTGGCCTTCACAGTGGTAAGGGAATACCTTCCTATTGTCCAGAGCCTGGCACTTTGAAGAATTCTGCTACCACATCCCTGGGAATATAACATAGGTGGCTTTAAGATGTTCCTTCTCTCTGGCTGCCAGCTGTGAAGGTGTACAATGGGATTCAGGTTTCCAAGGACATGGCCACAGGGTCCCCTCTGTGCTGTGTCCTCAGAATGAGACCCTCCGCATTCAGTGCAATCGATGAGACAGTGATTACATTTGCTGTTCACAATACGGACCCTGCATAGTTCTGAAGGCAAAAGGACTGCGTAGGAAGAAGCAGCAATGCAGTTTCCCTGTCTCAATGGAGCCTTCACTTCTGCTAGAGAAGAAAGAAGTGAATCCTGTTACGATGCACAGAGCAGGAACAAACCTGTGGCAGCCCTCCCAGGATGTCATGGATCATTCCTGTGAGCAGATATTTGTCACACACACCCCCCATCCAGGGCCACCTCTTGATAACAATCTCCCTCATTGCCCAAACTGCGAGAAGACAGATTAGACTGGCCAGTGTGTTCGCTTCTCTTACTCGGGTATAAAGAAAATGTTTTAACTAAATATTTTTTTTCCTTGGGATGCAGAGAGATCAAAGAGAACATTTCAGCAGCAAATAAGCTGTCTGGAAGCGGGATAAATAGAAATCATGTAGTCTTTCCTGGGTGGTTGGGAGGAAGCCAAGAGAAGAAGCGCATGGGGAGCCTTTGTGAAGAGTTGGACCGGGCCGGTGCTACCGTGGCCATTGTTTCCGTGGGGATGAGCCAGGGCATCATTTGCCCTTCCGAAGACCTGCCTTCCTCACTGGTGAATGCCCCCCCCACTCTGACATATACACCCATGTTGTTTCTATTGGTACCATCAGGAGGTTGTTGGCACATGAAAGTGTTCTTCCTTTGTGATTTTTCCAACTCTGTATCTTTTTTTTAGAACCTTTGATTTTCTTTTTTTAAAATCATTATATTAGGGGTTCATACAACTCATATCACAGTCCATACATACATCAATTGTGTAAAGCACATTTGTACATTCATTCCCTCATCATTCTCAAAACATTTGCTCTCCACCTAAGCTCCTGGCATCATGTCCTCATTTTTCCCCTTTCCTCCTCGCTCCCCATCCCTCATGAACCCTTGATAGTTTATGAATTATTATTTTGTCATATCTTGCCCTGTCCGGTGTCTCCCTTCACCCACTTTTCTGTTGTCCATCCCCCAGGGAGGAGGTCACATGTAGATCCTTGTAATCGGTTCCCCCTTTCCAATTTATTTTGTCATATCTTGCCCTGTCCGGTGTCTCCCTTCACCCACTTTTCTGTTGTCCATCCCCCAGGGAGGAGGTCACATGTAGATCCTTGTAATCGGTTCCCCCTTTCCAACCCACCCTCCCTCTGCCCTCCCAGTATCACCACTTACACCACTGGTCCTGAAGGAATCATCACCCTGTATTCCCTGTGTTTCCAGTTCCTATCTGCACCAGTGTACATCCTCTGGTCTAGCCAGACTTACAAAGTAGAATTGGGATCATGATAGTGGGGAAAAGGGGGTGGAAGCATTTAGGAACTAGAGGAAAGTTGTATGTTTCATCGTTGCTACATCACACCCTGACTGGCTCATCTCCTCCCTGAGACCCTTTTGTAAGGGGATGTCCAGTGGTCTACAAATGGGCTTTGGGTCTCCAATCCACACTTCCCCTCATTCACTATGGTAAGATTTTTTGTTCTGATGATGCCTGGTACCTGATCCCTTCGACACCTCGTGATTGCACAGGCTGGTGCCAACTCCATATCTTCACACATTTCCTTGGGACACTTTTTCTTCTCTAGTGGCTCCATGACACCTTCTATTCCTCTTTTATCCTTCATGGGGTCTTTCCCATTGACTTCAAAACTACCAAAGAAGACCAAGCTCACTGTCACTGAGTTGACCCTAACACAGCAACCCTGTAGGGCAGAGTAGAGCTGCTGCTGTGCGTTCCCAGGACTGTCTCCCCTGACCGAAAGCCTGGGCTTTCTCCTGTGGAGCTGCTGGTGGCTTCCAGTTGCTGCCCTTGCAGTTAGCAGTCCAAAGCACAACTACCACTCGACCACACCTCCTTCCATTCACTTTAGCTTCTCCTCTCAAATCCAGAGCAATTTTCAGAGTCTCTGCTGACATCAGTTTCACCTTTTTAGTCTGCATTTCTATGATCATTTACAATCTTTGTGTACGGTGTCCTCCCACCACTCATCAGGTCCCTGGTCATACATGTTGGATGCATCCAACCTGTGCTGGAGAGGCTTTCTGAAGCCGCCTGGCATACACTGAAGGGCGTGCTTCAGCTCTGGTGAACTCCTGCTCATCTTCTTCAGCTCACACATGAACTTGCATGTGAGCAAACTGATGGTCTGCTCAGCAGTTGCCTCTGGCCTGCCTAACTGATTACATTAATGAGCCCCATCGCCTCTTTCTCCAGATATAATTTATTTAATTCCAGGTATATTCAAGGTGGCCACTTCCCTGTATATAGTCACAATTGATGTTGAAAAGTAGTATTTCTGACAAATAAGTCATTATCCCTAAAAAAGAACATCATGAAGTCTTGTTGTTTCCATTTTTCCCTTTTTTCCCCTATTTCCAGCTTCCCCATTCCAACCAGAAATAACGATCAACACATCTTGACTACATGTTTGATCATTTTCCAATTGCAGAAGTTGGTCAAAAAAGCCTTCCATCTCTTCCTCTTAGGCAATAGTGACTGGTGAGCAAATCTGAAGAGGGTCACAGGAGAGTGTCTTCTTTCTGGGACTTGTGTCGCTTGCAGACTAGGACTCTAGAATTGATTGTGAAATGTACCTTTAGCAGCTATTTCAGTCTTTCCTCTTAATTTGGAAACTCCTGGCATAGTAAGTCATATGACCATCTGTTCCATGCTGGTCACTGACAGTCCATCTCAGCTCCCAATGCCGAGGCCGGGGCTCGATCTTCAACGATTGCATTTCATTTTGGACAACTTTACATTTTATTTGATTCGTCCTCAATCCATTTCAAGTTCTGATTACTAATGGATGCCCGTAGCTCCTTCTTCTCGTTTTGCATAATTCATCATCATCCTGTGATGATCCCAAATGCTCTACCCCCCTTACATCATTAAGCAGACTCGATTTGAAGTGGAAGCTTGTTTCCAGTTGCATCTCGAGGGTCTTCTAAGTTGGGAGGCCTCGTCTTATGGAACTACATGAGATAAGATGCTACGATCTGGAGGGTTTTCAGAAGTGGGTCACCAGGTCACTCCTCCCAGTGCATCTTAGTGTGGAAGCTCCATTGAACTCTGACCACTGTGGGCGAGACTGGTGGCATTTGAAACACCGGCAGCATAGTTCTCAGCATCGCACAAACACACACAATACCACCATATTATAAACCAACAAAAGAGTATCTTTGAAAAATAGTACTTACGATAAACTGAAGGAGTATAAGCAAGAACTTAGAAAAATCCAGGAAATGTTGCGAGTGAAAGACAAAATAAAACAAAACAAAACCCAGCCAATTTCAAAGGCTAGCTATTGTATAATTCCATTTCTATAGCATTTTTGAAAGGGAAAAATATGGAAATGGGAAATAGACCAGTAAGTGCCAGGATTGAAGGAGCTGGGAGACAGGCAGCTGGGCTCACTAAGACAGCAGTATGCAGGAGTGCTGGAGTCATGGGAAGTGTTTCTTCAGCTGGATAATGACGGTGGAGTGGGGACCTGCCCAGGTGATGAAACAGCATGGGAAAAAATACACATGGAACTAAGACTGCCACAAATACACTGTCGTTGTCATTCGGTGCCATCCACTTGGTTCCGACCCAGAGTGACTCTATATACAACAGAACAAAACACTCCCTGGTCCCGTATCATCCTCACCCTTGTTCCTGTGACGGAGCCCCTTATTGCAGCTATTGTCTGTGTCAGTGCATCTTGCAGAGGGCCTTCCTCTCTCCCACTACCCCTCTATTTGACCACACATGATGTCCTTCTGCAGGGACTAGTCTCTCCTGACAACATGTCTAAAGTATGTAAGAGGAAGTCTTGCCAGCTTTGCCTCTGAGGGGCACTCTGGCCATACTTCTTCCCAGACAGATGGGTTTGTTCTTTTGATGGTCCATGGTACTTTTTAATATCCTTCTCTAGCACCATAATTCAGAAGCATTGATTCCTCTTCGGTGTTCTTGTTCAGTGTACAACCTTTGCGTGCCTATGAGGCCCTTGAAAACACCATGGCTTGGGTCTCAAATACACTAGCACCGGAACATGATTAATACAGGAATCATCTATGGATTGCCTGGAGGTCTATAACCTGGTGGTGATGATCTTGCTATAGTTTTATAAGAGGTTATCTTTGGGGACAACTGGGTCAAGGTATTTCTTGCAACTGTTTGCAATTCTGCAGTCATCTCCAGAACAGAGCCCAGGGGGGACAAGCACTGGGCTCTCTGCTGCTAGCCGGAAGAGCAATCATGCAAGCCCACCCCATAGCTCCATGGAGGAAGCATGTGTGGGGATCTGCTTGCCTAGGGACAGCGGCAAGAAAACCCTCAGGAGCAGTTCCACAACGGGCGAGAGCACCAAGACCAGCAGGCAGAGCTGCAGTAATCTGAAATAAAGATGCCCATTCAAAATAGCCACCAGTGCCATTGTTGCTCCTCTGAAACACACAAGCAGTGCATTTAGAACAGTGGCAGGGGCCTGCTGAAGTGGGCTTCATGGTTAAATGGGAGACGTCTCCCTACCTTGTACTTGGGTTTGTCCTTCCAGAGTTTCCCCAGGAAGCTTGCTTTGGTTTTCTAAAACTCACCGCCATCGAGTCAATTCTGACTCATAGTGAGTCTATAGGACAGGTTAGACTGCTCTGTGAGTTTCCTAGACTAACTCTTTACAGGAGTAGAAAGCCTTACTTACCTGTCTGGTGGTTTTGAACTGCTGACCTTGTGTTTAGCAACCTGATACATAATCCACTCTTCCACCAGGACTCCCTTGGTTTCCTTAAAGGGGCCAGAAACAAACCCAGTTAACTTTACAAAAAAGTTCTTTGTCAAATTCACCCTTTGTGGGGCTACTGTTGTTAGTTGGTTCTGGAATAATGCCCTTGCCCCTTCTTGTCTTGTACCCCAAGTGACAAGAAGAAACACACACACACACACACACACACACACACACACACACACACACACACACATGAGCATGCCCACAAAATGACAGCCTGTTCAGGAATGGATAAGTTGGGGGCATAGTGCCTAGAGCTTAACGTCAACAATTTGCAGCTAACTATGAAATGACCTGTTGGTAGCCTTGGTGACGTGTGATTTGAAGTCAGGTGTCTTGTTGGGGCTTTTGTTTAGGACTCGTCTCCAAGCCGAGTGTAGAGCTAAGAGGGGCATCCTGATGGGGAAATGGAAAGAGTCGGGTGTAGAACATGGAGCGAAAGGGGCTGTGCCCTCTGTGTGGCTCCCCTCCCTCGCCGCGGGCCCCCTGGGAATGATCCAGAGCACATCAGTGACAGCAGTTGAAGACACCTAGAGGCCATTCTATCGGAAGGGGACTCAGGAGCCCATAAAAGATTCAGCACCTGCCTTCCCCAAGGAGAGGTATCCAACCGGCATTAATATTTTAGAAAGAGACTGGAAGCTAGAAGAGGAGCCATTAGTCACCACTAGCACCTCCATGGTGCTAAAATTAAATAATAGATTTGTTTCCTCAAGACAGAATTGCTAGAGTGCAGGAACTCTAAAAAATATTCTTTTCTTGGCGATGTTGCATTATTTTTTGCCTTTATCTTTTCTCCTACTCTTGAGAACATTGTGATTTACATCTGTGATAAGCTTATAACAACAAGAGAACTTGGGGGTGGAATGAGCTATGCTGAGAGGGAGGGGAAAAGACCCATGAGCTGGGCAAACATGTTTGGTTTCAAGTCAGAAAGTGCCAGGATGGTCCATCCCTTATGCCACTAGGGAGCAAGTGACCCCACAGGTAGGAGTGGGACACCCAAACTCTCAGGTGTGACCCCACTGTGCTGTGCAAAGAATTTGGCTCTCATGCTATGTGCAGGGTGAAGGCTGGGAATGACAGACACACATATTGTTATTGGTGTTATTGTCCCTGTTTGGTTAGCTGCCTTCCAGTTTGCCCTTAACTCATGGTGATGCTTGTCCGTGGAACAAAACGCTGCCCTATACTGACCAGACCTGCACTAAGTTGTGGTTTCACTCGTTGGTTTTCAGAAGTAGCCCTCTGTTTCTCAACAGCCCTCTATTTCTCTGCCTGTGAGCTCCATTGAAATCCACTCAGTGTCATAGACACACATGACCTCCACTGACAGATGGGTAGTAGCTCCCACAATGATCAGGAATGGAGCTCAAGCCCTCCACATGGAAGGTGAAGAATCTCCCACTGAGCCAGGCAGGGAATTCCAACTCACAGAGACTCTATGAACTACAGATAGAGACTCAATGAGCTCCAGGTAGAGACTCAATGAACTACAGGTAGAGACTCTATGAGCTCCAGGTAGAGCTACAGGTAGAGACTCAATGAACTACAAGTACGAATTACAGGTAGAGACTCAATGAGCTCCAGGTAGAGACTCAATGAACTACAGGTAGAGACTCTATGAGCTCCAGGTAGAGCTACAGGTAGAGACTCAATGAACTACAAGTACGAATTACAGGTAGAGACTCAATGAGCTCCAGGTAGAGACTCAATGAACTATAGGTAGAGACTCATTGAACTACAGGTAGAGACTCAATGAACTACAGGTAGAGACTCTATGAGCTACAGGTAGAGACTCAATGAACTACAGGTACGAATTACAGGTAGAGACTCAATTAACTACAGCTAGAGACTCTATGAACTATAGATAGAGACTCAATGAACTACAGGTAGAGACTATGAACAACCAAATGAAGCACTGCCCACACCTGTGCCATCTCCACTCCGGTTGCTTTGTTTCAACCTATTGTTGCACCCACCATGCCACCCCATCTCAGCTTCTTTGTTTTACAATCAGTTTAGCTGCTTTACAATTCTAAATTGTTTTACAATTCTAAATAATTGTTTTACAATTCTAAAATAACACCAAGACAGGAAAGCACACCAGGTGCTAACTGGTTAATTCCGGCTCCTGTGGACCCTCTATGTGCCAGAACAGAGCTGAGCTCCATAGGGCTGCCAGTGGCTGTGATCTTTCACGAACAGACCACTGGGCCTCTCTGTCAATGTGCCACTGAGTGAGCTGAGCCATCAATCTTTCACCTAGAAGCCAGGAACTTAACCATTTGCACCACTCCCAGGGATGCCAGGCATTGTGAAGGGAGCCTGAAGTTTCTTAAGAGTGTTGGTGATCGAGGAGAACCCTCAACACGCATTATTCAGAGTCAGAGCGTTTGTGAGGGAGAATAATTTGACTCTGGGAACAAGGCCACTTCAAAGCCACGTACGTGTGCTCCTTCCTAACCAATGTGCATAGAAGACGAACCGTAATGCCGGGCCTCCAATTGAACATGATTGAAATTTCATTTATTGTCGACCCTGCATGTGTTTCCAGGCATCTGATTTAACTTTAAAATCTGTCCTGAATTATAAGAATAATATGAATGAGCATTGAAAGTCTCAGTGAAAGGGCAGCCGGCGCGCATTTCCTGGGAGAAATTGTTCAATTGTTCGTGTTTATTGCTTCCAAATGGGAATAGCTCCAGGTCCGTAATGCTGATTGTGTTACATTGCTTTCTTTGAACCGTGGTTCAGATGAGTGCATAAACATTTGGTTTAACATTTCTCTAGGAAGTCTGAAAAAATGCAGAGCTGGTGTAAAGGGAGAGGAAGGAGCAATATCGAGGTATAAACCAGTGGCAAAGAAGGAAGTGTACACTCCAACCGCGTCCCAGGGTGCGGTTGATTTCATGTCCTTTTAGATGACAGACTGCGTGCAGAAACCTCCCAATGATACCATTACGGTGATAAAGCTCAGGAAGTGTGAGAAGTTAAAGGTGCGCCTCCTGGTCATTTGATGCACAGTGGGAGCAGGCAGCCCACTCCAAAAAGCAAACTCATTGGCATTGAGTCCACTCATCGGGGTGACCCACTGGGCACGTGCCAATCTGGGAATTGAGGTGTCAAGTCCCCTACTTGTGGCTCTGCCACAAACACAGGTCTGAGAAGCATATTTCTGACCAACATCTTGATGAACTGAGCACTTCACAGTTGAGTCCAGACTGAGAGACCTCCCATCAACCCCTGGTGTAGCAGCCTTGTTGATTTGTCATGTGTAGGCACTTCCACCCAGGCCGCCAGCACCCACCTGTCAGTTAGTAGCATACAGGAGAGAGAAGAGCCAGGCTCCAGATGCTTTCATTCAGTCCAAAGTCCTTACCTGCTTGACTTTGGCAAGGATTGTTGGGCTGGGTTCCTTCATCTGTAAGAAGAGTGGATGTCAGCGCTTATACCAACTGGTTGTTGTAAGGATTAAAGGACATGTGTACATAAAATGCTTCCAACAAGTGTGACCCAGAGTTTCCGTTGAGGAAATGGAAACTCCTCTCAGCATTAAGGAAGCAGCCTCCTAACCACAAGATCAGCAGTTCAAATCCACCAGCCCCTCTACTGGACAATGAGGCAGGAGTTTGCTACTGTAAAGATTCAGAGCTTTCAGAAACTGAATGGAGTGGGTCTACTCAGTCCTATAGGGTCCTTATGAGCCAACAGTGACTTAACAGCAGTGAGTAGTGATGGTATCATCATTGAGCACTCGTGGTGGTGCATGCACTTAAGGGCTCAGCGGCTACCTGAAGACTCGGTGGTTGGAAAGCACCAGCCACTGGGTGAGAGGAAGATGTGGCAGTATACTACTGTCGAGATAGCAGCCTTAAAAGTCCCATGGGCGGCATCTGCTGTCCTATGGGGCTGGTCGCTGGGAGTCAGAATGGACTTAACGGCAATGGACTCACCATCATCCTCATCGGCTAATAGCTAGAAGTCTGGCACAGCTTTAAAAGACGCTTGAGCGCCCTTCTGTATCTGAGCATTCCATAGCTCTCGGACTGTTTACTCAGGTAACCTTTTAGGACCGCTGTTCTTGCCTGCTTTTTGTAGAGCATGGAGAGGGACTTCATCCACGAGATTTGGGAGCTGTGATATGGGAAGTCAAAATGGCTTAACTGTCCCCCAAGCACTGCCCTCCGAAGTTCTGTGTCCTGGTCACGAGCAGATTACTGTCTGCTGTGATGAGCCACGCCAAAGTGCGGTGGTTAAAGGAACAAGGAAGGGCCCATTGAAGGTTAGGTGAGGGCACCCCCCCCCCCCCAGCATTATTCTCACTGGGACCCAGGAGGGTGGGACAGCCGCTATTTGAACTCTGCTGGGCCCTTGGAGAAGGCAAAGACAGCATATTAAGCACACACTTTGCCCAGAAGTGGCTGACACGACACTGACCTTTCATTTTTACTTGTACTTTCTGGCTTCAAATCAGACACGTAGCCACATCCAATCTCAGGTGGCAGAGGAAGCACGTCCCTGATGTGCAGAGAAGAAGAACCTATAGGGATGGGATCAATGGGTATTCCTGACTCACTATCCCATTCATGAATAAAAGAGACGGAAAATGTGGACATTCCAGGATCATGGGCACAGTTTCAGGGACCATCGTGTTTTGCATAGAACAAGAGGCATGGCCCAGGACAGTGTTTTGAGGGTGCCAGGCCCAGTGCTCTGGGGAGTCAATCTCACAGCCTAACACTAACGATCCACGCAGGAAGTGACATGCAAGATCCTCACTCATTCTCTTGTATTGCGAAGGGAGTCACAGCTTTGATGGCAATTGACAATGAAGGGACATTGAACCCAGAGAAGCAAAGCACAGTGCTGGGGCGACCCAGAGATGACCGGCTCTTATTCTAATCAGCTGCATTGTTTTCCAATGCATCCTAAGGTCTACTCTCTAGGGTTCCTAACATGTATGACACTGTGGACCTGTGAGGGCTGTGAGTCCCCCTGACACGCAGAAATGGCCAATGAGTATTTTGAATGGAAGAAAAGGAAGAGAGGTGGCAACCTGTCAGAGGAAAGTGTCCTTGAAGGAAGCATCTTGTTCAAGCTACCGGGGAGGAGCTAACCGCAGGCTGAGTGCACAGTGGTCTGGGCTAGCAAGATATTAACAAACCTTCATCAGGCTCCTCCAGTCATACAGCCTGGGAGTTACCTGGTGACTCATGCAGGGCAGGGGTGAGTCCAACAGCCCATCTCCTCTCCACCTCCCTGGTTCTTTGCTTCTTCATTTTAGTTTCCAAAGAAAGCCTTCGCAATGGCTGTCTAGGAAACCTGCCCGAGCCATTACATGACACACAGACTACACACATTCTCTGTTCATCTAAGCCCAGTGTGCATCCCTTTGCTATACGAAACCCTTCCTGGTCCACAACAGGAACATTGAGGGGGGTTTATGAAATGCAATTGTATGACACTAAAATATCTCTTTTAGAAGATGGCATATTTAATAGTCAGCATGTAAACCAGGAGACAGAGGATCTAGATAATACATTCAAAATGTGCGATTGTGGTGGTGGTCGGTTGACGTCCAGTGGGCTCTGGATAGACACAGGACTGCAGTAGCGGTCTGCAATCTGGCAGCAGTTGTGAGCATGGAGCAGGATCGGGCGGTGCTTTGTTCTGTTCTGTGTGGGGTCAACAGCACCTCACCACATCCATCAGCTTGATTTCATCTCAGAATCCCGGTGACCACATGTACACCTGAAGAAAACATTCCCCAGTTCTTTACCATCTTCACAGCCACTGGGATGCTCAAGTCCATGTTGTGAACTCTGTGCATTCTGGGACCCTTGTGTAAGTCAGAATTGTGTCAAGAGTAATGGATCTTTTCCAGTGTAGGGGGCTGATCTCCCAGCCTGGCATCTGACATTATGATGTTGAGACTCGGAGAGTTTTTAGAAGTAGATTGCCATACTTTTATTTCTGGTCTGTCTGAGTCTGGAAGTACTGCTGAAACCTGTCCCCCATGGCTGGTGGCCAGTGACACCGTTTCCAGCAACACATAAGCCACTATGGTACTGCAAACTAACCAACAAGTGGTGGAAGCCAGGATATATATATATATATATATATATATATATATATATATATATCCTTTCTGAACCATACAACCCATGACTACTGGGACACCTGGAACAAAAGGGCCTACAATGAGAGAATATGCACTCCTTCTGTATGCCTGAAGAAAAGAGGGCTCTGGGCTTGTTGTTAATAGATTGCTTAAATCTTCAAAATTTGAAAATTTATAAGCCATGTTGTTCCATGATAAATTACAAATACATAAAGTCCTATGAATACTTAAATGTTAAGACCAGACATTATAAAATGTCCTCAGAAAAAGTGAAAACAATATCAGGCCCTATGAAAGGCAGCTTGAGCTGTGCTTAAGCAGAATGTCAAGGTCTTTGCTATGAAAGATGAGGGAAACAGCTGGCACGATGATACGGCAGGTAGATGGTGAAGGGTAAGAAGATAGAATCAGATATCCCCCTCATCTTATAGCCTTGGACTTTGATTTTTTCCTTCCTGAGAGAATTACCCCACTCTTACCCTAACCAACTTTCGCAGACTATGGAAAGCATTTTAAAGTCCCTGAGAAACACAGCCATCCCCAGTTTAATGTGAAACCACCGGTCTGCAAGGTGAGGCTCCAGCATGCGTGTGGGTGCCCCATTCACTGAATGAAGGAGAGCGGGTGCGTAGTCAGAGCCCTGCTGGCATAGGAGCTATTCTTTGTCTTGCCACTCAAAAGGTCAGCACTCCGTGGGAGAAAGATGAGGTGCTTACCCCAGTAAAGAACTGCAGTCCCTGAAATCCTCAGGAGCAGTTCTGCCATGTCCTGAAGCGCCCCCGTGAGTCAGAACCAGCTGGTTTTCTGCCTCCCTGGATAAGCAGGACTCTAAGTCCATCCTTGGCTCCTCATGTTCTAGGATTCTTAGTCCTCTGTGAATTCACAACCCAGAGGCTATATATCACCTGGGGGTGACAGCATGGGAATAACAGCTGTCTACAGTGCCAAATGGCCATGTATCTTCAAGTTCAAGGGCATGCCAAGGACTAACCCACAACTGGGAATTAATTAATGGGTATAGATCATCCTAAAGCATCCATCTAATGATAAACACAATTTAAAAGAATAACAAGTAAAGATGAAAGCAAGACATGGTGTGTGTGTGTGTGTGTGTGTGTGTGTGTGTGTGTCTTTTGTTGGAGTAGAAAATAATTTATAATTAGTATGTGCGTCCAGCTCAAATAATTCCTCTTGCAGGTGTAAACATGATGAGAACTAATCATGGACTCATTCTCAAAACTAGAAATGTTGTCAGGATGAAGAGGCGGGGGTGATTAACCCAATCTTCAGTACCCAAGGGAGGGAGAGATGAGGCTGCGTGCTCACATCAGGATTTACAGCGTTGGAAACCCAAAGGGGCAGGCCTCCTCTGTCCTAGAGGGACGCCCTGAGTCCGGATCGATTCACTGGCCGTGGGTTTGTTTTTCATCGTCCAAAGATGTTCACAGGCGATTTAGTTTCTCTAGTAGTATTTGTGTTTTGTTTTCTCAGGGGGTGGAGGGCGAGGGCATGGGGAGAACGGGTTGATAATTTGCTAATTTTATTGGGGGGGGTGGTTATGTTCCATGTGTAGTTTCCTATCTTAAGAGAAGAAGAAGCCTCCTGACTTCCCATGTTGATGTTGTTGTTGTCATCTTCTTCCTCCTCCTCCTCCTCTTCCTGTTCCTCCTCCTCCTCCTCATGTGCCATCAAGTGGATTCCCACTCAGGAGGGCTTACAGGACCGTGTAGAGCTGTCCCATTGGGTTTCTTAGGCTGCTATCTTCACAGGATCAGATCACTACATTCCACCACCACCACCACCACCACCCAAGAACCAATCAGTGGATTAGAACAATTAACTTTTGATTAGTAGCCGATTCATTGCTCAACCAGCGTGGCATCAGGGTCTCAGCAGTCCTGTTGGACGGAAGGGGATGGGGTACTGTGTGTTTGTGTTGACTTAGAGACTCCTGGCCTAAAGGATCCCAGTGCCGATGAGAAAGGCAGGGAATGGACACCCCATCCCCCAACCCTCTTCTAAGGATGACCAGTGTCTGGGAAGATCCCGCTGGGGGTTCGTAAACAGAGGAATTAAAAGGTACTGAGGCTGCCCTGGTCACGTGGCTGTCTGGGGGCGGGGGGCTGAGAATGTACAACAGACCTTGTTTTTATTTTTAATTTGTGAGTTTATGGAGCATTTTACGATCATATAAAAATGTGCAAGTAAAGTTGGACGTAATCACTCAAAGCACGGCTCAAGTGTCGCCGATGTTCTAAGCCCGGGAAACTGGAAAGCCAATAAGGAATCGGAAGTATCGCTCGAGGGACTGTTACTAGTAGCCACAGAGAGACCATCTGCCGCCTTCATGCTAATGGACCCTGCTGGAGAGCGAGACAGGAGCCCAGTAAGTCTATAAGGACTGAGGGCAGAGCAGGGTCAGGGCAACTGAATCGAGTGACCAACTGGACTCTACATCTGACAAGATGAGGAGAGGTCTCCCTCAGTGGACAGATTGGGAGGCGAGAGCCCAGGGGGGAACGAGGAGCTGCCATGTCTCTCAGAAGTCTCACGGTGGCTGTGTCAACTGGGGGGATATAAGAGCAAGGGTAGACCCTTGCAGAAGGACAAGCATGCACTGACCGAGGGCAATAGGGGGCTGAGGAGAGGTGGTGGTCTCGCTCCTGTGTGAGTTGGAGTCTCGGGCATGCATTTTCCAATGGTTGCAAGTAATAATGGAGATGTAGTTAAGAAGGCTTTGGAGGCATCTGTTGACTTGTCATAGAGCAAATATTTATGGGAAATATTGGAGACATCCTGTGTACTGAAACAAAGCAGGCCCTTCCACAATAAGGATTGCCACCGTGGGTGGTGCTGGACCAGGCTATCTTTCGTTCTGTTGCACACAGCTTTGCTCTGAGTGAGAACCAACCTGACTGCAATCTGACAACTCTGTTCTGGTTCCTGAGGCCCAAACAGGCAAGACTATGATGCAAACCTAAGCCAAGGACTGATGGTGTTATAACTTGATCCCTTTCCAGTCCAGGATTGGGGCCGGGGAGAGAAAGAAGACTGTTGTGGATAAACTGAGGAAATTCTTATATACAAAAGCTGGAGTAGAGTTACCAGAGCTGTGCCGATCTCCATCTCCCAAGAGAGGTGCCCCGGGGAGACAGCTGCCCCTCAGCCATCTCCACAGGGAGATCTCTCACTGGTACTTGGCTGCTTAGCCCAAGGCTTCTTGGCTTCTTGCTTGCTCCAGCACTGTTGGATAGGAACCCCCAGCTCTAGCTTCTGCCACCCAGGCTCCTTCCAGAGGGCCTGAAAGGTTCTCCTCCCTGGGCTGGGAAGCCGACTGCTCTGTCTCGAGCTCTGGGTTCTGCTGCTACTGCTCCTCTGCCCCCCTCCAGCTTCCTGGTGCTACAGTTCTGTCTCTTGCATCGAGGTGGTTCGGGGGTCCCAGATATTGAGGTCTAAACATGTCCCCAAATGTTTTTCTTGATGGTAGTAGATGCCTCCATTCTGTTTCTGAGATGACTCCTTTTAAATCTAGCAGGATGACCAAATGGGCCAGCCATCACCTTAGAGTCCCACCCACGGTATGTGCTGTTGGGTGTCATTTACCCTTGTTTGCATGATTAGTACGCTATCCAATCCCCTCATAGCACACAGACCCCTCACATCATCGTCGTCCTGCCCAGCCATTTAATAGAGATGACAGAGAGGGGGGATACAATGGTCTTATCAAGCGCCCCCACACGCCTCTCTCTCAAGCGCAGCAGACTCTGGTCCCTGCTCTGCCTAGTGACACAGCTGGTGCGCTTATGTGCTGGCCCCCACCCCAACCCAGCCAGGAGTCCATCGCCAGGTCTCCAGTGAGGTTCCTATGTGCTATTTATTTGCTTTTCCCAGGGTTTGGGCACCTGGGGTCCAAGTTCGTTCTCCCTTCATTACCTTTTTAAAATTGTTTTCCCTTGCCCAATTTCAACTCTGAAGACCAAAAAAAGCAGCCATGCCCCACTGTGAAGAAAAGTGTTGAATTACAAAGAATAATAGGACAGACCAGCTCATGGTGAAGCCCCGCTATGCAGTATAATGGGTGTTAAACAGCTGCTGCACCTGTAAGCAACTCTGTGGGGGGCTTTGTGGCCAGAAGGGGCACACTGGGGTGCTTGCGCCCCCGCATCAGGCATCAGACAAGAGAACCATAGGCCCCAGTAGCCACTGGGCAGTTTTCAGGGCTTTGACGGCCACGTTCTCAGATCAGGCTCGGCAACATAGACCATCAGTCACATGGAAGACCCTCTGTGAGATGGAACGACACTGTGGCTTCCAACATGGCCACGATGGCGAGGACAGTGCCAGCGGGCAGTGTTTGGTTCTGTTGCCCTGGAGTCGCTGTGTTGTCGGGTGGTTGTGAGGTGCAGCCAAGCCGGCCTTGACTCAGGGCAGCCCCAGGTGAAGCCAAGGACACACCACCCCGTCGCCACCCAGTTCTCCCAATTGTTTCGTATGTTGCGGCCCGCTGCTGCAGCCACCAAGCCCATCCATCCCGGGGGGGGGGGGCTTCCTTTTCACTGCCCCTCCACTTTACCCACCATGGTCCTTCTCCAGGGGCTGGTGGCCTAGGGGTAAGAGTCCGGCTGTGATTCAACCCACAAGGTTCAAAGTTAGAAACCACCAGCCACTCTGTGGGAGAAAGAGAGGGTGTTCTTACTCCCATGAACAGTGCTGTTCTGCCCTGTCCTGTAGGGTCACTAGGAGCCATCATGGACAAGATGGCAGCGAGTTCAGGTACAGTTTTGGCTTTGGTCTCTCCTGCTAGCATGCTCAAAGCATGTGAGAGGAAGGCTCACCATCTGGCTATGACGTGGGACCGATTCACTGGTGTCTAACAATCACGGCAACATCTTGTAAGTCTAAGGGACAAAAGGGGTCAAGCTATCAGGCACTAAAGCAGCGGTTCTCAACCTGTGGGTTGAGACCCCTTTGGGAGTCAAACGACCCTTTCACAGGGATCACCCGATTCAAAGCAGTAGCAAACTCACAGTGATGAAGTAGCAAGGAAAATAATTTTATGGTTTGGGGGACACCACAACATGAGGAACTTTCTGATAGGGTCCCAGCATTAGGAAGTACTAAAGGAAAAGCTGGGACTCTGAGGGCCCCCCAAAGGTACCTCGAAAGAAAGCCTTTGTCGGGGAAAGGAAGGGAAGGGTGCTGACTCCACCCCCCAGGGAGCAGTCGGCCCATTAGGAGGAGGGCACCTGCAGAGGCACCTGGCGGAGGAGGGTCTGAGGTCTGCCCTGGGTAACCACACTGCCCATGACTCTTGTGCACCCCTAGTAAGCCCCACTCTGGCCTGGAACAAACCTGTGCCTTCTTCCCACCCTCCCTTCCCCACAGGGAACTTGTCTCCTCCCCTCCCATCATCAAGGTTCGTGGTGTGTGTGTGTGTGTGTGTGTGTGTGTGTAGAAACATGGGTGAAGGGAGATAGCAGTCAGTGTAAGATATGAAAATAATAATTTATAATGTGTCAAGGGGTCATGAGGAAAAAAAAGAGATGATACCAAGGGCTCAAATAGAAAGTAACTGTTTAGAAAATGATGATGGTGACATATGTACAAATATGATCCAATTGATGTGTGGATTATAAAATTTTTTTTAAGTCTCCCCACCAAAACACAAAACGAAACAGCGATGCTTACTCCATGACCAGGATACTCTATCTTCCCGGAGGTCTTGGTCTAACCCATTAACAGTGAAAAGTATAACACCTTGTAATTATCACTATCATGGTGGCCCCTGTGAGCTACCGTGGCTTTGATTATTGTAAGCTTTTTGACTGTGAAGTGAGTAAAGGTTTCCAGAGCATCAGTTTTATACTCACTAATTCACACCCTTTTTCACCCACCGTCCTCACTGCCGTGCCCTCCATGCCCGGCCTCAACCCACTCCCCCCCTGTGTTTCCGACTCTGTGCCATCTTCCCTAGCCCCTTGTCCTTGGGCAGCCACTACCCCTGTCCTTGCATGTGGTTGGAAATCCTCAGGTGTGTGTGCTGCCTCACCAGTGTGACTGTCCCCCCAGAGGTCTTCCAGGTTCCAGAGGCTGTCTAAGACCAAACTCTCATCGGATCCTCCATGGCCTTGGGAGATGGGCGTGATTGGTACCCATTGTACGGATAAGAACACCGAGGGGACAAAGGACCAGGTTCAGGTTCCCAGTGGTGGTTGTTGGCAAAGCTAGGATTAAGGCCCGTGTCCATCTGAACAGCGGTACCCGCTCCTCACTGGATAGTTACCAGGTTGTCTGCTGCCTGCCATTTGGGGTGCCAAGTGCAGGGATGCCAAACTTTGATTCTTGATGTTTGGGAGCTTCAATTTAGCTGCAGGTGTTAGGGGGCTGCTGGGGGTGGGGTGGGGGCAGAGTTGGATTAAATCCATCAGAGCCGCAGTTGAAACTTCTTTTCAGCAGAAGGGAGTCCCGTCACCTGATCTTCAGTCCCACCACAGACGGTATCTTCTGCTCACCTGAAAGGTACCAACACACGAACCAAACTCCCTGCCACCAAGTCAGTGCCAACGCATGGCCACCCTAGAGGATAGGGCAGGACTGCCCCTGTGAGTGATGAGATTGAAACTCTTTATGGGGGTAGAAAGCCCCGTCTTTCTCCCACAGAGGCAGCTGGTGGTCTCAAACTGCTAATCTTGTGCTCAACAGCCCCACGACACCACCCCAATCTCCAAACTCACAGACAATCCTATCAATGCCAACTCAGCCACCGCTGTGGGTTCCTGAGACTGTAACTGTCTGTGGGAGTAGAAAGGCCGGTCTTTCTTCCTCGGAGCTGCTGGTGGTTTCAAACTGCTCACCAGGTGTGTCGCATCCCAATTTTTAACCACTACGCCACCAGGACACCTTAAAATTACATCCTTATAGGAGATCATTGGTGTGTAATGCCCTGGTGTCTCAGTGGTTAAGCACTTAGCTAAATGAACGGTTAGCCATTCGAGCCCACTAGCTACTACAAGAGCAGTCTGATCCTTTACAGTTTATTAGAAAAAAAGACAAGCACAAACAAACAAAAATTTACATTGCATGATTACATTCAAGAAGCTGCTCAGGCCAGGTGAACCCTTCTTAGAATGAGGCTGATACTGCCTGAGGCATCACTGCCACCTGGCGGCTCGGACCAGAATTGCAGGCTTGGTGGCCAGAGACATGACCTCTGGGAATCCTGGATTTATACTGGCAGGAGGCCCATCCCCTCCTCGCTGGCCACGCTGACCGCTAGTCACGCTTCACCGTGTCTGGATACATGCATTTTCATTTCTTTGGTCTCTGTGTTAGCCTGGGTAAACTATAGAAACAAACCCACAGAAGCTCATTTTATGTATACGAGTTTTATAGATAGGGTAAGTATACTTTCAGAAAGCATCCAAACCAGTCCCTTCCAAGCCCATAAGTCCAACTTAGCCCATTTGCCAGACACCAATCTACAAAGTCCTCCTCAAACTCACAAAACACACACAATGATGCCAAATACAGGCTCACAGGCCAGTGAATAGAAATTCTTTGAGCCCAGTGGCGGTCTAAGCATCTCAGCTCTGGCAGGGTCTCCACGTGGCTTCACCAGCACCCAGGGCTGCATCAGGGTAAGTCCATGGAGCTTCTCCTCAGGGATGTCTTGCAAGAAGAGAGCCTTGCCCGCTAAGGCAGCCACACATGGTCCAACCATCATAGAACAAGAGACCAGAGAACCAGAAAGGCTAGGCTCACCGAGTCATTTATCTCTCCACCCTTCAATTAACCTCACATCTATTTATTGGCCAGGTTAGCACAATAAACCTTAACTATCTGAATCCGCATGCCCTGAAAGCTAGGACTATCACTTTGGTCCGTAACCTTTTGTGATTGGTGTGTTATAATGGAGTTTAAGCCCATGGGAATCCATGATAAAGTGACATTCACTATAGGTGAATACTTGGAATAGGCTCTGGAACCATCTTCTACAAATGGCAGGCCTTTCTTTCAGTTGGCCATCTTCCAGTGCCCTAAAAAGTTCCTGGTCTGTGGCCATCTCTCAACCTCATTTTTACTGAAGCCTTTTGATGGCTTTCACTTCCAGAACACGTCAGGCTCTCTCTCGCCAGCCTGCCTGCCTGCCTTCCTGCGAGCTGTCTTCTTGCCCAGACCTACCTCCTCTTCTGTGCATTCTGTGTAAATCCTGTTCACATTCCCAACCAGGGATGGTCATCTGTGGGAACTGATCCGGGAGTTAAAAGTGACAGTGTGACCTGGCATTGTCTCCAGAAAAGCAGGAGCTCTGGGGGGAGAGGTGGGAGGAGGTGCCCACCTTCATCTCCGTGGTCATTGTCACCATGGCCAGCCTGCTCCACCCCCTGGGACTCCGTCGGAAGGAGACAGGATCCAGCAGCATGCACTTGAGAAGGGAGATGGCGAGGCTTTGGACATGTCCACAGGCGACACTGGTCTCTGGAAAAGAACATCCTGCATAGTAACGGTGGGTCGGTGAGGTTGAACAAAACCCTCAGTGACCCCCGGGCAGGAAAGCAGACTCAAAGATAGGAATCATCGGGAGACAGTCCTGAGGAGGAGCCAGCTCAACACAAACACAACAAACTCACAGGAGGACAGAGAAGCGCAGTCCCTGTGTGTTCTGGGGAATGTACCTCTGTGTGGGGTCGAAAGCCTCCTCTTTCTCCAGCAGAGCGGCTGGAGCTTCCCAACTGCTGACCCTGTGGTTAGCAGCCCAGCGCAGAACCACTAGCGACCAGAGCTCCAGAGCCAACTCAATGGCGGCTTAAAACCGCAACAGCCCCCCTCCCCCTGCGCCGGTGTGGAAACGTAAAGGAAAAATGTGCAGAGCACTTAGGAACGCTAAGGGTCTAGCTCTAGTAGAAGCAGCGCAGAGAGTGGCTCTGTGATGATTTGCAACAAGTAAATGCCTCGGACTTCAGTGGGCGCCTCCCAGCGTCTGACTGTGGAATACCAAAAACCAAACTCACTGCCATCACAACCATGCCCCCCCATAGAGACCCCACAGGGTTGCGTGCTGGGCAGCCAGCTCAGCAGTTGTACACCTCTAGCCTCTGTGCGGGAGAGGCCGTCCACTCCCATAAAGACTTATAGTCTTGGAAACCCGCAGGGGCAGGCTACTGTGTCCTATGGGGTCACTGGGGCATGATGATAGAGTAAGGGGTGAGTCGTCTATGATCTTCTTTTCAAGGGGGAACACAATGTGTGTCCTGGGAGTAACAGAGAATACAGAGGTGTGCCCTGGGCCATAAGAGCCACTGTGAGGATGGCTTCGTCCTGTTGTCCACAGAGTCACGGTGTGTTGGAACCGAGTCATCAACAGCTCCTAACAACAACACCCTTGGACTCTCTGGAGCAGATGCTCTCTGAGATCCTTTCTGCCGGGTCGCCCAGTGCTGCTAAGCCCACCAGGCTGTACGATGCAGAGCCTGGCAGATCAGGATGTAAGGTTGCTCAGCAAGGATGCTCTTTGGGGACATGCTTCTTTGGCATCACCTTTCTTGGCCTGGCACCTGTGACCAGTGGATGGACCGCTGGCCCTTGTTGACGGTGCTCTCTCTCTTGCCTCTCTTCCCAGGTGGTTGACAGTGACAGGCCAGAAGGGTCCAGGTTCCGGCTCACTGGGAAAGGAGTGGATCAAGAGCCGAAAGGCATCTTCCGCATCAATGAGCACACTGGCAGCGTCTCGGTGACCCAGACCCTGGACCGGGAGGTAACCGCGATGTATCAGGTGAGTGCTGGCGCCTGCTCGCCCGCCCGCCCGCCTGCCCGGGCGAGGAAAGGTGGTTTTCTAAGACTGCTTTCTTTTCTTTGAGTTAGTCATTGCCGTGCCTCATGAAAGCCAGGCTGGGCTGCTTTTAGGGGGTCTCGGTGGGAGCTGGCGTTTGGAGTTGTTCCCCAACAGGATGGCGTGGAGGGACCAAATCTTCTCATTGGAACCCTGAGCCCGTGGGGGCTGGGGAGCAGGAAGGGGGATTCTGGGGGGCTTCTCGGACAGGCTGTGCATTACTGTTGGAGCTGATAAGGATGCCTTGTTGGAGCT
Source organism: Tenrec ecaudatus (assembly GCF_050624435.1). Lineage (NCBI taxonomy): Eukaryota > Metazoa > Chordata > Mammalia > Afrosoricida > Tenrecidae > Tenrec > Tenrec ecaudatus. Next base: position 72,104,659 of record NC_134547.1, read on the forward strand.
CTTGAGTTAGACGTGCCAGAGGACAGCTGTATGACCTGAAGCCATGAAAGACGTGATGGTTCCACTTTTAGAAATCCACCCTAAGGACGCGGCGAGAAGTCCAGTGAGACTTTGGGAGGGAGATGTTCTACCATAGTGGTTCTCCGCCTTCCTCACGCCGCGACCCTTTCATAGAGTTCCTCACGTGGTGGTGACCCCCCCCCCACCATAAAAATATTTTCGTTGCTACTTCATCACTACAAATTTGCTACTGTTATGAATCAGATGACCCATGAAAGGGTCGTTCAACTCCCAAAGGGGTCTCGACCCACAGGTTGAGAACCAGTGTTCTAGCAGGACATGGTGATGGCAGGTGGAAGCAGTCGCTAGCTGGTCCTCAGTAGGGTGTGCCTCATTCCCTGGCGTTGCTGTAAGGGAAGAGCCCACAGAAGGGTGGCTTGAAGGAGAGCAGGGCTTGCTCTTCTTCTGTTTCTGGAGACTCAAGGACCAACCTGGGCCACCAACTGTGCGGATGGCTTCGCTGGCAGTAGGCTTCTCAGCCTTCCTCCCGTGGGATCGGCTTCTCCCTGTGTTTGCTGTGTTCATTCTTTCCTCGTCCCATCTTAGAAGTGATCAGGTGTAGACCCCACCCCTCTCAGGCAAGACCTCATTACCATGACCTCGCAGACCTTTCCCTCACTAGACCCCACCCACGGGCCTAGGGGTTAGGATTTCAACACATGTGTGCGGAACACAAATGAATCCATAAAACAGTATCAGTATTGCTAATGTCTTGTAAAGGGCATTTCCTACAACTGTTTAAAACAGCGTTGAAGGGGGGGAAGATTCAAGATACCCCACGCAAACACAGAAACACACATGGACTCTCTGGTAAGGATATACATAGTTACAGACCGGATCTTACAGATAAATAATGAACATGCCTGTCTCGTGTGCACCAAGCTCGGTCGCATGGCAGATAACATGAGAGGGATGGAAATGGAAAACTCATAAATGAATGGCATCTGCCTGAACGGCATATTGATCGTGATGGGTATATGGGAAAAGGAGAAGAAAATTCACAAGGTTACGGCTAGTTTTGGATGGAAGATTAGTGGTCTAGGCTCACAGTGGCTTCACACCACCGAAACGCACTGCCAGGCTGAGGGCCAGGAGTCAAATTTATGGTGTGGGCAGAGCCATGCTTTCTTTGCAGGCTCTGAGGGCAGGTCCTTTCTGAGCCCTTGCAAGTGTGTGGGGGCTTGCAGCTGCAGCCTAGCCCCACCATCAGGGGCCAGCTTCCCTCCATTGGGACTTCAGTTGTTGCTGAGTGGTTGGTTACATGGTCTCGTGACTTCATGTTTCCTGGTTTTTTCTGCAACAAGCTTGTGTTGCTCTGACATGTATACTTCAAAGGCTCGGTGCAAAAGGATCATTTCGGGAGCTAGTATTGGCCCAGGACAGTCCCCAGCAGTGGCAAATAGATACTATATGTTTTCCAACCGAAGGGGGACAATTTTTCTAAAAGTCCCAACCCACTGCCACAGCAAGCCGCCAGGACAGCATAGAATCTGCCCCACAGGGTTTCTAAGGCAGGATGTTAATAGAAGCAGGCAGCCTCTTGTTTCTCTCCTGGAGAGCTGGTGGGTTCAAACCACCAGCCTTTTGCTTAGCAGTCAAGTGTTTACCCTGCACCGACAGGGCTCCTTGCTCTTCCTACCCAGCCGAGCACATGGGCTTTGCCGTTGGACACCCTTACTCTTGCATGGGCCTTCCCCTGGACTAGAAACCAGTGCTGTGGCCGGTTGCTAGGACCTGGTTTGGTAGTCTTGGTTTCCTGGGTCCCAATCCCATCTCCAGAGTAAGTCAGCTGTCATTTCCTCAACTTTTGAATCCGCTGACTGTGTTTACTGAATGCAGGTAATCCAGGGATACTGGGTTGTCATGTCAAGTGGTCTAGCCAGGCATCAGGCCACATGGGCTCTCATTGAATATGTCATCACTAGAAGGTGACCTTGGGGAGACACCGTGCAGACTCTGGTCCCCAGCATCCTTATCCATCACGTGCAAATAACACTTGTCTAATTCACCTGGCTGGACTGCTGTGCATTTCTGGTGAGGGGTAGATGGTCAAGGGCGTGGGAGGCATCAACTTGCTTGTTGGAGAGGAAGATGGCGAGTTGATGATGACGGACTGGCTCTCCATCCATCTGCAGATTCCGTTCTGAGCACTACACTCAGAGGTCCTGGACAAAGAGGGTGCCCCTCCAAGGGCAGGGCTGTGAGCCTTGATGGGGAGACCATCTGTCAGTTGGCACCCAAGGGGGAATGCTCTGCTCACAGTGCAGACCCTGGCCGAATCAGTCTGTTGTAGGAATTGCATGCTGGCATCTTTAGTAAGTCCCAGGTCCAGCTGGCGTTGATGGCTACCAGAGGCCACCTGGTGTTTCATGGTGCCCAGCTGCTGCTGCTGTCCACAGAGCCAGCAGAGGATCACCAGGAGATAGCCCCTTCTCATTGCACATCTTCATGGGAATATTCGCTCAGACACAAGGAACAGCAGCTGTGATGCCTTTCCTAATTCCACCGGCTAGTGGCTGCAATTCAGAGCACTGGACTCAGGAAATTATAGTCTCAGCTCTTCTACTTAGCGGTCCCTGTGATCACATGGAGCACCCACTTAGCCTCTCTGACCTTGTGCTTCTCACCCGGAGTGGAGATGGTAATAGTACCTCTCATGAGTGGAAAACACCAGATAAAATGACTTTTGAAAACCTTCAACACAACACCCCGCACCTAGGAGGCTCTCCCTAAACTTGAGATGTTTTTCTCCTCTGAACGTTTTTGTATATTCCAGTTAAGTTTTCTGGTTTTAACATTGGCTTTTCTACCTCAAAGGAGCCCTGGTGGGGAAGTGGTGACGAGTTGGGCTTCTAGCTGAAAGGTCAGCAGTTCGAAACCACCAGCTGCTCTGCAGAAGACGAACAGGGTTTTCTACACCAGTAAAGAGAGTTGCAGTCTCTGGAAGTCACAGGGCCACTTCTACCCGTCCTGTTGAAGGTGCCGAGTCAGCATTGACTCTGTGGCAGTGAGTGTGAGAGTTCCTACCTCAGTCGTGGGAAGGATACCCACTGACTGGTAGTCTTTCCTGTCATCTGGACATTCTCAGACAGAACATTGGCTGACTGTCTTTTTTAGTGCCCAGCAGTGGTCCCGAGATGAGGGGGCATCCTAGAGCCGCCTTGTGGCATTAACGGGATGCCATGCAAGGGGGAAAGAGGAGCGGTTTTCTCTGGAGAAGTGTTCTGTATTCTGGAAGCAGAGTTGAGAGGACACAGGGGAGACAGACAGTGCTGCCCGACAAGAGGGAGAACTGGTGAAGGAGAGGTTCTTAGATGACCGTTAAAGGTGAGCTGCATGAAGAGGTGAACGGGGTGCAAGCCTGGCGAATCAATTCAACCTGACCTGAGGTCTTCAGGGTCGGTACTCTTGTTGGGAGTCCTTCGGTGCCCCATTCGGAGATTGCCTTTGGTATCCCCAGCTGCCTCAGCAAAAGTACAACCAGCAAGTGGCGTTAGCACACAGAACTCTCTTCTCTCATGGTTTTTAGAGGATAGAGGTCTGAGTCCTGGGCACTGGCTCTTGGGAAGCTCTCCTTCTCAACTCTAGGGGGGGAAGGCCATTGTCTCCTTTCAGCATCTGTGACCACAGCGTCTCTTGGTGGTGCCTGGGAGTCTTGGTATCAATCATCCTCTAGGTCTAGGAGGTTCTCAGCACAGGGACCCTGGATCCAATGGATGCACCCTCCTCCTGGTACTTGGTTCTGGGTGGTACTCAGGTTCCTTCTGCTCTGCTTGCTTCTCTCTCCTTTTATTTCTCGTAAGATAAGAGGATGCAGGGAAAGTCCCCTTACATGGGCTGAGTGAGGTGTTGCATTCCACTCCAATTTCCTGATAACTGATTGGCTGATCACGTCATGGGGTGATTGCATCGTGATGTAACTTCCAAATGACATTATGACATAACGGAGAGACCACAGAGAATCCTGGCTCAGCCGAATTGACATATATTTTGGGGAACCAGGTTCCATTTATGACAGAGAGAGAGACTCCGGGCTCCATAAAGGTTTGACCCAGTGTGGACAGTGAAGGTTGCCATGACCTCTAGCTCCAGGAACACATTCTCACCCAAGAGCCTGAGCCACGATGATCAACACGGGGCCCAGGCTGAGCCATGTCCTCACCAGCCCTGCTAAGGACCAGACTCTCATGTCAAGTTCTTCCAACCATCTCAGATCAGTTCTTGACCTGTTCTTCCCCCCATCCCTGCTGAACCTGTTCTCCTATCCCTGCTGGGGAGTCCCCTGAGAAGTCCGGGACGGAGCTCCTGTGCGTGGGTTTAAGAATCACTGGAATACTGGATTTCTTCCTTATCCCATGGCTAAGAAACATGCAGGCACATCCATTTTCAAAGGAACATACAGGTGCATCTCATTTTATTGACTTGAACAGAGGTGGTCTTTTTAGTTTTTTTTGTCTTTTTTTTTTAACAAGTTGAATGTTTGTGGAAACTCTACTCCAACCAAGTCACTCTCAGCCATTTTCCCCACAACCTGGCACACTCTGTGACTCGGTACCCCATTTTGGACATCCTGGCAACTTTCAGAATTCCTCCTCATGCTACCGCTTTCTTAATAGGCCACACACTCAAAACGGACAAGCTTGCCGCCATCAAGTCAACCGACAGAGAGCGATCCTGCAGGGCAGAGCAGAACATTCCCTGTGGGTGTCCTAGAATGTCACTCTCTACAGGAGTAGAAAGCTGACTCATTCTCCCCCAGAGCTGCTGGTGACTTCCAACCACTGGCCTTGCACGCAGCAGCCCAATACGAACCACAGACAGTAGTCTAGTGTCGACATCACCTTCCTGTGCACTGGGGATTCAAAAGCTGCGTGTGACTGGCATGGTGGCAGTATGCACCATGTCTCTCTGGTCTCTAGAAGGGACCTTGCAATATCTATGAGGTCTGCTTATAGAGGGAGAGAGGGTATCTGAGCACCTTGCAATCCTAGGCCATTTCAAGGGCCTATTTAGAAACAACGGGCTCTCTGGGAAGGAAGGGTTCTCTTCCCAATGAGAGAAGGAAGGATGGATAAGATGGATTCTTCCAGTTCTTGGCGGTCAGTGTGGTGGGCAACAAAACAAAAGCCTTGGGTCTCCACACTTCAGGTACATGCTCTTCAAATTTCAGAAGCAGAGGGGGCCCTTGGGTGAACTCGTGGGCATTAGAATTGCTTCAGCATTGTTCTTGTTGATCATTGCAATTTTTTACTCTACCCATGCACACATTCATGCCGAACTATTAACACCTCACAATTCTGACATGAAAGGGTTTTCTGAACTAAGCCTCAGGAACTCGCCCAATAAGAAATAATCTGGGCTCCATTTGTTCCTGGACCCCCCTTGATGGGCCTCGGCACTGAAGCTTCTGTTGATTGAATGCTACATGGCAGATACTGTGCTAAACATTCCCTATACGTCCCCATATTTAATCCATTTCACACACAAGGACGTCAGAAGGAGGTATTAGCCCTGTTTTGTAGATAAGGAAATACATGTTAAACACCTCTTTCAAGGTCTCGCAGCTGGTGGGCATTGAATTTGGGATCCATAGCATGTTCTCTCCAGCTCCAAAACCCCGTGCTTTCCATCACTAAGAAAGGCTTCTTCCCTACCCCCGCTTCCTCCCCTTCTAGGCTTGCAACCCAACCAGTGCTTTCCTTGTCTCCTGTCTGGGGATTTGGCTTCTTGGACCTGAGAGGGGGGGTTAACTCAATGGATGATCGATGTCATTTTAAGCAGGGTCTTTTCTACAACCCCCTGTCTCCTGCCCACGCCTCCCTGCCCCAAAGGGCTTCCCATGTCCCTGACCCGAGACGGCACCTGGCAAAATAAGTTAGCTCTTGCAGTATTGGAGGGCTGACATATTAATGCAAAGCCTCCTGAAATATGACTCATTATTATGCATTTTGCCAGCATTTGAGTGATTTGTGAACTCTTCATTGGAATAAAGTACTGCAAATGATTCATGAATGACCAAGTTTATGAAATTCTATAAAAATATTAGCAGGTGGTAATGATTCCCTCACACTGAGAATATAATCTGTTGGCGGCAGATTTGTCAACAGAGGAGCCGAGGAGCCGAGTGGGAGACAGCATCTTACCCTAGGCAGGTGGGGGGTTCCCATGGAGGGTTTGGGCTGAGCTCTGTTGGGGTGTCATGTGAGACAAAATGGCAGCCAATATCATAGAGATGGACAGGTGTCACCAGAAGAAGACAATTGCCTTGATACTCACATGCCCCCTCTGTCCACAGCAGGAGCTGCACTGAGCACTGACAGGTTGGGCAGAGTAGAATGAGAGGAGATGGGGCCTTTAGAAGGACAGGGAGAACCCGCATTCACTCAGCACCTGCGAAGTGGTTGAGAGTGCTCCAGGAGCCAGGTGGACACAAACACCTGCGCTATGACTGTGTTCTTTGTTGCCTTTTTAGATAGGATGGCTCAAGGTCAAAGAGGTCCCCAAGGTACATTCCCAATCTGTTGTCAGTGTGACTGTCGATTCCTTATGAAGGGCTAAATACTGAAACGGAGGTCTCATTCACTCTTCACAGAGATACCAAGAGAGTAATCACATGTTCTTGTGGTCTTTGACACACCCTTCTCTCTTTCCAGCCAATTCCTTGGCCAGCTATTGACTTTAGAGTTTCCAGTGTGGCTATAAACTAGGATTGTGCCTGCCAGTTATCCTTACTCATTAGTTTCTTTTCACTCCTCGGCTCCGCCCCAAATTCGAGCCCTTCTTGAGCTCCTGGCATATTTAACTTCAAGTGCCTTACGGAGATAAAAGCATGCCTGTCATGTGGGAATGGGCATGTCCTCACCCTAGGGATCATGAGACACTTGGGAGAAGTCAAATCACCCGCACTCAGATGAGAGAATTGCTTAGGTGATTGACCTATTCATGGTCCTACCCAGGTGATGCACATGTGACATACACATGACCTTGATAGAATTGGGGTCCCCTCAATCGAATTGATGCTTAGCATTCTCCCTCCGCCCCTATTGGGGGGACAGACCACCTAGGACACGTTCATCCTCTAGCCTTTTCTCCTGCATGACCCTCTCCAGCCAGTAGCCAATTGCATAGGATGGTATCCTCAGGAAGCTTTCTCAGACTCTGGACTTTTGCCATTCCTTGTGCTGGGTTATCCTGTATGTTATATGATGTTTTGCAGTATCTCTGGCCTCAATCCTAATTTTTAAAAGTCTCTGACTGTTTGGAGACAGGGAACAAAGTTTCCATTGTTGTAGGGTAATCGCTGTGATGTCAGTTCTGCATGGCCCCTCTGAACCTATAATGCTCTGAGGTCGATGACAGCCCTGTCACCAGGCTTCCTGGCAGCTCCGACTTCCCCTAGCAGAGCTGCTGCCTCGTGTCTCCCACGTGTGACGGAGTGACTTTAGGGAAGCGATAAAGCAGAATTCTAGCTGCAAGGGAGTCACATCAAAGTAGTTATCACATGTCCAGCCTTTGTTGTACAAGGAACTCAGCCTAACAGGTGCTGTGGTGGTGTCGTGCCCCCACCTTCAGCATCTGCCTCGCCCTCAGTACAGTTTCATACGCCTGAGAGCCCGTCAACCCTCTGAGCTGGTATCAGCTTGGAACGTGTGGCTTTCAAATGTTGATTGCAGATTTCCTCATCATTACAGACTGGTCACTTTGTGGCCTGGGAAAGATCCTTGATTTGGAGGGAGCAATTCAAGTGTTTGAGTTAAAATAAAAGCTTTGGGGGTCTGACCTCCTGAAGTTGAGATCTTGACACTACTTTCTGGACATACCATGTAAATAGGTTTACTTTCAGATCTGAAAAGGGCACAGGGCAGTAATTTCATGGTTCTACCTAATACTGGGTCACATTTGGCCAGTCATTAAACTCTCAGTTGCCATGGACTCATCTTTAGAATGATGATGCATGCAGAGCATACGCAGTCCCTGGTTTATGGACACGATCATTCCTAAGCGTGCCTTTAAATGGAATTTGCAGTTCAGTCAGATTTGTATGTACCCTAACTTTAGCTCAAGACAAGGCTCATGATCTCTTCAATGATGTGAAAGCTGTGCATTCCACCGATGAAGGTGAGCTTGGTGATGAATTTGTCTCCAGTTGGGGTTGGTTCGTGGGTTTCTGAGTGAAAAGGTACATGACGCTAAAGGGCAGTTAGGCCATCTAAATGAAGTGACACCACATTCATACTGATGGAGCACACCATCCTTGTGATCCAAGGATTGTAAACAGCAAACTTCAAGATCAGAGACGGGAAATGCATTAGAGCTTAAATTCCAAGCACCAGTTTGCAGGGGCTATGCCATTGACAGAGTCCCCACACGGAGGAGCCTCCACTGAACTCTCAGAACATGGACCCGGGGAATGAATAATTTTGCCTCAAACAGAGAATTTTAGGAAGTGGATCACTGCAGATACAGTTCATTGAAAATGTAACATAGTATCCTTTGTTGTCCCTTTTGATCCAATTTTAATTTGTTCTGTTCTGGTTTCTATTATCATCTGCTTCCTCTGCGGTTGAAGTGTTTCTGTGTTTGACTTGTCGTTGTTGGCGTTTTCTGTATGATTGTCTTCATATGAAATCCAGGATAGGTAAGTCCATAGGAACAACAGTGAGATGATGAGTTTCCAAGCGTTGGGTGGGGGTGGGGTGGGGGTGCGGCAGCCATTGAGTGGGAACAGGAAACAAATTATAGGGAACACAAGAATGTAGAAAATGTTCAAAATTTGAAGGTGATGGTGATTACACAGCTGTTCAATACATACCCCCATCGGACTCTGGCGTGGGAATTACACATCAATAGAACTGTCAGGGAAAAATAAAGGGGGGTGATTAGGAGAGGCCTGTAAGTCGGAGCTGAACCCACAGACAGCCTGCATCACAGTTAGTGAGTGGGGAATGCATCAGTGAAGGACTCAGCATAGCTGCTTGGCACCTGAAATTCCCTGAAATGAGGCAAAAATATTAGCCCTTAAATACCAGTGATGCTGTGAGTTGCTGGTTTCAGAAGAGTCACCTCACTCTGGTATGCTCAAACAGGGCTCCTGAACCAGTGGTCCCCACATGACCTGGGACTTGTTAAACATGGCCCTGCTCCCCAGTCTCCCCACAAGCCCCACTGCATCAAGTCCATTCAGACTCTGAGCCACCCTATGGGGCAGACTAGAATGCCTCCGGGGGTGCTGGAGGCTGTCCATCTCTAGGGGAGCAGAAAGGCACCTCTGTCCCCCACAGAGCAGCTGGTGGACTCAAACCGCTTACCAACAGATAACCCAACATGCCACCAGGAATTCTCCCAAGCCCTCCTGAATCTGGACCTCTGTGGGTGGGGCAGGCCCCGTGGTTTTACGTGCCCTCTGGGTGGTGATGATGTTGGCATATCTGGGAACCTCACACCCGAACCCCCAAGACTCCCAGGTCTTTACATCCCACATTGCAGCTGCTGGATTCACTGATTTGCCTCTGTGGAGGATGGCCTCTGCACTATTTCTTTACAGATCTGCCAGCAGAGTCTGTTTGGGCCCTAAATGCCCTGATTTCTTTCAGGTGCGCCTCCTGCGCACCTGCTGAGAGCCCCCTAAATCGAATCCACATTCTTCCTAAATACCATTGCGTCCGCCTGGTTAATGGCTCCTGAAAGCCGGGCAGATTTGTCTCCCGGCTTCTCTGCTCCACTCTGTCTGGACTTCGAGTGACTGTTAAATGTCGTGCTGCCGAATGTTTGCTTGTTTCCCGGAAACCCCAGAGATGGAGAGCGTCTTCAGAAGATGCCAGGCCAGCCAGGGTCATTCCCGCCAGGAGGAAGCTGGCCGCAGCGCGCTCTGCAGAGCCCTGATAGATCTGGCTTTGAGCAAGTGGCTTGGGCTCTCCAACTTTGCTGCCCTTTCGAGCCCTCTGGAGAAACTTTAAAACCCCATGGTCCACGCAGCACCGCACACCAGAGGTGGGTCTTGCAAACCAGGCTTGAGAAAAAAGGGTTCTAGATCCCAGTTTCACTCTCGGCCCATGTGAAGGGGCTTCCAAAAGTTCCTTGGAGAATTCCTGTATCTTTTCATTGCATTTTATCCCCCCGAGAGGAATTTAAAACATCCTCTTCCACCCATTCCTCAGAGGGAACGTGCGTGTTACTACGATGCTGGAACCGGGCATGCAGAGAACCCGATGCATCAGAAACACGGTGCTTGGGAGGAAGATTGAAAAGGCCATGGAACACCCGAAGAGCCAGCTCATTGCTCTGGGAAGAAGTCCAGCTGGAAGGCTCCTTAGAAACAAGGACGACAAAGCTTCATCGCGTGTGCTTTTGGACGTTATCTGGGGAGACCGGTCCTGGGAGGAAAACGCCCTGGGTGGTAGAGTCAGTCCGTGAAAAGGAGGAAGGCCCCCAGGAGACAGGCTGCCACATGGGCTGAAGCCTCAGAGCAATTGTGCGGCTGGCACAGCACAGCGCTGTGATTCCTTCGGTGGCACATTGGTGGCTGTGGGCTGAAACTGACTAGAGGTCACCTGACAAGAACAGCATTGTGCTGAGCAGGTTTTAGCACAGCTTCCTGAGTGAGACATGGGAGAAAGGCCTGGTGATCCGCTTATGAGAATCACTCAGTGGAAAGCCTAAAGTCGCAGCCATCGTGGCAGAGAACAACACTGCCAATACCATGGCAGAGGATGTTGAAAGTACCAAGGTCTGCCAAACGAACCAACAAACCTGCCAACAAACCCATCAGACTGCTCCTTAGAGGCACGGAATGCAAGACTCCCTCTCACTATGGACAGGTATCAGGAGAGGCCAGGCCCTGCATGGTGAAGTAGAGGGAGAGCAGAGAGCCAGAGGAAGGCCTTCGATGAGGTGGATTAACACTGCAGGGCCACCGTCGGCTCTAACATAAGAGCAGTTGTGAGGCCGGCACAGGACCCAGGGGTGTATGTATGCACATGTAGGTACGCACATGTATGTACATGTATGAGGTCGCTATGAGTGTGAACTGACTCCAAGGCCTCTACCAAGAGCAACCATCGTGGAGAATTAAAAGATCTTAATTTACCCTTGATCATCTGCTTGGCTCTGAGCTAGTACCCACAGCATGGTGCATTCTCACATTTCCTTTGCCACAAACCCTTAAAAGCCCAGAGTGGACAGGTACACACAATGGGAAGCATAAATCAAATGGCTATCTTCTGGCTGGCTTTGGCGGTGGCCGCTCCCTTCCTGCTGCCTCAGACTCTCTCCGCCTGACTCTCTACCCCATGCCCACCCCCTCCCTGCCTGTCTCATCCCAGAGAGCTCTTCATTCGTGACTGGCCTTATCTGCCAGGCGCAGCTGGTGAAACTGAGGCATGAAAAGGTTAAACGCCCCTGCCGAGGCGGCCACCCACCTGGATTAGACTGTGGAGTTGCTCTGGGCAGACATCTTATTTGGTCCACTAAGCAAAGCTGTTTCCTCACTCAGGGCTGCAGAAACTGATTTTTCTAAACTTCATTAGCACAGCAGAGGTGCGGGGCTTGGATCTTGGCAGGTGGGGCAGCCTGCATCCGTCATCCCCCGTCTCCTCTGGAGATGTTTTGGGGTGCTGTTGTGTGGGTCTCTACTGGCATCTTGTGGGTAAAGGCCGGGTCGTTCCTAAAACTCTAGTGTTCAGACCACAAGGAGTGACCCAAGGCCAGCTGTCAGCAAAGCCACCCAGGACAGGCTGTGGAGAAAGGCATGGAAGGGATTCCCAGGTATAACTCTCCATCCAAATGTCCATGAGGCTGGAGGGATGAGAGCCCTGTGTTTGTCACCAGGGCACCACAGCTGGGGACCGCATCTCTGTTCCTGTTAAGCTCAGTCTACTGGAGGACAGTGGTTTTGAACAAAGCAACAGTGCTGCCCTGTAACACAGCACAGGCCAGTCAGAAAGATCCCACAGGTCTCTGGGGTTTCTAGCACAGTGTGGGCTTCCCCAGCAGAAGGCAAGGCAGGAGGGTGACCTGGCTGAAGATGGTGACACTGCTGAAGAAGGGCTCACAGTTCCTAAAAGGCAGGCGAGAGAGCGCAGGGAGGGGACCGGTGAGGAAGGGGGACTTATGTGCTCTGCGTGAAACCCAGCCACTGTCCTCCTTGGTTGGTGGGTGACAACAGAGATTGGGGCGCAGAGTGGCTCAGCCAGATTTGGAGGTCACACAGACAGCTCGCGTTGCTCTCAGGGAACGGAGGGGCAGCAGCCAGACCTGCCCCTGGATCTCCAAAGCCACACGGACACCCGGCACGGGAACACACGGGAGGCCCTGGGAAGGGAAAGCGGGCTGTTTCTGGAGGTGTGGAAGTCTCACTTCAGGAGCCCAGGAGGGATCCGGGATGGCGGGCCTCTCGGTGTGGGTGAGGAGTTAGGGCTGTATTCTAAAGAAGCTTCCAAGGGCGCCCAGCGAGGAAGTGAGATCCAATTTGCATTCTGGGCAGATTAGATTTATTTGAGCACATCAACAATAACATTCAAATTGCCGTGAAATGGAAATTAATTCTAAAATGCATTCATTTGCTGAGCTCCCACAGCCCACCAGACGCCCGGGGGAGACGAGATAAAACATTGTCCTCCCAGGGTTCAGCCTTGCCCTTCTCGTCCCGAGAGAATGAGCCAGGAAATCTAACTAGTATTCTAAACCTGTGTGTGTGTACAATGTGCTGGTGCTGGGTGCTGGTGGTGCTGGTGGTGGTCGAGGTGGTGGTGGAGGTGGTGGAGATGGTGGTGGTGGTGGAGGTGGTGGTGGTGGTGGTGATGGTGATGGTGATGGTGGAGGTAGAGGAGGTGGTGGTGGTAGTGGTGGTGGTGGTGGTGGTGGAAGTGGTGGTGGTGGTGGTGGAGGTGGTGGAGGTGGAGGTGGTGGTGGAGGAGGTAGTGGTGGTAGTGGTGGTGGAGGTGGTGGTGGTGCTGGGTGATGGTGGAGGTGGTGGTGGTGGTGGTGGCAGCTGTGGCAATGGTGGCCATGGTGCTAAAGTGGTGGTGGTGGTGGTGGTGGTGGTAGTGGTTTAAGTCTTTCATGTTCCAACTTCATCTGTCTCCATGTGCATACTTTTCCTTCTGTCGTATTGTGGTTGTACGTTGAATTCTTTTAAAAATTACATCTTAAGCTTGGGAAGGAGAGTTAGCCATTGATTTGTTTGAGTGCTATCTATTTCAACATTTTTATTATGAAGACCAAAAAAAAAAAAGCTTATCTTTCCCTGCAGTGAGGCATTAGGTTGTTAAAATCTCATTTCCATTGAATTTGTCTTTCTTGTGAAAGTGCATCCATTTGCACAACTGGGCTTCCATCTCTGGCGCCATGCCAAAGAGTTCACGCAACCACCGAGAGGGTCGAACTTGCTGGTCCTCTCGCTGGAGCGCCCTGTGCCCGCCTCATGGGGTCAGGCGAGTTGTTACGTGGGCCAGAGCAGCCCCTCCTAGGTAGGGATGGCATCCGAGGCAGCTAGAGAAGCTAAGCTGTGTGCTCATTGAATAATGACTTGGCATGAGAGGCTTCAAAAATGCAGGGGGAAATTCCATCACCTTTTTGATTCTCCTTTTCCACAAATGTTATGACACCCACTTGTAGGAAACAACACTCATGGGACCCAAAGTTGGGGTTGAGGTTGTTGGGTATACTGGGTTCTTCTGAAGTTGGTCGTGCGTGACCCGGCGTGCCCCTTTATTTGATCACTAAGGCCTGGCCAGAGGCCAAAGCACAGTTGAAGGTGGGCTCCCAGCAGCTAGCTTTGGACAGCTGGTCACATGGACTCTGAACTGAGAACCTGTAAGTATCACATTATTCTGGAAGGCGGTTTGTCTCCCTTTGTGGAGCCCTGGTGGTGGAGGGTTACACAAATTTCAAAGGCACTAGTTGCTCCCCCAGAGAATGGCAGGACTTGCTACTCCTGTAAAGAGTTGAAGTCTTGGACACTCACCAGGGCAGTTCTACCTTGTCCCCTAGAGTTGCTATGAGTTGACATCAACTGGATGGTAGTGAGCTCGATTTGGGGGTCTTGGAGTCTCAGGTGGAGCCCAATTATGGTTTCTTCTGAAGTCACGTACATTGCTGTCCAGCGTTCCCTGCTAACCTCCTGTCTGGTGAGTGTCTATCTTTGAGCAGGACTCTTTCCATTCCCAAATGAAAAACAAAAGAGGTGGGGGGTTCAAAATGTTGCTGTTGTGGTTGTGGTTGGTGTAGGCTGGAGGCGAGTAGAAGTTCTACAAGGGTTCGAACTTGATACTCTGTCCCCAAGTCTAGTTTATAACTGGATTCATTAGGTACGAAGAATGACGTAGCACTTAGCTAACTGGAAAGTTGGAGGTTCCCAACCACCCAGAGGTACACCTGGTGATCTGCTTCTGAAAACATTAGGCACTGAAGACTCCGTGGAGCAAACCACGGCCTCTTTTTCCACGAGCACAGAGCGAAATGACACCCCACAGCCTTCAGTTTTGACCAGGATTTTAGGAGCTGCATCCTGATCAAAAGGGGAGAAATGCAGAACAAACTTCAAATCACTATGGAATCCACAGTTTCTGGACATACTGGGGCTGAAAGAACGCAAATCTATGGCTTTGAGGGAATCTTTAAATGGTGAATCAAAATTGTCTTCTGGAAACCCCACCAAACCCACAGCCATTGTGTCAATTGTAACTCCTAGCAAGATTTCGGGATAGAGTAGAATTTCTCACAGAATGAGGCTATCCATCTCTACAGAAGCAAGCAGCCTCATCTTTCTCCCAAGGGATGACTGGTGGGTTAGAACCACCAACCTTCTGGTTAGCAGCAGAGTGCTTCAACAGTGCACACCAGGACTATTTTACTGTCTCTTCCCATCATCTTTCAACCAAGCAACCATTTAGCTCAATTAGTAAAGACCCTTTGCCTGAAACACTACATTATTTTTAAAATGTTTAATTCTATTTTCCCATGAATTTCTGGACGCTGTCTCTTGGTTGGGAACATGTGAGCCAGAACATGGACATCTTTCATCTAGTCGAGTCTTGTTCTCACCCGCCAAGGCTGCATTCTAGGGCACCCTTGACAAGCCAGGCTCTACCCCCTCCCCCCACAACTCTGAGAGTCTGGAGAACCCAGGCGCACGCCATGCTCCTTCTTTACGCTGTGTGGTGTGTCTTCTCTTAGTTGACATTTTTCTCCTACAAAAGACTGATTCCATTGCCTTACTCCGGAGGGAAAACTAATTCCAGCCAAGGACATTCATCTTTGGTACCTTTAAGATCTAGCTAACTCACTGCAAGTTTATTTTTATTGAAAATTATGTAGATATTATTCAGAAACACCATTTCCAACTCAGCAGTATGCTTAAGCAGATTATGCCTTAAGTGTTAATATAGAAACGGAGCATGCACGCTGGAATACGTGTTTCTGGAAGGTTCCCTGTCCCTTAGCCCCAGGACTCTATCTCTGCTTCCTCAAACGTGTGGCTTGTGAAAGTTTAAGATCTCTTCCAAAGGGACGCGGGATTCTAAGTTATGAGTCATTACCATCCAACTTGTGACACTTTATATTGCGGATAGGATTCATTCAGAAAGAATTCACTTGTAAGTGCACGGAAGACAATTAACTTGTGATTCCCAGTGAGATGATGGGACACCAGGCAGGCACACTCCATCTGCAGAGGGGGTGATCCCCCCCCTTCCCAGAGGCCGGGAAAGATCTGTGCATAGTGATGCTGAATGGTGAATTCCTCACAGTCTAGAGAAACCGGAAGCTGCAAGGTGGACTCCCCAGGACACACACGTGCGGCAGGGAGTTCTGTGGCCAGAGGGGCGTTTAGGAAATACTGAGGCACACCGTTTAGGAAGCGCTGGAAGGCACGCATGCTGCATCCGGACGATATAAGGAAGACCGCAGGAGGGAATGCTTTGAAAATGATGATGGCGGCACATGTGTAAATGTGCTCGAAACATTAGAGGAATGTAGGAATTGTGATAAGAGATGTAAGAGCCTCCAATAAAGGTTGTTTTTTTTTTTTTTTTTTAAAAAGGGAGACCACAGAAGAATGCCTTCATGTTGTGGTATTGGCAAAGGCTATTGAGTGTACCTGGAACTTCCACAGACCACAAAACACAATGGGATGTATGAAGTAATCACTTCTAAATCATAACAACCATGTCAGGCAGAGTGGAACGGCTCCTCCAAGTTCCTGATACTATAAATCCTTCTGGAACTAGACAGCCTCATGTTTTTCCCACATGGCAGCAGATGGGTTTGAACCAGTGAGCTCGACTTTAGTAATCCAGTGCTTGAGCCACAGTGACACCTTCAAACTGCCAGAAGAGCAAACAAATCAGTCTTGGAAGAAGTACAGACAGAGTACTCCTTAGAAGCGAGGATGGTGAGACTTCATCTCGTGTCCTTTGTCCATGCTACCAGGAGAGGCCAGTCCCTGGATAAAAGACATCTTGCTTGGGCAAGTAGTCGCAATTTGGAACTCCCTCAAGGACACGGACTGATACAATGGCTACAACAACGGGCTCGGACGTAACACCCATGGTGAGGATGGCGCAAGACCAGGCCTATGTTTGTTGTACATAGAGTCACCGAGAGTCAAGAGGACTAGCCAAAAAGACTCTGCCTTCTAAGCCACATGCACCCACCTGGGCAAGGCCAGAGCTTTCGGCCGCATCATTTCATTTTACTCAATCGGCCCCAGTATGTGTCTGAACACATCAAGCATCACCTGGCCAGTGCTTTCTTCTTCATCCCGTATAAGGTGTGGTCTCCAGCCCTTAGAGAGAGAAAAGGGTGTGGCACTGACAAACTCCAAAGGGCCTTCTTTTGTGTTCACCATGGTGACAAGGAACAAGGTTGTCCCATTGGCCTTCCCTCTGGCCAAAGAGCACAGCCTGTGCTGGGACACCACTCCTCGCCATTGAGCCCCTTCCAACACGGAGCAACCCTCCAGGACAAGGGAGAGCTGCCCCTGTGGGTTTCTGAGACTAATGCTTGATGGAAGTCGAAAGCCTCGTCTTTCTCCCTCGGACTGGCTGGTGGTTTCCAACTGCTGACCTTGCGGTGAGCCGTCCAACACGTAACTGATCCAGCACCAGGCCTCTGGGTCATTTATTTGGGGTTGGGCGGTTGAGGCATGACAAAACACCCTGTGTGTGCGCTTGCTAGTGTGTCTGTTACATCCTCACGGAAGATTCCAGAATCCGTGCTGCTCCAGGGGCCGATGCTTCACTCTCTGCCCTAAACACTGTGCCCGCCTTGTCACACGTGCTGTTTCTCAGCCCTGCCCGAGTCCTCCTTGAAGAAATATGGAGTGGGGTTTCATTAGCGTGCGAGGCCAGCAGAGGCTGAGCTGTAAGTTATCGTCCCTTGGGGGGAGCCGCAGGCTTAGAGCCTCGAGTTGGAAATAAAGGAGATGAATGGGAGGAGGAAATGGAGTTGGTGTTCCACCGCCTTGGCACTTTGTCACCAGCGCGTGAGGGGAGAAGGTGAAGCCCTTTCCAAACTCAGAGTGTATACCAACGGCAGTCCGTGTGTTTAATTCCCGGAAAGAGCCACTTGTCACGGTGGGGAATCACAAGTCTCAGGCCATATCATGGGCTGCCTCTGGGAGATGCTCGCTGGTTCAAGCTCCACCAGATTGTACCATTGCACACCTTTCTAGAAGATTCCAGAGTCCCTGCTGGTTAGAGAAGAAAACTAGGCATGGCGTCATTCAGTGACCAAGACTTTTTTTGTTTGGTTTTGTTTTCTGAAAGGGAGCTTGTCCTTCCCACCTGCTGAGTTACTCACTCGTTCAACCACATTCGTTAGTTTATCATCTGTGTATTCAGCTCCTGCTACGTCTCAAGGAGCCCTGGTGGTGCAGTGGGTTAAGCACTTGGCTGCTAACTGCAAGGCCAACTGTTAAAACCCCCCAGCAACTCAGAGGGAGAAAGACAAGGCAGTCTGCTCCTGAAAAGATTCCCAGTTCTGTGAACCCAATAGGGCAGTTCTGCTCTGTCCCATGGGGCCACCATGAGTCAGAAGGCATTGGATGGCAGTGGGTTGGGTTTTGCTACCTGTCCGCCAGTCTTCTGGATACTAGGAAGAAGCAGTGACCCAGTCTCCTGCCAGCAGGGGGCTTATACTATGGGGGGGGGGGGTGCAGACAGGTAGTGGTAAGTCTCAGCAAGAAGAACTGAACAGAGGAAGTGGTCATTTCCTATGTAGTAAGTGATGGTTGGGGCTGGCCCTCTGAAGAGGACGCATTTAATGGGAGATCTGGTGGAAGAGAAGGGTGTGAGCCACGTGGATAACTGCAAGACAAACATATAGGCATACAGGTAGCCTGACAGCCAGGGAGGTGGCTGCGCTTGGGTGGAAGTGGGAGAGATGATTACAGGGGACTGTGTCCCAGTCTGGGTGAGAGCTCAGGATCGAGCTCACAGAAATATTGCTTGTTGGCCCCTCCCCTTGTTGGGGTGTCCTCATTTTTGCTACCAGGCTTGGCCCTTGTTGGAAACCCTGACAGCAGGGACAGATGTCTTGAGGTGGAACGTAAGCTTCGCAAGTGAAAGGAGAAAGGTGGGGAGGAGGCAGACCCATTTGGCCCTGTCCTTTTTTATGTGGACTGCTGCTTCACGGAGACTGGGGAATGGGAACTCTGGAACGGAACGCAAGTCCTGGCTTCCAAAGAATGGTGGTGGGGCCGCCACAGGAAGAAGTGTCCTTCACAGGCAGGAGACATCCATCCTGGGAGCTCAAGGGCTTCCCCAGAGTGTGTCTGTGTGGCAGCCGCTGTGGAAACCCAAGACAAAACTCCAAACCAGATGTCCGTCGAGGCCATTCTGACTCAAGGACAGAGCAGAACTGCTCCCCGTGGGTTTCCCTGGCTGCAAATCTTCCACCAGAGCAGAAAGCCTCATCTTTCTCCTATGAAGTCGTTGGTGGGCTTGAACCACTGACAAAATTGCAGTTAGCAGCCCAACGCTTAACCCACTGCACCACCGGGGCTCCAAGCAAAGTCTCCTAAATCAAATGTGTTCTACACTGAGCCAAGATGGGCTGAGCTTATATCATGATACAGACCCAGGCGCAGCCAGCCAGCACTGGCCAGGAGATCCAGAAGCCCTCAGGAAGTGAGGTTACATGGAATATGCTCGAGTGCAGTCCATGCCACCTTCGCCTCCAGGAAATCACACTGGCGTAGCAAACCCAGGGAGCAAACCCTTTGCCCACTGGCCTGCATCTAGGTTTCTTGTTGTGGCTGTGATTATTCACGTGTAGCTGCCTCATCTTAAGCATGTTCTTCCGTAGCTATGAGACCCTGGCCCATACCAGTGACGGCTTTGTAGCAGAGGCTTCCCTGGGGCCCTAGCACCTGAGAACTTCCGACTCCATCCTCACGTTTCCCCCAGAGACTCATACGCACCCAAGTTCCCATCCAGCAGGGACCAGGCCCACTTTGCTGCACCTGTGTGTTTCTGTGGCCAGCGACGCCGTCTTCATTTTCATCTCTATCTCTGCCCTCTCTGAGAGTGTTTGCTTTAGGTCTGCGCGCTCAGGAAAGGCTGAGATGGCACGTTTAAACGGGCTTTGCTGCGTCCGGCAAAGCACTTGGTAAATACAAGGCCCTGTAATTCCTGCAGCAAGCACGCAGCAGTGAGTGATTGCTCTGTGTGATCAGTCCTATGGAGCACGTGGCAGGCCGAGGAAGGAGGAGGAAGGGGACACCCTGCTCGCCCAGCATGTTCTCATGAGTAAGAACGCTAGCCTCACAGGCTCCTGCAGTTCACCTTTGTTTGTGTTGTTGTTGCTGCGAATTTTATTGTATTAAATAGCTCTAACATATGATCATTCCAAAACATAGTCCCTATTTAAGTGAGTAAGCTACCTCAATCGTTTTCCATCCTACGCCTTCCTAATCGGATGTGTGTTGGACATTTATCACCTCTCTTAACCTCAACCTGCCGCGTGTCAAGTGCTCACGCGTCACATGTGGTTAGTGCTGCAGTAGAAAGTATAAGGTCTGGTTCCAGCAGGGTCGATCAAAATGATAGAAACCTATACAAAATGAAAATATCAAAATGTGAAGCAGTTGTATCTAGACATCCTCCATCTGGGTCTATGTACTTCTTCGTCCACATATCAGACAATGAAATCGTTCAATTAAGATTGGTGCAGCCATCACCACAATCAAGTTCAGAACATTTTCTTCTCATCTACCTTGTTGTTCGCTCCCCATACCTTTGTTTTCATTCAGGTCAATATGGTTGTAGTGCATTTGCTGACTCATCGTGTTTGACATGTCCGGCGGGCGGCATGTTGACTCCTCTCTCCGTATTGTACAGCCACCAACACTAGTGACCAGCTTTTCCGTTCGCCATCAACAGATGCTCACTGCTTCCTAGACAGCGAGCCGCCCCTGCGTCCCCCACACTCCCACCCAGAGCCACCACCATTAAATATGGGTCTCTGGGCACGTGCCCTGCTTAGCTAATGCATAGAGGAGGGATTAGAAGGCGTGTGTGTGCCCAGTCGTGGCTGACTTAACCTCATTCAGATGCCGATCCCCAGGGGCATCCTGGTCAAGACTTCCTATCTCCTCTGGGTTGAGTAATAACCCCACACTGTATGTGTGGACCACGTTTTGTCTGACCAGTATCTCGTGATGGACAGGGAGATGGTGGCTAGTTCTTGGCCGTCATGATGACTTGAGCTGCAATGAGGGTTCGTGAACAAGAATCGGTTGAGTCCTTACTTACCTTCAAGTCTCTAGAGTAGATTGATTAGAGTCCACCTGAACGGCTGTATATTATGCCCCATATTTCACATGATGCTCAGAGAATTAACATTAAATCCCTGAACACTTTGTTCCAGAGAGATGGCACTAGTTTCGACATAATGGTGGACACCGTGTGTATCAGGGTGCCCAAGGTCAACCCCAGGTTCAGTCATTGCTAGGAGAACTCAGATGGCATTCGTATGTTTTTGCTCAAGGTTGTGATTTATTGTAGCAAATGGATGAGCAAAGGGAGCAGGTACACTGGCCAAAGTCCAGGAGAAACCAGAAGCAAGCTTCCGGAGGCTTCTCCCCTCAGAGTCATGTAATACCCAAACCAGACCAAACCACTGCCGTCAATTCCAACACTCAGCACGGACACTGGACAATGTAGAGATGCCCTATTGGGATTGCCAGGCTATCAGGGGGATGGCAGCAGACTGGACATTGTCCTCCCATATAGAAGCTAGTAGTTTTGAACTACCAACCTTTAGGTTTAGAGTTGAGCACTTTACCACTGTGCCACGAGGGTGCCTTTGATTCACACAGGGTGCACGGACTGAGTAGGGGGCAGGGGCGTGTTGCTTTATTTCTCTTTTTGTGACAAACTGAATTGGTTCTTATTTATGGTTTCGATTGGGATTTTAGACTGTTTTATTTAGCTGTGTGTCTGGACCCAAACGTACTTGCCCTCCAGTTGCGTTCCTTTTACGGTAGAGGGTCAGAGGGTGAACCCACATTCCAAGTAGCAGCTCCTAGAGGAGCCACAGAGAAGCCACCAGAGGGCATTTTTCACATGAGAGAGCCATTGTCTTTCTCTGCTTGTCAAGGGTTGTTTTCCTCCCTGGTCAGAATGGTTTGAGCTCCTCTCTGTGCGCTAGGCCCTTCCATGTGCTATGCCCACGTCTGCTTCCTAATTCTATCTTCATCTGCAGCCTTGATTAGATTTTCAGCTTTGGGAGTCAGCTCTCGCTGCAATTCTCAACCTCTTCCTCCTACCTTTGGCTGACACCCCCCCCCCCCACTCTCTACTCCACACATCTGCAAGCGTTGCGCACCTCCACTTGTCCTTGTGTCTTTGGTCTGTCTGTCTTGTGTGTTTTGTTTTCATCCTTCTAGAACGTACAGTTTTAGGAGCAATCATGAATCACGATTAGGTGGGTCATAGAATCAATTGTACTTCAGTTCTGTCCTCAGCTGATTTGCATGGTGGCTCACCTGGACAGGTGAGCTGGCCTCATCTGATTTCAAGGCGCCATCGCTACCCAATCTCAAGCCTTCACACCAGATATCTCTCTTGTCTAAACTCGACGTGGGGAAGCTTTTATTTTTTCCTGTCAGGGACCATTTGGACATCTCTCATGAGTCAGACTGGTCACACATTTAAGCACCTCACTCCTAAGATTGAAAGTGCCTTGGACTGCCAAAAGAACACACCTGTCTTGGAAGAATTACTGTCAGAATGAGCCTTGAGATCATTAAGCCAGGATCTCAAGAATTCTTCTCACGTACTTTCAGACGAATTATAAGGAGACACCAGTCACTGAAGAAGGATGTCGTGCTGAGTAAAGCAGAGGTCCAGTGAAAGAGAAGACCCTCCTCCCTAAGAGGGATTGGCACAGTGGTGCAGCCTCGGGCTCCAACAGGAGAACCGTCATGAGCATGGCGCAGGACTGGGCCGGGTTCCTCCGGTTGTACATAGGGTGGTAATTGGGCAGAACCCACTCAATGGATCCTCACAGCAGCCATGTGATGCCTGCAACTGCTTCTCTTGGGGGAGCCCTGTGACGGTAGCTGGCATCAATGGGTGGTTTTGAGGTCCTTCTACAGCCCGAGGGCTGGATGTCCCCACCGATGGTCTAAAGGCTCTTTATGGACGTTAGGCCACGGATCACCTCCAACTTCCTACTTTGGTTTTCTAGCCACGTTGCCTTCATCTTCTGCTCCGGATTTTTCAGCTACACACTAAGCTGTGCTTCTCAGCTCCTGGTTGCTCTACCACGCCTCTCTGACCCAGTGCCTTTGCACAGCCATCTCTACAGGGGAGGATGGGTGGGTACATGGATGGATGGATGGATGGATGGATGGATGGATGGATGGATGGATGGATGGATGGATAGATGGATAGATGGATGGATAGATGGATGGGTGGGTGGGTGGATGGATGGATAGATGGATGGATAGATGGATGGGTGGGTGGGTCTTAGGTGGGTGGTTGATGTGAACTAGGAAGGATGTACAGATGGATTTGTGGATAGGCAAGGTTTGAATCAGAACTCTAGTTGTGAACATAGGGCCCTTTGTGTTCTTTTTATTGTTTAATTTTCTTTGTGTTTTTTTTTCTTTTGAACTATGGAGGTTATAGGCCAGGTCAGTTTTCCATTCAGCAATTCATGCACACATTGTTTCATCTCACTGGTTGCAGTCTCTACAACGTAGCATCTATATCCCACTCTCCCCCTGTGTTTCCTGTTTCCAAGTCTCCCTCTTTCCTGACCTTTCTGAACTCTACCCTGGGTAAATGCTGCCCCTTTGATCTCAAACAGAAATCCTTTGGGTTAAATCATATCATTGTGAAGGAGGGGGAGTATGGAGTGAGGACCCAAAACCCATCTGTAGGCAACTGGACATACCCTTAGAGAATTTCCATGGAACTTGGATTGGGGAGGGGTGAGGATTATTGATGGGTACCATTTTTGACTCGTTGGTGAAGGCATGGGAATTTGCATTTACAGTTCCCGAGACCCCACCTCCGTGGTCATCCAGTGGTTAAGCATTTGTTTGACTGCTAATGCAAAGGTTGGCTTTCTTATTCCCCAGCCACTCTATGGGCAAAAGATGAGGCTGTCTGCTTCCATAAAGACCCACCATCTTGGAAACCCAGCAGGGGGAGTTCTACCCTGCCCGATAGGGCTGCTACGGTTTATGAGCAACTCAACAGCCACAGGTTTGTTCTGTAGAGTTTGGGGTCCACGCCAGTGTTCATTCTAAATCCTTTCCATGAGCCAACAAAAGAGTATTTATTTACTATCGAACCCCAAAACTCTTAGTCTACAAGCTACTAGTGAGTCACAGTAAATAATAGAGCATACTTCCAAAGGATGAGTGCTTCTTCATTGCCGCCGTGTGTGAGTGCCCTTTCCCTCATTCTGCCTCACCATTTGATTTCTCAAGTCCAGGGAGCACTGGGCTGGTGGTGGTGGGAGGACTAAAGGGAGCGTGGGAGGGCAAGGTGAGTCTGGAGAGGGAAATCGATGTTCTCTGACGTCTTCGGAGCCTCCAGACCAGCATAGCACTAATGGGATCAGAGGTGCGGTTCCATCTCTGTAAGAGCCCCTGGCTTTGTTCTGCTCACAGCGTCACAGGGCTCCCATCAGCAGGAACGAGGGCTGAAAGTGCTTGGAAGAAGGGCTGGAGAGAGGAAGTGACAAGGCAGAGATGGTGTGCATGCTTCTATATGCAGGTGTTGGAGCGAGAACAAGCAGAGGCTGCAGATGAGCCTGGACTCTGGGGCCATGGTCTCCAGGAGTTGACACCATATTTCTCAAATATAATATGCTCATGTGAACATATGCACATGCATATCATGCATTGGACAGGCTTTGGATATTAATGCAAGAGCTGATGTTGCATGGATCACAAAACAAGAGCAACAACAACATAATGCATGCATGTTCTTTGTGCCAAAGTACGTATTCTATAGGAGAAAGACAGTGCTTTCTACTTCCGCAAAGAGGTACAGTCTTGGAAGCCAACAGAGGAAGTTCTACCCTGCCCAAAAGGGTCCCTATGAGTCAGCGTTGACTCAATGGCACTGAGTTGTTTGAAGTATTTTATAGAATTTCCTCAGCGGTAGGAGCTTGTCAAAGACTTCACCTGGAGAATTAGCATCTAGTCAACAGTAGGCAGTCCAGCCATAGGTATATATGCATAACATCTCTTTCCAACTCCCATAACTCTATGCAGAAGTGCCTCTGTCCAGATCAGAGCTCTCTTGTAGAATCCAGAGCAGTGTTGCCAATTGGTCACTGGGTGTCTTCCCCCAAAGACCATTATCAGCTCACTTGGTGTACGCAAAAGGTGAAATGAATACGGATTCTGTGTATCAATGAGTTGCTGCTGGTGTATCACATTCTTTGAATTCATGGTCCCCCACTTCATGTGCTTGTCCTCAAGGGCTGGAGTGCAAAACCAATGTGTCTGTGACTCCCAGGAAGAGTGTGCAGTGAGATGGCACTGTGTCCCAGCTGTCACACCTCTGACTCCCGAGACACTAATCCTCCTCTGCTGCAACCGCAACAATAGTTTTCTCCTCCGAGTTGTTCCCGACACTTGGTTCTCTCTGACTTGAGCCTCTCATGTTATATGTCCTACAGAACCGATTTGCATCATCATTGACCTGCCTATGGGAGAGAATATGATGCTCCTGGCCCAGTGGTTGGGGTGATAGAGCTGACTCATAGCAGCTCCCACGAGAGGAAGCCTAACATCTCTTCTGAATCTCATTGCTAGCGTTGGTGACAATGCTGAGTGTTGGCACCATGGGAATGGGCACCATGGGTGTTGGCACCATGGGAATGGGCGGTCACTGAAAACCAGGTCATTTCCCTTCTCAGAGAGCTGGCAGCACATCACCATGTTACAGGTATTAGAGATGAGGGTCAGCGCCAAAGTGGTGCTACAATGACAGAAAGTTTTATTGAGCCAAAAATTCAAAATGTGAAGCTACTTTTTTTTAACATAAACCCCACCTAGCTAGCTCTATATATACTTCCGAAAGCACTGCTTCCATCTCTCTAGCCTTTCCTCCTTGATTGACATCCCATCAAAATGGCAATTTGGACAAGCTCAAGGGCCTCAGATTGTGTTCCTTCTAAATGTTCTTTGAGTTTGGGGAGCTCAGAGGCTTGTAGAGGCAAAGTAAGGGCTGTAGGTTGGATTTCCCAAGTAAATTCCCTAGGGCAGCCTGGCTCCCCACCAAGAATGAGCAGGTGCCTTGTCATGATGGGACAATCCACATTCCTTTGCACAGTTTTCCAGGTCGTTTCCTCACCAATGCAATTTTCATTAAGAAAAAAAGTCTTGATATTAGACCCTTGTGGTGGGCTATGTTCTTTCTGAAACCCTTTCAAGTTGATCCCAGGACACATAACATTCTGAGCAGACTTCACTGCTTCAATGTATCTGGCCCAGTAGATCCCCTCAGAAACCCTTGTCTGGACTGGGCCTCCTTTGGGAAGGTAAGGGTCTTAACTGAGAGAACTTTTTTCTAGCCACCACGGATATGTGATAAACCCCTGTTTGTTGAACATTCTGGAACTCTAGTGGCATTGTGTTTTGACTCCCACACTCACATTTTGTGACTATGTTAGCTTACACTGCTTGGGACACTCTGTTACAGCTTCCTGAATCCATCTCATTCAATCTTTACCAAAATTCCGGAGCAGGGTGTCACCATCATCCACAACTCACAGGCAAAGTGAAAGGACATACACAGGTATGAGGTCATAGGCAGGTGGTGGTGCAAGGTCTGGGCTCAGCCTCATGTGCCCCGCCCTGCCACCTAAGCAGAATCACAATAGAAAGCTGGCCAAGATATATATAGGGCTTTGTTTCCCAGGCAAATCATCTCCGTCTTCAAATGATGCCCATTCTAGTGCAATATCAGCAAATTTGATGGACTAGACTTGGCTAATGTGGCTTTCCTGGAACAGGGAGTATTTGGAGACGTTGAAATGGGTGGGATGGCATCCAAAAATGGTTCATGAGGCAGATCCAGTGTCCTAGTAAGATGGCAACTTGCCAGTCCAAGATCCACATCTATTGATTTAATCACCTGTGTACACCGATGTTCTTTCTGCACGTTTAGCCAGCAACCTCACAAGGACAATGCTGTTAGCAATTAACCAAACAGCTGTTTCTGTGGAGACTTGGCAAGAGATAAAACCATACCACCCTTGCCACCAAGTAGATTCCGAATTATAGCCCCCTTATAGAACAGAACTGCCTCCTTGGGGTTCCTAGGCTGTAAATTCAAAAGCAGTGGTTCTCTACCTAATGCTGCGACCCTTTAATACAGTTCATGTTGTGATGACCCCCCCAACCATAAAATTATTTTTGTTGCTACTTAATCACTTTAATTTCACTACTATTATGAATTGGGAAACCCCTGTGAAAAGGTCATTCGACCCCCAAAGGGGTCACGGCCTGCAGGTTGAGAACCGCTGTTCTAAAGCCTGATCTTTCTCCTATGGTGAAGCTGGTGGATTTGAACTGTTGATAGAGCTGTAAACCTTTATGGGAATAGAAAGATTCATCCGTCTCCCTTAGAGCTTCTGGTGGTTTCAAACCATCGACCTTGAGATTAGCACCCTGACTTGTAACTCACTAAGCCACCAGGACCCATGTGACAAGCAACCAGACCCAAACAAACTCAACGTCATTGAGTCAATTCTGGTTTAGATTCGCCTTACAGGACAGGGTAGAACTGTCCCTGTGGGTTTGAGACTGTAATTCTTTATGGGAGTATAAAGCCTTTCCTTTCTCCCAGACAAGGGACAGTAGAGTCTTGATGATTCAAGGTATCAAGTCCTTTTGTAGGAACTCCTTTAGCCAAATGAGTGTAATCTCGGCTTAAAAATCATGGTGACTTAGCACTGCCTTCCAGAGCCTTGGTGGTGCCATGTGCTAAGCTTTGGGCTGCTAACCACAAGGGTGGCATCTGTTTCTGGAGGATTCACAGCCTCGGGAACCCCCTGGAGCAGTTCCACTCTGCCCTGTAGTGTCGCTTTGAGTTGGAATTGGCTCTGTGGTCACGGGTTTTGGCTTTTGGTTTTAAGATAAAGTAAAGAGACCTGGTGGCTCGGTGGGTTAAACATTTGGATAACAACTGCAATGGCCTGCACTTCAAGCCCACCAGCCACACCAGGGGAGCAAGAGGACACTGTCTGCTCTGGAAAAGATTACAGTCCCAGAAACACCAGGGAGCAGATCTCTGCCCTATAAGGTTGTGATGAGTCAGAATTGACTCATGGGCAGTGGATTGGTATTCAAGATTGTTTTAAGTGTTGATTTTCTACCCAAAGATCAGTTGACTGAATCAACCACAGTAGGTTTGATTTTGGTTTCTAAGATAAAATTCTTTTGGTTCAAGTTTTGGGTGTTTGTTTGGGATTTTTTTTTTCATCTAAAAAAAGAATTAGCATTGCCTCCATGGAGAAGTTGTTGATCCTACGGGCATTGAAACCATCATTTCCCCTCCATGTTTGTTTATTTTTCTTGCATTCATTTGCCAAGTTTTCAGAGAACATGCGTGCAAGGGTTCAGAGTAAAGGGATGCAGAAGACGTCTCGACTTCCACGTTGGCATGCTAGTTAGTGGGAAAGGCAGGAGACACAGCAAGCCAGATAAAGCTGCCATTTAAGGAGGTGGCCATGATGGGACAGAAATGAAAAGTGAGGTCTCCAGGCCTCCCCACTCTAGATGGGCTGTCACAGAAGGGGGTTGAGGATGAAGGATCAGCCATACAAAGATCTGGAAGAGTGAGCATTCCAGGTCGAGAGATGAGCTTGGCAAAGGCACTGAGGAGACACCCCCTTTGGCTTAGTCAGCATGAGGGAAGTGGGCGGTGGCTATGATGGTGCAAGTCAAGCTAAGGCGGTGGGATCAGTTACAGAGTAAATCTTAGAGAGAAGTAGAGCTCAGGAGGTGGCCAGGAGGAGGACAGAGGCTGCATTCTAAGTGCACCAGGGCCACTGGAGGATCCCAAAGAAAACACAGGCATCTTGGACTTCTGCCTCTTTCTTCCCGTGATGGGAAGCAGACTTACAGTCTTTGCTGAGAAATCAGTGCCCAGCTAGGCAACGTGTGATCATCTGGATTTCAAGAGCCTCCAGAAACAGGTGTGCTCAACGGCACACACGGAGCATGAGGTTTCGATCCTCTAGCACGTGGGGCCATCATGAGTCCAGGTCTACCTCAAAGGCTGCGGAAACACAGTAATGGCATTGATCTGTTTGCACAGGTGGGAAGAGACGGCTTAAGCTATAGTCTCTCATCTCTGTCACGTAGAAAATGGCCATTCAGAGCCCTCCCCAGAAGCTGTCTCCAACAGGGTCAGAAACCTCTGCCTTGGGTGAACAATCACGACCATAGTACAGGTGGGATCTTCGCGGGAATAGAACTGTTCTCTACCTCCATTGTGTCCATGTCAGCATTCTGGTTCAGATACTGCACTGTATTCTCGCAGGATGCTACCTGTACGGGGAACTGGGTAAAAGGTATGTCAGGGCCCTGAGCATTCTTCCATTCCTAGAATGACAGCTACAGCTGCAGCTATTTCAAAATAAAATTTTCTATTTTGAAAATTGGCTTTTTCTGAAGTCTATCTCATATGGACCCCATTGTGCAAAAGACACGGCCTGGCCCTGTGTCCTCCACGCACCCCTGCCTGTGTTTGAGCCATTGCTGCAGCCACGGTGCCAACCCATCTCCTGGAGGTTCTTCTTGTCTTTCACTGAGCATCTGCTTTACCAAACCTCATGCCCCGCGCCAGGGACTGCTCCCCTGCTCACGTGAAATCTCACCATCCTTGCTTCTAAGGAGCATCAGGCCTTCCTTCTTTCCAAAAGGGCTTGGTTGTTCTGCTAGCCGGCCATGGTGCATAGTTAATATTCTACTCAAACACCACCATTCAAAGGCTTCGATTAACACTTCCTCTTCCTCATTCACCTGCCAGCTTTCACATGCGTATGAAGGGATTGGAAATACCATGGCTTGAGGCAACTCACCTCAGCCCTCAAAGTGACAACCTTGCTTTTGAATACTTTAGAGAGGCCTTTTGCTCAATGCAATATGCCATTTGATTCCTCGACTGCTGCTTCCCTGGGCATCCATGTTCTGCTACTGCTCTATGAATGTGAGAGTAGTATTAGGTGCCAACCACTGTGCGGTAATTTACATAAGCCACCTTACTTCATCCTTGAAAGATTCTTATTAGGTGGGCTGTAGTGTTGCCCCATTTTAGAGAGAAGCAAACTGGGGCTCTTAGTGGGATTTGCCAAGAGATTTCCCCACTCACCTACTTGGTAAATGGTAGGGACTGAATCAGTTCAAGGCCATCCATCTGCAGAGCTGAGGTTCTCAGAGCATCCTGTCTCTCCTGTCCTTGCTGTGATAGATTCAGAGGGAGGGCATCAGAATCCCCAGCATCCTGGGCAGTATGGGGCAGGACCACATGACAGTTCACAGGGCTACCCTCTCTGCAGAGAGAAAAGCTCAGTGGTGATTGGTTTGGCCCTTGGCTGCATTCTATCTGGCTTGGCGGGCAGAAGGACAAAGACTCTGTCTCCCAACACAGGACCTGTCTCATGGCAGGTTGAGGTTTTAAGAGCTCTCAAGCCACAGATTTGCCCATAATATACCGTTGGATGGTTTCTTGACCTCTGCTCCCAAGAGTGCTTCTGTGAAGCCGGGATGAAGAGCTCTACAAGCTGGTGGTAGAGCCAAGACATTGTCCAAAGTCTCTGGGCTTGGACAGACTGGAGACTGAACACAAGGGACTTCCTTCCTCACACAAAGGTATCTTCCTGTCCCCGGGCTAAGCTTTTAAAAGTTGAATGTATCATTTCAAGAATGCGCTCACAGGCTCGGTGCACCTTGCATACACTTTACATTCTTTGGGGGAACCATAGGTTTTCTACGCTGACATTATCCCACATTCTGCACCACCCCCCCCTTTTGCACCACTGAGCCCATCTATGGACCTCCCACTCCAAGCACGTTCTTCCTTTTAGGATTTGAGTGGCATGTTCACCATTTGAAGATAATGTTTTTATTCTTCCTGATGTGTTTGCTACATCTTTAGGCAAGAATTTATTAGGATCTTATGATTGATATAATCGTGGCTATAACTCCTGGTGAATGCAAATGGGGAAAATGAGGTTTTATTAAGCATGGATGATCGTTTCGAAAGCTATTGTAACTATACGTGCCTGGAAAACATTGTAGACGTCCACCTGTTATTTTAAGTGACTCCCCCCACCCCCCATCCTTTCTGTGTTGAGGGCTTTTGGGGAATTAGGCTGAGCCAAGCCAGGAGTTCCAGGAAGAGGAATGTTGGCCCTAAGTGGTGAACTTTCACATCTAGGTCACAGTCCTCGGTTCAGCACATTGGACAGGGCTCCACCTGGGGTCACTGGGGTGCTTTTGTCTCTCAGAGGACAGTGGCAAGTCTGACCATTTGGTTCTCTTTTTTTTTTTTTTTTTTTTTTTTATTAATCATTTTATTGGGGGCTTTTGCAGCTCTTGTAACCTTCCATAGATCAATTGTATCAAGCATATTTGTACATATGTTGCCATCATCATTTTCTAAACATTTACTTTCTATTTGATGTCAGCGTGGTATCAGCTCCTCTTCCCCCCCCCATGGCCCCTTGATAAATTATAAATTATTATTGTTTTCATATATATCCAGTTTTTTTTTTTTTTAAACATTTTATTAGGGGCTCATACAACACTTATCACAATCCATACATAGACATACATCAATTGTATAAAGCACATCTGTACATATTTTGCCCTAATCATTTTCTTTTTTTTTTTTTTTCTTTTACATTTTATTAGGGACTCCAACAACTCTTACCACAATCCATACATACACTGGTACATAGGAGGGTTGGAGATACAGGGAATCCAGGGTGGATGATACCTCCAGGACCAAGGGAGTGAGGGACGATGCTGGGAGAGTGGAGGGTGAGTGCGTTGGAAAGGGGAAACTGATTACAAGGAGCCACATGTGACCTCTTCCCTGGGAGAGGGACAGCAGAGAAGGGGGGAAGGGAGACCCCGAATAGGGCAAGATATGACAAAATAACGAGGTATAAATTACCAAGGGCATATGTGGGAGGGGGGAAAAGGGAGGGAGGGGGGGAAAAAAAGGAGGACCTGATGCAAGGGGCTTAGGTGAAGAGCAAATGCCTTGAGAGTGATTGGGACAGGGAGTGTATGGGTGTGCTTTGTACCATTTGGTTCTCTTACCTGAAGTCGTGGGGATGCCGCCGCTGGTATCTCGGGGATTGACACCAGGGATGCAGCTAAACCTCCAACAACAGAAAGGCAGCCCCCACCACACAGAATTTTCCAGCCCCAAATAATGTGGGTGCATGGAACTCTTGAAACAAATCCTCAAGAGAACAGTGGTCGCTACATGCCCTTCTCGACCAGAGACCGTCCCTCTTTAAGAGACCAGGCAGTTCGCTTTGCAGCAGTGAGCTGTAAAGATAGTAACTATAATACAAGGTCAAATGAATTTGAGGTGGGAGGGGGCAGACTTGAAGCCCCCTCATATACATTTGATTCTCCCAGCACCATATAATGTAGTTTAGAAACAGTTGACTTCTTCTCAGACTTTTGATAATTGCGCTTTCTTCTTTCTGAAACTCAGCTCTCCCTCTGGATATCTGTGGCAATTTCACCCATACTTCTTTCAAGTTTTTGCTCAGATATCATCTTACCCTAAACGCTCACCCAACTACCCGAATAAGACAATCCCCTGCCTTCTGCCTCCACCTGTGTCCCTCTCTATGATGTTGTATAAAATACATCAGTAGAGATCGAGGGGACTCTGGCAATCCCCCAGAGTCAGGGAGGTGCAGGGAGAAAAGATGGCAGGAAATGGGGCAGCACAAGGAGGAAGTGGGAAGACTGCGAGGCCCTGGATGGGTTACGATCAGGATCAGGAAACCATATGGGGTGGGGTGTGGAATGGAAAGCAAGTTTGCTCAGGCGCCTTTCACCAAACCACCATGTAGAAGTTGAGTAGAGAATTGCCAAGAGATAGTCATGGGTCCCAGAGCCCTCCAACCTGTTTTCTGAGGCCAGTCATTCTAATCTTGAGTGGGGTATCCTAGGGCAGGTTACCCCACCTCCTGGAGCCTCCCTTTCCTCAGTTCTAATAGGGGTTTGGTAAGGGTAGCTGTCTGGTGGAGTACCAAGCGAATTGATATTATCAACAGCGAGCCTCTGATCCTTTGCCTGGCACCTGGCACAGAGTAGGTCCTCAGGGGAGAGGTGACCCTGGTGACGTGCATCGCTCTTTCCGTCACTGCTCTCGTCATCTGTGAAGGAAGACGAGGAGGAACATTTAAACCAAGCTTAAATTGCATTTTTCAAAGTTTCACTCTGGGATACCCAAACCCAATGTTATGTCTCCCATGGTTCTCCAAAAGGCATACTTGAGAGTGGGCTTTCTTGTTTTTATTATTGGTTTTGTTTTCCGGGATGGGATTCGAGAGTGGGCTATCTTGCTATGGTTATACCTGTGATACATCGGGGAGCTATAACCCTAGAAATACACTCCATCCACATGAATTTCACATCAATTAGTCAGCTTGATCAGAGCAAGAGGCAGCTGGCTTCTGAGGAGGAGGAGCATGTGGTGCCTTTGAGAGAAACATTTACTGGTCACGAATGCCCTGTGCCTTCCTCTGTGAAGCAGCTCTGACGGTGTCCCAGCAGAGCTCAGAACTGCTATTCCTTAGCTACCGAGGGAAGGGGTAGCTGAGCCCCTCACGGACATCCCCAGCCACCCTGCCCTGTCCAGTGCCATTTTGCATGGCTGAACAGAGCAGCCACTGCCCTGCTCCAGGTCCCCCATGGTCTGTGTCTGACCCATTTCTCTTGATTACCTAGTGCTTTCTTCATGGGCACACCACCCCTGAAAGGCAGGGATTTGGTGTCTCCCCATCCATTAGGGGGAAATCCGAATCCAGGGCATGGCTTGGCCATCCTTCTGTGTTGACTTCCACTTTGAGCAAACCAAACCACCCAATTCACTGCCCTCAAGTTGACTCCGACTCAGAGTGACCAGACAGGACAAAGTAGAACTGTCCCTGTGGGTTTCTGACTTTAAATCGTGGTGGGGCAGAGAGCGCCACCCTTCTCCACAGAGCAGCCGGTGTTCTCAAGTGCGGATCTTTCAGTGAAGAGAGCAACGTGTAATCTACTACGCCACCAGGGATCCGCTCTGCTTTGAGTAGCCGCCAGCAATGTTCTCACTTACCCATGCATCCTCGACCATTGTCACACGTCACCTCTATGTGACTCTGTATCTTTACGGATTGTTTTACAATTCCAACGTGATCAGGTCCAGGATCCAGCCTGCCCCTGCGAGGCCCTATTAACACAGCAAAAGGAAACCCCATGCCCAAATAGAAGCACAGCCTCAGGTAGAAGAGCCAGGAGGTCTCCACCGATTTTGGACCCAAAATTAGTGCAGAGCCCTATCGGGGAGCTTCATCACTAGAAGTGAGGATTAGCATTTGACTGACTGTGAACTCCAGTCTGACTCCTCATGTGTACAATGGGAATCACCCGACCTTCAGCCTCGTCCTCATGGCCATGCTCATAAGATTCAGATCAGTACTTGGAAGGAGTGAGAACAGAGCCTGTACAAGCAGGTGCGACAAACGTGAGCTACCATGGTGACGAGGGTCTCTCCACAGACTTGACGTGTCATGGACATAGTACACAGACACAGGCACATCTGAACAGGTCCAGTGGCCAAACCCCTGTTCTAGATGGAACCTAGCAACCACCACAAACTTTCCCAGTAATAGTCTCCCCTGAGACAGGAGGCAGCGGGGAGAGCCAGTGTGCTGGAGCCTGAGAGTGAGCTTCCCACAGCTGTGGTTGGAATTTCAGAGAGAAGAGGCCCGGTGGCCCCTTCACCCAGAGATGGAGACATGAGACCTGGAACTCTGATGGGTAGGAATGAGCTACCAGCTTTGGAGTTAATGTTTGGATGCCTGCCTGGGCCATGTATGAGACATGTGGCCTTGTACCAGGAGAGGACGGACGTCTTTGAATGGTAACCAACATGTTGGGGGTGAGGGTCACAGCTGCTTGATGAGGCTGCCCTCGGCTGCAAGAGAGGCCACAGCCTCTGCCCACTTCCAGTCACACCTCCGACCTGGAGGTAGAAGGCAAGTAGAAAACTCCCTTTGGTTTTTCGGCTGTGTTTTGCTTTTTACTTTCCTTGGGTGCGCGCTTACGGAGCAAATTGGTTTCGCACACAACGGTGCACATTTTGCTTCCTGACGTTGGTTGCATTCCCCTCACCGTAACGGACCTCTTCCCATTTCCCTCCCGTTGGAATCCTCATTAAAGATCCACGCACCAGGTGTCTGCAGACCTCAGAATCAGGAATCCCTTTGAGGGAGGCCTGCCCATCCCCCTTTACTGCCATTACCACGAGCATTTTGTACCGTGTATGGACCAGATTCCTCTGCCTTCCACTTCCGGAGGAAATACCAGAGTCAGCTGTGTTGCTCAAAGTTCCCCGCCGCCACCAGGCCAGCCTCCTGTTCTCTCTCTCCGATCCTTCTTTCCAACTGCTAGCAATTGCACCAGCTGCTTGGGACACAGCGTGGATGGATGTGCAGGAGAAATCCTTCAGATTCCACCCCCAAATCTAAAAAGGTCAATTAACTTCCTGTGAAAGCGTCCCTGGTAGGGGAAATGCCAGTGAGGTGCTGAAACTCATCTGTCCAAAGCCAAGAGGCCATCTCCCTCCTGTTTGATGTCGCGGCTCCTCCAAGGGCAGCGCGTGCTCCCCGGGGCCACGTGGCCTGAGGTGTCTGTGACAGATGGGGCCAGGACCGGCGGGAATGCGCACAGCCACTTGCTATTATCTTTAATGAAAAATTCTGAGGATGGAGGAAAACTGACTATTGAGAAGATGGAGAACCCTCGGTCGGCAGCCAATTGGCCAGGTGGGGGTGTCTTTGGTGTGTGTCAGCAGAAGCTGTGTGGTCCTGACCATGTGCTTGGGCATGAAAGAGGGAAGTGGAGACCGTCCAGAGTACGGGGCGCCTTGCCTTCATCCCCAACTTTAGACCAAGGTTGGCTGCAGAGCGCATATTTATATTTGCATATGAAAATGAGAGCTGCATCCCCAAATGCCTTGCCCACCGATGCGAGATGGTCTGCCTAACTCACCAAGCAGCTGTCGGGTTGAGTCGAACTGCCCTGTCGCATGCCTAGGCTGTCCTTTTGACGGCTGCTGGTTGCCTGTTCTTTTCTTCTATGGAGTGGCTGGTGGACTGGTGGCAGTTCAGTCGCTTAACCGTGGTTCTACTAGCGCTCCCTTTCTGCTCCAGTGTGGCTGTTTGTTGTTGGGTGCCATCTAGTCAGCCGTGGCTCACAGTGACCCTGTGCACAGCCGAAGGAACTCTACCCGGTCCTGAGCCATCCTCGCCGTGGTTGGTGGAGCGCGTTGCTGCAGTCACCGTCCATCCAGCTTGCTGAGGATCTTCCTCTTGTTCACCTTCTCCTTGAGCAGGCATGGTGGCCTTCTCCAGGGACCGGTCTCTCCTAATAACCTGTCCAAAGTGTGTGAGAGAGAGTCTCGCCACCCGCGCTCCCAAGGAGCTTTCTGGCTGCACGTCTTTCCAAGACAGATTTAGCAGATCTCCTGGGAGTCGGCAGGACTCAACCAATGCTGGCATTTTAAAAATTGTCACCTCAGCTCAACCTTCCAGGTTACAAGAGGACTTTAGGGGCAACCTTTCCAAACACTGCAGACCCCTGGCCTCTCTGAAGAGGAGATCATCTGTGCCCTCGAGCTGCCCGTAGGTTGTCCTGGGCTCCCCGGGAGCTCCTCAGGCAAGCCCTATGTTTTCGAGTCCATGGTGGCCCTGAGATGTCATGCTCCCTGACTCTTCTTATCCCCACAGCTGCTTCATCCCTCCCGCTTGTATCTCAGGGGAAGCTCAAGTGTTGCTACTGGGGTCCCAGTCCGTACACGCCTGGGTTGATTCCAGGCAGACTGTGTTTAAACGTCTCTCTGAAATCAGCAGATGGGTGCAGACAAGTTTTCTCCATAATACCTTTGCCTTCGCCTCCCCAGGGTGCTTTCAACAACTGGTCCAATCCCCTGGCTTCCAAAAATACCTGCTTCAAAAGTTAAATTCAAGGTAGAGGTCAGCTCAGAAGGTTCTAGTGACCGTTCATTGGGATTCCCAAGGAGTCCTCTTGGTAGATTTTCTGGAAGGGCACTGATGATCATTGGAGTTTAATCGGAAGACATTGGAAGGAAATGGAAAACTGCACTGGGGAGAAAAGACGAGGGAAGTTTCGTGCATGGTTTTCTTTGTCTCCCCACCATGACAATGCATTTGCTCATTCTTTGAATATAGCGAGCGCCTCCCGGTGACAACTTTGTTGTAAAGTCTTACCCCATCCACCCCCCAGCCCTGGTCCTGTGCCTCTGACATCTTTTGGTTCCCCAAATTCAAAGGAAGTTTAGAGGAACACCGCTTGAGCCCCCTGAGGATGTGAAAGGTGCCGTGTTGACTCAGTGTAGATCAAAGAGCGCAGAATTCATTGGGAGGGGGATGGTTAGAAAGATAGACTGGGCATTCAGAAGGGTGTAGGCCTGGGTGGAGTGGATGGTAAGCATTAACTTCACATTCTGGTGTTTTTGGTTAAGAATGGTGCCTATGATTTTGTAGCAATACCTTTTGGCTTACCCTCCTATGTTGGGAGTCAGAAAGCAGACAAAGGTCACGCACTGGAAGCTTCTGGCCTAGTAGGAAGGTAAACATTGAACAAGCGATAATGAATGTGATGAGGGCGTTGGAGGGATGAGTGAGATGCTCCGTCCGAGTGCAGCATGTCAGGTCCTCACCAAGTCGGAGGGAGAGGAAGACATTTCTGAAGAAGTGGCAATTGATTCTTCTTCCTCAAGGGTGGCTAAGA
The DNA here is from genome assembly GCF_050624435.1 of Tenrec ecaudatus. NCBI lineage: Eukaryota > Metazoa > Chordata > Mammalia > Afrosoricida > Tenrecidae > Tenrec > Tenrec ecaudatus. Next base: position 72,142,247 of record NC_134547.1, read on the forward strand.
AGAGGGTGGTGCTTTGCAGGGAAAGGGACAGAATGCGCCAAGGGGAAGAGAAGGGCAAGTAAGAAACAAAGCGCTGCCCTGCTAGAGTTCAAGTTGATCCGGGATTTTGTTGAGTAGAATTGTGGGGGCGCAGAAATGCATAAAGGAACATTCAAGCAGCTCTCAAGGGATGAGAGACAAGGACACTGGCCACGTCCTCCACACCTCCCATTTCCTCAACTGTTGGGCCCAGTTCATTCCCTCCATCTCATCCGGGTTCCATGACCTGAGAAGTTTGCAAAATAAAATATTGCAGGCGTAGGTGCTCTGGGAGTCTGTGAAGAATAGGAATCCAAGGAGTCCTCACACCAGCGATGCTCTGAAAGCTGTGCTCGTCCGAACTCTCCATTAAATATGGGAGGAGATTAAGGGACCAAGCACACATCGGTGGCTGCTTGGGGAGTGTTTCTGAAATTGTACTAACAGCTTTCATTAAATGAATGACAACACTGGTGTATCCAAAAAGCCTAGTTCCACAGGCGTAGCCACAGTTGGAATGTTAAACAAGCAAAAAAAAAAAAGCAGCAGCATTTTAGGGCTAATATTTTCAACTGCAGGAGTCAAAAATGTGCATCTCATTTGAAATTTCCCAACGCCAACAAAACTTGCTGCTTCAACAGACCTGGTTTCTGCATCTTCAGATGGCATCTTAGGTTAAATCTTAGGCTTCTGTGTGTGAGGTTAGCAGTTCGATGTCAACGGCAACATCGCAGGAGAAGGGCGAGGATCTCTACGGTAAAGGCAGCATCAGAAACCCACGGAAGCAGTTCCACCCTGTCCTGTAGGATGCCTATGAGTTGGAAGTGAGTCGATGGCTGTGAGTTTCCTAATCCTGTGGTTTTTAACCACCTCAGGATTGGCCTCTGGTTTGGGCGACCCCAAGTACAACATAACCAAACGCTGCCTGTCCTGGTGAGGTTAGGGTTCCATGCAGGGTAGGGACCTGCAGAGTCTGCTGTCCCAAAGCCCCGGGACCCAGGGAGGTTCTATCGGCTCATCTTCAGAAGTAGCCTCATCACCAAGACCTCCTTCCTGGGGCTTCCTTCCTCTGGAATGAGTCCTGTGGAAAGCCAGCCACCGTCTGAGCAACACACGAGCCTTTCCTGGCAGCTGCTCTTGCTGCGCGTTCACACGTCCCATAAAAAACAGACGTCGTCCGAGATGCTCAGGGTTGGTTGGCAAGCTTCAGTTAAAAAAAAAAATTCCAGCGCGACTTTTGTATTGAAGAGAACGTTAGAGAAGCAGCACTTAGCATCACGCCTGCCACGCGCCCTTCTGGAACCATGGGCCGGACTCTGACGTGTCCAGCACACAGACAATGCGCAGCTCCACCATTGCAAAACCATTACCTCCAGGAGGACGCCTGCCACTCAGAGACATTAATTTAACATGACACCAACAGGGGTGTTTATATGTGCTTGCAGTGGTGTCAAACATCCGGCTCTAATTGAGTTAATTAAAAGTTAATGGCACAGAGCGCACCACGGTGCTATAAATGACAGGCACGTGATCGGTCCTCGTGCCCGCTCGCTTGAATAAAGCTTGCACATTCCCCTTCTGAGCGGCTCATTCCACATGACGGCCTCTCCTCTTTGAAGAGGGTGAGGTCTGTTCTATTGGGCGCAGAAACAAAGGGGCCAAGGAAAGATTAAAGGAGGCCCTGGGTCACAGCTACCCTCCTTAATTGCCAGCCTTGTACTTCCATCTTGATGGGAAGGGAGAAAGCCTGCACTTCCAGTCAGGCATGCTGGTGGTCCAATGGTTACAAGCAGGGCAGTGAACTGCAAGGTCGGCTGTTCCAGACAGCCAGGCTCTCTTTGGGATAAAGTTGAGGCTTTCTACTCCTGCAAAGAGTAGGGCCCATTTTCCTCTGCCCTAGAGGGTCGCCATGAGTGAGAATCAACTCGACGGCAGTGAGATTGAAGTTAGGACCAAGGGGGCACCGAGAGGAAATGAAATGCCTGTGCTGCCCACGGTGGCTTGGTTGGTGATGGAAAGTGGTGCGGAGGTTCGTGAGGGTACATATAGACAGTTGGTGGCAGAATGGGAGTCAAACCAGAGGGCCTGCCAGATGAGTCTCTTTTCTCATCTTGCAGATGGGAATAACAAGTGTCTGAAAAATCTCAAAAACATAATGCTCAGTGAAAGGTACCCACCATGCAAGGTCACATATTACCACACGATGCCAGTCTCCTGCAATGCCCAGAACAGGTAAAGCTATACACACCAAAAATAGGTTAGGCATTGCCAAGGGCTTGGTGGGATGAAGAATAATGGCAAAGGGGCACAGGTTGCCTTTGGGGGCAATAGATAGGTTTTGGAACTGGTTTGCAGTGATGGTTGCACATTTGTCATATGCTGGATACCCCTGAATGGTGTGTTTTTAAAGGGGGTTCAATTTCTGTGTTATGGCTTTCACTTTAATTGCAAATAATCACATGCATGACATAGGCTGCTGGCTTCTCCAGAGGAAATGGGAGAGTATCTGTGAGCCAGGCACGTCGGGCTGGGCATGTCCAGAGGCCTCCTTTCCGGTTGGGCAAAGCTGATGAATCTGTCTTCATCGCTTACCGAAAAGAAAACTCCAGGCAGAGCTTGTACCCAGTTCCTTTCTCGGCATCTTTGTGTGGGAGCCAGTCATGTCCGGGTATTTGTTGTTATCTATTGGACCAGCGGGTAGATTTATGGTATAAATGCATCCCCCAAAAGGAATATGCAACACATAATTCTACCCTAAGTACAAGCAAGAGGTGCACACGAAAACTGCTGACACTGGATAAGACAAATTCGTACAGCCAAGGGCTTGGTCTTGAATCCTGGCTGAGGAATATCACATCGAGCTTGACCCATTCCCCAAGCCTCCTCGCACCGAAACAAGGAGGGGAATACAACTTTCTTTGTTCTTGTGCTTCCTGTGTTACCAACGACCTCATCCCTTCAGAGGAAAGAAGCAGACTTCTTTGGGCCTAAATCCTAAAGAGAATTTGTGACGGAGTCCTGTAGAACACAGTAAACATATTTTGTGAGCAAGTTTAACAGTTAAACAGAGGGGAGTGCTGCAGTTTCAATGGTGTCACCTGCACAATATGTGTTGGGATCATAATCCTGTACAGTGAAGGAGCCTGGTTAGGAGTTTGGTTAGGCATTGGGCTGATCACCTCAAGGTTGACAGTTCAGAGCCGTTGGCCACTCTACAGTAGGAGGAGGAGGAAGTGGTATACGCCCATGAATAATTACAGCCTCAGAGACCCAACGTTGTATCACTGTGTGGCATGGTGGATGACGTGTTGGGATACTAATCGTAAGGCCAGTGATCCTAAAACACCCTGTGCTCCTCGGGAGAAAGACCCTGATTTCTTCTCATGTAAAGAGTTAGAGCCTCGAAAGCCTCTGTGGGCAGCTCTGCACTCTCCTGCAGAGCCACTCCAAGTTAGAATCGGCTTGATGGCAGTGAGCATTTCTTGAGTCAAAGTCAGCTCCATAGCAGTGGGTTTATGCTTCTAAATGTGATCTTATTCTGAAATAGGGTTTTGATTCTTAGGTGAATTTGATTATATTGAAGTAAACAACCCCCTGACACTGGCTTCTTTCTGACTTCTGTTGTTGTGATTGTTGTTGTTGGGTATCATCAAGTCCGTTCCCACTCAGAGTGACACTTTGTACAATAAAGCAAATCACAACCGAGTCCTATGCCCGGCTCATGGTTGGCCTTGTGTTTGAGTCCATTACCACTGTGGCAATCCATCTTGCCCAGGTTGTCCTCTTTCTTGCTGTTCCCCTACTTCACCAAGCACGGTGCCCTTCTCCAGGGACTTGTCTCTCCTGAACTCATGTCCAGAGTCCTCAAAGGCTCACCATCCTTGCCTCTTGCTTCTAAGAAGCCCTATGACCGTACTTCTTTCGAGACACATTTTGCCTTTTGGTTTTCAATATTGGTCTCCAGCACCATAATTCAAATGCATTGATTCTTCTTCTGTCTTCCTTATTCAACGTCCAACTTTCTCTTGCCTATGAGGTGATTGAAAATGACACCAAGGGTCCAAGTAAAAAGAAAATGTTTTTAAAATGATGGCAACAATTGTCCAAATGTGCTTGACAAATGGATGGGTGGATGGATGGATGGATGGATGGTGATAAGAGTTATACGAGCCCCCAGTAAAATGATTTTTTTTTAAGAAAATACCATGGCTTGGGTCAGGCATATCTTAGTCCTCAAAGTTAGCACCCTTGCTTTTCAGTACTTGAAAGAGGTCATGTGCATCAGACTGACTGGGTGCAGTGGGTGGTTTGATCTCTTGACTGCTGCTTTGATTGTGGATCCAACTAACAGAAGGCTTAAACTACAGAAACCATCATTAGGAGCACACACAGGGAGATTTTGCTTGAGATCATCCAGCAACAGTTGCTGCAGCAGCACCTTAAACGGGAGCTGCCAGAGGTCCCCGCTGGATTCAAAAGAGGACACAGAACAAGGAATATCATTGCTGATAGATCCTGGCTGAAAGCCAAGAATATCAGAAAGCTGTGTGCTTGTGTTTTGTTAACTCTCCTAAGGCTTTTAACTGGGGAGAGCTTAAAGAAGGGGGTGAATCCAGAACACCAGAACACCACATGCAGAACCTGTACATGCAATGAGAGGCAGGTGTGGGGAGAGAACAAGAGCATACTGCATGCCCTTGTTGAGAACCAGGAACGGTGTCCACCAGGGCTGTATCCTCTGACCAACCTCACGCAAGCTGTGTGCCGGGCAAATAACCAGAGAATCTGGGTCGTCAGCCTGAAGAAAGGCTTTTAAACAACCTTCAGTGTGCGGATGACACAACCCTGCTTGCTGAACGTGGAGGAAGATTTGAAACACTTGCGGATGAAGATCAAGGATTTCATGCAGCCTACAGTATGGACTTCCTCAATGTAAAGACAACCAACATCCTTACCACTGGACCAGTCAGTAGGCAACGTGATGTTAAGTGGAGAAAGGATTGAAGCTGTTAAGGATGTTGTCATGCTCGGATCCACAATTCTGACTTACAGCAACCTTCATACAGAACTATCAGTCTTTACATTTATGGAGTTGCTAATGGCTCTGTCCTTCCTCAAAAGAGGTCTGTTGCAATCCCCAGCTTTTACTGTGAATTTCTATTTTCACTCCGGTTAATGTTTGACTAACACCTTTTGGTGATCTATCCTTGGGTGCATAATATGTACAATGGCTGTGTCGTCTTATTTAAGTGGTCCTTTAATCATTATATAATGCCCGTCCAGACTCTACTTACTAATTTTGGTTGTCATTGCCCTGGTATGTTTTTTCCATCCTCTGGTGCACTCTTTCTGAGCTCTCCTTTCTAAGGCAGCATTGCATTTCTCTGCAAGCTGCTCGCTGGGCTCTTTCGCTTTTGTTGTGGAAAGTGAGAGCGTGTTCTATCTTGGTGATCTTGTTTTGGGGTCTGTCCTAGTTAGTTTTGTTACGTTGAGTTGATAACTTCTCAGCCTTCATGATATGACCACATTTTTCTGCTCCCTACCCCCCCCCCCCAAATCTGACCATTTTCTCTTGTGGATTGCTTAGCTTCATATTTTTCCTCATTGTTTCTCTAATACAATTGGCATCAAGGGATATTGACTCTGTTTTCTAGTTATTCTACCCTCTCTATATATTTTACCCTGTTTGAAGCTATCCCAAGCTCCACGAACAGAGGGGCAGATTCAGTGTTTCTTTCCCTCCTTCCATGACCACCCAGCCCAGTGTTTTGATCCGATGGGAAAGGGAACTGGAGGGCTATTCCACGTCTTTGTCCTTGCTACGTTAGCTACGGTTTTGAGGTTTTAGTGTCAACCTTCTGGACTTCTAGCTGCTGTTTTGGAATGGTTTCTCTGCTCACTTTATTGTGTTCTTGTGTTGTTTTCCTGAGCTCTTCTCACGTTTGATCTGTGTTTTCCTTGCTCTCTTGGACGGCCCTGTGTGTGTGCTTTTTTAACTCATTGTCAGAAAGTCCCATGGGATGTCCTTCCTCGGAAAGTTTTCCTGTTTTGTTTTGTTTGGGTCCCTTGCTTTAGTCATCTTATCCTGTTTATTTGTGTGACTTGAAGTTGTCTGTTGTTTCCAAGACAACTTGGAATTGTTCAAAGACATTGTTATTGTCTTTTTTTTGCGGATTGTGATGCTGGTTTGTTTTGCCAGGTTTTTTGGTTTTGTTTTGCTATAACCAGGCAGGCGAGGCAAACATGGTTTCTGGTTTGCTGGCACAGTGCCCACCACCTGTCTCTAGGTGAATGAGGAAGTGGATGGGTGAGGGTTTATTAGTCACATACAGCAGTCAAAGGAAGTCTTGGTGACTCTTGGTCATCATCTACTACCCTCTGCCAAAGACCCAGGGGGGTGGGGGCAGATGGTGGGACGGCAGATGGCAGGGTGGCAGGTACAGCCGCTAGCAGAGTAGCTTTCACTGCCTCCCGCTGGCTCTGCCCTATCTGAGTGTCTGGTATTCTTGCTCACTGTGCTGCCCTTCCCTGCCTTAGACCTAGTTCGTGCTCAGCTCACCTTGCTTCGCTCTGGATTCGTCTACATTCTCTTTTTGTCTTATTGTGAACAATACTGTGCAGACCTAATTCACTACGCTCATGAGATGGGAGGCTATTCAGCATCTGTTCTCTTCTGTTCTATTATTTAAAATGCTGGCCATAACCTATCAATTGATTTCATGATCTGAAAATGAATTGTGACTCCCAGGTTAAGAAACGCTGATCCAAGATGTTAGGCAAGACCATATTTCTACAGAAGCACTTAAGAGGAGGGGCAGGAAAGACAGGAAAGAGTGGGCCTAGGTGTCCAGGGGCCTGGAAGTAATTAATTTTTTTATTAATATCTATTTCTCATCCTTCACTGTCTCTTCTTCGGCCAAGTCAGTTGTGCTTCGGCCAGCATCCCAAGAGGGACATCTCTGGAGGCAGCCACCAGCCTGTGGTCAAGCTTCCTCTCCAGAGGCGTGCTTCTAACAGTTGGATGTGCATCCGACTTTCCCAGAATCTGAGTGGGTGTCTCCCTGACCTAGGACCATGTTAGCAGAAATACCACAGTGGGGTGGGTGACTTTAGAGAACACTGATATATTTTCTCACCATGTCGGAGCCTACGAGTCTAAATCAGGATGCGGGCCCAGTTGCTTCCTTCCCCAGACACACCTTGGTTTCTAATGATCCTCTTACTGCTTCTGTTTTCCTGTTTCTGTTTCGGCTGCTCTTAAATAGCTCAGAAGTGAGTAGGGTTAGAATCCACCCTGCCACGGCATGACCCCAAAAGATGGATTGGCTCCACACTATTAGAGGGCACTGTGGGAAGCTGACTGCACGGCATGTGAATCATCCAGAGGGAGCGGACAAGAGCCCGGCATGTTTCTCACTGGGACATAATTCAGCCCATACCAGTGAGTCTGGTGGGATTTCAGTATTCATCCCAAGCAGCTCTCCACTGCCTCAAGGGCTGCTGGTCCACGAGCCACACTGTGACTAATAAGAAAATAGCTATTTTAATGAAAAACATTTTTTAAAGACAAAACGTTTTATTTCCAACCTGCCCCCACTCAGCCCTATCCATTTAAGTTGCCTTGTCTACATCTATCAAAGTTTCTTTAAAAAACCATAGCTAGCTCCTAGAACTGAAATAAAACTGGTCAGCTCCAGCTCAGAGAGGACGTGCAGCTGGACAGCTCTGGACTCAATAGCAGAAACTGAGGGAGAGCTCTTTCTCAGCGGCTGTTGGAATTGACCAGCACACAGGCGTCCCGGGAGTATAGTCGTTACACGCTGGCCTGCTAACCATAAGGTCACCAGTTTGAGACCACCAGGCAGTGGCTCCCTGGGAGAAGGTGAGGTTTTCTATTCCCATAAAGCATTGCAGTCTTGGAACCCCCAGGGGCTGTTCTACCCTGTCCTCTGGGGTCACAGTGAGTGAGAGTGAACTTGAGAAGAATGGGAGCATGCATGCGGACAGCTCCACGTGAAATGCTCACCTTCCCACAGCAGAGCCAGGTCAGGTGTCTGACTCAGACACATCACCGCGTGAGGAGCGCTGTTTGTTGTTCTGATGCTAATCAGCTCCCACTGAATCTTACCAACTGAGACATCCTGGGAAGAACAGCCCGAGTGATGGCCTTCCACCAATCAGCTGATGAGTCACCAGGAGTCCTAAAGCCCCAGGCAGAGGCAGCATTTCATTCCATTGAGCATGGGCTCACTATGAGTCAGGGGCCCAAAGGCAACGACGGTCACGCCTTTGGTCCTTGAAGTAATGATCCAAATTTCAGGGGAGAGTCTAAATGACCTAGCCTGGGTGATCAGCTGACCCACCTCGACCTCCTTACAATGGAGAGTGCTCAAGAGTTCATTGTCATCAGACCCAGCAACTAAACATAGGATTGTTCAAATTCCAAATGATGCTGAGAGAGCGAGCGAGAGAGGTGGTGGTTGCTGAGTGCCAGCGCTCTGCCAGTCTCATCACACTATGCTAACGTAATCCTCACCATAAGCCCAGGCTCCAAAGTGAGGACCTGATGCCAGGGGTTTAGGTGGAGAGCAAATGTTTTGAGAATGATGAGGGCAATGAATGTAAAAATTTGCTTTACACAATTAATGTATGTGTGCATTGTGATAAGAGTTGTATGAGGCCCTAATAAAACGATTAAAAAATAAGCCCATGGTCCCCCACAGAGAGCAATCATGTTCCCAAGGGATGTTTGGCAATTTCGGAAACCTGTCTGGTTGTCAGAACTGGGGACACTACTGGCTTCTAATCAACAGAGGCCAGAGATGCTGGCAAACGCGCTATGACGCACAGGACAGCCCTCGCATAGCATAGAATTATCCACTCCAAATTGTCAGCAGCGCTGAAGTCTAGAAACCCTGCAAGAATAGGCCTACTACATGGCGGTGACTGCACCCTCCTCCTCATTTCACAGGCAGCTGAAAGTTAGCTCAGAGCCACAAGGACAGAAAGGAAGCCGGTGACAGAGCCGGATTCTGGACCCCGGTCCAGGTGGTGTTTGGACACAGTGACTCCCTGTACTTTTGCAAAGTCACCTCTCTCCCACACCTGCGAAAGGCGCACGCATACAGAAATCTGATAAGCCTGCCCCCACACGTGTCAGCCCCCCACCCCTTTGCTATCAGATCTCTTGTGTTCTATTCTGAAGCTGCTCCAACCTACCAGTTTTTAATTTCCTGCCAGCGCGTGTGAAACCTGTGAGCGCTGAGGTTACCTGGGACAGCTGTCTTCACGCTGGTGCAGAGAAGTTACCCAGTGATTAATAGGCAAGGAGCTTCCGGAAGCATCCAAGTGGAAGGTATTCAACTGGCTCATTCTCTTTTAATATTAAGACATATAAATGGAAAATAGCAGGGTAGCAGTAGGCACCCTACTGGAAGCCCGGAGGTGAATATAGATAGCCCCATGTGACCCACCTCCCCATGGTACCCCTCCCCCTGCTTACCTGGGGGTTAATGGACGCCCTCCCTTCATTTCCCCGTGGGGATGAGAGCATTAAGTCTGCAGGGCTGTGAGAGAAGCAATGTGCAGGCGACCTGACATAAAGAACCTCTTTCCCACGCCGTCTCTCCTAAAATGCATTGTCAATTAATGTAGAATTTCAGGGGGTATTTTGTATCAAAAGAGGGAATTTTCCTTCCTTTCAAATATTGTATGAAGCAGGTGAAGATCCTGGGGCGTTTCTGAAGAGACTGTCAGCCACCGGAAACAAGAACTTGTTCTGTCCATTGAGACCCGACTGTTCTCGGTGATCCGGCAACAGTCTCCTCCCAGAGGGTCCAATCTTCACTTCAGGAAGAACTATCCAAAATAATTTTTTAATAAATATGGAACAAAAATATTGTGGACTCTCAAGTGTTGGTGCTAGGAATGGGTTCTCTGAGCCATCCACAAATCGGCTGAGTACATGACCTGGAAGGCTGTGTTAGAGAAAGATCCATGATTCTTATTAGTGGATGTCTCAAAAATATTTGGGGTGCTCCAGGGAATACTAAAAATAGACTTTGGAACCAGGGCTTGGCACCCCATCAGACTGGACCAGAAAACATTTCGAAAGGCCAACAAACAGCCCTTACTAACTACTAGCTTTTCTTTCTTCTTCTTCTTGTTGTTATTTTGGGATTTTTTTGTCATTGGTTTGTTATTGCTATTGTTTTGTTGTATATTGTTGCTTGGTTTTGCTCTGTCTTGTTTTTGTGCATGTTATTATCTCTGCAGGTCTTTCTAAATAAGATAGGCTGGATGAACAATCTGGAGAAGAAAACAATGGGACTGACAGTTCCGGGGCAGCATGGGAGATGGGGTGGGGGTGGGGAGGAAGTGGTGTTAACAAACTCGGGGACAAGCTGAACAACAAGTGATCCAAATCAGTGGTGAGGAGGCTATAGGAGGCCTGGTAGGGTGTGATCAAGGGTAATGTAACCTAGAGGAATTACTGAAACCCAAATGAAGGCTGAGCATGATATTGCGACAAGAGGAAAGTCAAAGGAAATAGAGGAAAGAACTAGGAGGCAAAGGGCATTTATAGAGGTCTAAATAAAGGCATGTACATATGTAAATATATTTATATATGAGGATGGGGAAATAGATCTATGTGCACATATTTATAGGTTTAGTATTAAGGTAGCAGATGGGCATTAGGCCTCCACTCAAGTACTCCCTCAATGCAAGAATTCCTTGTTCTATTAAACTGGCATTCCATTATGCTCACCTTCCTGACAAGATCGCTGAAGACAAAGCGGGTGCATAAGCAAATGTGGTGAAGAAAGCTGATGGAGCCCAGCTGTCAAAAGATATAGCATCTGGGGTCTTAAAGACTTGAAGGTAAACAAATGGCCCTCTAGCTGAGGAGCAACAAAGCCCACATGGAAGAAGCACATCAGCCTGTGAGGTCACAAGGTGCCAGAGGAATAAGTTATCAGGCATCAAAGAAAAAAAAATCATATCATTGTGTGCTCACCTCCCCGATATGATTGCTGAAGAAAAGTGGGTACATAAGCAAATGTGGTGAAGAAAGCTGACGGTGCCCTGCTATCAAAAGATATAGTGTCTGGGGTCTTAAAGGCGTGAAGGTAAACAAGCAGCCATCTAGCTCAGAAGCAACAAAGCCCACATGGAGGAAGCACACCAGTCTGTGTGATCATGAGCTGTTGAAGGGATGAGGTATCAGGTATCAAAGAACAAGACATCATATCATTGTGAATGAGGGGGGATGCTGAGTGGGGACCCAAAACCCATCTGTAGGCAACTGGACATCCCCTTACGGAGGGTCACGGATAGGAGACGAGCCAGTCAGGGTGCAGTGTATCAATGATGAAACGTACAATTTTCCTCTAGTTCCTAAATGCTTTCTCCCCTCCACCACTTTCATGATCCCAATTCTACCTTACAAATCTGGCTAGACCAGAGGATGAACTCTGGTACAGATAGGAACGGGAAATACAGGGAATCCAGGGCAGATGATCCTTTCAGGACCATTGGTGAGAGTGGCGATACCAGTAGGATCTAGGGAGGGTTGGGTAGAAAGGTGGAACCGATTACAAGGATCTATATATAACCTTCTCCCTGGGGAATGGACAACAGAAAAGTGGGTGAAGGGAGACATTGGATAGTGTAGATATAACAAAATAATAATTTATAAATTATCAAAGGTTCATGAGGGAGGGGCGTGCAGGGGGAGGGAGGAAATGTGGAGTTGATGCCAGGGGCTTACGTGGAGAGCAAATATTTTGAGAATGATGAGGGTAATGAGTGTACACATGTGCTTTACACAATTTGATGTATATATGGATTGTGATGAGTGTGTAAACCCCCAATAAAATGATTAAAAATATATTTGGGGTGCTTCCTACAAACTTCTTTTATTTTTATCCCCCCTCTGTTTCAAAATTGCTCTCCAATCATTTTAATAGTGTCTCCTTGGACTGCTAATTGAGTAAAGGTTTTGCTAATGAGCAGCCTAAACTCATTAGGCTTCAATGTAATTATATTTTAAGCCAGTCAGCTAAGATGATACTACATTGTCTGTTGTCCTTCGGGCTTGATAAGGAATGAGGGTACATTCTTTAAACTTGGCATTCCAAGCACTTGGTGTGCCATCTGGCATATGGTAGGTATCAATAGCAGATTCTCAAGTAAGTGAATATAATGTAAAAAGTGGGTAAAAATACCAAAGGAGGGAATGATCGATGGCTGGATGTGATTCTCCTGGAAAAACTAGGCATGTCATGGTTACAGAATCTTCCAGGGGCAGAATCTTCCTAGTGGTAATGTAGGTAAAATGCTGTTGAGTGAGCATTTGCATTCAGCCCACCAGCTGCTCTGCAGGAGAAGAGGAGAGTGTTTGCCACTGTAAAGAGGGTCAAAATACGCTGACATGCTGGGAAATATGACGAGGCAGTTCTCCCTTGTCCTGTTGAGCCCGTGCGAGTCAGAATTGACCCAGCAGTTAATGCGTTTAATGAACTGTAGATTTGCTTTTCCTAGGAATTCAGTGGTAGGAGCGTTTTCCCAAGCTCTTGGATGGGACATTATTTGCATAAATTACTATCCCAGCGTTTTGCAGCAAGCATTGCCTTGCTTGAGATGGTTTTCCAGTTTGCCCTCCAGTCAGTCGGATAAATGGATGACAGCAACTTCTCATATTCCTGAAGAGCAAGACAATGAATGCTATTTATTATTAATGGTTTTTTCTTCTGTGTATGTCATTGAATTCTATGCCAGACATTCCAACAGTGTGATGGAATTCCTGTTGGTGTCTTCTACTCTGGCGACAATTCTACTTACTCCAGTTCAGTCTCAAAGACCTTTGCTGTAAGATTGCCCTTTATCCACTTGGGCATCCTCTCGGGCTCTTTCATGTTGGGTCTTCTCTTTCTTAGGCCTCTTCTGTCCACCTTTTCTTTCTTCTCCCTCTGATGAACTCTAGAGGGTCAGTCTCTTGAACTCTCTCTTTCTGCCTCAGGCCTGCAAGGTAATTGATGCTAGAATTCTAGGTTGGATAAGTTTTCCTGTTAGAACATTGAAGAATTTACCCACCCTGAATTGTTCTTTCTCTTGAGGCTTTTCGGGTGAACTGGGTGAAAGATTTCAGAGCAGATCGTGAGTTGTCTGCCCAGGAATTCTTATACGTGTGTTGCATCTCATTCACTGCAATCCCCTGGCTGTCCATCGCTTACCCCAGGCCATCCGTTTCCTGCTTGTATTCCTGCTTTTTCTTCCTAACTCTTCTGAACTTTGAACTTGCTGTAAATGCTGCCTTTTCATCTCAAATGGTTGGCTTTTCAATGGTTGTATAGCCCCTTAATGTTGTTGTACCACTATAGACCTATCATGTGCCTGAAAATGGACCCCTGAGGCGTGTTCCCTTTCAGGCCTGATGGCTGACTGAGGGCCATACTTTCAGGAGTCCACCGCTCTCTGTTTGACACCAGTACACCAGGTGTCTTTTATGATCATCAGTTTTGCTCCACATTTCCCCCTACTCTATGCATGTGAGCCCTGGCAGAGCAGTCAGCAGTGGTAGCCGGGCACCATCCAGTTCTTCTGATCTCAGGCTTGTGGAATCCTTGGCTTGTAGAATCTACCATTGTTCTTGTGAGAGGGCTGCTGTCATTCTGATTTTCAAATCATTCTTGGATTTCTTTTCCCCTGTGTCTCTAATATTTGATGTGTTTTCTCCCATTTGTACTGAGCATCCCACAGGTCCTTTTCATCCATAAACACATCTTTTTATTAAGATCATTTTATTGGGGGTTCATGCAACTCTTGTTACAATTCATACATCAACTGTATCTGACATATTTGTACATATACTGCATCATTCTTTTCTAGACATTTACTTTCCATTGAGCCCTTGGGATCAGCTTCTCTCCCACCCCCACCCCCAACCCTCATGGCCCCTTGATAGATTATAGATTGTTAATTATTTTCAAATCTCACACCGACCACTGCCTCCCTTCCCCTCTGGTTTCTGTTGTTCTTCCCTCCAGTTGGGGGGGTGTGGTTATGTGCCATTCCTTGCAATCAGTGCCCCTCCCTCTCCACTTCTCTCCAACCCTTCCCCCTACCCTTTTGGTATCTTTATTCCAATTCCTGTTCCTGGGTTCCATGTGTTGTGAGTTTTATCTCTTGCATATACCTATGTACATGCTCCCGTCTAGTCCAGAGTGGGAAATGGCACTGGGGTCTTGATAGTGGGGGGTGAGGAGGCCTCAATGGATCAGAGGTATACTACGTGATCCATTGGTGCTCTACTGCACCATGGTTGACTCAACCCCTCGCTGCAACCCTCTGTGGTGGGATGTTCCACTACCCACAGAGGGGTTTGGGGTCTCTGCTCCCGCCTCCTTCCATTCTCACCAATGCATTTTTGTTTGTTTGCTTACTGTTTGTTGTGACTCTTCTGATGCCCATTGTCTGGTCTTGATGAGACCTTATGATAGCACCATTTGGTGTGCTTCTTCCGTATGGACTTGTTGCTTCACTGTTAGATGGCTGCTTATTTAACTTCAAGCTTTTAAGAACCCAGACACTATATATTTTATTAGCCAGGCACTAACCTCTGTCTTTACCATATCTGCTTATGCACCCATCTTGTCTTCAGCGATCATGTAGAGGGGTGAAGGGTGAGCATCACAGAATGCCAATTTGTTAGAACAAAGTGTTCTTGTATTGAGGTAAGGTATGAGCCCAGGCCCAATGGCCACCTGTAGCCTCAATGTATTTCCTTAAAAGTATATGTACATAGGTCAATACCTATTGTTATAGATTTGTGTATTTATATAAGTGCACACTTCTGTTAATCTCCCTATCCATGCCTTTGCTTCCTCTTGCTTGCCTCAGTTTTCTTTTCCCTCCTCCAGTCCTGCCATCACGCACGTTCCCCCTTCTTCCACCTCTTAGTGCTACCTCTCCACTAGCTTGGTGTTGCTCTAATACAACTCTCTACCCTCTCCTAGATGCTGGTTCTGCTTCCTTAGTTTTTCCCCTGTCCATAATGCCGTCCGCTCACCACACCCTTCTCCCCACCTCCTTCTTCCCCCTCTACCTTCTGGCGCCATTGACCCCATTGCCTTCTCCCTGAACTTTCCTCCCATGTCTAGCCCATATAATTAGGCAAACCAGCAATGTCCTAGTCCAAACAATACAAAAACATACCGTTGAAAAAGGAAAAGGAGAGAGGAAAGGATGAGGAAAAAAGAAAGAAACCCCTACATAGGTCCAGGTCTGTTTGCTGGCCCCCCAGGAGCTCCTCCCCTCTGGTCCTGGGGGAGTTCTGGAGACTGCCCCTTCTCACCTGAAGTCCATTCTTGGGGCTCCTCAGGAGCTCTGTGGATCAGCTTTACAGATCTGCTATGCTCCATTCCCACACTGTCTCTTGTCCCCATTATTGTCCCTGTCACCATATGCTCCAGTTAGGGGACAACATGTTTTGAGTTTTTGGTAGTCCCACAGTCCTCTCTGCACCTCAGCAGCTCCATGCAGGGACCTCGTCCTCTGGGCTTGGCGTACCCATATGGAGTCTAGGCCGACTGCCCCTTTCTCTTGTTCCTTCTTGGTTTGCTGCCATCTGGGTATGGTAGGTCAGTTCTTTTCCCCCACCAGAAGGTCTAGTGTCGTTCTCTGTGGCACACACGTCCAGGCAGGGGTCAGGCTGGTTCTGGTCGGGAAGGCCCTGTAGTCCAGTCTTTCCATGCATTTCTCCGCGTGCTACATGGCCCTTCTGCTTTGGCGAGCCTTGGTGGGGTCCATATGCATGTTCCAGTTCTGTGGAGACACAACCAATACTCTCCCCCTGGGTGGGTCAGTGCCCTGTTCCCCCCATATCATCATCTCAGTTCCTCCCCACCCCCATTCTCCCTCCTCCTTTCCCCTTCTTTATTTTGGGCTCACATGTACCTCCCTGCTTTGGTCTGACTTCCCCCTGACTTCCCGCCTATGCTTCCATTTGTATATTGTGAGGTAAGGATCTTTTCTTCTATTCCTGCTGTGCTGATTGTACTTACCTCGGGAGACTCATGTTATACTTGTCCCTTTGAGCTTGGCTTACCTCGCTGAACATAATTCCTTCCAACTCTTCCCATGAAATGACATGTTTCAGGTGATCGTCCATGCTTTTCAGTGCTGCATAGTTCTCCCTGGTGTGTGTGTATGTGCCAGAGTTTACTAATCCACTCATCTATTGATGGAAATTTAGGTTGTTTCTAACTCTTTGTGGTTGTGAATTGTGCCGCAATAAACATTGGAGTACAGACAACTGGTCGTGTTTTATTTCTTATCTCCTCTGGGAATATGACCAGTAGAGGGGTGGCTGGGTCATAAGGTAGATCAATTTCCATTTTCTTTAAATATCCCCAGATCACTTTCCACAGTGGCTGTACAAATCTACACGACCACCAGCAGTGGAAGAGAGTTCCTATTTCACCACAGCCCCTCCAACATTTGTTGCTCTCTGATTTTCTGGTTTGGGCTAACCTCAGGGGTGTTAGCTAGTATCTCATGGGTGTTTTAATTTGCATTTCTCTTATGGCTAATGAACTGGAACACTTTCTCATGTGTTTTTTGGCTATGTGGGTTTCCTCAATAGTGAAATTTCTTTTCAGTTCTTTTACCCACTTCCTCATGAGGTTAACTGCTTTCTTCTTTTTGCAGGCTAAGAGGGTATTGTAGATTTTAATAATAAGCCCTTTGTCCCATGTGTCATTACTAAAAAACCTTTCCCAGTCTGTGGGTTGCCTTGTTACCCTCTTTAGAGGTGCACAGGTTCTTTATTCTTATTTAATCCCATTTGTCGATTTCCAGTTCACCTGTGTGTGTTCCCTTCCCTATTGTGGTGAGCCTGTGGTCTTAGGACAATGATCTTAGGCTAGTCCTGATTTTTTACATATTTTTCCATCCATATTCCATTTCCTTTCTCACTTAACCGTTCATCAAGCATTGGGATCTTGATGGTGATTTTTCATTTTTCTTACCCTATTATTTTGGTAGATGATACCCAGGATGGAGGACTCTATAGAGACAATGACTAGACTATGGGTTTCGGGGTGGAGGGGGGCAGTAGGGTGGGGAAGGGAGAGCTGATGTCAAGCAGTACAAGAAGGAAAATGTTTGGAAACAGACAGTGGTAGCAATTGTACAACTCTGTTCAGTTGTGGGATGATTGAATTGGGGGATTGAATTGTGGGGTGGTATGATGTTTGGATTAGGTCATAATAAAATGGTTTGAAGGAATAAAATACTTTATAGTTATTTATCCACCTATATCTTTGGACCCTTCTGTTGCGTCAGTATTGTTTTCTTCTGTCTTTGCTATCATTATTTTAGTTACCAATATTCTCCTCTTACTTTCTAAATGTTCTTTAAAAATATCTATAGCAATATTCCTTGGTTTGTGGAAGTGACGCCGCCTCTCATCTCTTCAAGGATGTTAAGTACCTGCTTTTGTTTTCATCCGTCTTCTCTATTGTGTCTACATGTCCTTTTGGGTTTGTTTTTGTTTATGTCGTGCTAGAAGACTCATTAAAATGTTTGTTGAGCCTGGGCAGGTCATCACCCCATGGAAAATGTAATGCAACGCTCTGTAGAAGCTCAGCACTTGCATATCAACTGACGAGTCTCAAGATAGACAGTAGCGGCCAGGAGCTGCCATTGACCCATATCTGCCTCATGTAAATGACCTACACCTGTCCAGAGAAGAAGTCTATAAACTTTGTGGTGGGAATGAGTCTACCTGCCAGCTCGACAGGTGTCAGAGGTGTGTGGAGTTCCTTTCTCTGTAGAATCTCCTCATAGCCCTCTCAGTGCAGCCTCATCCTTATGTCTCCATGTTCTTGGTCTTATTGGTTCACACCCTTCAGAGACGAATATGCCTTCTCTGCTTATCAAGGTTGGGAGAAAGGAAATGTATGTAACCATATACACTGGTGAAGAGTACAGAACGTACCATGGAATCCCCAGGACACAAACAACTCAGTCTTGGAAGAAGTACAGCCACAATGCTCCTTAGAAGCAAGGATGGGGAGACTTTTTCTCACATAGTTTACACGTGTGATCAGGAGACACCAGTCCCTGGAGAAGGATATCATGCTTGGTACAGAGGCAGTGAAAGAGAGGAAGGTCCTCAACAAGATGGATTGACCTAGTTGTTATATCCATGGGCTCCTACATAAGAATGATTGTGAGGATGGCACGGCACTGGGCAGTGTTTGTTCTGTTGTGCATAGGGTCACTGTAAGTCAGGACCGACTTCAAGACGCCCAACAACAAGAACAACCACATACACCTATTTCAAACAGCACTTGAGTTATCTATCAGCCCCACCTTATTAACTCAGCCTGCGGAGTTTCCTGGTGCTTTCAATTTGTTAGCCTCTCCTGGGTGTCCAGGGTCAATCTGCTCTATTATTGGATTCCTTCTCCTTGGAGTCTTAGCTTGAAGCTGTTGCTGTCCTGCTAAGTCAATTAGTCCCAGCAGAGCTAATATTTTCTGTATTCCAAAATGTATTGTTGTAGCTTGTCTGTTGATGACCCGCTTCCCATGCTCTACACGGTTATGGATTTTTTTGCCTGTTTCGTTCCTGAAATAATATTTTGGAAGCATTTCAGAAGGGAACAAAGAGAACCACCAATCAAGTAGCCACGTTTAACTTGGCCACTGGTTGAGATTTTGAGAGTATTTTATGTTACTCAATGTATTTTAATTTTGTGTGGTCAGTGTGATGGCATTTCATCATATAGTTTTGAATGTTAAATCGCACAGTCTGGACCCTGGAGTGACAACAGGGAACAGAACAGACAAGGCCCCAGATTTCAGGGAGTTACCTTCTGAGAGGTTCTTTGCCTACCAAAGCACGTCTTGACATCTTAGGTAATCTTGATTTTTTTTTCTCCTTATTTCTCTGTCTCCACATACTTTAATTTTCACATCTAGTTATTACTGGAGGAAGATCTAAGATCTGAAAGCCTGCCTCTTCAATAGAAATCTAAACAGCGTTCTTTAAGGCTGTTGAAAAGAGAAAGGCAATTATCATATGTGTATATAAGAACATAAGTAAGCATTCAACTAATATTTATCTGGAATCATATTGATTACTCTATACCATGTCCCTCTGCACCCCTTTGTGCTGTACTGGATGTGTCACATACATTATCTTACACCATCCTAAAATAACCCTCATAGTTCAGATGAGAGGATATAGTTGTGGAGATAAAGCCAACATCCAAACAACCCAAACCCAAACTGATTGCCATCAAGTTAATTCTAACTCTGATAGACCCTATAGGACTAGAATTGCTCCCTAGGCTTTCTGAGACGATAAATCTTTACAGGACAAGCAGCCTCATCTTTCCTCTGTGGGGTGGCTGGTGGATTTAAACTGCTGATCTTGCCATTAGCAGCCTGACATTTAGCCCACCCTACAACCAGGGGTCCTTTTAAGGTCACCTAGCTGGTAACCAATCAGATCTCTCTGACTTACTTACCCTCACACACCACCTTCTCTGTCAGAAGCCATCCCTACCCAAGAACAGAGGTTGTCATGGATTCATGCTCTCACCTGGAGCCAGGGCCATAACACCTCGCATGGACATATGTGCCTTGTGATTAATGTGCCTTCCATTTCCAATGGCCGAGAAAGTTAACTGAATTTATTATTCAGTGAAAATTAACGTTATCGGTTAATGGGAGCTGATGGGAGTTATGGCCTCACCATAAAGTCCATGCCATTGTGTTCTTCAGCGTGGAGTCCTTCTCCAGGAAATGGCCTTTGTTAGGTGGTCTTCCCTCTCAACAGTCCAGGGAACATCTAAGAATGGACTAGGAACTTCACCCTTTGCCAAGCCCCTTACCTCCAGACAAAGAAGTCCAAGTGAGGGAAACTTACACAGCAAACCTTATTCTCCTTATGATTATTAAAGTTCCCTGCATCCAAAACACCACCTGTGACCTCATCCATGATGGCTTCTTTGAGTCATCTCTCTCACCCACTTCCAGGTATTCCCACTACTAGTCCTTCAGCTAGAAGCTCAACCTCTTTGTTTCCTTATGTTACGTTGTTGGACCTCGATCGATAAGGCCAGCATTCTGAAACCCCCACTCACTCCCAGGGGAAAGATGCGGCTTTCTACTCCTGAAAGGAGGTAAAATCTCCGAAACCCACAGAGGCAGGTCTGCCCTGTCCTATAGGGTCTCCATGAGTCAGAATCAACTCAATGGTAGTGGGTCTGGTTTTGTGGATTCTCTCTCTAAGGAGCCCTGGTAGTGTAATGGTTAGTGCTCTTAACTGCCAACCAAATGGCTGGTGACTGAGAGCCACTGGATACTCTGCTGGAGAAAGATAGAGTAGTGTGCCCCTGTGACAAGGGCAGCCTCAAAACCCCTATGGGGCAGTGCTACTCTGCCGTACAGGTCATTGTGAGCTGAACTCAACTCCATGGCACTGTGTGATCTGTGCTCAGCTTGCAATTGACAGCGTCTGAGAGGGCTGTTGCTCCAGAACTCTTTGTCCACTTGAGCACCTGGATCTGCCAACCCTGCTTGATCCTGTGTGAGGGCCTTCAAAGTTCACGGACAAGTAGAATGAAAGAATAACGGAATTTTCCCCATGAACTTCAGGAGGCCCTTGGCATCAGAGGTTGGAGTGAAGCCCAGCCTTAAAGTCAGGATTAGCGTGTCATAATGTTTGTGGATGCAAGTAACAAACAACCCCAATTCAACTGATGGAAACAATGCCTTTGGTGTAACAATGCGTTGATGAAAACATGCATTCAGCACGTGAGCATCACCAGCCTGGAAGTGCAGGGAAGCTCCAGAGGTGACGGTTGACGCACCACCTGCCCAGCATCACACGTGGGTTATTCCCTTCTTGCTGCTTTGACGCTACTGACCTGCTAGTTTCTGCTTAGATGGCTCTCTCCACATGTACAGAAAGGCTGTGAGCTACAAGTGCCGCTAGCAGGCATCGCAGCTCGAGGTTGACAGGAGAGAGCATCTCAAAGAAGAAGAAGTGCATCTCTCCCTTTAGGTCTCTCTCATCAGCATTTCCCCCAGACGCCCCTGTCCTCAGCCTATGTGCTCTTGCACCCCTTTGATCACACCACTCAATCACAGGGAGGGGAGATGAGCTAACCGTGACAGTAGAATAATCAAGATTTATCTTGGAGTCTAGATATGAGTGTCAGAAGGGGGGATGCCCACATACACGTGGTTCTCTGCCAGCGAGGCAGAAGATGGTGGCAGAGGATTTAAAGTAAAGACTGAAAATTTGGGGAGGGGGATGTCTGTGCTTGCATCACCTCAACTCCCTACCTACCTGAATCTTGCCAGCACAGATGATCTTGGCGCCAAGTCACGATATAGTACAAGGCAATGAAAATGGAATGACCATAAGGCATGGCTCCTGTCCATGAGAAATCAAACTCACTGCCATTGAGTCAATGCCCACTCAGAGCTACCCTATAGGACAGAGTAGAACTTCCCTGGGTGTTTCCTAGATGACAATTGTGTACAGGACTAGAAAGCTTAGTCTTTCTCCTGAGGTGCGGCTAGTGGTCTCAAACTGCTGACCTTCAGTTAGCAGGCCAACACATGAAACCAAAATTGTTCTTGGTCTTCTCCAGAAAATGAAGTTGGTGACTCTTCCTTCCCAGGGCTATTTAGAAAGGTTTACATTCACAGAAAAAATGGTGGAGATGTACATCTGCATTGTCATCAAGCTGGCTCTATGAAACTCAACACACTAACATCCAGTTGATTCCAGCGCAGAACAACCCTAGAGGAAAGAGCCGAACTGCCCAACAGGGTCTCCAAGGCCATTTGTTTCATGGAAGGAGAGGCCCCCGTCACTCTCCTTCCAGAGCTGGTGGGATGGAACTGCTGAGTTCATAGTCAAGCACTGAACCAGGATTCCATAGTTGCAGATACACATATAGATGCACAGGCCTACTTTCATGTCAGATATGCATACGTGTGTGTGTGTGTGTGTGTGTGTGTGTGTGTGGCTTAGTGGTTGTGGGTTGGGCAGCTTACTGCAGGGTCAGCACTTTGAAACTACCAGCCACTCTGTGGAAGAAAGACAGGGTTTCTTCAGCCAGTACAAAGTTAGTCTCCAAAACTCAAAGGGGCAGTTCTACCACATCCTATAGGGTGATTGTTTCCACATCCACTCAATGGCAGTGAGTCTGGTTGTCACGTCGGTAATTATGCGTATGTGTCAACCTGCACAGCCACGTCTACCTTGTATGTAACCTGCATGTAACCTGTTGGGCAGAATTAGGAGTGCCTTGGGAGCACACATGAGAGCCCCACTGCTCAGTAGCTCATTATGCGTGGCTTGGGGACCACTGAGTGGATGTAGAGCATCTTGGCTTGGCTACAGACACAAAATTACCTGGTTGGCTCAGGGGCACCATGGCAGGCAACCACAGCTATTCGCACAGCCCCTCATCTTTTGCCAAACTACAGCTTCCGTAATCTGATGGGTATTGTTTTTTCTGATTTGTGAATTTATCCCTGCGAATTGGATGATGAAAACCTTCCAGATCTCACTGCAGAGCCTATGGAACCTGGCACTTCCTGGGATGCAGTGATGACAGGAACTGAAATAGACCTCTGTCTGTGCGTGTGGCACTGAACATCTCCATCATCTTCCTAGGCAGAGACAACCATCCTAGTGGAAAACACTGGATGTGTTGGGTGAGGCTGGTGCGCTCTAGTCTGCGAGTCACCGGTGCATGTAACAAGGTGGCAGCTGGAAGCTGTGCATTGGTTCACCGGAAAAGAGTGACTGAGAACACAGCGGCAAGGTCCCTCCAGTTCTTGGGCTCTGTGGTAACCAGCTGTCACAGCAGAGGTATTGTGAATAATAAATGAAGTTATGCATAATGGAATGTCTTCTGTGAAAGAGAGAAAGATCTGCTGACCACAGAGGATTGGCGGGAGTGATGGGTGACGGCAAATCATTTTATACATAGTCTGTATCTAGCTAAGCACAGTGGTGTGACCTAGTCTATGATCCATGGCCAACCCCTGTCCCCCTGGCCCATGCTTTCCACCGCCATGTACGTAGCCCCAGCTAGATACCTCAGACCGGTCTCCCACTGCGCCGCTCCCTCACTGCTCCGGAGACTTTGTCCACTTGACTCTCACTCAATCCCCTCTGTGTTCTTTGGAGGGTCTGGTCTGGCTTGTTCAGCCTGGGTCTTTAAACCTCCCACAAACCATTTCTATGCTAAGTTAAGCAGAATTGATTGAGGCTGAATTTACTCGGTCCTTTGAAATGGTTCTATTATTTCGAATGCACAAAAATAATGTACTACACCTCCTGAGAAATATATCTTCTGCAACATTTTCATTAATCTCTTTATTAAACTAAACGGGTTTCTCTTTGGAAATTAATTACTGAAGTAGTATTGAGAATTTTAATTTCCACAATCTACCAGTGAGAGATACTGCTGTTTCTTTATACACTGTTACACAGCAGGGCAATAATCTATTGAAATAAGCCCGAAAAGGGGGCAGCTGGTAATTAAAACAGTATAACACAAGTGTTTGATGACTCTCTTAGTGCTAAAATGGCCCTGTCATGCTGGGTCTGGATGGAGTAAAATGCATATGTAGGAAACCACTCTATATGGAGAAGTCGACAGACAGGTTTTACAGTTAGGGACGGGGTCTGTGCTTCATGGCAATACTGTGCCCACAAGGAAATAGGGCTTGGGCTTGACAGCTCCGAGTTACGACCACTGCTGTAGAGTGGGAAGCTCCCCCACTGGGAAATTTGAAATATTTAAACTGTGCAGTAGGGAGAAAGCATTATGGTGGATGCCAGTGTCCATGTGCAAGGGTTTGGGTGCATGCACGGCACAAATGTGCCAGAGCCAGGCCACATATAAGTGCAAACTCGGTGTGCAGAAAGACACTCATTCATGCAGATTGAACACTTAATAATTCCCCCTCATGCTCAGAGGTGCTTCAGATTTACCAAGGCACGTTCGTATCTATCATCTTCTACCCTCCCGGGTGTGTTTTCTCATGATAAGAATTATTGACACACCATTTACATTTATGGATTTGCTTCTTTTGCTTGCACCAAATGCAACTTTCACAGATGCTGTGTTTTGCTTTTCTGCTTGGGCCTCACCTCTTTACCCCCTTCCTCTTCCTCCTCTTTTTCCTTCTTTTCTCCCCTTTCCTCTTTCCTCTCTTTCCCTCCTCCTCCTCCCACTCCTCCTCTTCCTCCTCCCTCACTCTCTATCCCCCTTTCTCTCACACCCACAGCCACACATCTAGAATTATACCGTTCCCTGTGCCTGACTCTCTGTCCACAGTCTCACTATACCATAAATCAACTTTCCCCCCATTAACTCCCTTAATTCAAAAGCAGATCTGAATCCACCTCTACCCGATGTTTGAAGGAGGCAGACTAGAAAGGTCTGGCAGGGTATCCTGGTCATATGAGGAGGTCAAACCCCCCCCCCTAGATTTCAGCCCCCCAAAAGCTATGTATTCAAATTTTTTTTTTTTACAAAAACAACCTTATCATCCTCAAAGTACTCTCCATTGCACTTAATACATTTTTCAAATCTTTGATTCCATTCTTGGAAACATTCTTCAAACTCATCTGTTTGGATGGCTGACAGCACCGCCCTCAGTTGTTCACCTCTTCTACATCACCAAATCACTGTCCTTTCATGTACCTCTTCATTTGCAGAAACAGAAAGAAGTCCCAAGGAGCGAGGCTAGGTGAGGAAAGTGTGTGGCCAAGAGAGGCATGCTGGGTTTTTGCCAAAAACTGGTGCACTGCGATGGCTGTGTGAGCAGGTGCACTGTCATGGTGACAAAACCAGTCTTCCTTCTGCCACAAATCAGGCCTTTTTGGTCACATACTTTACACAATCTTTTCAGAACCTCTTACTAGAAAGCTTGATTAACAGTCTAACCTGGTGGAACCAACTCCAAATGCATTATCCCTCTGACATCCAAAAATCAAGTAAGCATTTTCTTGATCTTTGATTTCACTTGATGAGCTTGTGGGGGGCGGGGGGCAGGTGACCATGGTGTCTTCCACTGGCATGATTGATATTTGCTTTCAGGGTCCTAAGAATAGCACCATGTCTCATCACTTGTGGGAAAAAATCTGTGTCGCTTCAGAGCCGTGCTTCCAAAGCATGGCGTGTTTCCTGCCAGCGCTCTTTGCTGGCCAGTCAGAACCCAGGCACACATTTCACAACAGACTCCTCTCTCTCCCAAATCTTCCAGTTAGCAGTTAAAATTCACTGAGCCCATCTCCAAGATCATCCGCCTAATGTCCTCATCCCTCCAATGGTCCATCATCGTCTCTGAACACAGGTGCTCCAATTTTGTCAACATTTTCATCCATTCAGGAAATTGACAGACGTCCAGAATGAGCTTTGTCATCAATTGACATTTCTCCTTTTTTAAAATGAGAAAAGCACTCATACACTTGAGTTTTTCCCATAGCACTGTCCTTGTTAGCCATGTTCAACATCACATCAGTTTCTGTGACATTTTTCCCGAGCAGGAAACAAAAATTCCCAGCCGTATACTGTTCTCTTAAATCAGCTATCACAAAAACTGAGGCTCAAGTGAAACTGCTTTTACGAAAAAATCTCACTGCGACCAGAGAGAACCTTCCCAAGTGACACCACTAGGTGCTCTAACTCAAAGTGAGTTGCTTGATGCTCATCTAGGGGGAAAATGCATACTACAAAAACTCCACCCAGGGGAGCTTTTTTCCAGTTTTGATGGGGTATCCCCTCATATGTTGGGCCACTAACTTCAAAGTTAGCAGTTCAAAACCACCAGCTGCTCCACAGGAGAAAGAAAGGACTTTCTACTACCACAAAGAGTCACGGTCTCAGAAGCTCACAGGAGCAGCTCTACCCTGTCCTATAGGGTCACTTTGAGTTGGTATCAACTCGATGGAGGTGACTTTGAGTGGCACCATAATAAAACAGCATCTGCGCATTCAGACCCCCGTGAAGGGAGTCAAGCAGGGCCCTGGCAGGTCACTGAAAGGCATGCCTACATTTCAACCCTGCAGGTCACCTCCTAAGGTCCCCATCAAAGTCAACCGGTGTCAGGAGGGTTAGTATTTTATTCTCAATTTCCAACATCAGGGTTTTGCTCTGATTGTATAATATCCATGAAAGGGGCTTCAAAATGTGGGAATTTTTTCATTATCTTTTAATTCCATTTTCCCACAAACTTTTGAAGCCTATTGATATGTAAACCTAGGTCTTTGTGTACTATCCATAGGTTACTGCACATCAGTGTAAGCAATACAACCCAAGTATGCATTGTCGTACCATTTTGAGTGGACTTGCCACTGAAGGGCCCTGGACGACAGTGCTCCATGTAATGCATGAACATCTGCTGGGTTTGCTTCCTTTAAGGACTGAGTTTGGTGATCAGGTCAGATTTCTCATTCTGTCTGATGTGAAATCAGCATCAAGCCAAGGCTCGGGGATCTTTGGTCTCTTTCTGAAGATCAAGCTCTCTTCTGGCATTCCAAACAACTTCCTTAGGAGCCCTGAGAAAAGATGGAGGAGACAGGCCCCCTTCTTTCACTAATCGGGGAGTTAACAGGCTAAGAGATGACATTGAACCAAAACCCACAGGTGTGAACACACATCTTCAATCAGGAGAATATTGCCTTTCTCGATGATTTCTTTTCTTGTGTTTGGTTTGTTTGTTTTTTAATGAATTTAAGGCAAAACCCAGGCTTTGGGCCCATCAGACCGAAACCGGAGTTGATAGTTATAAGAATTGGTTGTTGCAGAAATTGATGAGCTTGGAATAGAGCTATGGGTAGCTTGAACAAGCCAATAATTTGGTGCCATATCAAACTGATATTACCTAGTAGGACTAAATTTTTGTTGGAAAAGGAGAAGTGAGCCCTGCATGTGAGACAGGAAGGGGCACTCCTGTGGTTGGTCTTCTCAACCCTCTCTTGCCTAGTTCCAGGCGAGAGTGCTGGCCGGGAACTGGGACAGATCCTTTCCATAGTTGCCTATCCCGTGTCTATACTGACTGAAACTACTCTTGTCTTCTTTTTGGTTCGGTCCAGTTCTGATTTATTATGACCTTGTGTACAACAGAGAGAAACACTGTCCACTCCTGCACCAGCCTCTCAACTGTTGTTATGCTTGAGCCCATTGTTCTAGCCACCGTGTCCATCCATCTTCTTGATGGCTTCTTCCTTTTCACTGACTCTCTACTTTCCCAAGCATGATCTCCTTCTCCTTAGACTAGCCCCTCCTGATTATTTGTCCAAAGTGCATGGAACTGTCTCATCACCTTCACTTCTAAGAAGCATTCTGGCTGTCCATATGCGTTTGTTCTTCTGGCAGCCCAGGGAATATTCAGTATCCTTCACCAGCACTAGAATTCAAGCGGTCAAATCTTTGGTCTTCCTCATGGGACTGCGAGTGGTGCCATGAGCAACACCTAGTTCCTGCCTTCAGGGAGTTCATGTTGTGCCTTGTTTAACAAACAACAGTCTTCAGTTACTTCTTTGGGGCACAGTTCATGGACTACCTGTTACTGTTGACAACTGTTCCTTACAGGTATTCTCTACCATTTTCAATAGTTTTTCGTGGCATGGCCAAATCACACCTTGTCTTCTCCCGGGTGAAAGTTATTAATTAAAAATTCATCACATCCTTCCAGTGGTGCTTTAGTAAGGCTTATAGTTAAGTGGTAAGCAGGTCTCCTTAATTCTAGGTTAAGATTGCCAGAGAATTCTTCCAAGCAGGTCTCCTTAATTCTGGGTTAAGATTGCCAGGCAATTCTTGATGTGAATCCACACAGTTGAAGTCAACTGACCAAACATTATGGTTATTACTTGAGTCCCATAATAGAACAATGGGTTTCTATGAAAAGGCTGTACCTGGACGCTGTGTCCAAAAAGGAAACATAACACATGTTACATGGCTGTTACACAGCATATCTTTGCATCCTGAAATCAAGGAGGACTTAAAATGCTTACTGGCGAAGACCAAAGACTTCAGCCTTCCATATGGACTGCTCTTCTGCATAAAGAAAACAAAACTCTTCACAACAGGAACAATAAGGAATGTTATGATAAATGGAGTTAAGATTGAAGTGCCAAAGGTTTCCTTTTGCTTCGATCTACAATCAACACTCACTCAGGGAAACAGTCAGGAATTCAAGCCACATATGGTATTGGGCATATCCATTGCAAAAGTCCTCTTTAAAGTATTAAAATACAAAAATATCACCTTGATATCTGAGGTGTACCTGACCCAAGCTACAGTGCCTTACATGCATGTGAATATTGGACAATGAATAAGGAAGACCAAAGAAAATTGGGTGCACTTGATTGATGGTGTCCTTGAAGAATATTGAATATAGACTCTCAGAAGAATGAACAAGTCTCTCTTGGGAGAAGTGGAGGCAGGATGCTTCTTAGGATCAAGGATGAAGAGACGTCATCTCACATAGTTAGGGTATACATCAGCAAGACCAGTCCCTGGAGAAGGACATCATGTTTTGTGAAGTAGAAGATCGATCAAAACAAAAGCCAGAAATCTTTCAAGGAGCTGGATTGGCATTGTGGCCGCAACAATGGACTCAAATTTAGCAAAGATTGTGAGATGGTGCTTCGTTCGCTCAAACATAAGCACCAACTCCAAGACATCTAGCAACAAGGTACACCTGGACTATTGGGAACTCATCATCCATGACACGTTAGCACTACTGGAGCACTTCTGAACCAGGTGTGCACCTGGAGGAAGTGAAAATAATGAGCATACTTGACTGCTCCCCCCAAAGGGGTAAATTCAAGTCTATCTAGAGGTGCCTCCAAAAAAGGATGAGTTCCTAAAAAGTCAGCCATTGTCAACGCTATAGCGCTCCACCCGTGTACTTATGGGGTCACCATAAGTCAGAATCCACTCCACTGTGACGGGAAGGTTATGAGCCAGCACTATTTATAGAAGCCCCCCTTTTTATCTTCCCCTGCAAAGTCGTTGACCAGAATTGTTCACTTAGGATAATTAGAGGAAATTTCTGTCATAAATTCTTTGTGAATATTAACTATAAATCAATTCCAGTAAAAACAGTGCCGACTAGTCATCGGTACCACAGCTATGGGACGTCATAATTTCTGCCTGAGTCTCTTTCGCCAGACTAAGCTCTTCAATCCTAAGTGATCCATCTGAAGATCTTGTCACCGCAAATTATTTCTGATTCGCTGTAGCCCACATTTCATCGTGGTCATAAATAAGCATGCGTGTGGTGCCTGAGAGCTTACAGAGTGTTTCCCCGTCCATTGCCCCTCTCAGTTTTCCTAATGATTTTCAGATTGTGGAGATTCCTTCAAACAATATCTGAGTGCTTGTTGTCTGTTCATTCAG
This sequence comes from Tenrec ecaudatus, assembly GCF_050624435.1. Lineage (NCBI taxonomy): Eukaryota > Metazoa > Chordata > Mammalia > Afrosoricida > Tenrecidae > Tenrec > Tenrec ecaudatus. Next base: position 72,171,721 of record NC_134547.1, read on the forward strand.
CAACAATGACTGAGCCCAGTGTCACACTCAGAGAAGGAGGCACGGTTTCCCTTCACACACAAGTCACAACCTTCTAATGAGGGAGCCAGATAATAGGTGTCAAATGGACCCAAATATAGGATGCAGTGTGGTGGAGGGATAGGGGCTCTTAAGGACTGAGAGCCCCTGGGGGTAGAGAATCATGAGGAATGCCTGATGTCTCAGTAAAGGTATGGGCAGAGCATCCCTCAGTTAGCACTCCAGACTCCCATACAGCACAGAGCCCAGCATTTACTAACAAATGCCACATCGTTCCCCACGTTGCTGCAAGTTGACTCTGCACGGCTGAAAAGTCCTCTCTTTCATGGGGTCCCTCTGGCTTTGACGGATGTCGGGAAACTGCCACTCACAACGCATTGAATGACTCCACTCCTTACGGCTCCCCAGGCCATCGGACAGCACAGACACAACCAGCAGGTCACTGCCATTTAGGTGAACAAGCCCGTGTGGCTCCTAATGATTTCGCGAGCTGGAGAAGCAAATGCCAATTCAGGAGGACTGGGCTGGGCACATTTAAGCGGGTTTGCTCAAACAACAGGGGATGGACAAGGATCGTCAGGATGGGAAATCGAGTCTGTTGAGCGGTCCTAGAAGTTTCAAGCTCAATCTTAGATGCAGATTCGTCGCATCAGAGGGAGCTTGAAAGGTGGGGCTCGCTGTGCAAGTTCGCAAACCCCTTTCTTTTCCACATTTGTGAATGTGGGGTAGCACAGTGTCCCTCAGATGACAGTTTGTCCGGGGCTTCTCGGCTGGATGTTGTATCTGGGATATTGGTCTCATATCTCCAGTGTGTTAGTTTGGGTTGACAAGAGAAACAAATCCAACTCATTTGTGGCTAAGAGAGAGCATTCTATCAAAGAGCAATTGGCCACATCAAGGCCAGTCGAGATCAAGTCCATAATTCCCGTAAGTCTGACACTGGTCTATAAATTCCTCCTTAGGCTCACAAAGCATATGCAGTGTTGCTGAATGTAGGAAGATCACACAGGCTGGGAGGTGCAGAGTCTTGCGAATTTAATGGCTTTGAAAGCATTTCTAAGACTCTGGCTGCCATCAGTGTGACTCCATGTGGCTTGTCAACAGGAATGTGTAGCAGAAAGAGAGAGACTGGTCGGCCTCTTCTGATGGCAGTATCAAGAGAGAGGAAGTTCGCAGAATCCTCATGAGAAGGCCTCGCCCACAAGGAGGAAGCATCAGGCTGTGACTTGACTGAAAGGCTCGCTTCCACCTCTTCATTCTTTTATCCAGTCGGCATGGAATTGTCTAACTACCACATCCAGCTTTTCTTGCTCTGTGTTAATTTTTGTAAGGGAGGTACTCTACACAGACGATATTTATGGGGTTGTCTTTGACTCTGCTCATGAAAGATCACACTTGAATCAAAGGCACTGGCTCTCACACACCAGTTCTTAGTTCAAACCCACCCTTTGCCATTAAGTTGACTCAGACTGTAGTACAAAGGAGAGAGGAGAGAGAGAATTGCCCCTTTGGGTGTTAGAGATTTCAGATTGTAAATTATTACCAGAGCAGATAACCTTATCTTTCTCCCAAGGGACAGCTGGCGGGTTTGAACCTCCCACATTTTGGTTATCAGCTCAACACTGTATCCTTAGGACTCACAGGATTCCTTAAGAAGCCTGCAGGGAGACCCATTTACTGAGTGCAGAGTAGAGACTCAAAGCCCATCTGTAGGCAACTGGACACCCCCTTACTGAAGGGTTGTGGGGAGGAGACGAGCCAGTCAGGGTGCAGGGAGCAATGATGAAACATACAACTTTCCTGTAGTTCTTAAATGCTTCCTCCCCTCCACTATCATGATCCCATTTCTACCTTACAAATCCGGCTAGGCCAGAGGATGTACACCGGTAAAGATAGGAACTGGAAACACAGGGAATCCAGGACAGATGACCCTTCAGAACCAGTGGTGAGAGTGGCGATGCCTGGAGAGTGGAGGGAATGTGGGGTGGAAAGGGGGAACCGATTATACGAATCTACATATAACCTCCTCCCTGGGGGATGTACAACAGAGAAGTGGGCAAGGGGAGATGTTGGACAGTGTAAGATATGACAAAATAATAATAATGTATGAATTATGAAGGGTTCATGAGGTAGGGGGGAGTGGGGAGGGAGGGGGGAATGAGGAGCCAATATTAAGGGCTCAAGTAGAAGGCAAATGTTTTGAGAATGATGATGGCGACAAGTGTACAAATGTGCTTGACACAATGGATGTATGAATGGATTGTGATAAGAGTTGTATGAGCCCCCAATAAAATTATTTTTTTAAATAAATAAATAAAAGCAGACTTGTAAGACTACATTGACATAGAGATGCATTTTAAGGATTCCAGGAAACATTTTAAGGATTTCCAGGAAACCACATGTGGTTTCAAGTTCATCTGTTGTTTTTCTCATGTGCTTTCCCTGTGAGGGGCACTTGAATGGGCCAGACTTGTTATCCTGGTTTCACATCCCAACAGTCCTTTGAGGAAGTTGGAGTCACTCTGCAGTCCCCTCCGCGAATGAGCCCTCGCAAGGCGCACCTGGGATGTGTGCAGAGCAGCTTGGCATCGAGTCCCATCCCCTGCGCGCCATACTGAGCCCCGGTGTAGACAACCTCCAAACTCCACATTCGCTGTCATGGAGTCGTTTCTGATTCATAGCGACCCTCAAGGTCGGAATAGAACTTCCCGCGTGGGTTTAACTCTTCCTGGGAGTAGAAAGCTTCGCCTTTCTCTGTTGGAGTGGCTGGTAGTCTCAAACCGCTGACCTTGAGGCTTTCAGACCAATGAGTAACCACTTTGCCACCAAGGATACTGGTGGGTTACCCAGTGCTACAGCCCTCCAAACAGGTGGTGGCTTTCAAATGCAGAAATCTATCTTTTCAAGGTAAACGGGGCTACAAGTCCAAATTCAAGGCGTCAGCTCTAGGGGAAGGTCCTCCTTTCTCTCTTTCAGTTTCTAGTAGCTGCTGCAAACATTCATGTTCCTGGACTTTGAGAGGTGTCTGCCTCTGTCATCACGCGGCATCTGTCTTCTTTCTGTGTGCGTTTCTCCATGTCTTCTCTGTCATCACGCGGCATCTGTCTTCTTTCTGTGTGCGCTTCTCCATGTCTTCTCTGTCATCACGCGGCATCTGTCTTCTTTCTGTGTGCGTTTCTCCATGTCTTCTCTGTCATCACGCGGCATCTGTCTGTCTTCTTTCTGTGTGCGTTTCTCCATGTCTTCTCTGTCATCACGCGGCATCTGTCTGTCTTCTTTCTGTGTGCGTTTCTCCATGTCTTCTCTGTCATCACGCGGCATCTGTCTGTCTTCTTTCTGTGTGCGCTTCTCCATGTCTTGGCTCTTCTTTTATAAGGCCCACTCGGAAGGGATTCCCTTGAGACTGCTCTTCGCCAGTGCGACTTCATGAACATCACAAAATCCCTAATTCCAGTGTCTTCCTTCTTTTTGGGAATAGGAGTTAGGACACCACTTTTTCTGGCTTGTTGTTTGTGTTTCTCTTTGCAACACAGCTTTTTGGGAGACCCAGTTCAGTCCATAATGACCGCCAATAGTGGTTGGGCAAATTCCAGCTCTGTCTCATGCTTCCTCCCACACACCCCACCCCACCCCCACCCCATGCTAACTCGGGATGAGGCTTTCTTTCATCCATCTTAGACCTTTACAAAGGCCTCTTTAAAGCCAGTCTCATAACCTGAAGCATCCCACACACCTCGAAGTTCTTGTACCATTGAGTTCTGGTGCCATGGAGTCTGCTCAGCATCCCTGTGCAGAACACAGCCTGGTCCTGAGTTCAAGGAAGGTCTCCTCAGGTCTGAGAGAGACAAGCACTGAGCACCTCCCCCACCCGCCAGTCAGGGCCCTCTGTTTCCTCCCTCTAGTCCTGCCCAAAGCCATTCCTTCGATGGGAACGTAGGTTTGTGGGGTTCTGAACATAATATCTGTGACCCTGATAAACAATGTACCCCTATAAGATAAGGGTTATCTTCTTCACAAAGGTACTTCCCATCCAACTCAGAGCCTGACTTTGCAGAACCACTTGGGGAAAAGAACCAAAACTCAAGTTAATGATTACATAATGTTTAAACAATTTTGTTGACATAATTCACATAACGTGTAATTCAATAATTCAGTCATATTAAAGAGATGTGCAGTCTATCACCACAATCAATTTTAAAACACTCTTCTTTCTATCGTCCTCGCCACCCCCACTTTCTTCTTTCCTATATTCATTGTTAGTAGCTCCCCATTACCCCTCCCCCACAACCTTCCCTGCCCTACTCGGAGTGCTAGTGGTGTGCTGGTTATGCTTTGTGCTTTGATCTGCAAGTCCTGCAGTTCGAAACCACCAACAGCTGCTCCAGGGAAAGACTGGGTTTTCCAGTTCCGTAAACAGTTACAGTCACAGAACCTCACCAGGGAAGTTCTGCTCTGTCCTATGCAGTCTCTGTTTATAGGTCTTGACTCAATGACTGGGTTTCTGCTGCCGTAGCCTGAGGAAACTCTCAATCCTTTTACTGTCTCCATAGAATTACCTATCTTGGATTTCATATATAGGAAAACACATGCACACACATCCCAACAACAATAACAAAGGAAAACCTCAATCAAAAAGAAAGCAAAAATATTGAGGTCCACTTGTCGGCCACTGGAGATCCCCTTGCCGAGGGGTCTAGGGGAGGAGATGAGTCAGTCAGGGTGTGATGTAGCACCGATGAAGAATACAGCTCTCCTCCGGTTCCTAAATGCTTCCTCCCCACCAACTATCATGATCCGAATTCTACTTTGCAAGTCTGGATAGAGCAGAGGATGTACACTGGTACAGATAGGAGCTGGAGGCACAGGGAATCCAGGGTGGATGATACCTTCAGGACCAGGGTTGTGAGGGGTGAGACTGGGAGGGTAGAGGGAGGGTGGGTTGGAAAGAGAGAACCAATTACAAGGATCTAAATGTGACCTCCTCCCTGGGGGACAGACAACAGAAAACGGGGTGAAGAGAGACGTCAGACAGGGCAAGATATGACAAAATAATAATTTATAAATTATCAAGGGTTCATGAAGAAGGGGGAGCGGGGAGGGAGGGGAAAAAAAGAGGACCTGATGCAAAGGGCTTAAGTGGAGAGCAAATGTTTTGAAAATGATGAGGGCAAAGAATGTACAGATGTGCTTTACACAATTGATATACGTATGGATTGTGATAAAAGTTGTATGAGTCCCTAATAAAATGTTTTTTAAAAATTGAAAGAACTGTAAAATAAAAGAAAATTAGAACAAATTTAAAATGAGTCAAAGGGGGATTGAATAAGGTATTCTATTTTAACCTAACTACATCCACAATAATCCACGTCCCAATGCACTCTGTCTGATTGCAAGCTTGTCACATCCCTGGTCTATGGTCAGTGTGAATTTACCAGAGGCTTAATCCAAGTGGGGACACTGAAAAAGGATTTAGGCCTTTCGCTGTCATTCATAGCCTTCTTCAAACCAGAGCTCAGAAGTTAAGCTCTGGTACTGTTCCCTCCTCTGGTCTTAGATTTTATTATTTACAATCCTTGGGCCACACAGGCTGGTGTGCTTCCCTGGTGAGGGCTTAGCTGACACCCCAGTTAGGTAACTGCTTACTTTAAGATAAGCCTTCAAGACGCTAGATACTATTATTTCTGAAAACCAAGCACCATCTGATTTCTTCACCACAGTGTTCTATAGTACCCATGTCTTATGTGATCTCTTCATGAGGGCAAATATCAAGTAAGGCCGTGTCTTAAGAACTAACGGTTCTTCGATTAGGGTTATGATTAACTTTGAGCCCAAATTCATCCATATAGTTGATTACATGAATTTATTGAAAACATTCCCCTGCCCCCAAAACGAAGGCGTTCAAAAACCCTGGCAGTAGGGAGTGTTCATTAAATGTAAAGATATGGGGGCCTCCTACCAGATGTACTAACCAGGAACTCCAAGGTATGTACTGTAGAAGTGGTTTCAACAAGCCTCCCTTGGGCGTCCATGGGAGCAGGTCAACCCAGCCTGCACAGTTCCACTCTGCTTGTTGTGTTTGTGTTCCCTCGATCTCATTGTGACTCACATCAGTTCCACGGGACCAAGGCTTGTGCTCCCACAAAGAGTTACAGTCTGGGAAACCCACAGGGGCAGTGCTACCCTGTCCTGTAGAGTCACTATGAGTCGGCATAGACTCCACGGAAGTGAATTTGTATTGTTTTGCTTTAATCTTTACAAGGCTCTTAACCGAACCTAGTCCCATGAGCATGGAGGTGACGTAGTGTTTCACACACTGGACTGCCCACGGCATGGCCACCAGCTCCTCTGCTAGAGAAAGACGAGGTGTTATGATCCCATCAAGCAGGACCGTCTCTACAGTTCTACCCTGTCTGTGGGGTCATTTGGAGGCAGAACCGACTCAGTGGCAGTGAATTTTTGAAATCCTTCAGGAACAGATTCCCAGGCATTGTTTCCCCAGGAGGTGCTAGTGAGTTTGAACCCGTGACCTTGACTTTAGCAGTGTTGACTCGGGCACCAGTTTTATTCCATTGGGTGTGCTCAGATCTCGAGATGTCAGTGCACCCTTCTACCTACTCTTCCACACCCAGCCCGGTCTACACACGTGTCCTCCCTAATTTTGTCCAGATTACTTTAATCTGCAAACACCCACTAGCCTGCACATTCCATGCGTGCAAGAACTTTTGCCTTGCTTGCTGTGCTCACTGCCCACCCTCAGTCGCCAACTGGCACACAGTGAGAACCCACTGAACACATGAGTAAGCAAACCACTGGTCCCATCCCGGTGCCACTGTGTTGATTCTGACTCTAGGGGACAGAGGAGAACTGCCCCTTATGATTCCTGAGATCACGTATCTTTCCAGCAGGGGCAGGCTGCCTCATCTTTCAGCAGCACCCAACACTTAGCCTACGGCCTCCCCGGGGGCCCATTTGTTCCATGGAATATAAGATGGCCCAGCTCAGTTGCAGCTAAGACAGGAGGGGTACTGGGCCACTGTGAGTCAAGAGAATGTTGCTGTTCTCTCGCTCTCTCTCTCTCTCGCTCGCTCGCTCGCTAGCTCGCTCTCAATTTTGCTCTTTTCCTTTTAGCTAAATGGCATTTGAGAAATTAGAGCAGCCGTCACACTTTCTCTCCAAATGCTGTTGGGTCATGTCCATCAATATAGAGGCAATTTTAGCTGCTAATTTCCTGTCTGATCAGATTAATTGAACTCAGATGGTGAGCACAAAGAGCCCCCCCCCCCGACTCCATCCCACACCACCACCCCCTAAGAGTAAACAAATGAAAATGAAACTGCATCCGGCTTCAGACTTTTCTCTAAGGAAGGGCGATGTCTGGTTTCCCTAATATGATGGAATACTGTGGTGTGTGGTTAAGCATTGAGCTGTGATCCACAAGGTCAGCAGTTCGAAACCTCTAGCTGCTTCTCAGGAGAAAAATGGGACTTTCTATTCCCATAAAGAGTTAGAGTCTCAGAAACCCACAGGGCAGTTCTGCCCTGTCCTATAGTATCATTATGAGTGGACATCAACTTCACAGCAGTGAGTTGGCCTCCTTTTCTTTTTATGACTAAAGAGATGGGACTAGTCTTAGTCATCTAGTACTGCTGTCACACAAGTCCCCAGAGTGGGTATCGCTAAGGAACACAAAGGCATTCTCTCACAATCTAGGAGGGCAGACGTTCAAAATCAGGCCACCAGTTGAAAGGGAAGCCTCTCTCTCTGTACTCTTGGGGAGAGTCTTGTCCCTTTGCTTCTGTTTCTTGGCAATCATTATGGGAAGTGACATCTATTGTCTCTAAAGAGACTGATTCAAAACACACCCTACACTGATACTATTGCATTTACATAACACAGAAACCCCATTCCCAAATGGGTTTATAACCATGGCAGGAGTTAGGACTTATAGCCCATATTGGGGCAGGGGGGGGCACCATCCAATCCACAGCAAGAACAAACAGAAGGTGTGCAGGGACTATCCTTAAGAACTTACAAACACTGGGTTCATACTTTCTATTGGAAAGATGTGTGAAATGGCTTAGGATGAAAAGCACACATTAATTCTGCCCACTAGAATCATCAGACTAAGAAAAAGCTGTATACAGAAGGCATTCATTAGACCTGGCATACCAGATCAAGACTCATTTTTAAGATTGTAAAGCATTAGGAATGACTAGTCAGGTAATGGATGCTCAGCTCCACGCTCTCAACCTGCTACCTGGGCCACCCCAGCCCCCACTTGGCGGATGAGCCTGTCCATCAATCCGCTCCAATATCTGGCCTAGCTCTGTTATCATGCTGACATTTCACTTCCAACCATTGGTCCTAATCACCAGAACGAACTCCGTCCTGCTACAAGATGATCCATCAAGTACTTTGAGGCTGATCTCTTTACTGTTGGCTGTAGTGCTTCTCCTATGACCTGTCAGCCTCTCAAGCCAATGGCTAACTGCTTCTCATGCACCGAGCTAGCTCAGTTCCCACCACATAGTAGGTGGTTAAAAAACATCCTATAGGCAGATGCATGAGAAGCCTTCTTCCTACAGGCAATCCCTCCCTTGTAATTCAAGGAAGTTTCTCCCTTGTTATAGTCAAGGAAATGTTTCGCGTTCAATTAGAAACATTCTCATCCGTGGGGCTGAGCTTGTGTGTGGCAGGAAGCTCATAGAATCTACAGATGTGCCTTCACCTTCACATGGAAGGCTGAACAAAGACGGCGTAGCCTGTGAGGAGGCTGTACGATGACACACGCCTTGGTGTAAAGGGAGTTGTTCAACTTGCAGACGCCTCAGCCACACTCCCAGCCGGCCTGTTAGGATCTCTATCTGCAGGGCCCAGGGGGTTGGCATTTTAACAAGTTTCTGAGTGCAATACACTTTGAGAATCTCTTTCAAAGTCAAGGGTTTCCTAAGCATGGTCTAGCTCTCCTAGGAATCTATGGGACCTTTCCAGGGGGCTTTCTGGAGTCAAAAATACTCTCCTAGTAAGGGAAGATGTGAAATGGCCTTTTCACTACATCCTCTCATTGGTGAACAGCAATCTTCTTGTGGTGTTTGCTTCCTGCCACGCCGATTCCATGCTGCCCGATGTGCATTGCTGCAGCAGGCTGAAGACAGATGCACGCAGGACTACCCACCTGCCAGGGCTCCAGTAAATGCACGCAGTAAAGCCAACCAGGGCCAGCCTGCTCAATGATCTTGTTTTGCTTTGGAAAATGTTATTTCTGTTTCAAGTTACGTTTCATTATTATTATCTCAGGATGAATTAATGAGCGGGAAACAAGTTTTGTTTCCCAGTTACAATTATTTTGAATGGGTAAACTTTGGAAAGAGATAATCCACATACAAAAGGACTTTAGGGACAGGGATGGATATAATTTTACATCTGTGAGATTATAAAAAAGGGTTCCCAGACAAAATCCTGACAGCTGCAGCCATCGAACACCGAGGTTGTTTGAAACATTGATTTCCCGAGCTTGACTTGGTTAAATACGCGGTATCAAGTAGGTGATCCCATATTCCTATAATTTGTTTAAAATCCTGGCTGTTAGAGCTGATACTCCCCGTCTTTCCCGGAGGTAAGGCAAGGCATCTGGGCAATGTTGCAGTAGAAGAAGCAATCAGCCACAAAGCGCTGTGTTCCTCATTTAGAAAATTGCCCCATAATAGCCATCAGACTTCCTAAGAACTGGGTGGATTTACAGTGATTCCATTTTAAGCTGTGTGCATGGGTGACACACCTGGCCAAATTGAAAAAAAAAACCCATCAGATAAGTGGCCCGAAGACTTAATGTAATTTCAAATATAGCTGATTAGCTGAGTTCCCCCTCATCCCCTAAGTCTAAACCAAAGGCAGCTCAGAGCCATGGATTCCTTCTTCCCCTTCCCCATCCACCATGGCTCCCTTGAACTAAAAGCACCAGGGGACCCTCCACCACCTGCAAGGGTGCGTCTGAAAGAAGGAGGGCGAGGGGAATGTTTAGTAAGTGGCTTGGCAGAGTGCGAGCGTCTGGATTTCTATCATTTGCCAATTCCCGTGGTATTCATGCACTCGGCTTGAGTGAGGCTAGGCTGTCAGAACAGAGGTGGGAAGGGACTCACATAGGAGCCTCCTTGAGGAGAAGACAGGAAGACTGTAGTAAGTCCTTCAAGCAAAAACTCCACATCCGATGCCCAGTAACACCATAGTATGGCTTTATCCCAGGGTGGCCTTTGCCCTATGTGACCAAAAAATGGAGTGGTTCGAGACTAAAGCAAATTCCTGGGACCTCAATTTCTCTCCTGCAATCAAGAACCCCCAATAGTAAGAAACAAGGTTGGGAAAAGAGACTAATTGAGTTTGGGACCCAATGCTACCTTTCTAGCTGTGGGTCCCAGACGAGTTGTTGAGTCTCCTGCATGCATCTTATCAAAAGAACCAACATATTATTCTGATGTCTCTCACTGCCAGCTAGTCCATGCTGACTCATAGCGACCCCCTCACTGGATTTATGAGATTGTAACTGTTTACAGGAGTAGAAAGTCCAGTCTTTCTCCCTCAGAGTCCCTGGTGGTTTTGAAATGCGGACTATGTGATTTGCAACTCAAGATGAATCACTATACCGCCAGGATTCCATACATCACCAACCAGGGCTAGCATATATATATATATATATATTCTCATGGTATCGTGGTCATTTTGTTCTGTAAACTTGCTGTAAACACAGGAATCATGGATACCGAAACTTCTCCAGGGGAAACACAGGGTTTGTTTCCTGCAAGCCTCTGGTCACGATGTCTTCGTCAACCAATCAATGCATAACCTTATATGCATGTGTTTCTTTTTAAAGACTCCTTATGGAGTAAATATTGTTGATTCAATAACATTGAATTCACAGCCAAGGACACTATGGCTTCTGCCTGAACAAAGCGCTTTAAACTCAGGCATTTATCCCATCAGGTACATCTCAGCCTTCTTGCACTAAGAACACAAGGCAGTGTTTTAGTACTATGCCCAGGGGCCACTTTTTCAACACCATGATCCCAAACAGAAAGCAGAGAAGTGCACACAAATGCTGGCGTAGGGACCGGGAAAAGGACAGCTGCTTCGTGGATGAGCTCCGAAGAAAGATATTCGGCCTCAACTGGTAACGAGCGTGGCTGGCGGCTCCACCCGCTCCCGACTCTGAGAGTGCCCACGGAGGATCTCATGACGACTGCAGGAATTGATTGTGGGAATCCACACATCACCAGGACTGACGGCAGCCAAAGCACCCAGCACTCTGCTCAGGAGTAGTTCCGTCAGAACTTCCTGGTTTCTTGTCTCTTGTTTGTCTTTCTTCCTTTTGATTTGGTTTGGTTTACCCTAACCTGTGCTCCCTAACTCTCCTTTGGGAGAAATGAATTCACATGCTGCTGATGACTCCTGTGAGTGTTCATCTCATTTGAGCATTTCTTTCGCCCATCATTCTATTGGAATGGAACATTTCGGTACTGGAAATCATCGTGAGTTCTCTGGGAGACCCCAGGAAAACCCGCCGTGTAGTGGATATGAATGGGCCTGGCTTCAGGGTCAGACTTACTCTACTTTAGTAGCTGTAAGCCACATCTTCTTAATAGATTGGAGTAGAAGACAACGTAACTGTTTTTCTCCCTGAGGGTTTGTTAGTGGAGATTTACGTGTCTCCTCTCCATCTGTGAGTTTGAATGTAAAATATCCCCAATGCCAAAGGATTCCTGGATGCACACTCAAAATAATTGCTTTAAAATGCTATTAGGTAAAACCAGGACCCAACAGCTAAACCAAAATGCCAAAGGTCAGGGGAAATATTTATAACATTCAAATAAATACAGCCTGTACTTGCCATGTGCTAGAAACCCTTGCTAAAAATAGGTATTAAATATCACCGTAGAGGTCAAAACCCATTTATCCATCCCTGTTAGTGGGTCTGCATCACGCTGGGAAGAGGTGACTGGTAGCATACCTAGGGCAAGTACGACTGGCTACACACCTGGGGCTTAGCCTTCTACTTTATAACACGGAGCGGGGTACATTTTTAGATGGATATGAGATCTAAAGATGAGGCTGCATGGCACAGTGAGTTAAACATGAGGCTGCTAACCACGAGGTCAGCAGTTCAAACCCACCAGACACTCAATGGGAGAAGGATGAGGCTTTCTGCTCCTATAAAGACTGACAGTCTCAGAAGCTCTCTGTAGAGTTGTTATTGAAATGGAAATGGCTTGATGGTGATGTGTGTGTATGTGTTCATGAGATCTAAAAGTAAAAACAAGCCTTGAAAATATATCAAAAGATAATATATGAGATGATAAAAGTATAATCTGGGGCGATATAACGCCTTCCTTCCTTAAGCAAGGTTCCAAGCCTAGAAACTATAAATGCAATTACATGAGTAATTAAAACTTGTCTAGTTGAGATATATTAAGGAGAAAATATTGACATTATCTAGTACCTTGTTTTGCTCGAATCCCCAATCAATGCTCATGGAAGCAGCAGTCAAGGAATTAAGTGGCACATTGGATTGAGCGAATCTGCCGCCCAAGACCTCTTTACAGAGTTCAAGGACAATACTTTGAGGACTAAATTGTGCCTGACCCAAGCCATGGTGTTTTCAACCACCTCATAGGCATGTGAGAGTTGGGCAACGAAGGAGGAATACCACTGACTAATTGCGTTTGAATTATGATATTGCCAAAGAACATTAAAAGTACCGTGGGCTGCCAGAACAGATAAATCCGTCTTGGAAGAAGTACAGTCTTAGCAGCAAATATCATGGTGGGACTTCCTCTCACCACTTTGGCTGTGTTAAGTGGAGCAACCAGTCCCTGGAGAAGGACATCATGCTTGCTAAATGACAGGAGCAACACACAAAGAGGAAGATGCTCAATATGACAAGCTGGAACAGTGGCAGCAACAATGGGCCCAAACATGACAATTCTGAGGATGGCACAGGACCAAGCCTGCTTCCTTCTGTTGTCCGTGAGTTACTTTGAGTCAGAACCAAATCGCCGGCACCTAATAAAGGCAACGGCAATAAGGTTAGAAGGCAAATAACAACATGACCAAGCATCTTGCAACCTATGGGACAGACAGCTGCTGTTCCCAGTATACAAATAGTTTTTGCAAATCAACAAGAAAGAGACAGCACAGAAGTGAACTTGGAAGAAATGTAAACTCCCCATGGTCCTTGGAGAGTACGGCTTTTCTTAAGTTGACCTGGATGATGGTGGGGGCCTCTGGCCTCCCTGGTTCCCTATCACTCAGCACTGTAGATAGATGAGTGGCTGGATTTCCAGCACATTTTCATCCTTCCTTCTTGCCTTGTGCCCAGGTGGCCTCAGTGGCTCTCTCTGTAGTTTACAGGCTAAGTGTTACCCTCACAAGCTTGGCAGTTAATTAAATGAGATCATCTGTACCATGCCTTTAGCAGAGTTTTGTCTCCTGGTAAGCTCCCAGAGACCTTTGAGTCCTGTGCCCACTATTCCGTGGGCTACTGGAGGATTACATGTGAATCTTTCCATTCCGAGGCAGGAAGATTCCCCTCACTTGAGAGAGGTACTCAGCAAACTCTGGTCTCTTCCCTCAAAGCCCTCATACAGCAATCTAATCCCTCTGCTCCTAATAAAACCCGCCTCCACCACACTCCACCCCCACTTTCAAAAATATGTATTTTTCCACTTTAGCTGCATTCTTGACTCTCTTGTGTAGCTATGTCACAATGCCAATTCCCAGCTCCTCCCCAGCCCAGAGAATACAAATCTCTGTTGGGGTGGACCCTGGTGTGCTTTAGAGTATAGGCAAGGGAGTTGCTCTACTTTAAGTGTCCTTGTCATTCTTGCCTCAATGCCTCTGTCCTTAAAGCTCCTCCCCTGCCTCACTCTGCCCACCTTCCTGTCTACTGAAGCCTTAGTTACAGTTGTTAGGAAGTAGCAGCAATCTTCTTCAAACATCTGTAGCTTTTGCCAATGTGCTTCTCTGCCCTTCAATGGCCCTTAGTTGCAAGAGCAGGTACTTGAGAGTTTTCTTCCCATCTAAAACTGTGAGCCTTTGGAGCCCAAGGGTCTTGTTTTATTAACTGTTCTCGCTGATGCCTATTCAAGCGCTTGACACATAGTCTGTTCTCAAACAGGTATAGAATGAATGAATGACTATCAGTGAATCAAGACATTGCTTATCCTTTCACAACCTAAGACCCAAATTCCATACTCCCTGTGACCTCAAAACAAAGTCTTGTGGTTCTTGTCTTCTCAAATACTTTTCTTTGTAGAGGAAACTGTCTTGGCAGACACAGCTGATGATTTTAAAACAATGGATTTATTGTCAATCGTGGACAGAGTAGTTGGCATGGAGTTGAACCAGTTCCCTTGTAGTTTGCGGGAAGTTGTGGGAGCTTTTAGCTTCTCAGACTGAATTTTCCAACCTTAACAGAAGTCACATAAGAGGAGAATCTGGGTCGTTAAGGGTGTGGTAGTGATTTAGATGGTGCTGGAGCCACCAACTGTTGGATCTTGGGAAGTTATCTCTCAAGACTGCAGTTTCCTTGTTTGGAAAGCAAAAGGGAATATAATATGATGACCTACCACATATAGAGGAGCCCCGGTGGTGCAGTGGGGTATGTGTTGGGCTGCAAACCACAAGGTCAGCAGTTCTGACCCACTAGCTACTCCAAAGAAGAAATGGGAGGCTGTCTGCTCCCATAAAGATGTATGGTCTTGGAAATACAAAGGGACTCTCTCCTCTGTCTACAGGATCTCTATGAGTCGAAATCGGTTTCAAGCATTCAATTTGGTTTTGAGTCTTGAGTTGACCTACCTCATAACTGAAAATAAAGTGATAAAACGCAATCATTTATTTGAACATCTTCATCACGGTGCTAGGAACCAGGTGAGCACTCATGGCCTAAATAAATAAAAAGGGAAGTTGAAATAGGAAATCAAGAGCATAGGCTACTCTGAAGGGAATTGGGTAATTTTCAGTGGCAGTGGTTGGTGGAGGGAGATAACTTTTCCTAACTGTAAGCCGTTTTCCAGATGAAAGACTTCTCTGCTTACGCCAGGACAGAGATAATGACAAAGTACATTCACTATAGGATAACCCAATGCCAATGAGTTGCTGCTTATGTATGGAAAGAGAACTGACGCTTAGGGTGTCCAAGGATGTAATCTTGGAATCCTGGAATCATGCCTTTCTCCCCTGGAGTACACCATGGGTGGCAACCACCAGCCTTTCTGGTAGCAGCCATGGACTTAACCACCGTGCCATGATAATTTATGTAGGACGTATATGGTGTATTTGGTATGGATGGTGGTTCTGATCCATTGTCCTTGCTGTGGTTAGGGGCCATTTGTTTTGACTCAGAACAACCTTACGTACAACAGAGCAAAACACTGCCCAGTCCTGTGCCATCCTCACAGTTGTTCTTAGGTGCAAGCTCGTTGTTACAACCATGGCGTCGTCCATCTGGTTGAGGGCTTTCCTCTCTTCCATTGCCCCTTCACTTCCCCAAGCATAACGTCCTTCTCCGGGCACCGATCTCTCCTGACAACACACCCAAAGTAGCTGGGTATGGAATACCTGATCTACATTGATGTTTTAAATGCAACATGATAGTTCTGTGGCATAACATGCGATACAGCATGTAATACAACAAATACACGTGAGTTTAACCCTTTGGAGAATAAGTTGAAGACAACAAAGTCCATGTTCAATGTTGAAATTATCTAGTCATAAAGGAGAGAGCTGACAGGTGTCCTTGCCCTGGTGGCAGCTGTGCTATGGCTGTATTTTAATTACAAAAGTTCTGGCGGGTTTGCTCGTACCCTCTCCCTGCTTGTATGTTAGCCCTGGCTTGGAGTCCTTCTCTCCACCCCCAGATTGTCTCACACATAAAGTCTTCCCTCTGGGGTTTGTGGTGGTGGTGGTGGTGGTTTGGGAATGGATCCCTGATGTTCCAAGGAAATGCATTTTGTCTGGAAGCAAGAGTGCCCATGTGATCCTCCTAGTGGACCAGGGTAGGGAACCTTTTTTCTACCAAGGGCCATTTAGCTATTTATAACACACCATTCGCCGGCCACACAAAATGATCAACTTAAAAATTAGCCTCATCTATTTGGTCAAACATTGAATGAACTCATCCCTACTGTGATGGTTGAAACTGCTTCTCTTTAGTGATCTGTGTCATGTTAACTTGCATTGATGATTTCCAGGGCTTTAGAAGGCCCTTGTGCAAGATGTACTCCACCTGCACTATAGACCCTTGGCCAGGGAGAAATCGTCTTTATTGAAACCTGGGGGCTCTACCATAAAAAAAACTCCCCAGGGGGAAAAAAGTCATTACATGGCTTTAATCTGTCATCATCATCCCCTGAAGCGACATGGTCCTAGTCAGTTTCTCATCGGCACTCTTATTGATTTCTGCCCACTAGGGCTGACATCTTGAGAAAGTGATTATGGGGTTGCTAGAGGTACTTGGTCTCTCCAGATGGCTGTGGCTAACCACTTGGCTAGTAATTGAACATTGGTGGTTCGTACCCACCACGAGGTTCGTCAGGAGACGGGCGTGGAGATCTGCGTCTGAAAGTCACAGCCTTGGAAACCCGCTGCAGTGCATTTCCATGCTGCACATGTGATCCGGGATCAACTCAATGGCAACCATTTGGTTCCACTTTATGTTTTTCCGTTTTAGAAATCTGGGTGGGGCCTTCCCGCCAAGACTAAGCTGAGCACCTACGGTCATCTGGGGACTGAGGGGTGTGGGACGTATCTATCTTAGTGCTTTACTAAGTAACTGAAGCATCTGGATCATAGAAAAGGTTATAATGGCCGAAGTTGCATTGAACTCGCCAATGAACTACTCCTCACTTATCGACCATCACGTTATCCAAAATTTCACATTCACGGCAATGGGGAAAAATCTATCAAACTATTTAGCACATTAACTATATATATCTCAGAGTAATGAATGCTGAGGCACAAGGAGAGTGTGGTCCTGGCTGCGATGGTTCAAGATATGTGTCAACTTGGCTGCACCTTGAGTATCAGTGGTTTGGCAGCTGGGTGCTGATGTTATTTGGGAATTACACAATGATGCGATTTGACCATTATGTGATGGTGTAATCATCCTTCATTTTTGATGGGATGAGAACATCCTCCACTCTGGGATCTGGTGTGATCATCTATTTGCTCACAGTGATGCTTGTTCACACAACACCCTGATCTTTGTAACTGAACCCTGTTGGTAAGTGAGTGAGAAGTGGTTGAATTCAGAAACAAGATAAGCACCACGCATTGCTATTAGGTAGTCTGTAGGAGCAGGGACCAAAGAAGCAGGCTGTATATGTTTATTTTTGCTGCTGTAACAGATGCCAACAAACTGACATAGGGTACAACAATAAAAATGTATCCCTTCACAGTTCAAGAAGCCAAACACTCAAAAGCAAAGTATCTGCAGGGTTTTCCTTGTGGCAGCTGCTGGGGGAAGCCAGTCCATGACTCTCTCCTACCTTCTGGTAGTGTCTGGAAGTGCCTGGTGTTCCTTGGCTCATAGTTGAATCATTCCAATCACCTTCATCATCACATGACAAACATTTTCCAGGTTCAGAAGGTATGGAATGAGTAAATTCATTGAATGCCAATGAATGGTGATACACATTTTCCATACACAACAAAATATGTAAAGTCCATACTTCCTGTTATCTGAAACTAAGACCCTGTTGCCCATATATTACCAAGTTCTTATCTGCCTAGAGGAGCCCTGGTGGCTTAGTGAGTTGCACATTGGGCTGCTAACCTTGGAAACAGCAGTTCAAAACCACCAGCCACTCCAAGGGAGAAAGCGGAGGCTTTCTACTCCCATAAAGAGTTATAGTCTTAGAAACCAACAGAGGTATTTCGACCCTGTACTCTGGGGTCTGTAGAGTCGGAATCAACTCAAGGGCAGTGAGTGTGAGTGTGTATCTTCACAGAGACAGTCCTGTTAGTCCACTCAGCTGATGCTTTCCAAAGAATGTGGATTCCCTGTCAAAATGTGTTTGGGTGTGTCCATGTCTATGTTTTCACGTGGTCCTCTATAAAAGATTCCAGCTTCATGCAGGAGATTTCCAATGAACAACACATCACAATTTTAAGGAAACATAGCATCAGGATCACTGATATTTCCTTCTTAAACTTCCAGTATGGCTTACCTCAGCACTATTATTGATGCTCTCTCACGTCAAGTCTTAACATCTTGATTGTCCTCAGATTTGGGTATCAGTTCCGATGTCTTTTCACACATGGCCCTGAAATATTATTTCCCTTGGTGATGGTATATTTTGGTGTCTCTCTCAGGTGGTCTGAGGAATCCTGGTGACATAGTGGTAACAGAGTTCAAAACTGCTCCTTGGGGGGAAAGACAGGCCTTTCTACTTCCACAGAGTTACACACTTGGAAGCTTACAGGGGCAAAGCTATTCTGTTCTCTTGGGTCATTGTGGGGAGGCATCGACTCGATGCCAGGGAGTGAGCCTGGTGGTCCAGAAGGCAAGTGCTAGAGTGGTCTCACCTTAAATCCCCCGATCAGTATCACTCGAGTGAGTCCCCATTACTGAGCTGGGGCATAGGACATCATATCAGGAAGTCAGCATCGCTCTTGCACACTGAAAGCCCCAAGTCCTTGTGCAGAATGCATCCCTGTGGAGTCCGTGCTGACACATGGCAGCCACCGGGCTGCAGAATCAAGCTCAGCTCCCAAGGACTTTCGTGACAGTCATTGTGTGGAAGCAGGTCAGCAGGAGATGTCACAGGTTGAGCTCAAACCGCCCACCTTTGGGTTAGTAGCCCAGAGCACAGTGCGTCCACTCTGCTACTCAGGGTCCACCTTCGTGACACAGGGATGAGGAGTCAGCTCTGTTCTTAATGGAAGAGCAGGGAGGTTGATGGTCTGTCTAGAGCCCACTGGAGTTGGAGGAGGAAGGAGTCAATGAAGTCGGAAGCCCATTGCTTCCAGCCCGTTTCACAACAAGGGTAAAGGGAGGAAGAAAGCGGGAGCAATCCCATGCAAAGGCGCAGAAGCACCTGCAAGGCCAGGGCAACTGCCACGCCAGCATCAGCCCTTCCAGGAGCTGAAGGAACAGGGGGCCCCCTGTGCACATGGGGGCCTCTGCAGAGTGACCTTTCTCAGCACAGAGACTTGCCACAGAGAGAGCGAGCATCCCGTCTTGTGTCTGAAAGCTGATTGCTTAACCTTTTCCCGAAGGAGCATCAGCAAATATCACATCCCCACAAACAAATGGCGGTCCCTCTCAGAACACGCAAGCGGACGCAGCTCCATTTCTCTGCAAAGAGCAGCCGCAGCACCGTCCCTGGAAACCTGCAGTCAGAGCAGCGCATCCCAACCGGGGAACCGAAGCATGAACGGAGATGTCGGCACCCTGGGTTTGCATAATGGAGACATCGGTTGGATCGAAGAGGGAAAACTGCTCACCTAGTCCCGTGTTAGTTCTGCCTGCTCCTCGCTGCTCCCTTCAGGAGCCGGAGCACTGCCTGGTCCACCTCTGGAAAGAGCTCGTGCCAATGCCACATTCACTAAGTGGGTGTTCAGTGAAAAGGAAGTTAAGAGCCTCTAGGGTGGCAGGTGACCCAGGGCTAAGGGAAGCACTGGCTAGCTTGTGCCGACTCACTGTTCATGCCATTTACTGTCACTTGCAGTCTCACCGGGGTCCCAGAGATGTGGCGGAACTGCACAAGGCGCTGTTCACTCGAGATTAGCAAGTAAGCACAAGTCAACTCGTGCTTCCCTTGCTTCCCTTGTCCTCCAGCCTTATCCAAGCTGCAAACTCGCTGCCATCCAGATGATCCTGACTCATAACTAGCCCTCTTGCAGTGTTCCGTTTAAAAAGAGGCTTCGAGGTCCCCGACTGTATCTCTCTTTGGAAGATGCTAGCTAGACGCAGAAGCAGAAACTTTGATGTGGTGAAAATGTATTAAATCACTCCCTACTGATTAGTAAGTAAGCACAGTAAGCCCTTGCTTACCTTACTTTTAAGGCACTCCATCCCAGCCAGGGGTTGCCAATTTGAGAAGAGACTTTGATGCGGCGGGAAGGCGCTATGCACTTGGGAGAGAGCCAGATGCCAGCCACGGGGAGAAGCAGAATCTTTGATATGGTGAGCAGATGAGGGAGTGATCGCTGCCGACGAGTACCGAGGCACAAGGATGGTAGCCCTTAGCTTGCTTATTGGGTAACCTGACATTGCTTGCTCCCCATCTGCCAGAACCAAGGACACAGATTACTGCTGGAGAGAAGGGCCGGGGGAATTCACTGAAACTGAGAGGCCTCCTTGGGATGTCAGCAGACTAACACGACACAGCCCAGCCTTGGGGCCTTGGGGCCTCCACTGCTGGACATCGTAGCATCACCTTCAGGACCCATGGCCTGTATATTTTGATTGTTGGCTTCTAATAGCTGCTCTTTGGGCTTCCCCTTAGACTGGTGGTTAATCATTACGACGCCATCAGAAGCACCTGAAATTCTTTGTAAAATGCCTGTGCTGGATCCTACCACAGTGCTAGACCCAGAGATGTATCAACATCTAGATTTATATGCATGCACATATATATGGATATTAGGATATAGGTATATGGAATATGGTATATGAAAGGTGATGGAGGATAGACAATGCAATATATATAATAAAATATAGAATACATGATACATAATAAGTAGTATATAATACAGTATAGCATAACAGATGATACTTTTTAGTGTACTTTATGTCATTATAATGTATATATAGTTGAGAAGTAATGTTTTAAGAGGACATTGTTTAAAAAAAACAACTAAAAACTATTAAAAATAGGCCTATTGTTCCACTAGAGACCAGTGGAACCCTTGAGACCTTGACCCTTAGTCATGCTTCATGGCTGGAACTGAACTCACACCTGTGGATCAACTTCCAGTCCAGCAATATACAGGCCCCTTGGTAAGCAACAACTACAGGGAGGTACCCAGACCTTAGAACAAGTACCCAGACACCCTAGGAAACCAAAGGGTGTATTTACCCAAGGACACAGTTCAGGAAGCAGGAAGGATCAGGAAAGAGGGATGAATGTGGGCGGGACCCCCTGAAACACATGAGAAGAGTGCTGCCATGTGGTAGTGGGACACGTAAATACATAAATCCAGGCGCGCGCGCGCACACACACACACACACACACACACACACACACACACACACGACTGTGCCTTCTCCCTTTGCTTGTTTGAGGTTGCTCTAACTCCAGAGAGTCTTGGAAGAAGTCCAGCCAGAATGCTCCTGAGAGGCCAGCATGGCAAGTCTTTGTCTCACGTACTTTGACTACGGTGTCAGGAGCGACCTCTCCTGGAGAAGACGTTGTGCTTGGTGAAGTGGAGGGACCGTGACAAAGAGGAAGGCCCTCCATAAGATGGAGTGACACAGTGGCTGCAACAGTAGGCTCAAACATCCGAGCAAGTGTGAGGATGGCACAGGACTGGGCACGGTTTCATTCAGTGGTGCCTGGGGTGACGGTGAGTCAGAAGCAACTTGATGGCACCTAATGACAATCTCAACACCCTTCTCACCCACCACACCTACCAAACAGTTGTGAGGACGGCGTGGGACCAGCTGATGTTTCATTCTGTTGCACATAGGGCCACAGTGAGTCAGCACTAACTGAAGGGCACCTAACAACAAAGGAAGATGCCTGGTGGTGCAATGAGTTAAACTTTGGGCTCCTAAGCTGTGGTCAAACCATTCAAGCCCATTAGTTGTTTCATAGGAGAAGGGATGCATCTGGTTGCTCCTGCAAAGACTGAAGTCTTAGGAACCCTAAGAAGCAGTTCTACTCTGTTCTATAAGGTCACTGTGCATTGGAATTGACTCCACCACAGTGGGATTTTAGGTTTTGTGTTGCTTATTTACAACTGAAGAATAACTTAGAAGATTCAGTCTTGTGAGATCCAGCATGGCATGTGCTTTAATCCTGATGATTCTGGGAACATCTAAGTACAGGTTCCTACCCAGTGGAGGAACTAAGAGTGTGGCACTCTCACGGGACCGTGTGTGGGTTGTGTGGCCTTGGGAACATGGGATTGCCCTCCTCACCTGTGAACTTTTCTCCTTTCTTGGGAAACTGATTCAGAAGGATCTGGCAGAGTAGCTGTCATCCATTTAGCCCTTAGGGCCGAATCTCTCTCAACCAGGCTACCATCAAAGCCTTAGATGGTAGAGTCTATTTGGGAGCCATCTTTTCTCCTTGTAGTGGATACTTAAGTGGCATGTGCAGCTCAGTGGGTATTAATGATGTGGACGCTGGAACGTAATTAGCACCAGCTTAAGAAGCAGACAAACAGCCCCTTTTGCTCCCTTTCCAATCACTGTCCCCTCCCCAGGGGTGACCTCCTGATGCTTAATAGCACAGATCACGTGGCCTGTTTGGGGACTTTATATTAATGGAACCATGCCAAGCTACCCTTGCGTGTTGTTTTCTGTCACTTATCTTGGTCAGGAAGATCCATGCTTGTTGTTGAATGGAGTTAGAGTTTATTCATCCCCACAACTAGGCAGTATTTCACTGTGGACATGTACTACAATTTATCCCAGGCAGCTGATTGGATTTTAATTGCCAACAGATGCAATGAGGTCTTACTTGGCATCTTCACTCTCCACCCACCACTGCCCCTCCTTCGGAATCACCTCCAGAAAGCATAGATACCATTGGACGCCCCACTCCTTGACCATTTCCTCTCACTTGACCCCAGTGGGCTCACTGTTGGCATCATCCACCATCCCTGTGTGCCCCCTGTGTTCTCTGGTAGCCACTCGCCTGCATCCTTTGGCCAAGCGGAGTCTTTACCTAGGATGCGCTCTGTTTTTAAATTCTCTATTGTGAATTGGGTGATGGTTTACAGAGCAAATCCATTTTCCATTCAACAGTGCAAAATCTTTTGTTTTGTCTCATCAGTCACATTTCCATCCCTCCTTCTCTCCTGGCTCTTCTTGACTTCTGAACTGTGTCCTTGGGCAGAGGCTGCCCTTTGGATCTTGAATCGTTGACTGTTCTAAAGAGAATATACTTCACACCTGATAATTCAGCCTATTGTTGACTGAACATTGATCCAAAGGGCTGAATTCAATTCCAAGCGTGAAGGGTGACCACAGTGTTGAGAGCTAGGTCTATTAATCTCTATCTGAACATTAAGCTTGGTCAATTTTAGAATTCTGAGGGTTTTTCTTTTTATTATTATTATTATGTTGTTGTTTTTTAAATCATTTTATTGGGGCTCGTACAACTCTTATCACAGTCCATCCATCCATTACAGCAAGCACATTTATACACTTGTTGCCAGCATCAGGTTGGAGTTTATTTCTTCATAAGACAATGCTTTTCTCAAAGCAGAGAGCCACTCATGTGACCTCCTTCCTCTCACACCCCTCTCACCTGGCTCAATGGCTGGATCTTCTCATTGACTGAATGGGAGAATTCATGGATAAATAGACAAACCAACTTAGTTAATTGGCATTGATTTCCTCCATTGAAGAATAGCCTGGTTAGCGGCATCTTCTGGAGTTGTAATTCCTCATCTTTATCTTACAGGTAGAATTGCCATTTCTCCTCTCTAGCGAGCGAGCACAAAATTCATGTGCCGCCTTCTAATCAATGCCAACTCATAACGACCCTATAGGATAGAGCAGGACTGCCCCTGTGGTTTCCAAGACTGTGACTCTTTATAGAAATAGAAATCCTGGCCTTTCTCCCACGGAGTGGCTGGTGGTTTCAAACTGCTGACCTACGGTTAGAAGCCAACCTGTAAAAGTTCATAGGAAAGTGGAATTAAAAGGCAATAGAACTTTGAAACTCCTTTGTATTACACCCACTTCTCTGTCTGACTCCTTCTTTGGCCTTCAGATAAGGTTGGCAGTTGTGGTAGTTACATAATTAGTTGTCAATTTGAGAGTATTAAGAGTGAAGGGGTGGAGTCTAGCCTGTCAATCAGGTTGCAGCTTGATGACCTCATTTAGAGGCACTAAGGAGATAAATAACTCACTGGAGGCAGGACACATGCTCATTATCAACGTGAGACATTATTGACAATGAGCCTTATGGAGCTATGCTGATATAGCCAGAGTCCTGGAGCTAGAGGAGCCACGTGGAGACCCACACCAGCACTGAGATGCTTCTACCACCACTGGATCCACAAGACTTTCCACCCACTGGCCTGTGATCTTGCATTTGCTGTCATTGCATGCATTTCTTAAGTCTGAAGAGGACTTTATAGATTGGTATCGGACATGTGGACATTAATATCCAACTTAGGGACTTGATCTGGACTGGACTGGGGTGTTTTCTCAATATGCAATTGCTCTTGTATATAAAGCTCTTTCTTCTACACATATGAGTTTCTTTGGATTTGTTGCTCTGGTCCACCCAGACTCACATAGCAGCCCAGCAGTATAACCCTTCCTTTGCCCTTCCACTCCATGATAGCTAGGGCATCAGAACGAACTCTTTGGCCTTTGGGCACGGATAAACCAAAACCTGTTGCTTTTAAGTGGATTCCAACTCACAGTGGCCATCCAGGATGGAGTAGAACTTCCCTATAGGGTTTCCAAGGTTGTCATCTCCTATGAAACAGACGGATACATCTTTCTCCCAGAGTGGCTGGTAGGTTTGAATCCCCAGGCTCTCAGGTAGCAGCCAAGTGCTTAACCCACTGCATTACCAGGGCTCCTTAGACATGGATAACCAAATCGCACTAAATCAAACCAACCAACCCAATGCTCATGTGGCAATTCTAACTCTCCAGGACCACATAGGACAGCAGTTAGCAGCTGAGCACTTTAACCACGAGGACTCCTTAGGCCTGCAGAATTGGTAGCAAAATGCTCCAAATCCTCAGAACAAGTATTTGCGTTTGCAAGGAATGCTCTGTGAACCCAATGGAAAGGTGATTCAAGGCAGAATTATTTGCAGGTTTTGTTCCAGAAGCAGTCCTGGTGGCACAGTGGTTAAAGCTCTCGGCAGTGTGCAGCAGAGCTGTGGCAGATTGCTCCCGTGAAGATAACAGTTTTGGGATCCCTGCGGGGCAGTTCTCCTCTGTCCCACAGGGTCATTATCAGTCAGAATGGACTCCATGGAAGAGGGTTATTTCCAAAGGGGTAAGGGAGGCTTCCTGGTGGCCTTTATACTTTGTGAAGTAGCTAAAAATAAAATAGTCCTGAGGACTAATAACGCAAAGCCAATGGAAGTCACACCTAGGGGAAGGTGAACAATTCGCTCCCTACTTATTTTGAATCAATGCCAGGTGGAACTTTCACCTGAATTGCTCAGGCGAAATGCCCCAAGTTGCTCCTTCATGCATCATGAATAGATTGGCCCCAGCTAGACTCAAAATAAAAAGTTCCCTGGGATTATGTTCCACGGAGCTCACGTCATTGCCCCTGGGTCAGAGTTCCCCAAATCATCAGTCACTACACCAAAATCTGTTCCACCCCTTTTAATCACACTTCTTTCCAGTGGTGGGGAGTGATTGATTAGTCTCTACAAATGATAATTCATCTATAATGTCCTCCAGGGGTGAATTTTCATGGCCTACCTATGCCCTCACTTTTATTTGCAATGAGTTTGGAAAGTGGAAATTTTAAGAAGTGGAGGTTGTCACTAGACGTGAGATCAATGCCATTGGTTTCCATTTAAACTTTGACAACTTGGTGGTTGTGGACCGAAGCATAAATGCGGACATAGGGAAACCTCAATTGCAGCTCCTGTGGGAGTGGGTGTCATTTCCACACGCAAGCAGTCTCCGGGAATGGCTTGTTTGAAGCTGCATGTCTAGTTCTGGTTCTGATCTCCTATTACCCAGTTCTGGGTCTTCCTACCCTCTGTCCTTGAGTCCGTATTCACTGTAGGTCATTGGACCGATGGATTTCTGCCACCTCTGTTGTCCTGCCAGCTGCGAAGAACTCTCCATCTCTTCCCATCCAGGGCTTAGAGTGGATTCCTAAAATGAATAGCTCTCGTCTACCGTGGCATGAAGTCCAAGTCTGTCTCTGTCTTTCAACCCTATTTCTGTTGGGAACTGCACACCTCTTTGCCTTCAACTTGATTCTGACTCACAGCAGCCTGTAGGGCCACATATAACTGCCTCTTTGGGTTTCTGAAACTGTAACTGTCTATGGGAGCAGAAAGTCTCATCTTTCTCCCAAGTCGCAGCTGGCGGATTTGATCCACCAAACTTTCAGTTAGAAATCCAATGATTAACACAAGATGCCACCATCTTTCTGTTGAGAATAGACCCAATACAAAACTCACTGCCATTGAGTTGAGTCTGATTCATGGAGATCCTACAGGACGGAATAGAACTGTCTCCGAGTTTCTGCAAGGGAAATCCCATGGGAGCAGGTAGCCTCAGCCTTCTCCCTTGGAAGAGTTGGTTGATTGAGTTGCTGAGCTCCTGGTTAGCAGCCTGGTGCCTTACCTTCTGTGCCACCAGGGTACCTTCTGTAGGGAACAGATCAGCCCAATTCAAATGGCAAGAAGCATCACCCTCTTGAACCAGGGCTAGCCAATACCTTCCCCCAAGCTGGGAGTTTCTTTGGGATAGCAAAAATGATCATGATGATTTGAATTGAAATTAGAGGGATGCTCATTCAAAACTGCTCTCAGTGTGCACGGCAAGTCTGTGGATGTCCTCGGGGCATATTCAGAAACAGAGCATCCTAAAAGCTTGAGCAACTATATTGGTTTAGCTTAATTGTGCACTGATTCCTTTTCTGTTATTTATACTGAGATGGAATGATATTTTAATAAGAATCAGGTCGATCTTCTTGGTTGCTGTTGTTTTAAGAAACAAATGGGCTTGCTTTAGGGAGACAGCCTTTTAGTGTCCCTGCAGAGGAAGTAAGGAGCCCTGGGGGACGCAGTTCATACAGCTGGCAATTGGAACCCAACAGGCCCTCTCTGGGAAAATATGAGATGGTCAGGTTCCATAAAGATGGCAGCTGAAGGCAGTTCTCTTCTGTCCTGTCAGGTTGCTCTGAGTGGGCACTGACTCAAAGGCAAGGGGTTAAGTTGCTAGATGCTAATCCTTGATGCTCTCATTATGGGTGCTGGCTATATGACTTGATTTACAATTAAGAACATCCATTGGACTGCCATTATTAAGCAGGTATGCAGGTTGATGACTGAAAGGCCATGAGCGAGTTCCTTGGATGCTCTCACAATAAAAATTACAGGGAAACATTGAATTCCTTTTGCGATGCTTGCGCTATGCCATGTGTAAAAGGCACTGAGCTTGTATGACAGGTGTGGGCACCGCACAAATCTGATAAGGACCACACCCGCTGGTAAGAGGTCAGAGACCCGCTTTCTGTGGATAAAGAGCATCCCTTACTTTGTGTCCAGCAGCAGACAAATGCTTCCTGTGTTGAGGGCAGAAGGTACAGAGAAATCCACCCTGGCCTGTGCCCACTGGGGCTCGGGCTCTCGTTTGGGAGATTCGGAAGGTGCAGAAAAAGACATGAGGAAAAGCAGCTGAAATCCCCTGCTGCTGCCCACTTGCATCAGTTACCCTCTGGGGAGGTTCATTATTTTCTGACCCCCGTGGCTTAGCAGTGAGACCTGAGCTATGCCAGGGGCCAGGATCTAGCCCGGTGTTTCGCTACAGCCAGAGGGGATTTGTATCTTGGATTGGCCTTTCCTTTTGTCCAACTCAACTTGTGAATGATGAATGTGCTCGCCGGATGCACACGTGTTCATTGTATGTCAGAGATGGGACAGTTGACTGGGTGAGGCAATCGGAACCTGTTAGAGTGCTTCTTAGAAGCAAGAATGGTGAGACTTGGAATCGCGTGCTTTGGGCATGTCATCAGGAGGAACTAGTCAGTGGAACAGAACGTCATGTGGGGAAGTAGAGGGGCAACGAAAAAGAAGAAGACCTTTCACGAGATGGATTGGCATAGTGGCTGCAACGACTGGCTGCAGCATACGAATAGTGAAGATGGCTCGGGCCCAGGTGATGCGTTGTTCTGCAGTTTTCAGGGTGCTGATGAGTTGGAGCCAATTGAATACTGGTTCGTAACCACCACAACAGAGCATTCGTAGTATGCACACGGCACACTTTACCCGTTTGCCTGAGAGGAATCCAGTGTCAGATAGGTTGGAAGACCCCATCGATTGAGAATGGTTTCAGTAGAAAATGGGAAGCCACTGAGGCTTTTAAATAAAGTTGTACAACCACACAGGGGCTGCGAGACAGTACTGCCGAAGAAGGAGTAACACAGAAAGGGCTGCTGAAGGCTTGGATCCATGTTCACCCACACAAGGTGAGAAAGTGTGAACAAGAATGGGAAGAAAGCAGGTCCAGAAACCATGTGAGCCCCATGACCAAATCCACTGCCATCAAGTCAATTCCGAATCACAGTGACCCTATAAGACAGGACCTCAACTGCCCCAGGTGGGTTCCAAGGTTGTCACTCTTTGCAGAAGAATGCCCCCTCTTGCTCTTGGGCACTGGCTGGTGAGCTCAAAGCACTGAGCTGCTGGCTAGCAGCTGAATGCTTTCACCTCTTCATCCCCAGGGGTCCTGAAAGCATGCAAGAAATGCTCAGTTCTCAATGATTTCTAACCTGCCTGCCATGCGCCAGGGCCCCGAGCACTGCATTCCATGGAACCCCTGTGAACCCCTGTGCTCTCAGCGGTCTTTGAAGTCAGTGGGCCTGGTCTACCTTTGGAGAAGAGCATTCCATAGTTCCTCCCAGCCACGTACTGCATGGCATGCTCCAACCTAGCAAAGGCTTACAGTGCCAGCGAACTCTGACGTACGTCCTTGCAAGCCCAGCCCCCACACAGTATCAGGCACAAACCCACTGAGCCTGTGCAACGTGGAGGTGAGAATAACATGTAGATGGATGGAAGGACCTTCAAGTGGACTTTCTCACTCCTGAAGGGGTTTCGGAAAGAGGCCCATACCCTTGGTGAGAAAGTACAGTTCTGGGTTGTGGTTTGTGTAGTCGGGGAAAAGAGAGGTCCTGAAACAGATAGAGAAAGCTGATTGAGAGTCTTTGAAACTGGTGTTTCCCCCTGGGCAGCCCTTAGAAAATGGCCAGTTAACTTCTTTGAGTCTGTGGGTTAAAGGACGGATTCCTGGTCGACCCCAAGCCTGCAAAATAATTGCCTCCGAAAGGGAAAAAGAACTTGAAACAAGGCCCCCTGTTGAAGGGAGAGAACTGCTGCTGCACTGGAGGTAATTTTGAAGTGCCAGGCAGGACTGTTGTGTTATGGCAATTTTGCTGTACTACACTCCATAAATACTGCATCGTGTGTGTGTGCGTTTCAATCTTGCTGATTCAATCCCTGTGAATATACGCTATCTACGTGGTTACTGGAATATAGAAAGTACCAGGGACTTCCAAAAGAACCAGCCAATCTGTCTCAGAAGGCGTACAGCCAGCATGCTCCTTAGAGGTCAGGCTGGTGAGACTCCATCGCATTTACTTTGGACATGTTGTCAGGGGAGATGAGTCCCTGGATAGACACCATGCTCGGTTACGTAGAAGGGCAGCGGAAAGGAAGGCCCTCAGTAGGATGGCTTGACCCCGCGGCTGTAACCAGGGGCTCCAACATGGCAGGTGTGAGGACGGCACGGGATCTGGAGGTGTTTCTGGTTGTGTTGTACACAGGGCCACGGAGTCAGACCTGACTCAACAGCACCTAACAACAAGGCTTCTAGTGATTCTGACTCATAGCAACCCTAGAGGGCAGAGTCGACCTGCCTCATCCAGTTTCTGGGGTTCTGAATCTTTGTGGAAGCAAAGTGCCACATCTTTCTCCCCTGGAGCAGCGGGAGGGGTGGGGTTCAAACTGCCTGACAGTGACCTGACTGTGTGAACAGGGCTCTTACCCATTTTAAGTGTGGTTTAGCTTGATTTGCATCCGTGATCGGTTTCTTTTTAAGTTACCAACCACTCCCCCATCATTTTGTACATCTGTTCAAGGAAAATATAATGATCTTGGTGACAGTGCCCTGAGGATCCAGTTGGGGGAAACGTGTCGACTCTCCTGGCACGGCGAGTAGCTATTCCATAGATGTGAATCAAGTCAGGCCTGTCACGTTGCCAAGACCTGACATTTTCAGTAAATGAGACTTCACCCCTGCCCTGGGGACACACACACACACACACACACACACACACACACACAGTACAGCACAGCACAGGTAGGGTTACTTATAAACCAGATATAACCGTCCCAAAAGACCTAGTGTGAAGACGCCTCCAGTCATCACTACTCAACCAGTGGGTTTTGCCCAATGTGGTTGTAAATATCTGCTGTTTACCAGGGACCAGTAGAAGCGAGGTGAGTAGGACCAGCATTCCTGCTGTCCTGATAAGGAGTCCACATCCCACTGAAGGAGGGAGATTAGTCAACAGAAGAATGCCACGTGAGACAAAGGCGGGGTAGATCAAGAAGAACGCTGAACCAGGCGACGGCATGTCCAGGAAGGTGATGAGTGAGGATGCTCTTCGCTTCTCGCAGCCGAAAGCTGTGCTCCCGCTGACCTCAATGTAAATGAGGAGAGAAACGCCACGAAATCAGGTCTCGGAAGGACTCACTCTACCAGGTGTGGGCACTACCGCCATCAAACGCCAAGCTCACTCTCGATTCTACTCCTGGAGACGCTCTCGGGTAGACCTGCGTCTGTGGGTTTCTGAGACTGTAACTCTTTATAGGAAGGAGTACAAGGCCTCATCTTTGTCTCGAGGAGAAGCTGGTGGTTCCAAACAGCTGCCCTTGTGGTTAGTAGTAACTACTTCAAAATGCTCTCAGTGTCCGAGCTCCTCCCACCTCTCTGCTCTGTGTTGGCTTTGTTATTTTCCATCTAGCACTGCTTCTTGTTGGAATCAAGATGGCGCCACGAATTGCTGGCCTGACAACACCTCTTTTGTGTTTCGAGGGGGTGGAGGAAGGGAATGAGATCGAAAGAGAACCCCCAAGCCAGCCTTTCATCACAGGCTCCGAGTAAGTCCCCTATCCACACTCAGACGAACTCCTGACAAGGAGCATGAATGGGATGTGGTCGTGTTGGGTGAAGAGGTGTTGAAGTGGAAGGCGACGCAATCGCCAGGCAACGTCTCCCTGCGCACTCAGCACTTGGCCCGTCTCAGAGGATGAGTGAGAGTTCTCGTAGTTTGCTCAGGCTCTGAGAGAACCCCCTGTAAGGTGTGAACAAGCACAGATTACAGGGAACTTCAGGGACTCTCATTTGTTTTGACACTAGGGCCTGTGCTGGGACCAGGCTGGCAATGGGGGATGAGGCTGAAGTGGGTGCTAGAGGTTAGAATTTGTCAGACTTTGTGAGTGAAGCTAAGAATCTTGGCTTTTGTCTTGAGGAAACGAGTAATCCACTGAGAGGTTCAAAACAGTGAAGTACATGAGATTGGATAGGTCTCTTCGGCACCACAATTTGAAGCAGTGCAATAAACAGAATGAACCATGGGTGAGATTAGAAGCAGAATTCTCTTGATAACTCAGGGAGGAGACCTGGTAGCTGGCAAAGAGGGTGAGGTGAAGGACAGGAAGGGAGCCAGAGACCATGTTTTGGTTTGCTTTGTTTTCTGGACTCAAGTCCTCCTGGAGATGTAAACACGTGTGCTAGTACATCTGGCAGATCAGAATCTCAGAGCTGGCTGTTTAGCTGTGACCCAGTCTACATTTAAACAACAACAACAAAAACCCATTGCCCTTGAATCAATTCTGACCCCTAGAGACCCTATAAGCCAGAGCTGAATCACCCCCAAGGCTGTAATTTTGTTAGGGACATCTCATGTGCTTGGGACCTGTATGTGGAGAAAACGCCACACCTGGTAAGGTCAGGGCTCATTAAAAAAGGGGGGAAGGCTCGAGGAGGGGAAGGCTCGAGGAAGGCACAGGGCCAGGCACTATTTTGTTCTCTTGAGTCCGAATTGACTCCGTGTCACATAAAAACAGGCATCATCTTTAAGAAAGCAGGCGATCGCATCGTTCTCCCACAGGCCACTGGTGGCTTTGAACTGCTAGACTTTTGGGTAGCAGATGAGCATAACCACTTGGCCCCTAGGGCTCTTAGCCAATATATGTTGTTATAGTTAGGGGATTGGCAGCTATCCAGTCTGTTCTCAATGTAGATGAGGATGAGCCAGTTGAGTAGCTACATACTGTATATACACAAGTATACGCCTACCCGAGTATCAGCCGAGGTACCTAATTTTACCACAAAAAGTGCATTAAAATGTGCAGAAAAACTTGGCTTATACACGAGTATATACGGTAAATATATTTTGTAAATGCCCATGGCCTTCCCAAGTAAGCGTTATTATTATCAGGTCCCCTGAGTCCGTTTTGACTCATGTCAATTCCGTGTGCAACAGAGAGAAACATCCCCTTTTCCCGAGCGTGCTCCTGTCAAGTTTGAGCCCATTGCTGTGGCCATGTGTCACCCGTCTCCTTGGCTGTCTTCCTCTCCTGCACTGACCTTCTACTTGACCAGTCATGATGTCCATTTTCTAAGGACTGCTCTCTCCTGATAGCATATCCAAAGGATGTGGGAAGAAATCTCACCCTCCTTGCTTCTTAGGAGCATTCTTGCTGTACTTCTTCCAAGACAGAGTTACTGAGGACCAAATTTTGTTTCTTCTGGACATCCATGGCGCTCTCCGTATTCTTCCGTAGACAAGGCAAAGTGTTGTAGGAAACGCAGTATGTGCCAAGTAAGGTACAGCAAAGCCTAGTGAAATGAGGCGTACCTGTGCCTGCGTTTTATGAGAGAGATGGGGAATGAGAGATTTTACATGAGGCAACGAGCAGATGTCCTGCAACGTAGCAGACCACGGATACGGTCATGGGTCATCAAGACCTTGGGAATGCGCTTAGTTAGAAGGAACTTAGGCTTCAGTAAAAATATCTGTGTGTGTGTCTGTGTGCGTGTGCGTGTGGTATGCATATCAGTTTGTGTATGCACGTGTAGGTATGTGCACAGGTGTGTGAGTGTGTGTGAGCCATAGATGTATATGTGTGCATATGCTAGTGGGTAGAGATGTGAAAGTGTGTATACACACTTGTGCCTGTGTAGGTGGGAGTGGGTACAACGTGGTTGTGTGTATCTGAGCATCTGTTCACGTGTGAAGGGGAGGGGTTAAGGGTTATAGCAATAGTTAAGACTTGAAGAAGCATTTTACGAGAGGCAGAGCTCCCTCCAGGCATCCAGCCCTGTGCCAACGTGACTGCTGACTGACTGCAGAATAACCTCCTCTCGGGCACTCTGTCCAGTGCCCCTTTTCTGGGTGGCCTTTGTGGCTGGCTGGCTGGCAGACCTGGCGTGTTGGCCAGCTGAAGGGTCCATCTCATCACGGAGAATGTATGAATTAGGCAGGCACCACCAGAGTGCCCTACCGTTCCTTGAGTGGTGGTGGGGTGTCATGGGGAAAGTCTAGAAGTTGGAATCCTGCCGGCCAGGCTGGAAGCCCATTCTGCCCTTAGCAGCTGTGGCCTTGACAATGAGAAAGGGCCTGTGATTGGCAATAGACAGATGGAAGCTGATGTTAGTGCTGCTAGTGACGAGCTCTGTGACCCGGGGCAACCACGTCATGGTCTAGGCCCCGTTTTCTATCCTCCTTAGAGTGAGGTTTACATCATCACTCCAAGGGCCCTGCTGCTGCCTGAAAGGTTGGAGGTGCCTCAGAAGAAATATCTGGAGCTCTTTCACCATGAAACTGGGCATTGAAAACCTCCAGGAGCCCAGTGGGTGCCCACGAGTCAGGGATGATCCCACAGCAGAGATAACAGGAGTGAACGTGTATGGTAAAGCCACTAGTACAAATCCTAGCACACAAGGGACACTCTAAAAGTTACAGCGATTATGACTCTTGGCCTCTGGACTCGTTTTATCAGGGTGCCGGAGCCAAGCAATGTCAAATGGTGACTTAAAACAACAGAGCCGCATCATCCCACTGTTCCATGAGTCTGGAATCACGGTGTCCCCAGGTTGGTCCCTCAAGAGGACTTTCAGGCAACGCCTGTCCTTTGCCTGGCTCCTGCCTTCTGGTGGGGGTCGACCATCCTCAGTGCATCACTCCAGCCTCGGCTTCCATCGTCACCCAGCATCCTGCAGGGTCTCTCTCTGCCTCCTATGTAAGGAGTGCAGTCCAGGTGCCCGTCCAGAGCATGTTTCCTCAGCCTCATCCACCCTGGCCTGACTGACATCGCTCTTTGTTGGGAGAGCAGGGGTAGGGGGTGGGGATGGGGATGTCCTGTACGTGGTCGCAGTGTTAGCAATGCTGCAGGTCTTATCCCACGCCCTGCCAACCGCATTTCTCACCACCACTTAGGACAAAAATGACTCCAGACATTGGAAGGGATTGTGAAGACTCAGGCCCCTGCCTCACAGTGATGACTTAACTACTCCTAGTGTTTTCAGAGGAACCCTGGTGGCATAGTGGTTATGCATTGGGGCTGATCACCACAAGGTCAGTATTTCGAAACCACCAGCTACTCCAAGAGAGAAAGAAGGGGCTTTCTACTCCTCCAAAGAGTTTATGGAAACTCACCGGAGGCGCTCTACCCTGTCACTATGAGTCAGGATTGACTTGATGTCAGTGAGTTGAGAGCGTTGTTACGAGTGGCCAGTCCCTGGAGAGGGACATCCTGCTTTGCAAGTAATGGGGTGGCAGAAGAGTGGAAGATCCGCATGAAGATAGATTGACACGGTGACTGTGCCCATGCACTCAAAGACAATGGTGAGGGTGACACAGGACCAGGCCATGTTTTGTTCTGTTGTCGATGGGGTTGCAATGAGTCAATCAAATTGATGACACTTAGCAGCAACATCCTAGAGATGCAGGAGAAGCCTTGGTAGTGCAGTGGATTGGGCATTGGGCTGCTGCCTGCAAGGTCAGTGGTTCAACACCTCAAGGCTCTCTGTGGAAGAAAGACCAGCTAGGCTGATCTCATAAAGACTGAAGTCTGGGAAGCCCTACGGAGCAGTTCTATTTTATCTTATAGGGTCACTGGAAGTGTCCTGTGGACACAGTGTTTGATGGTGAATGAGAGGCTGCTGGTCAAGTCTTGACAGGAGTTGCGTGGAGAAAAGATGGGACAGTTTGTGGCACAGATTACAGCTCTGGGAAGCCGCAGGGAGAGTCCTGCTCTAGTTCATGGCATTATTGATTTGGAATTGAGTCGGCAGCAGTGGGATTATTCTAAAATAAATCGGTCCCCGAATGGTGCAAATTGTTTGGGTCCAACTAATAACGGAAAGCCACTCGGTGTCACCAGGGGAGGACGTCCTTGAGGTCTGCTTCCATCAAAAGCACAGCCCAGAGAGCCTCTGGGGCCACAGCTCTGCTCTGTAAGGCCTGGGTAGCCATGCGTCGGAATTGCCGCGATGGCCTTGTTGTCTCTCGTTGGGTTCGAGATTGCCAAAGAAAGGCCCTAGCACTGAAGAAGTGCTCCTTAATCCAGAGCAATTCCTACTTCCTCAGAAAGAAGAAGCAAGTCAGTCAAAGCAGTGTCCTCTGGGAGGAAGTCGACGCCAAGTGTATTTTCCCAGTCACTGGATGGCCCTGCTTACATGGGAACAGTGGGGCGATTGGAAGCTGGTTCGGGGAGGGAGTGTTCCAATGCTCAGCTCTAGGTCCCACAGTGAGGGGCATGCCCGCCCTCAGAGGGCAGTGTGCTCACAGGCTCGGCCACCATTTCTGAGCTAGTCCAAGAGCACTGGGATGGGAGCTGGTGAGCAACATCCTCCAACACTTCCCCCTTTTGGATGACTATGTCGCTGGACTGAGCATCAGGGACACACACCTGGGATTCAGCATGGTGTGTTTTGTCTCTGGCATGATTGTTTCTCTTCCTCCTTTTTATCACTCCTGCTGCTGCTGCTGCTGCTGATGTTGCCTTTATGACTTCTGTTAGCCTGTTCTATAGAAGAGAAAGGAGCCCTCGGGGGCGTAGTGGTTATGAGTGGGGCTGCTAACTGCAAAGGCAGCAGTGTGAAAACATCAGCCGCTCTGCAGGGGAAAGATGGGGCTTTCTACTCCCAGAAAGAATTCCGGTCTCTAAAACCCACAGGGCCAGTTCCACCCTGACCTATAGGATCACGATGAGTCAACATCGACTCCCTGGCCATGAGTTTGGTTTTAGGATGGAGAAAGGTCACCTCCAGGCTGGGCTTGAGGCACAGGTACTTTCCCCTTCTGTTGTCCGGGTTGACTAAAGAAACAAATCCAATGACACTCATGTGTGTACGAGAGAGCTTTATATCAAAGAGCAATTGTATATTGAGAAAACATCCCATCAAGTCCAGATCAATTCCCTAAGTCCAATATTAGCCCATGTGTCAGATACTAGTCCATAAATTCCTCTTCAGACTCACGCAGTACTTGCAATGATGCTGAAAGCAGGAAGATCACAGGCCGGTGGGCGAAAAGTGTTGTGGATCCAGTGGTGGTGGAAGCATCTCAGCACGGGCCCAGGTTTCAGCGTAGCTCTACATGGCTTGCCAACAGGAAGACAAAAGCAGAAAGACAGGAGTCCTCATGAGATGGGAAGGCCACGCCCTCAAGGAGACACCATCAGGCTGTGACCTGATTGACAGGCTAAACTCCACCCCGTCACTCATAATACCCTCAAATTGACAGGAGATTATATACCTACTATAGCTGACCAGACCTTAAAGCCACAGCAAGAATCCAGGGTCCCCACCCCCTACCATGTGATTCAGAGCTAATTGTACTTGTCGCTGGTGCCAGATGGGCAAAGAGCTTGCAGTCATTCTGACCTTAGGCATGGAGGAAGTTTTATTAATGAGCACACCCAGCCCTCTAGGGTCACATAAGCCAGTGTCACCGTGAGTTTACCATCTCAAGCTTTCAACTGGTTGTGTTAAAAAAAATACACACAAAAAAAAACGACCCTTAAATATAAAAAGACCAGCAATGCTGCTTCAGAGGTTGGAGAGGCGGGAGGCATGATTTAATCACTTTGTTAGCAGACACAGATGTCTTTGTAAGAAGTATTTTTGTCCACCTTACCAAGACATTGAAGACTCCCCACCTTGCACCTCCCACAGTACACAGGCACACACACGTGTGTGGACATGCATGCATGTCCGAACAGATAAGACAAAACACACACGTGTGCTCACACGTGTCCATCCACTCACACATGTGCAAGCACACACTTATGCACATACACGCATGCGTGTCTGTACACAGGGATGAGCATGCAACACTCCCAGGCACACATGGGCACACGCATCTACAGCACACACACAAATGCTCCCCTCCATTCACATCCATGCACACAGACATGTAGACACACAGGCGTGGGCGTGCACACAGACGCCCAGAAACACCCTCACCACCAGCAGTTCTGTTTCCTTTGCGGCTTTGTTTTTGCCTCTAAGATTAAAAGGAGACATTGTCTTCTCCCCAGAAACATTCTTGCTCAGACGACATTTCAGCTCTGCGATCCGGCGATAAGGTCTGAGCCTTGGACTAATTATTTTCCAACAATACATGTGCCATGTGGAAGCTGGTTGTGGCAGCGCTTCCGTGCCGGGACCCAGGCTGCATAGATGATCCATTTCAACATGCCTTCAAAATATGTATTTTTCCCCTCGTGATTGATGAGGGTGAGACAGCATGCCACTGTGGCGATTTGCTTTTATTTTTTTTTCATGGTTCCGAGGGTAAATGGTTGGCGTGGAGGCTCTCCGGCATGAGTCAGCTGGCGCTCCTTGCAAAGGCGTTCCAGTGGGCGGAACCCTCCGGAACAGAGCACCGAACTGGTTAACACATTGGAGAGAACTCAGCCGTGAAGAAGCTTGAACACTGGTTGCCATTATTAATGGTCAGTCAGTATACATTCTATATGTATCTCTACGTCTGACTGCTTTTACCAAAGGAAAAGCCCAGCTCTTACTGTTCCACGACTGTCGAGTCAAAGGTTTGTCTCTTCTTCCCCAACCCAGCCCAGGTATTGGGTGCTGGTCTCCAAGCCAGGAACAGACCTTGGAAGAGGGTCAGAAACAAGATGCCAGAGGAAAGGATAAAGTCTCCATTTAGTCGGACCAAAAACCCAGAGGACTTGGGAACACCCCTGCTGGCTCATGTCTTCTGGAAAGAAAGCCAGGCTCCAAAAGGGAGCCGGATGTGGCTGCTCTTGGCTTTTTGCTGCAGCGTCCCTGCCTAGTGATCTTCCACTTCAAAATGACATGTCCTGGCCACCTAGAGGGAGTAGGGGGGTTCAGTGCGAGGGAGGTGGGGGCAAGGGGACACTGGACATTAACAGGCCCCAAACAGGAGGGATTATAAAAAGCTGTAAGAAAACATTGATGTGGAACCTGGATGAGTCAATGAATTCCCTGAAGTGCTTATTCATGGGGCTGCTACCCGCAAGATCTGTAGTTCGAAACCACCACTCTGTGGAGAAAGATGAGGTTTTCTACTCCCATAACGAGTTAGTCTCAAAAGCCCACAGGGACAGTTCTACTCTGCCCTATGGGACCACTGTGAGTCAAGATCACCAAGAATGCTATCAGTGAGGGTTTCTGGTTTGGGCAAGGCTTGGCCAAGCGGGCAGTTAATTGGACTCCTTCCTCAGGCAGACTAGCTCCTCATCCTGGCATGTGGGAGGTGCCAGGCACCAGGTAAGACCCAGGAGTGATCAGGAGCCTGGACATCTTTGCTGAAGCCTAAGCAAGCACAGGTGCATACTAATAATCAGGATGGAAACCATAAAACCCAAAATCCTACTGCTATTGAGTCTCATAGAGACCCTCTGTAGGGTGTCCCAGGGGGTAAATCTTTACAGGAGCAGACAGCTCCTTCTTTCTCCTGCAAAACAGCTGGTGGGTTTGAACTGTCAGCCTTGTGGTTAGCAGTTACGTGCTTCCCAGATGGTGCCACCAGGACTCCTTCATCCCTCACTGTAGAGAAAGCACAATGGCCCGGCCACTCTGGAAACAGCTGGACACTTCCTCAGAAAGCTGAGCGTAGAGCTCCGTATGACCCGCCAAGCTCACCCTGTTGTTATTAGGTGCCATTGAGTCGGTTCTGACCCATAGCACCCCTGTGCACAGCAGAATGCAATCACCGCCCGGTCCTGTGCTGCCCTCACTGTCGTTCCATTGTTGTAGCCACGATGTCAGTTCATCTCATTGAAGGCCTTCCTATTTTTCCCTACTGTACCAGGCATGATGTCC
Source organism: Tenrec ecaudatus (assembly GCF_050624435.1). Lineage (NCBI taxonomy): Eukaryota > Metazoa > Chordata > Mammalia > Afrosoricida > Tenrecidae > Tenrec > Tenrec ecaudatus. The sequence goes on from NC_134547.1 coordinate 72,211,015, forward strand.
TTCTCTGGGGACTGGTCTCTTCTGACAACATGTCCCAGTATGTGAGATGAAGTCTTACTATACTTCCTGCTGCTGTTGCTGCTGCTGCTTCTACTACTACTACTACTACTTTTCTTAGATTTGGCTTTATTTTTCTTTTTAAAAATCATTTTATTGGGGCTCATACAACTCTTATTACAATCCATACATACACCAATTGTATACATTTGTACATTCATTACCCTCATCATTCTCAAAGCATTTGCTCTCCACGTAAGCCCCTGGCATCAGCTCCTCATTTTTCCCCTCCCTCCCCACTTCCCCCTTCCCTCATGAACCCTTGATAATCTATAAATTATTATTTTGTCATATCATACACTGTCCGACGTCTACCTTCACCCATTTTTCTGTTGTCCATCCCCCAGGGAGGAGGTTATATGTAAATCCCTGTCATCGGTTCCCCCTTTCCGCCTCACTCCCTACATCCTCCCAGTATTGCCATTTTCACCACTGGTCCTGAAGGGATCATCTGTCCTGGATTCCCTGTGTTTCCAGTTCCTATCTGCACCAGTATACATCCTCTGGTCTAGACAGATTTGTAAGGTAGAATTGGGATCATGATAGTGGGGGGGAAGCATTTAGGAACTAGAGGAAAGTTGTATGTTTCATCGTTGCTACATCACACCCTAACTGGCTTGTCTCCTCCCTGAACCCTTCTGTAAGGGGATGTCCAGTGACCTACACATGGGAATTGGGTCTCCACTCCGCACTTCCTCCCTCATTCACAATGATGTGATTTATTGTTCTTTGATGCCTGATAACTGATCCCTTCATTACCTCGTGATCACACAGGCTGGTGTGCTTCTTGCATGTTGGCTTTGTTGTTTCTGAGCTAGATGGTCACTTGTTTGCCTTCAAGCCTTTAAGACCCCAGACACTGTATCTTTTGATAGCCAGACACCATCAGCTTTCTTTACCACATTTACTTATGTACTCATTTGTTGTCAGCAATCATATTGGGGAGGTGAGCACACAATTATATAATTTTTGTTCTTTCATGCTTAATAGCTGATTAAGGAGCACTCTGGCTGTATTTCTTCAAAAACACTTTGGTTTGTCCTTTTAGCAATCCATGGCACTTTCAATATTCTCCTCTAGCACCACAATTAAATACACCAATTTTTTCACTCTGTTTCCCCCAAACAATGAAAGGCAAGAATGCAGATAAATACGTGTCCACCCAGTGTCCATCCACACGCAGATGGATGCAGAAACTTAGTGTGGCACAGACATACCAGGGAATAGTCTTCAGTCTCAAAGAAACAGAAGTCCTGAGCAATGCTGCAACATACATTCACCCTTATTAACCTAGTACACGGAGACAGGTCAGGAGCCCTGGTGGTGAAGTGAGTCACATGGTGAGCTGTTAACCCCAAGCTCAACAGTTTAAAACCACCAGTTGCTCCACCGGAGAAAGATGAAACTTTCTACTCCCATAAAGAGTTACAGTCCTGGAAACCCACAGGGGCAGCTCTACCCTGTCCAGGTGGGTCACTTTGCATTATAATCTACTCAATAACCTTGAGCTTAGATTGTTTGTTTTGAAATGAGATAAATAAGCCAAAAGCAACAAATATTGCATGGTCCCACTTTTTGGTCTCATAAAGAGTTTCTGAGGCTTTCTGGTCCCATAAAGAGTTACCATCTTGGAAACCGACAGGGGCAATCCGTTCCTATAGTAGGCATTGACTCAATGGCCGTGAGTTTGGATTTTGTCAATGATGATGGTTGAACAACATGATGTCACTAATTATACATGTAGAAATGGTTGAATTGACTGATTTTTGTCATATATATATATATTTTTTTCACATAAACCAATGCAGAGAGCAATAATAACAAAGTCCATGATCCAGAACGGAGGGAGGGGGAGTTTGGGAAGATTCCAACATATCCACCCCAAGAATGAACCACTGATGGGTGGAAGCCTAGATAAGTGTCCTGGGCCCATCCCTTCCTGTCCCCTCCCTGTGTATGACGTCCTCAGAGCCACCACTGCCCATTCTGCCTGGGACCTCGCTGCCTGTGTCCTCTGGAGCACTGTCTAGGATTTCATTTCCTTTCCTGTTTCTCAAGCAGAAGCATCAGCCCTGGGAGTGCTCACCTCGTGCCCATACTCTTGGTGCTTTGGTTTGGAAAGGACTAAGTATGGGTGGAGATTGAACTACAGTTACTGGTTCAGGACAAGATCCGTATCAAGGTCAGATTGACTTAGAGAGGTCTCTGTCTCTGCAGGTGTCCTTGAAAGGGGCTGCTTCCTTTCTTAAAGTGGGAGGCACCCTGCTTTGTTGTTGCTGCTGCTGTTGTTGTTGTTGTTGTTGTTGTGTGCCATTGAGTTGGTTCCAACTCAGAGTAAATCTGTGAAAGACAGAATGGAACACTGCCTGACCCTGTGCCATCCGCACACCTGTTCTTAGGGTTAAACCCATCCTTGCAGCCACCGTGTCCGTCCGTCTTGTCTTAGGCCTTCTTCTTTTTCGCTGCCCTCCACTTGACCAGGGATGATGTCCTTCCTCCTCCAGGGACTGGTTGTTTCTCCTGACAACATGCCCAACGTAAGTGAGGCAAAAGCTCAACTTCCTCGCTTCTAAGGAGCACTCTAGCTGTATTTCCTGGAAGTATTTCCTCCAAAACAGTTGTCTTTGCTCGTTGGGCATTCCATGGTACTTTCTGTACTCCTCACCAGCACCTTCATTCCGATGCATCAATTCTTCTTCAGTCTTCTTTATTCCGTGTCCACCTTTCACATGCAATTGGAGGTTGCAAGGTTGCAACCCACTGGAACATATAAACCCTTTGCTCCATCCCAGAAGCCCTATCAAAACACACTCCACTGCCACCTGTTCAATTCCAGCTCACAGAGACGCTGCAGGACAGCATAGTACTGCACCTCCCACCCCACCCCATGGATTTCTGGGGCTGTATTTCTTGATAGGAGTAGACAACCTCATTCTCCTCCCATGAAATGATTGTTGGGTTTGAATTGCTGACTTTGTGCCTAGCAGGCCCACAAATAACCCACCCCACCACCAAGGCCTATAAAATAAGTAACGTGCACTGGGTCCAGCCTTCTCAATGGATTTGTCCCTTGCTACCACGCCAGTGAGATTATTTCTTCTCCTTATCTTCCTCTTCTTTTTCTCCGTCCTCTCCTTCTTCCTCCTCCTCCTCTTCTCTATCTTCTTCTTCGTCTTTTTTTTAAACAGTGCCTTTGTGAATCCTGTAACTTCTTCCAGACAAATGGCTGCTTCATCTTTGAGGCAGTGATTTATGTCCCCGGCAAGAAAGTCCTTGGTAAAAATGCCCCTCCTTCCTAATAAAAGAATAACAAAACACTTATGAAAGGGAGACGGAGCTTCAGACAAGTGGGGACGGCAGGTTCCAAGCGCCGTCAATGGTTGAAAGAATGTGCATATTTTAATTAAGGATTCCAACCTTTTTTATTTCTTTTTTCTTTTACAAGGTCCCTTATGAAAGATAGACTCTCTTCCACATTTACTTTGCGTTGGAAGTGACAGATGAAATTAATATGCTTCATAAATTTCCATCACGGAGGGTCAATTAACAAGTGTACTAACCTTGTGAAAGTCATTTTGAAAGACTAGTTATGTCTGCAATATCCCCTGTCAAATTAGGTAAAAGTGAGGAACTCAGAAGGCTGTCAAGTAAACAGCAGTGTAAGATTCAGAGTAATTGCATTTTTGATCAGGTAAATGAGTTTTCCTACAGTTGTAATTTAAGAAACAGGAAATGAATGGCAGAGGACTAAAGATTTTCAAACTTTGAGTGTATAAATATAAATGATGTGTGTGCACCTGAGAGAGAGAGAAAGAGGGAGGGAGAGAGAAAGGTGGGGAGAGGTTGGTGACACAGAGATTACAGAACTCTACTGCCACCCCAAAGGTCAGCTGTTCAAAACCACCAGTGCCACCTCAGGAGAAAGGTATGACACAGTCCGTTTCCATGAAGATTTAACTCCCAGAAAACCTCACTTCCATCCAGTCCATTCTGCCTCAGAGGGACCCACAGGACAGAGCAGAACTGCCCCGTGGGTTTCCAAGACTGTAACTCTTTATGGGAGTAGAAATCCTCATCTTTCTCCTGTAGAGCAGCTGGTGGTTTCAAACTGTTGACTTTGAAGTTAGCAGCCCAGCCTCTAACCCCAGGGCTGCTCCCCATAAAGACTGACATCCTTAGAAACCCTCGGGGGTCAGTTCTTCTCTGTCCTGGCAGGTTCTATCAGTTGGACTTAACTCAGCAGCAAGAGGTTTGGTTTGGATGCATGCATGTGTATGTGTGTGTTAGTATATCTATTGTGGGTGTGTATTCATCGGTACGTCCACATCCACGTAGGGAAGGCAGGGAGGAGAGCCACTGGTAAGTGTGGGTATGATGTGTATGTGTACCTGTACACGCACATAAAGGGCTCATGGAGAAATGGACTTGAGAGGTAATGAATTTTTACAATCTTTGAAGCCCTCTCATATGTGCGTGTGACTACATGCGTATTGTGTGCATGCCTTCATCTGCAGACACACATAGAGAGGTCAGTGGGGGTGGGAGTCTCATGAAGGTGCCAATCAAAAGGAAGTCAGTTCCATGTGCCCCCGTCAAGCCCAACCCCCAGGCCACCACTGAGGTTGTCCTCCTACCAACTCTGGGTCCATGACTGCCTAGTGCCCACCTTCCCCCCCCAGCCCACTCAGCTCCCTTTGCTGCCATGCCCACCTCTCACAGTCCACAAATGAATCCCTACACACCTGCCCTGAGCTGGCCACTGCTCTCAGCCAGGGACACACAGGATGGCCATGCCCTTGTGGAACTGGCATTGCCCTGGGGAGGAATCAGGTTGGCTTCCCAGCTGAGGGTCAAGTATTTGGTTCGGAGCCAAGAAGAGAAGCCTGGAAGCAAACTAGCCCTGGGCCCGTTTGGGGCAAGCTGAGTGCTGTCGCCTCGTGCCAAACCTTTCTCCCTGGGCACAGGGTTTCAGACAGAAAGGTTGAACAGCAGCCACCAAACCCTGTGGGCAGAGGGCTTCCCTCGGCCAGGGCTGTGGCCCACTCCCTTCTTCTGTGATCCCCCCTCCTCCGAGCTTCTTGCCTGTGTCTTCCTTGAAGTCCCTGTTCTGTGGTGTTTCCATAAGTTTGTTGTGACCGGGGGGTGACCTGGGGTGACTAGTTAGAACCTTGGTTGGATCTTGAGCTCATTGGTCACATGAATCACTGGAGCTTCAAATTTGGCTGGCATCTCGGCGATGTGGGTCTTGGGGCACATGGACTCCCTTATCAGCAGGTCTGCTCCCCAAGTGTGAAATGAGGTGGCCATGCAGCAAAAAGCCTTGTGTATACACTTTATAGACAGGATATCTAAACACATTTTATAAATATATTAATATACTGTATATACATAATAAATGAAAACTTTATAATCTATTGTAACTCTGTATATACATAGATATTAGGGGCGGTGAACAAGAGGGAGGCTGTCAACGAGAATGACTGATCTAGTGGCCACAACAGTGGGCTCAGACATAAGCACACCTGTGTGGAAGGCACAGGGCTGGGCAGTGTTCTGCTCTGTTATACATTGTGTCGCTATATGCCCCCAACCGATTCCACAGCACCTTACAACAACATATAGAGAAAGTGCTGTGTGTGTCACGGGGTGGGGGGGTGAGCTTCAAAGGATCCATGTACAAATGGACTGAAAGACACATATGGAAATCATGGCATCTTGCTAACCAACTTTGCCCCTGTGGGTGTATTTTTAAAACAACAAACGCACCTCCATCCAGTCAATGCTGATTCACAGACACCCGCTGGTTGCGGCTCAGTGCCTGGAACTGTTGACAAGAGTGGAAAGCCCAGTCTTCCTCCCAAGGAGCTGCTGGTGGTTTCAAACTGTCAACGATTCAGATCGCAGCCCAACATGTTACCACTATGCCATGGAGATTCTTTACTGGTGGGTGTCTAGAACAGCAAATGTTTTGTATCAAACCGGATTCTTCTTTATTCTTGAGTGTCTTATTTGGCCTTCCCAGGAGCAGAGTCTGGGTGTCCCCACGGCCATATATACCGAATGTGCACATGTATAGAGCGTGAATGTAATGTGTACACTGCCCTGGGGTTGATTCTGACTCAGAGCAATCCCGCAGGACAGAACTGCCCCACAGGGTTTCATCTGTACGGGAACCTCTGGGGGGCCAACGGGTTTGCGTCACTGACCTCGCAGTTGGCACCGCGATGCCTAACCAAGGGCGCCACCAGGACTCCTTCCGGCTAAGAGAAGGCAGGAGGAAATTTAGTCTGAGGGAAGCCCAGCCAGGAATTCTTGGGAGCTCTTTCCAGCAGTGCTACAGGCACGCCTCCCCTGGACTCACCCATGTTCCACCCAGGAGCTGCTGTCACGGTGAAGACTATTCTCAGGAGACCACTTCTGGGTGGCTCTGCTTGGGTGGGGAACACATCGCTTGGGCAGGATTGGAGGCCTAGAACGAGGCCTAGACCCATCGTTTACAGGGTCATCAGTCGGCGGGAGAGAGGGCATGGCCCAAAGAGGATCAGGCCACTGTCGCTTGTAGTGCAAGAGATCTGAAGGCTCCAATAGGAGCAGTCATCTCCCGTGTCAAGTGATAAAATTAAGGAAAAGGGAAAAATAATAAATTAGATAAATCAAAACCTTTATTACATCTTCCGTGCTTGTAAACCTCAGCTGCAGATCCCCAAGATGTTTTGGCTACAATGAAAATAGTGGAGTGCGGGGCTGGGGAAAGCCCAGGGCTAGACCGGGCACACTGGCCCTCCAATCCCAGCTCTGGCATCACTAGATGTGACACTTCGGTCTTGGGAAACGCCATCCTAGAGCCACTGCCAACTGCACTCATCCCACTCCAGAAGGTCAGGGATGCCCAGGCCCCAGTGCGGGGGCAGGCTCTGAAGTAGGGTTACAAAAAGCTAGGGCTTGTCTATGTCCACACTCCCAGGAGTACAAACTGTCTCGTGCACTTGTAAATGTCTCCCCTGAGCCATTCACTTCTGTGTCGTTGGCAGCACGGAGTAAATGACAGCCTTTGCTTAAAGGGGAGGCTTCCCAGGCTGAGTGATTGGCAGCTGTCACAGCTATTGGTGTGTTGACATGTGCGTTGGTGGCTTGAGATCACGGAGAGCAATTAGCTTAGAAATCGTGTGTGCTGCAAATGTAGATATTGATACCCAGCCTGATGTATGCAAACTTCTGGCTAGGCTACACGGTGGATTTGTAGGCCTCTTTCAAAAGCACGTTTTCTAAAACTTCCAGCCAGCCAGAAACCCAACAAAGGCCTCTTTGGTCAGGCTCAAAACTCAAACAAACTCACTGGCAAGCTATCAGTTCAGACCGATAGGGACTCTCTATAGATTTCTGAGCCCAAAGCATGGTAAGGGAGCAGACAGCCTCATCTTTCTCTACAGAGCTGCTGCTGGGTTGGGAGAGCTGACTAGGGTGAGCCTTCCCACACCTAACTCATTAACCAATACTAACAACCCCGTGCGGAGAAAAGATGGAAGTCGTGAAGGTTCGGGTCTTGCTTGAGCTCACAAGCCCACAATCAGTGTTCATGGAAGCAGCAGTCAAGAGACCGAAAGACGCATTGCATCGGGTCAGTCTGCTGCACAAGACTTCCCTAACATGTGGAAGAGCAAGCGTGTCACGGTGAGGACTGCGGAGTGCCTGACCCAAGCCACGGCATTATATGAAAGCTGGACGTTGAATAAGACCAAAGAAGAATGGATGCATTTGATTAACGTGCTGGCAAGCAATATTGAAAGTACCATGGACTCCCGAAAGAATGACTAAATCAGTCTTGGCAGAAATATAGCCATTATGGTCCTCAGAGGCAAGGGTGGGGAAATTTGGTCTCACATGCTTTGGACGAGTTGTCAGGAGAGACCAATCGCTGGAGCAGGACATCGCGGTTGGTACGGTGGAGGGGCAGGGGAAAAGAGCAAGGCCCTACAGGAGGCGATCCACCCAGTGGCTGTCACAGTGGGCTCGAGCACAGGAACAATCAGACAGTCGTCAGGATGGCACAGGACCGTGCAGTGTTTCCTTCTGCCGTGCGCGGGGTGGGAGTGGACTCACTAGCACCCAAGAACAACAAAGGGAGATTCTGGATAGGTTCTCTCAAAGACACAGGACAATCATGGCGACTTATTAGAAAGAAGCTGTAGGAAATGTTAAAATAGCTTGTAAAATAACTTGCAACAATTCTGAACTTTTCAAAACTGTACAATCTAGCATATGATATTGTATAACATATTTCTTTTTAATGTGCTTAATTAAGTAATAAGTGTTTCATAGAAGGAAAAAAAAAGCATTGTGGAGGAAAAGTCCAGGGAAGTTGTTCCAAGGAATTTTTCCTTTTTTTTTTTTTTCTATCACAAAAATGTTCCCGGTCATCCTTCACGGGTAGCAAGGGCTGTCCTAAGTGAGGTTCCTTGGCAAACCTTACCCCGTCCACCCTCCATCCTGCCCCTGCAAACTTCCTTTTGTTCCACAACGACAAGATCTGGGAAACGGACCAGGATTTGAGTTCCGCAAGGATGCTCAAGCTGCGGTTCGGACATGGGGATCACAGTGCACAGCCTTGGGGTGGGGGGTGGGGGTTAGAAAGATGGAACTGCCGCCTTCAGCAGTGCATAGACTAAGACAGAGGACACAGTGAGACACAGCAGCTCCTCGTTTTGACGTTTTTGTCCAATAAATGCCTCCATGATTTTGTGGCAATCCCGTTTCACTCACACTCATATGATGAATGATAATTATGTTACTTCTCCCTTATCTTAGTTGATGTTGTTAAACAATGGCGTCTGAAATTTCCAGGAAGAGCGGTTACTTGATTTGGGGGCTGCTTTAAGTAAACAGAGCTGACTTACTGAGTTTTTACAGGGCTTGATGCATGGCTTGCTCCCCATATTCCGTTGCTAAGGTAAGCTCCTTAAAAGCGATGGTGCAATATGATGTTTTTCGGCTGATTTGTCTGTTTCATTAATGATGGAATGCATTTTCCAGCACACAAATCCTATTTATGATGAAGACATTGCTGTTTGGTAGATCAATGTAAACCCTTACACTGTGTAATTTACCTGCTGTCCAATCTCATTTGAAGAGCTGTTGTCTTGTATCGCCCTAATCAAAAATATGCCCGGGTGTAATGAGCTATACATGTTGTGTCTAGTATTATTTATTTTTAATAAACTTTTGCTCACCCCCCACCACACTTTGGGAGACTGGAGATCTGTCATTTCTCCATGCCCTGTTCTTTTTCCCTTAACCAATTATCTTCCAAATGGGGTAATGATTCACAAAAATGCGAATGTTTTCCTTCTTTCCAGGATGGCTTAATGTGAAACAAATGATTAGAGAAATGTACAGGAGAAATAACAAAATGACTGGGTTTTAAAGCCAAGGCTGATAATTAATGAGTAAAGTAATTGTGTAAGCCAGGAGCCCTTGAGGGTGGTAATAATGAATGCGCTTGGGGTCTTTACCAAATGGTTAGGATTCTAAGTCCACCCAGAGATACTCTGAAGGAAAAGCTTGCCTATCTTGCAGGCTGTGTTGGTGCTTAGTGCTGTTGGGCCTGTCTGGCCCACGGTCGCTCAGTGGACAACAGAATAAACCACTATCGGTTCTGCTCTGTTCTTATAATCCCTCTTCTGTGGAAGTCCGTTGTTGCACCACGGTGTCAATCCAGCCCGTTGAGGATCTTCCTCATTGGTGCTGACCGCTCAGTGTATCAAGCACGCCTTCTTTCTTCAGGGATTGTTCTCGCGTTAGAACACGTCCAAAGTGACCTCCTTCTGTAACGTTAGCTACTGAAAACCGTACGGAGTACAGTTCTCTCCTCAGACTCATCGGGCCTCCATGGGTTGTGCTTGACTGGAGGGCAACTGGTTTCCTGTCATCGGGTGTAAAGGTAGAACAAGACTGAGACCCTTTCTGGAGTAGCAGACATTCGGCTGTTCCTGGTAATCCACATGGCCAGACACGCTGTTCCTGTTGTTGGATATCACTGAGTTAGTTCCACGCCCAAGCAAGCCTGAGTATGGCAGAAAGAAACGCCGCCTAGTCCTCTAGTCCTACACCATACCATGAAGGGTCGAAGAGGCCCCAATGTATCCAGCTACCCAGTTCATTGGAATTTCTTCCATCTGCTCAAATGAGAATATAACCCCGTAGACACCCTTCCCCTTGCATGTGGCCCTTTCCAACAATATGTCCCATGGATACCATCTAGAGCCACTGAGTCACTGGGCTGTGGTTATTCCACAGGCCCATTTGATTTATGCAAAAGCAAATATTTTGCTTGTCAAAAGCAGAGAAGGGGGTCATTTCACTAGTGTGGGTGGTAGTTGGTTCTTCTCCCTCTCCGTGCACAAGAACTCTGGGTGGGAAAAGGGAACTAGACACCGGCTTCTTTTCCTAAGAGCAAATCTCTTAGGAAATCCAGGGTTCAAAGATGTAGTGGGGGGTGTTTTCATCTACACCTGATAAGGACCAGCCCAGGACTTCATCCGGGGCTCAGCTGAAGGTCAGCTCTCCACTCCAGCACTGGAGAAAGAGGGCTGAGTTGGGCTCAGGAGAGATGATTCTGCCCTGCACTTCATGGGTGATTGTACAGATTTCAAGGGTGGGTTGCACTAGACTCTTCACTTGTTGGCTTTACGTTCAACACTCCGTGGAGCGCGCACCCTCATTTCCAGGGCTCCGTGTGACTGCACCTGGAGATCTGCATACCTAGCATGGGGTTTGTGGCCAGCTCTTTCATACCATGGTGTTGGCAACCGCCTTCAAGACATTCCTGATCCGTGTCCCAGGTACAATGGAATCAAATGCCTGCCGCTCTCTCCTCCCACACCATCGTCATGACCGGCTGAGAATCAGACCGTGGTGACCCACCGGGCTTTCCCTGACTGAGGCTGGGGAGCAGATTGCCTCCCTGACCTACTTCACCTTAGTCTGGAAGCTCGACTGTAACCTGTTTAATATCCTAACCAGACACAAGCCTCTCCTGGTGGATGGGTGGTGACTGCTCATGAGAAGCATTGACTGGAATTCACAGCCGGGTCTTCCACATGGAAGGCAAGGACTCTCCCACTGAGCTTCTATTGCCCCCATTTCCCTGGGAGTTTACAGACAACTTCCATCTTCTCTTCAGCCTCTACCCTGGGCAGCGTGAGATGGCCTGGAATGCACTTGGCCATTGGATGCAATGGAGTTTGCATTCTGCATCTACCCCAAATGACCTTGGGAGCCTTACACTCTTCACTTCTCCACCGTCAACCACAAAATGCTAACTTTTCTCAGTGCTGGTGAGAAGTCAGAGAGCCAAAGGCTTCAGCGGAGCATCCAGAACGATGGTAGCCTTTCCTGTGTGAGGTATAAGATGGCTGGGACCAAGCTGCCACCTCACCTCCTACGTGGAAGCCCATTCAGCACTCCACCATATTCAAGGCAGGTGCTTGGGTCCTTAGCAAAGTCACCTTCTCCGTGCTGACAGCTCCCCCAAAGACGTGCAGAAGGAATGGGTCTAAAGGCGGATCGATCACAATAAACCTTGATGCAATTGCTGTGTGTTGTGCCCGGGGCAAAGAAGCACGTCCAAAATTATAGCACAAACCTTGCCGTTAACAATATGCAGGTGTAAACCTCACTTCCCTTGAGCTCACCGTAATTATTTTCTGGGAAATCGTGGCTTCCTTTCTCTGGAGAACCAAGCTGCCCTCTGGCAGCATTGGGCCTCAAGACACTGACTGATCATCATGTTATCCCTTGTAAAAAACGGTTTTCTTTCTGGCACAGTAAGTGGGAGGCTTTGGGGGACAGTTGCGAGTACCCGATAAAGGCATTTGCATGAGCATGGGCATGTGGCTAGTCCCCCATTGTGTTGGCATGCTTTGAGTCCATGGCTGCAGGAATCATATCAAGCCATCTCCTTCGGAGTATCCTGCCTCCTGACTGAGCCTCTGCTTTCGCTGTCCAGTACACAGGAATGTGGTTTGAAGGGTGCCCCCTCCCTGCTAATGCGGTTGCTTTCTTCTCTTGAACAATTGTGAGTTAGAATGCTTGGTTATTAAGGCTTGACATCTTGAAATCTCTTGGGCATTCCCTGGACTGGCTTTAATTCCTGGTGTTGCGTGGATTGTCAAAGAGCACCCATATCCCTAGAGAAGCAAAGACCTAGGAGCCAAGGAAGCCAGGGTAGCCCTTTCCAGTGAGCATTGGCCTCGGATACAAACACCAAAAGTTTCTTTTTTGTTGTTTTTGTTCTCCCTGAGCGTGTAAAAGCAGAATGAACTGAGGATCAGAGAATGGTAAATCGCAACTTCACAATTCACTTGTTTGAGAGAAAAATATAAAAGATTGAAATAAGCAATATTTCTCATTAACCACAAGGAGACTAGAGCATAAATTACTAAACCAACCAAAGGAGAGGGTGGAGTGCGTTTCATAAAGCATTGTGTCAAATCTTCAAAGTTGTGACAGAAACAAGAGAAGCCCAGATGTTGACTGGGTGGGTGAAGTGAGGGAAAGTGCATGGAGCTAAGAAGGTCTGTCAGACAGAGTCAAACAGTCTCTGAGTGAATGCCCAGGCCGAGTCTGAAAAGAGGCAAGTGAGTGGACCACTGCTCCCAGCTCCTCGCCTGCTCAGTTCGACCCTTCAGAATTTCTGAGTGAATTAAATGGCTCATACAATCCTCTTGGTTGAGAGAGGAGACATCAGAGGCACTTGGCTTTGGCTAGTTCTTGAGAGATTCCACATAGCAGAACTAGCCACGCCTGGATTGGAACTTGGCATCGTGGACGATGCTATTTTAGGAATTGGTCCAAGGAACCAGTCAAGACTCTGACCAAGATTCAACCTGCAATCAGAAAGCATAGCCTGTATGGAGACAAGACCCGGCTGAGGAGCAGTGGGTTGGCTACAGGATAAAGTGCCAGTAGTTGTCTGATTAGAATTGAGATGAATAACTCAAAACAAATGAGAGAAGTATATTAATGCTATAAGTGTTTGGTATATGGGTGTTTTCTTATTATCTCCCTTAGAATACCCCCTAACACACACATTATTGCTTCTGTGATCATGGATTTGCCCCCAGCCCCCATATGTACTCTAGGGTACTGTCTTGGTCAAGATTTTCCATGCTCCAATCTAAAAGAACGATGCCCAGCTGCTATTGGGTGTCCCTTTCATCTGTCCCTATTGCATATTAGAGGGTGTGAGTCAGTGCAAAGGATGAAGAACATATTAGGGGATGCGGAGCCTGTCAGCCCTTAATTAGAGTCCATCCAATCCTTGGCTTGAGCTAAGTACTTCAGATGTTATTGAACTGATTCAGTCGCTCAAGAGTTTAAGAGTACAGCATAAGCCTGGGAAGAATAAACTTATCCCAAGGTTAACATCTTGGTTTGAATGCGAAATCTTTTTAAAAAGAGCAAAGTTATGAAAGACGTGCTTCAAGGTGACTTAAGTCAGAGGGTGCTACCAGCTAACGCAGTAATGAGGACCCAAGGTTAATGAAACATTTCATAGAGCTCACCTGCGAACAGAGCGGAACACAGATAGTGGGAGACTGCAATGACGGGGCCAGCATGTCTTCCCTTCTCCTCTGACACCCCAGCATTTGTAAAGTACACCTACTGAGCTTGCAAAACAGGAGGCCAGCCCCTGAAAGGATGGCCCATTATTAATATGCTAAGTCGGGTCAGGCCACCTGGAATTTACCTTTGAAAAGCTGACTTCCTCTTAAACCACTTTCTGGACAGAGCCCGCCAGAAAGCACAGGGGCCTGTGTGATGCTACAGACTAAACCTTACGGGATGAATTAGCAGCATGGTAAAGAGATCAGCTGGCTAGTGGCTATGGAATTCACCTCTCAATGGCATTTGGAAATCTTTCTGTCAGTGCACGCTCTGTTTTCGCAGCTCCACAGTGATGTTTCTTGCAAAAGGCTGAGGCACCTTGGAGACGGCAGGCATCATCTTGGATCTCAACCCTAGAAAGATGTGTTCACTTTAGACCAAAATACCCAGCAAGCATTGGGGAAGGGGAAGGGGGTTGGAACCACTTGCCAGATCCATGCAAACACCTAGGCTAAGAGAAGAAAAGCAAGCCAACCGCACTCACTGCTACCTGGGTGGGCCAACGTCTAGCCATCGTACAGGACAGGGTAGAACTGCCCCTGAGGACTTCTGCCGGTGTCACTCTTCGTGGGAGGAGATAGCCCCAACCTTCTCCCAAGGAGAGGCTGGCGGTTTCCTACTGCCAACCTTGCAGTTAGCCCAATGCGTAAGAAAATGTAGACTTGACAACGTTATCCAGAGGACCGTTCTGATGCCTTGCATTGTTGTTGTGAGGTGCTGGCAGGCCGGTTCTGACCCATCGCGGCCCTCTGTAGAATAGAGCAAGAACTCACCAGGCCCTGCACCATCCTGCTGTGTGAGCCCATCAAGGCAGCCACTGGTCCATCCATCTGGCCAGGGTCTTTTTCTTTTTCTGCTGCCCCCCAACTTTACCTTCAGGGCCTTAAACAGGACAAACCAAAGGCACGCGAATGAGGGGAACCATGTGCCCAGTTCAGAGGCAGATGGATTCCGCTGCACCACAGCATGTGTTCATCACCTACAACAGAGAAAATTACCGGTGGGTCACGATGGCAGATCAAGTCACTGTCCCGTTGGGGCTTGAGAAGCTAGCAAGGGACTACAATGACAATATATGCATAATTAGTGGTTAAGACAAAAGTAGGTTCCAGGATTGGTCGTTTTCTGTAACTACTTGAGGAAGGACTACGCCCAGGCTAAGTTCATCAGACGGACACCCTCAGGCAAGTCCCTGAGGTCTCTGTGGAAGCACCTCTCTGCAGAGTGAACCCACTTTCAACGGCATTCTTCACCAAGTCCAACTGCCTTTCCCTGGATTTCCCCAGACTTGTGTAAGGATAGCCACGTTGCTGGCTAAGTCGCCAGCAAGCAGTGGAGAAGTGGGGACAAATAGCTCAAACCGAGTGAGTCAGGCGAAGACTCACTGTGGAGTTTTGCTGTACACCCAAGGCCAAGTCCTTCAGAGGCTGAGCTCGCGTGCACTGCTTTTGCGGCAGCAGAGTAAGTGGAGCTACTGTATTGGAAAACCAACAGGCCTGGATCCTAGAGAGCAAATAGGGGGTGGTATTGGTCCAGGGAGAAAAGGAAACCTCCAAAATTCAAGTATGCTTTATCGTAGCGGTTCTCAACCTGTGGGCCGTGACCCCTTTGGGGGTCAAAGGACCCTTTCACGGGGGTCGCCCGATTCATCACAGTAGCAACATGACAGTGATGAAGTAGCGACGAAAATGATTTTATGATTGAGGGATAACAACAACAGGAGGAACTGCATGAAGGGGCCGCGGCCTTAGGAAGGCTGAGCACCACTGCATGACAGCGAGCCTTTCTGCGAATCTTAAATAAAACAAAGACAAGACAGAGACAAGAAGGAATCGTCCAGATGAAGAATATCTTCCGCAGGAGGCCATCGCCGTGTCTGCGGAATCCAGGCAAAATGGAAGGCCAAGAAAACCAAGGGAATTCATCACGGAATCTTAGCTGGTGGCAGAGCCATTCATCACCGCCAAGGGAAGGCGTGCAGAAGTGGGAAAGGAGCCGTGAGTGAGACCGACTTGCACATCAGAAGCATTTACCACCTTAGCTCAGGGCCTTCCGACTATCGGGATGGGCATTCAACTCTTGGACGTGCAACCCTAGCCGACAACAACCCAACCAACCCACCGCCAGCAAGTCCATGCTCACCTACAACGACCCCATAGAGCAGAGTCAAACTGGCCCCTTGGGTTTCAGCGGCTTGAAATCTGTGTGGTGTAGCCAGACCACAGACCTTGTGGTGAGTAGTTTAATGAGGAACCCACTATGCCACCAGGGCGCTTTTGGTCATCCTTGTGCCCCTGCTTCTGTCAAGGGCACACCAGGCAAATCCCTGAGGACCTGAGACGGCTCCTCCCTGGGCTGGCCAGGGTACTTGCAGCAAACAGCTGCAGAGAGCAAAACTGCTCATCTTGCTGGTGAGAGATCAGGAGGGCGACTATGTGGAGGCCTAAATGGGTTTAGGGCTCTCACTGCAAACTGTAAGGTTCAAAAATAAATAAGTGAAAACAAGACCAGATCCAGCCCAGGGCATCTGTCCCTGGGAACTCAGAGCAGAGGCCGCTGCGCAGAGGGTCTTCTGGAGTGTCAGCAAAGCACAGTGTCCAGCATGGCCACCTGTGGACTGTCTGCTCACCTGGCGACAAAACAGCATCATACCTGGTGACACTGTGGGCAAATCCCTGGGCTGCTAACCAAAAGATTGACAGTGGGAGGCCACCAGCCGCTCCTTCCATGAAGATTTACAGCGGCAGAGTCCCTAGGGAGAAGGGCTCCTTGTCCTGCAGGTTGCCATGCATCTGAATCCAGTGGGTGGGTGGGGTAAGGCAGACCAGGAGCAGTTTCTGCAATGAGCCCAGAGCCGAGGGTTGACTGTGAGCAATGGACCCTTGGAGCTGTGGGGTCCACAGGCCTGTTACAGGGGAAAGATTCAAGCCCCACATTGGCCAGCCAGCATCTCCCTGCGGCAGCTCTTGAGTGACCTGGGAGGGAGCACTTGCTGTCCTCCGTGGAAATGAAGGTGAACCTGGGCATTCTGAGTGGCACGAGTTAGGTGCCACAGAGGGGTGGGGCTGAGGCCTCCTGGACCAGTCAGGGAGCACTAAGGAGCCCCAGCTTCCGGGTCTGCTCAAACAAAACCAAATTCACTGTCATCAAATCACTTCCGACTCCTACCGACCCCACAGGGCAGAGCAGGACAGCCTAGCGGGTTTCTGAGCCTGTCACTCTTACCAGAGTAGGAAGTCTCATCTTTCTCCCACGGAGTAGCTCGTACTTTTGAACCGTTGACCTTGGGCTTAGCAGAGCAACGAGTAACCATGACACCACCAGGGTCTGTTGTTTATCTCTTATTTTTGAAACGACAAGAGCAAGTGAACTCTGGTCTTTTCATCATTCCACGGCTCCTGAGTTTGTCCATGGACTCGGTGGATTCCTTTCCCTCAGCTAGCACAGACTGAGAAGCTAGTGTATGCTGCCCACACCTCTGTCGGTCTGTCTGTCACACTCTGGAGACGAGAGTGTGCTGGGATGCTGGGAGATAGGACACGAGCATTCCAAATGCCACCAGGCTCACTCAGGGTGGACAGGTTTCTCCCGAGCCCCAGATAAAGATGCACTAGGAAGACAGGCCTGGTGATCTACTTCCAAGAATTAGCCAGTCAGAACCGTGTGGAGCCCAGCAGGATATTCCCTGATGAAATGCTGGTTGAGGAGTTCAAGCATCCCAATGGTTGTAGAGAAGGCGAAGGACCAGGCCAGGCCATATCTCACTTTGTTATAAGGTGGCCATGACTTGGCACCCATTCTAACGGCTGCTGATGCACGTTAATTGTACGCTAGACACTGGGGACACAGGAGTATTTACACTCAAATATTCCATGGGATCAAGAGGGGACAGAGTAATCTACACTTGCAGACAGTGCCCGAGGGCTGAGCTAGAGATTTCTGCAATGGACAGTAGACCCCTGGGGGAGGGATTAACTCAGAGAATGTCCAAGAAACCTGTTTGAAAGCCAAACCCTCCTCTCTGAGCATATTCATTTTCAAAAGCCTCCTGCAGCCAGTGATGCTGCAGTCAGAGAATGTGAGAGACCAGCCCCCGCAGGTTGCAATGACTCATTGATATACACAGTAAAGACGGAGGCCCTCCGGAGTGAGAACCGCCTCCCGAGTTTACATTCCGTTCAATGTACTTGGTCCAGTGTTTATGCTTGAGTTTCAACTCTAGGACACCTGGAATGTACACAGAATGTGCTGCTCAGTACTGGATCGGCTAACCCAAACCAAACCAAACCCCGTGACACCCAGTCGATTCCCATTCATAGCCACCCTCCCCGACAGGGACAGAGCAGAGCTCTGGACAGGGACAGACCCAGGGGTCTCCAAGGCTGTCAATCTTTACAGAAGCAGACTGCTACCTCGTTCACCCACAGAGCAGCTGATAAAATCATATGGTGGCCTTTGGGTCAGCAGCTGAGGCCTTTAAAACTCGACAGCACTTTCATGACCATTTGTGTAATCTGCCTCTCGTGTCGGCACTGGGTCAGATGTTACCACGGCCCTTTGCAAGGGGGACAGGAGGTGGTGATCAGCCTAGGGCCCCGCTCCAACTACCACTGGGCCATCACTACTGTCATAACCAATACCCCCCACTTCCAACCTCCTGTTCCAACAGACAGCATGCGCTCGGACACACAACATCAATAAAATTAAAGAAAGCCTAAATGTTCAGGGAAACCAGGAGTTTCCCTCACTATTTGTCTTAGTCTGGGTTCTCTCAGGAGCAAAACCAGTGACTGAGAGAGAGAGAAGGGGGAAAGGCAGAGGGAGGGAGGTGGAAGGGAGAGAGAGATTTCCAGAAAATGGCTCACAATTGTAGGGGCTGCCACATCCCAAATCTGCAGGTCAGACAGCAGGTTGGAGGCCTCCGTTAGCTCGTGGAATTGCAAGGACTTGCGAATCCAAAATATGTAGTCAGGCCATAAGCTGGAGACTTCTGCAGGCTTACACCCTGAGGACCAGAGGCCGGTGACGAGAAGAGTGCAGGATCCAGAGAGCTCGTGAGCAAGCCTTGGGAATCTCGAGAGAACATTCGTTTATAAACTGAAAGTGGGCCACACCCCGAAGGAAACCTATCTTTCGACTTATGGCGGATCCCATTTGATCACACCATGGGAAGGGGTCTACGTGATATTACTCCAGGCAAGAGCGATCCAACCACCGAGCATCACTGAGAGCCCAGCCAAGTTGATACCTCACATTTACATTTATTCCACATAGAAAATCCTTACCATGGGCAAGGCCTCCTGACCTCTCCCCTGGACCACTGCAGTGGAGTCCCAAATAGCCTGCCTGGTTGCCTGCTCCTCATTCTTCTCAGTCTATTCCCAACAGACCTTCCAGAACGATGTTTGCAAAATCAAATCTGAGACAGCTATTCCCTTCACCACTTGCGTTCCCTCCTGACACACGAGAGGGTCCCCGTGGTATCAAGATGCTGGTAGGCAAAAGGAGAAATGAGCAGCAGCATCTTCTGTAGACCCCACCTGGTCTGACCTGCCCCCCCCCCCACCCAATCACTCCATCAGTCTCTCTCTGCATCATTCCTTCCAGTATCTGTGCACCAAGCTCTGGCCCAACCTCAGCATCTGCACACACCTTTCTCTGTCTGGAAGGCTTCTGCCTCCTCTTCCATCACGGGGACCTTCCTGAACCTCCCACCTTCCCACCCATCCACCATCCAAGTGGGATCTTCCTGCATTCCTCCTGCTTTTGATAATCACTTATCTGATGTTTGTCTTTGGTTAGCAGCTGGGTTAACTAGGGTCCCAGATGACCTCAATAGATCTCCGACCTTTCCATTTTTAAGAAATTCTTGCTGCGGTTTGGGTGACAGTTTACAGAGCAAATTAGCCCTCCATTCAGCAAGTCAGACATAGTTTGTACTGTGACATTAGTCACAACCCCACAATGGTCAGGTTCCCATTTCCACATATCCTGCTTCTTTGTCCCTTCCTGCTTTCTGAGCTTTGCTTTTGTGCAAAATTTACCCTCTGGTCTCCTGTGGCTGATTGTTCTGAAGACTGCATTTCTCCCTGGAGTTACTGTTCATTTTATAGATCTGTTTGTTGTTTGCCTGGAATCCTGGTGGCATAAGGGTTACACGTTAGGCTGCTAACCACAAGGTCAGCAGTTCAAAACCACCAGCTGGTTCATTGAAGAAAGACAAGGCTTTCTACTCTCATAAAGAGTTACCGTCTGGAAAACCATCAAGGACAATTCTGCCCTTCCCTGTAGGTTGTCTGATTGAAAATTGATCCCCAGTGATGTGATCAGTTACATGTTTGAAAGATGTCTAAGGGTCATAATCTCGGGGGTTTTAGCAATCTCTACCAAATCATTCAGTCTAGTTTTATATGATTTTCAATTTCGTTCCACAATTTTTCCTCCCCTCTGACCAGGACCTCCTCCTGTGATCCCAATCAGAAGGGTTATTAGTCGTAAGTGCACACCATCTAGTCCAGGCCTCAAGGCCATGGAAGCTAAAATTTGAGTGGTCACTTAGACCTTTGGATAAATTGTTTCCTTGAGTCTTTGAATTTAGTCACTTTTCTTTTTCTTTTTTGCTCCAGTCAAGGAGAGGCCAATAGTTGCATCTTAGATGGCTCCTCCCAAGCTGTGAAGGCTCCAATTGCTCTTCAGCAGAGTAGCGTGTCGAAAACTGTCCTCCTGGACCACGTTATGCCGACGGACCCAGCTGTCCCCGGGAGACCGTGGTCTTCACCATCCGAGCCCACTGGGTCCCTCGGGGCTTCTGGGGATGGCCACGCTGTATGGATAGCTTTGTCCCTATACGTTCTACGGTATACATGATATATTTGCAGCACATACAAACACGTATATGGAAATATTCTCTGCCAGACTTATAAGTATTCATGGGTGTAGGCCCAGTCACCTGCCTACACACATTCAGCTTACCTGCCTGTGTGTGTATCAGCTTGCAGATTATTGTTTGGGATCACTGTCAGTGCAGGGGTCTCTGACCTCCTGGGGTCTTCCTTTGCCTGAGCCATATTGTGCTGCCCTCCCTCCCCCACCCCCGCCCCCTGTGATATATGGCCCGTTCCTGAGAGAAATGACATGAGTCCCCAGGAGCCCAAGGATTGGAGAAACGCTGCTGTCTTTACAATAATGTTTCAGGAGCATGGACATCAACCTCCTGCCCCACGTCCCCGGTTCTGCTTTTGCATGACATAATGTTAGAACAAACCACATGGAATTGCCAATATTTGATTATCTTCAACCTAAAAAGAAATGGCAGCTTCATAGGCATCAACGGTATATAATTCAGAACCACAAGGGGGTCCATTACGGTGGGGGGGTCCCCCTTTTCAGAGCAACAGCACTGCCGACTGGGATGTTTGGAGAGTGGCCTGGGAGGTCTGTAGGAGGAGACTCCCCGCTCTCTTGCCATGTGCCCCTGGAGCATGGAGCCCAGAGTGCCATGAGCAGAGGACATGTCGCTTTGGGATATTCATCCTAGGCTCGCCGGACCCTTGAGGATGTTGGAGGGCACTGTCAGGAGAAGCCTGAATGGCCTGCTACAGAGCCAAATGTTGACTGGTCGAAGTGTGAACTGGTGGATCTTGAAATACAAAACCTGCATCAAGCCAAACGGGAGAACCGTGAAAAATAACAGGACACAGGCACCCTTCCGCGGTCTTGTCTGTTTTTGTGCACACGTTAAAAAACTAATCTGAGATAAAATGCCCAGGGAGGGTTCTACAAATAGTAGGGAAGGATTGATGTAAGAACGATGAGTATCCCTGTAAGTTGCATTGCCTCCTTTTTAAAAGCAGAGACAAATGGGCTAGAATTGGTGTGAAGTTCCACTTGTGTTGTTTTACCCTCATTTACATATGCTTATTAGTGATATATATGCCAGAACAAAATAATTTTCGCTCAGTTTTGCCACACAATGAGTAATCCCTTGTAAGATAAGGTCTTCATAGGGACGCGGTTGTAACAACACTCAATCTGGTTTCTAACCCAGCAACAGGCAGAAGGGGACTTTACTGACTGAATCTTCAGGGGAAACTCACGAGATGGCTAACCATTTTTGCTTGAATATTGACCTGTCCTCTAGAAAGAGAAAGGGAATCACTCTCTAATCTCAGAACTGCTAGCTCATTCATTGTTCGGACTTTAAGAATGTTCTGCAGGAAATATACATGAATCTCCTACAGGAAATATAATAATACTGTTGTGCCAGAAGAACCAGATTTATAATCCCTTGTCTTCGTGGATCTTACATGGGGGTACACCCCCCAAAAAAAACAGAATTATTTTTAAAGCTGTATTGTAAAACAGCTGTATTATCTTGAAAGTACTCTCAGTGACACTTAATTTGTCAAATCTGCGATTTCATTCTTGGAAACAATTTTCAAACTCACCTGTTTGGATCACTGACAGCACCTCCCTCATTTTCCTTCATCTCTCCTAAGCTGTCAAGTGGCTGTCCTTTCATGTCCCTCTTTATTTGTGGAAACAAAAATAACTTTCACAGAGCAAGGTCAGGTGAGTCAGGTGTGTAGGGCAACAGAGGCATGCTGGCTTTTTGCCCCAAATGGGCACACTGAGAAGGCTGCGTGAGCAGGTGCATCATCATGGTGGTAAAACAAGTCCCCCGACTGCTACAAATCAGGCCTTTTTGGGTCACACAGTTACAAAATCTTTTCTGAACCTCTAAATAGAAAGCTTGATTAATGGTCCGACCTGGTGGAAAGAAGTCCAAATGCACTGCAAGTGGACATGTCCATCCCTTCGGGAAGTTGACAGATGTCTAGAATGAGGTTTGTCATCAATTGCCATTTCACCTTTTTCTGAAAAGAGAAAAATCACTCATACTCTTAAAGTTTTCCCCGTAGTGCTGTCCTTGTAAACTGTTCAACATCACAACAGTTTCTATGGCATGTTGGGAAAATGTGTATCATGAAAGCAGCACTCTGCCCAGCACAATTCTATGGGGGCTGCCACGGGTTTCCCTTGTATATTCTTATAAAAACCAATCAACCAGTTTATAACAGGTCAATTCTGAGTCATGGTGACTCTCTGCATGTCAGAGAAGAACTGAGATGGGTGGCTGATATGTTTTTCAGAAGCAGATATCCAGGAGTTCTGATGGTGCCTGCTAACTTTACAGTCAGAAGCTCAACCCCACCATCTGCTCAGAAGGAGACATATAAGCTATTTAATTCTGTAAGAGACTTTAAATCTTGGAAACCAAAGGGGGAAGTTCTTCTCTATCCCAGGACGTTGTCGTGAGTCAGGAGGGAGTCACTGGCCACAAGTGAATGAGATTCTGGGCTTTTCTACAGAAGAGCCCCTGGGTGGGTTCCACCCCTCAACCTCTTGGTCAGCAGCTGAGCACATTAACTATTGTCGCCACCCAGAGTCTCCACCCTAGTAGAGATGACAACAAGCCAATAATTGTATAAGTGGTCAGGTTGTAACAATCACTCTGGAACCATCAGACTAAGGATGAACCCTGATGGCGGTGACTTGATTTCCAATCAAGCAATCAGGAAAGTCTGTATTTTGACGGGAAACGTGAATGAAGTTAGGAAGAATAACATGAAAGCTTACGAAGAACAGATGTTATCATTTACCTGTAGGCACAGGAAGCAACATATACAAAGACCTTGGGATTTTCTATCCAGCAGTCTCTATTTTGAACAGAAACCTGAATGAACTTAGGGAGAAAGACATGGATGTTTTCTCCATTTAAAACGGGATGTTTTCTTTTACCTTTTGGAAGCATCATATACAAAGACCCTGAGAGGGAAACTACCTTTTCAGTCTTGACGGACTCCAAGCCGGAGTGGATGGTTGAACGGAGATCATTCTGGGCAAAATGGTAGCTATGATCAAGGAAGTAGCCAGAATTCAAATCAGGTCAGAGCTCACAGACCATCGTGAGAGCTTAGAGCACAATTTGATGTGAGTGGGTTGGACAGCAAGAGCGCCAAAAATCCACTGTTGCTTAGAAGGCTCAGTGGGCCAAGAGCAGGAACAGACAAAAAGAGAGTTGAAGAGGCTAATGTCCTAACAGATGGGGGATCCAAGGGAAGAGCTTAGCACCGTGGAGACCCATGAAGAGGAGCATTCGGCATGCTGGGTCCACCATGGAGTGTTGACCTCCAAATCCTTAGTGCTCGCTTGTTTCTCATTAATCAGCGCGGAGAGGAAGCAGATGCCCCACAGTGTAATGGCCATCCATGGTGCCCCATTCTTATGGAAATAGTCAGACTGCACCCGTTGTCTGCATAAGCTAAAGGTCTCAAATAACCTCTTGTGATACTCTCTCCCACCCTGAGTATTATGCATGTCCATTAGAGAGACCCTGGAAAACACTGAGAAGCAAGGGAGAAGATACCCCTTGATAAAAGTCACTGGTAATAGTTTTGCAGTCTTAATAATCTAGTTTCTCTGGAAAAGTGTATCTTCCAGTGCACACTATTGTGTGATATTATACCATGAAGTTATTTCTTCATTCTCTGAAATGTTGCTACAACATAACGTCTTCCTGTAGGTAGCTGTCACACTATTCCATTAGTCTGCTGCTGAACATTGACTTGTTTACAGCTCCCTCTTATTTGTAACCAGGATTGAGATGGCTAAAGACAGTCCATGCACACACACACATAACAGGAAAAATTCTAAGAGTGGATGATGGAGCCACGGGACATACACATTTGAAAGGTTTTTTTGCCCATATTAAAATAAATTCTCGTTTCAGGAAGATATCTTAGTGATGGAACCATGGTGGCATACACTGGATCACTAACTTGCCCTTCCTACCCCTGTTTAATGTGTTGTCAGTGAGAGTGGGAGGAGCCCTGGGGATACAGTGGTTACATGTTGGGCTGCTAACTCCAAGGTCACCAGTCCAAACCAACAGCTGCTCCAAGAAAGAAAGATGAAGCTTCTACTCATGTAACGAGTTACAGTCCCAGACCCCTCAGAGACAGTTATACCCTGTCCTGTAGGATTGATGAGTCAGCATGGAATCCATAGCTGGGGTTATCATGAGTAAGAATGGGGTTTTTCACCAGTTTGCCAAACTTTGGATATTACCGGTAGTTTGGGGTCTTTTTGTTGTTATTGTTTTGATTTTTATTCTCATCTAGCGACTTTGTGGGTGAAAAGATATCTCAGTGATTACATCATTTGTTTGTTGCTTTCGTTGCCTTGTTTTGCTAGTTGATCTTTGGTAATTTGTAAATTGTTTGAACCAGCTCTTTGTATAATGAGAGCATGGTTGTTAGCAGCAAGATCAAGAGTTCAAAGCCACCGGCTGCTCCACAGGAGAAAGATGAGGCAATCAGCTCCCATGAAGAGTGACAGCCCCAGAAACCCTACATAGAGGTGCTGTGGGTTGAAATGTACTCACCAGGGGTGGGCTTGGTTTTGCATATTTAGGACGGCAACCTCAGCTTGCGGTATACAATGCAGATCTTTTTCTGTTTATACTTGTTTCTTTCACTTGTTATTTCAGTCATGTAAAAAGCAACAACGTGCATTTGAGCAGCTCTGTCTGTGTAGCAATAATTCACAGAATTAGGTGTGCCTGTAATATGGACATAGAAAGGCCTCCCCGCTCGGTTATATAACTCACTGCTGTCGAGGCGATGCCAACTCACCCCCATCTAAATATCCAATGATTTTTTTTCCTCCTAATACTTTAATCCATCTGGAATTTATTAGGTGATCCTTTAAAATTTTATGCACCAACTTTCATTGTTGGAGCACATGATATTTTATAGAACAGAGTATCGTAGTTAAATGAGATGACTTTAGATCCTTAAACTTGAAAAATCATATTTTAATAGTGTTACACTCATTTCTCTTCGATTTTTCCTCGTGAAGAGGGAGAAGAGCAGGTACAAACAAAATCCCTTGTAATTTCCCTCCAGTGACTTTCTTTCTGCCAAGTATTATGTTTCTCTTCCATCCACACAATCCCCTTAACCCTTGTACCCATCCTTAATTGATGTGGAATAATTCCATCATCCCTGACTTATATAAATTCTACTGTAACCAATTAACATTCTCAGCCTGTGCCCCTGCTTGGCCGGGAGGGCATTCCTAGGGATGTTACCTGAGCTCCTCCAGGAAATGATTTTGAATATCTGCATAGATTTCTTCTACCTAATTAAAGTCGCTTCAAAAGTTAAATCGAAGCATTGCCCTCAAAGTCCAGGCACGGTTGTGAGCCTGCATACATAAGAAACGTGTTTTCATGATGTTTGACAAAAAAAGAAAACCAAAAAATATCCTTAAAAAGTGAAAATTCCAATTGACAAAGAACTAACTCACCACCATCAAGCCTGTGCCCACTCATAACGACCCTATAGGACAGGGTAGAACTACCCCCTGGGAGTTTACAGGACTGTAAGTGTTTGTGTGAGCAGAAAGGCCTCTCTTTTTCCCTCAGAACTGGCTGGCAGTTTGAACTGCTGACCTAGCAAATTACAGCCCCATGCATAACCACTATGCTACCAAGGTTCCATTGATAAAGAAAAGGAGGTCTTTCTCAGCAGAGCAAGATCATTGGATGATCATTGGACGATCATTGGATGGCAGCATCTGAACCAACCCGAACCCATTGCCCTCTAGTCTGTTCTGACTGGCAGTGACCCAAGAGGGCAGACAACTGCCCCCTTGAAAAGGCTGGACATCTTCATCAAAGGAGACTCTTCATAGCTCCTCCCAGGAGTTCAAAGAACCAACCTTGTGGTTTGGCAAATTAACTACTGGGCCAGCAGGGCCCCATATGATAGTGCCAGGACCTTCATCTGGTTGTCTAGCACGTATGGCACTTCCATGGCGCCTTGGGTCATTTGGGAGGGAACAAACACCGCATCTGCCCCAGGGGGAGGAGTTTTCAGGGAAAGCCATTGTAAATGGAGGTGGAGGGATGTCTCCACAGGCTACAGAAAGATTTTTCCCAGAAACCTCTCCAGGATTGGTCCACAATGTGATTCAACCTGGACAAATCAATAAATGAGAGAAAAATGACTCGGAATACAGATAGTTGGGCGGTAGGAGTCTAGATTGCTGATACAGAGCAGCCGTTTCCGAGGGGAATGCCTGACAAGGAGGGATTGGATCAAGAGTGGCACGGCATCTACATTTGAGATTGAAGGATCCCCTGAAGAGAGTCCTGTGGGGATGGATGGGCCCCTTGCGCGTTGCCCAGTCCCTTTCCGGGTGTTCTGAGAGGAAACCAGATTGGCCTTGGCTCATGGTGGTGCATTTGCTGGGCAGATGGCATGCCATGGTTACCTATGCCACCTCTGATGTGTCATAACTCCTTCCTCATAATCTCCTCTGTGCCAGGAGTTGTGCTGTGTTCACTGGCTCTCTTTTTAAATTATTCTTATTCCATTAACAAAAGAGACTGAATATACTGAGTGGTTGGTTTGTCTTCACCCCACTGCCTCCACACCCCCGTGGTGATGGTGATATTTTAAATTTTTTTTGGTGAGTGGGTTGAAGGTTAACAGAGCAAAGCAGTTTTCCATTCAACCATGCATACACATTTTGTTTCATGTCATTGACTGCGGTCGCACAATGCAACGGCACTCTTCCCACTTCCTCCCCATGTTTGCTCTTTCCTAAGCCTTCCTGCCTTGTGAACTTTGTCCCTGGGCAATTGCTGCCCTTTTGATCTGAA
Source organism: Tenrec ecaudatus (assembly GCF_050624435.1). Classification (NCBI taxonomy): domain Eukaryota; kingdom Metazoa; phylum Chordata; class Mammalia; order Afrosoricida; family Tenrecidae; genus Tenrec; species Tenrec ecaudatus. The sequence continues at coordinate 72,238,469 of NC_134547.1, forward strand.
ATTGTTAACAGTTCTAAGGAGTGTGTACTTTCCTAATGTCAGTATTCATTTTACAGGCATGTCTATTGCTTGGCTAGGAGTGCTGGTGGCAAAGTGATTACCACAAGGTCCGCAGTTTGAAACCACCAGCATTCTTTGGGGGAAAGATGAGGCGTTCAACTCCTGTAAAGAGTGACAGTCTCAGAAACTTATGGGGACTCATCCTCTGCCCTAAAGCATTTCTATGAGCCAGAATTGACTCGATAGTAGTGTGTTTGGTTTTCTTATTGTTTGACTAAATTGAGCAATGTTCCTTATTGTCTGGCTAAATTGAGTTCAGTTCCAGACCTGAAAGGGTGCCGAAAGGATATGACCTCAGAGGTTCCACCAGTCTCTGTTTAACTTTTGAAATTTGCTCCACACTTTTCTCCTCAGGAATAGTATGATGAGCACCATTCATCACATATACAAACCAAGACTCGGAGAATTGAGAACCATTGCTGCAGTAGAGTCCCTGACCCCCTTTCCCAGTCTTACATCGTTGGCACACATTGTTCTGGCTTAATTGCTAATGTTCCCACTTCCTCTGTCCAGAAGTTTCCCAGTTTGGACAATGACTTTGTGGGCACTGTGTGAGTTCCACATGCTGACATAAGAGGTGCCCAGTAGTTTCGAGCAACACAGTCTATTGCCCTAAACTTCCTGAGGTCAAAAATCTGAAGTGGGCTGAAAGCAAGATGGTGGCAAGGCTGAACTCCTCTGTAGAGGCTCTAGGGGACATCTGCTCCCTTGTGTTCCCAGAAGCTGTCTGGGCTGTCTGCCCTCTTGGTCCCTGACCCCCTCTTCTTTTTTAAAATCAATGATGGCAGGTCCAGTCCTCCTACATCACGGCACTTCACCCTTCCCATCTGCCTCCTCTGTCCACTTTTAAAGACCTTTGGGCAACCCAGGAAAATCCCTCCACCTTCTGGCCATCAGATTCCCAGTTTTCATGCCATCTGAAACATTAGTTTCCCTCGTCATGTAGCGTAGCATTATCCCAGATCTGAGAGTTGGGGAGTAGATGTATGTGGGTGTTCCTCATTCTATCTACCGTGACCACGCCCCAGGAGGCAGAGTTGAGAAGAAAGCAGGTGTTCTGTGACTCCAAGACTAGTTTAATTTCAGAGACCAGTAACGATGTCTTTGGTGGGAAAGCTCTTGTCCAATCTTTATGGGGTGTTGGCACTTGAGAGAAGAGCTTGAGAGCCACACACACACACACACACACACACACACACACAATCTGATGGAAAGAGCCCCCGTTCAGACATGATTTATCCCAACACAAAATCCATTGAAGCATGTCTCTGTGATCCGCGGATGACTGCAGACAAGTTCCTTCAATAATGCACTTGTCTTGGTGCCCTCAGCGTGCTTCCCCAAGTCCCCTTAAAATTGTGTCTCCCCGAGGGATCTGTTGGACCAGGTACATTCAAGGCACCGAAGTCAGCTCAGAAGCCATGACAACGACTTTTGAGGATTCCAAAGGAGTAGTACCGATAGAGCTTCTTGTGGGAGCATACTAGGAAGAAGCTTTAAGCAAACGGAAAACTGCATCGCTAAGAAAAAGGCCAGGAAAGCTAAGACAGGGGGATTAACTAGGGCACCTTCTCGTTCTTTGCGGGGAGCAAGAACTCTTTGAAGAGCATTTCCTGGTCAACCCTTGCCTCATGACCCTCAAGTCCTCTACACTTCTTTTTGATCCTTAAACTCAAAGAACATTCAACAAGAGCAGCTGCCTTTCTGAGGTGCTATAAATCTGTGGGTGCAGAGAGTGTCAGGGAAGGGTCAAAACCTCTCTGGCATCGCATCAGTTCGGACTCATGGGACCCTGACAGGGCACGGTCGAACTGCCCTTGTGGGTTCCTGACATCATCACTCTTGACTGGAGTAGAAATCCTCATCTTTCTCCCAGAGAGCGGCTGGTGGTTGCTAAGGGCAAGGTCAGCGGCCCAGTGTGCAGCCCCTGTATCACCAGCGCTCCACAGAGATGGACAGTACCTGCGGAAGGATGTAGACCTATGTGAGGATAGGGAGAGGCACCGTCACCAAAAGCAACCAAACTCACGGCCATCGAGTCGATTCCGACTCAGAGTGACCTGATGGGGCAGAGTTAAATTGTCCTTGTAAAAATCCTCATCCAATCCCCTGATGGTTTTGAACTGAGAACCCTGCAGTTAAGAGCCCATCAAGTAATCCACTGTGCCCAAACACCACTTGTTAAAATATTTTTAAAGGTTTCTGGGATTTTTATAGCAATATATTTTCACTTATCTACAGGAGGGCTTCAAAAAGTCTGTGAAACATTTCAGTATCTTTTTGTTTTATATCTCCATGAACTTTCTGAAGACCCCTTCCCCATACATCTGTATATGTTGGTGTGTCATGCACACACATATCTTTCAATATGGTGTCCTTGGTGCTTAATTATCTAAAAGGTAGAAACCTAAAAGATAATATTTGTGCCTTCAAGTTTTCATGACTAACGGGACCATCAATGCATTGTTATCCATGTGCAGATTACGTAATTCTCTCCCAGAAGAAGCTATAGCAAATGAATATGATAATATATTGATTTAAATATATAAGGATCCAGGTGGTACAATGAGTAAGGGCAATTTAATTCTCCCATTAATAAAACACATTAGGATTCATTTCATCCAGTTCTTTTTCCTTTCTTAACACAGATCAAATTTGTGTCCTAGTGAACGCACAGTTGCTTTGAAAGCTTCCAACAATTCTTACCCTTGTAGGAATCATCTGGGGTAAATAAGCATGCAATAACAGATTTAGACAGGCATCTCTGTGGGCTGTTTTTGTCCTTGGAATCTTCGCGGAAGTGTTTGAAAATGCTGCGCGTGTCTTGGACGTGCTTGGACCATGGTGCTTGCCAGCTGCCTTCCAGAAAGATTGTGCCAAGAAATGATTCTTCTGGAAGGTTCCAGGGTCTTCCTCGACAACTCCCACGCCATCATTCTGCCTCCTCTTCCCCTCATCTATGCGAGCTGCTGAGACAGACACTAGCGTGCTATCCTTCCTGAGCCAGATACGCACAGTCTCCATGTTGAACTTGCCCTACCACACTCAACATGAAACTGACAGACAGACAGTACTCGTTAGACCTGCGTGCATCCCTCACTGCACACAATGCACGCCCAACTATCACTTTATCTTCCCAGCATTTCACCTGTGTTTTATTACCAAACCACAGCCATACTCCCTGCCATCGAGTCAAGAGTAACTCACAGCGACCCCCTAGGGTTTCTGAGATGGTAACTGTTGACAAGAGTACAACGTCCAGTCTTTCTCCCTCTGTGCTGCAGGTGGTTTCGAACCGCCGATCACGGGGACCAGATGCGCAATCACTACATCAGTAGGGCTCCTTTGTTTTCTTACAGAAGATGATAGTTTGAATGAATGAATGAGACGCTTTTGTTGATGACTTGCCAACTCATTCAAAGGGGATTCCAAGAGGTATTTCCCAAGACGGTGTGAATCCATGGTGGCAGCCACCTTGGAAAAGTTCTTAGCACTCCCAGGTACCTTGAAAGGAAAAGACTCAACTGGGGCAGAAGACGCCTGTCTGTGAATCACAGCACATTCTGTTACAGCCAGCATTCAGAGAGCACGTGCCAGCCGGCCATTGGACAAGACTTCAAACAAGTGACGCTCTTTCGGTGTGAGGGTGTCTTCACTTGATTCCACTTGTTGACTCAAAGTTGATTCAGCAGAGTTCAGAAAGGTCCTAGAAGTGTTTTCGACATGGTTTCAGTTCAGAAAGTCTCACAAGTCCGTGGACTCTGTGCCCTGCTTTGTGTCTTACACCATTGATCCACGTTTGACATCTGTTGTGTGGGTCATTTCATGTTACAAAGAGACCAGCTTTTAAGTGCCAGCTTCTTCGTTTTGGCCGTCACCCAAAACCCCTTGTAGCACGTTTGTTTTCCATTAGTTCATCCCTTTGGGTAAGATCACAGAATCAGATTTTGTCTCACTAAATTCTGCCTTTCATCAGCAGAGATGAAAGGATGAGCCAAATGAGGGATAGGATGTTAATTGTTTGCTGTCAAGCCAGAGGCCAGTGTGCTTCCATGTGCTTTGTCATTTGGTTCATTGTGTTCTGTGAAAAAGGATCCGTATCTGTTCAGCCAGGAGGCCTGGTGGCTCATCGGTTAAGCACTCAGCTAACAGTCAACAAGTCAATGGATTGAACCCGCTGGCTGCTATGCAGAAGGAAGTTGTGGCAGTTTGCCTACGTACAGAGCACGCTCACTGGACCCCCAGGGGTCATTCCGCTCTGTCCTCTCGGGGTGATGTAAGCCAGAATGGACGCAGTGGATGTGAGTTGGGTTTGGTTTCGGTTGTCTAGATGTTGTGTCTGCAGACCATCTCTGTTAGATTAATATCTGCTATCTATTAATTGGTTGGAAGTGTCATCAGTTGCATCTTGTGGCTTGAAGGGCTCCACCCCCTGGTGGCAGTATTCCCACCCACGGCGAATTAATTCATTGGTAAGGAAACAGAGAGCTTGGAAGAGAGATTCCAGGGGGACTGGCCAAGGGGAGCCTCCACTCCATGTTTCCATGCCCTGTCCCTGCAACTGCTACCAGGCTCCCATGGTTTGTGCACCCCTGGTCCCATTCTTGGTTTGTGCTTACCTCCTCCTTTGTTCTTGGGTCAACACCTCTCTCATACACAGGACTCAGACAGTCTGTCCTGAGAAGCTAATGCCCATCTGCCATGCCCCCTGCAGTAGGCGACTGCTTCACATTCATGTGTTGTACTGGGCTCGATAGAGTACCACCCTCCTAAAATTCACGTTCTTCTGGAAACTGTGAATTTGACCTTACTTGGAAGTGAGGTCTCTGAAGCTATAACTTGTTAAAATGAAGGCACACAGGTCCCAGAGAGTGTGTCCAAATCTTAAGGCTGATGTCCCTGAAAGGAGAGTGAGAGGGACATAGGTTGGGGGAATCTGTCTGAGGACCAAAGTTGGAATGGGGATGATGCTTCTGTAAATCAAGTTACCCCGGTAACTGCCGGGTGTCTCCAGAAGGTTCTGTAGGAGCTGGAAGGACAAAGAAAGATACTTGCATAGAGTTTCCAGAGACTGCACAGTCCTGTTGAACTTTAACTGTGAACTTCAAGCTCCCAGAACTGTGAGCAAGTGAGGTCGGTTGTGTTGAGCTGCCACTTTGTGATGTTTTGTAATGGCAGCTCTTAGAAACTAATCCATGTGATAGCTTCATGTCCCATCTATCCTTGGAAAGAGATGGCATGCTTAAAAAATAAGCGATAATTTATATACATTGTCAGTCCAGTGAAAGACACCATGGTCATTTGAGAGTTAACAAGAACACGCTTTCTTTATTCCTTCCAGAAAGTCTTTGTCAACCCAGCAGGAGACGTGTGGTCACCAGGCTGATACTGGGATGACGACCAAACTAGATTTAATGTCAAGGTGTGATATACTGCACAGAGGTCCAGTGTGCATTTTCAAGTGTATTAGCACAAGTGTGTAGTAAGCTCAGCATACCTATAAATCCAAGGATAATTTGGCCCAAGCTGAGCCAACCATATAAAGATAGTCATAAATGTAAAAAAAGAAAAAGTATTAAGTAAACAATGAAAATAGCCAGAGCAAGAAAACAGAAATGGTAAGGACCGTACACGAAAGGCCAGTGAGAAACCAGGGGCAGAGTCGGGGAAGCATGGAACTCTGGAGATAGAACTAGGTCTGGGTCTTCTTTGGTCTTTCACCCACTTTGAGACTTGGTGCACCAGCTACTTACAGTTCTCTGCATTCATTTCCAACAAGTGCTTGAAGTCAAAATATAAAGGTTCCAGACATCTATTTGACACCAAATAAATGTCCTCTCCCTTCTTTTAAAATCCAAGTCATCAATTTAATGGACTTTAATATTGTTTAGCACTGGGGTTGACTTCATCAATGAACGTAGTGGCCTGTATTTTTATGGAGTTGGCAACAACTCCGGGCTGGATGGCAACCAGTGGCAGGGTTCCTGTGCCAGTGATGGGCGAGCGAGCAGATGCCCAAAGCTGAGGCCAAACTCTGCGACTCCAGTGTCCTAAAGCTGCCGAGTCATTCGAGGAGGGCTCTCAGATGCGAGCCCTGGGCCGTGAGCAAGAGTCTCGTCCACCCCTGACTTCACGGCGTTCCCCTGACGCAGACTCGAGTGAGTCAATGGCTACCCGTTGGGTAGATGACCATGAAAGTAAAAATGTGGGTTAGTCCAGCTCGTCTGAAAGATGAAGGGACACTCTCTGTGGCAGGCGCGTCTGAGCTGAGCATCTGAAGGGTCAGCAGGAATCAGCAGGGAGGGCGGTGAAGCAGGCCGTCCTTGGTCTGAAGTGTGCACGCCCAGGGACCCTGTGGTAAGACAGTGCTTGATGAGTTGGGGACACCGAAGACTGGCCTGTGTGGCGGATTATAAGAGTAAGTTCATCTCTGTGCCATGGGAGTCGGTGGCACGGTGGCTAAGCACCAGGCTATCTAAAGGTTGGCAGTTTGACTCCACCAGCTTCCTAGCTGGTAGGAGAAAGACCAACCTGTCTACTCTCGTAAATGTTCAGAAACCCCGTGGAGCAGCTCCACTCTGTCCGAAAGGGCTGCTGTGAGTCTGACTGGACTTGATGACACTGGGCTTGGAATTCATGATTGTGTTAAATGTTGGGATTTCAACCATAAGGGTGAAGGTTCAAACCCACCAGTCATTCCACAAGACAAAGCCACTGCACGTTTCATAAAGATGCTGTGCCTCCGAAACACGATGGGGCAGTTCTCCGATAGGGTTACCATGTGTCAAGATCAACTGGACAGTGAATTTGTTTTGTTTTGGTTTTTTGGTTACGTGGCATGGAATGAGTTGTTTGGGAGCGTGGGGTAGGGCCAATAATAGAAAAACGTATCCAAGTGTAAGGATTTGTTGTTTGTCCCGAGAACGGAACATGGTGGAAAGGTGCCCATTATAGGGTGGCATATGCCAATGAGCATTTTGAACCGACACCCCGAGACCCCGATGGATAAGAGCTTGGGGAAAGCCACGGTGGTTATCACCCACTCTGAGTCAGCACGCTTCCCTGGCACTGAATTTGCTAGCGGCTATGAATACCGCTTTAGGTTCGTCGTTCAGTAGCCTGGTGAGAGGTGAAGGAGATAATTCTGGGAGATGATGATGGCCTTAGAGAGAAGAGGGCAAATTCAAGAGAGACTCGGGCGGGGAAATATGCCCTGAAGATAGACGCTGATGATGGAGTCACTGGGAAAAGGAGAGACTGGGTCTTCCGAGGAAGAAGGTGACTTCTGAGGATCAGCCTCAGTTTGTAGATGAGGGACCTCACATGGAAGACAAAATGTAGAGTAAAATGGGAAACGTGGGACTGCATTTATCATACTTTCTATTTGCTCCCACATCCTTGCCCTCAATCATGACACTTAAGAATATCTTGATTAAATTATTTAAATGTAAATTAGTTCTGCCTTCTCTGGCATGCCAAATTAGACTTATTGGAAAATGGAGGTGTCGTTTTGGGTTAGATTTCAGCACCTACTTTGATGGAGACCCATTCATTCGGTTATTTAATCTGCGCAGTCCTCTGAGGTAGGGATGTGGGAGAGGGAAAAACACACCAATGAATGCATGAATGGAGTCTCTTCCAATAACTCTTGCTTGTGATTGGGGAACAGCGAACTGTTCATCAAGTGGGGCTTATTTTCATGAGGCTAAACCTGACAGTGCCTTTCCCAGATTCCATCAGACTTCTGAGCTCTCATCCCTACCCTGTGCCAGTGCAACACGGCTCCTAAGCGACATGCTCCACAGTCTAGAGCTCAGGGAAAAGGCAGAGACTGGCTCAGAAGGGCTCAGAAAGGAATAGCAGGTCTGCCTTTGTAACCAGCTTCCAGGGGACACCAGGGATGCTGGTCCTGTGCTCACACTTTGAATAGCGAGATCCTGGAAAACGATGTCATTTCTGGGTGGTGCAATTGGTTAGCACAAGCTCCTGTTCTCCCAAAGGTCAGAAGTTCAAGCCCACCCAGGAGTGCTTCCAGAGAAAAGGGTTCCAAAAAATAAGCCTCTGAAAACTCTATGGACACAGTTTTTCTCAGATACACATAGGTTTGTCATGAGATGGATCTGATGTGATGATGCCTGGTGGTTCGAAGAGCAGGCTACCGGCCTGAGAGTAAGTTATTAGACACTCCATCTTTGGTCAAGTGTTTCTGTCTCTAGTTAGTGGAGCATCTTCTTTTTCTAGTTTTTATTGTTATTTTTTTCTGTGTGACAGACAGTTCATCATTCTTCCCAGACAGATCAACCATGAAAACTCAAGGGAGAAGATTCAAGTCAGAGAAATCATCCAGCTGGGCAATGAGTCTCAGAAGTTTCCGTTCACGTTGAACAATGTGTTTGTCTCATGGTAGACATCTACTAAGATGGATTTCACTTCAAACATGCATAGCAATCTTTAAAACGCCTCCCATGTTATGTTTAAGTCCAGTGCTATGCTACTTTGTCCGTTTATGTCCGTCACTGAAGGGCTTCCTGTTTTTTTACTGGAAAAAAAAACTCTGCTATCCTAAGCATGGTGTCCTTTGCAGGGGACTGGCCCCTACTGGTAACCTGTTCAAAGTATGTGAGATGAAATCTCACCATGCCTGATTCTAGCACCATTCTGGCTGTGCATATTCCAAAAGAGATGTGTTGGTTCCCATGGCAGTCGTGGCATATTCAATATTCTTCACCAACACCCATTCTTCTTTGAGCTTCCTTATTTGTTGTTCACCTTTCACGTGTATAAGAGATGACAGGAAAGACTATGGCTTGGGTCAGGCATCCCTTGGCTTCAAAGTGACATCTTTGCTTAGGAACGCTCTACAGATCTTTTGTGGCAGATTTGCCCAATGCGGTAAGTCATAGGATTTCTAAACGAATGTCTCCATGGATCATAAAGATCGCTGATCTGGAAGACTCATAGAGGCAGTTCTACTCTATCTTAAAGACTCCTCTGATTTGGAATCAAGTCAATGGCAAGAGGTTGGATTTTGTTTTGTTTTGTTTTAAATACCCAGTAATCAGCATAGTGTATGACATATAATAGATATCCCCAAAGATTTTCATTAGATTAACTTTCAACTCATACTCATTGCCATCAAGTTGATTATGGCTCATAGCCAACCTATGTAGAATTACCTTATAGGTTTTTGAGACTCTCAATCTTTATCAGAGTGCAAAGCCTCCTCTTTCTTCTGTGGAGCAGCTGGTGATTTCAAACTGTTGACCTTGCAGTTAGCAGCCCAACTCATTACCCACTACACTAAAATTCATTTTTAAATGAGTGTCACTTAACATGTTTCTGATTTTAGATAACATTCTAAAGTTCTTGGCGTCTATTGATATTATTGTTTGCTAAGCAAACCAAGAGTCCAACACTAGGTAGTTTGGGAGCACAAAGCAACATCAAATTATCATCTTATGTAGCTGGCTTTATGAACTTCAGCTCAACATTTTGGATTCATCAAAGCAAATACATCCCCTTAGTGTTTGCCTGGAGCCCTGGTGGTGTAGCAGGTTATACATTGGGCTGGTAACAACATGGTCAGCAGTTCGAAACCACCAGTCCCTTCTCAAAAGAAAGACATAGACTTCTCTCTCCTGAAAAACTACAACCTCAGAAACCCATGGGGCTGTTCCACCATGTGCTGCAGGGCCACTGTGAGCTAATTGACTCGATGGTATTGACTTTGGGGTTTTGTGTTTGTTTTGTTTGAGAGTGTTTGCCTGACTCTCTATTATGTTACAGAAGATCTAGGCTCTAGATTCTATAGTCTTCCCATTCCAGTTTCAACAGATTTCTATATTGGCAATGGAGAAGTCTATGTGTGCTCTGCCCTACCTATAGCTTAGGAGGCCTGGTAGCGCAGTGGGTTATTCGTTGAACTGCGAGTGAAAAGCTCAACTTTTTAACTCACCAGATGCTCTGAAGGAAAGGAGACTTGCTGTTTCCTGAAAGGCTTACAGTCTCAGAGGCTCCAGAGAATAGTTCTACTCTGCCCTACAGGCAACTGTGAGTTGATCTCAACGTAATGGCACTGATTTGGCTTTGCAGTTTTGACCTACAGATTTCTATATTGACCGAGTGCTGTGGAAAGTGGAAGCATAGAATTCAGACCCAGGGTATTATTCACTCGTCAGCGTTTTATGGTTGCATTAAAGTTAAGCCCTTGGCTATTTTGGAGGGCAAGGGGCCAAATGTTGGTTATTGTGTGAAATTGCCTCAAATTTTATTCTTATTCCTTTTCCTTAGCAGCATTCTCATAGAAGCTAAAAATGACCCCCTTTGTGTGCAGATATTAGGAAGCCCTGTCCTTTGTTTTTTTATCTCTCTCTATTAAGGCATCATAAGTAAGTGCTCAATTCTAAAAGCAAATCGCCCTCAAGTGAATTCCAAATCACAGTGGCCTATGGGTACCCCAGTAGGACTTCTCTCTGATGTTCTTAATGGCTGTGACCTTTCCAAAGCATCTGTCCTTGACCATAATTCTGAGGCACTTCTGGGCGGACTCAAATCTCCCACCTTTGGATTATCAGCCCGGCATTTTAACAGTGGGCATCCTCCGGGGACTCCACGTGTTAGATCTCACTGCCATCGCGAGTCAATACCGAATCCTGGTGACCCTACAGGACAGAGTAAAACCGCCCCTGTGAGTTTCCGAGACTATAATTCTGTACAGGAGTAGAGAGCCCCATCTTTCTCCTACAGAGCAGATGGTGGTCTTGATCTGCTGACCTGCAGTGAGCAGCCCGACTCGTAGCCGCAGCCCCAAGGGTGCTTCTAAGTGTGAGATAGATGCTGACCACGATTATTCTCCTTAGTCCTCACAACAGCTCCGCTGGATGGGTATTTTTATTAACTGCAGCTTACAGATGGGGAAACCAAGAAAATGAGTGACTTTCTCAAGGTCACCTACTGAGAAGCTGAGCTGCAAATACACCTGCAGCCTTCTCTGCCCACGATGCTCGGACCCTTCCTATGCAGAGACCACCACTGAGGTCAAGGAGGGTGTCCTGGTGCTGATGCTTTTAGTCAAGGCTGGAGAGAGCTTAGGAAATGAGAGCATGGAGGTCATTGCCATTCACTGGGAATGCCCCGGCTTCACTCGGTGCTGCCAACACTGTCTTAGTCCTCAAGTGATTCTGTAACAGAAAGACCACACGTGGGTGGTTTTACCTAGGGGAAATTGCTTCTCTCACCACTTAGGAGGCTAGAACTCTGAATTCAGGGTGCCCGCTCTCAGGGAAGGCTTTACCTCTGTATAGGCTTGCTATGTACGCCTAAGATCCTTGTCTCCTTTAAACTTCTGTAGGTCCAACATTCCCTGAAGATCTCCATGTTTTTTAGCATCCATCTTCCCCTGGGTCTAGGAGTTTCTCAGCACAGGGACCCTAGGTGCAAAGGGACTCACTCCACTCCTGGTTCTTCTTTCTTGGAGGTAGCAGGTCCTCTGAGATATACTCCTTCTCTCTCTCTCTCTCTCTCTAAGGGTAGTGTTATTGGCAGTGCATCACATGACATATGTAGTCGGCACATTTAGTCATCCAGTCCCATTAAGAAGAGCTGCACAATCATCACCACATCCATTTCAGAATTTATTTTCTCGTACTCAATGCTGTTAGTTCCCCATCCCCACCCCCAATCTCCCCTGCCACCGCACTAAGTTATTATTCATCCAGTTACTGTCTCTATAGAATTACCTATCCTGGATCTCATATGCAGACAAGCATTTGCAAAATACAAACAGAACAATGGCAAAAAAAAAAACCAACCCAAAACCCAGAAAAACTTGGACCAGAAAATATAAAATATTAAAAATGGAAGCAACTTTCAAATGGGTCAAAGGGGAGATTACATAGAAAGATGTTACCTTTTAACCTTACTCATGGCCATCGAGCTGATAACTCATGGCCACCCTAGTGGACAAAGTAGAACTTCCCTTTTCAGCGTCTAAGATGAATTCTTTACAGGAGTCGAAAGCCCCATCTTTCTGCTATGAAACAGCTGGTGATCTTGAACGACTGACCTTGCACTGAGCAACCCAAGGCCTAGCCACTGGAGGAACCCCAGGGCTCCCGTTCACCCAGTGACTGTGGCTGTGACTGCTTTAAAATGCGCTCTCACTGGCAAAGCCCTTCCCCTCCTTCCCCCCGCCCCCCCCCCCAGGACTGGGTCAGAGGGAACTTGCTGGAGGTGTTTTCCGTGTGGGGACTCTGCAAATGGATTTGGGCGCCACTGCCAACCAGGTGCTCGCTTGTAAGCTCTGATCCTGCTCCCACCTTTGGAGTTGGAGTTTATTATTTACAGTTGCGATAGCCTTTTATGTCGTGTAAGAGAAAAGGTGTTTTAGGTCACCCCCAGGTTCAGGGTATGATGGGGTTAAAGAGGCCTCTGTCCCACCCTTCGGCCTCTTACATGACAAAGACAACCTGTGAAGCTGGGGACCTGGTGGGCTGCATGCTTTCCATCCAGGAGAAATGAAGGTAGTTTCCCATGGAAGCCTTGTATGGGGTGTGAAATCGTGTCTCTAGATCAGGGGTTCTCAACCTGTGGTTGCAACCCCTTTGGGTGGGGGGGGGTCAAATGACCCTTTTGCAGAGGTCACCCGATTCATAACAGTAGCAAAATTACAGATATGAAGTAGCAAGGAAAATAATTTTATAGTTGGAGGTCACCACCACATGAGGAACTGTATGAAAGGTTTGAGGCATTAGGTAGGTTGAAAACCACTGCACTAGATGGTAAGTGCCTGGTGGACAGGAGGCCCCTCCCTGGACCCCACCCAGTCCTTGCAACCCCCAAATTCCTTGACTGAATCAGGTCCTCTGTAAATGCTTCCTGACCTGAATTCCTCCTAAATATCACCGTCAGCATATTTGGGCTATCTCTTCATGTACTCTGTTCGTAACAGCTTAGTCAATTATTTTTATTACCCTAACCTTCCTCCTAAGCATAATGGTGTCAGAGACCCAGAAACCCATGTAAGCACGTGTTCTCAGGCACGGTTGATTGTGAGTGGGGGTGTTACGTCTTGTTGTTTCTTTTATCTTTTTTCACTTCCTTTGGAGATGTGATGAATTAATGGTAAATTTCCCAAGGGGGGAGCTCGCACAAGCTGATCTTTACCTTTCATTTTGAAATGTTTCCCTCCTCCACCTCGTCCTCACCGCCCAGCTGTGGAGACCAAAGTGGGAGCTTTGCCCAGGGCCCATAAAATCACGGATATAACCTACTTTCTGCACAGGCCCCGCTTTCAATTTTCATAATGCAGTAATGCTGTCTTTCTCCCCCAATCTCTTTGCTCAAATAGCTATTTGTGGAGACCGTTGATGCCAGCGGCAAAACTCTCGAGGGACCGGTCCCGCTGGAAATCATCGTCATCGATCAGAATGACAACAGGCCCATCTTTCGGGAAGGCCCCTACGTGGGCCACGTCATGGAGGGTTCGCCCACAGGTACGTTCAGTCGGTTCCTCATTGGTGTGCTGGCTTGCAAGGTCTAATGAGATGTTTCTTCGGGCAATTGCAGAAGACTCTTGTCCCCAATTGTTGGCATGTACCAACATTAGCATATTATAACACACACACACCCCTTCCCGATGTAAGCAAGCCCTGAAAAGCTGCAGCTCAGAACATGGCCAGGGCAGAGTGCTGGGAATATCTCCAGTGGCCTCTGAAGGTGGTCATCCAACAGAAATGAACACTGAAATCCCCAGCAGAGCATGACTGCTTGTGGCCCCCCCCCCCCAGTGGACTCTGACCAGCGCCTAAGGCTGACTACTGCAAACCGAGCTCTGAAGAGAATTAAGGTCCTTAAGACAGACTCCCCCCCCCCCCCCCGGTGTTTCTCTTAGTAATTGCTTTTTAATGGGAAGCACTTTGGGCAAAAGGGTCTCTTCCTTTTCCTCTTCTGTAGAAAAAGAGAAAAAAATTGTGCATAAGGAATCCTTTTGTCTTCAAAAAGCTAAAGGCAAGACAAGGCCTTCCTCTCCCTCTGGGCCTCCTTGTCCCTACTGTTAAGGAAACCGCCCCAGGTTCCTATAGCTCTCCTGCTGCCTGGCCTAAGCCTTCCCCCTAGGCAGGTTTCAGTCTCCCTCTTCTCTGGCCCAGCGCTGCCTAGTGAAAGCATGCCTTGGCCCACAGTAGCTGCACTCACTTCCAAGCACAATGCCAGGAGAAGTCGAAAAGTCCCTCTTAGGCTGGACTTTGATTAGAAGCTTTAAAATGCACTGGAGGTAAAGAGTACAGTATTAAGAGTGCCACTGAAGTGGCCTCTAGGTAGCACCGAAACCAGGAAAGAAAACACCACCCACTGGGCTGGCCAGCGGAGAGGGAAGGCTGAGGACCGCTTTCCCAGGATGCATCAATGACATGGGATACAGGAAAGTCCTGGCAGCGTTGTCATGGTAACCTCCCCAGACTACCAGGTGAATAATTGTATGCAAGGTACCAAAATCCTCCCTTCAGCTTCAAAGAGCTGGGTCCCCAGGGAAGGAGCTGCTCTCTCCATCCTGCATCTGAATGTGCCCTGTCCACCGAAGGGTGCCCTTGCCCTGAGCGTGTTCCAGAAGCTCTGGAGGGACCTGGGGGGTGATGCAACCTCCCAGGAGCTACAGAGCGAGGGCAGGTGAAGGTGGTCACTCGTAGGAGGACCTGCCATGGGGCATTTCTCAGCTGGTTATTTTTTATGAAAACATGGCTGCAGGTGAGAGAACCTGGAGCTTGAGATGTGAGGTTTAAAGTCACCTTTGGAAACAAGCTGATGCGCGGAGCAAGTTAGGAGAACCGGTGGGGAAAGCTTTTAGAGTGGCTGGCGTTTGAGCAGAGCAGAAAAATGATTCCCAGTTTCCATCCGGGGTAACGGGGCCTAGCTTGTGAGTGACTAGAGTGTGGAACATTCCAGAAAAGTGTTCTAAATGTAAATGACAGTGGTTGTACCGAGGCGCCTGTGAGCTTGCGTGCCTTTTGTATGCTCGGTGCGTGTGTGATTAGACGATGTCCAATTTCCCTCCACGGAAGTTTGGGGAAGAATTTCAAATTGTATTGCTTTATGTACATGCCGCGTCTTTTGAAGAAAAATGGAATCCTTTATGCACCTTGAATTTCTTAACGTAAAAAGCTATCTGGTCAGGGTGGACGGGCTCCCAGCAACACGGGAACCGTCTCTGAATTCTATTGATGATTGGCATTATCCTATAAAGCTACATAAAGACTGGGAGGTCCTCGTGCAGTAGCTTCTTGCAGCTGGGCAGGATTGGTCCAGCATCATGATTGTCGTTTTAGCACACTCCAAGCGTGACGATGGAATGGGAACTGAAATGGAGTAGAGCGAAAGTGGAAAAGGTGGGGTGGTACGATTCACATGTAGGGGTAAATCACATAGCTTGCTTGGCGTCTTGCCAGTTAGGCAGTATGGCCTCTGAGTATCCAACTGGACAGGTAGTATGTCCTTTTCCAATGGCTCCCAAGATCTGACTATCTACAGGTCATGACAATAAACCCTGAGCGGCCATAAGCAGTAGGCATCACTCTGATTCCCCCCATGCGCTGCTCACCTGCAGTCGTGGAATCCTGCCTATCATAGACCATGCACAGCGTGCATTCTGCTGAGGGAAGCATGTCAGTGGGGACAGTGTTCAGGATTCCATCCACATGGTCAGTATTCAATTCCTGGGCTGGTCCAACCACCCAGCAGCCTCCAGGGTGGACATCAGCATCAAATTCATGGAGCACTTGCTCTCTGCTGAGTGCTTACTATACAGAAACTCAGCTCCTCCGACAACCCGGAGAGGTAGACACCCCACTCCTCATCTTCCAGCTAAGGGACCGGAACCTGAAGTAGGCTCTGGACCGTGTCCAAGATCACACCGCTGGTGGTCAAGCCAGGATCGGCGCCCATGCTTCCCACTATGTCCAGGTGCCCTGGTGGAGTGGCTGCTCTCTTTCAAAAGAGCAGAATAGGAACTATGGTCAAATTCAACCAGTCACTGCTCAATTTGGCATGACTGCGTCAGTTCTTTGGTGGAATTCTCGTGGGGCTAGCACTTGGGACCAAATCCAGAAGTCTTGTTCAGGTGTGCATGCGCACACATACACACATGCACATACATCTCTTCCTGGGCTCCGTGTCAGCCATGAGAAGCTCAAGGGACCTGTGGCCAAAGGGCCTCCTCCCTTTCCACCCACTTCTTCCCCTCTGCTCATACACGGCAGGCTAGTTGATGGAAGGACGTCTATGTGCAGGTCTATCCGGTGAACTGGATTTGGGTTCCTGACAAAACACCAAGCATGACCCGTCCTGCTCATCAGGTAGCCAAACTCTCGGATCTCTTGTCAACGTAATGATAGAACATGAGCTGTTTGTCCACCTTTCAGCTTAAGCAGGGGCTTCATCGTTCTGTCTCTCATTTTCTTCCTACACCTCCATGACCACACCACTCCGTGGGCCTGCCTCACACCGAGAAAGGCCTCCCCTCTGGCTGACCATTCAGCTGCTAGCTTCTTGACGTTCAGAATCATTTTGCCCCAGGGGTGCTGTACTTGTCACCAGGTCCTCTGTGTGGAGCCCTGGTGGTACAGTGCATACACGTTGGACTGCCATCGGCATCTCTGGCCGTTTGAAACCAACAGCCACTCATTGGAAGAAAGATGCGGTTATCTACTCCTGTAATAGTTAGTCTCACAAACCCACAAGGGGGCGCTCTTAAGTCAGCACTGACTCACGGCAGTGAGTTTGGTTTGGGTTTGAGGATGCGTACCATGTGGCTTAGAGTTGGGTTGACCCTCTGCTCACTGTGACAACATGAAACCTCCAGCAAGCTACTGGAGCCCAGGAAGGGCTAGCCATCTTGCCTTCAGCAAGGGTAGGGACATAGTAATATGAACCTTAGAGACCATCTAAGAGTGTCAAAGACAAAGAGGAAGACCCTCAGCAACATGGATTGACACTGTGGCTGCAAGAGTGAACCCGGCCATAACCATGATTGTGAGGAAGGCAGAGGACGAGGCAGGGGGTCCTTCCATAGAACATAGAGTCACCATGAGTAGGAACCAACTCAACAACAGTAAACAACATCCAAGATGTGGAGATTCTTGTGGGGGCTCGGTGAGACGCGGTGATTCATTGAGTGCCTAGAATGTGTGGTGTGGAATAAATTCAATGTGTGACATGCCATCAGTGCCGCGGGATGGTTAATAGAGCAGCCAGTCTCATTACCCTGCAACGTCCTCCAGGACGGGTAAGGCAAAGGGATGTGCAGCTTGTGTGAATGGGGCATTCATCTCCCAACAGACCAGGCGTCATTTTCCTGTCCGCGTGCACCCAAACGCCCTCGGCACCCATCCATCATGGAGGAAGGTCACCCACATTTATCTGGGTGTGCAGACAGGAGATCATTTCCAGCTGCTTGGTGCTAAACTCTCAGGTATTGTTTCTGGGGACTCATTAAAGGAGGAAGGAAGATCGACAGAAAATAATGGTCTTTGAACTTGACAGATTATGGACTGTCCCTTTCGTGGACTCACAAGACATTGATTGATGCCACCAGGCCCAAGACTCCGGCAGTTATCTGTGCCAGCCTGAGGCCTGAGGCATGCTAAGGCCCCATGAGTAAGAAACAGTGGACTAAAGACCTTTGACGTTTCCAGAGGAAGCACATGCCACGGCTCCAGAATCCCTCACTGGCACCGATCCACCTGTGTCTTGTCCCTGGTAGTGCACTGGGCACCTCTTAGACTCTCTTTTTAGAACATTTGCATGTAATGAGGGGGAAAGAAAACCCACGATGGATGACAACTCAAGATCGCTGAAGTTCTTTTAGTAAGGAGAGCCAGGCGATATGGAAGACTGGCCATACTGTGGTTAAGGGTGGCCTCTCGGAGAGGAGATTCTTTCCCAAGACCAGTGGTGATGGGAGAAGTCACCACATAGTGACCTAGAGCAAGAATCTTCCAGGCAGGGGGAGCCTAGAAGTGCAAAGACCAGAGGTAGGATTGAGCAGCCTCACAGAGCAGATGATAGGTCAGTAGGGTTGGAGAATATTAGCAAAAATGAGATTGGTGTCAAGCAAGTTCAAGGAGGACATAAGCAAGGGCAAGACTATTTCTTGCAGGACCCAGAAAACTGTGACCCACAGGTCATCTCTGGCCGATCACCTGCTCTTTGTTGTTATCTTTTTATTTTTTAAATAAATGTTTATCAGAACTCACCCAGGCCCGTTTGTGTAGGCACTGGCTAGAGATAGCTGCCTGGCATGAAGGGGCAAGTTGGACAGGGACTCGCTCCCCTCTAACCATTCTGCCCATGGGAATGTTAAGAGCACTGCAAAGCTGCCACCCCAGTTTAGAAAGCATTTTAGGGGTGGGAATGGAGAAGAGGAGGAAGAATACAAGGGCAACCTTCCTTAACTCAAACAAAATCCACTGTCCTCGGGTGGATGCCAGCTCACAGTGACCACACAGGGCAGAGTCGAGCAGCTCCATAGGGCCTCCACCGTGTGCACCTTTGTGGGAGCAGACTGCCGCACCTTTCTCCCATGGAAGGGCTGGGGGGTGGGGAGGGTGGGGGTTCAAACAGGCACCTTTCGTTAGCAGCTCAGCCTTAGCCCCCTGAACCTCCAGGGCTTCGTAACCTTCTTTAACTCACCAACCAAACTCCCTGCCCTTATGATTCGGACTTAACAGCAACCCCAGAAGACGGACTATAACTAGCCCTTTGGGTTTCCAAGATGTTAACTCTTTACAAGAGCAAACAGCCGCGTCGTCCACCCACGGAGCAACTGGCAGGTCAAGAGCTCGGCGGGTACCCCACTATGTATGTCACCTGGACTCCCTATGCCACAGGGCTCCTCAGAGCCCCCAAGACCCACCACCACCTAGTTGTTCCATGACCCTCTAGTTGATTCTAGTTGATTCTGACTCATAGCAAGGTTATACATCGTTATGGGGGCACACAACCGTGTCTTTCTCCTGCAGAGCAGCTGGTGTGTTCGAACAGCCACCCTTGTGACTCATAGCCCAAGCCGTAACCCACCAGGGCTCCATGAGCCTCGTTACTCCTACCTACTGCCATCGAGTCCATTCCAATTCATGGCAGGCTTCCCCAGGCCTCATCTTTACAGGAGCAGAGAGCCCCCTCTTTCTCCTGCTGAGTGGCTGGTGGGTTCGAACCGCTGACTTGGAGGTAACCACGATGTCACCAAATCTACTGTTAACCTTCCTTGGTCATTGTAGGGAGAAAGACAAGACTGTCTCCTCACCTAAAGAGTTACAGTCTTGGAAACCCACATGGGAAGTTCTAGCCTGTCCTATAAGTTCACTGTGAATTGGAATCTACTGATGGCAATGAGCTTGTTTTTGTGTTGTGTGTGTGTGTTGTGGTTGCTGTTGTTGTTGTTAGCTGCTGTCAAGCTGGTTCCAACCCATAGTGACCCTACGAGCGGCAGAATGAAACACCGCCCAGTCCTCTGCCATCCTCACAATTGTTCTCAAGTTTGAGGCCATGGATGTATCACCTTGAAGGTCTTCCTCTTTTTCACTGCCCGGCGACTTTCACAAGCCTGCTGTCCTTCTCCAGGGACCGGTCTCCCAGACAACTGTCTAAAGGACGTGAGGCATAGTCTCACCATCCTCGTCTGGGGCGGGCACTCTGACTGTACTTCCTCAAAGATTGGTGCGTTTGTTTGGGGGTCCACGCTACTTTCCATGTTCTTCGCCTGGTCCCCTCTGTGCAACCAACCTCAGACAGCAGCCTTTTCCGAGAGAGCTGGAATCTCCCACTGGTATTAGGCTGGGAGACGTTCAAGGAGAATGCTTCTGGGAGATTCATCAGCCATGCGGGGTCGTCCATCAAGACAGTCTACAAATGTCAGTTAGAAAAGGTTTATAATCAGCCGTGAGTTGATCAACCAGCTCTGACGGCAGCCCTGATGTCGTCAGATACCGTGCTTCCTGAGAACAGAGTCTAGTGCGAGCTGCCGCCATCTCTCTGTGCGAACACCTTTGAATCACGTCAGTTTCACCCTAATACAGACACCGTGTGGATGGGGAAGAGTGAGAGGGTGTAGGGAGGGAGGGAAGGAACCTGTGTAATTTATGTGTAGAACCACCTCCCTTCTTAAGTAAGTAGAAGTGATTCAGTGTGTTAAATTTTCTAGGACGAGAGCTTATAACTTTTCTTTTAAGGATATGTTTTATAAAATGTAGGTCATGAATTGAATTTTCCAGTCTCAAAGATAAGGGAAAAAAAACTTGAGTAGAGCTACCAATTTCCTGCTTTAATTCTGAATGCATTTTTCTTTAAAACCAAGCCTGGTACCGAAGACGGTTTCTGATGGCGCAGAGTGCTTTAAGCATCCTGCAGCCAACTAAAGGGTTGAGGGCAGACCGAGAGAAAGAAGTATAGGAGAAAGACGAGGTGCTCTGCTCCTATAAAGCTTATAGGCTTGGAAACCCGATGAGGCAATTCTACTCTGTACCAGGGGTCGCTATGAGTCAGAGCTCACTCGACAACATATGGTTTGGCTACAGGCCCCAAACCTAGGTTATTTTTCAGAAGACTGACACTTTTCAAAGATTCCTCAGTAGCCGGGTGTGGACAACTCTTCAATGTCTTCAACTTTTTGTGTGTGGTTTTTTCTTTACTTGTTCCTTTGGTTTTTCTTTCTTTCTTTTTTTGTTTAATCTATAGACCCAGGCTCTTGGTTTACTACTGGCTGCTAACCAGGAAGTCCCTTTCTTGTGGAGGACAGAGAGTTCAAGTCTCTGCTGTCCTGAGAGCTTAGGGAAATCTCCCTCAGAATGATGGGCAACATCTCACCTGCCTGTCTTCCTGGCCCATTGGCTCTGCCTATTGCTCTGCAGTGTGGTCTTTGCCTCTCTTGTCCGTTGTGTCAATTCATCTTCACTCCTCCTACTCAGGAGGACCTGCACTCTGTGTTCCACACTGAAGTCACCTGCCAGGGCTGGAGGTAATGACCCACGTAGACCCACGGGATGTAAATTAAAAGCCCATGCGTACAACGCGAGACTGGACAAAAGGAAAACCATAACATGCTGTTCACTACATGAAATTATGGTACTGCCTATCTATAACAACAGCTATCGGTATATAAAACTGCCTGCCATCAAGCCGATGCTGACTCATAGTGAACCCCTGTGGGTTTCTGAGACTGTAACTGTTTACGGGAATAGAAATCCCAGTCTTTCTCCCGTGCTATCAAATTGCTGGCCATGAAGATTACAGCCCAAAGTGTAACCATCATGCCACCAGGGCCCCTATAGCTCTGTCTTTATAGATAATTACATTAAATTGCATGAATCAAACCCAACCTCTATAGGAAAAGCTGCTGCCTGGACTTTCACTCATGTTAGAGTGAATCGGTCACGTTAAAACGTTGGCTGTCTAGTCTGCAGCATCTGGAGGAGAAAGGTGCGATGCAGGAATCCAGACCCCACTGGGCAGCGGTTTCCAACTGGGGTGAGTGTATCAATGAGGGACCTTGGGAGTTGTCACACTGGGGTAGGGGAGACAGAGTGTTGCTTCTAGCGTCTAGAAGCTGGAGGCCAGAGATACTGCTAAACACCCAATGATGCTCAGGGTGTCTTCCATCACCACGAAGAAAGGTCCCACCCAACGTGGAACAATGCTGAGGTGGACAACCCAGTCTGGAGATGCATAAAATGATGGTTCAGATATGAACCCCACCTCAGAAGTCAAAAGCAAAGATGCTACAAAGTGTATGTGTCAGTTGTACCTCTGGGGGCTGAGCCACAGGTGGAATGGGGGGAGGGTTTTCTGGCGCTAAGAATGGCTAGCTCGTGTGTAGCTGATGTTACCGTGAGCACGGCTGTCAGCTGTTACCAGGCCTTCTGCTGAGAATCTCTCGTACATTATCTCCTTGTGTTAGGCCGGGTTGACTAGAGAAACAAATCCAGAGACACTCACATGTGTGTAAGAAGGAACTTCATATCAAGAAGTAGTTCTATATCAGGAAAACCTCCCAGCCCAGTCCACCTTGAGTCCCTAAGTCTGACACTAGTCTGCAAGTCCCTCTTCAGATTCGCGCGGCCACATGCAGCGATGCAGATTGCAGGAAGATCACGGGCTCGTGGGGCCAAGTCTTGTGGCTCCAGTGCCACGGGGAGCATCACCGGCTCTGACAGGTCTCGCTCGGCGTGGCTCGCCAGCAGGAAGGTGAAGGCAGAGAGGAGGAGGAGGTTCCCGAATGAGAAAGGCACACCTGGAAGGAGTCGGGCTCCGTCTGTGACCTGACTGACAGGTTGAGTACCATCCTACACTATTCCGTAACCACCGCACTCCTTGACTTCTCCTAGCAGTACGAGGAGGTACATATGACGATCACCTCCATCTTCCCCTGGAAGATCACTGAGGTCAAAGAAGTTAGAGAGCAACCTGGTCAGGAATTCAGACACTGCTCATTTCCTTCTCAGTATCCATTCTCGTGTCCCTTGTAGCAGAGCCCAGCTGTCCTGTGGTGAATGCCCAGCCATCTAGAAGCTGCCGTGGCAGTGATACTTGATGTTAACTTGAATCTGTGTGAAGGGTACAGGCAGAGCCCAGCCTGTCAATCAAGTGGTCTTCTCTGTAAGAGTGAGGGACACTGGGAACGGCTCTCTTTTGCTGCTTCTTTGTCGTCCTGCTTGCTGGGACTGTGCCTGCCTCCAGGGGCAGTCCCATAGAGGCCACCCAACCCTGAGAACCGCCATGCTTCCACCAACCTTGGGTCCACGCAGCTCTACTTCCAGCAGCCTCTGATCTGTGATCTCCCTGCTTTTCACTTTACTTTTCTGCCTCACTGGTGGCCTGCAGTGACATGAGTCTAAAGAAGGCCCAGCTAGCATTTGACCGGTGGACTTGAGTTGGACATGGGCGAGGCAACGTCTGATATAAAGTTCTTTCTTGTACATAGATGAGTGCCATTGGTTTGTTCCTCTAGACAACCCAGCCTAACACATTTACATTGCTCAGAATTGAATATATTGCTCGGCTTGCAGCTAGATGTGATCATGTAATAAAGTTCTGGCTAAAGAGCCATAAGCAAAAGTGTTTTTGTTGGAATTCTGAGATGGATTCTGAATAGTGCTGACTCAGCTGGGAAGAGTGCCCTTTGTCCCTACTCCTACTGCTATTTCTTGGTTTTGCCTGGGATGGGGAAAGGGTGGCTGGAGCTCAAGCAGCCATCTTGCCCTGTGGTGTGACCCCAAGGTGGAAACCATGCACTAGGTGAGGAGTGTAAGAGAATAGGAAGAGACCGGGACATATTGCGTATACACTGAAATTGTTGACACCATGCAGCTTTGGCCCACTTTTCTCTAGAATTGTATAAAAATGAGATTTTGAAAAATGAAGTTCTGTGCTATTCAACTCACTGTTCTATTTGGATCATCCGTATCAATGGCCAAATAGAAGAAGAAGTGGGAACTTAAAAAAGTCTGTGAGAAAATATCACATTTCAGTTCCATTTTTCAGGGCACTTTCTGAAGTCCCCTCTTAGGCATTTCTGCTCCACTGGCAGAATTGGATTCAGACCGTCCGACACTGAGCCCGCGGTGCTCTTTACCAGCTGTGCTGTTCTGCCCGGGGCCGTCAAGCCCACTGACTCCTCTGCATGCATTCCATGCCACCAGTTTAGCATGCTCATCAGAAAACGGAGTCTTTATTGGAACTCAAATGGTCTTTGACTTCTCCATTATCTCAGAGCTCTTTTGAGAATGCATTCTGGGCTCTCTTTGTCATTAGGTATTTTTTATTAAATTAAAAACATGCTCTTTGTCCTAAGATGGAAACTTCCTCAGCAGAGCTGCCTCGATCCCTTCCCATCACAATCATTTCACATATAGGGACAGCAACTGATGACCCGAAAATGCTCCACACCAATTCTCATCCTTGCACTCACCTCACGGCCAGGCCCTGGGAGCTGGGTAGCACAGGAGGGGCATGGCGGTGTGTTATGGATCGAGTCACACGCCCCCTATATCTCTGAGTCGGAACAGATGCAAGGGCACCTAACAACAACAACTAAATGCCTATCACTCAGGAGCCCTCGGGGTGTAACATGTAAAGGTCTCAGCTACTGAGCCAAAAGTTGGCCCCTAGAACCTACCAGAAGCTCCATGAGAGAGAGGAAAGACTGGATGATCTGCCCCCCATCGAGGTTCACCAAAACCCAACTGAACCTACTGCAGTCAAGTTGATTCCAATTCACACAGATCCCTAGGAGAGATCAGAGCCGCTCGTTAGGGTTTTGCCATGACTAAGTCTGCGTCAGAGTAGAATGCCACATCTATTTTTCCATGGAATAGTTGGTGGATTCCAACCACCCGCCTGTCAGCCAACCATCTAGTGCTTTAACCACTGGACCACCATAAATAAAGATCACTAGAAAACCCCAAGGGGAAACTCTTCTCCTGTGTCCAATGGGGTCACTGTGCATTGGCATCAACAGCAATATTGCTGGAATCCCACATGGGTGTAGACTTTTCTGTTATGTTAATGTGATGGGATTGGTGTGTTAAAAGCAAACGCTGTGAGGCATAAAAGGGGCAGGTAAGCCAGCAAGCACACAAGCAAAGCATGCCAGAGGGAAAGATGGATGCACATGTGTGCTGAGAAACCGAAGCACAGAAGCTGGAAAGGTACCAAGTCTTTCTGCCAGAGCTAATAGAGGCTCCCTGCCCCTAAATCCAGCCCCTAAATTCAGACTTGTACCCCTAGCTGCTATAGTTGTTAGGTGCCATTGAGGCTGCTTAGACCCATGACGACCATATCTACAACAGACGGAAACACAGCCCAGATCTCGCCATCCTCACAAGTGTTGTTATGTTGAGCCCGTAGCCTGTGTCCATCCATCTCATTGAAGAGCTTCCTCTTTTTCACTGCCCATCCACTTAACTAAGTATGTCTTTTCTCAGGGACTGGCATCTCCCGCTAGCATGTCCCAAGTATGTCCTAAATGGTATCTAAATTTCTGTTCATTAAAACCATCCATTTTTGGTATTTCTATGACTATAACAGTAGATACCTAAGATGGGGTGTTCAGAGGGCTCAGTGAGATTGTTTTGAATATATTAAATTTTTTCTTGCCTGAGAATCAGAACTGTCAATATAAGTTCCATTTAAGAACACACAACTTTTATTTTCCCTTTTAAAGTTCTGTCAATTTTCCAGCACTTTTAAGAAACAGAACCAAACCCTAAGGGCAACAAATTCTTCACCACAATCACCTTCACCGGCTGTGTGCTGTTTTAAAATCCTTGGAAAGGCTTTGAGGCTTTACTTGTATGAAACTCAAAAAAAAAAAAAAAACCCAAATAAAACACTGCCATCAGGTTGATTCTGACTCGGCCCCTTCGGTGAGTACAACTCGCCTCCACATTCTTGAAGACCCGGGAAGAGGTCTCTTTAGTACATAGATGCAGCCTGAAGTCTGGCAAGATTTCAGAGGTGAGGACGCGTGGCTCTGAGTCCCGAAGACCCAGACCGCCGTAGGTGGGGCCCAGGGCGTGTTGTCCCACCTCCCCAAGGTCTGGGCAGCTTCGGGGATGCTAATTGCCCTTGGCTTGTTGTGAGAATTAAATAGGAGAATGTGGGTTGATCTCTGAGCACCACACCTGACAAAGTCTGCAGGTACCACAGCTATCGGCACCTACAAGTCACTTGTTTTTAACACAAACTGATCCAGAGGGTGAGGATCCAAGTGTCGGCACCGTAGCCAGAGGCAGAGAGGGGAAGAGTGTTGGAGTCCTGTCAGAATTGAATTCAAAACCTGCCTTCTTCTCCCATCAGCTCTGCTGGTAAATCCGCTCCAAGATCTAGCTGCGTGAGCGTTACTTGGTGATAAGCTCTGGGGGCAGCGTGTTAGGCACATTTGAAGTGGTAAAATACAGAACTACACCTCCTCTTCACTTAGCAGCTAACCCTTTATCTGACCTTTAACCTGAATTCCACAGATGCTTGGCAGTGCGGAGGGGCGGTACAAAGCAGTGCTGGCTGGAGGCTCAGGTTACGTGTCCGGTTGGCTGGGCCATGGTTCTCAGTGGGTTGGAAGTTCTGCAGTGATGTAACTTGGCCATTAGGTAATGAAATGATTTGACAATAATGTAGAGATGTGACCATCCTCCATTTGTGACACAGTATGGTTATCCTCCATGTTCACCTAATGCCAACCATGTATAACCACCTGGTCTCTGAAAATTAACCATGTTATTAAGTGAAGTGTGTGTGTGTGTGTGTTGGTAGAGTCCTTTTGCATGCAGATGTAGAAGCAATATGATGTCCCTAAATTTTAAGTATTTGTCAAGATTCACAGAATATTCAAGACAAATGGTCATGTGTACGTGTACCTGCAGATCAGTTGTGCTGAAATAGAATTGAAGTGCCACACAATTTACCCATTTAAAGTGTAATTTACCCATTTAAAGTGTAACCGGGTGACTCTGTGCTTCAGAGTATAAGCAGAGTTGTGCAACCAACCCTACCACCCCTTGGCAGTCACTTCCCATTGTCCCTTCTTCCTTGCCCCTGGCAACCCATCAACTACTTGCTAACTCTAGAGATTTCCATATCCTGGGTGTTTCCTTTAAGTAGAAGTATAAGATGTGATTCTTTATGTCTGGCCTCAATTAGCATCCTGTTTCCAAGGTTCATCCGTGTTGCAATAGGTGTCAGTACTCATTTTTGGTTTTCGCTTGCTGGAGACGGGTTCACTTTTTTGAAGGTCCCTGCCCATTCCACAAGGAGGTACCACTTTCGATGGAAAGATGGCTGTCACGTTCTTGTTCAGTGTGCATCTGGAATCATGTATATTCTGAATTATTTCAGGCAGTGGAGGTTGAGTGTGGTACATGCAATGTACCCATGCTCTGCTTATCTGCGGTCTTTTCAGAAGACTAAACAAAGCGGTGTATGTGAATCCTTAGCAGCAGGATCCAGTGGATGGTGGCTCCTCGCGAAAAGGTGCCTTTGTCATTTCCCACGTAGCTTGTTCCATAGCCTGTCTGTGGCCTCGCGTACCCTTGTGTCCCCTAACCCTAAGGCATCCCTGTCTGTGGAAAATCCGATTGGTGAAACAGACCTGTTCACGTGTGTCCTCTAAGTGACTTGTTCACCCAGTCTCTCTGAAATGCTATTTTTAAAAATCCACTTACCACCAAAGTTTTCGGAAACTCATCGGGGCTCCAAGTGCTATCCCTCTTTGTAAATTCGCACCCCACCCCACCCCCCCATTTTCCAAACTAATCTTAGATCTTTCCTTCTGACAACCTGAGTACATTTATTTCTATTGTGGTGGAGTCAGAGCTGGGTGTATTAGCTCTCAGAAAGACAGCTCTGGAAAACAGCCATTGAATGGCTCTTACCTGACTGACAGCTAGGCGTGCAAATGAAAGGCATTGAAATGTGGTCTACACTCCACCAGCTCCCTTTGCCTGGATAATTAGGTACCCTGTCCATCCGAGCTTGCTCATTGAACAAGGTTTCATGGCTTACCCCAAAGGAGAGAAACACTGGAATTCTCAGCTTCAAATGAATCTTTTCTCATTCCACCCTCCGAGTCACATGAGGTGCCATGCTTTTCCTGCTTCCCATAAGGAAACAGGAGCTCAGCAAGGAAAACACAGATCATCAGAGGAGGAACTCTTGAATCCTGGTGTGTCTGACCACAAATCCCACCTTCCTTCCAGAAAACCGCATTTCCTCGGTCTCGGTGAGGGTGGATTGCTTCTTCGTATGCCTCTCTGTCCACCACAATCAGACTGACTTACCCTAATTTAGTGTCCAGTGCAACCAGGCGGGCCTCTTCCCCAGCCAAGGCTCTGCATCTAAATTGGAAATGTTTATTTTATTGCCCGTGGTAGATGATGCACCAGGCCAGAAGCACAAACCACAGCATGCTGTTGGCTGAGAATTTGCAAGCTACCAGGCTGCTCTAGACCAAGCTTGTCCAAAGGGATCTTTTCTTATATTATTTGACAGTATGGATGCGCTTAGTCCCAAGGACAACTTTCAGGATAAGGTCAAGTCCCATTAAAAAATGGCAGACACTACCAGGAGAAAAACATTCTAGCATTGTGAAAGCTCTCATCTGTCATTGGGAGATGAAATCCATCCGTTCAAGCAACAATCAGGAAGGCTTTCTGGTACAGGTAACAAAACCCCAATTCATGTGACTTAAACAGTAAGAGTTCTTGGTTGGTTGGTTGGTTGGTTTTTGTTTTGTTTCCTGTTTCAGGAAGCTCGGAGTTGAATGACTGTCTGTGGTTCAGTGACTTGATGGCATCTGGATCAGCATCTTTATGACTCTCTGCCTCCCTTGGGGCTTTAGACCTGACACAGTTCTAGCCATCACCCCTTCGTCTTCCTTGAAGGATTGAGCAAGGGCAAAAGGAAGCCTTGCCTGTTTTCCATTAGGAGTGCAGTTTTTGCCACTAGCTGACAATGGTCATCTGTGAGCAGCCCCCTGGAGTAGAATATGTCCCCTCTGTCATATGGTGAGATGTTACCCCCATCAGCAAGAAAAACCAAGAAGTCTACTCTGAGTGTGTGTGTGGGGGGAGGGATGGGGGCTGGACAAGGAAGAAAGGCAGTGGGAATGGATTTAAAGTTAGACCAAAGCTGAGCCCCACACAATACTCAAAGAGGCCATCACATTCAAGGAGAAACCAGCATTTTCCGCTGATGAAGACTAGTTGGGGAAGGGAGCAAATAGAGTGTTCTTTGGCAAAATGAATGAAACGTGTTTCTTGACTGCTGAACTGCTCAGAAATACCTAGATGTTAACAGTCATGGAGATCTCCCGGACACCCTAGCACATCAGACCCAGAAATACCTATATGTTGACAGTCATAGAGATCTCCCGGACACCTTTAGCACCCCACACCAGTGTCTGAGAAGCACTTCTCTGAGTTGGGTGTGCAGGAGACAGCAGATGCTTTGGGGAAAGCAACTGAGAGGACCTGAGCTGCTGGATCCTACCCAGATGCCCGGCCAGGCACACCACTCCTCCGTGGGGGAGCAACCGGAGGCGCTGGTGGAGTGTTCGCTGGCCTGATGGAAGAGCACAAGCCTTAGGGCACACAGCACTGATGGGTCTCAGGTCTCAGGGATGCAAGGGCCAGCTGTAGAAGGAAGGAGCTTGTTATCAACTTGAGCCTAAGGACCCAGCCATTCAACATTCTTAACTCTCCTTCCCTCTGTCTGCACCCCTCAGGATGTAGCTAGTTTCCTCTGCCTAACTAAAACGAGGAAGCCGAATTAAACGTTACATCATGAGCCTCTTGAGAATATCAATCTGGAAGTTTGTTTACCTTCATGTCTTCTCATGGAGGACCAACCTTTGCTCCCGAGTCCTGGAAGGAAACCAATCCTTGAGGATTCTAAACATGGGTGTAAATCCATTGAAGAGGAAAATGACAGGCAAGTTTTCTCCCCATGTAACCAGGACTGTCGGTGTCTGCATTGTAGGCCTTCAGCGGGGATGTCTGCCTCATGTTTTTATTTCTAGTTAGTAGCGAGTAGATGCAGCTGATATCTGCAGGATGTGGGCTAAGGCCTGTGGCACCTCACTGAGCCTCAGCACACCATCAAAAATCAGGTCAAGGAATCCTCCTTTGCCGGGAAAGACTATAACTGAGCAGGTGGGCCACCTACTCCAGATCTCACAACTTTCCTCTGTATCTTTGCTTACACCACGTGGACACACTCGTGTGTAAGAGGGCATGCAAGCAAACATATCACTAGGATTGAAGAGGTGATTGCAAATTCGTGTTAGCTTTTACCATTGGTCCAAAAGAAAGATGGCGCTGACATGGCTGTATTAGGCAGAGAGTCGATCCAAGTAGTTCTGTCTTGGTAAACTATTTATTATGGCAAAGCAAGGCTGAAGTTTTTTCCTCCCTGGTGCTTAGCCCGGGTTTATGGGACTTTACATGGCAAAGGAGACTTTGTCCGTGTCATTAAGATACTAATCGGTTGACATGATGATATGGAGGCTGTATTGGATTATCTGGGTAGACCAACTAATCCCATGGCCCCTTTAGAGCAGAAGATTGAATCAGAGTGTGGGTGAGAGAAGTCACAGCAAGTTCAGAGAGATGCAGCGTGTGTAAAGGACTGAACCATTGATGGCTTGAAGAGAGGGGGAGACCCTGTGGAAAGCACTCGAAGGAAATGGGTCCTGCCAACATTCTGTGTGAGCTTGAGGGCAGAGTTTCTCCACAGTCTCAAGTCTGGCACACAATCCTGTCAACACCTTGATTTGGGTTTTGTGGGACGCTAGCAGACCCTCACTTGCCGCTTGTTCCAGACTCTGGCCTACAGGAATCCCGAGACTGCCCATAGGTGTGGTTCTCCACCTTCCTAAGACACTTCCTCACGTTGTGGTGATGCCCCGTCATAAAATTATTTTCATTGCTATTTCATCACTCTCATTTTGCTACTGTTATGAATCAGGCGACCCCTGTGAAAGGGCCATTTGACCCCCAAAGGGGTGGAGAGTCACAGGTTAAGAACCGCTGTCAGCTTCTGGTAATTTGTAGCAGGTGCAATAGAGAACAAACACCGCGTGTGATTCACGTTACCTTGCCTACTAGTCACCAGGAAAGTCGCTTTCAAAAGCCTAGACATTTGCAGCACCGACTCCATCACAGGACTGAAGCACGACATCCAGACCCATCAACTGTTTATCAGCTATCACAAGTTCCATTTCCAACGAATTACCAGCTCACGCCTCAAGTCATTCCCAATTCCAGCCCAGGTCTTCAATTTGAGTCGGGTGTACTCGGGGTTCTCCTTTGAAATGCACTGAGCCATAGCAACAATAACAAAACAAGCTGGCTACCATCTAGTTCAGCAGTTCCTAACCTGAGGGTTGTGATCCCTTTGGGGTCAAACAACCTTTCCACAGGGGTCACCTAAGAACCATCAGAAAACATGTATTTCCTATGGTCTTAGGAACTGAGACAACGCTCCTCTATCTGTCTCCAGGTGGGTCTGCCCACATGCTGATAGGCCCACATACGAGTACCCGGCATGATGACATCATCATGCCAACCCCATCACATACACCCTGTAGAAATACAGGTGTAGGTGACAGGTTGGTGCCATAACATACTTATGTGGACCAGTCACACATGTGTAGGAAATAGCTACTGTGTAGAATGCAGATACTGTGTTAAAAGCAGCAGTATTGGAGGTAAAATGACACTTCATAAATTTTAATTACATATTATTTTGTGATTAATCACTATGCTTTAATTATGTTCAATTTATAACAATGAAAATACATCCTGCATATCAGATATTAACATTATGATTCATAACAGTAGCAAAATTACAGCGATGAAGTAGCAATGAAAATAATTTTATGGTTGGGGGTCACCACAGCATGAGGAACTGTGTTAAAGGGTTGCGGCATGAGGAAGGTTGAAAACCACCGATCTAATTGATCTGACTCATAATGGCCCTGTTGGCCAGAGAATAACTGCTGTGTAGGGTTCCTGAGACTAAATGTTCACGGAACCAGACAGCTTCATCTTTCTCTCCTGCATAGTGACAGTGGGTTTGAACTACTGACCTGGGGCTGGCAGCTCAGTGCTTAGCCCACTACACCACCTAGGCTCCCTTCACAGTTCTATGGACATATATAGACATGTCTACATTGTACTTAAGAAAGTTTCTCTGCATCCATTTAACCACTTCAAATGAATGATCATATGAATTTCAAGAATATTCTGGGCTAAGAATTCTATTGCTTTCTAAACCCTAAAGGATGCTTGCTTTGGGGGTAATGAAGAGTATATTGCTGACTTCGTTAATCTGTGCCCTTAAGAATGCCATGCTTTCTTCTCTTGTGAAGCCAATATGTGTACTTCTATGTGCACTACTATTTGACTACGTGATTTTAAAAATAGGTAGAAAACAGTCCCCAGATGGAGTTTTTCTGGACTGTGTGTTTTGCCTCACACTGGGAAAAGAGCATCCCGGGTAGAACCTGTTCCAGCTTCCGCATGGGACTCAGGTCGGTGAATTGTTTCAAGGTAGAAGAGGTGTAATAGAGGAGCCTTGGGTTATGTGTTCCCCATTAGCATTTGTTATTGGAAAGCCATTAACCTGTCTCAGATGCTTTGCCAACACACCTGATAGCGTCAGAGAATGACAGGCTTCTCATCACGGATGCCGAGT
Organism: Tenrec ecaudatus; assembly: GCF_050624435.1. Taxonomy (NCBI): domain Eukaryota; kingdom Metazoa; phylum Chordata; class Mammalia; order Afrosoricida; family Tenrecidae; genus Tenrec; species Tenrec ecaudatus. The sequence continues at coordinate 72,270,764 of NC_134547.1, forward strand.
ACCCAGCTGCCTGTCTCCTCAAAATGCCGCCTTATGCTTGTGTGCATGTACTCTGCAGAAGCCAGCCTGCTGCAAACCAGCCAACCCCATCCCGATGAATTGTCTCCTTTCCGCCCCAGCCCCACGCGAGTAGCACGTGCGTCTGTGTGAGAACTTCAGCCGTCGGTGGCAGAATGCAGTGGAGAGATAACGCCAGTCCCACAAGCCTTTCGGAAGCCGACTCCTGTGTGGGTGGCTGTGGGGAGCGATTTGAAATGCAGAGTTTGAGTCACCTTTTTTCCAACCACCGCATTTTGCTTCTTAAGAAACTGTAAAGGATGCAATGATACAGCGTAGCAGTAGCTTAAATTGCTAGGCAGCTGACAAGTTCCCTCTCTTTAAAGCCTTTTAATTCTGTCTGCAAATCAGAGCAGTCACATGGTCCCAGCCCCCCGCGGACGTGCTACACATGGTTTCAATGCACTACTCTTGGGCATGCGACAAGCTAGGCAAAGCTGCTGAGCGACTCGCGAGCTGTTTACACTACAGAGAAGGTTGGTTAATTAGAAATAAGCATGATTCTTAATTAAGGAACAAATTAATTTTTAAAGAAGTGCCAAGGCCTCCGTGGGCTGCAGCAGATGAGGGACTAAGCGCATGGCATGCAGTTGTCTCTGGGACTCTTCTCGAGAAGGCGCCGGCGTGTGCAGTGGTCCAGGCAAAGCCGCCCTACAACCCTGGAGTTAAGGGCTAAAAACATATTTAGTCTTTCTATTGACGTTGGATGAGTTTCTTCTAGAGAAGGGGCTGTGCTAGGAAGGGTCAGAGGGCTCTCAAAGATAAGTCAGAAAAGTCCCATCCTTCCTGGAGCTCAGGATAAAAGGGAGGCAACTGGCTTGCACATGTAATACCAAACCAGCCCTGCAAGTGCTGGGATATGAGTTGGAAAACCTGGAAAGATGCTGAGGGTAAAGCAAGGTGATGATTGGGAAAGAGAGAGAGAGAAGGTTGGGAAAGCTCTCAGATAGGAGGTGGGATGCGAGCTGAGTCTTGGGGATGGGGTGGTGGTGAGCAGGCATGACCTCTGGATAGGATGGAAAGCTTGTCCCAGGTCAAAAGAGCAGGTGTGGTGTGCAGGTCTTAGGAAGTGATGCATGATCTAAGAACATACATGACCCAGGGCCAGGCTGGAAGGGGTCAAGTGATTGAGAGAGTCACGCACCCCACAAAATGTTGGACGTTCTTGACTGCCCATGACAGAAACCAAGCCCCAGGAAGTTGAAGTGGAAAATGGATGATTTAAAAGGTATATGGGGGCTGGGAGATTATCTAGATGCTCAGATTGCTTTATTGTAAGTAACTAGGGTCTGCTTTTTGTGTGTGTTGGCTCTCCCCAAAGGGTGACAAGTGGACATGGCCACCTAGCATTATTTCCCACCATTCTCCTAGCTGTAGCCATCCCTCACCTTTGTAAATGCCCCATTTCACAATACCAACTCCAGCTCATGGCAACTGTGGCAGTTACATAATATCATTTCAACTTGAAGATATATCAAAGTGTAGGGATCTTATTCAACTTGTCCATCAGGTCACAGCCTGATGGTGCCTCCCTGTGGGTGTGGCCCTTGTCATAAGGAGGATCCTGGGCACCTTCCCCTTTCTGTCTGCCTTCACCTTCCTGCTGGCTGATCCTGATTGCTGCCAGAACCACCGCCATTAGATCCACACAACTTTGCACCCACCAGCCTGTCATCTTCCTGCATTGTGCGTCATTGCATGTGGCTGCGTGAGTCTGAAGAGGGACTTATGGACTTGAGTTAGACTGGGCTGAGAGGCTTTCTTGATACATATTTACTTCTCAATGTAAAGCTCTTGCTTACACATATGAGTGTCTCTGGATTTGTTTCTCTAGTTGATCTGGCCTCACACCACAGCTCTATATTCTGCACAGTAGAACTGTGCTCCGTTGGCCGTTCAGTGACCGGTGTTTCGGGAGTAGATCAACTGGTCTTTCGATCTAGCCTAGCCACCAGCCTTTCCTTGAGAAGCCAAGCGTATTAATCATCTGTACTGCCCAGCCATGTCTGTTTGCACTCAAAGTACGATTTCCATCTAAAATAATCGGCCCTATCTCCAGCCCTTATTGATTGCATAACTAGTGTCCAGTTGCTTTCATTTTTAATGTGTACAAATCTACAATCCATATTTTAGTCTAGAAAGATGTCCCACACATCCTCTACATATGTACATTCCTTTCCACAACAGTGTTTTGAATTCTTTACCACTGGTTAAATTTATGAAACTACTGATAGAATTACCTTATGCCCTGTGGAGATTATTTATAATATTCCCCAATAAAAGGAAAACAATGCCCCTAAAGTGAACCCAGGATATATATAAACTGCAGATATGTAAATGGATTTTGAGCTTGAACTTGATCTTAAACCCTCAGCTAAGAACAATTTGTTTTTATGACATCACCCTACTCTAATCTTGCCATGATAAAGAGATCACTATGGGTGCGATAGCAAAGTGTGGTGGAAAACTTAGAAGGTGTTCAGAGGTCAGAAAGAATAGTATATGGGATCTTTAAGTCTTGTTTTCAAACAAGCAGCCATTTAAGTGAGGTGTCAGCTAAATCCACACGGAGGAAGCACACCAGCATGTATGATCCAAGGATTGTAAAGAATAAAATCCAAGACTGGAGGGTGGAATAGTAGTGGAGATTAAAGTCTGAGTGCCTGGTTTGCTTAAGGTTATGGGTAGCAGTGAAAGTCCAAAATCCTTTGCAGAGTTCCCAAGTGCCTTGAGCCCCGATGAACCTCCTCATCCATTACCCCAGGGATACGGATAGTCTTGCTCTCAGAGTGCACTGGGAAGTGGATTAATGCACACACAGTTCATTTAAATTTAACTATTTGTTCAGCCTTTGACTCGTTTTTAACTTGCTCTAGCTTTTTATATTTTCTGCTTTCTTTTTGATCAAGGATATTCTGTACTATATTTTGTTATTGTTGGTTTTGGTTGTTTGTGGGGTATTTTGTTGTTTGATTTGCTTCATATCAAATATACTTCATATTGGTAAACTTAGAGGCAGGAACTGGATTAGTAGACTTAGGGCTATGGCAGGGGGGATGCAGGGAAATGGGGAGTTGATCATCATGAGGACAACAATGAAGATAGAGTCCTAAATTTGGTTGTGGTGATGATTTGACATCTCTTTTAAAGATATTTAAACCATTTGATTGTATGGTATGTGAATTACATGTTAACAAAACTTTGGTGATTCTAATATAAATAAATAAAATCCCCTGTGGCTTAGTTTATGTTGGTCCATCTTTAAGCCAGTCAGACAATACTCTCAATGGCCAGGTGCAAGGCAGGCACCAACACTCAGAGCAGGTGGGCATGTAATTATTCTGCTGCTCAGGACGTGGTCAAAGGGTGTCTCCAGCCCCTGCTCCCAAGCTGCATGAAGCAAGAGTGAAAGAAACACCCTACCTCAAAGGAACTAGAAGATGCTGTGTCACAGAACAAGGAGGACAGAGACGGGCAGAGAGGAGAGGACAGCCAGCCCATGAAGACATTTATTGACCTGAGCTGCCAGAGCCAGAGGTCAGCTTTCGGTGGGTATCACATAGACACTTAACACAGACAGTGTTGCACTGGGAATAGATTCAATTCTGACTATAACAAGTCGAACAAGTGGGAGAAGGAACGGTGGGCATTGAATAGGCAGTACCAGTAGTGCAGGTGGAGATGGCAAGGGCTTGACCTAAGCTAGTAGTGTTAGAACTGGTAAGCATGGGGGATATGCTGGACAGAGTACTGACATAGAAGAGATGGGCTCGGGGGTCTCTGTGAATTACAAACATCCATAGATCGATCTCTGAAAGATGGGTAGATTTCATTTACTCCTTCTTAATACATTTATTCTGGTGGAAGTCTGACTACCCAGAGACTCCTTTTGAAGGAAAAACCTAGGACATAGAGAGACTCCCTGTGGGATGAGCTTCTGTGTAAAGAGAGAAGCCAAAGAGTCCAGAGGCGCCAGCCATGGGAATGAAGACGCCCTCGTGGAACCAGATTCCCCAGCCCCACGTGAGTCAGAGATAAACCACCCCGCTGATCCCTTCCTGAATCTTTAAGGTGCAAAATCACAAAATGGCCATTTGAACCCACTGAGTTTTAGGGTGTATTGTTGTACAACACTAGCTAGCCCAGTCAAAATTCCACCGAAACCTAGAGGGGAGCATTGCTGTGCCCCAGTAACTGCAGGCGCTACTGCAAAGGCTAACCAATGCCACGATGAAGGTGGCAGCTCCTTTCTAGCTCACCTTCCGTCCCTGGGTTCCTACGAAACCAAAATCATTCCCCCTCAGCTTGTCAAGTCTCAGAGTCTGTCTGTGTTTCTGGGTATAAATGATAGGTTTGGACTGCAACTCCTGACCCTGCTGGGGTTTTCTCTTGGACGGGGCTGTCAAGCTCTTTGGTGAGCTTCACTGTAAGTCCCTCACGGGACTGTCAGTTTTCCCAGAGCCCCATAATCTTCTTTTATCTCATCCTGTAATGTGCCTCCGGGGGTTGCCAGGTTCTCTGATGTGCACTCATACACTGTACACGCCCCGGTGGTGGTTCTTTCCCCCAAAAGTTCCCCTCCACGCTTGCCTTGCCTTCAGCATTGTAGCCAGAATATCTTGCGTTGCGGTCAGTGGAACAGGACCGAGGAGAGGCAAAAGTGGGACCTATTTTATGACCGTGGTTGTCATCAGTGAAAAGGTTGAAAGGGACCGATCAGGAGATGGCCGACCAAAAGGACATAAGCTAAATCTGTGCCACTTATTTCTTTTAATAAAATAAAGCCAAAGCAAATACGAGAAAAGGCTAACAGTTGGCAGTTCCAGATGGCAGGTGTACAGCGTTTTATTCCATTGCTCTTTGTTCTTTCCTGTGCTTGTAAAATATAAAACTAGACAAGGAAATTAACCCTCACTGGTTCCTGACCTTCCACACCATCCTTCTATTTTTGCCCCAGGTCCGTGTTAAAGAGAGGTCACGTGAGAGATCCATTTGAACTCTCCTTCTCTGCCTATGGAATTTAGGGAGGGGCTTACTGCCTGTAATGGAAAACGGTCCCTAAGAACATTGAGAAGTTTATTTCGCTCACATTCAAGGCATCCAGGGCAGGGACAGGACAATCTAGACCTCTAGATTGGTTCTGCTGTTCTCTACACATCGTGTCCACCCTCAAAACTACCTCATGGCTCAAGATTGCTGTTGGAGTTCCGGCCATCTCATCCAGAATCCAGACTCGGAGCCCCTCCCCTTTCCACAAAGTGCCACAGCTTCTATCTCATTAACCAGAATCAATCACGTGGCCCCACATAGCTTCAATGAGGGAAGAAGAATATAGCTTTTCACTAGGACTCATTACCCAAACGTCCTTCATTAGCAAAGTAGACAGAATCAGCTCTGACCCTGTCCCCGAACCACCCTCCTCCCCATTGATCTGCCTTCTTGTCCCTGGTCATCACACACCACCTGTTGAGTAAGGACGTGTTAGTGTTTAAGGAACGGTCTAGCCCACATACCTTTCCAAAGTTTGCTTTTCCTCCTTGGATGGGGCACGTGTTCTTGACCTCCACAAGCTCCACACAGGCAGAGATTTCCCCAGGTATGTTGGAAACCCTTCCCAATGCTTGTCCCTTTCCCACGCATCTTCCTGGTTTCTAGCACCTGGCTTTTCATACCTGGCTGTTCAGGATTCCCAGGCAATGACTCCAGCCAGCATTGACTCGCAGTTCCTTCCATCCCCCCTCTCTCCCTCTTCCTTTTTCCCAGGCCTGAGGCCACACGAGCAAGCCCTCTTCGTGACCTGGGATGTGCTTCTCGTGAGTCTCCAGTCCCACACGTCTCAAAGTTAAAATCTTCCCAGATGGGTGTATTCTTCTCCAGTCATTAAGCTCCAGTTACCCTCCCTGTCACCTCTTCCAGTATCAACTCAACAATCTCAACCACTCTTACTAGATAACTCACCCAACCTCTCCCCACCTCCCATCATTGTCCATCCAAGCAAATAACTCCAACCACAAACTGCACATGCCTGGAGTACAGAGCGGAAGAAGAGAGAGAGGACGTAAGTGCCCTCCTTCCTTCACCAATCAAGCCCCGCTCCATCACTTCCCTGCCACGTCACCTTGGGTCAAGCATCTAGCTTCTGGGGACCTCACGTTCCTCCTTCATGACCATTGTTAGATGTCTCAGAGTCAGTTTTTGACTCAGAGTGACCTCATCTTCCACAGAAAGACTCACTGCCCACTCCTGCATGGCCTCACAACTGTTGTGCCAGAGCTCACTGCTGTGCCCAGTGCCCATCCATTGCATCCAAGGCCTTCCTCTTCTCGCTACCCTCTCCTTTACTGAACGGACTGCCCTTCTCTAGGGTCAGTCTCTCCTGAGAGCAGGTGTTGAGTGTGTGAAACATGCCCCACAATAGAAGTATAATATTTTCTCCACAAAATGAAATTGTAATGGAAAAACACATTGTAAACTACCTGGCACTTGGTGAGACCAGAGTGAATGTTGGGTAATATTTGTACCATTGGACCTCTCCTACATAACAATCACGCTCACCGGCAAGCTGAGAAATCGGTACTGATGCAACACTTCCACCCCTCCCCGACCCCCATTCAGATTTTGACAGTTGCCTCTGTTCTGTCTCGTTTTCTTTCCTGTTTTACGATCCCACGATGTCGCACCAGTGCTTCTGAGCCCAGGGCACACTTGGAGACATTTTTGAGGGCCTTGTTTAGGATTGAGGTCTGCCTCTGGAGGGGCATCGAAAAAGAGGAAGGCTGTGGACAAGATGGCTGGACACTGGGCCAGCAACAAAGGGTCCCGGCATAAGAGCCACTGCGAGCCTGGCACGGCACAGGACCCAGCAGTGTTTTCTTTTGTTCTGTTGTATGCAGGGCGGCGCTGTGTCACAACCAACTCAACTGTGCCGCCGAATAACAGTCAGCCTTTAGTGGGTCCTGACCAGGGTGCCGCTAAATGTCCTACAATCCCTAGGACAGTTCCATAGGAATTACTGAACCTAAAATGTCAGTGGTGCTAAGGTGGGACACCTTGGGCTCACCTGCCATATCTAACCCTCGTGTCTCCTGAACCTCAAAATTGAAACAGTTCCGCAGTCTGTTTCTGAAGAAATGGCTGAACTTAAGGCAGAAGGAAGGGATCCTATCCCTTGAAGAAGTGGAGCCAGGGCCGGTGTAGCAGGAAAAGAGTAACAGGCGCAGGGAGAGTGACAGGTGGGTGGTTTGGACTAAGGTTGAAGACTCATTCTCTCTTTAGACACACAGTTAGCTCTCCAGTTCTCCAAGTGCCCTCGGGTGAACCACCTGTCATGTTCAAAGGTCCACTGCATGTGTCAGGTGCAAGTTGCCTGTAGCAGGTACTCTCTGCCTTCTTTGCCACAGAACCTCCAACTTCTAGAAAAGTGCCCGGCACACAGCAGATGCTCAATATATAAATCAGTGCATCAACATGTAAAGGTGTATCTCAGATCAGCTCTCCTGTTCACCATCAAACCCAAGCCACTGACGACGCTCAGTCAGCTGCCAGCGTAGGCAGCCGCACTGTATATCCATATGGAAAGTGTAATGGGTCATGGAATTGCATCCGTTAGCATGCAGATGCTTATACATGTATTTTGCAAACATCTCATTTTATGAAAATATGCGGTCAAAGTACAAAATTCTTGAGAGGCAGCAGCTGGAAGTCTTCGTTGAAATTAGAAAGGATCATCGTGCCCATTAAGTAGTGCCAAATTTCCTCACGCAAGTAACATCTTCATGTTAGTTCTAAGAAGCTGCTCACTTCATTAGGCAGATAAAGCATATTCTGATTTGGATGTGGAATAACTCCAGTGATAAATGAATCCCCTATTATAATAGCTTCTTTAATCCAATTTCTCTTTTCACAAAAGCCCTACAAGCAAGGTGGCCTGATCAGAGACCCAGTTTGCTAGTCAGCATCAGCTTGACTCTATGTCCTTCACAAACATCCCACAATCTCCCCGCCTTAGAAACATAAAGCCCATTCCTTGCTCTGAGATGAGTATCACAAATGGGTTCTCCTTCAGTTTGTAGGCAGTTCATCTAGGCTATGTGATTTTGATGGCCACTGATGGCAGGGGAAGAGCATGGAGGTGGCATATTGGCGTGGCCGTTTTCAACCCAGGAGTTAAACAGGTCACTTCTGTTCTCAATCCAATGCCCAGAACGAGCCATGTGTTCCCAAACTGATTTCAAGAGAGGCTGGGGACTCCAGGGAGCATGTGGAATTTTTCTTGACCAATATCTTCCCTGGCATCTGGGCTATGAAGAAGAAAGAGTGCTGAGACACGGTCGTACTGGCTTCTCTCTCACCTTGGCCATCTTAATAGTGCAGGTGGCTATCAAGATTCAGTTGACCATCATAGTACCGAGGATGAGCTTTGACAAAAGGCAGCCCTGGGTTGTAGACCCCGTATCCCCATCTCCAATCTGTTTCCTTCTCTAAAAACTGAGGCAACAGTAGTACCTCCTTCAGGATTGTCGGGATCCAGTCATTGGAACCATGTACATGTTCAACATGGCAGACATGGTGGTCCACTGTTTAATCTGAAGCAAAGCTAGGTTCCAAATGGATGTGCATCTTTACTATGATAAAAAAAATCAATCAACCCAGGGGAAAAGGACTTAAAGCCAGGCCTCTTGACTAAATCTAGCATCGAGTCACCCAGATAAAGTCACCCAGAGTTGGCCACAGAAGAACAGGATTCTGAGGATACTAGAATGTGGGGGGCAGGAATATCATTTAAGGTTCCTGGATATGGATTTCTTCCCATGGCTCAATACTTGATTTGGTATTAAAATGCCTTTTCAATAAAAGTATCTATTTCTGTCCTTTAAGTTCTCCTGGTGTGATACGGAAACTCGTCTATAAAATAGGTGTTGGGTAACAGTGTATGGGACTCCTGGTTCCACATTTCCAGTGAATTCCTCTGTTGGGAACCCTAAGACCTAAGATAAGCTACCGGGACATCTGGAACCCTCCCTCTACATGGTCACTTCGGGTACATTTTTTCCTAATGTTACGAGGACTTACCACTGGGTCTTCAAGAGTTGGGGGATTGATTATAGGTAGCTTCTGGTCTATTCCGTTGCAAAGCAATGCCAGGCTTGGCCTCACTGTGATGACCTTAGCCTTTCCCTTCAGATTCAAAGATGGCTGTGTCAGCTCCGGGTGCCATCTCCGTATTTGCATAGAGAGAAGGAAAGCAGTAGTACCACCGACCTTTTCCATTGCCATCGGTTGTCTGAGCCGTCACCTTTAGCCACTGGGGCCGCAGACTTCTGCCGGTATTTCCGTGACCAGAACAGGGTCACGTTGTCTCCCTTAGTTGTAAGGGACAATGAGAGCAACCATTTTCTAGATTCACTCAGAGAAGCAACAAAGGAAGAATTGTGGTCAGAAATTCGGGTTGCCTCAATCAAACCTGCATTGTCTGCCCGAGAAACTCAATCTCGATATGTTAATTGGCGGGGAGAAGAAGCAGCGAGGCATCCTTTCCTGTCTACCTTTTGTGGTCTTGGAATGGTCGAGTCAGTCCTCTTAAGAACTGTTACTCCTTGGGTTGAGTTGTCTATCTCCTGTAGGAAGAAGGCATGGGATAGGACAAACACGGAGAACTAATCATCTGCAGAAGGTCTCAGCTCACTCCTGCTTGTTTATTATTGTTAGGTTCCATCAAGTTAATTCCAACTCAAAATGACCCTATGCATAACAAAACAAAGCATTGCTTGGTCTTTACCACCCACACAACCATTGCTGCGTGTGTACCCATTGGTGTGGTCGCTGTAGCAATCCGTCTCCATGGAGAACTTCCTGTTCACTGAACCTCTACCTTGCCAAGTATGATGTGTTTTTCCAGCGACTGGTCCCTCCTTTAAATACATCTAAAGTATGTAAGTAAGAAGTTGACTCACCAGGCTAGTTTCTAAGGGCATTCTGGCTGTACTTCTTCCAAGACATATATGTATTCTTCTCGCAATCCATAGTATATTAAAAATTCTTCACAACACCATAATTCAAGGGCATCAATTCTCTGGCCTTCCTTAGTCGTTGTCCAGTTCTGATATGAGGTGATGAAAAATGCAATGCATTGGGTTTGGCTTACCTTACTCTTCAAAATAACATCTCTTCTTTTTAACACTTTTTTGTTTTGCACAGATTTGCCCAATGCATTATTTCACTTGATTTCTTAGATTGCTGCTTCGATGGCCACTGATCTAAGGAAAATGAAATCAGTGACAACTTCAGTTTTTTTCTCCATTGATCATGATGTCACTTATTGGTCCAGTTGTGAAGTTGGTTTGGGTTTTTGTTTGTGTTGAGATATAATCCATAATGAAGGCTATAGTCTTTGATCTTTATCAGTAATTGCTTCCAGACTTCTTCACTTTCAGCAACCAAGGATATATGGTGTTCTGTGGTGTTCTGCTTCCTGTAGTCCAGCTTCTTGGATAATTTGCTCGGCATATAGATTGAATAAACACGGTAAAAGGATGCAGCCCCGGGGAAAATCTTTCCTAATTTAAGCCCACAGCATGTCTCCGTGTTTTGTGTGAATGACTTCCTTTCTGTTCCTCATGAGCACAATTAAGTGTGCTGGAATTCCCGTTCTTTGTGATATTATTATTCATAATTTGTTATGACCCACTTACTCAAATGCCTCTGTGTGGTCAATAATACACAGGTAAATGTCTTTCTGATGTTCTCTGCTTTCAGCCAAGATAGCTCTCATTGCATGTCCTGTTCTGAATCTAGCTTGAGATTTTTTAGCCAGTTCCCTCCTGTATGTACCACTGTAAGTGATTTTTTAATTTGAAGATAATCTGGAATTATCTTCAGTAAAACATATTGATATGCAATACTAATGATATTGTTCAATAATTTCCACATTCTATTGGGCCACCTTTGGACTGGACAAAAAATATGCAGCTGCTGGTTAGTCTACCAGGCCGTTGTTGTCCAGATTCCTTGGCATAGACGAGTGTGTGTTTCCAGAGTTGCATCCTTGTATGGAAACAACTTACTTGGCACTGTGTGTACGCTAGAATCGTTTGATGTTCCTTGAGTCATTTAATAATTTGCTCGCAGAGACCTTCAGTATTCCAACTCAGATAATGTTTTTAATCAGTTCTTCCAGCTTTAGAAATGTAGACCATTGCCTTCCCTTTTGGTTTTCTAACTTTACTTCTTTGCATATTCTTCTATGATATTTTAACTTGTCTTCTCCAGACTCTCTGAAATCTTCTGTCCAGTTCTTTTACGTCATTAGTTCTTCCACTCACGTTAGGCACACTAAGAACAGTTTTCTGAGTCCATTTTGACATCCATTTTGGTCTTCTTTCTTTACCCTCTTTTCCATGAACTTGTGCATTTTTAAATGCATGATATCCTTAATGATAGCCCATATCTAATCTGGTCATTGATCGGGAGTGTTCGGTGCATCAGATGGTCTCTACCAACAGATGGGATATATCAAGGTCGCACTTTGGCTCCTGTGAACTTGTTTCAGTTTTCTTCAGTGTCTATTTGGGCTTGCATATGATCAATTGATGGCCTGTTCTGCAGTCAGACTCTGGCCTTGTTCTGAGTGATGGTACTGAGCTTTCCACAAATGTAGCTAATTTGATTCCTGTTAATTTCACCTGGCAAGGTCCACTTGTGCACTTGATGTTTGAGCCATTGAAGACAGGTATCTGTTTGAATACATAATTGTTGCTGCAGATTTTGATCGACTTTCCTCCATGTTGCTCCTTTCACTAAGGCCATGTTATCCAACGAATGAATCTTCTTGTTTCCAACTTTCACATTCCAATCACCAATAATTATTGATGCACCTTGATCATATGTTTGATCTATTGCATTGGCAGAAATTGGTAAAAATGTTCAATTTCTTCATCTTTGGCATTAGTGATTGCTGGGTAAATTTTAATAATAGTTACTTTCACTGATCTTTCTTTTAGGCATATGGGTATTATCTCACTACAGACGACATTGTCCTTCAGGAGTGTTCTCTCTGATGATGAAGGTGATGCCATTCCTCTTCATTTTGCCCTGTTTGGGCAGGTAGACCTTATGATTGTCCGATTGAAAATGGAAATGGATAATCCCAGTCCTTTTCAGTTCACGGAGCCCTAGCACATCAATCTCCATTCATTCCACTTCATTTTTGACAATGTCCAATTTTCTTAATTTTATACTTTGTGCATAGTAATGGTTACTTGTAACTATTCTCATTTTCAGTCATACCATGTCAGCAAATGAAGTCCCGGGTAGCCTTACTCCATCCATGTCATTGAGAGCGATTCTACTTTGGTGTAATGTGATTCAACACTTCCCCAGTCATATTTTGAGTACCTGCCAACTTGAAGGGCTCATATTTGGCACTACATAACACAACATGTCACTGCTACGCATAAGGTTTTCATTGACCGATTTTTAAGAATAGATACCCGTCTTCTTGCTAGTTTGTCTTAGTCTGGAAGCTCTGCTGAGATCGATCCATCATGAGTAACCCTGCTGGTATTTGAAATTGCACTGGAATAGCTTCCAGCATCACGGCAACAAGCAAGCCACCACCTTGCCACAAATGGACGAGAGCACAGAGTGCTGATCTGATGGTTTGCTCTCTTCCAAGCCTTAGTAATTTTTGAAGGTATTGAGCCCTAGTGGAGCTGGAAATGGATATTAGCTCTTGGGTGCATTTTATTGATTTAGGCACAGGAGGCAAATTATACTGCTGAGGATTGTCACCCTGGACAGTTAAAAATCCAAAGGAAATGAACTGAGGAAACCTCCCCCTTAAACAGTGCTCAGAAATCAAAGAACTGAAAAATGTAAATGGGATTCATTACGAGCTACAGAATTAGCTTTCTTGTGGTGCTTTGATGTGTTTCTCTTGCAAATCTGGAGAACTGCAGCGGAAGGCAAGTCTTGGGCATGGTTTTGAGGAGAAGGTCTGCCTTGTGACTGGCTTCGTGGATAGTGGAGCAGAGGTTCTGAGCCTCCTCATTAGACAATGCTCATGGCACCCAGGCAGCCTCCTCTGCTTTGCAGAGGTCTCCTCTCTGCCTTGCATGCCGTGCTGCCACCATAGCACTGTGATGGCCTGATCGTTTCCATTTTTACTTTCAAAGGAGATATTGAGCATCCGGGAACTTCTGGTGTTTGGTTTTCCTTTCAATGTCAGCAGTAATATTGAACTGTTCTCCTTTATCGTGTAGACTCACTGACTTTGAGTTACCCAGTTGGGGAGGGAGCTCCATCTAGATTTAACTCCAACTCTCAGCAAGTTCGGAGCCCTAGTGGTATAGGGTCACGTACTCCTTGGGCTGCTAACTGAAAGGTCCGCAGTTTGAAACCACCAAATGCTCCATCGGAGAAACATGAGGCTCTCTACTTCCTCGCTCTCTACTAACCTTGCAGTGAGCAGCCCAAGGCACCCTTAGCCACCGCACCGGCGGGGCTCATTATTAATGGAAAGGATTTGCCTTTTTCTTTGCTAATGGGCTTCTGCCTTGCACAGTTTCTGGCTTTCGTTGGTTTTCCTGAACTTCGTATCATAACTATTAAGTTTGTATCTTCTCTATATCTCTATGCAAATATCATATGTGGATTTTTTTTTTTGCTAAAATGGGATCATTTCAGGAATGCTATTTTCAAACCTTTTCTCAGCTAGAGCTCTCTATCTTTCTATAAGAATAATGCTGCCCAAAATACAGGTATTTTAGCCTGAAATGGTGCAGCCAATTTCCCACTGCTGAGTCAGTGGAGGAAAGAGAAGTTGTTATTTAGATGTTGTGCCAGCAAGGAGACCACCGCAGTTCATAACGGCCTGTCTTTGTGGTGTCTTTGTTGAAATCAGAATACATAGAGAATAGATACTTAGACTTTGGATCTATACTTTGGGGCGTCACATACAGGTGGTCTTATTAACTCAGGTTCCAGGGTAATCATGGGAAACAACCGTTGACCATCACCATGAGTTTTGAACAGCTGACCTTATGGTTAAACCCCAGTGCTTCACCATTACCACACCAGTGCTCCCATCAGGCAAAATAGAGAAGACTCAGCATTATCCAACCTGTCTGCCTTTGAGCAATATATCAGGGTAGAACAATCCCATAGAGACTAACTGCATTCAGTCCTTAGACTAACTGTATTTTGTAAGGGTGGGGCTGTTTCTAACTACGTTAAGTAAAATAACTTGGGTTATAATGACTATACACTGGTTTCACTTTTTCCGCTTGGCCCCAAGTTGTTCATTTGAATTCCTCATTCAGTCTGAGCCAAGAGCCACCCTGGAAGCCCAGAGGGTCCGCTCATTCCCTCCTTCTATGTTTGATGATCCAGCAATCTCCCCTCCCTCCTTCCATCTTCTTTCTTCTCTCTTCATAAGTTTGATTCATTGAAAAAACCCAGCTATTTCTTCGCTCCTAAGTTCTACACATGAACTGCAACTTCTCTGGTTACTTACTGTCGGTGAGCTTGTTGTTCTATCTGGGATTAGGGGTGGGGATTTGGGGGTTTGTTTTGAAAGGTGATTCCAAGATCCCAAGGGAACCTCAGTGAATGAGAGCCTTCCAGACCTAGGAAGCTGGGCAGGAAGTGTGCTAGTATGGTCCAGTAGGCATTGGTTCAAACCCACCAGTAGCTCCACAGGAGAAGGATGAGGCTGTCTGCTCCTGTGAAGAAACCCAGTGTAGCAGAATTTCTGTGTCCATCTGCTACCTGAGCTGAGTGACTTGAGAGTTTCTTTGCCGGACGCATCTCTGCCAGCAACCAGCCGGTCTGCGCCGAGTGGTAAGTGTAAGGGATGCACACGTGGACATGCTGGTGGTGGGGTGGGAAGCTGGGGAAGCAGGCTGCACCTGTGCTTTCATCCATTCAGCCAATACTGATGTTTTGCAGTGCTGTGGTCTCCTCGCTGGCACAACATCTAAATAACAACTTCTCTTTCCTCCACTGACTCGGCGGTGGGAAATTGGCTGCACCATTTCAGGCTAAAATACCTGCATTTGGGGCAGCATTATTCTTATAGAAAGATAGAGAGCCCTAGCTGAGAAAAGGAGGGTTGAAAATAGCATCCCAGGAATGATCTCATCTTAGCAAAAAAGAAAAAATCCACATATGACATTAGCATAGAGATATAGAGAAGATACAAACTTAATAGTTATGATATGAAGTTCAGGAAAACCAGAAACTGTGCAAGGCAGAAGCCTGTTAAAAACGGAAAGGCAAATCCTTTCCATCAATAATGAGCCCTGCTGGTGCGGTGGCTAAGGGTGCCTTGGGCTGCTCACTGCAAGGTTAGTAGAGAGCGAGGAAGTAGAGAGCCTCATCTTTCTCCCATGGAGCAGTTGGTGGTTTCAAACTGTGGACCTGTGTGGTAGCTATACAAGCTATGGCAATGGGCAGGAAAGAACATCAAGAGACAGTGCTGGGTGGCATAGTAGGTTCACACTGAGCTGCTAGTCACAAGGTCAGTGGTTGGAATCCCCCAATCACTGCACAGGAGAATGATGAGGCCGCCTGCTTCTATAAAGAGGTAAAGCCTTGGAGCCCACAGCAGCAGTTCTGCTTGGCCCTGTAGAGTCACTGTGAGTCTGCCGACTCGACTCGGTGGCGGTGGGTTGGCGTTTAGCTGAGTGCTGTGTGAGTGTGAAAGCGATGTGGTTCAAGGCTTATCTGAGACGGTGGCATTTGAACAGAGACTACAGCTAGGCATTGGCTGTCAAGCAGCGAGCAGATGGCTAGGGAGTGAGACAGACACAGAGATAGAAGAACATTCCTGGAAGAGGGATCAGCACACACAAAGGTCCTGGGGTACCGTGTAACTGGTGTCCTGGAGACCAGGGGGCAGTGTGGCTGGAGTCTTATGAGAAGGAGGACAGAAAAGTTGGTACGTTGAAGAGGCCATAGGGGGATGAGGTCCCTTGTCCAGCCATTGGTGGCACAAATGGTTAAGCACTGGACCACTGGCTATGAGGTTGGAGGTTCAAACCCACACAGGGGCACCTCACAAGAAAAGCCTGGTAATCTGCTTTCAAAAGGCTTTGGTTCAGTTCTGCTGTGTGAACGTGCCATTAGCCAGAGTCAGCATTAACTCGGTGGTGACTCACAAACATAATAACAAGCATTGCAAGGAACCTGACTCTCACTCGCGAGGAAGGATGACGCTACCGGGTTCTGAGTCGACATGTGGCCTGATCTGACTTCCTGGCTGGTGCTGGGAAGAGACAGAGCAGGTTAGAAGCAAAGCGGGGGGCTAGTGAGAGAGGGATTGCGGTTCTCCAGGGAACAGAGCCAAGGCAGAAGCAGGGGAGGGCTGAGGGCAGCAGCTTGGGTGTGCTTTTGAAGGTAGAGCTGGCAGGCGGGTGAATCGTGGGCTGTGAGCTTGAGAAAGCCAAGGGAGACCCAACGTGCCCCGTGATGCCCAGTGCGCTGCTGGAGACCCAGGTTCTCCCAGGAGGCTTTGCTCACCAGTGGCCACCTGCTTCCATATGTTGCATGGTTGATGGCTAGAAGTCACCAAAGTGGCTCCGCAGTCTGGGGACAGTGGGTATCGAGGCATTGATCTCCTGCAGGTAGATAGGGTGAGGTGTGATGCTTCGCTCCTCCAGAAGGTCCCCCATATGGGTGTCAGGTAGGACCCGAGTCCTTAGGGAATTTTTCTTCACCCAAACAGTTGCCCGGAGGGCTTAGAATAGAGCGGAATGCTGGCACAGCCGCACTCACGAGCGTCAGCGTTGGGGTCTCGCAGCTGGACCCTGAAGGCACACTCGTTTCTACCTGATCGTGGGCATTTACCCCAGACCTCAGTTCCTTCCTCTGTGTTTGGTGTGTAGCTTCTCTTCCCCCCTCACGTGAAGTTCAACAGTGGGTCATGGAGGACACACCATGACGGAGGGTCCTTACCCTGTAGTGCAGCAGCCCGTTCTTCCGGTGTTGTGTCCAGATATGCAGGGCGACCCTGCGTGCCTCCAGCCTCAGCTGGTCTTCTCTCTTTGAAAGTCACCGGCCGTGTTTGGGGGTCAGGGTGGCCCTATTTGCAGGCATCCCGGTGCCTTTCATTAGATACCTGTGAAGGGTGAGCTCTGCTTTGGGAGCATCGTGCTCCTCACCTCGCTGCCAGGTTAAGAAGTGAGGCTCCTGAGGCTGAAAATCTTCCCAAGGACACACACAAGTTGAAGGGGGAGAATCTGACTTGGACGCTGGGATCAGGAAGTGATGTCATGCATTGTAACAGGAACATAGTAATAGCAAGCGTGCATGGTGTGTGTGTGTGTGTGTGTGTGATATTCCCCAGTTGGTATAAGCACCTGTCATGTCACCTCTCTGCTGATCCTTATAGTGACCTTGAAGGTAGGCAGTGGCTACCCATGGAGCCAGCTCCTGATGCTCCCTGGGAGTCCAAGGGGAATTGTGCTCGGTGGGGTTTTCACTGGCTGAGTTTTTGGGAGAACACCAACAGGCTTTTCCTCTCAGGTGCCTCTGAGTAGATTCGAACTGCCAACCTTCTGATTAGTAGCTGAGTGCCTACCCCCTTGCATCACCGAGGTGATTTTTAAAGGAAGGAGATAAGCCAGACCTCAGAGAGGACGGAGGGTTAGGGGTGACAATTGAAATCTAGAGTTAACAGGAGGGCCTTAGCCAACACATCTGCTCAATACGGATCATCCAGTTCATCCGTAAGGTACCTCTCATTCATTGATCCACGTTATAGTTGAGAGAACCGGCATGGAAATTACTACCAATAATTTTGTGAGATTAATAATATGAAACACATATCTGGAGTTTATTAGCACTTTTATGGTCAAATTTTTAATCCTCATAATTACAGCTCACTACAAAGGCAGCCCAAGTGCTCCCAGCTGGACCAGTGGGGACACCCTGACAAACTGGAAAAGGACGGACGTTCTCAAGGGCTCGGTCTGGCTTGGGGCCGCAGTCAGTGTTCGCAGAAGCAGCCGTCAAGAGATCCAAGAGCTTTCTGGACACTCACCAAGCTTTGATAATGCTTTACCCAAGGTGGAATGGCTATGCTTTTGTAAACTGTTGTCTCCCCCCAAATGAATCACTCAAAAAAGCAGAAAAAGAGGTCAAACAATGGGGTAAATCTGCTGCATAAGTCTTCAAAGTGTTGAAAAGCAAGTGTTGCTTTGAGGACTAAGATGTTCTGGATTCAAGCCATGGTATTTTCAGTCACCTCATATGCACGTGAAATGTGGGCATTGGGTAAAGAAGACTGAAAAGACAGAGTGCGGGTACAGGTGGGAAAGACTGACTGTACCACAGACTGCCGAAGAACCACCAACTCTGTCTGGGAGGAAGCACAGCCGAATGCTCTGAAGAGGCAAGAGCCGTGAGACGTCATCTCATGTACTGAGGCAGGTTGGCAGGAGACTGGTCCCTGAAGAGGGACAGCATGCTTAGTGAAGTAGAGGCCACGAAAAGAGGAAGACCCTCCACAAGAGTGACTGACGCAGTGACTGCAACTCGTGGTTCAAACCTAAAAACAGTTGTGAGGCTGATCAGGGACTGCAAAGTGTCTCCTTCTGTTGTGTACCAGGTCCCTCTGAGTCAGAACCAGCTGGATAGCACCTCCCCACAACAGGAGCATGGTGAGGTACTTCCTGTCGTTGCCCCCATGCTAGTTGAGAAAGCAAAGCGGCAGAGAAGATGTCCAGCACCACACACCTATGGAGTAGTGTTGCTAATTTTAGAACCCAGGAAGCCTCGACACTGTGCCTTGGTGGCAACCTCATGGCCTCCACTTCTCCCTGCTTCCCTAGTCTCACCCCTAGCCCATCCCTCTACCACCTCAGGAAACTCCCCTCTTCCCAGGACATACCCTCCCCACCCTGGCCGTGTGTCCCTGAAGCCTGCAGTTCACAGCGATCTATCTGTCTGTTGCTTTGGTGAAGGAAGGGTGCAGTGGGCACTGCCTTCATGTGGAATACAAGCCCGTCACCAATTTCTGCCCTCAGGGGAGAAGCCAAATTTTTCTTCTCAGCTGGGAAGCTGATGATGCACTTCCCCATTCTCCCTGGTGTTTTGATGTCTCTTGATATCCAGTTTGAAACACACACACACACACACACACACACACACACGCTGTGCTCTGCTGTGATATGGGGAAGCCTTCTGTCCCTGCAATGCCATGAGGCGGACCAGCACGGGGCAAAGGGTGCATTTCTCATCAGGAAGTGGCAGCCTCCTATATTTTGGAAATGAGTGTGCTGATGGTGGTTTCATTCCACCGCAGTGCCGAGGAGAAATCCCCTTAGAGATCCTTGTAATGTCAAGGGTGGCTTATTCAGTAAGTGGCAAGTACATGCATTTTGGAGACCTTGTGCCCGTGTGGGGCTAGCAATGGAATTGTTTATCCTTGTCCTGCGTCTCCAATGAGATGGCAGGACCCGGGGTGCCTGGCATTTAGTCCTCTCCAAACTGAGAGCCAAGGAGGCATTTGTTGTAGATGAGAAGGAACAGAGGATGGAGCCTCACCTGCTGGGGGACCTTCATCTTCCCAGGTGGTCAACATACACAACCATCTGTTTGGAGGTCTCTTGGAGGCCTTGGCTGTGCTGTCTGGGAAGCAGGCACGTCTTGGAGGTGGTGGTGGTTGGTAGGTGCCTTTCAATGTGTGGTCACCCCAGGAGTAACCCCACCAAGTGTTGGCTGGCCCCATACCATCCTCATGATAGTTGGCCCGTGTGAGCCAGTTGTTGCAGCCAGTGGGACATTCCGTCTTGGGGAGGGTTTTCTTCTGTGTTTTAGCCAGACATAGTAGAGCTATTGATTCAGGCACTGCCACCCACTGGTTCCTACCCTTGAGCATGCACCAGAGACCAGGAGGGCTTGTTATAGTACCAGTTGCTGCCCCACCACTAAAGTTGCTGACTCAAGCCATGCATGGCTGTCCTGGGTTTGGTACTAATTGTCACACACAAGATGGCTTAAAGCATCAGGACTTCATTTACTCACAGTTCTGGAGGTCAGAAATCTAAGACCAATGGGTCAGCAGGTCCCTTGCTGCCATCTTTCAGCTTCTAGTCCATCAGTCCAATTGCTGCCTCCATCTCCACGTCTGAGTCCCCTTTGTGTCTCCAATCCCTCTCTGCCTTTCTCTGAAGCATACATGGCATTGGATTTAGGATATACTCCGGTAACCCAGAATGACCTCATCTCATCCTATATTATATCGACAAAGACCCCTTTTCCATATAAGGTGACATTCCCGGGTTCCAGGGATTAGAGCATGGCCATATCTTTTAGGGGGCTCTATTTACCCTATTCCATTTGACCTTAGGGGGTGGAGGGCAGTACTGAAAACTGTGCTTTCCTAAATAATTCACAGTTGATGCAGTTACTGCTGCTGCCTAGGGACCACCCTTTAACAAACAGCGACTCTAGGCTAATTCTAAGTTTACCTCTTGGCAACTCTCCCAAGCTGGAGCCGCACAATGTCTGCTGCACAGCAGATGCTCTGAAGAATGTGTTGTATGGTCTCAGGAGCATCCTTCTTGCATGGACACTACCAGTCGGAGCCTCCACTGAAGCACGGAGCACCTGGACAAGGAAGAAAGATGCCCTCGAGAAGGTCGGTCCTCCCTCAAGCGCCCTGTGCTCCATCACCGCCCTAGGCCCGCGGTTCTCCCTCAAAATGGAGGCGACAGTCCTAGCCCTATTTAGGGACTATGCATAAAAGAGGTTTGAAACATATAAACAGCTAGATAGTGAAAGAAGTCACGGTTATCACAGTATTTATTGCTTCTCTCAACTTTTTTAATTTAATTTTTTAAAGATATTTTTATTGGGGGCTCTCGCAGCTCTTATAACAAGCCATACATCAATTGTGTCCAGCATATTTGTACATGTTGCCGTCATTTTCTAAACATTTACCGTATATACTCTTGTATAAGCTGAGTTTTTCAACACATTTCTTATTGTATACTTTTATTGGGGGCTCTTACATCTCTTATCATCCAGTGTGTCAAGTACATTTGCACACATGCCACCATCATCATTTTCAAAGCATTCTCTTCCCACTTGAGACCCTGATATCAGCTCCCCATTTCTTCCCCCTCCCACCCTCCCTCATGAGCCCTTGATAAGTTATAGATTATTATTTTCATATCTTACATCGTCCTCCATCACCCCTCACCCACTTTTCCATTGTTCATTGATCGAGTCCCCCTTTCTCCCCCACTCTCCCCTAATCCTCCTGGTATCTCTACTCTCATTGTTGGTCCTGGGGATTTATCTATCCTGATTCACTGTGGGTTCTTGTTTTCAGCACATTTTTAATGCCATTTTGGTGGTAAAATTAGGTGCCTCTGCTGACATTTGGGTCAGCTTATACTCGAGTATATACAGTACTTTCCATTTGAGCCCTTGGTATCAGCTCCTCTTTTATCTCTACCTCCCACCCTCATGTCCCCTTGCTAAATTATTATTTTTGTATCTGATATACCTACTGCTGTCTCCCTTCACCCACATTGCTGTTGTTCATCCCCCTGGAAGAGGGGGGGGGTATTGATCATTGGGATCCATTCCCCCTGCCTTCCCTCCTCCCACCAACTTCTCCTACCCTCCTGGTATTGCTACTCCGATTTCTGTTCCAGGTTTATCTGATCTGGATTCCCTGTGTTAAGAGCTCTTATCTGTACCAGTGTACATGCTCCGGTCTAGCCAGAATGGAAAGCCAGGACTGGGGTCATGGTGGTAGGGGTGAGGAAGCCTCAAAGAACCAGAGGAATATTGTGTGTTTTATTGGTGCTATCCTGAGCCCTGGTTGACTCATCAACTCCTTTTTATAACCATGTTTTATTGGTATTGGGGTGGAAGTTTACTGAGAAGATTGGTTTTCCATTCAACAAATCATATTCACCTGGTTTTGTCACGTTGATGCCACTCCACGCAATGATACATCATTCTTGCACACTTCCAGCATTCCATCTTCATTAACCATCTTCATTCTACCTTCTTTCCTGCCTTCTGAACTTGATTTCTGGGCAATTCTGCCCTTTGGATCGCATATGGCTGATAGTTCTAAGGAGTATTATTGTCCACCTTCTGGGCCTGTCTACTGTTTGGCTAAGGAGACATGGTGGCGTCTGAGGTTACATATTGAACTGCTAACCGAACTCACCACTCACTCCCCGAGAGAAAGCTGTGGCTTTCTGCTTGCATCTGCATTGACAGCCTGAAAATCCACATGGGGAGTTCTACTCTGTCCTATGAGGTTGCTATGAGTCAAAATCAAAGTTTGGAAGACAAGCAGCCTGGCTGGAGAACACATAGGGGATTCCTGAGAATTCTAGAGAAATAGAATCTAGAGGAATAGGAAACCCTAGCAGGTTATCTTCAGTGTGCTGGGAGGTCAGTGGGTACCGAAAGGTGACATAATTGCAGTATAGTTTGTGGTGCACGCTGACTTCTCACCTGAGTCCAGAGAGCTGCTCAAAAGGTAGGAATACGAGAGCTGGAACTGCCGCTCTGAAGAGAGAGAAATAATACAGCACCTTTTTTGAAGTAGCACCTTTTCTGCAGAGTTCTTAAAATAGATTTTATCTCCTGTGATTGATTTATGGTACCCATTAAGCCAGATGCATAGCTATACCACTAGAATTAATTTTTGAGTTGCTAACCCTTAATTATTTGCAGAAGATAGGACAGAAAATGTTGGAAGCAATTTGGAGGCCGCCTTTCTATTCAGTCTACAATGGATGCTGCTTAAAGCAATGGCTTTTCATATTGTCTTATAAATGTGAAGCTAACATTCAAAGCCATACAGTGTTCAAGTGCTTTAGATCCTCCAATTAATACAAAGACCAAAATTCTATAGATTGTGATATTCCACTCCTGTGGTGTGTGTGTTAGTCCGGGTTGACTAGAGAAACAAATTCATAGACACTCATAGGTGTATAAGAAAGAGCTTCCCGTAAAGGGGAATTGTCTATTAAGAAAACATCCCAGCCTAGTCCAGATCAAGTCCATAAGTCTGATATATGTCCATATGTCGAGTACCAGTCTATAATAATTCCTCTTCAGACTCCCACAACACATGCAATGATGCTGAATGCAGGAAGATCACAGGCCAGTGGGTGGAAAGTCTTGTGGACCCAGTGGTAGTGGCAGCATCTCAGAGCTGACGTGGGTATCCACGTGGCTACTCCAGCTCCAGGGCTCTGGCTCCACCAGCGTAGCTCCACGTGGCTTGTCAACCAGAATGTAAAGCAGAAATTGTGGGTCTAGCCTCCAGTGAGCTATTTATCTGCATCGTGCCTCCAAATGAGGTCATCAAGCTGCAACTTGATTGACAGGTAAAATTCTAACCCTTCATTCTTAATGGTCTCAAATTGACACCAGATTATGTAACTACCACCGTTTACTTCAGTAGAATGACATGCCTCAGTAGTAAAATAATATTAATAATAAACATTCAATTCTGGGTTCCGATCTTGAATTTGTTCCCTTTTTGGCTTTGGGATGTTGGGTCTTAATTTTCTTGTCTAAACAGTGTGGTGATAATATGTTGCCTTAATAATTAGCAGGCTTGTTATGATGATCAATTAAGAGCACTTTGTAAACCACCAAGTGTTTTGAAATATGTCATTTCTGTAGTGATGAGGTGGAAAATAAATATAACAGAAGTTAATTCATGGACGTCTATGTACTAAAACTAGTTCTTTTTAAAAACTCTAGAGCATGGAACTGGGGAGACACAAAAATAAAATAAATGAAAAGTGTGGACCTAAATATGTCCATTTGTCTTCTCTAGGGTATCAGGTAGCTTCCTCCAAAGATGCCCACAACTTTCCATGCAACGTGGACTTCTTTCTTGTGATCTTAACACTCCTTTGAATGAGGAATGAGAACTTTGTCCCTCACTTTTGGCTCTTAGTGACCAGTGACTCACTTTTAAACAGTAGAATGTACCGGCAGTCCTGTCATGTGATTGGATGTCAGGTCATCCAAGGCCAGGAGGCTTTCACCTTGGTCACTGGAAGCCATGTTTTTGGAATTCCACCATGTGAGGCTACCACGGTATGAGGAAGCCCAAACTAGCTTTCATGAGAGACCACGCATCTTGGGGCTACGTGAAGAGCGAGATGGTCAGGCAGCACTGAGGTGCCCATCCTTCCCTCTCCTAGTTCCGTCCTTCATTGGCCTGTAACCATGAGACCCCTCCAAGCCAGAGCCGCCCAACCCAGCAGAGCCCTTTGTGGACTTCTGCTCCACAGAGCCACAAATCCCTTCCATGGAGTTAGCCACTGTTCACAGGGTTCCCAAGGCTGTCCATCTTTACAGAGAGCAGAGAGCCTCATCGTTCAGCTGTGGAGCAGCTGGCGTGTTTGAACTGCCCACCTAGCAGTTGGCCGGCCAACATCAGGAGACACAGGAGATTGTAACATTGTCGATATGGTTGTTCTGTAGGATGATTTGATAGGGAGTGATAGATAACTGGAATATCCCATTGGTTTGCTGATCAATGGTGTGTTGAAAGACCATTAACACTACATTTAATCAAATGTTCTTTCACTGCCACCTCCTTTTCCTTCCACCAGCAGCCTCTTTGCAATCTACTTAGGCTTTAAATTCCAGATAAATATCCTTCCTCAAACTTCCCAGCTGACAGTATCTTTTCTGATACTCTGTATAAACCTGTGAGGATGGTGAAGGACCGAGCACCCACTGGATAGCACCTAACAATGGATACAGTGTCACTGCCCAGCCAGGAATGTCGCCGCAGGAGCGTCCGTCCACTCTGAGGGACACCGTCAGAGGGGGTGACACAGAAAATGGCAGTCTGCAGTGTGCTTGAACAGAATCCTTTTTTTGGTAAAACACAACAAAAGCGTCTTCCTAAGCACAGGCACTGATGTATCACGTGCCTAGAAGGCGAAGGCTCCCTCCTCACGTGTGTTGTGAGCCTTTGAAGGCGCTCTAGCCAGAGCTGACACAGTTTCCCAATTACAAGGACGCTTCAGATTGTGCAGTTGCGTGCGCATGTGCTGCAAGCACCCTCCGATGTTGTCGTCGCTGCCAGTGTTTATGTAGTCACTGATTTTCTCAAATTTCCTGGTTCTTAGCCACAATATTGTGATAATTAGTATCTGTGAAACTACTTTGGTAAGTTTCTGAAAATGAATTAATAATTCAGAGAAAAGCGGAGTCATAAATTAATAAAAGGTGTCTGCTTTGTTACTAAGAATGCTGCCGCTGAGAGCCTAGGCATTCATTGTAGAAGCATTTCACAAAGTGGCGGTGGTGGTGGTGTCAGGCGGACGAGTCAGAGTGCCTCTGTGCACAACAGAACCGCTGCCCGGTGTTGCTGTGCTGGAGCCCGCTGCTGCAGCCACCGTGTCAGCGCATCTCATCGAGGGCCCTTCCTCCTTTGGCTGCCCCTCTGTTTCACAAAACATGGGGTCCTTCTCCAGGGACCGGTCTCTCCTCACAACACGTCCTCTTAGAAGCACGCTGGCCATACTTCTTCCAAGACAGATCAGTTTGTTCTTTGGGCAGTCCATGGCACATCCGATATTCTTTGCCAGCTCCATGAGTCAAACACATCCATTATTCTGCAGTCTTCCTTACTCCGTGTCCAACTCTCACGTGCATCGGAGGCCACTGAAAATACCATGGTTTGGGTCAGGGGCACCTCAGTCCTCAAAGTTCATCCTTGCTCTGTGACACGCTAGAGAGGTCTTGAGCAGCAGGCTTACCCAGTGCAGCACTGCTTTGGGTCTCTGACAGCTCCTTCCAGGAGCATCGATTGTGGATCCAAACAAGACAACGTCCCGGATGACTACCTTTTCTGCATGCATCATGAGGTTACCAGTTGTGAGGCTTTTTGCTGCGAGTATCTGTAGGATCTTAAGAAATCGTATAGTTAAGTAGTTTATAACTACGGTTACCCCCTATAATTACTCTGCGATTACAATTGATCATGAGCATTACTGAGGAGTCTGTAGGGCAGCGGTTCTCAATCTGTGGGTCATGATCCCTTTGGGGGTCAAACGACCCTTTCACAGGGGTCGCCAGATTCATAACAGTAGCAAAATGACAATGATGGAGTAGCAACGCAAATAAATTTATGGTTGGGGGGTCACCACAACATGAGGCACTGTATGAAAGGGTCGCGGCATTAGGAAGGTGGAGAACCACTGCTGTGGGGTCTGGCATGGGAGGAGCTCAAAGGGAGGGAGGTGGTGACCCCTGAGTTACTACACTGGGTGACCCCAGTGCTCGTGACCCCACTGTTTGCAGTCCTTCTGGCAGGTTGTTGTCAGGTCTTCAGTGAGGTGAAGTGGGCGGCTATCCTTCTCTCCCAGTATGTGGTCTTCATCCTGGTTTGTTCTCACCGGGGGAATTCCTGGCACTGGGCTTAGCACTTACCTCCTAGTGGGCGTGCAAGTAAACAGCTGTGGCAAGGAAAGCCGGACAAGCGGAACCTGGACCAAGTTCTTCCCAGAATGTTCTCAAGTTTATATAAAGAACTTCAATCAGACATCAAAAGACCCAAAGCCAAAGGAAAAAAGATCTTGTGACGCAGAAGAGAATCTTCTTAGTCAGCCCTCATTGAACGGAGCCTGAACATATATATCTAGTCTTTCCACTGGGCCTTTCAAATGCCTGCTGTAGTCATTACATAATCTGGTGTCAATTTGGAACTTGAGAGGATTAAGAGTGAAGGGGTGCAGTCTAGTCAGTCAATCAGGTCATGGCCAATGAGGCTTCTGTGTAGGCATGGCCCTCTCCTAAATATTCTTGGAATTCTTGGCTTGCCACCTTGGAGGCAGGAGAGACTCTCTCTCTCTCTCTGCTCACTCCCTGAGAGATGCTCTACTGACAAGACACATGGTGCTATGCTGATAGACCCCCATGCCCTGGGAGCTGGAGGAGCCATATGGACCTACCCTGATGCAACCAGACCTCTGGAGCTGGAGAAGCCATGGCGAGGCCCCTGCCAGCGCTGAGATGCTTACAACCCACTGGATCCACAAGACTTCCAACTCACCGGCCTGTGATCCTCCTGCATTTGGCATCATCGCATGTGCCTTGTGTGTCTGAAGAGGACTTTATAGATTAGTATGGGACATATGGGCTAATATTGGATTTATAAACTTGATCTGGACTGGACTGGGATCTTGTCTCAATATTCAATGGCTCTTGTATATAAACCTCTTTCTTATATACATATAAGTGTCTGTGGATTTGTTTCTCTAGTCTACCCAGACGAACACACCTGCCTTCTAACACTTACAAGAAATTTGAAGGGACAGGAGGGAGGGAGGAATAAGATTGCAAGCCAAAGGATGGTGTCGTATCCTATGTGGCCACAGCCACAAGCCCATAGGACAGTGACTGCAAACAGGCACAGGCTGAGCTCTCTCCCCGCCAGAAGGAAGCTGAGGTGTGGGAGCCTCAGGGAGAGCCCAGAGCTGGGTGAGATGAGGAGAGATGCTGGCGCAGAGGTGGGAGAACCTGCTCACTAGCCTCGAAAGTGCTTGCTCCTTGTGGCCATTTTGAGATGGGGCTTGGAAACCCCTCCCAAGAGAAAACCAAGAAAGGGAGCAAGCTGATCTGAGGAAGCAGCAGCCCTGAGTTTTGAGGACCGAACCCATAGGCTGTGGGAGTTCACATGCCACACACCGAGTCAAGGGCCAACTTTGTGTTTCCTCTCGCTGAGGTCCGGGTCAGACAACAAGGCAGCAGGGAGAGGGCACTACTTCCGGCTAGATGGCCTCCCTAGAGGGAAACAGCTGGCTCCCTGCCCACAGCAGGATACGCTGTGGGAGAGCCTGTGTAGGGGCACTCACAAGACAAAGACAGAGAGAGCCTCCCATCTTCTCCAAAGGAGAGTTGATGCCCATCACTGGCATCAGCATGTGTGTGAGACCCACTTCACCACTCCCTCCTCAAGCTTGTGCCTCGCATTCAGAGACCGATCATCTGGAACTCCAAAAGCAGCCGTGGAATAAACCGAAGGAGAAGACTGCCCTCCATTGGTTCTTAGTAGAACACACCAAGCCCACTGGCTTTGGGTCAATTCCACCTCAAAGCAATCCTGTGGGGTGGAGGGCAGCTGCCCCATGTGGTTGGCATTGGTTGATGCTCCACTCTCCCACTCGAGTTGGGTCTCCAGTGATTTTGGCTTGTCCCCAGGGCACAGGAAGGTGGCCTCCTCTTTCTATTTCTAATGGATGTGGACCGTGAAACACATTCTAACACGACAGACATGAGTGCATTCTGGAAATAAGGCAAGCATAGGACAGTACTGAATGATCAATCTTTTACAAGAAGAGAAGAATTGGTACATAGAGAGAGACCAGTGTTCTTGGGTGGTAAGCAGGAAGAAGAGGGGGAAGGAGAAAGAATGGTTTAGAGTGTAGAGATTTTTTGGTTTTACTGATAGAAAGGGGGGCCTTGGATGCAGGTTGTGTAGACAGCACGTGCGATGTAAAATCAAGAGCTTGGGCACATTGAGAAGGGTGGAGGACCCTATGGGTATGTAGGTAAGTACAAGTGTGTACATAGATGAGACTAAATGTACCTATAAACCTGTATGTACCTAAATACCTATAGACTTAAATCAAGCTCACTGCTTGTGTTAGTCTGGGTGGACTAGAGAAACAAAGTCATAGATACTCATATGTGTATAAGAAAGCGCTTTATATAAGAGCTTTTAATATATATAATTGTATATTAAGAAAACATCCCAGCCAAGTCCAGATCTGGTCCATAAATCCAATATTGACCCATAAGTCCAATACCAGTCTGTAAATTCCTCTTCAGACTCATGCAACACATGCGATGATGATGAGTGCAGGAATATCAAAGGCCAGTGGGTGGAAAGCATTGTGGATCCAGTGGTGGTGGAAGCATCTTAGCGCTGGCATGGGTCTCCACGTGGCTCCTCCAGCACCAAGGTCTCTGGCTGTCACCAGCATAAACACCCATGTGGCTAATCCACAGGAATGTCTTGCAGGGAGAGTGTCTCCCACCTCCAGAGAGGAATACAGGAGTTCCCAGAATCCCCAGGAGAAGGCCATGTCCACACAGAGAGAGACCTCACTGGTTATGGCTTGATTGACAACCTAGTCTCCACTCCTTACCAGAAGCAAACCAGTCAGAAGGGGAAGCAGCGGCATAGAGAATAAAAGAAGTCTACATGAGCCACAACTTTTGTCTACCTTGAGACCAGAAGAACTAGATGGTGCCCAGCTGCCACCACTGACTGGGGTCATAATGTCTGGTTAGGTAGAATGGAAGAAAAACAGGAGCCAGAAATCTATCCCCTCCTAAACCCATATAGTATGGAACAGTAGGAGACAGAGGATTGCTAAGACTAAGACCCTGACACATTCTGTAAGCAAACCCAACCTATCCCCTGAGACCACCTTTTACCAAAACGGCCGAATGGCACCCAGCATAAAGGATATCACTCATAAGATCAGTGCTCTATTTTAAAGCCACCTGTCTGACACCAAAAACCGTCAGCAGTTATTCAAAATCAGAGGTGAGAAGATAAAGGGGAAGGACAAATGGAGTCCTGGAAATGGTACAAACAGAACAGAGTTAAAGAGAACATTAACATGGTGCAATATATGTAACTAATCCCACTGAACAAATTGTGCCAAAATTGTCAAACCGGAGCCCAACTTTGTGGAGTACACTTTGGCCCAAACCGCAATAAAGTTCTATTTTGAAGAACAAAGAATGCAGCCCTGATAGGAAAGTGGAGACACACAGAAGCAAAGGGTGCCTTTGGAGATCATTTAGGAGGTACCTGAGGAAACACAGAGAGGGTTTTGAATTCCTTGATGGCCAAATAAGGAAGGATGTCTAAAGGCATCCAGGCAGGAGTGTCGCTGTGGCTGCCCACTTACTTCAAACGGTACATTTCTCCCTAGTGAAGGCAGATGCTTTGGCTTCCTGGTGTTCAGAAATAAGAAGCTCCATCTACTTTCTGAAGAAAGCTATGTATCACCTGAGTAGTAGCATGTGCACTGGTGGGTACCACACATGATCTAACATTGCAATGTATGTTCTGAGCACGGTACTCCCTGAAAGACAAATCCCACCCAGACAGTCTCCTAAATGGGGCAACTTCCCAACGCTGGGTTTCATGACATGTAACCATCACATACCTGTGTGTTTTTCATCCTTTTGTCCTTTCTCTGGCTGAGGTTCTAGGGCATCTCTCAAAATGTAGGCATCAATATGGCAAACTCACGGTGGCAGGTGAGCCAGGTGCCAACTGAACCCCATATAGCCCTAATCTGACCATTTGGTCCACATGTGCTCTGTGTCTCTTGGAAATGGCTTACATCCATCTCCTGTGATCCTCTACTCAAGCCTCTTGGAATTAACATAACCCTTGGCCATGTAAACTAGAGTCTCCGTGTCCATCCTTTCACTGATGAGGACAGCAGCCGTGAGTATTTCCACGTAGGCCACGCATTAGGCTAAGCTCTTTATGCCGATGATCTCTCTTCATTCTTGCAACAGCCCCTTGAAGTGTATAATGTGTGTGAAGTATCCCCAGTTTATAGATAAGTAGAAGGTAAAGAGTGGAGGTGGGAGGACATGGAGTACAGAGAATTTTCACCCAAATCATGGCTAGTGTGGAGCTGACTCTGAACCCCTCTTGGCACACACACACACCCTGCCCTTGACCAGGAGCCCCAGACACTTTAAGGGCCATCGAATAAGTGACGTTAAAGAAAAAGAATGCAGGGATGTAGTTGCCTTTTTGCCTTCTCTGTGTCAAGTTCCTCGTCATGTTGGAGACCTGGTGTTTGGGTTTCTGGCATCCAGAAGCTCATTTTGAATGTTGATGCTGTAGCTAGTCACCTGAGCTCTCCATGCACGGGGATTGACTCAATGGCAAACGGTGACACTCACCTCCAGAATTGACTGGGACTCATACCGACATCAGGACAGGGTAGAATTCCCCCTGTGGGTTTCTGAAACGGTAAATCTTTACAGGACTAGAAAGCCTCCTCTTTCCCCCCAGAAACAATTGGTGCTTTCCAACTACGGGCCATGTGGCTGCCAGGGCTTCAAGCAACAACTGCTGTTGTCATTGTTAAGTGCCATCAAGTCAGTTCTGACTCGGCGACCCGATGTGAAACAGAAGGAACCCCGACCAGCCCTGTGCTGTGCTTGCGGTTGTTCTAATGTGAGAGCCGTGGTTACAGCCACCGTGCCAGCCCTCTCCTTGAGGCCCTTCCTCTTTCCCACTGCCTCTCCAATTTGCCAAGCATGCTGTCCTCTCCAGGAACTGGTCTCTCCCGAAAACATGTCCAAAGTACAAGACGCAAAGTCTCGCCACCCTTGCCTCTAAGGAGCGTTCTAGCGGTACTTCTGCTAAGACGCTTGGTTTCACATTCTGGCAGGCCGGGTATATGTTCAGTGTTCTCCGCCAGCACCATAATTCAAAGGCATCGATTCTTCTTCGGCCTTCTTTATTCAATACCCAACTCTCACATGCTTCTGAGGCAGTTGAAAATACTATGGCTTGAGGCAGATGCACTGTAGTCCTCCAAGTAATAGCCTTGCTTTTCAGTGCTTTAAAGAGGTGTCTTGTGCAGCAGAGTTGCCCAGTACAGTGCGCCATTTGACCTCCCGAATGCCGCTGTGTGAGCAGTGAGTGTGGATCCCAGCAAGACGAGATCCTTGACAACGTCAGCCTCTTCCCCATTTGTCATGATGTTATCCATTGGTCCTGTCCGGAGGGTTTGGGTTTTTACATTGAATTGCAATCCATCCTGAAGGCTGCAACCTTTGATCTTCATCGGCAAGTCCTCCTCGCTTTCAGCTAGCAAAGTTGTGTCATCTACCTACCGCCGGGTGCTCATCAGCCTTCCTTCTTCTTCATACAACCCGGCTTCTCTGAATATCTGCTCAGCGTGCAGACTGAATGAGCACGGTGGGTGGAGACAAACTTCACCAGTGAGAACAAGGCCAGGAAAGTTGCTTCAAGGATTTTTATTCCCCGTTTTTTTCTCCCCAGCACCTGCTCATCCTTAAAAGGTAGCAAAGGCTCTCTGAAGAGAATTTCTTTGGAAAACCTTAGCCGATCCATTTTACAGTCCTGCAGCTTGCCCCTTCAGACTTCCTTTTGTTCCCTAGACCCAAGGAACTTTGTCAGGGAATTTGATCGGAGTCACATGAGGATGCTGCCCCTGCTGTTTTGGCGGGTGTCCATCCAAGAGCATGGAATGCTTTGGAGACGGGTTAGACCAGTGGTCCTCAGCCTTCCTAATGTCGAGGCCCTTTCATACAATTCCTCATGTGGTGGTGACCCCCCCAACCATAAAATTATTTTTGTTGCTACTTCATAACTGTAATTTTTGTTACTGTTGTGAATTGGGTGACCCCTGTGAAAGGATCATCTGACCCCCAAAGGGGTTGCGACCCACAGGTTGAGAAGCGCTGGGTTACAGAGATGGACGCACCATCTTCGGAAAGATGAGTAGAGACCTCGATGGAGGCTATGTCGAGTAGCAGCTCTGATTTTGATATTTTCTTGAAAAAAGGCTTCCATGATTCCATAACAATACTTTTAGACTGAACCTGGTAGAATGGGCAGAGGTCAGTGATGCCCACCAGAGACCACCCAGCTATGTGTTTTCGTTTGTGTGCGTCAACGTGATCACCCAGGAAGTCTTAGATCCGTCGGGCTTTATTCGCCGCTGGTAGAGAGATGAGACGTTCCATGTCTATAAAGGGTTACAGTCTCAGGAACCCACAGGGCCAGTTCCACTCTGGCCCACAGTGTAGAAATTGATTTAATGACAGTGAGCTTGCGCTTATTAGCCAGCCCGTAGGAACAATGACAGACCAACTCCTTAGTAAGCCTATGGCCAAGAAAGTCTGGTGTCACAATGAATTGAACGTCAGGCTGCCAACCTGAAGCTCCATAATTTGAAGCCAGCCTCAGCTCCGCAGGAGGAAGAGTAAGCCCGTCTGCCTCGTGGAACGTTACCTCTCCTGGAAGAGCTCTCCTCGACCCTGTGCGGCTGCTACGAGCGGGCATCGGCTTGATGGTGCTTGTTTATGTACATGGCTCTCTCCTCCGCGCCCCATCCAGTAACTCTCTCCCCAGATGACGTCCAATTTGGCCTGATTTGTGAGCAGTGCACCTGGTGGACTGCTGGGCCTCATTCTTCTCATTTTAAAATGGTGAGAGCACTTACTCTGCAGATGGGTGTCATTTAGAAGCTGAGACACAAGGCAAGCACTGGCCCCTCTCTGACACACAGGAGGCTATGGGGCAGGGAGGCCAACGTCAGATTGTCGGTGTCATTACTAACGAGCAATTAGTTTCTTCATCTCCCCGGATTTCAGCGCTTCCCTTAATTTACATCACCAGGCTCTGTTTTCCTTTCCAGCCCGTTCCTTTGAAACTTTGGCATAATAAGTCCCGTCCATCTTCGCTGTGTATCTGCATCCTTTTAATTTAATTTCTAACCTCATGGCTTCATCCCATCAATAACCAGTTATACCATCTGCCCTTCAGGAGGACACAGCTCCTTAAAGCCTGCCTGAGCTACCTTCAGCACCCTGATTTATAATGTGATATTTAGCACCCTCAACTGCTTCAGCAACCCAAGGGGTAAATCGGTTGCCTAGCAACCACATACACACAATCGCTGGCGGTTCAGTTTAGCCCCATTTTTGCTGTAATGAAATAATATGTCTTATGAGAATGAACAGCCAAGGTGTGCTGAATGAGGTCAGTGCTTTGAGGAGCAGAGTGGGAGGGGGGAACTGCTTCTTCGAGGCAGACAATCAGAGCAATAATTTTGCTGGTCACCCATGTTTATCATGAGTCACCATAAATTGTTGCCATGAGTCTGGAAGAGTCCTTGGGATGGGAGAAGATAGTGGCCACATTCAGGGTACCCAACCGTCTTTAAGCAGAATGTACATTGGAATTCTTTGAGGGGACAGGGTGGAGTCTCTTGAATACACCACTATCCCTGTCATGACCAAACTACTACACGTAGACCCTCCTGGGCCCTGAAGACATCCCTTGTCAAGGGCCCAGTTCCCAACCCCACCCTACCAGACTCAGCACCGGCTCTCCACAGAAATACCTCTCAATGCCCTCTTCCTCTCTCACAAGGTGAAAATTCATAGATCATATCTCAACCTACATGCATAGCTCCCAACACAGTCCCAGGATTGTGTCTTGGTTTTCATATAGAAGAGAAATAAAAGGACTGTAATTCATAATAAAATAATACATATTTCAAAATGCAAATGTTTCAGCATGACTGCACCGGGAGAGATAATGATGTAGTCAAATGTTTGCACCTATTTGTTATGAAGAAGCTTGGATCTGGGAGAAGTCGGATGACTCAGAAGGGATTCTGTAGAGGCTGCAGGGAAAGGGAAATGCAGAGATGAAATGAAAATGAAAATGAGGACGAGAGTGATGTGTTAAAATCGCGCTAAATCCTTTGTTTGTGCGTAAAAGTTAGGTTCTTAGCTCAAAGAATTAAAAAGACGGCTTTGCTCGCAAGAAGGCCTGCAAGGATATTGAGAGTCAGTCACATGAAACCCGAGGGCAGTAGCCCTCACTTTTCAAACGTTTCCGCATCCCTGGCTCTGTCTACGGGGTGCCCATAGAATAATCTCCTCCGTAGCTACCAAAATTTACCCAGAACATTTCAAAATGTCATTTAGAGGGCAATGCGCTCTCCAGTGGGCTCCGCAGATTGGAAGATGGCGTTCGCTGCTCGGCGTGGCTCTCAATACCGGCCTGCTCTCCTTGCCTATCCATCCAATCACCATCCATCCATCTTTCTTACAACCTTGTTATAGCCTTGTCTCATTGTCCTGACCAATGGGGATGATAAGACTTTACTGGGCTTGAAGAAGAATTAAGCGATCCTCCTTGAATAATTCCCCAAGAGCGGAGGTAACACGGGGCTGGCCCACAAGAGCAGCTGGGAAAGTCTGTGCTTCTTCTTGCTCCACGCGGAGCTGCAAAACGTCCATGGGAGACAGTCCCATGGTCATTCGATCCATTTGACCCACAAACCTGTGAAGCCCCCTTGCATGTAGATCATTTGGGACTTTTTGTTTTATACTGAAATTCAGATGTGGGCATGACAAATGTGTGTATGCACACACACACACACACACACATACACATATACATACATACATATGTATCATGTTGGATACACAAAGTTCAAACATTCCAGAAGAGTCTGTAATGAAAAATTCCTCCTCTGTACCAAAATTCCACACCCTCTCCCCAGGACAAATACTGCTTATTAGATATCTTTCCAAAAGTGCCCTGTTCAGACACGGCCGCCTCTCGTGTCTGACCACGCGCCTGGTGGCTTGTGCCTCACATCCTCAGCGTGGTGTCAGAGGTGGCATCTGTCCCAATTTCTCCATCTGGTTTTCTTCCCCACTGCTCTCTCTTGAAAGGGGCCCCCTATCCGTGTGACTGGCTCTCCTTCATTCTCTTTCACTTCTGTGTAACCATTCATTCTCTGCTGCACCATAATTTTATAAATAATCTGTGAGGCTGTTGTTTGGTAAAACAGAACTGTCTAAAGCAGAAAACAAAGTAGCCCATCACCTCGGGATCCAATGATTCCGTGAACAAAATAAAATTAATAGATGTAAATAGTCCTCTTCGCCGAGAAGAAAGTAGGGTGGAGATGAGGAATGGAAGTACAATTCCTCTTCTGAAGTCCTAAGACCACCTCCAAACAACTCTGTCAATGTTTTCTTGTGAATTTTTAAGGGGGGAGTGAGGTTGGGGTGGGGGGAGAATAATGTGAGTGTACTAGCTGTACACTAAATAATGATCCCCAAGGATGTCCACATCCTAATCCATGGGACTTATGGAAATGTCGCATTATATGGCAAAAGGGACTTTTCAGATGTTAGGAAATTTAGGGTTTTTATTTGGAGAGATTATCCTAAATAATTACCCAATGTAATCCCAGGGATCCTTAAAGAGGGAGTCAAGAAGTCAGAGAAAGGAGAAGGTGCTATGCTATTGGCTTTAGAAATGGAGGAAGGGGCGGGGGGGTATAGAAACATGTCTGGAGGGGGAATGTAGGAACATGTCTTTGGGATGTAGGAACTTGTCTTGGGGGGATGTAGGAACATGTCTTTGGGATGTAGGAACTTGTCTTGGGGGGGATGTAGGAACATGTCTTTGGGATGTAGGAACTTGTCTTGGGGGGGATGTAGGAACATGTCTTTGGGATGTAGGAACTTGTCTTGGGGGGATGTAGGAACATGTCTTTGGGATGTAGGAACTTGTTTTGGGGGGGATGTAGGAACATGTCTTTGGGCGGGGAGGAGCAAGATGAGACTTCTAGAAACTGGAAAAGGAAAGAAGGAACCAGCCCTGAAATGCCTCCTTTTAGACTTCTGACTCACCTCCAGAACTATCAAAGAATAAAACTGTGTTGCTTTAAGCCCCTGAGCTCTGGGTCATTTGTTAAAGCAGCCACTAGAAATTCATACATGAGCTTGTATCCATCCTTACTTGCACATAAGAGACCATAATCTGTGTATACACTTGGTTGTTCTTTATGTTAATAGGACCCTGCAGCCTAATTTTTCACCGCTACGGTCCTATCTCCCAAATTAGATGTCAAGCCATGTTGGAGAAGGAGATAGGACTAAGTATCATGTTTCATTCTCCCTGGTCCCTTTCGTCCAGTAGGAAATAGAGCTGCTTCGTTAACATTGAAAAAGGACCCTGACGTTATGCAGAGCAAAGGCAGAGCCGGGAGCTCATGTTCGCGTACCCCATGGCACATGCCGTCCTCCCACTAGGACCTGAGAAGATCCTGAAGGGTTCTCCCTACATTCAAGCCTCTTCCCAGCCAAGTGCCCACAGTGTTCACGGGCTTTTCCAAAGCCATGAAGTGTCCAACAACACAAGGCAGTGTAGACGTGTGGGACAGTCGTGTCCCCAGAGGTAGCCTCCAGGAAACAGAGCCATGGGCTACTAGGTCAGCGCTCTAGCCTCCTCTCCACCGGGGAAGTTATTCTAAGGTAGGTTCAGTGTGGTTCTTCAGTTACTGAGAGCCCCAGTTACTCACAGTGGTAACCAGCTCACTGCCACCCCTGTTATGGATTGGACCGTGCTCCCCAACACATGCATCATCTGGACGAGGTCGCCCATGATTCTCAACATCGTGTAATTGTCCTCCGTTCCGGGACCTGATGTAATCACCCTGTGTGTTCTCACTCCTCGCCTGTCTGATGTTAATGAAGTCGGACTAAATCTCCAGGACTAGACTGAATCTTGAGTTCATCACGTTTGAGATATAAAAGAGATTAAACAGGGGAGCAGACAGAGGGACTTACTACCAGGAAGAAAGAAGAGCCCAAAGTGGAGAACATCTTTTGAACCCAGGGTCCCTGTGCTTGGAATCACCTAGACCCAGGGGAAGACGCTTGCCAAGACACATGGAGATCTTCAAAGAATGCCTGGCCCACAGATGGTGGAAGGACTTAGGAGCTAAACCAAGAGACAGCAGACAGAGAAAGTCTTCCCCTAGAGCTAGTGCCCTGGCTTCAGACCTGTAGCCTCCTAAACCGTGAGAGGATGCATGTCTGTCTGTGAGAGCCACCCACTCGTGGTCATCCTTGAGTAGTAGCACCAGATAGCTGCTGGGTCCTCACCTTGGCTTTTCCACTTCCTCTGTAGCTCCCTCTCCCTTACTCCCTCCATCGATCACCAAACAAGACCGCTGCGCCCAGGTCTTAGACTCAGTTCTCAAGGGAGCACAGGCTAAGATGGAGCTGCAGCTTGGCCCCCTTTAGCTGAGGATGCTTTAACTAGCCACACGCCTAAGCTATGTCTCCTTATCTCTAAAATAAAGAGCAGCGCATAATGGGCCCCAATGGCTTGTTGTACATTTAAAAATAGATAATGTATGTAAAGTATCTGGCACAGCTAATAAGCTACTAATGTTGTCATTACTTTATGACTGTTATGTAACTGCCTAACCAGTTGCCTTGGCATCCGCTCTGACTCATGGTGTTCTCGGTGGGGGAGAGCTGGGCTCCATCAGGCTTCCAATGGCTGATGCTTTGGAAGTAGGTCAACAGGCCTGCCTTCCCAGATGTCTCTGAGTGAACTTGAGCCTCCGTCCTTTTGAGTGTCAGCCAAGAGTGCTAACTATCTGCACCACACACATGCACTGCATAAGGACTTGCTTTAGAAACAAGTAAAGTGATAAAATAGGCACAGTCGATGTCTGAGCAAGCCAGCATCCTAAAAGGCACTTGGTCTTCAATGAAGTCCACGTTCTTTTATTGGGCAGCTCAATTTGAGCACCGACTGTGTGCCAGGCATCTCCTAAGATAGCGGTTCACAACCTGTGGGTCACAACCCCTTTGGGGGTCGAAGGACTCTTTCACAAGGGTCGCCTGATTCATAACAGTAGCAGAATTACAGTGATGAAGTAGCAATGAAAATACTTTTATGGTTGGGGGGGTCACCACAGCATGAGGAACTGAATGAAAGGGTGGCGGCATGAGGGAGGTTGAGAGCCGCTGTCCTAAGAGCAGGGAAACCAGAGGGAACACTAGCTCTGATCCTCCTGGTGCTCGCATCCAGGGAACGTGTTGACGAATAGGATTTGCACCGTAGAGGTACCGAGGTCAAAAATGATCTTGGTCTCATCTTCACTCTGCCCATTTATTTTTTAATATATACCGTAAAGAGCCTATGTGTAGGATTATTTCTTTTCCATCCATTGATTCGGCTCCTGCTATTTTCCGCCTAGGAGAACAGTAGTGGTTGAGTGCTAGAATCCTCCCCTGCCTTGCAGCAGACTCGATTTTAGTTCCCAGTCAACGTACCTCACGTGCAGCCAGCCATCTGTCCATCAGTGGAAGCTCGAATCTTGCTGTGATACTGAACAAGGCTTCAGCAGAGCTTCCAGAGTAGGATGGGCTAGGAAAACAGGCCTGAAGGACCCCTTCCAAAACTCAGCCAAGGAAACCTGTATAGATCACGCCAGAGTGATTCCCAGTGCATCATGAGGGTGGTGCAGAACTGGGCAATATTTTGTTCCATTCTGCGTAGACTGAACCCTGGTGGCCGCAAAGTCAGCAGTTAGAAATTATCAGCCACTCTGTGGGAGAAAAACAAGGCTTTCTAGTCCCATAAACAGTTACGGTCTTGGGAACCCACAGGGGCAGTTCTACCCTGTTCGATGGAGTCACTATGAGTCAGAATTGGCCCCATGGCAGTGAGTAGATAGACTTGCCGTGAATCATGTCAACAGCAGCTAGAAGCAGCGACATTTGTCTCTCAGGCCACGATGCTCCCCACGCTTCTTGTACAGAGATCAACCCGTTTGGCCTCTGAGCCGAAGCAAATGCATGCATTGCCCAACTAGGCCATAGAAAGTTCTATGCTCCCCCTTTCCACCTTGCTCTCTGGGACTATTACTCAGGGGAAAAAATATTTCTTATCACTGTTTCTAATACAAATAAAATGTAGTGATTCATTAATCTCCTCAGCCTATAATTGCAAATCGGGTTTTCTCTAGAATATACCTGAAGGAGGTGAGTGCCTATTAAGCAGTTCAGGGGAGTTTTATTTAAGCTGCAAATAGAATTAGTTTACTCATTGTTTTTTTAATTTAATTCCCAGGAGGCATGTTGGAAGACTTCCTTCCTCATTTGACCTAAAATCATTTTTTTAAATTATTGTTCTCCTAAATGGAAGCCCTTTCCAGCGTCGCCCATAAGAAGTCTTACAACTCATCTGTTTTCTTTTCTGTAATTGACTTACAAACGCATAATTGACTATGCATGGCATTTTAAAAGGGCAAAGTTTCCATTTGCTGCTTGCTTTCTTTGGGAGGTTTTCGTTTTCCTGAACCCTCTTCCAACCACATGCCAAGTGACCTCTTGGGCCTTTTCCCTATGGTGGCCCCACTCAGCTCCATCTCCATGGACGAGCCATTGACTTGGCCACGTTGAGAACAATTTTCAGTCTCTGTTTACTACTGGCTATGTATCTCGCGTCATTCCCTGCCCCCCTAATCACTCGTTTCGCTCTTCATTATTGTGCTTATCTTCAAAAGAATGAGCACTGTCTGGTCGCGAGGAACCCTCCGTGTTTTGCTGTGTTTTCATCTGTTGGAAAAAGTGGCAAAAATGATGGCCTCCCATTCGTACACATAGAAGCACAAAGAACATGGCATAGGGATGGCCAGTCAGTAAGCGGGTCTGTCAGGGGAACAGTAAATTGAGGAAGGCAATCACTCCATAAAGCAGTCATCCAGTGGAGATCAAAAGGGCAGCATCTTCCCACGGACAAGGTTCTGATGGCAGGGAGGGATCGGAAAGACGGAGGAATAGAAACAGTACACAAGGAGGGCGTGCAAAGAACAGCCATGTTCCGCTTGGGGTGGGGGTGGGGCTGCGACCAGTGACGGGTTAGTGAGTGGGAAACCAATTTCCTCTGTAAACTTTCGCCCAAATCACAACAAAAATCTTTAGAAAATAAAAGCAGAGGGAGAGTGTCACCCTGCATTTGCCCCCTCAAAATAAGGACTTTGTACAAATGACTTATGGATGTCAGCCTAGCATTGTAAGGAGGCTGTACATGAAATCCAAACCCCGACCCACAAGCTATGGAAGGCGTGGGGCGACAGGAGGCAGAGAGGAACATGCAGAAGAGGGAGAGGCAGCATTTGAAGACTGGGTTGGGGACACGTGTAGCTCAAGTGATCAAGAGAGAGGAAGAGGGTGAGGTTAGCTATCTACAGCTGACACCTAGAACAACCCGACCCTGTGACCCCAAGTTTGTCTGTAGCCATCAAAATGGATGCACGGAATGAGATCTCAAGGACATGCTGGTATACTTCTGCATCTCCGTGTCTAGCTCCATGTCTATCTGTATTGACAAAAGAGGGCCTTTCTGTAATCCTCAGCTCTTCTCAAGTTACTTTGGTAGCCTTCTGGGAGGGTCCGTTCATTTCCAATGTGCTCAGCTTCCATGATCCTGGTATGATTCACCACGGTCCTAGAGCGCATTCCCTTCTTGCCATCTGTGGTGCTGGGCACAGTGTGACTTACGAGCGCAAGCTCAGTAGTCAGGCTGCCAGCGTTCAGATTCTCACTACACTACTGCTCCCTCTCTGAGAGTGGCCAACATGTTAACCTCTCTGGGGCTCTGTTTCCATAATGCAATGTTAAAAGCATGCGGCGCCTACTTCAAATGGGAGGCTATAGTTCCGCTAGGTGCCCACTCACAGTGAGGCTATGCACAACAGCACAGCCTTGGCCCTGTCCTGTGCCACTCTCCCAATCGTGACTACGCTGACCCCATTGCCACAACCTTTGTGTCAATCCATTTCATTCACCTTTTCACTTTTAACCAAGCAGGATGTCTTTCTCCAGGGTCTGGTTCCTCATGTCGAAAGCATGTGAGATGAAGTCCTGCCATGCTCACTTCTGAGGAGCATTGTGGCTGGACTTCCTCCCAGGCAAATTTGTTCATTCTTTTAGCCACCTACTGCTACTGAGTGGATTCCAACTCCTAGCAACCATGTAGAGGGTTTCTGAGTCTGTAAATCTTCATAGAAGCAGACAGCCTCATGTCTCTCTGATGGAGTGACTGGTGGGTTTGAACCTCATACATTGTGGTTAGCAGTTCAGCGCCTAAACCACAGTGCCATCATGGATCCTTATTCTTCTGACACTCCAGGGTATCGTCAATATGCTCTACCAACATCATAACTGTAATGCAGTCTTCCTCATTCATTATCCAGCTTTCACATGGGATGTGCGAGGCAGTACCCACAGAAATCCAGATTTTTTTTCAAAGCTATATATTTAAATTTTATAAAACGTTATCACCTCAAAGCGCTCTCCTTTACACTTACTTCATCAAATCTGTGATTCCATACTTGAAAACGTTTTTCAAACTCATCTGTTTGGATGGCTGACAGCACCTTCCTCTTTTTTTTTGTTCCTTGCGTGTTCAAATCACTGTCCTTTCAGATCCCTCGTCATTTGCGGAAACAAAAAGAAGTCGCACAGAGTGAGGGCAGGTGAGTAAGATGTGTGGAACAAGGGAAGCATGATGTGTTTTGCCAAAAGCTGGAGCACTGAGATGGCTGTATGAGCAAGTGCATTGTCGTGGTGGCAAAACCAGTCCCCCAACTGCCACAAATCAGGCCTGTTTTGTTGCACACTGTTATGCAATATTTTCAGGACCTCTAAATAGAAAGCTTGATTAAGTGAAACGAACTCCAAATGCACTATAAGTCAATATTTCCATCTGTTCAGGAAGATGACAGACATCCAGAACAAGATTTGTCATCAATCAACATGTCACCTTCTGGGAGATGAGAAAACCATTCCTACACTTGAGTTTTTCCCATAGCTGTGTTTTTCCTTGTAAGCTGCGTTTAACATCACAACAGTTTCTGCAACACTCTTGCCAAGCAGGAAACAAAATTTCACAGCCACATGCTGCTCTCTTAAAATAGCCACCCCAAAAATGAGGTTCGAGTGAAACAGCTTTTATGAAAAATTCACTGTGACCAGAGAGGACCTTCCCAGATGATGCCACTGTGTGCACTCACTCAGCATGAGTTGCTCGATGCTCACCTACCAGGAAAAATGTGTGCTATGAAAGTTCCACTCTGTCCAGTGCAATTCCAGTGGTTTGTTGTTGGTTTTTTTTTTGGCGGGGGGAAGTACCTTCGTTGTGGTTGTTGTTGGATACCCTTGGCTCATAGTGGCCCTACAGACAACAGGATGAAATACTACGTGACCCTGTGTCATTGGTTCTCACAGTTGTTGTAATGTGTACAGCCATCGCATCACCCCATCTCAATGAGGGTCTTCCTCTCTTTCACTGGTCCTCCGCTTTCCCTGGCACGATGTTCTTGGCCAAGGACTGATCTTTTCTGATAAAATGTCCAAAGTACATGAAATGCTGTCTCAGCATCCTTGCATCTAAGGAGCACTCTGTACTTCTTCCTAGACAGATTCTCTTCAACCTCTGGTTGTCCGTAGTACTGTCAATATTCCTTGCCAAAACTATCATCCAAATGCGCCCATTCTTCTTGGATCTTCCCGATTCGTTGTCCATCTTCCACACGCATGTGAGGAGATTCAAAATACCCTGGCTTAGGTCAAAGCATCTTGATCCTCACAGTGACCTCCTTGCTCGTCAACACTTTACCGAGGTCTCCTGCAGCCTTAAGAACCATGTCTTTTGCTTTCCTGATGACTGCTTCCAGGAGCATTGAT
The DNA here is from genome assembly GCF_050624435.1 of Tenrec ecaudatus. Classification (NCBI taxonomy): domain Eukaryota; kingdom Metazoa; phylum Chordata; class Mammalia; order Afrosoricida; family Tenrecidae; genus Tenrec; species Tenrec ecaudatus. The sequence goes on from NC_134547.1 coordinate 72,314,153, forward strand.
TGAGAATCCAAGCAAAATGAAACCCTTGGCAACGTTGATCTTTTCTATGTAGATCACATGGCACATGTTGATCTCACTGAGTAGTAGCTAATGTTACAAACGTTTGTATATGTTGACGGTGGTGATAATGCTATTTTATTATTTATAAATAATAACCAGCAAGTTTATCAGCACTGTTTTCCAACAGCAGATGCACACGTGGTAAGTCTGGGGCACATTTTTGTCTTTCTTTATCACAGTATTTTTAATTTTTTCATCATGTTCTTGCACACTGAATAGACAGACTACAGGATGGTGTAAACATAACATTTACATGCACTGGGAAACCAAAGTTTCACATGACTCACTTTATTGTGATGATGACGCCATTGCAATATCTGCTTTCTTGGGGTGGTTGGGAACCAGAACCGTAGTGTCTCTGAGGTCTCCCTGTATCGTGTTAATGTGAGTGTCTGTTTCCATGTCAGTGGACATGATAATTTCAGGAAGACAAGATCCTGGATCTCTGGCAGTGACCACCACGATATTGGGCAATGCTCACATACAGCCGACAGTCCAGAGCTTGTCAGATTTTCTTCTTTTAGGCAGATAGCACCATTAATAGAGCTAGCCCCAAGCCCCACCCTTCTAGGTCTTTCTTACTTGCTAGCCTTGACAGCTCCATCAGCATGCCCACTTTTACTTCTTCCAGGCAGGTGGCCTCCAAACTCCCTCAGACATTCGTCTGTAGGTTCACACACAGGGTCCCCACAAGCAACTCCATGGGAACTGGTGCTAGCTTGCTACCCTGCCTCATGCTAAGCAACCTGACCATCCTTGCCTTCGGAGACAGCGGCCCTGAAAGAGTTGAAGGGACTATCTTATACATCTACAGGTAGGCAGGGACATGTTAAGACCTGGGGGTTATGGATGTGGCATTAACAGAGATTCTGACATGGGGTGCCAGGAACATAGCCTGGGTGTGTCCTTTAAGTTACCCGAGAGGTACCTAGGTAAGGTGACTAACCCACCTTCGCTTCCATCAAGTTGATTCTGACTCACAGGCACCTGTGTAGGGTTTCCCAGATGATGTCTATGTACAGGGACAGAGAGCCTCATCTTTCTACTGTGGAGTCACTGGTGGGTTTGAACAGCTGACCTTTAATGAGCAGTGCACAGCCTAACCCACTTTGCCTCCAGGGGTTGGGCCTTGGATGTGACTAGGACCACCATAAATGCGGATTGAGTTTCATTATTGATCTTGAGCGGACTATTGCTTGTATTTCATACTTAGTAGTTACCAGCCACTTTTCCCTTGCCTGCTTCCTTCTTGCCCATGACAGCCCCTCGCTGTGTGACTTTCCCTCCTTGGTTGTTTAGGACATGACCAGTGAGTCATCCATCTTCTCCGCAGAAGCAGGATCTCGAGTCGGACAATCTGTGTCCTGCCACTTCACAACAAGACGGAAGGGATTTAATTGTTGGCATATCATTAAGTTCGGGTTACTTAACTTGCTTCTTACAAATCCTTCCCCTGTCTGGTAGCTTATGCAAGTTAACATGTATTCACTGAATTGCACGCTGAACAAAGGTATTTAAAGCCTTTTTAAGCAGGTTAGTGGATTTCGTTTTTCCATCTGAACCAACTGCTACATGAATGTATTTGACATCAGGCATGTGGGGTGAATTGTGAAGGGGACCCACGGAGTTCTCTGCACAAATCCTGTTCACAGGTAATAAGATTATGAGCCTGAGCCATGTCGAAATGTTTTATCAGCTGAAGTCTAGCACAGAGATGCCAAGTTGTTAATGGAATTCAATGTCTGTTTCTTTCATGACTTTCGAAAGAAGCAAAGTTCACTGTTATCAGAATTACCAGCAGAATCAAAACTTCGTCCAAATGGGCATTTCTTTATTGTTTCTACTCTTGTTTTTGGTGGGTTTTTTTAAGAATAAAAGCCCTTTTTAATTTTCCTTTTCTCTCCTTTATTTGCTCTTCTACTGAAATTTCCTTCCATTTTCTGAAATTGGCAGGAAAAAATGACCCAAGTATGTGTTAGGCCATCCTTGGACCCAGGGTAAGAACCCAAATTCTGGATGATTCTCAGATTTTGAATAGTGAGACTCTTTTAAGTCAAAACAGCCATAGTTTATGGTCTTTCCTTTATTTAAGAAATGTAACCTTGTTATATAATCAATAGACCTATTTGACATAAAAAATAAAACTGGCATACAAACCTGTCATCTTAGCAGAGCTGCCATTCTCTTCCTCTGCCGTACTGGTGTCTCATCCCCCGTGCACTCACCATGGTACATTTGGGGTCTTCGTGTAATGTAGCATAGCATAAAATTGTCCTCATGCCATCTCACCATTGGGAGGGCTCTTGCCTGGCGTCATTGTAACACTCAAGCACAACCACTTGGCGCAGTGGTGAGGGTCAGTTGGATTTCTTTTGAAATGACCTTCAAACCCATTCATTTCTGTAATGTGCATCCCCTCCCATCAACAGGTCCCCCATAAAAGGGCTCCAGATCTCCCCAGCAGTGGAGTTCCAAAATGACCCTTGAGAGAATTTCATTTGAATGTGATCATTGCCTACGACTGTAATAAAATACAAACACCCCCCCACACACCTCGAATTATGACCTCTCACTCTCCACACTGCATCACGATAAGATCAGGGAACTTGAACATTCCTTACCAGTCAAGGAATCATCCCTTCGCCAAGCACTCCTACTAAATGGTATGGAGTACATTTCATGACTGCGATGCCGTCATGCTCCCCAACTGGAGAGCAGGGTGCAATGATCTTGGGCAAAGTCACCAGTGAGAGCATTACAATGTGTGGGGTCTCAGCAGGGAAGGCCCGTAAGCTTGTCTGGCTTCTCCCACCTGTCCTGAGAGTAACCCACCATCACCCTGCCCATGGACCACGCATGCCTTGTGTCCTTTGAAAATGTTGGCCAGGTAGGCCATGCTTAACGCTTCCATGTCCCCAGCACATATCCATTTGCCTTCCTTTTATGGTTCATGTAAGCACTTTCTGGAAAAGTTCCAAAGTCCTCCCAGTGAATGAGTCCAATAGCCACTTCTCTGGGGTTTGACCTCTCCCTGTGGTCAGTCCGGTCTTCTTGAGCATCAGCCTTGTTTTCATTTCCATGATCTTGCCCTCACCCAGTCCATCTGTGACCAGCTCAGGCTCACTCACCAGAGCTTCTTCCTCTCTGTGTCCCTCAGCACACCCTTCATGGCACTTCCTCTTCTCCGTGGGGGGACAAGCCATGCTCACAGACTAAGTACTGGCACCATTGCACTGCCTCCCAATGGTACCACTTCAAGCTTATCTCTCCCTCTGCCTCTCCATCTCTATCTAGTTCTCTAGCTACCAAGTTATCTGTCTATCATCTCTCTATCTATGTCTGTCTCTCTGAATTTCCAACTTCCTGTGATCATGTCCACACTGCAGATGTCCTTAAGGCACCCGTGAATAGGGATGCAGGGCAGAGAGGTTGGGGAAAACCCTCTGGGACTGGATCCTGACTCTTCCAGAAACCAGTCATGTGTCCTTGCCCCCCCCCCAAGCTAATTACTCTGTGGCACAGATTCCTGATTAATAAAATGGATCTTTAAAAAGCAAAATAAGAGGGCTTCCAAAAGTTCATGGGAAAAATCCATTGTCTTCTAATTCTGTTTTCCCGCCAGTGTTTTGAAGTCCCTCGCAGTACCTGCCTTATTGACTATTGGGAAGTTTTGCTGATGAACGTGCATAAGGTCTTTAGGAGAGGGCCTGAAGTAAGCTTTAAGTGTTAGCCACAATAAAAATGAGTCGGTTTCTAAACCAATAATAACGTAGCCAACCTGTCCTGAGTATTATCTGTTGTATATTAAACCAAACTCACTGCCCCATGAGTTTTCTGAGATTGTTACTCTTTAAAGCAGAAGAAAGCCCCATCTTCCTCCCTCTAGACCAGCTGGTGGTTTCAAACTGCTGACCTTGCGGCCAGCATCCCTATGTACAACCACTATGCCACCAAGGCTCCCGTGTTCTCTATAGCTGTTATTCATATCCCTGCTTTACAACTGAGGACACTGAGCTACAGCGAGGTTAATGACGTGGCCCAGGGGTACACAGCTTCCCGAAACGGTCACATTGCAAGGTGTGGAGCAATGATTCAAATCTGACTTGCAAACTTTAGACACGTTGACTTGCAAACTTTAGACACGTTGTCTAAAGTAATCTGACTTGCAAACTTTAGACACGTTGTCAAGAGAGACCGGTAGCTGGAGAGGGACATCATGCTTGATCAAGTAGACCGGTGGCAAAGAAAGAGGAAGGCCCTCAACAAGACGATGAACAGCGGCTGCAACAATGGGTTCCGGCAGTGAACAGTTGTGAGGATGGTGCAGGACTGGGCCGTGTTTCCTTCTGTGTGCAGAGGGTCGCCACGGGTCAGAACAGACTCAATGGCATAGTGACCTTGATGTCAAAGAGTCCTAGTGGTACCAGAGTTCAGTGCTCTGCTGCTAAACCCAAAAGAAATGCACAGTTCGAGCCCACCAGCTGCTCCATGGGGGTACGATGAGTCCGTCTGTTTCCATAAAGCTTGACTGCCTTGGAAACCACATGGGGCCGTTCTGCTGGGTCCCGCTGGGCTGCTCTAAGCCAGAACCAACTTGAGGGCCATGCGTGTAGTCTGACACCAGACCACTGCACTGTGCTGCGTTCTGCTGGGTTAAAGATGTGATTACAGTTACCTGCCTCTACTCTTGGTCTTCTCTCTCAGAGACCACTTAACCTTGCCCCCTCCCCACCCGCCATTCTTCTACCTGTCAGCCAGGAGGGCTACCCCTGGAGTTTTCCTCTGGCTATGCCTCCTTCCTTCCTCACTAGTGTAACCAGCTGCGCCCCCTTCTCGAGCTTCCCCTGCTGGCGTGGTCACCACGCTTCTGCCTCTCCTTTCCCCATCGAGCACCTTCTCTCGGGTCACGGTGACCGATTTGGAGCCCAAAACAACTAGAGAGGCCCTTCAGATACACAACATCAAGGCCGAAGCGTGGCTACTAGCAAACTCTTGAACAGGCAATACAAATATGTTGTAAACACCGAGCAACTGAAATCCGAGAGCATTTCAAATGGTGGAGGCCTGTCACGAGGGAGTCCTCCTAAGAGGCCGTTATCGAGCTACAAGGGGCCTCAAAAAGTTTGCTGGGAAATTCCTGTATCTTTTCAGTCCCTTCTTCCAGGAACTTTTGGGCGTTGCCTGTGCTACTCGGGGCTCGGGAGGCCGCCGCCCGCCCCCCCCCCCAGTTCTGCTGTGCTGAATCCCTCTTGGGTTGGGTAGGAGGACTAGGATGTTGCTACGATACATCTTCTACTTCGCAGCGCAGTGGTATACAGTCAGATGGAGGGACAGACAGGCATTGCTTCCTCTCCCTACATCAACGCCCTTGCCAGCTAGTTCGCTTGTAATGTTCCTACATAACCTTCAAAGCCCCAAGAAAAGGCACCCTCTCCAAAAATGGAAACCATTGCTGGTCCTGCCAGACCATCTGGCCCTTTCATCACATGCTAGAGCATGGCTGTTGAGGAAAAGGTCTCCGCGGCCAATGGCCGGGCTTCGCATCCTCATCCCCGAAACCAACTACATTGTTGTCTAGTCTGTTCTGCTACCTAGCAACGCTGCAGAACAGAACAGAACCGCCAGGTCCTGTTTCCAAGGCAATCATCTTTAAGGACTCTGATTGCCCCGTCTTTCTCCCATGGAGCAGTTGGTGGGGTCAAGCCATCAATCTCTCGGTGGGCAGTCAAGTGTCACGAGGGCTCCTGTTCACACACCATGCCCTCGCCTTTTAGTGCCAAGGTTTTTTCCTCGGAAAATACCGTAACGTGGGGCCGTGCTGCTTTGGAGGCTGAAAATTGTCTAAAAAGCACTTAGCTCAGTGCCTGGCACACACTTCGTGCCCGGGAATGGATGCTCATTGAAATGGATAGGCGTAAAATAGGGACCCTGGCAATCCACAAAGGCCCACAGGAAGCAGTGAACATTTTTGTTTAGCAAACATCACTACATTGTAATAATCCTGAGAAGAGCTTCTTTGCTTCTGGGAGGGACAAGGAAACGTCAGAAATGCTTGCTTTCTTGTAGGGTTGTGCATTGTGCTTACAACTTAGAGGGAAAGGAGCAATAGAGGGGAGCATGGGGCACACACAGCTAGCTACAACGCGGGGCTTGATCCAAGGTCATGGTCTTTCTGTTGGACCTGTACAAACCAAAAGCCTCCCCACAGTGTTCTTGAAGAGGAGATGATGTTAGCGCTTGGCCTGCGCACTCTGTGGTTGTTTGCAAATGAAAAGAAAGAAGAGGAAGAGAGGGTCGCCGCGATGCGAACTAGGACATTGTCGTGACTGATGTGTGAGCCACCCACTGATGGAGGAGGAGGGGAGAGGCGGGAGAAGACTGCCGCCCGATGCGGAGTTAGAAGCCCAGTGCTGAGCAGCTTCCCTTGGCTGGTCTGCATCAAGGCGACTTTCCCTCTGTGGGGAGGTGCAGGTCCATTTGGTAAAGGAGGGATGGTGTGGAGATTTTGAGGCAGATGCTTCTGTTCCCCCAGGGAGCCACGAGTTTCTATTCATGAAGCACCTGTGGATACTCCCCAGTTCTAAGTGCCCCCATGACACCTCACATTTGAAAACAGCTAAGCAAAGCACCTGCGTCCTCAGTGAAGTGTTCGGCCAAGGGCCCTGAAGGCACGTGCAAAGTGACTCATGGGGTTCCAGTGTCTCAGGTTCAGAGAGCGTAGCTCTCCCCTCCCAGGCGACCTGCAGGGACCACCTCCACCCTCTAAGACTAGACATTTGAATAAACTCCGGTTTATGGAGATGATAATTAGGATTTCATTCATAGCATCTTCTGGAGACTTTTGTCCGCTCCACCCAGACGTGTATGGAGATACACCATTCTAGGGTTTAGCCTTGTGCTAGTCAGTGATAGTGGTACCTCTCTATCATATGCTGGACCCTAGGTGGAACTCAATCTTATTCTGGGTAAGCTTCCCAAATCCCACCGTATGATATTAGGTGATTGCTCTCATAAGTTTGCCCCACCCCCACTGCATGTTCAAGGATGTGCTGATCTGGTGGTTAGGAACTAAGAAGTATATTCCACCAGGCCTTTTTCTACAGTTATATCTTCTCAGTAGGTCCCAGAGACAACTAAAGTTATTGGGCACTTTCCCTCCAAACCAAATTAGCCAGATTATACATACAGCTCTACATAATAATCACAGGAATTCTTGTCAATAGGTCATCTGATCTTTTTAAAAGTATTTTCACTCTGAGAACTCTATACATAACTTGTTCCCTGCTTTTTGTTCAGCTGGGGCTAGTTGCCTAATGGTGGCAAGATGGTTGCTGAAACTCCAAAACACACAGCAAGAACACAGGAAAAATAACTGAGCTGAGAGCGGTTAGTGGAGAGAAGACCCAGGGTCTTGTCTCCTTATATCAGGAAAGAAAATCCTCCCCAGAAATGCCTGCAACTTGTGATGGCTTCTGATTTTTCTGGGGTTAGAACCCTGGTGGCATCGTAGGTTATGTGATGGCTGCTAACCTCTAGATCAACAGTTTGAAACCACCAGGGACTCCATGAGAGAAAAATGAGCTTTCTATTCCAATGCAGATTTACAGCCTCAGAACACCCGCCCACCACCCCACCCCATCCCCCCGGAGCAGTTCTACCCTGTCCCACAGGTTCATTAGGAGTCAGCATGGACTCAATGGCATTGAGTTTGGTTTTTTGGTTTGAATCATGTGGCTACATGTGTTAGACCAGACTGACTAGAGAAACAAGTCCAGGGATAGTCACATATGTATAGAATAGAACTTTATATAGAAGAGTAATAGTATATTGAGAAAACAGTCAAGACCAAGTCCATAAGTCCAATATTAGCCCAAATGTCTGATACTAGACCATAAATTCCTCGTCAGATTCAGACAGCACATGCAATGATGCCAAATGCAAGAAGATCACAGGACAGTGGGTGGATCCAATGCTGGTGGAAGCATCTCAGCGCTGGCACAGGACTCCATGTGGCTCCTCTAGCTCCATGAGCATGGCTCCTCAACTGGAAGGTGAAGGGGAGAGAGAGTGTAGCCCACCGCCAGGCAGAAAGAGAGGAAGCTCCCAGACTCCTCTTGAGAAGGCCACCCCCACAAGGAGGCATCGTCAGGCTGTGGCCTGATTGACAGGCTAGACTCCACCCCTACACTTACTGATCAAGTTGACGTGAAATTATGTTAACTACCACACTACTGCTACCTGTAGAAGAGCCTAGAAAAGTACCCTGTTCTTCTACACTCTGTTGCTGGTGTCTGAGTAGTGCCATTGGCCAAGGGCTCAGCCACACACCGAATAATTGACTATTTGAGTCCACCCAGTGTCATCTCAGAAGAAAAGACCTGGGTTCCACATCTGAAAGACGACAGCAGTTGAGCACCCTCCAGAGCAGAGTTCTACTCAGATACGCATGTGGTTGCCATGGATTCAGTAGCAGCTGGTCCCTTTACTGTTTGCGGTCACTAAGAAGGAAAAGAGTTGGAAACCGGCAGCTTTGCAGTGGCTCCCGGCAGTACATGCACAATAGAACTAACCATCTCAATGGTCTTCTTGGAATTAAAGTACTCTGCTGTGCTGTAATGATTATGCATTAGGTTAGTAATGCCAAGGTCAGCAGTTCAAAACCACCAGATGCTCTGCAGGAGAAAGATGAGGCTTTCTACTCCCACAAAGAGTTACAGTCTTAGAAAACTACAGGGGTGGTTCTACCCTATCCTGTAGGGTCACTGTGAGTTGACATTGATTGACTCAATGGCAGTGAGGGTTTTTGTTGTTGTTATCTGTAGCTAATTCTTTCCAATCAGTTAATTAAATAACCCAGAGCACCTTCTCATAAAAGCCGAAGACAAAGTTTGGTGGATCCTCAAGCATGCTATTCCATTCATTAAAATTGGTGGCATCGATTTTTTGTTCAGAATTATTGAAATGTGAATAAGCAGTGAGCTCGAGTTCTTCTGGCCTAAAAGTTAGTTCCTGGTTTGCGTGTAGCAGTGATCTCCTTTTTAAAGAATCTCTGAGTCAGAGAAGTTGGTCAAGTTCTGTGGATTTGTAAAGCTACTTCCTATGAACTTTTTATCATTTGAGATCCTTCATTCCATTCAGTTTAGGCATTTCAGGACCCCTGGATTTTTCCCACAATCTATTTTTCTTGTAATGTGTGCTGTGTAAAAGAAATTTATTTTAAGATGCCTTCTTCTTGAGCCCCAAAACATATTACCACTCATCTAAGGAAGCATTAAGTCAGTGGACAGAATCCCTATGGATCACAATGGCCCCATCCCAGGTACATGGGGCTGTCAATAGGTGGAGAAACACCAGACATCCTGAGGCCTCTTTTGTGGAGGAACTTAAAAACATGGGCCATTTCATATATACCCTAGGTAGGAGATTCTCAGGGAGTTTGGATCATGATAGACTAGAAAGTGCATGATTCTAAACTGGATCTATGTTCTCAGCAAAGAAGGATGGCCTGGCAAGGCCTTTGAGATGATGAATCTAGTAGTATTCATGCTTGTAATGTGAAGTAGGATAGACTTTAATTTCTTGCATAAATTAATTAATACTTATGGTAAATGCCTTGAAAGCTCTTTCTGGTGTCTGATCAAAAGAGAGCTGTTCTTTCGGGTCTATTAATTCTTTTTAAAATGGAAAAGCTGGAAGAGGTGGAGTCACAGGGCTATTAAAAAGTGATCTGTGAATTAGAGGAGGTCTGATCTCTCCCCTGACCTCCGAAATCACACAGCCATTTGCTGACAAGACGTCTCCACTTGAGTGCTGGCCATTGACAGGGAATGCCATCGCCACAGAAATGAAACCACGTCCTACTCAGAACAAGGGGGCATCTTGTTGCCTCTGTTTCCCTCTTGCCCCACCTTCAATGCATCGTTCGAAGCCACTTCAAACACAACTTCTTTCTCAGGACCTGTGTCTCTGTTACCTTCCACGATCAAAGGGACTTTGCAGATGTGATTAATTTGAGGGTCTTAAGATACACGATCACCCTGGACTATCCAAGTGGGCCCAGTTTCATCGCCAGGTATTAGACTGTTAACCCAAAGTCAGCAGTTTGAACTCACAGAAACTCCCTGGGAGAAACATGCAGCCTCCCCCCCCCCCCCATAAAGATCCAGCTCTGAAACCCTATGGGGCGGTTCCACTCTGTTCAGTAGGGTCGAGATGAGATGAGTCAGAATCAGCTCATCAGCAGGGAGTTTGGTTTAGTGATAACTGTACTTCCAGGTGCTGTCTAGGGAATGAGAACTTTGCCCAGCAAAAGGATTGGGGTAGACAACCGTAACACAGATGCACGGCCTGTTTGCTGTGGGTCACCCTGCTCTCATCTTCCCTCGCCTTCTCTGTGAGCACAGCCGCCAGCCTCACTCAATGTTCTTGAGCTCCAGAAGCTGCTACGCTCAGCATCTTGTCTGTCTGGCCATGGATAGCAACAGAAACCCATTCCACTTTAGAGAATGGCCCCATGTGACGGGTAGAACTTCCCCCGTTGAGTTTCCCAGGCACTCACCTTCAGAGAAGTGGCTGGAGGTGCAGTTGGTGAGTTTGAACAATAAGCCTTTGGGTTAACAGCCAAGTGTTTAACTACTGTGCTACCAGCGATCCTTTGGAAGGTACCATAAAGATGGGAAAGGACAAGTAGACTGGATCAATCCCCTTTGTTGGATGCCTGCAATGAGCTGGAGCTACCCTCCCAAAGCATCCTTCAAACCAGAGACAGTGAAGTTCAACTGGGCCCAGCATTTCGATTCCTGAGACCCCCCAGGCATACCCTCATTTGGGCAACACATCTTTTCCGTGGTATTTCTAGTTCCTGTCACTATGGTCATACAAGGGACAGTGCTGAGCAGAATATTGCCTGGACTACGGTGCCTTAATATAAACAGCATTTGGTTGTTTTCTTCTGTTGGGGACGATCACTGATATCCATCCAAGATTTTTTTTCCAAAAGAAGAACATGAACATTTTCAAAAACCATTCCCCAATATTTTTTGGGAAGTATAATAATAATCCTTCATGCTAGACGATGGTTCCCCTAAACGTGATTATATCATGTCTTTGATATTTTCTTGTCCTCCTCAATTATAATTATTTCATGCATGTTACAGATGAGGCCATTGTACCATTCAGAGACCGATTTTTCTCCCAAGGTTGATTAGACATTTAGCCCTCCCCGGCTTCTGCAGTGTCCCTTTGTGCTACACCAGATCCCCACACAGCCGTTGATTTCCACTTGAGTGAGGACTTGGCCTGGCTCATTAGTGGAACGTCCTAATGAACACTTGGTTGCATTTAACCTTTTGCTGCAACAAAAGTCTCAAGGTTGCCATGGTAATGGGGAATTAAACCCAGTAGCTGTGTCTGCTCGCCTGAGTGGCTTGGCTCTGCTATCACATCATCGCATGCCTATCACCTGGGTCAAGGCGGGGTTGTGATTCCACTGCTTGCCGGTGGGGCTCCAAGGCCAGGGTGGTATTTGCAAAAGGCCATTCTGCTTGGCCATCACTGGAATGAATGGCCCAGCCGAAACTGGGGGAGAGAGACAAGAGAACAATGGTCCCTCTGGCCATTGGATGCCTTAGGAATTGAAAGAGAGATTCGTGGTGTCTTTTAATATTGAGTTCCAGTCAAAGTGAGGCTTCACCCCCATGTGACATCTCAACAGACAGTCACGGAGTGGTTGCTTGAAGCTGTTGAGGAAGGCAAGCCTAACGTCAGAACTGAGAGGATTTTATAGTCTTCCTTGCTAATCAGCATACTGAGTGCCCACGCTCAGTGCCTGGACGTAGCAGTAGCCTGACCTCTCGAGGCTCACAGATAAGGAAGGAGGATGGGCAGGACGAATTTCACATTCTTCTTCAACACCGTAATTCACACCACTCCTGACAAACACAGTCCTTGGTTTCCCCCTCTCTTGCTTTTCACAGATATGGTAAGCACAACAATGAACAACAAACAGACCCACAACTTCTTTATCGGGATCTGTGCCTATGTTACTGTCCATGATGAAAGGGACTTTGCAGACATGGTTAACTTGAGGATCTTGAGATGGACAAGCAAGAGAAGCAGGAGGTTCGGAGTCAGATGTGTCTTCTCCATATCCATCTAGACCTGAGAAAGAGAGATAATTTTACAGGAGAAGAGGGCGGGATTATGTAGCCATGCCCACCGGCCAAAGAATACAGGTGACCTGTAGAAAGTGGACAATGAAAGTGCTCCTCTCAAAAGCTACAGAAGGACCTATCCCTGCTTATACCCTCATTTTAGCCCCAAAGACGCATTTTGGAATGCTGCCCTCCAAATGTTGTGCTTATTTGTTACAGCTGCTAGAGGAATCTTATACACAGCACCAGTACATTAGATAAGTGGTGTAAGGCATGCAGGGATGCTGCTGGTGGTCTGTTGCTTCAGTCCCTCTCCCACCTCAGCAGGACCTGAGAGCACTGAAATCATTGTGTGGTTGGGTTCTCCAGAGAAGCAAAACCACTTCCGCTTGTGTATGATGTATATTAAAAGATATTTATATCAATAAATGGTTTATACCCTTGTAGACATAGGTAAGTCCAGTCTGGTTCCAGTCACGCTTCTCCTGACATACAGAAACAGCTGAGCAGGAAGCAGGATGAAGAAGTAGAGGCAGCAGGGGGCACAGGCTGGTGGATGCATTGGTATGAAGTCAGCTGAATGAACCAACCATCAGTAGCCCACTGACAGCTCCTTGGATAGCTACAGGAGATCAGGGAATCAGACAAAAGCTCCAACTTGGGCAGAAGAGGGAGGGCCAAAGAGAAATTCAACGCCGATCAACTTCTCTCTCTCATCCTTGACAGCAAGGAGGTGTCATCAGGTTGAGATGCAATTGATAGCTTGAGCCCCACCTCTACTCTATCCCAGGAGAGTCTGGCTGACATAATACCTAACCATCGCAAGCATCTTTGTCCTTCTGCTTATCTGCCCCGACCTTGCATCTTTTCCCAGCACGTCAGGCACTGGCCCACATAAATGGTCATCTGCAATCATGTGAGCCACTGTTTGCCTAAGGTCGCTTACAAGGAGGATCCCGTTGTTCCTTCTAGGTCTGAAAGATCTCTCTGTGTCACCCCATTCAGGAAAGGTGGCATAAGGCCAGCATGATCTATAGACAACACTCCAGTCTGTCCGACTGGTCAGAATAATAAAGCTTCAAAGAATGGGGTATCTGGGATAGTTTCTACTGATAGATAACAGAGACAAGAGCCTCCTGTGTTCATACGGATGGAGAGAAGCCTGTGGTGGCTGGGTAGCAGCATCTTAAGAAGGGTAAGACGCTTTCTTTTGGACTGCGCACATCTGTCCTGGGAGGAGGAAAGATGAGTTTCATTGTTGGGCTTGATATGACCTTCTCTGGAGCTCAGGAGCTTCAACGCCTGGAAAATACCTCCAAAAAGCAGAAGGAAAAACAGTTGGCTACCCCACCACACATACACACACACACACACACCTTTTCTTTTTCATTTTTTTTTAAAGAATATCAGAAGCAAGCAGCTGACCCCTAGTTAGCTTGACCTCAGCAGCTCCTTGGTTAACGTCAATGTCTTTTCTGGATTGTTTGTGGGCTCTTGTTGTTTGTTCTTTTCATTGACAAGGGTTTGTATTATGTTGTCAAGTCATGGCAGCTTGTGATGAAAGCCTTCTGCTTTCGGACAGAGAGCGGGACAGCCTAGTAGACCCTCATGAGTTGTGATGCTTTGTTGAGGAGCCCTGGTGACTCAATGGCTAAAGCACCCAAGTTCCAGCTAAGCAACAGGCAGACAGGTCAACCCGCCAGCCTCCGCAGGAGAAGGCAGTGACAACCTGATTCCACAAAGGCTACGGCCCAGGAAACCCTGGAGGCAGGTCCGTCCTGTCCTATGGTCACAGCAATCAGAATTGCCCTGCGGGCAATGGGTGACTGCTTTATTAAACAGCTCCCTGAATCAGCATTCCACGAAATGAGAACTCTTAGGGTCTGGCATGTACGAGAGAGTAGGTGAGATGCTCAAAAGCGTTTGCTGAGTGGGTGTGAAATAAGTAGGCCGATCGGAAGACATCAGTCTGGTAGATAAGAGAAATGGAAAAGACTCCCCATCTGTTTGCTATTCTCTTCTGGCCTTGGTTTATGGAAATAGGTGGCACATATTCATTTGTTCATATTTTAGGGGGATTCTTTGTGGTCATCAATTTTGCTGTTTTTAGGTTAAATCAGTTGTTTCACAGCCGGCCACTTTTCTTGGGTTTGTTTCTCAAAATAACCACAGCACCAGACCAATTCACTGCATTTATCTCTAGCAACCCATTCCAAGTATTCTCTGTGTCTTCTGTTCCTGTTAAGTGACACTCTACCTCCTCGGCTTGGTGAGACAGCAACGTCAAAGAGCACAAACAGTCGCTCACGGATCGATGGCATTGAGATGTGTGTGTTTCGTGATTGGAGGGCATATTGCAGTGGCAGGCCAAATAGGAGGCATCTTTGTGACACAGCAGTTAAGATGTTCAGCCCCTAACTGCACGGTTGGGAGTGTGAAGGCAGCAACCATGCGAAAGGTGAGGCTCTCTGCTTTCATGAGGACTGTCTTGTTGTCAGATGCCGTGGGGTCAGTTCCATGCACAGCGCCCCGTGTGCAACAGAAGAAACGACACCGCCTGCTCCTGCGCCACCCTCACGTCCTTTGCCACGTGGGCGCCCATGGTTGCTGCCTTTGTATCAATCGTCAGCCGTCTTCCTCTGCTTCCCTGACCCTCTACTTGGCCAAGGACTTATCTTTCCCGTATCATGTGCAGAGTCTGTAAGAGTAAGTCTCACTGCCCACACTCCCAAGGAGCCTGCTGATGGGATTACTTTCACGACAGACTTGTTTGTTCTTCAATACCTTGTGGAACATCCACGGTTCTTTGCCCGGACCGCAAGTTCACTGTGGTCGTCCTTATTCTTGTCCAGCTGCACATGCACACGAGTCGATCTTTAAATGATGGCCTTGGAAGCATGGTGGGAAATTCTCATTGACCTACAGGGTCTCTCTGAGTTGGAGTCGATTGGACACCAAAAGGTTGGGTTTTTTAAATCGGACTTAGATGAAGGTCCTCGGGTGACATAATGGTTAAGCTCTCAGCTGCGGACCAAAAGGTCGGTGGTTCAAACCTACCAGCTGTCCCACCAGAGAGAGATGTCTCATCTCAGATCATCTCTAGCACCGCTCTACTCTGTCCTGCAGAGGCACCCCGAGTTGGAATTGACTTGACAGCAGTGAGGTTTAGTTTGAGAATGATTTCTCATCTCTATCTACAAGATGGGGCTCAGAACACATGTGCATGCTGTTTCTGTCGAATTGTATATTGTAAAGTCACTTTGGGACTTCACAATGTTATCCTGTTTATAGAGCACGTGTCAGCAAAGAACAGGGCATGGGCCCTTCCATGTCTGTGGCATGACTGTCTGCTGAGAGGAAATCCGCAAGGATAGAGGCAACATCTTGAGGGAAGAGGCTGGGTTTGGTTCACCGTCGTGGCTGGCTCCAGTGTTGGACCATCCCCCACTCACTGGACCAATGAGTGGGCCATCAGTCGCATGTGTTGGATGAACCATGGAACTATCTGCCAGAGGGCAATTTACACACACACACACAGCTTTAGAGAGAGGGGGGGTCATAAATGAGTAGATGACCTGATCCCCTCCTAGTTGACCTTGTGTGTCATAGAGGCTGCTAACCCGCTGCTCGCAAGTAGATTCCCAATTGGAGAGAATAGAACAGAACTGCTCCAGGGAGCTTCCAAGCTGTCAATCTTCCTGCAGGCAGCCTGCCCCTTCTTTTTCCTGGGGTGGACCCGGTAGATTCCAACTCTCACGTTTGGGGTTGGCAGCTGAGTGCTTGAGCCATTGTAACATCAGAATCACCTGTGTCACTTATAGACTAGAGCAAGGACCCTTTGCTCCATAAGGACTGACCCGTGGTGACTTCCCCACTTGGACTTTGCCCCACCCCAACTACTCCTCAGAATTCCTGAGGCGAAAGGGACAATGTTTGGCTTATCTTTCCTTAGAATTAATATTTCGCGTCAGTCACTTGGCCCAAGCAGACCCCTCCTGGGGAAAAGAAAACAAAAGACTGACTTTGAAACATCCCACTCCAACATGCATGATCTTCAGGCTTTCAATTACTTCATAACTGCTGGGAGCTTGTTCATTTCCTGTCTACTCTTTCATATTGCAAACAATAAACTCTCTGGACTAAACAGGGAAATTAAATGTAATCTCATCAAATCTGCCTTCTCGTATTTGAAATATTGCTTCTTTGCTTCCCTACCGCCACCAGAGTAATTTTCCAGTCTCTGCTTCACTCTTTCCAATAGTAAGGAATTTACCCACTTTTGAAAGGGTTCTTCCATCCATTGTCAAGCCAAGTGTAAGAAGACTCTCTTTTCACATTGCTCTGAATTGCCTATATTCCTGTCCAGCAGTAGCATTGCTACGTGTTTGTTCCTCTTTCCGTGTTCCAGAATGGTTATGATGCTCACTTTGTATACTCCAATTTAAACACCAGCTCATGCGGTTGTTCCTTCGCTGGTTTGATTGAGAAGACCACCGAGGGTGAGAGTTCTCTCACCATCCTGGCCCTGTCTTCCCACCCCTCCATTGATTTGTCTAAGCATTGTCGCAGGAAGTGATTATGGAGAGGAAACAGAAGTGTGTGCAGGTTGTGGAGGGTTTTCTAGGCCTTTGAAAGAAGGTTGGTTTTGCTCTGCATAACCAAGGAGCCGCTGGGAGCTTTCACGTAAATCAGAGACACAATCTGACACGCTCGCTTAGGGCCCTTCCATCTGCTGTGCTGAGAAACACGAGGAAGCTTCCAAAGGTCTGTGGGGAAAGTCTGTTGTTCTTTCACTACATTTTCCCACAAACTTTTGAACCCCCCTCTAGATGGGAGACAGAGACAAGGAGGGAAGCCAGCTGAGAGCCTGTGGCATCCATCAAAACCCAAGGGGATGGTGGCTTGGGCTAAGTTGGAGGCAGGGACATGGTGGAAGAATGGTCATATTCTGGGTAGAGTACCAGTCGCTTACTCAGAAAGCTCTGAGTCCCGGGGAGCACAGTGTGGAGACTGGTTATGTGGAGCTCTCTGTGATCCACCAGGTCACCCTGCATGTTGAGTAAGAGAAAGAGGGTGGTCAAAGGGAGCTACTGGAATCCCTTGGATCCCGATGCAGCATGTCAGCACCCTCCGTCATCACGATTAGATCTTGCTCACAGAACTCTGCACTTTACATGCTGATCTCTGTTTCATCCTCTGGTCTCCCTGAGTGGTCATCGGCCTCCCCTTTGACAAACGACAAAAGGGAGGCTAAGAAAGGTTGAGAGCTCAGAAGGGGAAGTACCAGGCTGGACCCTCAAACTCCCTGGGCATTTGGAGAACAGTGGACCAGCACCCTGTCTCCCTGGACTGCGGTTACTGTAAATATAATGAACAAACAAAGAGCTTTTGGGTAAACCAGAGTGTGAATTCAGGAACTCCCAGGCTTGTTAGGGGGAGTGAGAAGGCTTTACGTATCCTTTAAAGAAGGTCATGGCCATGAGATTGCCTCCCAAATAAAGAGCTAGAAGGCGAAGTCTCATGATCCAGGCGGTTGGGTCTCTGCAATGGTTCCTTACAGGTAGCCTTGGAGTCCAATCACTGATCAAGAGGGCAAATCGGAGTGGGGAGACTTTTAAAGCTGCCTCTACTTCCAAGGTAGCCATGATCGTCAAGAAGCCATGGTGGCACTGTGGGTAAGTTCTTGGATGCTAATCAAAAGGTCAGCTGTTTGAGCCCACCAGCCCCTTCATGGGAGAACGATCTCGTGATCCGACCCCAAAAATGACGGCTCTGGAAGCCCCATGGGACAGTTCCCTGTGTCCCATGGATTGCTGTGAGCTGGGATTGACTGGATAGCAGTGGACTTGGGGTCGGTCCTTTGAATGAGCGCTGTTGGGGGGATAGTTTGTCCTCGTGTTTAGCTTGAACTATCGAGTAGCTCTTTGTGGTTAGACTGATAAGGGATATTTTCAATTTACAGAAAAAGAAACCCAGAACTCAGGAGGTTATGTCACTTATACATTTTTCTCCTAGGATGATTGGTTTTTGGTTTGTTTGTTTGCGTTGATACCTCCCTGGGATAGAACTTGGATGATCCCCCTTCCAGTTCCCTTGGCCCTTCTACAGGCACCATGCTTTTGGGGGGATGGGGGGGTGACAATGTTATGGATTAAATTGTGGTCCCTCAAAAAATAGGTTGAAATTAGAGCCTGTACCTGTGATGTGACCCTTCTTGGAAATAGGGTTTGGTTGCTGGTTTGTTGGTTGGTTTGTCTCTATCATGTAAATGAGGTGACAGTGATTATCTTAAACCCTCTGAGTGGTATTTTATTGAAAGAGCAGAGTAGACAGAGAGACTCAGGCAGAGGGAAAAGACCATATAAAGATCCATTTATCAAAAAGACCAAAGAAGAATTGATGTATTTGAATTACGGTGCTGGTGATAAATGTTGGATAGACCGTAGACTTTCAGAAAAAATGAGGAAATCGCTCTTGGAAGAAGTACAGTCAAAATACTTCTTAGAAGAGAGGATAATGAAATTCATCTCATGGTCTTGGGATATGTCCTCAGGAAGAATCTGTCCCTGGAGAAGGACATCACAGTGGGTCAAGTGCAGGGTGGGTGAGAGAGAAATTAACCTTCAATAAGGTGAAACGGCACGGTGACTACAACAGTGGGCCCAGGCAGAGCAATGATTGTGAGACCATTCTGTTGTACATGAGGTGGCTGTGAGTCGGACCCCACTCAGTGGTATCTAGCAACAAAATTGCACAAGACAAGGAACAGCAAGAAATGCTTGGTGCTCCCAGAGATGAAGGAAGCAGACTGTTACCTTGCAGCAGACAGAGCATAGTGGCGGCTACACTTCTTGCCTCCACAACTGTGAGATAAGTATTTCCCATTCTTGAAGACACCCCCCCCCCCGTGAGACTTGGGTTACAGTGGCATTAGGTAACTAAGAGGAACACTGAGAAGCAGCAGCAAATACAGGTTTTATGGATTACCTATTGCATGCCAAATATTTGCCTCAAGAATCAAAAACTGACCAGGCTCCTGTCCTCCTGAAAATTGCTCATAGGAAGAGTGTTGAGGTCAGGGAGGAACTGCCCCAGTTCTAGGACTGGGTCTCCCAATCTGATGCAATCGTTGGGTGAGGAAATGGTATGGGAACCACTTCTCACCTCGTCTGACTACTAAACTGAGAGGAGAATCCAACTGATCTCTTGCAGCATGTCTCCAGCGCTAGCCGTCTGTATCCTACTCTGGCTCCAGCCACTCCTCCCAGGACACTCTCCTTCTCTCCTGGGCTTGATGATAGACCTCACAGGCACTACTCAGGACTGTGGCAGCTTATCGGGGAAGTTAACTCGTTACAAACTGATAAGCACACTGTCTCCTCAGCCGTGTGGATAGACCCATTTTTCTCTGGGTCTCAACTTCTCGGCCACACTGACCTGTGGCCTCTCCCTGCTCAGGAAAGTGTCGCACGGCTCTTTTAGCACAGATAGATGCCCAAATAAGGCACTCCGTTGCACTCATTGTTCTGGGCCAGGAATCCCACCACTGTCTCATAGGCTGCGCTGCTGCCTTGGTTGCTTCTTCATGGTGTCATCACTTCTCCATGGAGGGACCCCAGCTGGTCATAGTTCCCCACCCTGCTGGTCATGGGATCCTTTGTTCCTGCTTCTGAAATAGCTCATTCTATGCCCAGCAATTTCAAGGATTTCATCTTGATGTTGGATCCACAATGAATGCTCATGGAAGCAGTAATCAAGAAATCAAAACGTCACACTTCATTAGGTAAATCTACTGCCAGTCTACTTTAAAGTGGTGAGAAGCAAGGGTGTTACTTTGAGGACTAAGGTGCACCTGGCCCACGCCAGGGTATTGTCATTTGTCTCATATGCATGTGACAGTTGGACATCGAATAAGGAAAACCAAACAAGAACTGATGCATTAGAATTGTGCTGGTGAAGAATATTGAGATACCATGGGCTGCTGAAAAGACAAATAAATCTGTCTTGGAAGAAGTACAGCCAGAATGCTGCTTAAAGGCCAGGATAGCAAGACTTTGTCTTACGTACTGTGGACATGTCACCAGGAGAGACCAGTCCTGGAGAAGGCCATCCTGCTTGGTAAAGTCGAGGGGCAGAGAAAGAGAGGAAGGCCCTCGATGAGATGGATGGACACAGTGGCTGCAGCCATGCGCTCAGGTACAGGGACAATTGTGAGGATGGCCCAGGACCTGGCAGTATCTCATTCTGTTGCGCTTTAGGTCACTCTGGGTCAGAACTGACTCCAGGGCCCCTAACAACAACAACAACAACAACAAACTCAGCAGAACATCAAAGTTGACCAATCCCAGAGATTGGTCAATCAGAGGCCTCTACGCCATATTTGCATGCAGGACTATGGCTGAAAGAGACATAGCAAGCTATTTCTTTTCACTCCACCTAGCATCTCAGGACCTTAGATTTCTCGCCCATAAACAGCAGGAAGTCATCCTTGCCCTGCTGCCTTCTTTCGGAGCTTGTTGAGCAGGTTCGATGCGTCAATAGAAAAGGAGGTGTGGTAATGTGAGGAATCAATAAAATGAGAAATCAGTTGCCAGGCAGATGATCCAGCTGCACAGTCCTGATCTCGAGGAGCTCAGGAATGCCAGAATAGGACTGCGTGCCTGAGGATTTCCGGTGGCTGATTTTCTGTGTGCAGGGCTCTAGGTCTTTCATGATTTTTCTGTAATGCCGCTGGGTGTATTCAAATCTCCAACCTTTCTATCATCCTCCAAGGGTGTTTAAGCGTTGGCCCCACCAAGGACTCTGCCTCCGCGTGAAGGAGAGCTGCCCGTCATGAGTGTGGAAATATATGGCTGGCGGACACACGACCCTGCTCCGGTGTAAATGGAATCAGGCCCTTTTCCCTTCCCATGACCGCGAATCCCACCAAAGGCAGTAGACTTCATTGCCTGTGACTGAGGACAGTTCTTCCCGTCCATTTCCATTAACGCAGGGACCAGGTGTGGCTTTGCCTATAAATCTATAAGCTTGGAGCTCAGCTGTTGGAAGACTCATTAGCCTGACAAGAGAGAAGGGGAGCCCTCGCCAGCCCCGGACTGTGGGGCCGGTGATGAATGTGCAAAGTTAGGCTGATATCGTTTCCAGGAGCTCGCCATTAGCTACTGTCATGTCCCATTATATTTGTTTATGTGCAAGTTATGCAAGAGATGGAGGAGTTTAAATGTCTTTATTATTTGGCATTATGATATTGGTAATAGTTTGTGACGATTGTTTTGTTTCGTTTCTGTTGTGGTTGTTGTCCAGTTGTTGTGGTTAATTTTTCCCCTTATAGGAAAACACACTCTGAATCTCCAAATATTAATTACACTTAGTGGCTCATTGAGAAGTATTTTGTTTGCACGGAGTGAAAATCAATCTTTTCTATTGCTTATTTTTTCTTTTCTTTTCAGCAAGGTTAATATTCAGAGCATGATCAGATGGACTTTATCTCACAAGGTGAGAAGCTTCCCAGAAGAGCGAGGCAGGCCTCATTAGTCCAGTGCAGAATAAATTGTTGGAAGCAATTTGAAGGGGCATCGTTAATTGCCCAGTCTCTATATACATAAACTGAGGTCTCACCTTGCAGCTCAGGTTAATGAGGATTTTCCAGTAAGTAATGCACCCTGTTCAGGATGGACCTTGTTAGAGGTGGCCATGCTAGACCACAGGAAGACCAGGGACTTTAGAACCCGAAGGCCGGGGTTCGAATCCCAGCTGTGACCTGACTAGCGAATACTCGCCAGTGGTCTGACTTGGCTCTTCTCATTGGTACACTGGAGATGTTGCTGTAGCAAGGCCTGCCTCAAGGATCAGGTAAGGATCCAGTGATCTGAGGCCCCAGACCCCAAATCTAATTAATCGTCTGTCATCTACTCCCTCCATTCCAAAGTCCGTAACAGACTCTGAAACGTGCCCAGTATTTCGAAGTGAAACTCAGACAGGATTATGGATCCAGCCCTTCCTTTCCCTTTCCCTGGCCCACGCGGTCGATCCCTACCACCGCTCCGCTGATTTCATCCTGCAGTGTGTTCGGAAGCTTCCCATCCTTCTTGGTCTCCATGGCCACCCTTCTAGCCATCGTTTGCCATCCCTTCTCTGTGGGATTTTTACAATAGCCTCATCTCTGGTGGACCTGCGTCTACGTCAAGTGCCCTCAATGGTCTCGCTAGAAGAGGCCGTCAGACTTAAACCCACAAAATGGGAGAGACCCTCCATGAGGTGAACTGGAAACCGCTACTGCTCAAACATTCCAGCAGTCATGGGGATGACACAGGACTGGCCCAGGTCTTGTTCTGTTCGCCGTCACGCCCCCACGAATCGGAGCTACTCAACGGCACCTAACACCATTCCTATTACAGGAAGGGGGATCTTTGTCACCAATACTGGTAACACGCCGCTCCCTCCAAAGCCTTCTGTGACTCCCTGTGGTTCTTCTATCCCAGTATCTAAGTAAAACACAGTCCAGTCCCTGCCTCCTCTTCTATCCATCTTCTCGTCTTTAGCATGCCATGTTGCCCACCTCCTGCCTGTCGCTGGTCTTTGTTCATGCCGTCGCTCTGCTCCTGCATCATCCAAGTCTAGAGGACTCTTGCTGCTCTTCCAGACCCAGCTCAGAGGTTGCATCTTCCGACACAACTTTGCTGTGTTCCTAGATGAGGCCAAACTCCAGTTCCTCTCCGCAGTCATTAAACTATCCCTGTGCCTACACGGTTGTCACTGTCCTCTCCAACACATTGTCAGTGATGCTGGGCGGGAGGGGGGATCTAGTCTGGCTTGCCCACCCTTCCACACCCATCAAGTGGCTGTGCCAGGCCAGGAGTGGAGTAGGCACTCAGCAAGATCTGGGACATGAATAAGAGGGGAAGCATGTTAGATACTTCAGTTGGGGTTCTGATTTTTCCCTTTCTCTTATTATTATTTAGCTTTGGTTTGTTTTATTTGGAACATCTTCCTGTGGTTTGGATGAAAGTCTACAGAGCACATTAGTTTCCCAGTCAACAATTTATGAACACTCACCCCCCCCCCGAGGCATTGGTTGTCATTCGCTCAATGTAACATCAATCTTCTCAATGCCATCCTGGGTTGTCTCTCTTCATCCCTCCTCCTTTCCAGCCCATCCCCGCCAGCTGGACTTTGCTTTGGGACAAACACGCTGCCTTTGGGTTCCACGTGATGCATTCATTGTGCTGAGGACCACACTTCCCATGGTATTATCACCCCTCCGTGGGCCTGTCTACGGAGACAATGACAGATAATCCCAGCTTGAAGGGGGTCTAAAGGATCCCATCAGTCTCCATCCAACCAGGGAGTCTCATCTTTTTTATGATTCTGGATGCTGTTCTATGGCTTTCCTCCATTCTATCCAGAGCCTTTTCTTTCTATCCCAATCGGAGTGCTTGGCAGTGGCAGTGGGGTACTATCTTCTTCTGGTTTCAGGGCCAAGGAGGGTGAGGTTCACGTGGTCCATTAGTCCTTTGGACTCACGGTTCCTTTGCTTCTTTAAATTTCTTCATTCTTCGTTCCAAATGAGAAGAGACCAATAGTCATAGCTCAGACAGCCGCTAACACTCACGTTATATTTTTCATGCTTTAAGAACAGAGAGTTGCCAACAGTTGACTTTGTGCTAGACCGTGAGCTGGGTGATTTGCTCGCTCTCAAAGGCAGGGTGGACCAGAGCTGGTCATGACCTCCTAAACAGCCAGTTACACGCATCCCTGCTCAAGCCCACTCTCAGTGAACAACGGTAGCTGGAAATCTAAGGGAGCTGGAAATTGGTAGGACATCACAGAATTTGGCGAAGCTAAAATCGGTGCTTATTGGATTGTTTGTCCCCAGAGAGCTAAACTCTTACTAGCACACCACTGCTTAGTAGCCTGAAAGGAGGTGCTATCAGAAACCTATGAGAGCCCGAACACCATGGGATTGCCTTGTTTGGGGGGCTTCACACATTCCCACCTTTGATGAGACTCCCTCTTCCCACATGTTGTCACTCCTTTTAGGGGGATGTTGAATTCTCCTTCCTTGGCACGTTTCCATTTTACAAGCTTTTGCAGGTTTTACAGTAGTATATTGTGATAATCAGTCAAACCTTTACTATCGTAACTGTGTCTGTGATGAAGAGAGAAATGAAGGAGAGGGGAAATGCCACACAGCCATTGAGCTTGAGGTGCCACGTTCCTTCCAGTGTTTCCAATCCCCCCTCCCCCATTCACCCACAGCAATAGAATATGTGGCTGAGTACGTGGCCACTCAGGACAAAGACTACACTTCCCAGCCTCCCTTGCAGTCAAAGCAGTCACGTGTCTACCTCTAGACGATTGGGGTGGAGTCGAAGTATCCTGCGAACAGTTCCAGGCATTTCCCTTATAACCGGTGCTTGTCCCTTGTCATTCTTCATGACCCTTCCTTCCCTTTCTTGTCTGCTGGGTGGAAGGCAGCCAAGAAAGTGAGCGCTTCAGCAGATATCTAGGGACAGAAAGCTACCATTTTAGACAGAGCAAGATGTGTACGGCATGGCATTTAAGGGCCTCGCACCAGCCTGGGACTGCCTGTTTCCAGACCTTGCCACGATGGAGACACAAACGTCAGAGTGGCGTTCAGGAGTTTCCTGTCACCGTCTAACTGCTGACAAGCAAGTGTGGGCGTGTGTATGTTGCTGCTGTGTAACTGAGTCAGTTCTAACCCACAGTGACCCCATGCACAGCAGAATGAGACACTGCCCAGTCTAGAGCCGCCCTCACCACTGTGTCTATGCTGGAGCCCCCTGCGGTAGCCACTGTGTCCATCCACCTCATGGAGAGCCTTCCGCTCTTTGGCTGCCCCTCTACTTTACCAAACAGGATGTGCTTCTCCAGGGACTGGTCTCTCCTGACCACACGTCCAAAGTACGTACGACCAAGCCTTGCCATCCTGGTCTCTAAGGCGCACTTAGGCTGTATTTCTTCCGAGACAGATTTGTTTTTCCTTTGTTTGTCCATGGCACTTTCCACGTTCTCCCCCAGCACCACGAGTCTGTGTCTCTTTAGGTGTATGTAGAACGCAAACCCAAGCCCAATGCGATGGAGTCAATCCCAACCCATGGGTATCCTGTAACAGAGTCGAGCAGCCCTATAGGGTTCCAAGGCTGTGGTCATGACAGATGCACATGACCACGGTTTTCTCCCACAGGGCAGCTGCTGGGTGCAAACCACTTTACCCACTGTGCATTTGTATGCACATACTGTTAGGTGCCATTGGGTCCATTCAGACTCATGGTGGCCCTCTGTCTATCCAGTAGAATAAAGCTGCCCCATCCTGGAGCATGTGCTCTACTTGTCCTGTCCTTACAACTATTGCTACCTTTGAGGCCATTGTTATATAGAACCACGCGTCCATTCATCTCATTGAGGGCCTCCCTCTAGTTCACTGACCCTCAGTTTTTCCAGCTGTTCCCTGTGGACTTGGTCCTTTTGCTACCGCGTTCTAAGCCCATGCGATGACGTGTCAGCACCCTGGCTGCCCAGGAACATTCTGCCTGTACTTTTGCCAAGACGGCTTTGTTTGCCCTTCTGGCGGTCCTTGGTATTTTGGACAGCCTTCATCAACACCATAATCCAAAGGCATCCAGTCGTCCTTCTTCCTTGGCCAGCTTTTGGTTGTCTGTGAGGTGATTAAAAGCACCATGGCTTGGAACATGGCCCAAACCTGGGGACTGCTTTGGGGGCTCATCAAGAGATAGCCTTGTGTCAGAAGCAGCTCGTTAGCACGGGGATTCTGAAAGAGCATGTGGGTTCCTGCTGCTGCAGGAGGGGTGCTGGTACCTCCTGATGGACCCAGGCCAGGGACCTGCTTAGTGCCCTATAACGCTCAGGACAGCCTTCAGCCCAAGGCCTGACCTAACCCCAGATTTGATATTTGAGAAGACTGGTCTCAAAGAGGGCCTTCCAGGGTCACTGCTGCAGGAAAGAATCCTGGAGAATTCTTTGGGCAAATGCCTCCTGGTCTGAAATTCCACATTGTTGTTGATTTCAATCTGGGGTGAGTGCAATACAGGCAGCTAGCTCCCTATGGGTGTTTATCCTCAGGGAGCGGTCTTTGGAAATGTATCAAGCTAGGGGTCTCGCTCTCCTCTCTATAATGCTTCCTTTGAAGAAGGATGAGCTTGTCAGTCATCAAGGACTCCGAGAGACTCACCTGGCCTAATAAAGCCTGCTCTGCCTTTGAGAGGGTTTGGTGCCTCGAGTGCCCGTCAGGCTGGGATGCCGTGAGTAAAGGTGCCATATGCGTGCTCCGCTACACAGTGATCAAAAAATAGTTTGAAGAACTTCTGCCAACTTGGGCGCGAGAGGCTGGAAGACCTTCCACAGGGTTTCAAGGTCTGCCGTGGATGTATGATTTAGACCGCAGCTCCTCAGAGGTGACACTTAATCCATAGAGATAAATCAGTGTGCGCCATCGCCGAGCCTCCTTATGGATAAACAGACCTAAAATAATTATGTTTGAAACTCCCTCAGAGCCTCCATCAGAAAACCACCGCCATTTTTATTCGTTAATGGAAGAGGGGAGGAAGATGAAATTGTTTCTTGATTGTGGGTCTGAGGACCAAATTAAATCAAAGGCAAAGCAGTAAGACCCACTTTGACTTAGCTGCCCTTGAGGTGTGCCGGCTTCTACCTGACAGGCTAGAATTGACAAGGAATTGGCTCTGGTACTGGGCTCCAAGAAGGGACTGAAAATGGGCTCACATTTCCAGGCTGTATCCCCGTGGGCAGGAGTCTTGGATTCTCTGAGCCTCAGTTTCCCCCACTGTTAAGTGAGTCAAAGGAGTGTCCCTGCCTCACAGAGCTGGGATGAAGAAGAAATGGAGGAAACCTATAAAGCTCATGGCTGGGTTGGTGTGTGCACGGGATTGATGAAACAAAGGCTTTTCTCAGTGACTTACTAACCCGGATCATCTTTCTCAGAGAGGAACCTCCTTGGTTGCCTCTGTGCCCACCCAACCCACATGCCCTGGATAGGCTGGGCCTTTATCTACAGAACTCTGGGGATATGGGTGGAAATTAATGTGGCATTCAGGCTGGGAGGGAAAGCAGAGGCAGGCAGACATGAGACAGTGAGGTTCACCTTGTATGGTAGCCGATTAAAAGGAGAACTGGGGATGTACTTAGTGGGTTGGACTGTTAACTCCGAGGTCAGCAGTACGAACCCATCAGGCATTCTGCAGGGGAAAGACGAGGCGTTCTGCTCCCATGAAGATATAGTACAGTCTCGGAACCCCACAGGGACCGTTCTACCCTGTCCTGTAGGGTCACTCTGAGTTGGAATTGACTTGATGGCAGTAACTTTGGAGAACTTGGGGGTTTTGCTTGTTTGATAATATAAATGCACCCTGGTGGCTCAGAGGGCTCATTAAGCGTTGGGTTGCTAACTGAGAGATGGGCAGTTCACACTCACCAGCTGCTCCATTGCAGGAAAATATATGGCAGTTTACTTCCTTAAAGAGAAGCCCTGTGGTGCAGTTCTCTTCTGTGCTCCGGGGTCATGACCAGTCAGCATCAACTTGCTGGCCATGAGTAGGTAGTCTATAATGTACGCACTAGCACGATCATTTGGATTGTGGGGCTGGGGAAGAATCCTAACCTCATCACCTTCAAAGTACTCCCCATGACACTTAATGTACTTGTCAAATCTGTGATTCCGTTCTTGGAGACATTCTTCAATCTCATCTATTTGGACAGCTGGCAGCTCCTCCTTCATTTTTTTGTTTTTCTATGTCATCAAATCACTGTCCTTTCACGTCCCTCTTCATTTGTGGAAACAAAAAGAAGTCACACAGAGCAAGGTCAGGGGAGTAAGGTGCGTGGGGCATGAGAGGCATGCTGTGTTTTGCCCCAAACTGGCACACTGAGATGGCTGCACTGGTGCGTTGTCATGGTGTCAAAACCAGTCCCCTATCTGCCACAAATCAGGCCTTTTTTGTTGCACGCTGTTATGCAATCTTGTCAGAATCTCTAAAGAGAAAGCTTGATTTACAGTCTTACCTGGTAGAACAAAGTCCAAATGCACTATCCCTCTCCCATCACATCTGGGGTTTTTGGTACCCCCTCATCCTGTGGACTGCCAGAAGAGAAAAAAAAATTCTGTCTTGGAAGAAGCTTTGTCTCATGTGCATTGGAAAGGTTAACAGGGGAGACCAATCCCTGCAGACGGACATCTTGTGTGGTAAAGTCGAGGGGTGGGAACAAGAGGAGGGCCCTCCATGGGATGGGGATGCAGTGGCTGCAGCAACGGACTCAGCAACTATGGTGAGGGTGACACAGGGCCAGGCGGTGTTTTCTTCTGCTGGCCACGGGGTGACCGCGAGTTGGAACCAGCTCCAGGGCACCTAACAGCATGAACAGCATGACGACCAAGGTTGACCTGTTGTGAGAATGACCAGACTCTAACAGACACAACATGAGCACCTGCTGTTGGGAAAATGGCGCCCAGAGGCTTGTTCAGCATAGGCTTGCCACCAACCTTCAATTGGTTGAAGCCCAATAAAGTGAGATCAGCCTGCACAGAGTGTGTATTCTAAATGCATTTATCATCTGGGGAGCAAGGGCCAAGGATGCTGCTCTGGGCTCTCCTGCTGTCAGATGGTCTTTGGTGCCTCAGGTTCCACCCACCCAACACCAGGACTGAGTTGCAGCTCCTGGAAATTGCAATCAGAGCGTGGAGGGAGGATGAAGCTCCTGGACCCTGGGTGCATTGCACCAGGGCTTTCTTGCCGGCTCCTGATCGTCCTCTGGGTGACTTGGGAATTTAAGCACCGAGAGGAGGACAGCTGAGATGTTCCCCAGGAAATCACCAGCATAGCGCCTAGTTCCAATTCAGCTCTGGAGAATGAGCTGCTAAGTCAAGATGAGTATTTATTCATTTTCCAACCACCTTGAGTCCTCGATCCTGGGCTAACTCTTACGTGCAGCTTTGTTCATGAATCAGAATCTGAATACAAGGGACAAATGGCTCCTTTTCTCTTTAAGGCAATCATGCAAATTCCTGAAAGCAAATTAAGCTCTCTCATCCTAAGACCTGCCCATGAGCTGCTCTCCCCACATATCTGTAGGGGGACATCTGTTTGCATGTCCACTGTGCTCTCCACAAGTGGCAGAAAGCGCACCTGGAAACCTTTCTCCAGATACAGAGCATCTTCCCTACCCATCAGTCTATGCCCAAATCTCCGTGCTGCAAGAATGTTTGCAAGACAGAGCAGCCTTCGTGGGCAATGCAAATACACCCTGAGTGTCATAAACCTAGACTCGCCATTAGGAATATTGATCATTTCACATGGAAGTATTATGAGAGGGGACACATTCCTTACGTACATCCTTGCTACTGGCTCACAGCACCGGACATAGCTTCTAATGGAAAAGGGCAGGGGAGCCAGTGCAGAAATAAGCAAGGTGAGAAGTCGGGCAGGCCCGGGTGCAGTCCCCAGCTTCCCACTGAACAGCCTGTGACTTTCAACATGGGCCACTGAGTCTTTGTTTCTTGGCCAACGTCTTTCTAGTTCAGCGGTTCTCAACCTGTGGGTCGAGACCCTTTTGGGGGTGGAATGACCCTTTCACAGGGGTTGCCCGATTCATCACAGTAGCAAAATGACAGTGATGAAGTAGCAACAACAATAATTTTATGGTTTGGTGGGTTACCACCACACGAGGGACTGTATGAAAGGGTCGTGGCTTGAGGAAGGCGGAGAGCCACTGTGCTAGATGCAGATGCTTGGCTCCTGAGATGGGGATGGACAAGAAAGACCCCGCTCTGTCCTGGAAGACTTCTACCTGGCAAGCTTCCGGTTGTTTCTTCTTCTTTCTTTCTTTGTCTCCTTTCTTTTCCTTTCCTTTACAGACTTATTAAGTCAACGCTTGAGCTTTGCTGTGAAGCCAGGCCTGGATTCTCCTGGCTGTAACAAAAAGCTTTCCAAATGATCAGTGACACCTCAGGTTAGAGCCACTTTTTGAAATTGTTCCTTAGAATCTCTAACTTCCCTGGGAGCGGCGAGATCAGAGTGTCAGCTTAATACTCGGCCGCCGGTGCATGGAGCAAATGCGGAGTGCGTGTCAATGAACATCCCAGGTCTGGGGCGCAGTAATTTCACTCAAAGATGTAAAGGAAGAGATATTACAAGGGACATGGCTGTTATTTTGTCCAATGTAATTCACCAAAAATAAATAAATAAAATTTCAAACCTATTTTGTTGACCTTCAAGGGATAATTTTAAGATCGCATGGCTTTTCCTAAACAGCTGAATTATTTATTGAGATTGAGCTGTCAGAGACTTTAAAATAAAGCCCACTGAAATACCAGCCATGCTGGAGTGCTACAGCCGTCCGGCCCTCCATCTGCATATTTCATCTCAGCAGACTGAAGCTTGCAACTGAAAAATAGCGCTGAAAATACTTATCACTCTCCATGCGGAATGCAGAGAGGAATTCATCCGGAGCTGAGAATTTGATATAGCGGGTGACCTATCCCTACCGAGATGCTCAGAATAGCTGATGGAGTTCTACCTTCTCATGTGCTGCTTCCCCTCATTCAGGGCCCACCTCTGAGAAAATGGTCCATCGCCCCCTTTCCACAACTGCTGTCAGGTCCTAGGAATTCAGACAGGAAGTCAGCCTGGTAGACTCATCTAAGGAGCCCCCCCCACACACACCGGACCATCATTAGCCGCAGTTTTGTCATGGGTGGAATTGTTATAAAGAGATTTGATGTATACGTTTTTAGCCTGAACAGAGTGAAATACATTTTTTGTTGTTGTTCTTCAAGGAAGTCTTGCCATAATTTCTCCACAAGATATACAGAATGAAAGCTTAGCATGTTATACAGTAAGCACTCTATGTGCTTCCTAAGGGAATCGGTGGCACCTCCAAAGAGGCAGGTGACAGAGATACTGGAGATGGGATGGGCATGGGATGGGGACAGTGGGTATTGGCATGACGATGAAGATGGTGATGATGTTGATAATGTTCTGTATCCCATCGAGGCAGATGATGGTGCTGTTGGTGGCAGAGGTGATAAGGACAGTGATGATGATGATGATGGTTTCTTCATCCCATCGAGGCAGATGAGGGGGTGTTATAGTGAGAGGGAGGCTGGCAATGGGGCAATGATGAGGGTGGTGATGATGACGATAGGTGTTTTCCACAGATGGTGATGGTGGTGGTGTTTGATGATGGTGGTTGATGATGTTGTTCCTTCTGCAGCCCGTCAAGGCACTATAGGTGAAACCACCAGACCACCAGACCTTCCTCAGGACAACAAAGGGGCATTCTGCTCTCATGAACAGTTTGGCGTCTTGGAAACCCACAGAGGGTCGCTAAGAGTGGGAAAATACTCGGTGACACTAAGTAGGAGGCCTCAGGTGTGTCGAAACAGGTCAGAGCTCCACAGTGCTTTCAGTGGCTGGACTTTTCAGAGGTAGATCACCAGGCCTTTCTTCTGAGCTCCCCACCCCCCGAGCTCCCCCCCTCCCCATGGACTGACCCCTCAAGCCTTTGGGTTTGTGGAGTGTGTTAACCTTAGGCTTCGCTTCACACAAGAGACTGGAGGGCCACAGTCAGATTGCGACCCGGAGCCAGGCACCTCACCACCCCCACCCTGCCCATCCTGGCACCCCCGTGCCCTCCTTGGTGCTGTCTGAGTCACACAAGGTGGCAGCTCAGGCACAGTGCCAGGAGGACAGCGTGACCTGTCTGGTTGGGCAGCGGGCTGGAACCATTTGGATCTCTGTCCACCACACTAATTCCAGCTCATTCACAAGATGCTACGCGAAGTTGAAAACACACACGCAGATATTCTCACCCACAGAGCTGCAGCTCCATCCCCAAGCGAGCTGCTGTTGCAGCCTCGGCAGTGGTGGGAGCCCTGCGTCCCCAGAGAGGGAGAGAGACGTGCAGGGCGTCTGGGGGGAGGTGCAACACGTTCCTGGACCAGCAAGTCAGAGCCTGTCTCTGATGCAGAGTTCAAGAAGGGGCTCCCCAAAGGCCTCGATTCTCAAGCTGCTGGCAGGAGATGACAACGCTCGGAGCACACCGGCAAGCTTTCTCCCCGCCCTTCCTCCGTACGGTTCGCATTTTTCAAAGGAGGCCTGGCTCGTTTGTTCATTAAGACCTGACCTCATGGGGATTCATTATTTTTTTACATTTGCGAGTAAAATTTTAAATGAGTAGCTTTCCGTGACAGCGGAACCCAGGAGGCAGGGTAGGAGATTCCCCTGAGCCCCATGTCTCCTCTCTCTAAAGGCCGTACAGAGAGGAAGCTAAGGCCATCGGCATGCCGCAGCTGAAGACACAGGCAGAGGGAGGGTTAGGTCATTGGTGCAAGGTCACCGACATTGATAGTTGCCACCAAGTCAGTCCTGACTCACGGTGACCCCAAGCACCACAGAATGACCGTCCTTATGTCTGAGCCCATGGAGGCGTCACAGGATCAATCCTCTTTCTCAGTGCCTGCACTTCCCCAGGCCTGATGTCCCTGCCGGGTCATTTCACCCTCACTGAGTCCTCCTTGTGCAGAAGAAAGAAAAGAGGTTTCGGGAAAACTTCCTAAGTTTTCCCCAGAACGGATTTCTGCGGGGAAATCAGAGCCTGCCATGGTCACACTTGGCCTTCCGTTGGAACACACTTGTGTGTCATTAGCAGGAAGCTTTATCGCCCGCCTGCAGAAATGAGGAAGCTTGGATCCCGGGCCGATAGCCTGCCCAAGCTGCATTAGCATTCCGCAAAGGCGCCACGTTTTCACACTTGGCTTTCCTATCTCCTTCTGTTGGCGAGAAAGATGTAAGCGTGTTTCCCTCTCCCCTCCTCTTCTTTGGCGTTCAGAGCGGATGCCTTGATCACGCGGCTGGATAAAGCAGAAGAGCTCCAAACTTCACAGTTCGCATCCCGAGAAACTGTCAGATGTCCTCAGGGTTGGCATGAAGGGTCGAGAGGGAGACGTGTTAGGGCTGGAAGTCAACCTCAGAATTCCTAGTCTTCCTGGAAGTAGGTGTTTGGGGAGACTGGAAAGACACGACCCCTCATAGCCTACGTGTCTGGGCCTGTTGGTGTGAGGTGCCACTGAGTCAGCTCCAGCTCCTGGCCACCTCCCCCACCTCCACACACACACACCAGAATGAAATACTGCCCAGTCCTGTACCAGCCTCACTGAAGTTCTTATGCCTGAACCCACTGGCATAGCCACTGTGTCCATCCCAAAAGAGGGTCTAGTTGTGTTTAGGTGCCCCTCTACTTTACCAAGCATGGTGCCCTTCCCCAGGGGCTGGTCTCTCCTGACAACATGTCCAAAGTACGTGAGACAAACTCACGCCATCCTTGCCTCTAAGGAGCTCTCGGATTGTGCTTCTTCCAAGATGGACATTGCTTCTCTTGACAGTCCGTGGTACTTCCAATATTCTTCAGCATACATTTCGCCCATGGACGCTTCTTCAGTCTTCCTTTCTCAGTGTCCAACTTTCTCGTGCATAAGTTGGTGATTGAAAACACCATGGGTGGGTCAGGGATACCATAGTCCTCAAAGTAACAGCCTTGCTTTCAATACCTTCCAGAGGTCCCTGGGCAACAGACCGACCCAATGCAATGTGCCCTTCGAGCGCTTGACTGCTGCTTCCCTGAGCCTTGGTTGTGGGGTCAAGCAAGATCGAATCCTTAACCACGTCCATCTTTCCTCCGTTTATCGTGGTGTTACCTATTGG
Organism: Tenrec ecaudatus; assembly: GCF_050624435.1. Classification (NCBI taxonomy): domain Eukaryota; kingdom Metazoa; phylum Chordata; class Mammalia; order Afrosoricida; family Tenrecidae; genus Tenrec; species Tenrec ecaudatus. The sequence continues at coordinate 72,348,120 of NC_134547.1, forward strand.
TCCCATTGTGAGGCTTTGGGTCTTCTTCACATTGAGTTGCAATCCATACTGAAGGCTGCCATCCTTGGTGTCCCTTAGCAAGTGCTTCAAGCCCTGCTCACTTTCAGCAAGCAAGGTGTGTCATCTGCCTGTCACAGGTTAATAAGCCTTCCAATTCCAATCCTGCATTCTTGTTCATGTAATTCCGCTTCTCTGATATCATACCCGTGCCGGTTGATTCAAAACCGTGACTCTGAGTCTTCTCACTCCCCACCCCCCTCCAAATCACTCTGTTTGGTATGAAAACACAAAGGAAATGTAGTCACTCGATTTGGAATGGATTCGTGGGCAGACGTGGGTCAACTGGGCCCTTTTCTTTCCCCCCTGCCCGCTTTGAGAGTTGTTTGATAAGCTCTGTTTCAACCACTGAGAATTTGTGTCCCTTGCCTCCAGTTTTATAAAAGTTTAAATCATTCCCAGCCTCAGAGAAGAAGGAGGGGTTGGGGGGAGTAAAAAAAATTGAAAATTAACAGAATAGAGGGGTTCTGCCTTCTGAACAGAGAAAGAAAACACCACGTAGGGATTTGGCACTACTTAACCCTGAGGGTATAGGGTGGCTGTTTCGCCATCTCGACTCTTCCTGGTAGTAATGAAAGAAACAAGAGATCCAGACAGACGGTCTACCCTGTGCTTAATCCCGACCTATTTCTGTAGGCTCGAATCGTCTAGTCTGCGGCGACATTGAAAGAACTCCTGGGGAAGAAGCACCCAGATGGCCCGAACGAGTTCCCTGATGACTTGGTTATTGAGTGAATGTTTAAAAACCCTATCACGGATTTTTGAGTTATATCTTTCTAGAGTGAAAGAAAAGATGGAGTTCACGTTTGTCCATACCTTAAGTCTATATTCAGTGGTTCACCTACAGAGTTGTATTTTGCTGCCACCTGGTGGCAGTGTACCTACATTGAAGGGAGTTGAGAAATAAGGGCATAGTTTAAAAGTTAAATCCTTCTACTCCCGTTCCTTTCTACAGTGAATACAAAATAGTAAAGCCCTTTGGGAGACAGCGTGACACTCTTGAACATAGTTAAACATCAGCTCTCCATACAATCCAGTCATGGCATTCCTAGATGTTCCCCAATGAGTTTTGAAAGACGTCGGTCCATAGAAAAACCTGCACAGGAATGCGTATAGCTAACAATTGCCAAAAAGCGGAAGCAGCCAAGATAGCTTTCAGAAGATAAGTGGATAAACTGGGGCTTCGAATAATTTTGAACCAGCCTAACAAATTTGGAACAGATGCGAATTTGTAAAATGTGTGTGTTTTCCAGGGTGATAACCAACCTGGAGGAACTATGAGCCAAAGCCCTAGAATAACAGGCCTGGTGAGTCCTTTGGGGAGTCTGATGTGGAAGATTCAATGATTGCCGGAAGCATGGAGAGGGTGATGCTCCATAATCAATGCTGTCAGCAGCCACCTTTGAAATCGGGCACCGTTGTTTCTGACCCTGATGTTCACGATATCTGGTTGCTATGCAACAGGCACACGGCCCCTGATTGCTAAGAGAGAGATTCACTTTCTAGCAGAGTGTTGGCCCTCACTTTTTCCCATTTCAGATATCATCCCAGCATGCTCACATTTTACAAATCAGAGTCTGGCCGTTTTGCTTCCTTGGCCGTGACCTGGAACATCCAGTTCGAAGCCCTGGGATACACAAGCCATGGTGCATCCATGCAGTGGAATATTATTCAGTGACTACAAAAAAGAAAGAATCTGCCAATCTAGAGGCCAGTCCTAAAAAGTGATATCCCTTGCAATTCCAACTCTGGCACATTCTGGAAAAGGCAACAGTAAAAATACCATGGCTTTGGGGGAGCGAGGGGAGCCTGTGAATGGGTGGCGCACAGGGCACTAGTTTTAGGAGAGTGACACATTGCTGTAGCTACGGAAACGAGGGGCATAATCCCGTCTCCAAAGCTAAACTCCTTCCCATGGAGATCAATTGCATGGTGGCACTATACAGGGTTTCCAAGGCTGTAAATATCTACAAGAACTGACAGCCTTCTCTTTCTCCCACAGAGTGGATGGTGGGCTTGAACCACTGACTTTGTGGTTCAACATTTACCAGGCAATTCCACCAGGGCTCCTTGGTGCACACTGTACATCTCTCCAAATCCATAGGACTATTGTAAAATGGGGAATTAGTCTTAATCAACTAGAGCAGTGGTTTTCAACCTTCCTAATGCCACGATCCTTTCATACAGTTCCTCATGTTGTGGTGACCGCCTCCCCCACCCCCAACCATAAATTTATTTTCATTGTTACTTCATAACTCATTTTGCTACTGTGATGAATCGGGTAACCCCTGTGAAAGGGTCATTTGACCCTCAAAGGGGTCTTGACCCACAGGTTGAGAACCACTGAACTAGACAGTTCCTAATGTGCCCGTATCATGTATGAATTGTGATAAGATGCTAATAAGCAGGAGAAGCCATGTGGCACACAGGGGAGGCACAAGGAAACTGTACTTCCCCCATCACTAGTCAGCATCACCCAGACAGTAAGACAGAAGGTAAGACAGAAGCTGATGGGCCAGGGCCAGTGAGGTCGCACCGTGAGAAAGAAGGGCTGGCAGGTGGGGGTTCACGTAAGCTCCATTGGAGGTACACGAGCAGGGCATCCCCAGATGACGGTGGAACTTTGGGGAGATGAGTCTCGTGTCTGTGACCTGGGAGAAGGAGAAGTTGAAAACAGGCAGATCCATCAAGAGGAACAGAAGATTTGAGAAACTGTACTGAAGATATAGGGCAGGCCAGGCACTGTACTAGGCTCTGAGCACGGACAGATGAGACCACTTCCATTCACCAAGAAGTTCCCAAGAAAAGTTCTGCCGGGGGACTCCTAGTCCCCCATCCCGCACCCCTAGTTGGGCTAGCTGTCGGTCTCAGGCAGGTCTCTCCCCCGCTCTGGACTCCCATGGCTCACTGTGACCGTGACTCAGCTCGTCACTTATCCTACGAGCATGGCTCGCCTGCTGAAAGCCACGCCACCAACCTTCCAGCAGAGTCACCCACCCACGACGGCAGCCAGACCAAGAGAGACTAGAAGGGAAGAGCTGTCAGTCAAATCCCTCCAAAATTGGGCAGCGAAACCCTGTGGGCCACGACAGACTGTATCCCACGTGGTGCTAGAAGATGGGTCCTCACGTTGAACCCGCCGTGCTTGGGTCGATTCCAACTCCTCGGGACCCTGTGGGGCAAAGTAGCACCTGCCCCCATAGGGCTTCGAAGACTGGAAATCATCAGGGAGGCAGACTGCCCCATCCTTCTGCCCCATGGCGCGTTGGGTGAGCCTGAACCACGCATCTCTTGGCTTGTGCGCGTCCCTACTGTGCTCAGCCCTCTGGGCCACCAGATCTCCTCCCCAAATCAGAAGGCACTGAAAATACCCAGTGGCCACAAGGGAGGAAGCAGACATTCTGACACGACAGCTCCTCCTGTTCCACGTAAGGTGGCCATGAAGTGGCATCCGCAGCAAGACAGGGAACAAGAGCACTTCTTCCACCTGGCTTGCTCAGCTGGGGAAGCTGAAGGTGGGGAGGAAGGAGAGAGAGAGAGGGGAGAAAAGGAAGTGCTTTTAGGAGGGGGAGCTGGGTTGGTTGGTGTAGGCTACCTGGATGGCAAAGGTGACAATCGATCCTCTGAGGAAAGGTCCCAGGACGTGGGCTCTGGGCGTGATGGGTAACTTTGCAGGTAAGGCCTGGAGGGGAAACAGAAGAGGTTTCTGAGAGAGCGAGGGGTGGGGGGATTGTAGGATGGACAAGCAAAAGCCGTAGGTGCGGGCCTGCATGTACATGCACAACCTGCAGGAGAGGGAAGAGTGAGTGTCTCACCAGGGTCCAGGCAGGCAGTGGTGTCTTACAGGGCAGTCTGTGGCCTTCCTATTAACCTCCTTGCCTCCAGCATCCCTACATCTCTTGGGGCCAAAGACACCAGCCTCAGTGCAATGCATTTCTACCACCATCTATCATGAACTGTGGTGTGTCCTATCCTTGAATGCCAAACCCTCGGGGGCTGGGAGCCCTGGGTGTTGCTTTGAGAGCCGAGATGAGGGAGGGGGTGGTCAATACGAGTAAAGGATGAGGGTCACAGGAAGATCTGAAGGTACCAGGCTGGCCCATGGGACAGAGGAGACTGTGATCACTTATCTCTGCCAGGTCCTCCGGAGCCCCTGGGACTGCCCTCCTGCAGAGGAGCATCGCAGCTGCCATTTGCAAATAACATCCCACAGATCAAGGCAAATCAATCCTCTCCTCAGCTCCCTCTGAATCCGTATTTCTAGCCTTTTGCCATTTCAGGTCTACTCCTGGTTCTTTCAGGACAGTCTGTGGTTCTAAGTGTTCAGGATCCAATTCTCACCAACCTATGACCTCCTCCTCCATGCACACAAGGCGCTGGCTCGGCACGGTGCAGAAGACCCAGGCTCTGACCGGGGATGATGGCCTTCAAGCCCTCTTTAATGAACACCAACTCGTGGTCGATCCAGGCCTAGCAGTGCCTGGGTTCCTGTGCCTCAGTTTCCCGACCCACGGAATGTGGGCATGAGAGCTGCATCTACTCCATGGGTTGTTTGGAAGAGTGTGCAGCTATGGAGGGAAGGGAGAGCAATGAGCTAGGCTGTGGCTAGGTGTCAACTCAGAATGGAAGATCCTAGCCCACAAGAGGGAGAAAAGACATCAAGGAATGGATGAGGGGCAAACTCTCGGGGACCATTGGGTGATCAGTTTAAATCATTGAATACAAACTTGATTATCTGAAATGTGAACACACACACACACCCCACCTAAATTACAATTAAAAATTGAAGGAAAAAATGAGCCATGCATTAATCCAAGGAAAGGAAAGGCGGGCCCCTGGTACCTGCCACATGTTCTGTATGCAAGGGCCACGGTTGATTGTTATTGTGTGAAGGCCACCGAGAAGAGGAAGGAGCGTCAGAAGGTGGGCGTGAGAGCTGTGAGGTAGGGGGCTTCTTGGGACCAGGATGCAGAGAAGACTCCACCCCTACTCTGCTCCAAGGGGCACTGGGGAAGGACAGGCATGTGAATATGGCAGGCTAGCTTCTCAGATGACTCTTCTCCTTAACAGGGAAGTGACATGATGCCCCAAAGACTTGGGTGTGACATCCATGACCTTGGCTTCTCCCTTAGACATTGGGCATATGTCCTTCAAAGACTTGGCTGTGTGTAGTCTTGAGCATGCTCAGTGAGTCAAAATGACTGAGCTCGGGGTTATGAGTTGTAAAGAATGTAGAGTCACCGTCTCAGGATTCGGCCAGGGCCGTTCTGCTCTGCCCCAGGGGATCCATGTGAGTTGGACCCTAGCAGTGAGTTGGAGTTTGGAAGTGCACAAGCCCAAAGTCTCTTTGAGCCTTCCACATTTCCCAACTGCAGAATGGGGATGAGGGGATCAAAGAGGGTTCTGTTCTCCTGATAGGACGCTCGTGCGAAATAAACCCATGTAAAGAGCGCTATTTCAAGGGCTTTGTGGGTATCCTAACCAATCCCAACCCAACCCCCGCTGCTGCCCAGACAGTTCCATCCCACAGTGACCCAACAGGACAGAGCAGAACTGCCCTTGTTGAATGTCCAAGGCTGTACATCGTTATGGCAGCAGACTGTCACGTCTTTGTTCCCTGAAACAGCTGGGGGGTCTAAACAGATGATCTTCTGGTTAGCGGCCCAGTGCTTTAACCACTGTGCCACCAGGGTCCCTGTATGGTTTCTAAGAATGCCAAATGCTGTGTTATCTTGCACTATGCAGAAGAAGAGAGGGTTTGAAGATCAGGTTCTATGTGACATGTACTAACGGCAGCTGGTGACTTACCCCAGTGGTTCTCTAACGTGTGTGGCCGTCAGCATCACCTGGAGGGCCCCACCAGGGTGTTCTTGCTTCTTTCGCTCTGGGGCAGGGCCTGGGCATCAGCAGTTCGAAGAGGCCCCCTGGTGATCCTGCTGCTGCTGCTGCTCTGGGCACCCACCTTATGAAGCACTTCAAGTAACGCTTTGCTTGTAACATGAAGGGGAAGCACGTGTTTCCTTGTGGCTATTTCCATACACTACGTCTCATTTTGGCCCACACGGTGGCTGCAGCAACAGGCTCAAACACGACCAAGGTGGTGAAGTGCCTCCTGCTATGAGTCAGAGTCTACTCTGCAGCCCTGCACTTCAAGAACAACAGCCACAATAGCAACCACGGGTCTGCTTTAAGGAGCCCTGGGATTTTACCCTAGACTGTTTTCCTGGAGCTCAAACCACCGCTGGTCCTTTGGGGGAAAGACGGGGCTTCACAGTCTCAGGGGCAGTCCGGCTCCGTCCTCTAGGGTCGCTATGAGTTGGCATGGACTCGATGGCAGTGAGTTTGGTTTGGTTCTGAGTGGCACAGTGGTTATGCCCTTGGCTGCTGACTAGCAGGTGGGCGGTTTGAACACACCAGCCGATTCCAGAGGGAAAGGCGTGCAGCACCTTTGAAAACACCATCAGGCAGTTCTGTCCTGTAGGGTCACTGTGAGAATCGACTCAAACGGTTTGGGTTCTGTTTCTGTTTTTAAGCTCGACCCTGCGTTTGGGTCCAGTTTGAAGTGAAGCCTTGTCTGTTGTATGTGAATGAGACTCAACTCAGTGATGGTGCTCTTCCGTCGTCGAATCTTGACTCATCCCCGTGGACCTGTGGGGACCAGGAGCTGCTACTTCTGAGCCCCTGCTTGTGCCAGATTAAGACCTGAGCCGGGGTCTCTGAGTCCAGACAGCTTCTGGGTTATTAGCAGCAGCAGGCCACCGCGTGGCCTCCCTGCCACCAGGCCACACGGCAAGAGGTCAACTCGGGACTCAGCAGATGAGGTAGAAAAGGTTCTTTGAAATGTTATCTTCAGTAATGCTTACAATCAGCCTTGTGTCACTTGGTCAGGAGCCAGTAAATCAGGCGAAATGTGCTTTCTGCTGTGTCCTGCCTGTGATGGATCTGCTGGTGGCCCGTTTCATAAAACCTCCCTCGGATGTAGGATGCTGCGGCCCGTCCTTTGCTCGTCCGTTTGTCCAGCGTGCTCTCATTGATGGCCTGCTCACCCACACTCCAAGCGTGGCAATGAGAACAGGGCCACTCAGACACTGGTTACTCAGGCAAGGAGAACTTCCTAATGAGTTTCAAGTGGCGTAAGGACTCAGGTGATGGGAGTTTGGGGGTTTGAGTGGTACCTCACTTGCTTGGTTACGGCTTGTATTCATTTGCCCTCAAGATGGTCATGACTCACAGAGACTGGACAAAGAGTAGAATGAAATGCTGCCCAGGTCTGGGCCCACTCCATGATTGCTGCTGCATCCACTGGTGCAGCCCTTGAGTCAGCGTACCCCACAGTGGGTTCCCTTTGTTGTCCTGGACCTCCTAGTCTACTGGACGCCATGTCCTCTTCTAGCAACTGGTCTTTCCTGAGAGCATGTCCAAAGTAAGCATGTCAGGGCCTCTCTCATACTTGATACCTGACAGTCCTTGTCAGTGGGATTATGGAGAGGGCGGAATCCTATCTCTTGAGTTCCCCCAAAGATAAAACGATGTTGAGAGAAGGTGGATGTTAAATAGGGAGAAGAAAAAACCTGAAGATACATCTACCAGGGAGAGGGACGAACGCTGTAGCAATATCTCCACTGGGAGAGTGATTTCTTTGTCAGGATGCTGGGCACCTTCCCAGTGAGGTGGTAGCCGAGCTGGATTTGGGAAGCGGAGACATTCTCGCTCTATAAATGTTCCGTTTAAGCCGATTCCCCTTCTCCTGGCTCGAGGTATGCCCGAATCACACCTGATAAAGATGCAGGATTGTGTAGGAATTCATCCCAGGGTGAAGGCCCCAGCTGAGTTACTTTCTAGCTGTGTTCCAGAAACCAAGATCACTTAATTTTTTGTTTCATTTTTATCTATAACATGGGCATAAGATGATCTCCCACGCAGGACAGTGGAAAGGAACATAATGAGGAAATATTTGAAAGTCACTTCGCCTAGGAGATGGTATGTTGTAAGCCCTGGATTGAGGGAGGTATAGTGGCTCTGACAGGTATAATTGTCACTGTGTGTGCATGTGGCCATAAGTCACCGTGGACTGGGGTCAGGCCTGGGCATCCGGTCTGCTTCTGATTGATCTGCGTGTCTGTTTCATGGTGGAGTCAGCAGGCTCTGCCATGTCTGGCCATGCACTGTGAATCAGCAGGAAGAGCGTCCTCCCCGATATTTCCAAACACTTGACCAAGGAAACTCTCTGTCCCTTATGCATCTGTAAGAACCAGGTGTCCGCAAGCCCCTCTTTGTGTGCCGTGCTGCTGTGGATGGGGTGAGGTGACATCAACCTAGCTCCAGTTCATAGCGACCCTGTGAGCCACGGAAGGAAACGCTACCTGGCCCTGCACCATCCGCACGATTGCTGTTAAGCCTGAGCCCAACACTGAACTGTTTCTTTGATCTATCTCGTCTCGGATCTTCCTCCTTTCTCACTGCCCCTCTGCTTTACCAACTGTGAAGTGCTTTCCAAGGGATGGTCTCTCCTGCTGGCACGTGCAAAGTGCGGCTTCTGTCTGTGAAGACAGGTTGTTTGCTCTTCTGGGGATCCGTGGTGCTTTACATATTCTCCACCGACAGCACCATCAAACGCGTCCCCTCTTCTCCTTATTCGGTGTCCAACTTCTGCAAGCACATGAGGTGACTGAAAATTATAGGGCTGGGTCATAGAACCCCCAAGTTAGCCTGCTTCACCTGTGTGTATGTGGGGGGAGGAGGGGCTTTATGTCCCTGAGGAGGGTGCTGCCTTTATATTTCATGGTTGAATTCCTAGTTGCCTTTGAGTCATCTCTGACTCACAGTGACCTCACGTACAACAGAGCGAAGCATTGCCTGATCCTGCGTCACCTTCACGATCGCTGGTCTCCTCCCATCCATTGTTTTGGCCACTGTGTGGTCTCTGAGTGCCTTCCGACCAGCTCTCTGTTGGGCAATTGTCCATTCTGTTCTATAGGGTTCTCCCTGGCTCATATTCAGAAGTTGTTCACCAGTCTTCTCTTCTTAGTCTGTCTTAGTCTGGAAGCTCCAGCATCGGTGACATAGCTTCCGGCATCACAGCAGCCTGTAAGGCACTACAGTACAGCACCCTGGCAGACAGCTGGTGGTCTCGCAATGATGCCACCCTGTACTTCCTGCTTCCTGGGCAAGGCAGACATCTAGTCCCGTCCAGAGAAGCTAAATGATGAGGGTCTAACTGATGAAGGTCATTCTGTCTGTGGTGGTCTCTGAGGGACCTAAATGGGTTTGTCGTGCGATCTGTGTGCTTTATGAGCTCTTAGGAGATGCTCCAGAAGCCCCACCTGGACAGCTCTCACTGTGCAAACCAGACGCATTCAGGGTGAGGGCTCACTTCCAGAATGCATCTTCATCTTTTCAAAAAGATGGACCAGACCTTGCTGTTAAATGGCTTCCTCACCTGGCTGTAGCCTGTGTGCTTCCGAGAGATTGATTCAAAAGTAAGTTGTGTTTTGTAAGAGTTCAACAGAGTCTCCCCACCCCCAGCCAAGTGGCAGTTGGATCTACTTTCCTTTTTTTGGTAATTCAAAAAGTACGTTCCTGATGTTAACATCAGAAGCCGGCCCTAATGGTTCCACTGTGACACCACTATTTTCCTGTCTCCCCCTCTCACAGGTGTCCACCTGCATCCTATTAACGGAACACATAACCTTTTGTATTTTACTTTGTGTCCCCGATAGATCATAAGCACGTCCCAGATTGTTTCACAGTCTTGATAATTATCATCTTTAATGACTACATAATGGTCCATCAACTGGCTGAGCCTAATTTATTTGGCCATTTTCCTATGGTTAAGCATCCAGGCCATTGATTTCCCAACTTTTTCTCTTTTCAGCTCCAGAAACTGCATTTTCAGAAATTATATGTATAACCCAAATAGGTTCTGTGAAATTCTATTTTTCCCTTTAAGTATCACAAGAAAACTATAATTACCTTCAGGTAAATACCCAAGCCAAGTTCCTATCTCTGCTGCATCCTGCCTGAATCTATTACTCTGAAACAATGTAAGCCTGTGTCGGCTTGATTTCTGTCTTTCCAGACAGTTGTAAGCAGCCCTGACAGCTCAGTGACAACGTGCTCAGCTGGTCTCCCTAACCCAATGGCTGGTGATTTGAGCCCACTCCATGATCCATGGGAGAAATGATGTTCACACTCTGCTTCTATAAAGATTACAGCCTTGGGAGTCCGATGGGGCAGTTCTCCTCTGTCCTGTAGAGCTGCTGTGAGTCAGAATGAATCCACTGACAATGGGTTTGGGAAACAGTTTGGGTCTGCATTTATAAATAGAGCATAGAGATCTGTGTAATACACCCACTCCTCACTGGCTAACAAGGTTAGGTTTCAAAGACAAAATTAGTATACGGATTGGCATTGTAGGAAAATGGAGGATGACCACATCACATCCTGAAAGGGAGAACCACTTCGTCTTTGCATGACTATCAAATCCCATCATTGCATAACTGCCCAATTAAGTCATTGCGTAACCCCAAAGTATGTCATTACCAAACTGTCAAACCACTGAGAACCATGGTCCAACTAAGTTGCCCAGAGAACCTTAAACATCACAGCCAGCATTCATTGTTGCCACATAGTCACATTAGAGCGCGCACACACATATACACACACACACACACACACTAAATTTTCTATTAAGGCCCCAAATGTGGTATGTCAGATGATGAGGCAGTCACTAAGTGAGGAGTAGACGTATACCTGGGATTATGTGGGTATGCAGTTGTTAGCGTGCCTTTTCTCCCACTGAATATGCCTTCGTCACATAACTCGTCAAGACATTTGGAGCTGCTGTGTACTAGTCCGCAGGATGAACATGCCTTTGGTGACCTCTCAGACCCTTACCGGTAGGCAACGGGACTTCTTACAACTTACCACAGACACAGAAGCTATACAGGAATGCCGCGGTCTCACTTCTAGGCCCTCCACAGGGACCTCTTAGCGCCCACCAGGCCACTGTCACAGTAGAGTCTTCAGGGAATTCATTGCAGGAAGCCTCCAGTTGGAAAGTTTTCTACTTCCAGCGGTTACAGATGACAGTGTTGGGAATCCTGGAAGTATGTTATACTTTGCTTTCTTCTCCTGGATTTCACTGGGAAATTTATCATACCTAGGATGCAGGGGGCAAGAGCAGGGCCGTTTCTGTGTGATGCCTGTCGTTTTCCCAAGTGGTTTTACTGTTGCAACTGCATGCGGAGGAGGCGTTTTCAAGGCTCCTCTGTTTCCTACTCAAGACAAGCGGGATGGGAGCCCCAAAGGGACATGCTGGCCCCTGCGTCCCTTGCTCTACACACTGTGGCTTTAAGTGTTGCCTGATAAAAATGTTTATTACCTTTTCCAAATTAAAAGAACTTAAAGAATGATAGCGGCATCCTCATGGCAAGTCCTCTCGGTGGCCAGTCGTGACCATCGTGTGGAGTCCACTCAAGGAAGTTGGTCACTTGACCTGTCTTCCGAGGTTCCCTGGGATGGATTTGAACCAGCAGCCTTTCAGCTGGTAGCCAAGCGGACCCTTCACGGTTGGCACAGATGTGTTCGTTTAATTTTCAGAAGCCACCAATGGCACCTGCATGTCGTTCACATTACCCTGTTTCAGATATATTTTTATTTATAAAAAAATTAAAAGAAATCAATGCTCAGCAAGATGCCATCTTCTGCCCATCAGGATGCGGTAAAACTCAGACCACGTGGGTGGGAGCCACACATTGGCCTGATTCAAGCAATCTGCCACAGCCCCTCCCTCCCTGCCTTGATGGATTGCAACTCGAAGAGCGCTCTGTTCTGAGCCTCTGGAATCCACAGAGCTCGGGGTGAACCATGGTACATGGGGGCGCCAGGAAAAAGCTGTCTGGATCACCCACCCCTTCCCTGCCTGCATGCTCCCCACTTGTCTTAGCGAGCCCTCCAGGAGCTGCAGGGATTCGGACACGCTTCCCTTCCAGACTGGCTCTTTGTCCCCAAACAGCTGCTTGTGTGTCCCCCCCATGAAGCCACCCTGCATTCAGCCCCATTTCCCCAGCTTCCTGAGAGCAGGAACCCCTGGACCCCTAAGGACCTCTAGCTTAAACAGGGGACCTTCCTCCACCTCCTTTCACCCCGAGGGCTTGGGGGAAGGAAAGGCGTGGTCACCTGTGTCCCTCTTTCCCATTACTGTAGTCTCCCCTCATGGCCCCACCTGCAGACCAGGGGTAGGTTTCTCTTAGTCAGAGACTCGGCATTCCCTGTGCCCATACCCCCACCCCTTTCTTCCTCTGCACCAGCTAGAAACAAGTTGCTAATTGAATTTCACCTCTCATAGCTCTGGGAAAATGATGGACTGGGCCGCCAATTAATCTCTTACACCGAGCCGAATCAGAGGCATGCTGCCTGCTCACGCAGACGGCAGGGCAGAGGGGAGCATCCCTAGGGAGCCTCCCTTCCCTGTGTCCAGGGAGATGGGAGTGGTTCTCAGCCATTCTGGTCTGCCTCCCAGCAGCTGGCCGTGGCTGCCTTAGGGGACAGGAAGGCTGAGTCCCTTCATGCATCAGACATTGGTGAAGAGTCTCCTAGTCTCCAGAAAGGAAAATACCATCCTGCACAAACACTACCTCCCCCCAGACGATGCAGTAGCTGTTTCTCATGGAGGTTTCTTCTGGGATCTGGCATCCCAAGTGTCCGTCGTGGATGCAAACCAGGTGTTTTCTCCTATGATGCATCTGATTTCAGTGCCAAGATGGCCAACTGCGCAATCAGATTCAAAACACTCGCTGCCGGCGAATGGATGCCGATGAATAGTCACCCGATGGGACAGAGCAGAGCTGCTCCCGTAGGTTTGCAAGACTTCACAGTGCTGAGGACAGCGCAGGATCGGGCTGTGGTTGGTTCTGATGTGCTTAGAGAGCGTCGCTGTGGGTCAGAACCGACTCTGGGGCACCTGACAGCAAGTCACTCTCCATGGGAACAGAGAGCTTCCTCTCTCCCAGACCGTCGCTGGTGGTTTGGAACTGCACACACTGCCACCAGAGCCCTTTAACCGCACAATAGAAACTGTGTGTGTGTGTGTGTGTGTGTGTGTACACATAGAGGCACATCACACATCCATGTGTCGAATTTCCTTGTCACGGTTTTGTATAAGGGGGGAGGGGAATAACCAGAGCTCAGCAACGGGTTGGCGTGTTGCCCATAAACTAGTGTGTCTGTGTTGGGATCTAGAAAAGCAGTTGGCAGTAAACCCATCGCCATGACCTTGTTTCTCCTCCGAGTGTTCCCAGAACTTTTCTCTTCTCACGCAGACCTATGGGAGCGAGGACAGAGCCGGGGCGATGACTTTATCAGGCAGAAACACCCGCCCATAAATAATCAACTCTCTCATGTTTCATGAGCCCTAACCTCACACTTCAGAATGTTCATTTCTTTTATTTCTGATTGTTTATGTACTTTCTCCATGGGTTTAATTAGTTTTGCCTTTGGCTCTTACACAGGTGAAACTGGAAAGCTTTTTTTAATTATTATTATTATTTGCATGTTTATCTTGAAGCAGGCAAACTAATTAAACTTTCCATTTGGTCTCACTTGTTTGGTGCAAAAATGGCTGGCAGACTCAAAAGCAGGGCTGTGGCTGGTGTCATCTGGAAACTGCGAGAAGAGCTTTCTGAAATGATGGAGATTTGGAATAAATGCTGGAGGTAAAGGTTGCCCAGATGTGACCCCATCACAGGAAAGGAGGAGGGAGACCAGAGAGATGTACAGAAGATTCGGTTGCTTAAAGAGGTCAAGGAAGGTTCTAGAAAGGACATCCCAGTGAACTCCCTGTGAGTCTCCAAGAATGATGCAGAAAGAAAAAGTATAGAACTAGATTGTGGGTGTGGTTATTTTTCATGCTACCCACCTGGTTGGCCACCACTTGTCTGTCCGTATTTCGTACTGGGGTGGCTTGTGATGCTGGAAGCTATGTCCCTGGTATTTCAAATGCCCACAGGGTCACCCAGAGTAAACAGGTTTCAGCACAGCTTCCAGACTAATGGAGATGGACACCGAAGAAGGAATGGGCAGCGCATTTCAGAGGAAGTAGCCATGGAAAACCTTATACCTCTCTGCACACCACTGTCAGATACTGAAGACCTAAGGAATGGATGGCATAGGGTCAGGTAGCATTTCATTCCTGTGTGCTTCAGGTCACTAGGTGTTGGACTGACTTGAAGGGACCTAACACCAACAGGAACAAGTGGTTGACATTGGGAATTTCAAAGGTGTGATGCAGGTAGGCTTCAATCTAGCGTACAACAAGCTCTTCCATGAAATCTTGGGAGTTTAAGAAGAAAAGTTGAGAACACAGCTTTTGAAAATAGAGGATAATTCCAGACACTCTGCAGAAGACAATATTTGTATCGTACTTAATTGGTAAAGGCTTAGGAATCAGCTTGCACAAAGAACCGTTAAATTCTGTAAGAAAATGAAACCAAAAGTGACTACATCCTCTTAGCCAATGGGGAAAAATATCAGCCGTCATGTCACAGAATGCATCCAATCAGGAAAGATGTGTATCAGGGCTGTGCCCGCTCACCATGCATCTTCAGTCTGTGTGCTGAGCAGGTCAGAGAAGCTGGGTTACATGAAGAAAGCCACATCAGGATCGGAGGAAGGCTTAGTACCAACGTGCAATATGTACATAACACAACTCCTCTTGCTGACAGTGAGGAAGACTTCATGCATTTGCTGATGAAGCTCAAGGACTGCAGGCTTCAGTATGGATGACAATTTCATGTAAACAAAACCAAAATCCTCCCAACTGGACCAATAGGTACCATCATGGTGGATGGAGCAAAGATTGAAGTCGCCGTGCTTGGTGCCACAATCAATACACATGGAAGCAGCAGTCAAGAGATGGAGCCATGCATTGCATTGGGCACATCTGCACGAGACCTCTTGAAAGTATTGAAAAGCAAGATTGTTACTTTGAGGGCCAAGGCGCGCCTGACTCAGGCCATGATCTTTTCAGTTGCCTCATATGCATGTGAAAGTTGGGCGTTGTCTACAGAAGACTGAAGAAGAGTTAATTCATTTGAATTGTTGTGCTGGTGAAGAATACTGGAAGTACCATGGACTGCCAGAAGAACTCACAACTCTGCTTTGGAAGAGCTATGTCAGAAGCCTCCTTAGAAGCGGTGATGTTGAGACTTTGTCTCACGTAAGATGGACATGTTACCGGGATCTTCTCCAGCCCCTGGAGAAGGAGATCATGCTTGGTGGAGTAGAGGAAGGCTCTCAAGGAGGTGCACTGACCTAAGGGCTGCATCGATGGGCTGGAGGGGATCGTACAGGATCAGGCAATGTTTTATTTTCTGGGACATCAGGTCACTGTGAGTTGGAACTGACTTGACAACACCTGACAACAACACGCATTCAAGGTTGTTTAAACTCATTGGCCACCAGTGAACTTCAAATAAATCCGCAATAAGGTATCGTTTTCTTTCCACTTGGCTGGAAAATATTGAGTCTGGAAAGGACAGACACGGGAAGGAAGGCAGAAACATAAGAACTGTCCTTCACTGCTGTTGAGGATGTCGATCTGAACAACTCTAAAACGAACCCATCGTTTATCCACCACCGTGGAAGATGCACGTGCCTGTAAGGAACATGACCTGGACATGTGGACACGAAAGTTCCAGGCTGAGTCGCTTGCAATAGCAATAGGAAGAAGCCATCCACCTGTCCACAGACAGAAGCACAGCTAAATAAAGGACAGGACACGCAGGCCCACGGGCCCCTCCACACAGTAAAGACAGATCTCCAGAACTTACTAGAGGGTAAGCTCTGTGCAGAAAAGACAATACCATAGTGCATCGCCTGATTCATGCCAAATACAGCATCATGGAAAATGAATATGCTTAGAGATGACTATATAGTAAAACAACAAATGGAGGCAATGGGTTAATAGTTACAAAGTTCTAGATGACCATTTTCCTTAGAGGGAGGGAAGAGGGATGTGATGTTGGAGACCGTACAGGGACAACAAAGTGGGGTGGTGGGCAGAAATGTTGATTTAGTTCTTGTTCTGTATATGTTTCACAACAAAAAAGATATATGTAAAACCAAACCCCATTGCTAGCAGAGCAATTTATAGTGACCCTAGCAGAGATCGTAGAACTATGCCACAAGGTTTCCAGGGTCGTAATCAGTATGGGAGCAGACTGCTAACTGTTCTTCCTGCAAAGTGGGTGAAGGGGCCCAACTGCTGAGCCTCTAGTTATTAGCTAAGCACTTGATGGTTGTGGCAGGCAATGCACACACACACACACACGTAAATACATAGGCAAGGATGCCCATAGTTGACGAAGCATAAGCTTCTAATCACAAGGTGGGTCCTTCAAACCCGCCAGCTGCTTGACAGGAGAAGGTGGGATTGTCTGCTCCCACCGGACCTGTGGGGAGAGTTGCAGTTTGGGAAACCTAGGAAGCAGCTCTCCTGTCCTCAAAGGTCACTGTGAGTCAGAATCAACAACAGCAGTGGGTTGGTTGTTTTAATATTCTAAGTTTTTAATGTACCCGTGCACACAGACATATGCATATGCTAGTGTATGATAAAAATAGCCCATCATTTAAAAAGAAAAGAAAAATGTGAGCTAGATGACATTTATAAGGCGCTAATCACATCTCATTCAACATTTACACTGATAGCTTATCAAATAGGGGCTCACGCAGAGTAGGTGAGACGTGGCTAATATGTCAGATGATGGAACTAGCTTTCCCAAAAGGCACTGACAAGCTGCATTTGAGAACCAGTGATTGAAGGTGATGGTTATGGATATAGTCTTTCCCTTGAGATTCCTAAAAGCCTACCCACTGAGTCCGGGTGCGGGCCCTGACTTTAAACAGCAGTTCATGGGAAACCAACATCGAAGCAAGTCTTGGTTGGCCACAAGCTGGAAAGGAAATTCCCATTGGTTACAGAAAGCATGGCACTTTAGTGGATTACCCACCCTGGACTGCTAACTCCAAGGTCAGCAGTTCAAAACCATCAGCCAATCCTACAGAGAAAGACGAGGCTGTCTATTCCCATCAAGAGTTACAGTTTTGGAACCCCAGAGAGACAGTTCTACCCAGTCGTATAGGATCACAGAAAGTTGGAATTGACTCAGTGGCAGTGAGTTTTTTGCAAAGCTTCCATGTGGGGATGCTTACATTTCATAGGTCAGGGTAAGTTGCCTGGATGCACTCAAAGCCCAAGGGGAGGAGGCATCAGAGAAGCACTGAAAGCGTTTCCTGGTCAGCAGCAGGGACTCCCGGAGTCCTTGTCAGGGGAGAAGTGTCCCCTGTGGAGGGCAGGATTGTGCGGCCGCGCAATCACACTGGCCAGATCAGGAAGGTCCTGAAGCTCTGTGTGTCCTGGACTGTGACTGGATCCACCAGAGCTGCGAAGGCTTTCGAGCTTCAGTGTGATGTGAGTAGCTGCTCGATTTAGCCGTGCTATGACCTGTTCATTTGTCACACAAACAATGACATGGGTGACAGGAGGATGGCAAAGTCACTCCAATCGTGGCATTGCTCCATTTTAGTGAATGTAGTAATGGAGGAAAATCATCGGTCATCAAGATGAGCAAACTAGTCCTTAATGTTTCAAAAACCTAATGTTGTAGGGAGAAAAGTGAAGGCTGGCGAGTGGAAGGTTGGCGTCTACTTCTTGGTGTGGGCAGTTGTCAGCTCTCACTCACAGAAACCCCAACTACAGCAGGAACAAACTGCCTGGTCCTGCGCCATCCTCACTTGACCTTAGCCCACTCAAGTCCACTGTTGCAGCCACTGTGTAATTGCAGTGCCTTCCAGCCCAGGGGTCGCATCTTCTCACACCGTATTGGACAACACTCTGTTGTGGTCCCCAGAGGCTTTGTTGTCTTCTTTCTGGAACTAGACCCCAGAGCCTTCCTAATTAGTCTCTGTCTGGATGCTCTGCTGAGACCTGTTCACCCGGGAAATGCGGCCGGAGCAACACCCCCACCCCCACCATACGCCACTCTGGCTGATGCTCGGCTGGAGAGTTGGTCAAGCCTGCTAACATGAGAAAGCAAGTGAATGGCAATAGAGAAGAGAAGTGGAAATGTTAGAAAACTAGTCAAAAGATGGAGACAGCAGGACTGGCTGGTCTCCCAGAAGCACGGGGAAGATAAATAAGAGAGGCTGCACCACAATGCCAAGGGCACACCACTCTTGCCAACCATTTGCTGAACTAACTCAGAGGCAGACCAGCTCTTCTGAACGTTCTGTCTCCATGGACAGAGCTGTGACTCAGGTCCTTCCCGGGAAGGCAGGAAACAGACCAGCCACTCAGCTGGTTTATTAATATGGAAATGTTTTGTGGGTTGAAGTAAAGATCTGAGTCAAGAGGAGTCAGCTCTTGGATTGGTCCAGCCAGTTCAGCGGTGACAAGACTAGGAGGGACGTGACCCTGGGCTACTGGAGTCTTGGGGAGGGACTCTTGGAGTACCCACAGCTGATGCCCTCAGTCAGCCAAGGGTGAATGGAAAGGCTGTCTGTGTCGCTGTGTGCCATGAGCTGGGTGGGTAAGATGAGAAGCTGAAGAACCTTCCAGATTCTTCCTTTCACATTCCATATGTGGCTGTCAGCACCACACAAGGGTTCATCAGCCGAGGAAACATCTAGCAGACCATCTTCTCGCCCGCTCCCTTGCTCTTTGGGCACCACGAACATGATGCTGTCTTCATTCTTCTGGTATCTGTCGGAACCACAGTTGCAGCTAGTGAAAGGGTCCCCCCTAGGGGATCTGACGGCTCACCCTCTCCTAAGGCAGGCAGGCTTCCCTCCTTCCATTCTGCAGAAAGGCTGCTCAGCTCACACACATGCTTTCAGTCCTAAGAGGCTGCCACCATGCTCTCTCCGAAGACTCCAACCCCCAGTCTTCACAGGGATGCACTTCAGGAGGCTGGTGGTGGAGCACTCAACTGCTCACAGAGATCTGCGGGTTGAACCCACCCAATTGCCCCACAGGAGACAGCTGCGATCACCCATTTCTATAAATATCACAGCCTCAGAAGGCCTATAGGACCATTCTACTTAGTCCTGCAAGGTCACAATGAGTAGCAATCAACTCAATGGCATGGGTTGGGTTGGGTTGGGTTGGGTTGGGTTGGGTTGGGTTGGGTTTGGCAGAGAGTGGGGAGCCACCAAGAGTCATTCTATTTCAGTTACAATGTGAACTCATTTAAATACAAGGGGGCTTCACAAAGCTCCTGCAAAAATGGAGTCAAAGATAATGGAGTCAAAACAATAGCTTTCTGCAGCCCCCTCATATTTGAGGGTAGACCAGCTGTGAGGGAGGCAATTGTAACCTCCGGCGTCCCTAGGTGTGACAGGGTAGGACTCTGTACTGTGACGTTTCAAATGTCTGGTTTTTCAGAAATCAACTGCCAGGCCTTTCTTCTGAGGCATCTTGAGGTGGGCTTGATCTTCCCGTTGTTCATTTGGCAGCCAAGCGAGTTAGCCATTTGTACCCTCCAAGGATCCCGTTGGAATGTAGACTGCCTCCTCCTAGTTTAGGGTCATAGTTCAGACCACCATGTTGGGCTATTTCCTTTCTTTCTTTCTTTGCACCCTTCCATTCCTCTAAGTCTCCAGAGAAAACTTGAAGTGCCCCCAGAAACACAGGTCCCATTATACCTGCCCCCATTAATCTACCATCACACTATCTCACAGTTTTTGCATTTTCAGTAGTAAAAAAAATCTACTATCTGACTATTTTGAACACTAAAGATGTTCTGTCTCACAGTAACACATGCCAAGGATTGAGGCGAGGTAACCTTGACTGTGATGGTCAAGGTTGTGTGTCAACTTGGGTTGATCATGACTCTCCTTGTTTTGTAGTTAAGTAATGATGAGATCTGGCAGCTCTGTAACGATGTCATCATCCTTCATTTTGTGATCTGAGTACTGATTTTCAGGTAAAGTGAGAGGTGGGTGTACCACAGCTGTATTCTCATATGACAAGAAGTCCAGTTGACCATCCTCTCTCCTCCCAAGAATGTCCTTCAGACATCATCAACTCAGCAAGTCCAATCACTGCCATCAAGTGGATGTTGGCTCATAGTGACCCTGTAGGACAGGGTAGAACTGCCCTTGTGGATTTCTGACACAATAATCCTTTGTGAGAATAGAAAGGCTCATCTGTCTCACATCATACAGAATAGTAACCAGAATCCCAGCCATGAACCAAACCCATGAACCCTACATTGAAACCCAAGGGTGGGCATGGAGAACATTAACCTTTCTCCCGGAAATGGACTCCTCCTATCAGGAAGAAGTATTCACCCTGACGGTTGCCATTCAAGAAAGACATTCTTATCAGGCGCCCTGCACGCAATTAACAGGGAAGTCTCTGTCTGCTCAAACATTTGGTAGTTCAAAAGGGAAAAAGATTTGAAAAGGTACTGAGAACATTTCTCTTCTTTGGAGACTCAAGAGAAATGAGGACATGGTTTGTCTTGTCCGTGGGATTTTTTTAAATAGAAATATAAAGAACACGTCCTCAGTGACAAAGGGATTTCATGTCCTCTAAGCCCAGCTGAGCACATGACAGATGACAGAGCGGAGCCCCACATCTGTCTTCTGAGCCGCTTATTGCATGCCTGAAAAGATAACCCAGCGCCTGTGGGTATGGAAATCTTGGGACTCAGGGCCTGGCTCCTTAAGCTGTTTTGGTAGTTGGTCTGGACACGTGTTCACCATGAACTGGCCCCAAGGAGGACACGACTTGAGGGTAGAGGCCCAGAGTCCTTCATCACCGATTGGTTTTGTTTTCTGGAAGCTGATCTCCGAAACAGTTTCTGGATGATAGGAACATCTTCCTCTTATTTGAGGGTCCAACTCCATGCTGCCTCCTTCACTCTTGGCTGCAAAGCACAGTGTCTGAGATCCTGGAGACCCTGCATTCCCCAATGCCAGCTAAAAAAATAATAACCAAAGCCTTTTGCTGGGGGACAGAACAGAACTAACTGTTCTATTCTGGGTGGGTGCTGTTGGCAGAATTCTTTACAAAAGCAACCATTCAGACTTTCCATCACAGCATCACTGGTGGACTTGACCTACCACCCTTTAGATGATTGTTATACTTTTTGGGGTACCACTAAGTCAATTCCAACTCGTAGTAACCCTATGGGACAGAACCACCCCCAGGGATTTCCTACACTGTCATGCTTCATAGCACCAGATTGCCACCGAATGGCTGGTGAATCTGAACAACTAATGTTGTTGTTGTTTTTGTTGTTGTTGTTGGCAACACTAGTCTGTGCCACGTAGGGATCTCGTATCCAACAGCTGGGGGTGATAATCGAACCCCCATGAGGTCACGGATCCATCACACCTGGCGCATGGTGAGCAATAAATAAATGTAGGAAACAGAATAATGGCCCCCAGAGATATCGAGATAGCACCCTTCCATCCCCGGAGCTTGTTCACGTGACCCTCCCCAGAACACGGTGCTGTTCAGGTGGGAGTCCGGGAAGGTTCTTGAGGTGGGGAGATGACTCTGGCTTGTATGGGTGGACCCTAAATGCCATTATAGAATGGACTTAGGAGAGGGAGTTAAGGGAGGTGACAGTAATGCAGCCACACAGAGAATAAGGTGATATGAGCACAGAGCACAGAGAGAAAGCTCCAAGGAGCAGGCTTGCATATGAATGTTGAACACTAAATAAGGAAGATGGTGAAAGAATGGATTCGTCTGAGTTGTGGTGCTAGAGAAGAATATTGAAAGCACCAAAAAGAACAACCTGATCAGTATTGGAGGGAGGAAGCTGGGAGTGCTCCTTAGAGGCAAGGATGGCAAGACTTTGTCTTACATGCTTTAGACATGGTGGCAGGAGAGACCAGTCCCTGGAGAAGGCCATCGTGCTTGGTCAAGTGGGAAGGCAGCGAAAAATAGGAAGGCCCTCTATGAGATGGACACCATGGCCACCTCAATGGGCCCGGGTACAGGAACAATTGTGAGGATGTCCTGTGGTGCTTAGGGTTGCCATGGGTCAGTGCTGACTCGATGGCACCTAACAACAACAAGGAGCAGGCTGTCCCCTGTCATCCCCAAAGGAATCCTGGCCCTGCCAACCCCTTTTTTGGGGCATGTGACCTCCAGAACTGGCTGAGAATGCGTTTAGTTTAAGTTTGTGGTTCTTTATTACAGCAGCTTCAGAAGACGCATACTCTCAGTGAAGGGTGACCCATTATCACTGATGAAGCGCACGCTCTGTAGGGACAGACGAATGGATGCAGCGCAAGGCCAGTCCTCCAGGGACATCAGATACGTTTATGATTCCACCACCTTTCTCTTTGTCTTTACCTCTCCTTTTCCTGGCTTCTCCCTCTCTTCTCTGATGAGATGTAAATGCCTATCATCTTATACCATTCTGAAGCAAGGTTGATGAAACTTTGTCTCAAGTACTTAGGGTACGGTGTCCGGAGGGACCAGTCCCCAAAGAAGGCGCCACGCTTGGTAAAGTAGAGGGTCTGCAAAAAAAGAAGACCCTCGGTGAGATGGGGTGTCACAGTGACTGTAGCAATAGGGTCCAGCACCGCAAGGATCGTGAGGACGTGCAGATCTGGGAGGTGTTTGGTTCTGTTGTATACGAGGTCACTATGGGTTGCAACTAATGGGACGGTACCCCTTAACATCAGCACTAACACCCAATATGGCTGTAATATGTAATTGTCCCCAGCGACAGGTCTTGACTTTTTGCATTTTGGTAAAAATGAGTTGTGTAGGCTGCATGGAGGACATGCGGGGCTCGAGATGGGCTCAGCGTGTCTTTTCTCTCTCAAGAAGCAGGGCTGGGCATTTAAATCACGTTGACTGTGACTGGACGGTGTCTGGGGACCCTCTGCCGTGTGTGTGTGTGTGTGTGTGTGTGTGTGTGTGTGTGTGTTCACAAGGATGAATTCAACAGAAGCTGAATGTTCCAGTCTGAAAGGTAGTGGTTGATGTGGCAGGTGCTGGAGGGTGTTAATTTGGGGCTTTCAACTTGAGTTGCAAATAGAGTCTCAACTTCTGGGCTCTTTAAAGCCATTAATGTGCCTCCTCTCCTAGCAGGAGGGAGCATTTGCAGATCGGCAGTGCTGCTCTTTGTCATGCCTACCTCTTTGTGCTCCGTAAATGGGCAAGTTATTCTTTGGAAGAAAATGTTTTAAAACCTTAAATGCTCAGTAATAATCAAGTACTCCAGGGATGAGCCAACCTATCACAGTCGTAAGGAGGAGGAAAACAACAAGAGAGCCTGGTCCCACCCAAGACCCCGGGAAGGACTAAAGACCTTCAGAACTCACCTAATGCCCACGGGGAACCTGTGGTCCAGCCTCACAGGGCTTCCTGAGCTAGCTTGGGCTTGCCCTTTGCCTCCCACACATCACACCACAGGGATGTTTTGTGGTTGAGCACCTCTGTCACCCAGTGGAAAGCACACGGGTTGAGGAGCCAAGGCCATCTTATTTTCCTTGGTTTATATTCTTCATACCAACTCCACCACAAGGCAGTGCCCAAATGCAGGGTTTCCTGCCTCTTTCTTGCCCCGAGGACAGAGAAAACACGTCTGGGATTTGAAGTGAAAGAGATTCTTAGACTGTGCACATTCCTGAGTTCCCAGAATGAGCTTTCACAAGGCTCAGGCCACCGTGGTCTAGAGATTGGCAGAGACTTTGAGAGCAGGTTGGTTCTGACTCCTACCTTCTTCACTTACCTTGTCCACAAACCATCTCTGGGGACCCTCATTAGTGCCAGGTAAGTCATCACAGGACAAAATACTCCACTTCAAAACGGTCTGGCTCTTGTTGTTGTTATAAGGTGTCACTGATTCTGTCCTGACCCAAAGCACCCTTATATGCAACAGTAGGAAATATCACCTGGTCCTGGTCGTCACAATTATTCCTATGCTTGAGCCCTATTGTGTGGTGTGGTTTCTCTCTCTCTCTCTCTCTCTCTCTCTCTCTCTCTCTCTCTCTCTCTCTCACACACACACACACACACACACACACACACACACACCTTCACTTTGACCTTTCACCCCTCTGTCCATATCCTGCCCTCCTTACCTGCCTAAAGGAGCCCTGGTGGCTCTGTGCATTAGGCAGCTGGCTACTAACAGAAAGAGCAGCGGTTCAAACCCACCAGCCACTTCACTGGAGAAAGATAAAACTGTCTACTCCTGTAAAGATTTATAGTCTCAGAAGCCTTGTATGGATGGGGTGGTTATGACTTGATAGCAGTGAATTTGAGGTTTGCCTGACAAAGAACACTGGTGACACAGTGGTTAAGCTTTAGACTGGTCCCCCAAAGGTTCCTGGTTTGAACCCACCAGTTGTTGCGTGAAAGAAATATGTATAGCGGTCTTCTTCCATAAGGATGGTTTTCAGCCCTGGAAACTCAATGGGAAAGTTCTGCTCCATCCTGTAAGATTTCTGAGTCAGAATTAACTCAGTTACAACAGATTGGGTTTGGTTGGGTGAGGTATGATTTGGTTGGGTTGGGTTGGGTTAGATATGGTTTAGTTTGGATAGGTTAGGTGAGGTTAGGTTTGGTTACCTGCCAGTCTCAGAACCATGTGGGAGTGGCACTGTTTCTCACTTGTCTCTAAGTTAGCCAGGGCTCCCAAAAGACCCTGGCTCATCATTGAGGCTGTGTGTGGATTACAGTCGTGATCACCTCCCTTTTTCTTTAGAACCAAACACACCCATTGATGCCGACTCGATTCTGATTCTTAACAACCCTACATGACAGGGTAGAACTGCCCCGCAGGGTTTCCAAAGCTGTAAATCCCAATGGGGGCAGACGGCCTCTTCTTTCTCCTGTGGGGCTCTGGGTGGGTTCAAACCACAACTTTTCAGGTAGCAGTCAAGCATTTGAGCCGTGTCACAAGGAGTCCTTTTGTTCTAAAGAGTCAACTTCTATTTTGGCTCCTGATGATTGCCTTCTGCTCAAGAAACCCACACGGAGGAGAGCTTTCTTCACAACCTGCTGTTTCTTTATCAAAAGAGGAGTCACTGCACCTGGCCTCTCCCATCTTTAATAGGAACCACTTCCAGGGAGCAGAGTCCTGGAGGAAATATTAGGCACATTAACTTATTTAACTCACACCACAAGTCTGTTGGGCATGTCCCACTTTTCTCCCTGAGACACAAACGGTTCATCAGCTTGGCTGCTAACCAAAATATCAGAGGTCCCCGGACACCCAGAGAGGTTGGAAACCTGCTTCTGAACAACTCTAAACCTGACAGCCCCTGGAGCAGTTCTACTTGGGAACACAGAGAGCCGCCTCAAGTCAGGATTGACTTGAGGCCAACTGTCATCCATACAGTTAGCCCCAGACTGAAGGTGACCCAAGACCACAGGCAGCAGAGCTGGGATGAAAACCCAGGATTGTAGAACTCCTGTGAGCTTCTCCTATCACCTTCCAGCTGGGAGACGGAGGTTGCTCTTGGTCACACATGGTGGACCTGTGCTGCAGCTCTCCTAAGCAACCAGATATCGTTCACGGTCTCCAAGCTGTCAGGCTTAACAAGAGGCAAGTCTAGAGACCAGAAGCAGGAGCCAAAGCTGAAAGGCAGCAAGGGACGTGGTCAGCTTTCACTGCCCAGAGGCAGGGGGCTGGAGATTCAATCCGGGGACCATCCAGTTGAAGCAGCTGAGCTGTTGCTCCTTGATCCTAACTAGTGGGGTGGTCTCTATGCTAACATTCCAGTCTTGGAATGCCCCCTGTGACGCAGCCCCGTGAGGCAGACCTTCACATGTAAGAGGGCTGATGCTAGAACACACAAAACAAGGAAGACTCGTGCAGCGAGTTCCAAGTTACTGGATTTGTTCCTCTGCTGCTCAGCAAAGGAGCACTAACTATGTGCTGATCTCGCCCATTCAGTAGGGGTGTTAGGCTGGCTGCCCCAGAGAAGCAAATCCGGTGACACTCATGTATGTCTAAGAAAGAGCTTTATATCAAAAAGTAATAATATATCAACAAAGCATCCCAGCCCAGTCCGACTCAAGTCCATGAGTCCGATACTAGTGCACAGGGTCCTCTTCAGAGTCACGCAGCCACATGCAGTGATGCAGAATGCAGGGAGATCACAGGCCAGTGGGGGCAGAGTCGGTTGGGATCCAAGCTCGGTGGAAACAGAGCAGGGCAGCCGCAGTTCTCAGGGTGGCCAGCAAGCAAGGGGGTCAAGGGCGAATCAAATGAGTACCTTCAGCTCGAGGCATCTAAGGTACAGGCTTTCCTCGTTCCCCTGTGCTTTGCTCTTTTGTGCTACACTGATACTGCATTTTTCTCCAGAGTGAAGGTCGGTGGCAACCCCAATGCTAAGCAAGTGTGTTGATGTCATATTTTTCCAACATCAGGAGCTTGTTTCCTGTCTCTGTTTAGGAAGTCCCAGCGGTGTAAGGAGCCATGAATTGAGCTGCTAATCCAGGCCAGCAACGGGAACTCAGCAGCCACTCTGTGGGAGGAAGATGGGCTCTCTGATCCTGTAGAGCCCCGTCTCAGAACCCAAAGGGGCAGCTCTAAGCTGTCCTGGGTGGCCATAAGTTGGAAGAGACCCGATGGCTCCGAGTCTGATTGGGGTTTTGGGTGTCCCATTTTGGTCATTCTAGTGATATTTTAAACTTTTGTCTTCATACTACTGCATACTTTGTAGGCTATCAAAAAGAGGAGACAGCAACAACACCACCACTAGCAAGTTGATTCCAACCCCTAGAAACTCTTGTCCGTGTTTGGAAACTGCACCTCTTTCTCAGAGCAGAGAGCCTCGTCTTCATCCCATAGGGTGGTGGGTGGAGTCAAACCACCCATGTTGGAGTGAGCAGCCCAAGGCCCAGTAGAAACTACCACTTGCTGCTGCTGAGTCTGTCCCAACTCAGAAAGACCCCATGGACAGAGTAGGCCTTCTCTGCAGGGTTCCCCGAGACTATAAATCTTTGCAGCAGCAGGTGGACACATCTTTCTCCCACCAAGCGCTGGTGGTGGGTTTGAACTGCCGACCTTGTGATTCATTATGCACAGCCCAGTCCATATCACAGACGACAATAGCCTGCACACATCACTTGGATAGGCCCGGAGGAAACAAACAATTCATGAGACAGGCTTCGCTGCAATCTCTGCTTCGTGGCGAGAGCCTGGAAGTAAACTCACAGTAGCTCTGAGCTGTGCCTGTGCTCCCAGGTGTGTCTTCCTGGTATGGTCTTCTCCGTGGACAGGGTGGGAGGAGATGACTCTGAAATCCACCCCCCACTCTCGACACTGAGCTCCATTAGCTTCCCCGGGCTGAGAGCCAACAGTCTGAGACAGGGCCTCCTCTCAGATCCCCACCCCAGCACATTTAATTTCCGATTTGTGCGACCCCGATAAGGCCCCTTCATCAAGTTTTATTCTTCATAAAAGCTCCATTTCCCCAGACTCATAAAGCGACTCTTTCTAATTCAGTGTTATTTTATAAATACTTTCATTGCGGGCATCCATCACAGGCAGCTGACTTCCCAGTCATAAAACAACAGCTTGCAACATCACCATGCGACCCAATATGTATTTACTTATCAAGTTGAAGAACACATGTTTGCAAAATCAGCAACATTACAGCTTTACTAGCAATTTTCAGGCACTTTCTTCCCACCCATTGCTGAGTCCCAGGCGTGCTGTATTTCAGCAGCCTGGCTCATTTGTATCTTGTTACTGCAGTAATCACCACCACCTTCCCCGCCACGTGTGTCTCCCGGGCCCCTCGTGGATCATACCTGCGACTTCAGGCTGCTAGTTACCTAAAAGGTACAGTCCCGTAACCGTCCATCACCGTCCTAAGTTACAGCTTGGGGACGCAGGCCCTACTTGTCTCTAGAGCTCTCAAACGGCACTCAGACATCCCCTCTGGCTAGCTTGGGTGGGTCAGGGCAAAGGTTGTCCCAGAGCCTGTCTGCAGGGAGGGAGACTTCTAGAAAATCCGTTGTTGCATTTGCAAAAGGCAACTGTGCCTCACAGTTGACCCAAGGCGTGCGAGAGCTGGTGTGGTGTTTGAGTCTGCATCTTGTCTCTCTCTCGCTTAGTTTGCGTCCCTTGTAGCTGCTGAGTCAGCGCGGATGGCTGTCAATCTTGGATAACAGAAGGGAGTGAAGCCTGACCCCACACGCTCCTTGTCCCGGCATGATGAGTATGCTCGGGTCCAATGTTGTGGTCACGACAGCCTTCAGTGTCATTGAGTGTCTCTCTTCCCTCACTGACCTCCACTTCACCTCCTCAGCACGACTCGTCCAAATCCGTCAGGTCAAATCCTCTGATGGTAGGATTCAGGCAGTTATGTTGGCTGATTTTCATGAGTCCAATCTGGGCCCTTTCCTCCTAGTCTTAGTCCTGATGCTCCACTGAGACCTGCCCACCATTAGGGTGTGTGGCCAGGTCAACTAAGGTAACAAATCCAGGGACACATATATGTGCAAGAGAGGGCTTGAGATCAGGAAGGAGTTAGCTGTCAGGAAAACATCCCAGCCCAGTCCAGATCAAGTCCATAAGTCCAATACTAGTCCACAAACCCTTCTTCAGACTCACTCAGCCACAAGCAATGATGCAAAATGCAGGAGGATCACAGGCCAGTGGGTGAGACGTCTTGTGGGTCAAATGGCAGTGGAAGCATCGCAGGGCTAGTGCAGGTCTCAGCGTGGCTGGTCCACATGGATATGAAGGCAGAGAAGGGGGGTGGGTGTTTCCCAGGACCCTCCTTAGGAGGAGGCCACGCCCACAAGGAGGCACCACCAGGCTGGGACCTGACTGATGGGCTAGACTCCACCCCTACACTTCAAGTTGGCATGAAATTGTGTAGCTACCACAATGGATGACCTTGATCGTATTTAGAATACCTGTGTCATTTCTTCCAGCATCACAGCAACACACAAGCCACCATGGTGGCACAAACAGATGGGTGGCAATTCCGCCACCCACCAGCTGACGAACCTTCGAGAGTAATCTCACCCCCGAACCTCAGATTGCATCTTCTTAAAACAAGAAGATTATGTTTCATGTTACCTGTCCACAGGCTTGGGGATGACGCCAAGTTGTTTGTTCAAGCTCTAGTCCCAGTGTTAGTACAAAGCGCCTAGATGTGATGGTCTCAGGTGCTCGTTTGAAAAGCAGATGAGGCGCCATAATGTGACTAGGGCTCATCCAATCAGCTGAAAAAAGTAGGGGGTTACCTAGGGTGTACTCTTAGTCGCACCTATAGATGTGAGAGGAAGTCAAAAGATGCTGGTGCCAGGGTCCCGGGCCACACATGTATTGGGTTGATGCCGAACAGAATGTATTTGAACAAGTGTCTGTGGTCAGTGAATGGCTGCAGACAAGTTCTCTCCAATGTGCACTGAGTCTCATTAAGGAGCCTCGTGAAAGGTCCAAGCAAACCAATGACCTCTGAGCATCTGCCGGTTCCGTTAAGTTCAAGGCAGAGAGGGAGGTGAGCTAAGAAAGTTATGGTTACAAAGGAGGCGTCTTGATAAGGACACGGGAACCTTATAAGGAAGAAGTTTTAAGAAAATGTAGAACTATATTGGTGAGAAATAAGTTAGGTAAGTTTCGCCTAGGAATTTTGTTTTCCTCTCAGGACATTATACTTGTTCATTCTTTAAGAGTAGCAAGGCTATCCTATGAAAATCCCCTGGGCAGCCCTTACCCCATCCACCGTTGTCTTGATCTTGCCGCTTCAGACTTCTCCTTGTTCTCCAAACTCGAAGAACACAGTTTGAGTCCCACGGGGATGCCCCAACAGCCGTTTTGATGTGGGGTAAATGAACGCATGCGGAGTAATTCAGGTACTGGGTGAAGAGACGTAAACACGTGCGTAGACCTAAATGGAGACTAGATCAGGAAACAAGGGCTGCACACCTGGATCTTTGCAGATTGTTGTTTAACGATTTTGTAGCAATGTTCTTTTGTTGACCCCTAGTACAGCTTGGTAGAACTTCCTCACTCTTCCTGTAAGTGGACAGAGAGAGAGAGAGAGAAGCCTGTCAACCTGACCCATGGACTTGCCATCCAGTCCCCATTACAGGAGCCAATTCCTGAAACTAGATCTATTTCTCTTCGTTTCTCTCCACACGACTGATGAAGGCACCGCCCTACGTCTCAGGGTTCTGGAGAGGATTAAGTGATTGACATGCACAGAGGAATCCCGGCAACTGTTTGAGTCCTCAGTAAATATTAGCTGTTCATAATGTTAAGCAGTCTTACGCGCACCCGTCTCAATACCTGCTCAGTCACTTGCCAGCAGTGATCTTGGGAAGGTTATTTTGAATTCTCTGGGCCTCTGTTTCTTCTTTAAAAATGAAGATGCTCTGAAAAAAGGCCAGGCTTAATGGTGGGATCGAGAATGGTGAAACCCTCAAGACAATGGCCCTTAGTCACTTTCAAGTCTGGAAATGAACTCCCCTCTGTGGCTCGGCTTTCAGCCAAACCACAGACAAGCCTGCAAGGTGGACTGTACCTCCAGGGAGGGAGGCACACCTTAGCACAGGGGTCAGAGAGGCCGGATGTGTCAAGGAGTGACGCACAGAAGGCAGCAAGGTGTTCAGGAAGAAAGGAAGGGGAAGGAAAACAGGAACACAGGAAGGAAGTGGGAGGAAGGATGTGGCCTTGTAGGGTTTGCACTCAGTAGCACAGACCAAAATGTGCTTGGATTGTCAAATAGTAATAAACTGATTCGCTCTGGAAACCTTCACTCAATTCAACGAAGAACAACAAGAAGGAAAAGCAGCAAATGGTTACAAATGAATAAGAGCTCTGGTGGCATGGTGGTTACATGTTGGGCTGATAAACCACAAGGTCAGCGGTTTGAAGCCACCAACTGCTCCACAGGAGAAAGATGAGACTTTCCACTCCCCAAAAGATTTATAGCCTCAGAAACCCCAAGGGGAAGTTCTCCGCTGGCCTATAGCCTTACCACGAGTTAGAATTGACTCCGTGGCATTGAAGTTGGGTTACAAATGAAGGACTATCACAAAGATGGTTCCTGACACACAGTAGGTCCACACACATCTTTACTTCCCCCTTGAAATTACTGAAAAGGCAACTTCATCGGGCCTTCTGTATGTCCCATATGCTGTTCTTAAACCTGAAGCTAACTCCACACTGTGATGAATGCCATTCCATTTTACAGGGGAGAAAACTGAGGCTGGGGGAAGTAGAGGGTGGCACTGAGGCAGGAAGCAGAGGCTCTGAAAAATATCTCTCTGGCTTTCATTCCCAGCCCCCCGGCCCCAACCACTTGAATCAAATGATGCCTTCAGAAGAGAACATCTAGCTCTTATAAGCTTGGAATTATTCATATCATTACTGTTAGACACCCCCCACCCCAAGCCCATGAGATTTTAAGGAATACACAGTGTTGCAATCCAAGGTCCCACACCACATTCCTTCAGATTCACACACACACAGGCGTGTGGCCCCTGTGTCGTGTGAGTGGCAGGGAAGAGGGGACACAAGTACCTAGTTAAAGAGAGAAGACATTGCTAACAGATGTACTCTTTGCCCTTAAAATAAGAACAAATAACAGAAACTATAGGCTGTCTTCCACTTAGTCTAGGAACTAGTTCATATTCACTACCAAAGTACTAAGTATTTACCCATGTCCAACTCCACCTTCAGCATCACCTTAAGCTGAAATAGAGGAAAGCTGGCAATAGAAGAAGACATAGGAAGAGGGGGAGAAACAGAAGCAGAAGGAGAAAGAGGAAGTCGAAGGGAGGGGAGAGGAGGTGAACTTTAAGGCAGCAGCCACCAACGCACAAACTTGCTGCCATCAAGCCAACTCTGACTCATAGCAATTCTATGGGACAGAGTAGAACTGCCCCTGTGAATTTCTGAGACTGAAACTCTTTATGGAAGTAGAAAAGCTCATCTTTCTCCCTCTAGATGGCTGGTGGTTTTGAACTGCTCACCTTGGGGTTAACAACAGCCCACTGTGTAACCACTATTCCACCAGACAGAGGTGGAAGAATCACTGCTCTCTAGTCTAAAGCAAACTCCAGCGCCAGGAGGTGGACAAGGAGAAAAGGGCGAGGCAGGAGGAGGTGCAGGAACTCCGGAGCGTGGACAGGAGGGAGCTTGCTAGCCTTTCACACTTTTACATCTGCCCCTCATCTGCACTGGAGAAACCAGCCAAATGGGTCAGTAGGCAGCAGCTGGGATCCTAATGATACAAAGTAGATATTTGCTCAATGACAGATGTGGTGACTATTGGCCAAACTATTCCCTGCACCTCAGAGGTCCCCCAGGGTGTCTCAAGACCCACACAGGTCAGGCGCCAGGCTCCTGATGAGGACCTGCTATGTCATTTGCAGAGCCCGGTACAAGAAGAAAATGGTGAAGAATTTAAAGGCAGCCACAGCAGAACATACAACCATGGGACATAGTGGGACAGGTGGGTCCCACCCTTTTCATGGACTGTCTTCAGCCCCCAGGTCTTCGAGCAATAGGGATATATGTCGGGAATTAGTGGGTGATGTTGTAGCTCTCTGCACCTCCGCTGGGGACCTGGAAACCACACCATGACAGACGACATGGCCACACAGTGTCAGGGTCTGGATGCCTTTGTCACCCTTGGCAAGTGTGTACTTGCCCTTGAAAGGGAGACACCCACCCAGAGTGGACTTGACTTGGGTGATGTTAAGCCATTGGGATTTCAGGCTTATCTCCATGGAGGGTAGTAGCTTCCTATGGATCTCTAGCCAGCCCAGCTGCTTGCCGTTAGCATAGACGCACACGGTAGGAACAGTGGACCCGTTGTTCAGAATTAGCCCAGGAGTTCGTTTATATTCATTGTGAATCCAAGCACCAATTATTCACTCCTTTCCTATCCCACCTTGGTCATCACCTTTAAGCTGAAATGGAAGAAAGATGATAGCAGTCCTGCCCATCTTTATTTATTCATTTCCTCATTATTTATTTATTCGCGCATTCAAATATTTACTAAACTCCTACTATATACAAAGCATTCTCCTGTTGACATTGAAATTGTTCATGCTTTGAGTCATGCGTGATTTAACCAACGATGCTAAGTGACAGAGTTGGGTGCTGTTGAGGTTGTTATTCTGGCTCAGAGTGACCCCTGGTGACACAGGCGAACTACCCGGTGAGATTTCCTTGGATGTAACCTTTGCAGGACGTTACGTTTCACAGGCATTGCTGGTGGGTTTGAAAGGTCAACCTATTGTTTCGCAGTCAAGCACTTAACCGCTGTGCCACCAGGACTCCATGAATTACGGTAGCATGCGCATACTCTAAAACCGGCTATCCTACGCATGTGTGTATATTCAGCAGTGTGAATAATAGAGCCGTTGTGCCGAATCAACACCTCCGAGGCAGTCTCACTATCCGCGGAGAACTTCCGGAAGGCAGAATCCCAAGTAGAGTGATCATTGCTGTTTCTGTCCCTTAAATGGGGACCTCAAAGGCCCCGTTACCTTATTCTGTAGCTTTCTTAGTTAGATGTATGGAGCAGGTCATCCCTCTGACATGCAATAGTTCATATGCATTCTGTTTCAAACCATCTACTGGCTCCCCTTTACGGCACCGTCGTACGAGCTCTCAATAAAATGATTTTTTTAAAAGAAAGAAATAACAGACCGACAAACATCCGTCTCCACGACCTAGCAATCAGAGGAACTGGACAGTGCCTGACTACCCCTGACAAGTGTCTGAAAGGGCCACACTGGAAGTCCCCAGATGCGGAGAGAAAGAACTGTTGCTTTCAGGGACTCTGGTCTCAATGCCTCGAAGATGGGCTCTTCAGCCCCCGCGTGACCTAGGATCATTCTCTGTGACAGGGACTAACCTGTGCATGGCTGGATCCCTGGCCTCTGCCTACTCGCTCCATTAGCCCCCTGCCCCCACCCCCTCCAGTTGTGACAACCAAACATCGCTAAATATTCCTGGTGGCTAAAATCACACCACTCCGGAGACCCATGATGAAAGAAAACTGGATACGAATCCTTAAAAATCATTCCCATTGGTTTCACCAGCAAAGCATCCCATACAATGCCATGCTGTTGTTTGTGGGGGGTGGTCGGTGGGGGGGGGGGATTTTTTGAGCAGTTCAGCTGTTTCATGCTAATCTACTCTAAAGTCTTGTTCTTAATTTTCAATATTAACGAAAGAGTCAACTCTGGCTTCGGCATCCATTCTGACTCACAGCCACCCTGTAATGCAGAATACTACTCCCCGAACAAGTCCCCGAGGCTGTAATCCTTCTGGAAGCCGACTTCCACATCTTTCTCCTGCAGGGCCACTGCTTTGCTTAGCAGCCCCATTTTTAACCCATTGTGTCCCCAGGACTCCTTAGGAATAGAATGCCTACCTAAAATTGATGCTTCGAAGTGTTGTAGGCAAGTCTGGTTATTTCAGCAATGAGTTACCCATGTTCTTCCCCAAGGGGCTACCAAAAAAAAAAAAGGAATGATAGCCGTGAAGACTGAATTCTGCATGAAGTAAAGAAACGGGAGCCATAGGGTGAAATATGAGCTGAAGGCCCCTCATTCCAGCCCCTGGGTACCTTCATCACAAAGCCAAGAAACTTCTAGAAATGGGGCCCAGCACAGATTGGTCATTCACCAGGACCACGGGGCAAAGATGCTGAAGATGCCGGAGAGTAGAAGTCACTGGTGGATGGAAAGATCCATCGGGTGGTCTGTTGCCATCACCTATATTTATCATTCACAAATAAACAACCTCTGCGAGCAGATGGAAGACAACCATTGCTCAACCTGTCATAACTTATTACAGATTTGACTGCCAATGTGTACTTTAAAAGCCAACCAGCTCCAGGGCGGGGAAACAAATTTGAGAGACGTCTGTTGCATTTCAAATCGAGTCCGTGGTCATTGCAGCTGCACATCTGAGCTCGTGGCTGCTGTTACGTGGAGGTGTAACCACTGCCTCGACAACGTTAGGCGTTTTTGGTTTTCCAAGAGCAGAGCTGTCTCCCTCGGGGAGGGTCCTGACTGAGCTGCATCTCACGTACTGTGGGCATGTCATCAGGAGGGGCCGGTTCCTCCAGAAGGACTTAATGCTTGGGAGCGAAGAGCATCAGCAAACAGGAAAAGATGAAGACCCTCGACAAGAGGGTCTGACACAGTGGCTGCAACAATGGGCTCAGGCAGAACGATGATTGTGAGGCAGGACAGATGGCAGGGGACCCGAGGGTCATTATGGTCAGAACCAACTCACTGGCACTTAACAATCACCCAAAAATTGTAACTACCTGGCTGTCTTAACATTTGTCTAAATCGGTCACCTTTACTGTGGTTTGAAAGCAACCCCGTTTCTTTAGAATTAATTTCTAGGATCTCACTAAAACTCACTGCCATTGCGTCGATTCTAATCCCCGAGCGACCCTACAGGACAGGGCAAGAAGTTCCCTGTCTGTTTCTGAGACTAACTCTTCAAGGGAGTAGAAAGCATTGTCTTTCTCCCAGGGAGCAGACTGGTGGTTTCAAACTGCTCACCTTGCAGTGGGCAGCCCAAGCCACAACCACTGTGCCTCCAGGGACTCCCATGTCTAGGGTCATCCTAAGGATTTAATGAAGTGCCCTAGTCTGTTTTCTTCCATCTCTGCCTCCTGCCTTCATCAGATGCGACGAGCTGCGTGCCGCAGTGGAAGCACCAGACCAACGGCTCGGGTACAATGCGCTCACACGTTTCTCTCCCGTAGTCACGGCTCACATAAAAGAAGCTGAGAGCAGGCAGGAGGCCGTCCATTTGTCTGACCTGCCTGCTCCCCATGTGGCTTCCATTGGAAGGATGACCTCTTGGTCCGAGGTGGACCCACATCTCCTGGTTGATAGAAATGGTCAGCAGTTTGAGACCACCAGCAGTCCCATGGGAGAAAGAGTGGGCTTTCTACTCCCATCAACAATTACAGTCTTGGAAACCCACGGGGGCGGGGTCGCTATGAATCAGCCTCGACTCCATGTCAGGGAGTGAGATGCTATGACTCTCACCCTCAGGGTCAATGACGTGGATGATATCATCATTCAAACCGACAGTCGTAGAACTTTCTGAATGGAAGCTACAGTATGACCACCGTATAAAATCCAGGTGGGGGTGAAGGGGGATGCTTTGTGACAGTGAATGTCATCCTGGAAAAATGGGGGGTTGGTTTTACAGGGAGCAGGGCCCTGAAAAAGAAGCAATGATGGTAAACCCCAACCCCAGGCTGGGGCAAGGCCTACATTTGTGCTTTTCCCCTCGCTGAAATCTGACTCTGCTCTCTGCCATTTGGCAGTTCCCCCCTCTTGCCCTCCGAGGGTCAGGGCTAGAATTCCTCGAACAGTGTCCACGCCCCGAGCAGAGAACAGACCCCGTCCTCCTCCCATCCCTCCTGCCAGCAGGGAAAACACAGAGCCGAGTTGTGAGCGACAGCTCCCAAGCGGGCAGCTCATCAAGTGAGGAGGAAGCAGGTCGGAAATGCTAATGCGGGTCCGTGGGAAAATGAGACATTAGTGACCATCCTTTACGTGGGTTCCTTTCCGGGAAGAGGAACACCACACCACGTGAGGCTGCCTCTGGATACCCATCCGGTCGCTTGGTTATCCTGTGCCAACAAATCATTCGACGGCTCCTCTATGAGTTCCTGTACACACGGAACCACTGAGGAGGGCACAGGGACAAGGTTCGTGTGTGCGTGTACTCCTCAGGAGTTTTCAGTCACCTTGTACAGAAAGCAAAATCGGTTGCTTCCAGGGCTTTAATTAATTCTTCTCCTCAATAGATGTTGAGTGTGGGCCTCGGAGTTAGCATGTGTCAGGTCTTATGAGACGTTATATTGGCCATCACTGCACACTGCTGGATGCCCCCAGAACTGAATTCTGGGTCATGGGGGGGGGGGTCAGTGAACATGAAAATGACTCACATTCTGGGCATCGGATTCGATCCTCATGAATTTGTGCATTCTAGCTGGGGTCAAAGTTGCAATCGCTTCCAGGTCTCCCAAGGACCATGGCGCATAAAGATGGATGTGCTATCCCCAGAGTTGTTCTCAGGTGAGATCTGTCTTGGACAAAGTACAGCCAGAATGCTCCTTAGACACAAGGATAGCGAGGCTCATCTCTCTCCCTTTGGACTTGTCAGGAGAGCCCCGTCCCAGGATAAGGCCACTACACTCAGTCAGGAAGAGGGGCTTTCCCAAGGAATGGAACCTGACCGGCATCGTGAAGATGGCCAAGGACCAGACAGTGTTGTGTTCTCTTGTCCAGGCAGTCGCTGTGCGTTGAACTGACTCAACAGCACCTGCCTCCAGCCATCTCTGTGGGGAGTCTCATGTGGTGCCAACAGTGATCGTGCTTGGCTGCGAACTGAAAAGTAGGAGGTTCCAGGCCACCCACAGGTGCTTTGGAAGAAAGTCCTAGAAATCTTCCTTTACAAAAAAATCAGCCACTGAAACTCCCCGCGCAACACAGGTCTACGTCGACGCGCACGGGTTCCCCATCAGTCGTACTCCACCAGACGCTGGTGTTGGTTTGGTGTCGGTGTCTGCCTGTTGTGTAGAGCTCTCACTGTGAAGAAGGGAAGCACGTTGGAAGCCCCTCTAATTGTTCAGTCTCACCTTCGCCCTAGCTGTGCTCGTACGAAAGCTCTAGCACCCACATCGTGTCTCAAGATGAGAGGGAGCTTCCAGAAACGCACAAAACCTTGGATGAAAAGAAATGCTCATGAGGTGGGCTAAACATGGAAGGCATTGACACCTTTGATGTCAAGGAGTCTATGTTTGGAATGGCCTCGGAGACATCTCAAGAAACAGAATCATCTCATCTCCCAGGGATGCCGATCCTGAAGCTGGTGGCCTCTTCTCACAGGTGAAATGACCCACTCACCGTCCAGTCTGGCCTCTGCTCCCCAAACGTACACTTGGACTGAAGCCACAGAGAGGCAACATGCCATGAACCACTTTTCAAGGCCACTGCACGAAGCGTGGAGTGTTTTCAATCAGAGAGATGCCGGTGAGAGGAAGGGTACTGGACCACAACAAAGCCCCTCTGATTGTTCAGCAGCCTGTCAGGCTGGCGGCCTGATCCCGCAACCAAACAGGAGGACTACCCAACTGCAGACTCTGGAGCGCCAGCCGGTAATTCTTTCATTTTGCTTTTGAGAGGCTGGCACTAGTTTACCTGCCTCTGGGAGTGACAGGGTGATTATCATGTACTGTGGCACTCGGGAGAAGACAGCAATGCCCTGTATGAAGACCCACACGTCTGTCTGTCTGTCTGTCTGTCATGAAACGCTCTCTTCTGCACCCTCAGGAGCACACACAGATAGCTGAGACTAGCACAGCAGAATCAGGCAGGCTGATGGACACAAACGAGTCCTTCTTAGTGTCCAGGATGTAGGCTTGGACCAGTGTCACAGGGTGAATTGTGTACCCCAAAATAGGTGTTGTTAATCTTTTCTTTTTAATTTGTTGTTAATTGGGATTTAATACATAGATCGTTCCATAGTTCAGTCGTGTCCAGCAGAATTATACAATGGCTACCGCAGTTTCCAAGCCTTCTTTTTCTACATGGACTCCTTGACATGATCCCCCTTTTACCCCACCACCACCACTGTACCTCCCTCCCCCCAAAGCCCTTATTCTACTTGCTGTCCCTATAGGTTCATCAGTCCTGGGTTTCTTATACCAAAAGATGGAAATATATATGACACAACTTCCAGAGGGTGTCCTCCAGTGACATCACACCTCTGAGATACACCCCTGGACCTGTGGACCTAATGAGCTCCTCCCACTGTAGGGTGTGTCTTAACCCTAACCACGTTGGGGTATGAGGAGAGCAGAGTAGGCATGCGTGGAAGAGAGGGAGAGAAGCTATGCGGAAATTTCTAAGGAACCCCAAGAACGATGCTGAAAATGCTGAGCAGTTCCCCAGAGCACACAGAGAACAGCTTCCCATGGAGCTGGTGTCCTGAATTCAGACTTCACGGCCTACTCTGTGAGCTGCTAACCACAAAGTCAGCGGTTCAAACCCACGACCTGATCCCTGGGAGAAAGATGAGGCTTTCTATGCCCATAAAGATTTAGTCTCAGAAGCCCCCAGGGCCTATTCTACCCTGTCATAGAGGGTCGTATGAGTCAGAATAGACGTGGTGACAATGAGTTTTTGAGAGGGAGACACTGTGAAGGGAAAACAATCCTGTGTGTGAACGCCAGGAGCTTCTGCTTCAAGAGCACACTGACTGTACTTCTCCCGAGACAGATTTGTGTGTTCTTCTGACATCCCACATAAATTACGTATTCTTCACTAACACCGTAATTCAAATGCATCCACTCTTCTGTGGTCTTTCTTATTCGTTGTCCAAGGTTCACATTCATAGGCGGCAATTAAAATATGGCTTGATCCCAGGCCAACGCTGTCCTCCTAGTAGAAAGACCACATCTGTGGACAAGTGTCATGGCGAAGATGGAAGGGAGAGAGATAAGAAGACAACTTCAGGATAATGAACACAGAGATTCAAACATCCATATGGGCTGCCAGGTGCTTGGGGAATTGGAATTCTCAGACACTTTGAGGACATCGTCTGTCTGCCATGATTGGCATAGAACCTGAGGCAAATCTGAAACGAAGCCTAATATTATTCTCTTAGTGCTGCTGTTGCAGTTACTGTTTGCAGTTCTTTAAAGATAGCGTCCAATTCAATCTTCACCATCAGCAGGAAGAAAGATTTATTAACTGAAGCTTGAAGCCGGCAGAGGAACATGCCCAATGCCCCAGAGTCACCAAGGATTCTACTCATGCGATTGCGGAGCTCATGGTCTTAGACGTGTGAATACATTTTGTATGACTTGGATACTCTTTATTCTCCATAGAATTTGGCATCATGAAGAAATCTGGTTATGAATATTGGGGTTAACACAAAGGCAGGCTTAGGACCAGGTCCGTATGACCTCTGACAATTGTACAAAAAGATTACCATTTCCGCGTCATCTGGATAATATCCCAGGATATCCTTCTGTTGTTCTTATACTCCCCAACCACAAAAGATGTTCACAACGAATTTATGGGTGAAAATTGGAAATACGTCAATCCAAGGATTCTTTCCCCTCTATCTCATCATCTCCAAAAACACCAAACCTACAGCCATCGAGTCGATGGCAACTCATAGAGACCCTATAGGACAGGGTAGAACTGCCACCACCAGCACCACCACCACCACCCATGAGTTTCTGAGACTGTCACTGTTTACAGGAGTAGAAAGCCTCATCTTTCTTCAGAGGAGGGGCTGGTGGTTTTGAACTGCTGACCTTTCGGATGACAGGCCATCCGGGCTCTATCTCATCATCTAGCCATGCTTAATTTATTTATCTTTTTTATTCTTTTTCATCTGTGAAATCAATTAAACCCAATCCACTGACCTTAAATTAAATCTGACTCACAGCAACCTTACAGGATACAGTAGAATGGCCCCATCAGGTTTCTGAGACTAAATTTTTACAGGAACATATGACAGCCTTATCTTGTTCCTGCAGAGTGGCTGATGGGTTTGAACTCCCAACCTTGCAGTTGACAGCCCAATGTCTAAAATACATTGCCACCAGAGTTCCTTGGCATCATTTAAAGCAAACGAAAAACCACTGCCAGTGAGTCAATTCTGAATCGTGACAACTGCGTGTGGTACACGATAGAACTGCACGCCATTCTCCATTCAGAAGTGGATCGCCAGCCAGTCTTCCATGGCCTTGATGGGTGTGTTCAAACCACCAGCCTTCTGGTTATTGCTGAGAGCAGACCACTTGTGCCTCCCCTGAACCTTACAGCGTCAACTAAAGATGAATCAAACGGGCCACCTGTTTACTCCATCAAACGTTCAGTAGACACCGACTAACCTGGAGGCACCAGGTCATAAACATTTGCCCTGACATTTGCCCTGACACATTTGGTGTGGAAACGATGGGCTTGAGGCATCCGCTGGTGTCTCTGGCCACATTGAGCTCACTTTGCTCGTGGCAGGCTGAGACCGTCCACTGGAAAGCTGCCTGTGATTGATGATGGAGATCCTCAATTTGACCTGTTTCCCTGGATCAGGAAACACAACAAGTGTCACCCTTTTACACCAACTCCAGTGGATTGGAAGTGGCTGCCTGCCCCGCTGGATGAAAAAGGAATCCTGGCTCCATAGTATATATGGTTCAACGGGGAAAGGAGTGCATTACCGTCTGGAGAAACTTCAGAAGACATGGGACACGGTGATGGGAACACATGGACGAAGAGCGTTCCATTCGTAAAAAGGATCCTGAATCCTGCATGCTCTTTGATAGTTGACAGAGCAGTACAGCAAGCCAAGGGAGGCAAGGTTTCTTCAAGCATTGACTTAGTGAAGTTAATTGAGAGTGCTTAACAAATTGATCTGATTTTATGGCAGTCAAATCCTCCCCACCCCTCACCTAGTTTATCTGACCAGTCAGGCCTAAGGGCCAATAACCTTATCCCTATGGTAGTGATCTGTTACCCTGATGGAGGTAGCATATGATCATGTACCTTGGTATGGAAAAAAAGATGCCCAGCCTAGACTAAAGGCCTTAGTGAAAAATTAGGCCCAGGAATTCAAGAAACACTAGCTGAGATGTTACAAATGCACCAATGTGGCACTAGAAGCACCCATTCATCTATGCCAAGAAATTTGTAAGACCTGGCCACCCGCCTGGAGGAGGTTCCTATTTAGGCCTACCCCAGGGAAGGGTGATCCAACAGTACATGGAAATTATCACACAGTATCATCAATATCACACACAAACAAAACCCTGTTGAAGATCATTGAAAAATGGTTACCACCATACATTAACATGGAGCTGCCAGAAATTCAAGCCCAATTCAGCAGAGGGCAGGGAAGGAGGGATATCAGTGTGCATGTCAGATGCATCCGGACGAATAGCAGAGAATACAAGAAAAAGGGTTACCTGTGTTTTAGTGATTAGACAAAGATATGCACCTGTATGAATGGCATTATGATTATGGATAACATTGCAAAGCATGGGAATTTCAGGACCCTTAACCGTGCTCCCGTGGCACCTGTGCCTAGGCCAAGAGGCAGCCATGTAAGTAGAACAAGTGGATACTATGTGGCTTAAAATCAGGGAAGGTGTGTGTCAGGGTTGTATCCTCTCACCATGCTTAACTCATTCTGGATGCCTAGCAGAGCATCCTAGAATCTAGACTAAATGAAGAACACAGCATGGAGGTCAAAGGAATCCGTATGAACAACCTTTGATATGCAAATGACACAAGTTGGCTTGCTGAAAGCTAAGAAGACTTGAAGAACTTACTCTTAAAGATTAAGGACTACAGCCTTCGGTGCAAATACACGTCAACATGAAGAAAATAAAAAGCCTCACAAATGAACCTATAAGCAACAGGACAGTGAACAGAAACTATGAACGTTGTCGAGGATTTCGGTTATCTTGGCTCCACAATGAAAGCTCATGGAAGCAGCAGTCCCGAAATCACAGGATGTATTGCATTGGATAGATCTGTTGCTGAAGACCGCTTTGAAGTGATGGCAAAGAAAAGTGTCTCTAATGTGCTTGTGACCCGAGCCATGGAACTTTCAATTGCCTCGTATGCGCAAGAACGCTGGAGAACAAGAGACACCGGAAGAAAACGAGTAAATCTGGTGCTGGCAAAGACTATTCAATATACCCCGGGCTGCCAGACCAATGGCCAAATCTGTCTTCCAAGAGTTGCTATAACCCAAATACTCCTTAGAAGCAGGATGGCTAAAGACTTCACCTCAAGGACTTTGGGCATGTTATCAGGGGAGACCGGTCCCCAAAGAAGGACAGCATGCTCGGTAAAGAAGAGGGTCGTTGAGAAAATAAAGACTCGCACATGATGGACTGATACAGTGGCTGCAACAGTGGGCTCGCACAGCAACGACTGTGAAAGTGGGGCAGGACCAGGTAGTGATTTGGACATCATTCACTGTGTGTCGGAACCGACTGGGTGGGACCTAATAAAGACTGCATGATCACGAAGGCCACAAGGGCTCAGAAGGGCTTGGGGGCAGAACTTGGGGCCCTGTTTCACAGGAGAGCGGGGTGTGATGCTAAGGGATGGTTGGTTCAGGTCTCTGTGTGCCTGTTGGGATGGCCACGCCGTCGTCAAGGCCAGCAGGCGAGTTTGCCTGCTTCTGCTCGCACATGTTTCCCTTGGTAATTACGATTCTGCGCTTTTTGCAGTTGGTGTTGTCATTTAGAAGGTGTGGAAAGATGCGTTCGCCGTTTTAACCATTTTCAGTGTGCAATCAAGTGGCATTCGTTGCATTTCCCTTGCTGTGCAAATATCACCACTATCCAGTTCCAAAAGTTTGCCATCACCCCAAACAGAAACGTGGGGCTCCTGGCATCTGAACTCCTGTGTACTCTTCTCCCAAACACAGATCCGCTTTGTTTCCTCTCCCGGTTCCCATTCTATCTGCCTGGGACCATCCTACCTAAGCCTGTTTGTGCCTGGTTTATCTCACTCGGCATAAAACTTTCATGATACGCCCTGTTGGCCTAGTGCTGCATGCTGGGCTGCTAACTGCACAGTCAGCAGTTCTCAACCACCTGCAGCTCCATGGGAGAAAGACACGGCTTTCTATTATCACAAAGAGTTGCAATCTTGGAAGCGGCGGATGCAGTTCTGCCCTGTCCTAATGGGTCACTATGAGCTGGAATCAACACAACAGTGAGAATGGTTGCAAAGTTCATCTGTGCTGTAGCTTGTACTGGGGCATGGCTTTCTCTGTGCCTGAGTCATTTGCCACGTATGATTGCGCCCCATGTGGTTTCCCACTCCATCTGACACTTGGTGTACGTCCAGCTTTTGTTCCTTGGGCGGGGGTGTGCACCCGAGGTCCAGCTTTCAGCTCTCTTTGGTGTAGCGTTAGAGGTAGAAGTAGAATCGCTTGGAGTTCCGTTTGTTCCTACAGTCTCTGAATGCTTATCATGTTTTCTGTTTTTCTCGTAATAACCACACTGGTGGGGTAGAAGTGGTAGCTCACTGTGGCTTTGATTTACCTTTCTATAGGGACTATTGATGCTGGGCATCTTTTCATGGCCTTATTGGATATTTCTATATCATTGTTGGGAAAATGTCTACTCAAGTCCTTGGCTCATATTTAAAACTGGGCTTTTGGCTTTTTGTTTTTGAGTTGTAAGGATTTTTTTTACACATTCTGAAGAGTAAACCCTTATCAGAGATGTGGTTACCAAATGTATTCTCTCAACTCTGCAGGTTAGATCTTCATTTTCATGATCAAGTCCTGTAAAGCACAAAATATCTTTAATTTTGTGGAAGTTTAATGTATCTATTTTGTCTTTTTTTGCTTGTACTTTTAATGTTGTATGCTTTGAGGATGGATGATGGATAAGTAGATGGAATGGATGGATGAGTGGATAGATGCATGGATGGATGGATGGATGGGTAGGTTGATGGGTGGGTAGGTTGATGGGTGGGTAGATGGATGCATGACTGCATTAGAGAGAGAAAGAGAGAGATGGGTGAGATAGACTTAAATATATCCACTTCCCTGCTATTCTCTGAG
This sequence comes from Tenrec ecaudatus, assembly GCF_050624435.1. Lineage (NCBI taxonomy): Eukaryota > Metazoa > Chordata > Mammalia > Afrosoricida > Tenrecidae > Tenrec > Tenrec ecaudatus. The sequence goes on from NC_134547.1 coordinate 72,392,789, forward strand.
CTCACAGACACCAGCACTGGGCCTTTTTGCATCTCAGTCTCCCCCAGACCTGGCTCAGGACCCCACACGTAGTAGGCATCCAATAAACACTATTAAAATGAAGGCAGCACTTGTCAAAAAGCCCGTCCCCTCTGGAGTGAAGGCTCATGAAAATAAACAGCATTTCAGCCCAAGGAAAAAATTAAACTGCCACTCGGCTGAACAGCAAAGATCTCTTTCTGTTATTTCAGGTCTTCCAACGTGATAGGCTAGCAGGAGAAGAGGTTACACGTAGAGGAGCTAGGGACATGCTTTCCCATTTTAATTTGGAAAGTGATTGGCACATCACTACACTGTCACTGCCCAGTGGGGGGGCGCCCTGACCACCGGCATTCCCCACAGTGACTGGTAACCATCTCCTGTCCTTCCTCCCCACCCCCTTAGGGACCACGGTGATGCGGATGACAGCCTTTGATGCGGATGACCCCGCCACCGACAATGCCCTCCTGCGGTATAATATCCGTCAGCAGACGCCTGACAAGCCTTCACCCAACATGTTCTACATCGATCCCGAGAAAGGAGACATTGTCACCGTCGTGTCACCTGCGCTGCTGGACCGGGAGGTGAGCTGGAAGGAACACGTTCTCTCTTTCGGGGAAACAGATCGTGGTTTCGCACACAAGCCACTGGCTGGGTTCCTGAGTTAAGGATGCTTTCGCTGGGAGTGGCGGCAATGAGATATTTGCTGCGGTTGGGTGCGGGGAGCTACGAGGGAGATGGGCTAGTATGTGACCTCAGAAAGCCCAGGCCACAAAAGGCAGTGCCATGTGCGCTCGCACACATTCACTCAGCCAGATGCCTGTGCGAGGCCCTCGGGGTTCGAGTTTCTTCTACTCTCGGCCCGCCTGTCAGTCAGAATGGAGGGCTGGGGGCAGGTAGGGAGTGGAGGGAAAGCAAGGAAGGAGAGCAGGCTTTCGAAACCAGCCCCTGGGTCTCGTCGGCCACGTGCGAGTATTCAGGACGAGGCAGCCTGGGTGCAGCAGACTCCTCTCACACAGAAACGTCCTCCGGGGGCTGCTGGTCTCAACCATTGATTCCTCGAGGACAGGGACTTCTTGAGGGATGGTGGCAACCCACCTGTTTGTAACCCCAGTACCTGGGGTGGTTTCCGGCACCCCTGGAAATCCTAATTATGGGCTGGTTGGCACAGAGGAGGATGACGAGAAGGAGTCGGGAAGGATGCTGATGTTTCCACCTGAAAAGCCCAGCAGCAGTGAGGGCTGGGTCGTGATCACCAGGCTAAGAGGGCGAGAAATCTCGCTGCGTGCACCTGTGCGAGTCGCGTGGAAAATATGGCTGTTGCTGGTTAAAAGCAGGAAAGGGGACGGGAAAGTTCTGACTCTAATTCCTTCATTCTGCCACCCATTCTCCAACGACTGTGCCATTGGTATGAATGCCGTGTTGTCTTCTTCTTTCAGAGCATGGAATGAGTCTCTAGCTCTGTCTGTGTCCCCGAAACAACACATCTGTGCCCAGGTGTGTACAACACACACACACACCAGCTTCGTGTATGCCCTAATCCCCCTTGGAAGCACTTGCCAGTTCTTCCTGGGGAAAGATGACATGCCCTGAGGGGGTGCCTCCCCCCCAAAACTCTGAATTGTGCTGGGCAGAATAGAGCGTTCGTGGCATGCGTTTGTCCCACGAGGTGAGCGCTGAGGAACTCACTCTGCGTTAGTGCACCCAGTGGCATCACCTGGGAAGGTTCTCTCTGGTCACAGTAAAATTGTTCCATTAAAGCACTTTCACTCAAACCTAGTTTTTTGTGATGGCCGATTTAAGAGAACAGCGTGTGGCTGTGAAATTTTGTTTCCTGCTCGGGAAAAGTGCTGCAGAAACTGATGTGAGGTTGAACACAGCTTACAAGAACAGCGCTGTGGGAAAAATTCAAGTGTATGAGCGGTTTTCTTGTTTCAAAAAGGTGAAATGTCAACTGGTGACAAACCCTTTCTGGACGTCTGTCAACTTCCTGAATGGGTAAAAATGTCGATTCCTAGTACATTTGGAGTTTGTTCCACCAGGTCAGACTGTTAATCAAGCTTTCTATTTAGAGGTTCAGAAAGGATAGTGTAACAGTGTGCAACAAAAAGGCCTGATTTGTGGCAGACGGGGAACTGGTAGTGCCACCATGACAGTTCATCACGCAGCCATCTCAGTGCCCCAGTTTTTGGGCAAAAAAAAAAAAGCCAGCATGCCTCTCTTGCCCCACGCACCTTACTCACCTGTCCTCGCTCCATGAGACTTCCCTTTTTTTCCACGAATGAAGAGGGACATGAAAGGACAGTGATTCGATGGTGTAGACGAGGTGAAGAAAACACGAGGGAGGCGCTGTCAGCCATGCAAACAGATGTGTGTGCAAAATGTCTCCAAGGATGGAATCGCAGATTTGACAAGTGTGCCAAGTGCCATGGAGAATGCTTTGAAGGTGAGAAGGTTGTTTTAAAAAAAAGGAATAATAACATAGCTTTGGAAAAAATTCCATTTTGGGGGAGTACCCCCTCATATATGTTTGTTACTACGAGCAGATGATGTTGTCTGCGTCTCTCTCACTACAAGCCAGGGTGATCACACAATCGATCATTTCCATGTTAGCTGTATTTTGCAGGCAACTTTTTGTTCCTTGGCATGAGATTTCCTTATGGACTTTAGTGAAACTGTATAGAAACTGAATTAATTACTTCTTGCCACAATATAAGGGAGCCCTGGTGGTGTAATGGTTCTGAGTTGGGCTGTGATCCGCATGGTCGGCAGTTCAAAGCCACCAGTAGCTTCTCGGGGGAAAGACTGGGCTTTCTCCTTCTGTAAGCAGTTACTATCTCAGAAGCCCACAGGGGCTGCTGTGAGTCAGCATTGACTCGACCTTGGCAGTGAGTCTGGTCCTTTGAGCCACAGTACATGCAGAGCCCTTCCCCTCCCCTGCCCCACCCCACAAAAGAGATCCAGGGAACTTAACCCTGATTGGAAGATGGATAAAAACGAGTGAGCGGCATCGCTTCGCTGGAGCGGACCCGGCAGCATAGCAGAACTCAGAGGGGAAGAGCAAATTCTGGGTTTAGGCTTTCAAGTTGATTTCTACTCACACAGCCACCCCACGGGGCAGAGTCGAACTGTCCCACGGGGTTCCCGATGTTGTAGATCTTTTATTCATGGAAGCAGACTGCTCGTTCTCCCACTACACATCTGGGATTTGAACCCCCAACCTTGTGGTTGGCGGTTCGCACAGCCCCTGCATCTGTGTCCTCCTGCTGTCTCTTCATGGTGTTTGCCGAAGGAGCAAACGGTGGCTCTAAGTTGCTCACCTTCAGAGGGATGGGATCTGCTTCCCAGATCTCCGGGCCCTGCTTCCGACCGGTGACATGCATTTCACCTCTAAGTACGCTTTCCTGTGGGTCTCACGGCTACAAAGGGCCCCTTCCGTGGGGTTGTGGGATTCTTCTTTCTGGTCCAGTGCTGTGGACCTTCTGAGCAGGATCCCTGACCCATGAGGGAATTGCTGCAGGAGCCATCTCCTCACACTGGGCGCTGCCTGGCTGTAGTTCATGAAAGGTAATAGATCTAACGTGTTCTCCTGTGGAGCCCCCCCCCCACCCAGTGCTATCACTAACATGGAAACAACTAATCAGGTTGGAGAACAGCATCTCTAGTGTTGTTGTTGTTGCTGTTGTTGTTGTCAGATACTGACTCATAGAGACGCTATGAACAATAGAAGAAAGCACTAGCCTGTCTGTTTGTCATACCGTCACAGCATGTGTGTTACATGGATGCTGGAAGCTATGCCACTGGTATGTCAAATGCCAGCAGGGTCGCACATAGTGAACCCGTTTCAGCAGAGCCTCAAGACTAAGAACAGACTACAAAGAAGGAACTGGTTGCCCACTTTTGAGAAATTAGCCTCTGAAAATTTCATGGGCAGAATGTCTAGAATGGTGGCATTTTTTTCATACTACTTGTATACAAAAAAATTTTTAATCCCACTTATACAAAGGAGCTTCAAAAAGTCCTAGGGGGGAGGGGGCGGGAACAAACCTATTGCTTTTAATTCCATTTTCCACCCACAAAATTTTTGAAACTCTTTCTAAGGTACAATTTGCGTCTACAAATGCATCTAACATAAATTTAAAAGTCTGCTTCTGAATCAGCTGGGCAGAACATATAATACAGAGTCATAAAGCATTCATTTTCAGGAAGGCATTTCTTTGGGGACCCTGTAAACTTCGATATGATTCAAATCAGCTTTAAATTCGGTTATTCTGTCTTCACTCACGGACATCCAGAAACGCTGTTGCCGCTGGGTCTTGGGTGTATAAACAAATAGATTCTGGATCCTTGGAGAACAGCGGCTACTCAGACTATTACAAGCATTTTCCTCCAGTGCCCACCATGCACGGTTAGACTGGTTGGTTTAGGCTGGGGCCTCTGGTACCCACAGGAGCTCAGTCTGGTACAGGCATTTTTCATTTCTTAGTCGGCGTGTCGTCCTTGGTAAAGTGGAGAAGCAGCAAAAAAAAAAAAAATAGGAAGGCTTTCGATGAGATCAATTGGATCAATTGACACCGTGGCTGCAACAATGGACTCACGCCTAAACACACTTGTGAGGATGGGGTAGGACTAAGGCTTGTTTCATTCTGTTGTGCCCAGGGTAGCCATCCGTTGAAACTACCCAACAGCAATAAACTGCCCCTTTAGGTTTTCAAGACTGTAACTCTTAACAGGAGTAGAAAGCCACGTCTTTCTCCCAAGGAATGACTGGGGGTTGAACTGCTAGCCTGTGGTTAGCAGCCCAATTCATAACCGTTGCACCCCCAGGGCCCCTTTTCCCAGCCTGTGGTGTGGGAAGAAAGTGCAGAGAGGCGGGTGGGGAGGAAGGAGGCAGAGAATGGGTGTGAGGAAGCGATCCGGCAGCAGTAGATGCTGCTGCCCTCTGCTGGCCCAGCTCTTTGCACAGAGCTTCGGGAAGTACAAGCATGCATCCATGCACAGCCAGCCTCGCCCTCGCTGCCCTCACCGCATCCTCTTTCCCTCTCTCACATTGCTGATGCCTTGCCTGCTCCCATTCTTGAGCCCAGGTGCCGGGCAGAAGGTCGGTGGCCCACACCTTCCCCAGCTGCTCCACAGGATGAAGGTGTGACCTTTGTTCCCATAATGATTGGCCGTCTTTGAAACTCTAGAGGGCAGCCCTATTCTGTCCCGAAATGCCCTTGAAATGGACTCAACCCCTTTTTTTGTCCCATAGACTGTGTAGAAAGAGAAAATCCCTGGGTAGTGCCAACAGTGTGCTCAGCAGTGAAGTGAAAGGTTGGAAGTTCAAGTCCACAGAGAGGCATGGAGCAAAGGCCTAATGATCTACTTCCAAAAATTTCACCATTAAGACTCCTGGGATCACAGTTCTACTCTGATTGTGCCTGGGGTCACAAGTACACAAATGGTATTTTGGAATAGGGGCTTATCATAAGCAAACCCGACCCACTGTCATCAGCTCCTCATAGCAAACCCACAGGACAGCCTAGAGGTGCCCCATATGGTTTCCAAGGCTGACATCTTTATGTAAGCTGATTGCCACATTGTTGCCTGATGGGGTGGTTGTTGGGTTTGAACTCCCTACCATTCCGTTAGCAGCTGGGTACTAGACCACAATGCCGCCCTGGCTCCTTCTGCTTAAACCTACCTGTTGCCATTGCGCCAGCCTCTAGGACAAGGTGGAGCTGACTGATAGGGCTTCCAAGCATGTATACTTTTATAGAAGCAGACTGCCTCATCTTTTGCTGGTGGGGTAGCTCAGAGATTCAAACCTCCCACCTTTTGAACTCACGATCCGAGCATTTGAACCATTGTGACACGAAAAACAAAACAAAAAACAAACTCACTGTCATGAGTTGTCTCTGACTCATCATGGCCCTAGAGGACAAGGTGGGAGCCCGAGGGGGGGGGGGGGCGATGCAGTGGCTATGAGTTGGGCTGAGATCTACATGGTGGGAAGCTTGGAACCACCAGCAGCTCCTCGGGAGAGAAACTGGGCTTTCCACTCTCATCAACAGTTACAGTCTCAGAACCCCACAGAGGGCCAGCATGGACTCAATGGCAGTAAGTGTGGTTTGTTTTTACAGGACTGGGTAGAACGGGGCCTGTGGGTTTCCAAAAGGGTAACTCTTTATGGGATTGACGTGAGCATCCAATCCATATCAATTAATATTGAATATGTTCATGTTGGAGAAACAGACCAGAAGAAGCAGAGAGGTGCATTTTCCCCCAGGCCAGAGGAAGTCCAGTTTTCTGCAGGAAGTTTCCTTTTCTGCATGAAATACGTTTGGCCTCTGCACACGCAGCAGAGAATCTACCAGGCTACTTGAATGGATTTCTCGGGTGGTGCAATGCCCAGAATTCAGGATGGGTGTTGAACTACTGATTCCCTATACCTGTCTGTCAAACCTATAACCCAGTACTGAGCACCAGGTCCACAGAGATGGAGCAGTCTGGTTGGGAAGTCCAGCAGACAGGCCCACAGCCACCACCTCAGAGATGTGTTGTTTGGTCTGAGCCTGAGTGGAAAGGCATCTTGGGAAGAGGAAGAGCATGTGCAGAGTCATCGCACACCTTGTATGACTTCAAGACACATGGGAGACTGGGATTTGTGGTACAGAGAGATCCTGGGAAGCGCAGGGAAGTTGGGATGGGATTGCAAAGGGTTTTTGAATGTCATTCCCAGAATACTAGATAGATCCTGCTTCAACAGGCCAGTGGGTAACTCATGATAAATGTAGACACGATTGAAGCTCTCAAGCATTTTATCTTGCTTGAATCTAGAACCAAAACTCACGGAAGCAGCAGTCAAGAGATCAAAGGACACACTGTATTGGGTCAATCTGCTGCACAGATCGCTTTAGAGTGTTGAAAAGGGCGGATGTTCCTTTGAGAACTAAGGTGTGCCTGACCCAAGCCATGGTCTTGTCCGCCACCTCACATGTTAGACCTTGCATAAGGATGGCTAAAGAGCAACGAAGGCACTGGAATGACGGTGCTGGCGAAGCGCATTGAAGGTACCACGGGCTGCCAAAAGAACAACAGATCTGTCTTGGAAGATGGACAGCCAGGATGCTCCTTAGAGGCAAGGATGGTGAGACTTCATCTCACGTGCTCTGGACCTTGTACCAGGAGAAACCAGTCCCTGGAAAAGGACATCATGCTTGGGAAAGTGCAAGGGCAGCAGAAACAAGAAAGAGCCTCGACAGGCTGGATGGATGCGAGAGCTGAAAGAGTAGGGTCAAACATAGCAGCAGTCGTGAGGACGGTGCAGGACCAGGTGGTATTTGGTTGGTTCAGTTGAACGTTAGGTTGCTATGAGTCGGCACTGACACAGCAGCGCCTACCAGCAACAGCGCCTTAAATCCAAAAGCACTGGCGACGACGTAGGTGAGGAGCTCTGCGAGGCACAGAACCCTAGGTAGGAAAGCAAACAAGCTGGCGGCTAAAGAGAAGAGATGATCGTTGACCGAAAGGAGACCTTCAGGGGTGACCTTGACAGGGTCTGACCCCTAGCAAGTTGAATGGCAGCGTTGTCTAGCGCTCTCAAGAGGAGAGGCAAGGGATTAGCCCGAATCTGTTCGCTCCCTTGATAAGCAACAGCCCATCATGTTTCTCTGTTGTTGTGCTTCTCAAAGTATTAGACGGTGCCTCGGTGACAGTGCACGTGCAGAATGAAGGGACACTTTGTCATTAAGAGCGCGTCATCCCTTCAGATTCAACAAATGTCTAATTCCCTAAGCTGTTTTTCTTTTTTCTCTCTCTCTCTCTCCTTTTTCTTTTTTTTTTTTTTTTTTTTGCTTTTGTGTGGTTCAAAACTTAAAAGAACGACTTCGAATGCAGGGCGACAATGGATTAAGAGTGCTTCTATTGTTCTGTCATTTTAAATCCTTCCGTCCTATGTTACGTGAAGTACCTTTAAGCGGTGAAGAACTTTTCATTTTTAGAGGGGAAAAAAAGAATCTTCTTTAAGGGGAAAAAATGGAAAGTTCTTTTAGAGAGCTTTGTTTCCCTTTCTCTCCCACGAGCACTGATTGGCCACTTTCAACGCGAGTGAGGGCCGTGTTTGCTTCGCCGAAGGAGTTTCTGGTTATTGAACTTAAATAACGGGGTTCTAAGTGCTCTCCTGGCTGATGGACCGATGGTCAAGGTGCCTTCTAATTCAGGGAGAGTTCTTAGCTCCCCTACAGCTTCAAATGAGAGCTGGAAACATGGGAAGGCTTTGTTCCCGCCGTGTGGGGGCAACAAGCATCCTTTAAAGAGAGGACAGCGACTTGAGAAATCTTTGGAGAGTCGCCATTTCATGTATGCCTTTAGCACGTGGGCCATCCGGCCGAGACGGGACACGGCAGTCAGCGCGAGCTGCTGCCGACTAGGAGCACTGTTAGCAGGGTGACCAGAAGCTGGTCTGCTTAGAGGAAAACTAGCTATTGATTGTTTCAAGATGCTTTCCCACTGCCCGGGGCTCCTTTCTTTCCTAGTGGGTTTTGAGAAGATACCTTGTTTACCTAACTTCTGCTCTGACGGAAATCCCACCATGGGTGGCTGGAATCAACGGAAATATAGGAGGTCTCGAGGCTGAATTCAGGACACCAGCCCGAGCTGAAGCCTTTCTTTGTCCACTCTGGGGAAACCCTTGTCCCAGCCTCCCTATCGCTCTTCTAAGCGTTCACTGGAGATCTCCACGGGGCGTCCACCGTGCCCTTGTCTGTGCTGGTTTCTCGGGTGTGTCCTGCTCTTTTCTCCCAAGGGAACGGGTTCGAGACACATCGTCCACAGCTATGGCCTCAGCCACTGAACCACGAAAATCCGATCCGCAACGGGATTGCCTTGTGTCCACAGACATAGGTGGCAGGAGTCTAGCGTAAAACTTGTTAGGGAGGGAACACAATTTACTACATAACAAAGAGTATCTCGTGCCTGTGCCTTCCCATAGGATGAAAATTGATTGATCATATCGCTTAATAAGATGCTTTCGGGTTCCAAAGACCTAGCCAACTTTATCGGAGGGCTGTGTGACTGATGCCATCGTCCTCAAGGAGAGGAACGTCAGACTCTGGGGCCCGCTGTGAGTGAAGGAAGGGTCAGCAAACTGCCCCCAAAGGACCAGGTGTGGTTGCTTTTGTTAGGGGCTGCTGGGTGGGTTCTGACTCGTAGGGAAACTTTTGAACCTCAGAACAAATCACGGCTGCGCCCCGCACCATCCTCCCAATTGTTGTTACGCCTCAGCCATCTTGATAGCCCTGGCACCAATCTGTCTCATCGAGAGGCTGCCTCTCTGTTGCTGCCCTTCTACTGTACCAAGCACGATGTCCTCTTCCAGGAAACAGGACCTGGAAAATGGCCAAGTAGTAAATAAATTAGGCTTGATGAGTCCAGTCAAAAAACTAAGGCTGATGTATAAGTACCTAAACAGCCATTCAAAATATAAGCATTCAGACACAGATAAAAAATTCTTAGCTCATGCATTGTCAGAGTACAGATAGTTGGCTAGTCCCGAATAACAGGAGCCTCCTAGTTGATAATTACAGGTCTTCACATCTCTGTAGCTAAGCTCTGCTCTCAAGTACCAATCCCACTTATTAAGCATTACCTGGAAAGCTGATTACAAAGACGGAGACTAGGTCATACTGTTGTTGTTTTTTTTGTAACATGGCCCACTTTCTCTGTGATTATCCAAAAAATAACGCCGGGGACTCAGCAATTCATTCTTAGCTCAAAATGTGGCTGCAATAATTAAAACAACTATTCCTACATAGTTGTTGTCATTGTTAAACTGAAAAAACCGAACTCGCAGCCATCAAGTCTGTGCTAACGCACACAGCAGCAGACCCCCACCCCTGTCGTATTGCTGGGTGCTGTCTAGTCGGTCCTGATGCACGGCAGCCTTGTGGACAGCAGAGGAAGATATGCCTCATTCAGTGTCCTCCTCCCAGGTGGTGCTGTGCTGGAGCCCCTGTGCCAATCCATCTCCTGGACAATCGCCCTCTTTTCACCAATCTTCTTCTCTACCACGTGCAAGGCCCTCCTCCAAGGACTGGTCTCTCCTGAAAATGTGGGCAGAGTATGCGATCTGAGGCCTCCCTACTCTGCTCCCGCAGGAGCATTCCGGTTGTACTTCTTCCAACACAGATCGCATCATTCTTCTAACAGAGCAGAATAGCCGGTATTCTTCCGCGACACCACAATTCAAGGGCATCAGTACTTCTTCGGTCTCCCTTATCTGTAGCTGAGCAAGTAATTCAGGAGTCTGGAACATGCAAAGAAGAGCACGGCGTCAGGACCGGAAGAAGACTCGTTCACAGCCTTCGCTATACAGATGACGCAACCCTGCTTACTGAAGGCAAAGAAGCCCTTACTCACTGATGTAGATCACAGACTGGCGTCTTCCGGGTGGATTACACTTCACTATGAAATACAAAAATCCTCACAACTGGACCAATAAGCAGCATCACACTTAATGGAGCGAAGATTGGAGTTGTCAAAGATTTCTTTTCACATGGATCATAATGGAGCCTCACGGAAACCGCAGGGAAGAAACTAAAGAAGGTATCGCAATGATGAAATATGGTTCAAAAAGATGTTCTTAGAGAGTTTAAAAAACAAAGATGTAATTTTGAGAAATTAAGGTGCACCTGATCCAAGTCATGGCATTTTCGATCATCTCGTCCTCAGCTGAAAGTTGGACAGTTCCATCTAAAGGTAGTAAGATGAAAGTGCTGTCGAGATGCAGATGAAACATTGGTTTGATTGGAACTCCGTTCTGAAAGCAGAAAGATGAGGTGCTGATGGCACCCAGAATGTGGGGAGGTGGCCCTTGCTTGCTTGATGAGGAGCATTTCCTGGAGCTGAGTCTTAAATCCCAATGGACTTGCTCACACCTGCCTGGGAAAGAGGTGAGGAGAGCGGAGGGACGCTGAGATTGTCTTAGTCACCTGAAAGCAAGAAGAGACATCTTTAGCCAGGTGTTTCTTCTTTCCTGCAGGCTTCCTGAACAAAACCTAAGGAACACCCTGCCCTCGACTTGATCCCCACTCATGACAACCCTGTGTGGGGTTTCTGAGACTGTAAATCTTCACAGGAGCAGACAGCCTCATCTTCCTCCCCCAGGGTAGCTAGTGAATTTGAACCACCAACCTTGAGCTTACCAGCCAAATGCCCCATCCATAGCACCAGCGGTCATCCTGGGAGATTCCCTAGGACCTTTAAATACCCTTTTCTACCATCTCTGAATGTGATGTCAGGGTCATGATAATAAAGAAAGTGAAATGACATTTTTTGGATCACCTTGAATAGGTCACCATGGGTCAGGTGCTCTACTAAGTACTTTACGTCCCATTTAATCTCAACAATGATTTAATAAGATGGGGAAGCAGCTCAAGTGAAACAAATGGATATTCCCAAAGTCACTGTCTCCCTCGAAAGCCCATGTTGTTGTTTTTTTAATTCTCACTATTTGAATCATTGTTGCTATTTGTCTGGGTGGTAACCACACAAAGAAATCCATTTTTCAGGTTCTTTTCAACTCAAGATATGGAGACATAGTGAGGCCCTGATGTGACTTTTGTTCTGATCTGCTGATTATAGGCTTTCTCCCAGCTACTAAGAGCAGGTGACTGCCATAACCCTTGAGGTGGTACAGAGGGCAAGCCTCCCTCCCGTCCTCGGGTGAAAATGTCATTTTGGTGCATACGGTTTATTTGTTGGGTGTTTTGTTATAATAATCCAATGACCTTAAAAATGCCTCAAATAATCTTTGACCCAGTGTTTCTACTTAATCAAAAATGAGTGCAAAGACTGAACAGCAAGGTGTTGGTTGGATAGTTAGCTAATGAAGCAGTCATCAAGATTCTGTTCAGTGAAGTAGGCTCTATTTCTACATGGTCACCACCACCTCTTATTCATTTGTTGTACGGCGGCCTCTTGTGCGATGCTGGCCTCTTGTGCGATGAAGTATGGCCCCCATACTTCAAATACCAACAGGGTCACTCAGGGTGAACAGGTCTTAACAGAACTTCCAGGCAAAGAACAGATAAGGAAGAAGGAAGAGACTGTCCATTTGTGAGGGATTCGCCCCTAGGACCCTTCCGAATGGCAGCAGATCATTGCCTGGTACAGTGCCAGAAGCTGAGCCCCTCAGCTTGGAAAGCACCCACAATCCGACTGGAGAAGAGCTGCCCCCTCAGAGTAGCATCGGCCTTACTAATGTCGACGGTTCAAAGCTCCGAGGGCCTTCAGGTGCTCAGGACTCAAAGTGAGAAGGAACAGTGGCAAACATACATGAACAATCAGGATGTAGAGGGAAGACTCCTGCATCTAGGAAAATTGAACATTGGAAGGGAGAAAGGAGAAACCGATAGCAATGATCGACACATGACCATACACCCCTCTCCAGGGGGAAGAACAACAGAAAACATGGGGGGAAGGAGACAGCAGTCAGTGTGAGAGATGGAAATGAAAACAATGTACTCTCTATCAGGAGGTTATGAAGTTGATGGGGGAGGGAGGGGGGAAAGAGCTGATAGCAAGGGCTCAATAGAAAGTAAATGTCTAGAAAAGAATGAGGGCAACATATGTACAAACATGCCTGATTCAATTGATGCATGGATTATGATACGAGTTGTACGAGCCCCAATAAAATGATTTTTAAGTGGAATAAAGATCGAGACCCTAGGTATTAGTGAGCTGAAATAGACTGCTCTTGGACATGTTGAATGAGTCGTGCTGTTTATTATGCTGGGAATGACAAACCCATGAGGAATCGTGTAGCAGTCATTGTTTAAAAAAAGAAAGAAAAAGAGAGACCTTGTCAGGGCCTCGGGTGATATACCATGTGAGTGTGCTAAGTGTGGTCACCAAAGAGTGCCCAGCATCTCAGTGCTCCTGAATGTGGTGCCAGAGCCACAGTCTTCCCATCCAAGTTGTCTGATTTGGAATTTCGGCTCCACTTCATCCCAGCAACTTATTAGCTCAAACACCCATTAGTCATTGTTATGATCTTATCAGCCTTCTACCTCCTGGCAAATGCTCCCAGCGGAGTCCACTGTGTGGCGGAAGCATGCTATGGAGGGCCAACCCCATATGGCTGGAGCTGTGCCTGAGTTTGCCCATCCATAAGAGCAGCACCTCTCTCCAAGGAAGGACTGCTAGGTGTTCTGATGGATACTGGCTGAAGACGGCAGAGCAAGGACTACCTGCTGCTGCTGCTGCTGCTGCTGCTGCTGCTGCTGCTGCTGCTGCTGCTGCTGCTGCTGCTACTGGTATTGTCTAGCTTGTCGCATGAAGTCTGCACATATGTTCTTCTCCATTGGTCCTTGTGGGAGAAGAGGCAAGTTGAGAACACAGGTATACCCCTACCCAGCATGCCCAGCACTGGGTGGGTACCTCAGGGTCCTGCTGAGGAGCAGTGGGGATGAAAGGATACCCATCCACCTTTCTTTAAGCCTCTCAGCCTTCCTCAATGACTCGCTCCTCGGGCACTGGCCACTGCCACCCTGTCCTTCCACAATTGTCACCTGGCAGCTTAATAAGCATGTCGTAGACTGTGCTGCTGTGTCATTGGGGCAGCCACAGGGAGTGAATTTTATTTCATTTTTACCTTTGGAGAGAACAGCTGCAGACATGACTGCTGGAATTCTTTGGCCGGCACTTCTGTTTACCAAATGGGCGCCAGACTGGAGCACCTGAGCATCTGTACCCCCCTGCCCCCCCTCCCCCGCTCCCATGCTTATCTGTCTCCAAGGAAAGCTCCCTGGGTCCTAACTCCTGGCTTTCGGAAGCTCTGGTGCGCTAGGAGCAGGAAGAGGGAAGGGGATGCTCTCCCTCGTCTCTGCTGGGTGTTGGAACACCACTGCCATCAAGTCCGTTCCGACTCACAGGAGCCCTGTGGGGCAGAATAGAACCGCCCTGTGGGTTGCCAAGGCTGTAAGTCTTCACGAAGCAGACTTCCTGGTCGTTCTCCCACAGGGAGGCTGGTGAGTTCGAACTACTGACCTTTCAGGTAGCAGACAAGCACTCCATCACTGTCCCTAGGCGGGCGTGCCTGCCGGCCTCAGATGTAGACAGCGGCACTGCTGACACAGTGGCCCTTCTTCCAGACAGGCTTTTGCGGGAAGAAGAAACCTTTTTTTTTTCTGCCAAGCACCGTTTGGATACTTAAAACATCTTTCATGAGCCATGCTAGGCAAAGGTTTCGTTTACTCACCCCTAGCGTGATCGCTGGAACTGCTGCTCTTTGGTGAGGCGTGTGATGTGAGCTGGGATCGAAGATTTCACGGGCCATATATGTTCCGAGGGCTGGATGTTTCCCACTCCTGCTTTATAGGCTGTCCCAATACTCATAGGAGCCCCACAGGGCTGGAATCCCCCGGCCACATGGCCAAAGTGAGTGAGCAAGGACTGACCCTGGAACATGCTGCATGGCAAGAGGATAGCCCGGCTCCAAGGAAGATGCCACGTCACGTTCCAAGTCAAATGCCACTGCCCCTACCCCTCAAAGGGGAGGTGGGCTCAGGGGCCAGAGCGGAGTGGGGCCTCCCCCAAGCCACGAAGCACCTTAGGGTCACACAGGACAAAGTGTCTTTGATGGGGTGCAGCCCTGGACCAGAGCAGACTGGGGAGCATTTCAGTACTCGGCAGCCCTCTCAACTGGGCACAGGTAGCCATAAAATGGGGGGTTCCAACTGAACCCTACAGCTTGTGAGTGCTTTGAAGTCTTAATTCTGATTGAGTGGGGTCGCCCGGCCAGCACAGAGTTCCTGTGAGAGATGCTGAACGAGAAGAGGGCCCACATCCCCACCTCGCAGCCAATGTGCTAGGCAACCCGTGGCTGCTGATGGCACAAGGACACCTCCTCTTGCTGAAGGATGGGGAGAGACACAGGTGCCCATGACCTGGACTGCCATTCCGAGCCCAGGCTTCCTGCCTGGGTGGGAGCTGGGCTTCTAGGAAGGATCCAGCAGGGCTGAGATTAGGTGGGTGAGAGACAAGGTCCAGCCCAGGGGCCTCTGCTGCCTGCCAGCAGCTGTCTGCTGTGAGCATCGGAGCCGATGGTGCGAGCCCTTGTTCTGCCCAGGTCAACAGGGTGGTGACGTGAAAGCCTGTCTTTGCAGTAACGGTTGATTGTTTATAGCGGTGTTTTCTAAGAGGCCCAAATGAGAAGTCATGCTCATGCAAGCAGGAAGTAATCTCTCGCCAGATAAAACCCATGGTGACATGTGAATGCATTGTGGGGTTTTTTTTCTTTTGGTTTTAAGACAAAACGCTGTTTCAAGTGAAACATCCGGATTTTCTACTTTAGCATCCCCTGGAAAATTCTGGTAACTTCCCTGTAGAGGCAGCGCCTTGGTGGAAGACTCAAGGGCGGAGCCGGAGGGGAAACACCCCGGTTTGCTTTCCTTCATGACTGATTCCGTCTTCTTCGCATGTCCATCCCTCGGGAGCAGTCACCCAGGGAGGTGTGAGTCATCCCGAGACTCTGCTACCTGTAGAAGCCGCAGCTGCCTTCACACCACAGCGGAGGCTGAGATATGAAGAATTACCCCCTTCAAACAAGTGTGAAAGGAATGTACGATTATATGTAACAGATTCCATGAGCGAAAAAAAGAAGCACGCCGTGTCCAGGCTTCCCTGGCTGAAACAGCCTTCATCTTATTGTGCTTCACGGGTACTGCTCTTGGGAGGGGCCACCCAGGGGGCCTGACTCATGGCGACCCTCTGTACCCCAGAAAGAGACGCTGCCCGGTCCTGCGCCGTCCTCACAATTGTTCTAGCGAGGGGGAACCCAAAAGTAAAATGGAATTTTTTCAAAAACTATGTATTTATTTTTTACAAAACAACCTTATCACCTTCAAAGTACTCTCCATGATACTTAATATATTGGTCAAATCTGCACTTCCAGTCTCAGAAACGTCTTTCAAACTCGTCTATTTAGATGGCTGACAGCACCTCCCTGGGTGCTTCCAAGTGTAGGCCATGCACGAGGGAAGCCAATGGCCACAGTGAGAGGAAGCTCAAGTAACCTAATATAGAGATCCACGTGGTGGTGAGAAAGTGAGACTTCTTGATAAACGTCAGCCCACCTTGCTGCCATCGGCATTAGTAAACCATCTCAAAGTAAATCCACTGGCCTAGTCAAGCAGCTAAATCAGCGGTTCTCAACCTGTGGGTCTCGACCCCTTTGGGGGTCAAATGACCCTTTCACAGGGGTTGCCTGGTTCATAACTGGCAAAATTATAATTATGAAGTAGGAACAATAATAATTTTATGGTTGGGGTCACCACAACATGAGGACCTGTATTAAAGGGTCACGGCCTTAGGAGATAGAGAACCACTGAGCTAGATGATTACAGTTTCACCAGCATCTTTATGACTAATCACCTTTCAGTCGTTATTCAGTGGCCGTCAAGTCCGGCTCTACTCATAGCCTCCCTCTGTGTAAGCAGAATGAAGCTTTGCCTGACCTTGCACCGTGCACACCAGCGATGGTTGTGGTGACTCCATTGTGGCAGCCAGTGTCCATCTATCTTCTTCATGAAGGTGCTCCCCCTTTCACTGGCACCCTTCTCTACCAAGCATGATGTCCTCCTCCCAGGCATGTCCCACCTGAGAGCCCATCTAAGTGAAATGAAGCCTCCTCGTCCTTGCTTTCCAAGGAGCATGCTGGCTGTACTTTTTCCAAGACAAATTTGTTAGTTCTTCTGGAGTCCGGGACTTAGTTAATATTCTCTCCTTTCACCTCAGTTCCTCTGCCGTCTTCCTTGGTCACCGTCTGGCTTTCACATGCAGAGGAGGCGGCTGAAAATACCCTAAGCCAGAACCACCCAGCCCAGCAGTTTCTAACCCCCCACAACTGTGACATAATGTCTATTTGATTGTTGTGGGGTAATTGGTTGTGTAGTAAGAGATAACTGATACGCACAAACTGGTCTTATTTTCCTGCTAACATTCCTGCTGGGTCCTCTGTGAGCTCTCTAAGACGTGGCTCAAACATGTCCTCCTCTGTGGAAAGTTCTCCGACCTCTTTGGGCAAACCCAGCTTTTCCTCTCCCGTTTCTTGCACGCACCTTGTCTATCTATCGTCCAACGCGCGGCCATGGATGACAAGGAGAAACGTGCTCTGGTGGCAGATGCTCTCCTCTGGCGCCCAGGCCTCTCGGGATGTTGTTCTAACCGGGGATCCAAGACAGTTGGATGAATGAAAAGCACGCGCCGGAACTTAGGAAAATCTTCAGCCGGACACATTAGAAGCCAGTGATGTATCCAAGGCATGTTTAACTGGGAAGACCTTGCAAGGGTGTAGAAGCAGCACAAGCTAGCGCCTGGTTTTAATCCCATTCTTAACAGTGGAGTAACGCTAATTGGCTGCTGTTTCGGAAAGGAATTAGAGAGCCAAGGAAGCGCTTCTGAAGGCAATTGGAACTTTTTAACTTGAGCTGGGTGGTTATTATCTAATGCCACCCCGCCTGCAGGCACAGCGCCTTGAATTGCCTGATCTTGCCTAATGGTACATCGTCGCGTGTGAACGTCCTTGTTTCTAAATAAGAGTTGGCCACCATGAAGCTTATCGCTTAATTAAGAAAGACTCCCTTTATTTTGATTTTCTTTGTTTGTTTTTCCTCAGTCAGTATAGAGTCTGCCAAATCGGGTCAGTAAGTTCCTCTGGTCTCCCCGGTCAGTCACACAGGTAGCAGGGCTCTGAGGTAGGGACGTGAGGGGACGATGGCATGGAAAATTGGAGGAGAGTTGTTCATCACCCCTTAGACCTGCGTCAGCCATGTGATCAGTAGCATCAGCCCTCGGAGCTTTGGTTTGGTTTGGTGGATTGTGGTTGGCGCACCTACATCCCCGGGCCCTACCACTCCCATCAGAGCTGCCTGTTTCCTGAAGCCTGACCCTGACCTCTGCCCTCCCCAACACTGCATAGGAAGAGCCTGCGTAACAAAGATGTGATTGTAGTGGTGCTGTTGTGCTTTCGTTTCCAAGTCAAGGTCACCTTGCTCTTTCCTTGCGTTGGTGGAAGACAGCCACCATGGTGCGAGAACTCTCCATTCTCTGCCATAGGCGTGGCTTGACGCCTTCAGTGAGCTCCTCCCCCTGCGTGGCCCTCCCCCACTGAGAAGCAGGAATCCCAAGATAAGTAGCCTTTCCTCATCCTCCAGTAGGACAACCAGTCACCCAGATGCCTCTGGTAAGACTGAACACCTGTTGCCCTAAGCAATAATCAGCTCGTTTCTATCGCCTCTCTCACTCGTCCTCCTCCTGCCCTGGCATTTGTTGGAGTCACCCTGCGAATAAATGATTTGCACCCAAATCCTTGTTTGGGGCCCTGCTTCTGGGAGACTCCAAACAAAGAGAGCTGGTTGGATTTCCTCTTCCCTAGTCTCTGCTCACAGTTAAGATGTCGTACAATGGGTGCAAGGCTGATGGACTGATAGGAGTTTGTATGTTTGGGTTGGAACAAACACCGTCCGTCTGGGGAGAAATACAACCCTAATGTTCCATAGACGTAAAGGTGGTAAAACTGACTTCATCTCAATTACATGGGTCAGGGTATTGTGAGGAAGCAGTCCCTGCTGAAGGACATCGAGTGTGGTAGCGGGTCGGTGGACACTGTCCAGAGAGTTGGTTTGCTGCGCCAGGCACGTCTTCTTTGAGTGTGTCGTCAACTTGACTTGAATGGCCATGCTCATGTCTCCCTTTGTTATGTAAATAGGCTTTGCTGTTTTGTGGAGGCCGCTTTGCACTCTGCATGGACTGCTGAGCTGGCTCTGATGGGTTTCTCTAGGGGGCGTTTTGTAGGAAATAAATGCAAAACCGTGAGCTCTTTAAATTCTTGAGGGGTGTTGGCTTTTGTCTTGATAAACTGAGGGGCATTTTTTATTCATATGAGAGGGTGCTAGTTGGATTGTGTGTGTATGTATGTTTTCTCAGAGATGGAGCGTGCACAGCACCAATCTTAGAATGTGAAATATGAATTTAGATGGCATTTTGAGGAAACTGATAAACATGCCGTTCCACAATTGGACTTACCTTGCCTGTGAAAATCCTTTTGCAGTCCATAAAGGATATGGTACAATTGGAAATTATAGAGATAAGTCGACTAGATCTAATGGAATATTAAAAATACACAACATACCAATGAGAGTAATTTTCTTCTGCAAGAGTTTCCATTTAAAAAAAATGCTCTCAGGAAATGAGCGGTATCTTGCTAGCTCACAGTAACCCTTGAAATCCAGAAATGGGAGAAGGGCCGTCAGAATTCTGAGTCCTGTCTGGACTCCTCTTCCAGCAGGAAGTGACTTGGTGGGACAAGGCTGCCTTCCCAACCAATGACCCACCTCCAACCTGGGCACCGCTGGTTTTCCCTCACCTCTAGGTAGAACTGGCCTGTCTCACCCAGAGGTCATGCTTCTTTCCACTGTGTGGTGCTGAGGGTGAGTTTGAGAAAGTGGACTCGTGTGGGGGCCTTAGGGGAGAAAATTTTAGTACAGAACCCTGAGGGAGAATGGTTGCACCTATTAAAGGTCTTTCAGGGATTCAAAGGCATGGGTCCGTGGTTCCCAAGGTATGAAATTCTGTAGTCACGATCACCTGAAAACTGAGGGCATTGGGAGAAGGCCCCTAGCTTTTTGTTTGTCAAGTATGGATGCCCCCCCTCACCCCCACCCAAGAAGGCAAAGAATTACAGTCTTTAAAAAACCCACTGGGGCAGTTCTACACTGGCTTATAGGGTCGCTCTGAGGCAGAGTTGAGTGGATGGCAGTGAGTTGTGTTGAGATTTGTTGAGTTACAGGACAGAGTGGAACTGCTCCCGGGGGGTTCCAAGGCTGTCGATATTCCCAGGAGCATATGGCCTCAGCTCTCTCCCACAGAGTCACTGCTGAGTTCACTGATGACCCCACTGTGTCACCAGGACCCTAGGTCTGCATGCAGTGGATTTGCTGCCAAGGTCTCTTCTAAGTGACTGAGTGTGTGCATGATTATAACGCAGGACACTGTGAAGCATCCATGACAAAATGCACTTGCATGCCATTTCCCAATTAAGTCAAGCTCTTTCCTCCACGTCAAACACAGAAGTACCATCAGTTGTAGGGCCCTGGCGAGAGCCAACCGGCAATCATCAACAGTCGGGACTGATTCTTGTTTCAGGTGTCTACTTGCATTTGGCCTTACTAGAGACAGAATTGAATGGGGTGGGGTAGGGTGTGGGGAGGGGGAGTTCTTATAGTCAGGATTGAAACCAGAGGGAAAAAGAGTCTGGTTCGGAGTCACTGGGGTCAGTGACTAGAAAACTGTCCCAACTGTCAGAGATTTCAGTGCGAAAAAGCAGTGTAAAATTTCTCAAATGCTTTCAACTTCTCCGTGTCGCAACGGAGATGGTACCAAAGTACGAGAACCAACATAATAAATAGATCTTCCCCACAAAGAAAAACCCAGAACACATGGTTGCGTGCCTAAGGAACTGAAATCAAACAAATTAATAAGTCCCTTGGAATCTTCTATATTCCGGTGGTGTTCCGGAGCCTTCCAGGATCACCCATCTATGTGAGATGAAACAGACGAGCCAGACAGGGAAAGGAATGCTTGGGCGTGACGTTATCTGGTTATCCATGGTCTTTGTAGTCAGTGAGTCAGTTTTGTTTCTCTTCCAACCAGAAACTATATTCCTGATTTGCACCTGGCAGCTTACCGTGTAATATACTTGTGTATACGCCGAGTTTTTCAGCACATTTTTCATGCGGTTTTTGTGGTGAAATCAGATGCTGATCTTTGGGCCGGCTCGTACTCGAATATATACAATCACTCAAAAACGTTGGTTGTGCAAGTGGCAGCCTAAGAGTGTTTGGTTGGTTCTTCTTTGCCATCGACGTGTGTAAGGAAAGAGGATGTCCCCAGAGAGTGGACTCAGAAAAGGGGGGTAGAGCATGTCCTCTAAGCAGTCCCTGCTGTTTGGAATTATTCACAGTGACTCTAGATTGTGGCCTGTCTCTGACTCATAGAGACTCTCTCTCTGCGCAGCAGAATGACGCGCTACCTGGTCCTGCGCCCTCCTCACAATTGTTGTTGTGATGAGCCCACTGTTGTAGCCACTGTCCCAATCGATCCTTCTTGTCTAGCATCTGCCAATGTTTTACTGCCCTTCTGTTTTGCCAAGTGTGATGTCCTTTCCCAGGAACTAGTCTCCCGCGACAACATGTCCAAGGTACACGCAATGATGTCTAAGTCACAGCCATTCAGCACTGAGCCTGTCTAGGGACTGTGTCAGCTCTGAAGTCCTCTTCTCTGGAGAACGGGGACCGTGCTCTGACTTGGAGGTCTTGAGACAAGCTTCGGGTCCCCCTCTCTTTGGGAGCACTCCCCTGGTTTCCAGCCCCCACATATAGTGCCAACATCATAGGACGCTCCCGTGTCAGGCAGAACCAAGAGCCAGAGATCTGATTTTTATTTCACATTTTCCAAATGGAACTAAACTTGGTAGACAGCAATTTATGGGAAACAGTTCTTCATATTATGAGTTATAGACTGGCTCAGAGGAGAGTTAGATCTCATTCTAAATATGAGCTTTCAACGTGAGAACTTGCTCACTCATGTTGGTGGGGGCAGCTGGCTAGACCTGTCTCCTTCATATTTATAGCGGCATCGGTCAGCAGATAAATGTTCAGCACTTACCCTCTTCCAGGCAGTCTTCGGAGTTGAGCGTGCAGTAAAAAGTAAGCCAGTGCCGGCCCCTGCTGGTTTACACACCAATAGACAGGAGGAGGCCAGGGACAGGGGTGGGAACAGGGAGCGGGGAGAGAAAAATGGAGGGGGAGAAAAAGAACTACATATATAGAGGGCTTAATAGGATATTGTTGTTGATTTCATTTCTTGAGAAAAGCTGGATATATATATCCTTAAAAACCAAGCAACAATAAAAAATCCTTCCTGTTTCCTTATCCCTCAAATCTAAAAGTAATTTGAGTGGTTGTGGGGGGTGGGGAAGAGAAATTAATATTGAAATGGACTTGAAGCCTTCAATAACAGACAAGTTCACTGCAAACAAACAAAACAAGCAAGAGCTTGGCGGAGAAGACAGGAGACAAGAAATTGCAAATGCTCCGAGTGTCACCGGTGACAAATTGAGGGTGACTTTGGAGCATACAAGAGATGGGTCGTCTTCTAGCGAGGAGCATCCCGGAAGGCTTCCGGGAGATGGGCTTTGATGTTTGCAGTCTGAAGGTTGTTGACTAGGAAAAGAGGTGAAACTAAAGAGGTGGGAGCAAAAAGATCCGAGGCAGAAGACCCAGTGAATATAAGGAGCTGCTAGCATAGCTGAAGGCCTGAAAGAAATCTACATACGATTATCTTTCCCAGTCAAGAGTCTAGTAATTCTGCGAAGAGTAAGATAAAGTGATGTCTTAGACCCCAGGAAGATTCTCTAGGGTCTCTATTGGCTGGACCTTTCACGGGACACCCCCAACTCTGGTACAAAAGGGTGCTCAGGAGGGAATGACCGGAAGACATCCTTCACACCTGGAACTGAGCTCACCTCTGTGGCTCAAAACGTTCAGCCAAACAATAGACAGTCCTATAAGCAGAACAATAACACCAGGAGGTACATTGTCCTTAGAAGAATCAGCCATTCGAAACCAAGAGACATGCACTTGTCCAGAGATACAGCTCAGGAGGCAGGAGGGGACAGGGGAAAACAAAGAAGAGAAATGGCAAGAGAGTGGTTACATTGTGGGGACTGAGAATCTTGGTGGTAAGGGGTCCGGGGACAGCCTGTCACCACAGCCAAAAACAGAGACCGGGTTGATTTGAGAAATTCTTAAGTTAATTCCTGCAAGCGCTGGCAGCAGGAAACGGTTGGGTTTCTATCTCTGGACTGCTTCAGAGTTCAGTCCCAATCCAGCAATGCTGTTCCAGGAGGCGAGTAGCAGGTTTTCACAAAGACCAAAGAACAAAAGGGAGCAAGATTCACAGGCAAGAGTTTTCTTTTCCTCTAGGGATTATTAAACTATCAATTAATGTCTTCATTACTTCAGGGGCTGTCAGACCATACCCATTTAGATTTCGGGCTTCATTTATTATGTAAATGCCCCTGCCTCCCCTATATCCCATCCTTGAATAATTAACAAGTGTAAAAGGAATTTTTACTATTGAGAAAGGCACTGTTGTATCCCAGGTTCTTTATGTCACACACTAAATCTCAACTGACTAGATCCCAAACTATGTTACATTTCCAGGCCACTCTCTATCATGAAATCATTAAATAAAATGTGTGTGCACTGTGCAATGGAAAACCAATTTTCTCTATAAAATTAAACTTAAATTACAATAAAAATTAGATTAGTAAATAGATGATAGATAGATAAATAGATAGACGGACAGGATAGATGATATGCAGAGGCAGGTAGGTAGATAGATTAATTGATAGGTAGATAGATAAATAGGTGGATAGATGGATGCATGAGAGAGAGAGAGAGGGGAGAGATTGGGATAAGAATTCTGAGGAGATCCCATGGAAGCAGATTTCTCTTCAACCTGAAATTCTCTCCAGGACAGTTCAAGAATGTGGATTGGCCAAAAGAGGTTCCTTTACAGATTGTTAATCAATCAAAATGTACAATTTATAGAGTAGTTGTAGCTTGTGTAGACTGTGCTTCAGTCATAAGTCAACCCCCTAATCTCAGACATCACCCAACCAAGGTTCCTCCTTGAGTGTGCTCTGGAAGCGCCAGTCCCTCCCTGGGGGGAGACTGGCTTCCAGTAGAATGCCTGGCCTCCTTAGGGAGTGTGGCAGGAGAAGAAATCAAAATCCCTAAGGAACTAACACCAGCTCTTAATGGCTTCCACCTGCAAGTGAAGCATTGCATCTCATTGGCTAAACCTAGTCATTTGGCCCCACCTAATATAGGGTTGCTATATAGCGTGGCGCTTGACTCAATGGCAGTGGGAGAGTGAAGTAAAAGGTGGGTGTAAGAACTGATAGCTTGGCAGGCAGCTGCTACATTGCACGGGATTCTGAGGGCCAATGCAAACAGGTTGAGAGGCATGAAGATACGTGCGAAGGAGAAAGATGGTTGCCGGGAATCCACACTGAGGTGATGAGGAACAAGGACAGATGTGAGTGATGGAAGTGGACAATCAGGGTAAAGAGCAGAAGTAATAATAGGAGGGGGCTTCAGAAATCTGTGGAGACACGCAACTCAAGGATCATGGCATTTTCCCACAAGCAGGTGGTCGCCCCTCATAGCTAACACATAGAATGCATCCGTGCTGGACACTGGGCTTTCCATAGAGTGGCTCTCTGACTTCTCACAACAACCTTTTGGGGCAAATGCAGTGATAATTCCCATTTCCCAGTGGAGGGAGCTGAAGAATGATGGCCACAGGTTGAGCTGTGACGTGACTAAGCCCAGGCCCTGGGGTGACATTGGCGTTAGAATTTTTGACCCCAGGCACCAGTGCTCAGAGCCACTTCACATGGCCCTGGCTCTTCAGTCATAGCCTAGAAGTCTGGGGAGTATGTAGTGAGCAAGTAGGATGGTGTTTTCAAGGGGCCGAGATGTTGGGAACCCGAGTCTTTTAGTTGGGTTAGGAACAGTCATTACATCCAATGGGAAGAGAAGAGCCAGGAATCTTGCCTTGCCAATCAGTCAAACGGCAGAACTTTGGGGTACAGAGCTGAGAGTTCGATCATGAAGTGGGATTCCTGGGCTCCACCTCTTGAGCCCTGTGGTGACAATGCGCTCGTATAAGGCACAATATGACATACAGACACCAAACAACGGCACCTTCAGAAGAACAGCTGAGTGGCCTCACTACTAATCCAGATGCATTGAAAAAGCTAATAACTTCCCCCAGAAAGCCAAACACTTAAATTAAAATGAATTTTGTATCACACTTTTACATTCCTCATTTGAAGGAATTTCAGCAAGCTAACGGAGAGAGAAAATTAGCCACTTTAACTCTAATACCTTGGATATTAGACTAATCCAGTTGCGAGTTTATAGACCCTTTGATCAGGAGCCAGAGACGTTGCCTAGAAAATGAATTGAAGCTCTTCCTAAACTGCCTGGGAATGGCCGTGTAAAGATACCCACTCCGTGAATTTAAAAGATTGGAGGCAAGAGATGAAGGACAGTCACGGTGGGAAAGGAAGGGGGAGGCACTAACACAAGATGCATTGAGAGAAGGATGTACTGGTGAGATGGGGACAGGGGAGAGGCAAGAACAAGAACACCTAAAAAGCAATATAGGAGGAAGTTAGCTTTTAGCGACTTTCTCACTTGAGCTCCAGGGCAAAGGAAGAAATGCAAATTGGCAGAAACCAGAGACCGAGCTTTCTGCTGACAGTGAAGTTCGACAAAGATGAAGAAATCATCTAAAATCAAACCAAACAATCCAACTGCTGAAATACTTGGTATCTCTATCTAAGCGGTGGTGAATCAGGTACATAGCAACAGTGGGCTGGGAGGGGGTGGGGTTGTCCCGGAGACAGTAGCCTTGGAGACCATGAAAACATGTCTAAACACCAACAATCCTCTGGGCCCACCCGAGAATGTTGTACAGGGCTAATGAGTCTGGTGACTGACTACCACCCAGCGATGCCTTGGAGTAGAAACCTAGTGATCCACTTCCTGACATCAGTCACTGAGCCACTGAAAAGCCTACAGATCACAGTTCGACTCAGCAGGTCTCCAGGAGTTGGGGTCACGATGAATTTGGGGGACAGTGTGATTCCGTTTCAAAAGCTCAGCCTGCCACGTGGAAACCGGGGTTCAGTTCATGCCCGTGTACCCACTCGACCAGGTATCCGAGGATGATGGCGGGCTGCTACGATGCCAAGGCTCGGGCATCCGAACAATTGTGAGGAAGGGCCAGGACCGTGCACTGTTCCCTCCTGCTGTGCATGGAATTGCTACAGATCGGAACCGACTGGATGGCGACGCCTGACAACCACCACCTCCTCAACCGGATGTGGAACAGGTTTCAGCAGACATCCCAGCCCAAGAGGAACCAGGAAGAGTGGCGATCTACTTCCGGAAACCAGCCAATGAAAGACCACGATGGATCCTCACTTCCGATCCACCACCACCACGCCCCTCCCCCCCTCTCCCATACTGAAGATGGTGCGAGACTGGGCAGAATTTCTCTCCACTGCGTAAGGAGGCACCAGCAGTCTTCACACCGGCCAACCAGGGCTGCAGTCACCCCAGCAGCTGCTGAAGGATGCCATTAGAGCCAGACCCCGATGTGCACCTCGTTCTTCGCAAGCCTGCCCGCTCGCCACTGGAGTGCTGATTTGGATGACGGCTTCACGGCCTGTCACATGCTACTGGAAGTGTTTCATGACATGTCCACAGGGACGTGGGCTCATCGTTTGGAGAGCTGGATGGGGACTAGGCGACATGGACGGCTGACCTGAGTGACCCTGGGGGTGGGGGATGCTGAGGGCAGGACGTCATGAAGACCAGGCTCTGTGCACCGTTCACAGAGCTGGTGCCCAGTCAGAAAACCTCACACAGGGAGAAAAGAGCCGCTTCCCCAAGAGGAGGCCTTAACCAAGAATATCTCCTCCTTCGGTTTCAACCACTTGTCTCATCAAGTTCATAGTTTGGCTTTTGGTTTGGTTGTGTTGGGTTGTTTTTTGTTTATTTTTAAGTTTCTGCTTTCTAATATTTACTCGTATCTGTGTAATACCTATTGGGAAAATTGACTTAATAGGCTTTTTGGGGGGTCACCCACTTGCTTTTTTGTTGGGAATCATCTTTCAGTGGGAAGCACCACATCAACTGTGTACATGGGAAGCCAGTATCCTACCCAAAACACATGAAATGTCAATGGCCCTGTGGGGTAATGGTTTCTCATCCTGTTCCCAGCCTGCAGGCTCTATACATCTATGAAAAGATGTCCGCCCCAGGTCCCTTCCCTCCCGGTAGCACGACCCTCAGAGGAACAAACCCAAGTGTGCTTGGCAATCCATGGCAGAGCTGCCCATGGCCACCGCCAAGTTTTTTTCTGCATCTTCTGGGAAGGCCACAGTCATCTCTCCAGGTTCATTATAACATAGCACATCAGCACGCACAGATCCTGGTACTCTGAGAGGCATGCCTTATTTACTTGACAGCACACATCTGTTCACCTCAGGGCAGTGCACCTTACGGACCGTCAGAGGTTGAGTCTGGGTCGCAAAGCCTCCTGGGGAAGAATGTCTCAGAGCACCATCTGCCCCTGTGGGTTTTCTCCTTTTAATAATTCAGTGGGTGCCAATGAGACCTGGTCTCTATTATAGACTTGAAGCCAGCAATACTTCATTTTTAAAAATGTAGCCAGTTTCGAGTTACAGGAGCAGAGAAAATGGGCTGCGGCCCATAAATGTCTGGTTTTATGCCATTCTATAAATGAAAATGGAAAGGGGTGGGGAAGAAGCGGAGTGCACGAGGTCGTAAACACCTGTGGGCTCCCTCCCTGTCAGCAGGTGGACAGTGTGGAGCCCACAGGCCCCGGGGCCGTTTCGATCTGACCGCCTCCCGATTCAGGAGGCAACAAGTGCTGTGCTTTCATCCAGAACGCCCAGAAGGCACCTGCCCTCCACCTGTAGGTTCACCTCTCTCTGTCCCCAAACCATAACCCACTGCCATCTATTGGATGCTTGCCCAAGGTGACCTTAGATAGGGCTTCAAAGACTGTAAACTCTTAGAGGAGCCTCTTCTTCTAACGGAGTGATTGGTGGGCTTGAACCAAGACCAACCCCATCTTACACCAGGATTCTATTCCCTCAGCCCCAACGACTTGCACAATGGTTTCCCCAGCACTTTAGGGGGAGTCCTAGGGGTTACATGCTGGGCTGGTATCCTCAAGGTCAGAAGTTTGAAGCCACCATCCGCTTTCAGGAGCATGACAGGGCTTTCTACACCCCAAGAGTCACAGTCTCAGAAACCTACAGAGGCAGTTCTCCTCTAGCCCATCGACGTCAACTTGATGGCAGTGACTTTGGTTGGAGTCGTAATGCTTTAGGGCTCAACCCCCAGAGCTCGCCACCTAGTGGCTCATCTTATCATCTTCAGGGGTCCAGTGAGTTAAGCATCAGGATGCTAACCAAAAGGTCGGTGGTTTGAATCCACCAGCTGCTCAGTGGGACAGAGGTGTGGCAGTCTGCTCCTCCACAAGATTTGCAGCCTACGAACCCCAATGGGCTGGTTCCACTCTGTCCTGTAGGGTCTCTCTGAGTTGGAATCAACTGGAACTTAAGAGCAGTGGGATGGGTTTGGGGTTTATAGCAGCACGGAGCACCTTTAGGACTCAGGACTCACATGACAAGGGTCACAGGTTCAACCCCCGCCCCACCCACACCAGTGATGCTGTGGAAGGCAGGCCGTCCAAGCACCTTCCCTTCCAGGTTACCCAGCTCTGGGGAGCAGCCACATCTCCAAGGAGAATGAAGCAGTCAGAGCTCCTCCTGACAGGACCCAGAATAAAGAGCCCCCTCGTCTGACCCCGTCCAAAGGGAGGGTCTCCGCCGCCGCCAAAGGCAGCAGCATAATTGGCACCTTCTGACCAGTCTCCTCAGATCGCAGCTCTTCATCACGCAGCCTGCAGCCCCGCCACAGGAGCAGATGTTCTGTCTGCTGTCTGAATTATTGCAACCGAGACCTGAAGAGGTGAAGTGTTACCATCACCTGGCCTGACCTTACCATTTAGTAGATTTGTTTTCATGGAGATGCTCATGGATTTGCATCATGTGCAGTTAAGACAATGAATAATGCATTGGTGAGAATAAATCAGCATATCATATACATGAGTAATACGCTCAGACCAAGTACGGTGAAGGTGCAGGTGCACGTTTAGGTGTTTGTCCAAAAACAGATGAAAGGATGTTGAGCCACGTGGTGATACATCCTTTACAGTTGCAGGAAGGACCTCCCGCTGAGATCTGGAATGATGAGAAGACTTAGGAGTAAGCAAGGGTCTCCTCTCTCCTCTCCACTCCTCTCCTTGCGCGCGCTCTCTCTCTCTCTCTCTTACTAGTTGAGTGACCTTGGCAAAGCCCTTTGTCCTTTAGAATGTCAAGGTTATTCACCTAGAACCGGAGCCTCAACACTAGTCTTCCCAAGTTGTGGGATCACAGATGGTGAAACTCTGTGACTTGAAAAGTCTGCGGGTGCAAGGTGCAGCGGTTGGCAGACTATGGCATCTCTCTTGAAAGGAGTGTAGATTTGGGGGACTCTGGTCTTCTCGTCGGCAATGAGAAGTGGTGGGATGGGAGGCTCTGATGTGGGTGTGGTGGAATCAGACCATAATGTCCCTGGGCTGAGAACTTCTGTTTTCCAGACTCTGTTGAACAGTCCCAAGGAGGGTTCTGGTGGACTGTGTTTGGATTATTTGTCTTTCTCCCACCCAAATCTCACAACAGGACCGATAAACCCCATCATGATAAATGTAGAAATTAGTCAAATTGGCAAGGATTTCATTTTACTTGGATCCACAATCACTGCCCACTGAAGCAGCAGTCCGGAAATCAAACGACGTACTGCATGGGGCAAATCCACTGTAAATGGCCTCTTGTCTGTATTCCAAGCCAAAAATGTCACCTTGAGCACTAGCGTGAGCCTGAGCCAAGCCATTGTGTTTCTATTCTCCTCATCTGTGTGCAAGAGCTCAACAAGGACTACGGAAGAGGAAAGAACTGACGCATTCGAACGATGGCCACGAATATGGATTACAGCACACAGTGCCAGAAAAACTGAGCAGGTGTAGCTTGGCAAAAGTACAGCCAGAATGCTCCTGAGAGGTGAGGACAGTGAGATGTCATTAGCAAGTCCCTGAAGAAGGACATCGTGCTTGGTAAAAGAGAGGACCACTGACAAAGAGAAAGCCCCTTAGTGAGATGGATGGACACAGTGGCTACAACAATGGATTCAACACAGCAACACACGGTCCATTGTGCTTGGGATCATCGTGAGCTGAAAGCAAGCTCAAGTGCAGCTAACAACAAAGACAACAAATTCTCTGTCTATAAACTCCCATCATTCCCCAGCTGCTTCCTCTTGGCCTTTCAGCCCCTTAGCAAAAGCATACTGGGACAGCTGGCACTTACTATGCATCCTGTGGGCAGGCCAGCATGGACGCAGCCCACCTTGCTGCCCCACTGTGAGGTGGCATGGGTACCATTTGGTGGCTTGTTTTACAACCACAGTTCAGAGTGGTGAGACCAGGGTCCCAGAGCCATTCATTGGCACCACGGCATCTTGAATCAGTGACTCAGGTATGAGCCGAGGGTGACGCCTGGTCTCTCTCTCCCTCCCAACCTCTGCCAGCACGTGCCTCACCATTGCCTTAGCCCCTTGTCCAATCCCTGGGTCAGGAAGACTTCCTGGCAGCCCTGGTGGTGTCCTTTGAGCAGACAGACAGAGGGGCGCTTGTAAACAGGAAGATTCCGCCTAATCCCTTTAGCTGTAGTGCAGGAAGAGAAATATTGGATCGCTGCCCATAACATTCTATACGGAGCTGACCCTGGGCCTCCTGAGGCTGTTCCCTGATTTAAGATGCTGACAATAAACATGCCTGCCTCTGAGAATGTCTGGTGAGTGTTCGCTGAGACAGCACCGGCTGTAGGGCACAGTGCCCGTGGGCAGCCCTGTGCACACCCGCTCTTGATGCCGCTGCTGCTTTTAGGTGCTGTGAAGTTGGGTCTGACTCAGAGTGACCCTGTGTACAACACAAGGAAACTCCGCCCATGCCTGGGCCGTGCTCACAATTGTTCTCACATTTGAACCGGTTGTCGCAGCCACTGTGTCAGCCCATCCTGTTGAGGACCTTCCTCCTGTTCGCTGCCCCTCTGCTTTACCCAGCGTGGTGTCCTTTACCGGGACTGCCCTCTCCAGGGTGTGAGACCAAGTGTCCCCATCCTCGCCGTTAAGAAGCGGTCTGGCTGCGCTTCTTCTAAGACAGAGCTGCTGGTTCTTTTGGCGTCCATGGTACTTTCATTATTCTCCTTCTGCACCTCAATTCAGGGGCACCCACTCTTCCGCAGTCTTCCTTCTGCACTGTCCGACTTTCACAGGCATAGGACGGCATTGGAAATGCCATGGCTTGGGTCAGGGGCACCTTAGCCTTCTCATAACACTTCACTGTGCTATGGATCAAGTTGTATCCTCTCATCTCCTAACACTGTTACTCTCCTCATCAGGCTGATAAAGCAGCGGCCCAGTGAAATGCCTTTGAGTTTACAGAATCAGCATCTGACTGAAATGGAAGGAAACCAATGTGTCTTAAATAGAGCCCTGGTTTCACCACCCCTCTGACTCATGGTGACTCAGTGTGCCCTGCCCCATTCTAGGTCATCCAGCATGTCCTGGTTCATCCTTGAGGCAACTAGACCAATCCGTCTCACCAAGGGTCCCGCTGTCCCCTTATCTACCTCGCCAACCATGATGTCCTCCATCAGCAATGGATCTCTCCTGATGGCATGTCCAAAGGCAGTGAGCTGGACCATGTTCTGTTATGACCCATGAGATTTCCATTATTAGCTAACATTCAGGAGTAGACCAGCAAGCATTTCCTCTTAGGCAATCTTGGTCTTACTCTTACCCAGTCTTCTCTTCTTCCTAGTCTATGTAAGCGCCACTGAAACCCATCCACCATGGGTGATACGCTTAGCGTTTGAAATGCTGGTGGCTTATGTTTCAGCGAGGAGCCCTGCTCACATAGTGGATTACTCATTGGGCTGATAACCCCAAAGTCGGCAGTTCAAAACCACCAACTACTCCACGGGATAAAGATGAGGCTTTCTACTCTTGCAGAGAGTAATAGTCTCAGAAGCCAGCAGGGGCAGTTCTACCCTGTCCTCTAGGGTCACTGTGAGTCAGAATTGACTCCTTGGAAGTTCGTGATTGAGTTTAGCTTTCATCATCATACTATAGTATGAAACTCTGGGCCATGGCTGGTTACTTATCTCTTTCTAATCCTTTAATCACTCAGTCCCCAACTTATGATGGGGTTCCACCCTGACAATTCTGTCCTAAGATGGTTCTGATATAAGTTAAATACCTCTCTTTATTTCCTTTTCCATTTCATAATTATTGCCTTTTATGATTGGTGTCTTTATGTATCTGATCTTTGTCTGTCTCTGAGATTGGAGTATTACTTATACCCTTACAGACATGATGATACTAGCAAAAGATGCCCTGCAATTTCACTGGCAGCACATGTTACTAAAGACTAGCTGTACCCCCCCAAAAAAAAAACCAGTCATAACTGTGGGTCATTTTAACTTGAACACATCCTAAATCAGGGACTGCCTGTTGTTCAGTATTTACTCCAGACTGACGGCCACCAAGTGGATTGCCAACTCATTGTGATGCCCTAAGACAGGGTAGAGCTGTCCAGTGGCCTTCCAAGGCTGTAACTCTTTATGGGAGCATACAGCCTCATCTTTCTCCCGCATCTTTGGTACTTGGGTACCTACAAAAGTTCAAACCATAAACTGGAAGAAATATGAATACTCTTTCCCTTGGATTTACCCAAAAGACATAGGTAGTGGAAAATCAGGGCTCCAGCTTCTGGGTCCCAACAGGGCATTTAAATTAGAGCAACCACATCCCACCACCACAACACACACACACACACACACACACACAGTTCCATCGAGTATCCAAAATGCACACAGGTTCCTGAACCAGCCCCTCAGTAGAATACTGCAGTAATAGAGCCTCAACACTCACAACTCGCTGCCAGCCAATCCCTTCTGACTCACTGCAGCCCTACAGGACAGAGAGAACTGCTCTAGTGGGCTTCCGAGGCTACAGAAAGCCTCATTTTTCTCCAAACAGAATGGCTGGTGGTTCTGAACTGCTGACCTTGCGCTTGGCTGCCCACCAGATCACCACTACAGCACCAGGCTCCCAGTTTCCCACATGCCTTCTCCCTTCAATCTGAAGAATCCATCCCCAGCCCCTCCCGCTGCTTTCCCAAAAGGGATGCTGAAACTGCTAGTCTAGTCATCATAATAAAGATGAGATGCCATTTCATCACATTTTAAAGGGGAAAGTGTGTTTAGAGAGAATTTAAATGGCAATTTTTAAAATGTAAATGTGAAGTGCTTCTTGCATTAGCGCCTTCTCCCCAGGGCAGTGTCTCCGCCGACCGACCGCAGCTGGGTGAGCTGCCCTTCCAGGGCCTCTCACTCAACATCTGCTGCAGCACGGCCCGGTCTCCCAGTGGGCTCACGGCAGCGCGTGGGGGTACCGTCTCTGTCCACCTGCATGTTGTGCCAATCTCATCTCAAAGGGGAGTCACTGCTATAAGCACATGATGATCCATTTCCATACAGCTCAGGTCTAGCTGCATCGCGTTGAACAGCCTTGTCTACTGACGCCCAAGCCCAAGGTGACGCCAACAGGCAGCAACCCTCTGAGACAGAGGAGAACTGCCCTCCCCTTGGGCTTCCAAGGCTGCAGTCTTGAGGACCGGCTGCCTGTCTTTCTCCCAGGGAGCAGCTGGGGCTTCAAACCCCTGTCCTTTCTGTGAGCAGCCAAGCACTTCATGCCTGCACCTCTAGGGCGCCTTTATTGAACCCTGTCGATCCAAAAGAGAGCCCAGGTGGTGTCGGGGTGATGCCTCGGGCTGCTAAGCAGCAGGTGAGCAGTTCGAAACCACCAGCTACACCTCAGGAGGAAGATGGGGCGCTACTCCTGGAAAGAGCGGTCGTCTCAGAACCCCCAGGAGCAGTTCAACCCTGTCCTCGAGGGTCCCCGGGAATCAGCATCGACTCCATACAGGGATTGGGGTTTTCTTCCTGCAACTTTTACCTAGATCAGGGTCCTTTCAGCAATACCGACTGCCCGCCACTCTTGATTCCAACTGGCAGAGACCTTACAGGGCAGAGTAGAGCTGCCCCAAGAGTCTCCCGGGCAGCCGGCTTCAGGGAGGCACCAACAGGCCCATCTTTCTCCAAGGCTGCCCGCAGGCAAGCACTTTATCCCCTGTGCCACCAGGGCCCGCCACACACTGAGAGGAGCTATTAGTTTGGTTCTGATTTCTGAACAATCTATTTCCAGCTCCATGTTGGTTTCAGTCAAGACAGACACACACCCCTCCAGCCCCAAGTATAGATTCTCCAGTCTTTCTGCTTCAGCCTTCATCAAGGCTGGGGAAAGGGGCTGGGTGACTGCCAGTAGAAGGAGTCACTTTGAGAGGTGTCCCTGGCGTGGTCAGGCTCGGCTGTAACGGGCAGGTGTGGCCAATGGCTTGACTAGTGTGACTGAGTTTGCATGTGTACATCATTGATGCTACATCAGTGCAACTGACTCAAAACCCCAGGATTTGTCACTGTGTGTAGCTGCAAGCTCAGTAACTATGAGGAGGGGGGTGTTGTTGTTGTTGTTGTTGTTGTTAGGTGCCATCAAGTGGCTTTGGACTCCTAACAAGCCTGCACACCACAAAACAGAGTACTCACCAATCCAGCGCGACCTTCACGCTCGTGCTGTGGGAGTCCATGTGGCAGCCCCTGTGCCCCTCCACCTCCTGGAAGGGCTGCTTCTTTTAGGGTGACCCTCCACCCTACTGAGCAGCTTGTCCTTTTCCAGGACCTAGTCCCTCCTGTGAGACGCAGTCTCACCATCCTTGCCTCTAAGGAGCGTCCTGGCTGTGCTTCTTCGAAGGCAGATGTGTTTGCTCTGTGGGCAGCCCGGGGGCCTTTCAGTAGGATCGCCAGCGCTGTCATCCAAATATGGAGCCCTGGTGGTGTCGCAATGCCACATTGGGCTGCGATCTGAATGGTGGATGGTTCAAAACCACCAGCAGCTCTGCAGGAGAAAGACTGGGCTTTTTGCTCTTGTAATGGTCTTGGAACCCACAGGGGCTAAGCATCGACTCCATGCCGCGAGTAAAGTGAGTCCTAATCCAAAGGCATCAATTCCTCTTCCGTCTTCTTCATTCAGTGCCCAGCTCTCACATGCTTATGGGGTGATTGAAGATACCTTGGCTTGGCTCAGCTTACGTACCCACACGAAAGGGTGGTATTTGAGTGTGTGAGTTGTCACCATGTAGAGTTTAGACAGTACGAGGCTTTGGCATCTTACAGGGTAAAACCTGCCCAAGCCAGAACCCATGGAAGGCGGAAGCCTGTCAGCGAAGGAAAATGCACATATGTCCCATAGGCAGAAAGGGATGGAAAACTGGTGACGCCACCCCAACAGAGGTGGGAAACTGCCAAGAGCCAGAAAAACAAGGTTGGCACAGGTTCACTGTTGCATAAAGTTATCTGAGGGGGCTTGAAGAAGTGCATGTGAAAGTGGAATGGAAAGGTAATGCCAGGGGCTGGATGGGGGGTAACCCACAGACTTTTGGATGCCCCCTCAGACCTGTAGGAAGGGAGTCCAATGTAAAATAATAATCAAATGCTGCTCTCCCCCTAAGGCTGATAACAATTAAGTGGATGATGAGGCAAGGCTATGGGGACAGAGGGACAGTTGTGCATTGTTCCTGAAACATAAATCTTTACAACCATCTCAGAAGCACCCTAGCAACAGATATCACCATGATGAGCAGACACTGCCATTGAGTTACCAGTCACACACGCCCAGGCCCTTTAGGGGTAGAACTGCCCATGTGGGTTTCTGAAACTGTAACTCTCTATAGGCATAGAAAGCCCCATCCATCTCCCATGAAGTGGCTGGTGGTTTCGAACTACTGACCTTGTGGATTGCAGCCCAATGCGGAACCACTATACCAGCAAGGTTCCTAAATCTATCCATAGTGCAGTACATTACATCCCTACTATTAAACATCATGTAACCTTGAGTTGGGAAAGAGCTGATGGAAAGTTTGCTTTATTGACGTAGGGCCATGTCTATGATGCAGAAATATGTATACTGCCGTTTGGGGGTGGAGGGCTGGATCAATACAATTGCCCAGTATATATTTTCTACAGAAGTTTGTAGTCTGAAGGAAAAACATGGGTGATATATATTACTAATAACTTGGGAGTAGTATGAAAAAGAAGAGGAGACGCGAATTAAGAAATGCTTCAGATACAATATCCCCAAAGACCAAACCCACTGCCATGAAGTGGATTCCGACGCCTACGACCCTCGGGGACAGAGCAGAACTGCCCTCCAGGGTTTCTGAGGCCATGGTCTCTACAGAAGCAGACGCCCACATCTCCCCCTCCCCCCCCCAGGAGTGGCTAGTAGGTTCAAACCATCAACCTCTGGTTCTCTGCTGAGCATTTAACAGCTGCGCCACCAGGGCTCCCGAATAGAATGCCACATATTAGAATCTCA
Source organism: Tenrec ecaudatus (assembly GCF_050624435.1). Lineage (NCBI taxonomy): Eukaryota > Metazoa > Chordata > Mammalia > Afrosoricida > Tenrecidae > Tenrec > Tenrec ecaudatus. Next base: position 72,429,118 of record NC_134547.1, read on the forward strand.
TGTATAAAACCACCACACATATGTTTTTAAAAATGGGTGTCCGTATCGAAAAGATGGCAAGGCAGGTCCCGGCAAATGAAACGTTGATTTGATTAGTTGACTATGGCACTTTTAGTTTAGCGCATGTTTTCCTTAGATCGCTGTCGTTTTTGTTGTATATTTGCAGTAAGATAACATCGCTAAAATCAGCTACAAGGAGAAAGCAGGGGCTGTGGTGAGAGCGAAGCAGGCTAACAGAAGGCTGAACAGGAAAGGCATTGACAGGACGGGGGAGTAGATGGGGGCTCATGACGATGACTCTCCTGGAGTCGCAAGCTGGGGCCAGTTGGCACAGGTACCCAGCTGGACTCAACAATGCCCTCTGGAAGGGGTCATTCCTCCCATCTGACACTTGCCTCCTGGCCCTCAGAGAAGCCTGAGGATTCGAAAGGGGCGTTTGGGGGAAGTTCATCACGATGCTGTTCACGCGCATCTGCAATGGTTTAAAAACCTGCAATTAACGCCGAAGAGAGTGGAGCCCTCGGTTGAGACGTGAGAGCAGTGGAGTGGCCCATGAAGTCAACCTCCGCTGCTCGAGCTTTATGGAGTCCCGTCAAGCTGACCTTGGCTGGGTGTGACGGCTCTCGTGTTGAACACGTTCTTCCACATTTTGGAGGGCACTTCCAGCTGCGTGTTCACGTCCAGAGGGGAGGTGGGGTCTCAGCAGGCGGGCAAAATCAAGCTTTGTTTCCTTGCTTCCTCAGTATTTAAGAAGCTCGGCCTCTGGGGGGCCTGTCGGACATTGACGAGTGGCTCTCGGGATAAGTGTTCTTGGTCAGTCTGCTTTTCCAGCCCCCTGCCTGCCCCCCACACCGCTCCTCCCGCAAACTGCCTGGCAGCTGCTTGTTCACCTCGCCCCAGTCTTGAGGGAGTGAGGAGGGCTGCAGAACTGCAGAGTGAAGGGCCCAAGGACTCTGATTCCCCATTTAGCGGTTGGAGAGACCCCGAGAGGATTAGTGACCGCCCCAAATCCCTCAGCTGAAGAGACATGGGTTTGGGAGGCCTAAGCTAGAGGAGACCTGGTGCCATAGTGGTTACGCATTGGGCTGTGGTCCACAAGGTTAATACTTCGAAACTGTTCATTGAGAAAAGGGGGGCTTTCTACTCCCTAAAAGAGTGACAGTCTCAGAAATTCATAGGGGCAGTTCTCCTCTGTCCTACAGGGTGGCTATCAGTCGGCATTGACAGGGTGGCAGGGATTTTGGTTTGATTTGGAAGGTAGTGTGTGCCCAGTCATCCAGGCTGGCCACCAGCCACCTCCATCATGAAAGGACATCGACCAGCGACATGGTGGAGAGGGACCTGCTGGAGAAATGTCCGTAAAGAGCAGCGTGGAGCACCCTGGGAGTCAGGGCTGGGCCTGAGAACCAGTCCGTAGAGGATTTGTGGCCTTGAGCTTGGTACCTTGATCTCTGCACCTGCGTAACGTGAGGTCCCTGACGGCACAGCGTGAGGAGCTCTAGTGTCCTAGTGGTTTCTCATTGGGCCGCTCACCGCAGGGTCGGCAGTTCCAAACCAACAGCCGCTTTCAGAGAGAAGGATGAAGGCTGTCTACTCCCGCCAAGGGTCTCAGAAACCCACAGAGGCGGCTCTACCCTGCCCTACAGGGTGGCTAGGAGCTGGTGTTGACCGCATGAGCTGGCAATGAGCTTGGAGTATAGTGGAGAGCCCGGGTGGCACCATGGTTAAGCACCTGGCTGCTAGCTGAAAGGTTGGCGGTTCAAATCCATCCAGAAGCTCAGTGGGAGAAAGACCTGGTGAGGATGTTACAGTCAAGAATATCCAATGGGAAGCTCCATCCTGTCACATGGGCTTGTGGTGAGTTGGACTAGAGTCAGTAGTCCCTATAGCTACGCTGATGGTGGAGACCTCAGGAGTCAGCTATGAGCAATAAATGATGTTCGTCAGGTGACCTCAGGGACATGGCCTCTGGCATCTAGGAAGCTATCAGACATCCACCACCTCTTCTTTCTTGGTAGCACCAATGGTCAGAAAACAGAGAGGTGGCGTGTGTCACCCTGGCCCTGGCCATTCACATGTGACTTTATCTGGCCCTGGGGTTTTCCTCTGCCTTTCTGGGTTTCTCTCTATAATACTGTTGTCGCAAAGTATGAATTTTTATGAAAGTGCCTAATTGAGTCATGTTCTCAGATGTAGTCCATAGCTTAAGGTGTCTGACAGACTCGGTATTCTTTATGGATGCGTAATATTCCATTGTGTGACTGTCCCAGAGTTTACTTACCCATTCCTCTATACTCAGAGTGTTTGCTTGCTTCCATCTGTTGGCGATTGTAGGAATTGCTGCAGCAAACAATGGCTGCTAACCGCAAGTCCGGCCCGTGGGAAAGTACTAGAGGCTCCAAAGGAGAAAGATTAGACTTCTCCTGGGCTCCCTATGATTCAGAACCGACTCAATGGCAGTGAGGTTTTCTTTTCGTTTGGCCTTCCCCTTGGGCTCTTCCTTTTTTGATAGTGTCCCACAAATGGACCTCATGTTGAATGAAGGTGTGTGAAGATGCCTGGTCATTATCATTGAAATTGTGGATTTGAGGAACCAGTTGTGTATACGTGTTTGATAGTTCACATTTAAATAAGCATAATCTCTTCTAACTGCTCCTGTGAGCAATACTAATGCCTTCACAAGGTCTACAGCCCTGGGAGCAGTCCTGCCACCGTTCCCCCCCTCCCCACCCTGGTCTTTTTACTCTGACGCCCATGAATCACAACCAAGGCAGAGATGTAGCCAGCTCTGTCTCAAGCTGCTGCATGCAAAGCCTGCCTTTCTGGCTGTCGGCTTCAAGCAGGCACCAGACAGCCAGGTGGCAGGAGGTGACGGTGTGGGAGCCTCCTTCAATCTTGGCCAAGGAGGATGCCTTATAAAAAAAGAAAGAAGACTTGCCTCTGGGCATCAGGACTGATCTTGAGCTCAGCTGTTAGGCAGCGAGTAGCGTGGCATCAAGCTTGCCTCCACACGCTCCGAAATCACTGCCAGTGACATGAAGTCAAGCGTCCGAGCTTGGCTGATCTTCCCGCGCTTGTCCTTCTCCAGCATGCTGCCAACGGCTGTCATGGCGAAGGAGCGGCTGGAAGTGGGGTGAGCACCCACCTGTCCTCTCTTACAAGGAGACCTGACACTGGAGTGGATGCTAATGAGAGCCAGCAGCAGAGACAATAGTCAGGATCGTTTTAGCAATGCCTGACGCTCTGCATACCGCCAGTTGCAGTTAGCTGCCTATGCCAATGGCCCTGCCACCGTGGGTTTGTGCTGGAAACGGTTGACAGCTGGAGGACTGGCAACGAGCAAACTGCTCTGGTGCCAGAGTGGTTGCTGGCGCTCCGTCAGGCACTGCCAGTCCCATCCACCACTGGGGTGCTGGCATGAAGCAAGGATTGGAGCACGGATTGGTGAGAGCTATGGGGCTCAATAGAGCAAATTCCGCACAGCCAAGGAAGAGAGGAAGGGGCTTCTGATCCCATCGCTGCTCTGATAACCACACGGCCATGAGTAACCGTACTGCACCTGGCTGGTGCCTGTGTTGTGCAAGGAACAAGGGATACAGTGGTGAGAGGATCTCAACATGGGGAGCCTGTTGTCCATTTGGCCACTCATGCACTCAGCAATGGTCTGGGGAGAACCGACATGTTGGGGTGCTGCCCCCAAAGTCAGCAGTTGAAACTCACCAGCCACTCCACCAGAGAAAGATTTTCAGCTCCCATAAAGATTCCAGTCAGAATTGATTCCATGGCAGTGAGTTTGGATGTGTGTGTGTGTGTGTGTGTGTGTGTGATGTACCAGCACAGTGGGAGGTGCTGGGGACATGTTAGCAGCTAGGACCTGCTCCATAGAACGTGTATTGTCTTCTGGGAATAAGACAAGTTTTCACTTGTTCAGTGGCACTCCGCTGAGAGCCTCACCGTGTTCGCGGCCCAGGATCTAAGTGCTGGATATGACATTGCTAACCACAGGTGTGAGGAATGTTTCAAAGGGGACTTGAGGTGAATGCACCTATCACGGGGAGCACGTCCCATCATGGGTTGGGGCGTGATAACTGAAATCTCCTTTAGGGGTGACTTCTATGCCATGTCCGTTTCCCCAACAAAGTGCCAGAAACTCGGTAGCATACAGCAAGGCAGATGTATTCTCCTAGCATTCCGGAGACCAGAAGCCTGATGTCAGTCCCACCGTTTCCGGTTGGTCCTTTGTGGTCACCCTAGGGAGATTCTGTCCTCTGCCTCTTCTACATGGGGGTGCCTTGGGTCTGTTATTCAGGGGTCAAGTGAGAGTAAGACAAGAAGTAATGCTTCTAGGGAGCCAGTTTAGACAAGCTTGGGTTTATTCCAGACGAAGCTTGATTCAGCATGTCTCTGGGATCTGTGGGTAGCTGCAGACAAGTTCTCTCCATATCACCCTTACCTTAGGCTCCTTAGAGTGCCTGCCAAAAAGAGGTCCAATCGAAATAGTAATTCCCAAGGGAATTTGCTTTTAAAATGGTTTAAAAAGCACTTCCATCAAGTCTATTCCAACTCATAACGACCCTAGATCAGGGTTTCCGCCATCAATCCTTATGAGAGCTGAAAGCTCCTGTCTCTCCTGCAGTGCTGCTGGTGAGTGTGACCCACCGACCTTGTTACCAGCCCAAGGCTCACCCGACCAGACTCTGCTAGGCCAGTTAAGCTCAAGGCTGAGAGTCACCTGAGAAGGCTAAAAGAACTGTTTGGTAGAGAGGGACCAATCTTCATGGATGTTCCCATGGGCACTAATATTAAGAATGTTTCAGAAAATCCAAAAACCATATTTGGGAGGAATAAGACCAGGAGAATTGCTTCAAGGATCCCTCCCGCCTCTCCAGCCCCTCATCACAAAGCACCTATTCATTCTTCAAGGGGGAAAGAGATGCCCTATAGGATTTGGTTGTGAAACTGTACCCCACCTGCCCTACAGCCTTGATCTCATCCCTTCACGCTTCTTTTTTTGTCCCCAAATTCATGAAAAGGGATATAATCTGAGTCCCTCAAGAGGGCCCCAACTGCTATTTTGGCACAGTGCCAACGGGAGTGGGCAGGGTTCTTCAGGAGAGGCTTACAAAAAGGAGAACCCGAGCAGAGGTTACCTCAAGATACAGTCGCTTCCTGTTTTGATCGTTCCGTTTCATAAAGGCTTCTAATGATTTTGCTGCAATGCGTTTTGACTTGCCCTTACATTTGTTAAGTTCTGAAGGCCCATTCAGAGTTTAATTAGGTGTCCAGGGCATGAAGGGTGCTCTCAGTCAGGCATGCATAAAGGATAAAGGAATAAAAGAGAAACAAGTCCGAAAGGAGAGATCCTGGGCCTTGTTGGGCCAAGTAAGGACTTGAGCCCGTGTCCCCAAGACAGTGAGAAGCTGCTAAAGAGGTTCAGGAAAGGGAGTGATCGGTCTAAATGGCGTTTTAGAAGTCAGCAGTGCCACACAGTGGGGGTGGGAAGTCGGGGAAGAAATATTGGATGCGAGGATGGGTTTAGAAGCCATCGTGATCGTTCCAATGGCAAATGCGACATGGTAGACCTTAACAAAATGGGTACATTAAAAAACAGTTTGTTAGACCAAAAGGTCAATAGTTACTTTCAAACGAAGGTGAGCATGTGATGGGGCAGGGAAACCAGGTTACAGGAAAGAACCAACCAGAACAGAAGGGAAAAACAAGAGATGACATTCACGCATTGTAGAGAGCATACTCAATGCCACAGAAAAACTCGTGCAGAAATGGTTGAATGCGAACTGAAACTTCTGTGTAAATAACAAAGAAACACACACAATTAAGTATTATTTCTTTGAAATTTTTCATTAGGGACCTGTGGTCAGTGCTAGATGGGCTTGGATGCTTTCTTCTTTCTTACATTCCACCAATAGTGAGCTTTTAGCAAGGAGTAGGTGTTGTGTCTGATGTGAGGAATAGAATGCTAAACTAATTGTGTATTCCCGGGCACATGTATTAACATCTAGGCTGACGTCTTCCCATCAGTTCAATGGAGATCTATTTATGCCTACTTTTAAAGGAAGTGTCAGTGTTCAATGAATGAACTCAGATGGGGGTTAGTATTCTCCGACAGTGCCAGGGTTCAAATGCACCCACTCTTCAGTCTTCCTTCTTCATTGTCCAGCTTTCACATATATATGTGGCGACTGAAAATTCCACAGGCACACCTTACTCCTTATAGGGGTAGCTTCGTTTTCAACACCTTAAAGGTCCTTTGCAGCACATTTGCCCAATAGTATACCATCTTGGTCGGTGTGATCAGAACTTGAGCTGAGCCATGGAGGGAACACATAGCCTGTGATGGTGGTCATCCCAGGAAAGCAGAAGCCCGGCTCATTGCTGAGAACAAGGTACTGAGGGAGAAGAGGTGATTTTCAGGGCAAATGCAGATTTTTGGAATAGTGGGTGTGGGGATTAGAGTCACAAGAGGGGCTGGTGGGAGTGACGGCCTAATTGAAACAGAACTGACTTGTGTACACCACAGGTTTGCAGGAGATGTTTCAGCGGGCCTGTGTCACGAGGCCCATCAGACTGCCCTGACTGCACAGCAGGCACATAGTAAGTGCTTGTTGAGCAAGGCGTCAAAACCAAACAGTAAGGTCATGTGGCTTGGCCAAGCCAACTGCGACAGTGCCTGTTGCCATCCATAGACGTTAAACTTGTCCTGGGATGCTTCCTTCAGGAATAATCTCTACGTAGCACCTTGGGCTGCAACCTGAAACCTGAGCTTCAATGGCATTGGGTTTGCCCGTTTTTATTACTTGAATGTCTTCCTTGTCAGTGCGACCTCATTGCCTGCTCTGTAAGAAGTAGAGCTTGGTGGATAGGATTTCTTAGTTGTAGGCATTGGCGGGTAAGAGCACAGCCATACAAGGAGAAGTTTCATTAATGCAGAATTCCTCAGTACCTCCATTACTTTACTATAGAGGCTCCATAGACTATTCTGAGCAGGAGTGCGGGGGAATATAATGTATAGCAAGAAAAACCCACTACCTATAGAAAATTGTCTTCAGTGTCATTCAAGAGGAAAAATAAGTCTACAGTTAACAGATTGCCTTGAATTTTATAATGGCCTGTTTCTGTCCCTTGGAAAGGGTTCTATTCTAGAATTATAACCTGGAAATGCCTAATCAGGCCAGTATAGGGCCCCATGATTGCCACCATACTTCTTTTAAAAATATGACTTTAAGCCATAACTGTATTCAAGAGTGCGCCTACTCCTCTATCGCCTCGGTAGGAATTTTAATTTTGTTGTCTAAATGGGGGAAGTCTGTTTTCCTTCCCAGTTATGGCCCAAATAATAAATGTTGATGTTAGTAGGCTATAAAAATATGTCCTCTATAAATTGCTTTGTTTGTCATTAAGATGTTTCCCAAACAAGTGGAATACGCACTATGTTTTCGTCAGACACTTGCTGCAGTCTTAAATTACCTGCTGTGTCTATACATATTCAGAGGCCATCATGGAAATGTGCCAAGTGGCTCAGGAGACAGCCATTTATAAAGATGAGGAGGGGACTTGGGAGGCCCGGGCCCCTTGTTGCTTGAATTGTGCACACATGCGCTTGTTTCTGGGTAACTTTGGGTTATTTCCTTTCAGACTTATTTTGGTTTGCACCGCCTCCCAGACATTAGTCATCGTTGTCACCCGAAGCACTTACACTCTACTCATCTCCATAGGCAATCAATCAGAATCTTGAGATTGAAATGGCCAGTTACGACAGGCCAGCAATCTGTTGATCTTGGGGAGAAGAAATATAGAGTCTCAATGGAAAGGATTTTGATGACATTTTACCCAGGTGATTGGGTTTAAATTTAATACTTGAAATCTGCAGTGGAACTCAAGAGAATATTTTAAAGAAGCAATGCAATGCTCTCAGCTAAGATGGCATCCACGCAGATGGAGCAGAAAAGAATAGTACAGCATAGGAGTAGAGTTGGTGGGTTGGTGTCAATTCAGTGCTGTCCCGGGACATTTTTTTGTCAATCTTTTGGACTTAGACACATAAAGAAAGGCCTACTGGTGAGATTAGCATATGAGACAAATTTGGAAGGGATACCAGTCTAGTTAGAGCACAATATCTGTCCGCAAAGACTTCTTCGAAAGGAATGACCCGTATTCAGTTATATAACCAGGTAGGAGGCTAGATACCTAGAAGTGGAACTACTAGTTGAACCGTGCGTACACTTTGTGAAAACTTACATTAGATAATACTAATTACATGTCACCACATGCCAACTATCATCTCCACAAACAAAGTACCCGCATGCACCTATATAAACACTTCTCCATACTCCTCAGTGTAGAGCTCCTTGGTACAGAACCTTGAGGAACCTGAATTGTACCAGCACACATTGTCACCCTTAGACAGAATCATCTGGTAGATCAAGTTGTCTTAGGCTGGGTTCCCTAAAGAAGCAAAATCAGGGAAATTTATGTATGTATACATACTGAGAAAATTCTATCAAGAAAATGGATCAAACCGAGTAGAACCAGGCAAGTCCAGGTCCAGGCAGATTCCAGATCCATTGGTCAGATATTAGGCTGGAGGCTTCTCCTGATTTGCATAGCTATGGGGGTTGATAAATCCAAGCTGGACAGGAAGACCATAAGCTGGTGGCTGCAAAGGTGAATGAGTCCAAAGTTCGGCGAGTCAGCTAGCAGGCCTCTGTAGACAACCAGGATTAGCAGGCAATGGCAGGCCGCTGGCTCATGTCCAAAGAACTGGATGTCAGATCTGGACCCAGCAAAAAGCAAGCACACTTTTTACAGCGTCCACTTATATTGGCAATAGGTCACACCTCAATGAAACATCCTTTCAACTGATTCTATCCAGGCTGCAATCTGAGTAGAGGTGCTACATCCCACCCCAATCTTCTTACAACTGATTAGCTCCTCTGCTCAGAGGTGATAAGATTGGGTTGGATCACATCGTGGGGTATTATTAGGCCTTAACTCCTTTCACTTCACTATCACAGAAGTATTTCCCAAACATTTTTAAAGGAACCTGTACTAACATCTTACCCTTGATCTTAGCCAAAAGGCCTAGAGGAGATGTATACTGACGTCTTGATCATCTAGTATCCATGGAACACAGTTGAGGAAGTTCTAATTGAAATATGTTCTCCAAACCCAATCTCCTCTTCCTCTTAGATACAGATTAGATTTAATTTCCCACTGATTCTTTCAATTTGGCAGTTCTCTGTCACAGAGGACTGGTCAGTGAAGGTGAGTAGAGATTAGCCCATTCCTAGACCTTGTCACTCCCTTGGCCCATCAACTAGCTCAACTGAGAGGATGCCGAACGACAGGAAGCGTCTAGACAGGATTTCCATCTCCAAGGACATGGACCCAGAACTTCTATGACACTGAACACACTGAAAGAAATTCATGTGTATTCATTAAATCATTGAGAATTTGTGATCTATCTTTTAAGGCTGCTGGTGTTACTTTGCTTGACATTAGACTACACTCCATCATATCAGGTATCATCAGAGGTAAGCTAAGGTCTTTCCTAAGCATAGCACCCTAGATGGCACCTTCATTGGAGCATGCGAATGTAGGCCTCGCAGGTGACTGGTCGTGTCTCTCGCAGCTGTCATTGTATGCTAGCCCAGGGAGAAGAGCTTGTGAGAATGCGCAGTGTCAACCACCACGGAAGCCTTACTCAACTTCTACATTTTAACAGGTCCAGGTGATACAATTCTGGCCCCGCTCACATTTGGAAGCGACGATGCTAAGAGCATTGGTTGCACATTAAAATTATCTGTTAGCTTTGAGAACATTCCTATCAGAATCTCTGAGAGGTTTTGGATTGTGTTATCCAGGTGCTCCCCAGGAGAATCTAATACGCAGCCGAGTTTGAGAGCCATGGCTCTAGATGAGTGATTCTCCACTTCCAGTGTGGAACCAGGGTCCCAGGAGAGCTTCTTAAAGCACACCTTGCTGGGTCTACTTCCATGAGCCTAGGGCAGGGCCCGAGGAACTTCATTGCTTCCACTTCCCCAAATGGTGCTGATCCTGTGAAAATCGCTGTTTAACTCTAAGCTACAAGAGCACAAGGACCGTGCCCACGTTCAGCACATTCTACCCAGAGTCTAGCATGAGGCCTGGAGCACTGTAGGTTTTCCACAACTGTATGTTTGAATGATTCGATAGTTCTTCCAGAAGGCCTCCTGGCCTGGACAAAAGACTTCTCTGTCTTCTGATGTTGTCAGCAACACCATGTGTGACATTTCCTACAGCGGGCTCTCCAGAAATGCTGGGTGAGTGAGCGTCCGCCGTCACTCCTCATTAAAAAAAAATTCTAAATGAAACTTGCTGAGGCCTCATGCTTCCGTTCCACCGTGCAGAGCAAAGTGACGGGGTGCTTATTGAATGGCATGGCTTCTCTAATGGGAAATTAGCAGTCTACTAAACATTTTGGAGTCGGTAGCAGGAATTTGATGAGCTAACTGGCTATGGTAATTTGTTGATTGGCTTGTCTTGGTTCCCCAGTGAGAATGCATCTCTATTTAGCAGGTGCTGCGAACAAAGCAGCGCGAGGGCCTCTCTCGTTGAAACCTAGGAGCCTTTTGCTTGGCCTTGGCTTCATAGATCGCTGTTAATTTGCACCTAAACCGGTGGTTCTCAGTGGGGCGGTTTCCTTCCCCAGGGGACATCCGGCAACATCCAGGACATTGTTGGAACTAGATTGAGTAGAGAGCAAGTTGACATTGAGTCAACTCCACTTGTAGCTACCTCTAGTGTGCCAGGGTAGAGCTGGACTCCCTGGAGTTTCCACCAGGTCTTCCTTTTGAGATGCTCCTGGGTGAACTTCAACCTTTCGGTAGCAGCAAGCCAACTAATCCTTTGCACCAACTTGGGGCTCCCAGGATACTGCTATGTATCTTAAGATGCATGTGGTAGCTCCCCGCAAAAAAGAACTAGCCGGCCCATTTGTCACGAGTGTTGGGGTCGAAAAACCTGATCTGAACAAAGACAGGGTAGACAAGGAGCTGGCTTAGTGGCCAAGACTGCCTAGCAATCCATCACCCCATCAGTGACATTTAAAATGACAAGTCACAAGAGCACTGGGGAGAGAGAGCACAGCTATGCCACTTAGTGTCCGTTATTCAGGGTAGAGGGTCGTCGACTCTCCCGGATTAAGATGGAGCTCTGTCCATTGCTGATGCAGTGTGGGAATGGTCTGCCTGGTGAGGGCTCCAAGTGGCAGTCTCCATGAGTGTGAGACAGTGCCCCTACTCATAGTGCCCTATGAGGGCAGAGCTTTGCAGATGAGGGTCCTCGGGCTTTGAGGCTCCGTCTCATGCAGTATATATGGGAATGCCTGTAGCACCGAGATCAGAGGTCTCCTGCCTCTGTGTACTTAATCCCCGTAGATTCTGCGTAAAAGGCGCCCTAGGACTGTAATGACTAATCATTCAGCTGTGAGCCAAAGGGTTGGTGGTTCAAATCCATCAGCCACTAGGCTGGAGAGAGATACGGTTCTCTACATCCATGGAAACCCATGGGATCATTCTACTCTGTCTTGTGGGGTCACCGTGTGTCTGAATAGATCATTGGCAATGGGTTTGGTCTTGGGGCTTATTTTTGATTGTCTGTTTGGTTGGTTGGTTGGTTTGGTTTGGAATTCTGAGTTTACACTTGGGTTAGAACCCCTGCTCGGCTCCTTTGAGTTAACCTTTTCACTGCCTCTGTTTCGCCCTGTGTAAAATGAGGGCTGAGAATATTCTAGAGCACCTATAGTGGCCTTAAAGGATATGAAGCACTTCGGACAATGTCTGGATAGAACCTGAACTCAAATGAATATCGGTCCCCCTCCCTCGCCAACCCCTCTCTGTACGGCACTCAAGGAGAGAAACTAATAGGTATGGTGTGTAATCTCTTTAACCTAACTAGCAGAGTGCACTTACTGGAAGCACATTTAATGATAGCGCTCTGATTCTGCTCCTCTCCCTCGGGGGCGGGGGGGGGCTTAAAAATAACTCACAACCTCACGGTGGAAGCCCATGTCTTCAACCAACTGGGACTTCATTAGTCCTTTAACTCCTTAGCCTTGCTTAGAAATTGTTCGGTTCCAAGTCCCAGATGACCCTTGGGTGGGAAGACGTGGAGGCCTTCCAAGCACAGTTCAGCCTGCTCAGCGACTATGGAGACTTAACAGTAAAGTGTTGGCAGTGGGGAGGAGGGTATTAAGGCTTTGTAATGTCAATGAATAAGAAAAATATATATTTTAGTGGATGTACTAAATTTGGCGCTTACAAATTTTGTTCTGCCTTCCAGGGCTCATTAATTTTCATTTGAACCAAACCCACACCACTGGGTCACCCAAGGAGGATGTATGCACCAAGGAGGATGTATGCCACATCATTCTTTCCTGATTAAGAGAGCCTCATTATCCTCAAACACATACCGTAGAGGGGAAAGCTCACCATGCTGGCATCCCCTGTCCTCCTAATCACAACTTACCCCAACCTCACGCCCTTTAGACCCTGTTCCTCTGCCTGCCCCTCTAAGTGTATGAGCAGCCAAAGGTGAAAGATTGATGTCCTCACCCTTTGTCTGCCAGGATAAGGACTTTGTCAGGACCGTTCAAACATCACCTGCTACCTACAGCTTCCCCCAACCTCCCCAGCAAGGGTTAACTGCTCCCTCACTTGGACCTGTCTTTTCCTTCATCCATCTATCCACCTGTACATCCATCGATCGTTCCATGTCAGTCACCTGCCAAGTGCTGTTCTGGGCACAGAGGTAGGGAGGTAAGCAAGCCCGTGGCAAGCTTGCATTCTAGCTGGCAGCCAATAGAAATACATCAATGGAGAATTGAGTTCACTTTGGGGACTCCTGAGTGCTATGGAGCTGTCGTGATGAGGGGTTCTGAAACTGGCAGGGGGGAGGGTGTTACATTGACAAACTGATCCGAGAACACTGCTCGGAGTTAAGGGTTGGGCTGCCATGTAGGTGATGAGAAGGAAGTGCCCACATCCCAAGGGTATAGTTCTTGGTGGGTCCTGGCAGGCACCCAGTGGCCCTTCCCGCTTAAGAGCCTGGGCACTGCTGTAGGGTGCCATCCCCAGCACCCAACAGAGCAGATTCTCCAGTAAGCAGGCAGCCCCAGATGATGGCTCTCTTGGCTTGACTTCATTTAGCTTACAGGTTTCTTTACAGTTGTACTACTTATGCATGTAGGGTGCTCATCTTTTTTTAAAAAAAACAACCAGAGACCAAAAAGATCCACTGGTCTTTCCCGTTCCCCCCCCTCCCCTGAGGCATAGATGTGCTTTGGGGACTCCACTTAGGGAATGCAACCATGGTAACATCTAGGGACTGGTGCCAACCCTTAGCTAATGTTGTGTATCGTGTCTCCAAGTCTTAGCTCAATGAAATGTAGCCGCAACTTCTGAGGCAGTTAAGCTGGAGGAGGCATAGAGGCGCAGAACGCAGCGTGTGTTGGGTTCCCTCCCCAACCTGAGAACACGCCACCCCTACAGAGAGTGCCAGCACCCATTCACTAGATTCACTGGGCTGAAGTTACAGGGCTGTTGTTTGTCTGTGCTGCTGGACAGAGGGCAGCACAAACCCTGGCCATGACCTCATCTGTTTGTCTGAAGGCTTGGCAGGGCCATGCCCCACCCAGCACATGGTAGATGCTCAGGAAAGAGTAGTGAAATGAAGAAATGAGTGACTGAAGGCCGTGCTTGGTAGGCTTTGTCATTGTCCTTGTCATCAAGGGGGCTCTGGCTCATGGCAACCCCATGGGCCACAGAACAAAAGGTTCCCCGGCTCGGGACCCTCCTGACAATTGATCCGTTTGGTCCTTTGTTCGGATCACAGTGTGTTTTACGTGCCCTGCGGGTCTCCCTCGCAGCTTTACCTGCCTCTCCTCGCCCCCTTGCCAGTGCTCCTGCAGGCTGACCTGTCTTCCTGCCCTTCACTAGCCTGCCATCTGCAGCTCTTGCGTCTTTTACTGGGAACCTAGCCAGCCTATTGCTGCCATTTTTTTTTCCAACAGCGGGTCCTTACTTTGGGTCGCTGTGTCCCATTTTGGCTTCTTTTGCAATAGTCCCAACTTTTTCATCATACTACTGACACTTACTAGACTACAGTAGAGCATCAATCCCCCACTTCCATACACACCAGGAAACTCCAAATTATGTGTGCCTCCCTTGACTTTGATAGTTGCCTTATTGCAGAGGTCTGGGAGTAAACCGGAAATCTCTCCAAAGGCTGCCTACATTTATTTGGAAGTCAAATAGCGCAGGCAGGAAAAGGAATATCAGAGGAAAGCAGCCAGTTGGCAATTGGAATAGATGACATCGTGCACAAGCTGAACAGCCACACCATGATGGAGTGTTCTAGAATGAGGTGCCCCCCCCCAAGTAGCCCTCTGTGGTCGCAGGGTATCCATATTGCTTCACCAGCTGTCACGCTTGAATATCCCCCTTCCAGAATCTCCAGCTCGGCTTGTGACAATATTCCAGCCTGGAGCAGCCTCCCCCTGCTTCCCCATCCTTCATGATGGTGATAACTTCACATTAAAAAAAAAAAAGCACAGGATGAGAAATCAAGTTAATGAAAATGCTATTGCATTGAATTTCCAATAAGGAAAAGCTAAAGAAAAATGTGCCAACAAAAGACAGAGTTGTTCTCTGCAATCCTTAGAAGAAGCGGTGGAAGCCAAGGCAATGCAAAAGAAGGAGGAGAAGAACCCCAGAGAAAAAGATGACGTCAATTTGACTCCGCGTGTCTCTTTTCCCATTAGTCTTGCTCGTGCAATCCGATTGTTAGGACAGAAAGCAGATGGGAATTATCACGTGTAGCTCATCAAACAGAAAATATCAGTTAGCACTAGCTGCCCTGGACTAGGGGGACTTTCCAGTGCAGGGGTCACACCTTTGGGTTCAGATTCAACCTTAGACCACAGGATACCCTTCCCCAGGAAACACAATGGGGTCATGTGGTTATCACTGAAGTATTGGGAAGGCCTCAGGTGCTTGGCAGAGGCAGGTGAAAATGCTCATCAGACTTTGTGGGCAACTTCCTGGCATCCTCTTAAAGCCAGGCTGACCTGGAAATGACGTCTTCCTACAGATGCTCAGTGGGAATCATCAGCACTCTTGACAAAACCTCCCGCGATCTGCTTTGATGTCTTCATCACCATGTGAACCAGTGATGTGTTGTTTCCCATGCTCAGTGCTGGGAGTGGGGTCAACAGTGACATTCAGCGGTGGAGCGTTATGGAAGGCAGCATCTTGATTGATTTGTAGTCCGTTGCTGTGCTGTTAATGAGACACAGCAGGCTCTGTTCTCCGTGGAGGAATTGACTTGTGAGTGTTTACTGGCTTGCGAGATGTTCCCTGGGGTTCCAGCTGTGGGGTCTTTTGTTAGACAAGGTTCTCTGGAGAAACAAACCCAGGACACTTATAATTTTTTATATGTACACACACACACCGCATGAAGGAACATAACAGCTAATTAGTCCACACAGTAGTACAGAGACTCAGTTCAACTCACTTCCATGAAACAGTTAATATATTGGAAGTCATTCAACTCACGAGGGCAGCTGGGTTCAAGGTCAAGGAAGCAGACAGCTGAGTCTTCCATAGGGTAATATAGGCAGACCAGCCACAGGCAGGAAACAGCAGGAATGTCACCAACAGTCAGCAAGATGACAAGATCCAACAGTCCCAAGCTCACACCGATGTACACACCAGCAGTGTGGCAAAGCAGGTCTTAAAGGATCCTCAAGCTCTAGCAACATGATTCACGGGTTGGCAGTCCCACAGGTAGTGTAGCTCATGAGTTGAGGCAGAGAACTAGCAGCCAGAGCTAGTGCGATCACCAGAGAGTAAGAGAGAGAGAAAGGCAGAGCTTGCCAAGTCATTTATTTCTTTGCCCTCCAATCAAACTGTCACCTTATTAATCTCACCTATTCCTATTGGCCAGGTTTGCACAATAAACCTACCTATCACAGGTCTCCAAGAAAGGGAGCATGTATCAGTTCTTCTAGTGAGTGCATGCGCAGGTCTTCCTGATGAAAATGAGACAGATCATTCCATGAGGGCAGGACTATGTCCATCTTAACATTGTAGCCCTAGTGGTTGGCACTTGGTACACACTCAATAAGTGTGTTAAATACAGGAAAAAGCCAATCAATTGTAAGCTCCTTTATGGGCTATTTCACTTCGTTCCCTTTTTCCACTCACTGAAAATCCAACCTTCCAGGTTAGAACTCCCCAGGTGATTCTCAACTTCTCTTTCTCCCTCCCTGGCAAAGCTCTGTGTATTCTATCTCAGGAACAATCTCGAAGGTATCCCCTTGTCATCTGCCCCCCTGAACCAACCAGTGCCTCTCCCGTAGTCTTCCTGACCAATGAACCCCCCTCCAACCTATTCTCCATGCCCCCTCTTAGTTCTCCTAGCACATAAAGTCATGCTACAACCCTGCTTTCCAACAAACCAACCCTTTGTGACTGTGATAGACCTTTAGACCATTATGAATGACCCATCTCCTGGCTATATTTCCAGCCTCTTTCCCTCCTCCCTGGTTGAGGGAGAAGCCAGCCCCCACAACTGTCATAGGTTTGTTAAGCGCAATTGTATGGTTAAAATATAAAGATTATAGTAAAGTCATAGGGAACAAGAGATATAGGAGAGAGAGTAAAATGAAAGAGTCAGACACATTTCATGGTAGCATGCTCACCTCCTGGATGGCCATGATCCCAACAGCCAGGTCCGTACACAGCATGGGCAGAGAGGGCAGGAGAGAGAGAGCGATTTATTTCTAACCAAGGCGGATATATCTTTTGGGGGCATGCAAGCCCCCTGATTGCAGGTAAAGACATAAGTCACAGGAAGGGGTTGTACTATAGATAATACAGTAATGGGAGGGGGTGATCTATAGGTAATACAGCAATGGGAGGGGTGTACACGCTATAGGAAGAGGAGAGATTAAGGGAATATATGTGACAAGATGGGAGAAGCCTAGGTTCATGATGGTGGCCTAACCTCGATTGTCCTTGAGCCGGACACTTGATTTATTCTGAGCCCTTCAAGGAAAGCAATCCACTGTCCCTAATGGCAGGGAGTGAGTCCCACCTACGATGGGACAGACAGTAGGGTCTGCTTGCTCTGGATGGCTGGTGTCTTCAGGGAGATAACTTGACAATCATTCACCATTCGTTGCAAGCAGTGCCCTAGGTCTGCCATTATATATTGGGGGGAGACGAGCTAGGGAACAGTCTTTTTATACCCCACACTTGGTCCACACCCTGGGCTCCACCACGGACGTTTCTCACCATCCAGGGTACCCCACCTTGCATCTTCAAGATTCCAGGCCTCTGCTCCTATACACACTTGGCCATTCTTCTCTTCCTACCTGGCCACACACCCCCTTCTTTAAGACACATCATCCAGAGAACCTTCCCTAAGGCCTCTCCTCCTGAGCAAGATCAAATCAGTCCCTTTTCCTTTCTTTGCTGTTGAGTCTCGTTGCCCTACAGTGGCCGATGTGTTTGCCCATCTTGAGAACTCACCCACCAGGTCGTTGTCAAATCCACAGCTGCTTCTTCTTCATTACTGTTCCCTCAGGTGACTAATGCTCCTAGCATGTAATTCCTTAATGCTGGCTGGTGGGAGGACAAGGTAAATGGATAAATAGGTAGATGGATGAATGGATAGACGGATGGAGAGATGGATGAGTATGTTCATAGGTGGGTTAATGGATGACAAACGGAATGGAGACAAGGGTCAAATGGACAATAAATGGATGGATTCCAGAAGAATGGTAATAAAATAATCCGGTAACCCCTCACCACTCTGGGACAAATGTATTAACCTTTACTACAAGGGACTTGTTGAATCACTAATTCCCAGGGAGCACACAGTTCAGCAAAGCAATGCGACCAGATAGGTAAGCTGAGAAGATGGAAAACTAGTTGTCATCCAGGCCACCCTGCCTCACAGTGGCCCCTGGTGGATGGGTTTCCTGAAGGAGATCACCAAGCCTTTCTCTGACCTGCCCCTGGGGGGACTCAAACCTCCACTCTCTCGGTCAGCAGCCAAGTACATGAATACCGGGCATCCCTTTGGGCTACATGATGTAGTATTGTCTGTACAAAGACGATGACCTCCTGATCTGTTTCCCATTTTAAAGGGAATTCTGGGTACACACAATGTGCTCTAGAGGGCGCCCGAGAGATCCAGGGGGGCATCCCCCTTAGTCTCAGGGACTCTCTCCATCATGGAGAAAGACACTGTGTGAGGGAGGTCCAAAGGGTGCTGCCTTAAGTGTGGAGCCCAGGGTGGGGGCCCCAGATGCCCACATCTAAGGGGGTGGTCTCCCCAGGAACTGCTAAAGACAATGGTCAAGGCAATGTCCTTGTGCTAGCCAGCCAGTGGCTGCTGGGACTTTGCGGGATGTCCAGGTGAGGATGAATCCTTTCTCAAGACACCCACCCTGGCATGTCTTCCCGTCTCCTAGTGAAATACTAGCTAATGAGGAAAATGCAAAACGTTGATACTGCAGAATATTGGGACCAAAAGTGCAGACTACTTTTATTTTGTTGGGGTTTTTTTCTTTTTTGCAGTCAGTGGGAAGTCACTAAGAAGCTGCTGCCTAATCATGTGTAATTATGCCCAAAATAGTTAAGCTAGTTTGGTAGCCAGTTAAGGAACGGCATCCCAAATGAATGTGTCATGGGGAAGCCATCGGGGAGGCTGGCAGACGAGGGTGCTGTATCCAGGGACCAGATGCAAGGAGAGCACATTCAAACTCCTTCTCTAACACCATGGTGGGTGTCACCATATTGGCTGAGAGGGCACTTCTTACAGTTCCTCTCTACAGATGAGTGGTTTCCAATTAGGGCGCAAAAACCCCGGGGAAAATGCTCGGCACAGATGGAGGAAAACCAGCCGATACGCCCTGGGCTGCATGCAGTTGACTGCAGGGCGGAGCCGAGCTGTCCTCGGATCCAGAGAGTCAACGTTGGCCATGAAGCCGCTATGGTGTCGAAGTTCATGTGAGCGCTCGCAGTGTTGTGGTGTTAAGGTTGTTTTGAAATGAAGTAGGTGGGTCCTCCTCTAGGAAACCCTGGAAATGCAAGTTTAGAAAACAGCTGACATCAGCATCATGTGGCGTACCATCCCGTCAGGTGCCTTTCCTGCATCTTTTTCTTCCTATGCATATTTGTCAAACAACTTTGGAATCTAAAAATATGTACCTCCGTCTCCAAAAATACCAACCCGAACTCACTGCCATTGAGTCGATTCCACCTCTTGGCGTTTCCCATAGAAACTGCTCCGGTAGGTTTCTGAGACTGTAACTCTCTTAGCAGCTGGTGGCTTTGCACTCTGATCTTGCGGTCAGCAGACCAATGTGTAACCACTACCCAACGAGGATGTTCGCACCTGCTCAGTTGGCATCAAAGCCATGATTTTTCACGCCAGCGTTGTAGTCCACCATTTTTTATGTTCCGTCATCTGCCTGATCACTGTTGATGCTTGGTAGGCACTTTGTGTTTCGCTCACTCTTCCTCTCTTCCTTTTCCCCCTTCTTCCTGCCTTGTTTCCTTCCTCTTTTCCTGCTGTTGTTTTTCTGAAATTTTGGACACACGTGTGTTACACAGTAGATCTACTCCAGCTGCTCTCCTGTTTGGGAGTCTCACTCCCTACATCTTCCTCAACCTGGTCTTAGAAAGAGAAGGTAAATGTGTGTTGGGCAGAGAAGAGAGGAACCAGTGAATGGAAAACAGTAACTGGGGTGAGTCACACACTAGACTCACAGGACCTCTGGAAACAGGAAGACCTCCTGGGCAAGCCAGTCAAACAGAAATGAGATTGAATAAGACGTAGAAGAAAAATATATGGGAGCATTCTTTGGAGGTGGAATAAGGTGGTGATGGGGACAAGGATAGGAAGGCAAGAGGAAGGTGAAGAAAATGCTAGAGGAGTTCTGAAGAAAGGGCACTAACAGCCTCAAAAACAGCCCTGGACGCCAAATGAGTGTTCGCTAGCACCAGGGAGACAGTGTCCTGGCCTAATGCTCCCAATAGGCCATCTTGCACCCAGAGGAGTTGCACAGCTCAAAGAAGGCAAGGTCATTCACTGGAGTACAGAGACAAGGTCATCTCTGGGGGTGCTGCACAGTGGTAAGGCCTAGCACTTCCGTTCACTTGGATCCGCACTCAATGCCCATGGAAGCAACCGTCCAAGAATCCCACAACATGTTGCAGGGGCGAGTCCACTGCAGAAGTCCTCTTGAAAGTGCTGAAAAGCAATGACATCACTTTGCAGATTAAGTTGCTCCTGATCCAAGCCATGGTCGTGTCAGTTGTTTCATTTGCATGGGAAAGCTGGACCATGAACCAGAATTGGTCACCAGAGAAGAATGGATGCCTTTGAATTATGGGATTGGGGGGACACATGGAACATGCCATGGATGGCCAGGAGAATGGGCATATCTGTCTTAGAAGCACAGCCAGAAGGCTCCTTAGAAGCCAGGATGAAGAGACTTCATCTCACATGCTTAGAACATGTTATCAAGAAAGGCCATCATGCTTGGTAAAGTCAAAGGTCAGCAAGAAAAGAAATTTCTCAAGGAGATGGACGGACCCAATGAGGACAATAACAGGCTCAGACGTGGCCCTGATTGTAAGGATGGTGCAGGGCCAGACACCGTTTTGTTCTGCTGGACATGGGTTTGCTATGAGTTGGAATTAACTCGATGGCTTCTAGCAGCAACAAAGCCAAGCACAGAAACAAACCTCGTGTATCTCAGTACCTTGCTGATCCAAGGGTGGACCATGGGCCAGCTGCATCGATGACACCTGGAAACTTGTTTGGAAACCAACATCTCAGACCCTGACTCCCCCCGGTCTACGTAATGACCAAGCTTAATGGCAACCACCCATGGGTGCTTCACGTGGCACTACAATCTGAGAAACACTGCCCAGAAGACCGCTTTTCATCTGGATCACAGTTGGATTCAAGAGCTGGTCTCTCGGATTCCAGCCCACTAGAAAAACAGTGATTTATTAGAGAATGTTCTCATATGTCTGAAACTCGCGAGTGTTTAGAAGAGTGATTTCCAGGAAGAAAGAGAAAACAGAAAGCTGCTTAATTTAGGCGGAGAACACCTGTTGATAAGCACAAAGCTGCATGAGACCTTTCTGACTCTTTCAGAAAAAGCAATCTGCTTTGAGGGTGCTTTCCAAAGTCCATCTGCGCAGGTGTTCCCAAGCCAGGTGTTCTGCAGAAAGAAGCAGGTGAGCTGATGCTCTCAGCTCCCAACCCCCAACATAAAATCTTTTGCAATGGGGAATTGTAAACAGTGTGGAAAATTCCAGGAACCATCCTATAAAATTCCCTTGCAAACGTATTTCATTCTGAATATTTCTCTCCTTGACTTATGGTTTTGTTTTATTTCAATGAAAAGTCATTTGGGGAACCACAGACTTAGCCACGGTGAGAACAGCTATGGTTTAGGAAAGCAATAGTGTTATCTGAAAATTTTTACCTTTGGTCCCTTCCTTGGTCACTGATTCAGTCTGTGGACTGATGTTATGCAAAGAGATTTTTTTATGCAAAGAGATTTAATGAGAAAAAAAAGTCACTCACACTCAAAACTCACTGCTAACAAGTCAGTTCTGACTCATTGCAACCCTATAAGATGGGGTGGGTTTCCAAGACTGTACATCAGCTTGCTTTTAACAGAATAAAATGTATTGCTAGTTGTAGTTGGGTTGACTCTATTTCATGGCAACTCCATGTACAAGATAACAGAATAATATATAGTCCTCACAAAATGGGTGCATAAGCAAATGTGGTGAAGAATGCTGATGGTGTCGGCTATCAAAAGACAGAGTGTCTGGGGTCTTAAATGCTTGAAGATAAACAAGCAGCCATCTAGCTGAGAAGCAACAAATCCCACATGGAAGAAGCACACCAACCTATGTGATCATGAGGTGTCGATGCGATCAGATATCAGGCATCTAAGACCCAGAACAAAATCATACCAACAATGTGAAGGTGGTGGGGGAGGCATAGAGTGGAGATTCAAAGCCCATTTGTAGACAATTGGACATCCCCTTACAGAAGGATCACAAGGAAGAGATGAGCCAGTCAGGGTGCAGTATAACACCGATGAAACAAGCAACTTTCCTCTAGTTCTTTAATGCTTTCTCTCCCCCACCACTAACATGACCTCAATTCTACCTTACAAATCAGACTGGATCAGAACATCCACACTGCTACAGATAAAAGCCCGCAACACAGGGAATCTAGGATAGATAAACCCCTCAGAACCAACAATGAGAATAGAGATACCAGGAGGATAAGGGGAAGGGGGGGGGGAGAAAGAATGAATTGATCACAAGGATCGACATATAGCCCCTTCCCAGGGGGACAAACAACAACAAAGTGGGTGAAGGGTGTCAGAGGACGGTGTAAGATGTGAAAATAATAATCTATAATTTATCAAGGATTCTTGAGGGAGGAACTAGAGAGGGAGGGAAGGAGGAAAATGAAGAGCTGATATCAAGAGCTCAAGTAGAAAGAAAATGCTTTGAAAATGATGATGGAAACATATGTACAAATGTGCTTGATACAATGGATGAATGTATGGATTGTGATAAGAGATGTAAGAGCCCTTGACAAAAGTATTTCATGAAAAGAGAGAGAAGGGGAGGGAGGGAGGGAGAGAGAGAGAGAGAGAGAGAGAGAGAGAGAGAGAGAGAGAGAGAGAGAGAGAGAGAGAGAAAAGAGCCTAGTCCCAAGCCATCTTCATGATCACTGGTATGCTTGGGCCCATGTGGTGGTCACAGACTGTGAATCTTGACGGGCATAGAAAGCCTTGTTTTCCTCCCTTGGAGCACCTGGTGGGTCCGAACTTCTGACCTCGGGTTTAGCAGCCCCACACATAACCCATTATGCCCCCAAGCACAGCCTTAAACTTTGGGTCTCCTCTGTTGCTCCTGCCTGCCATGCTGATCACAGTCCAGTGTCAAAAAGGGCTTGCAGACAATGTGGGTCTAGAGGAGCTATCATTTTTAATCCTTGTTGCCCAGCAGTCACTTCATAGGCTTTGAAGTAAGCTGACCTCGGGGCTCCATGCCTTAGTAAGAGGAAGGGCCAGGCAGAGGACAACCAGCTGAAAAGATACCTTGAGATGCACAGCTCAAAGACCCCACCTCCTTCTCAGGCATCACCTCCATCGTGAGCAAGCAGAATGCAGGGCCCTTTGTGCGTATTCTCCCCTAGGAAGCTCAGTGAGCCCTGGAGGCACGCAGCATGGAAACCCTCTCACGCAGGCAGGAAAGGAATGCCTATGGACCCTAGCTCCTTAAACGTGTGGAGGGTGAGGCTTTATCTCGCTCACTTTGTATGTGCTATCAAGGGAGCAGGGGTGGGGGTGGGGGCTATCAGTCTCTGAAGCAGGGCATCATGCTTGGTAGAGGGTCAGCATAAAAGAGCAAGACACTTAATGAGAGGAACAAACCCAGTGACTGAAACAGTGAGTTGAAACACAGCTGCAGTGGCCCGAGATCGTGCAGTGTTGCACTCTGTGGGGCCACGCAACTCCAGGAGCCGAAACCAGCTCACGGCATCTCACGGCAGCAACTGCACCCTGTGTTGCAGCGAGCCCGGTGACCTGCACACTCAGCTGAAGTGCGTGTGTGCACGTACAAGTCTGCCGGCTGCCGTCCTAAGCCCCCGGGATGCCTGACTGCAGGAAGTTACCCTTTGGGGTTTGGGGGGTGGGTGGGGACCTCAGCAGAATAACAACAGCAGAGATATGCCACCCGCCCAGAACTTACTGCAATGTGTTCTTTAATCTCAGCTTCCAATGCCCATTTGTGGTCCCAATTTGACCATCAAACCAAACCACCACCCATCCCACTGCCATTGAGTAGACTCTAACGCCTAGCTACCCTACGAGGCTAACCCTCTAGGGGAACCGACAGCCTCCTCTTTCTCCCAAGGAGCGGCTGGTGGGCATTCCCCGTTGACCTTGTGGTTAACAGCCTAACCCACTGCACCCCCAGGACTCCTGATATGATCACAGCAGCACCCAAATCTCAACATGTGCGCCACCTGACAGGAGCCCTGGTGGCCAAGTGGCTACAAATTGGGCAGCGGTCAGGTCAGCAGTTTGCAGCCATCAGCTGCTCCCCAGGAGAAAGACCGGATGCTCTACTCCTGTCAAGAGTTACAGGCTCCAAAACTCACAGGGGCGTTCTACTCTGTCCCACAGGGTCGCCATGAGCCAGCGTCGACTTGATGGCAGTTTTGTTGTTGCTGTTGTTGTTAGTTGGTTTTTAGTGGGTGCTACCTGAGACTTAAGTGATTGGAGCACAGAGGGGGGCCACAGGTCTGGTCGTGTTGAGTGATACTGTTTTCCACAGAAAACCACAAATCTGACTCAAAATACTAACTGGTTGCATGCAGTCTCTGGGCTGAGGGCCTGTGGCTCTGCCTGAGTCTCCACCTGAGACTCCCTTTCCTGGATGCCCCGGGGTGTGGAGACATCACCACCATCCAGCAGGGCATGAGCGGGTACCTGACATAGAGAGGTGGTCCTCCAACAGCAAGTGCCCTCCTGCTGGGCCTTCCTCGTCACTTTTACTGAAGCCCGGCTTGGGGAGTCACTGCTTTTGCACATCCTTACAATTTCAGAATGAACCTGGATTGTCCAGCAAGATGGGCCCAGGTCATAGCCCTGAGACCAGGGCCTGATGTGCCAGGAGCTAGGAGTGGGAGGCAGTACCAGTGGTGACAGGCAACTGTGGAAGACAGGGACATGTGTCCTGTCTGGGGAAAAATAGTGCCATCAGGGGCAAACTTAAAGGCACAAAGGGGTGGAGAGAGACAGGGGCCTATGAGTGTCCAGATTGTTCTGTGATATGCAGAGATTGGTGGACTCGTTGTGGCTTTGAAAGCGTCAATGTGTGGGTAAGCAGGCACCTACCACATGCATAATGCATGTATAATGTGTGTGTCGCCGCCTTCGCATAAAGAACCCAGACTCAGGGGTTGGGCACTTCAAATAATTTACATTTTAAATTTACATGCAGGCCGAGGATGCAACATTCATGAACGAAAACTAAACTTCCATTTCTCCCTAAAGCCCAGGTGCCTTTCTCTGAGGGTGGAAGTTAACCTGGCTGGCATCGGGTAAACTGTGTTGAAACGCCTCGAGTCTCAGGTGAGCGAGGCGGGCCCTGCTTAGGATTTAATGAGAACCACGGAGAAGGGGCTCCGGAAAAGGGTGCCTCGCGACATCATTGCCCACTCGTCGAGACACGGGCTCCGTGGTCACACTCAGGGCATCTGGGGTCGTGTCCATAGTCTTCTCAGATCCTCCGTGTCCACCCAGGCAGCCCAAGAGGTCAGCATCCTACGTGAGAACAGGGTCTTATAAATAAGTCACAGAAGAGGCATCGTCTCCAGGGCTCAAGGAAGAAGCTCAGGAGGAAGACGTGCTTACTTCAAACATCGCTATTTTCATTAGTAGCATGGCAGGCACTGGGAAGACAGAGCAGGGAGAGAGATGCAAAGAGCAGATTCTAAACAGTTCATGAAGCACGTCCGTGGCTAATGATAGCCAGTAATACTGCCGTTGAGCTGTTGTCCTGGGCCAGGCCCTCTGCTAACCACCTCAGACAGGTTGCTGTCCTCCCAGCTCTATGAATAGAAGCAAGAGCTCTGAGTCAGGCCCTTGAATTATTGCCACATCCCAGGTGAGAAGCACGAAGTGGTTGAGCGACCTTCCTACGGTCTCGAGGGACATACGGAATCCCGGGAGACTCCCCAGCATCTTATGCTACATCCATGAGAGATGCTTCTTCGCATCACCCCCACCCCTTGCCCATTGAGGAGGGGTGGTGCGGTCCAATGCGGTCAAATCATTTCCAACGCCCGGCGATCCCATGTAGTTGTGGGTGTGTAATACGTGGCAGGTACAACGACTATCTGTATCCCCTATGGTGCTGTATCAACTGCTGTCGGTGTACCAGTTGTTTGTCACTGTTAAGTGCCACTGAGCCCACTCTGGCCCAGAAAGAGCCATTATACAGCAGAGCAAAACAACCACTCGGTCTCCACCTTCGCTGCTGTGTTTGAGCCCTTTGTTTCAGCCCCCGGGTGAGTCCATGTGCTCAGGGTCTTCCTCCGTTTTGCCGACCCTCTACTTGTCTTGCACCACACAAATCCCAGGTATACAGAGCTGGGCCTCGTCTAGGCATTTATAGAGTGAAAAAAAAATCTAGTGGGGACGCAGAGGAGGGGAACAGGTTCAAGTATAGAACAATAGATAAAATGGTATCACCTGGCATCATAGCACTGGGCTGTTCACCACAAGGTCAGCTGTTCAAACCCACCCGCTGCTCTGTAGGAAGAAGACACACCTCTCAAATTCTCGTCAAGACTGACAGCCTTGGAAACCCCCTGGGGCAGGTCTACTCTGTCCTCTGGGGTCCCTATGAGTTAGGATCAACTGGATGGGAACCGGTCTGTTTTGTTGTGGTTGTTTCAGGGAAGGGGCGGGATGGGGGTGGTGTTTGGGTGACAAAAAAGCACGGTTGTGCGTGAGATGAGAGTGAAGGGTACAGGGTTGCAGGGGAGAATGGGTTGTTATTGATTCCCCAGGTGCCCCGCTTAGGGACAAAGAATAAACAGGACCGGGTTTCGTGCCTCGCTTCGCAGTGCCTTTGAGCCTTGGCCTGGGTCGCTGCCCTGCCTTGGAACGGACGGGTGTCTGTGGATCCTGCAGGTCATTAGCACCCTCCAGGCCCAGTGCTACTGCTCTCTTGAGAAACAGCCAAGACCAAGCCTGGCAGTTACTCATGGACTCTGGCTAAAACAGCTTCCCTTCGTGGGACCATCACCCTAGACTCCTGATGGATTCCTTTCCCTGCGTATGTTCTGGGCTCACACTGCTCTCATCTGACTTAACCCCCCCCCCATCTCAGCTCCCCTTCTTTGGGACCTCATCCCTCTTCCTTTGCTGTCCCTCCCCCGCCCCTTCTTGCTTGTAGAGCTTTTATGGAAAACTGATTACCAAACCTCTTCCCTCCCCGAGAGCATTTCCTCGTCAAAAACCATTCCACTCCTTGAGGATGTTCGGTGACATTTAATTCATCTCCTGTTCTCTGCTTGGCTGAATTCTTGGGGACTCCCTGGGAGGAAGGACCAGGCAGTGGGACATCTAAGAAATGCAATCTTTATGTGGTGGGTGAAGGTGATGGATTTTCATCTCCTTTCTTATACTTTTTCTTGATGCGTGAGGACCTCTGGGCATCTCTCCCGCCTCTCCTCTGCTTTTGGCTGATTGGTCCCCTCTGACTTGTGACTTCTCTTGCTCATGTGTAGCCTGTCTGGTGTTTTCTTCTTCTAGCACCTAGTTCTCATTCTTTAGATTTTCTGCTATGTCCATTAGAGATCGGTTCAAGACCCGACGGGATTGGATTCTAGGACGTATGCAAGGAGCTTTGTAAAACAGAAAGGCAAAGTGCAGCCTCCTCCTGACTTTGTCTGTCGGACATGCAACTTGCCCTAATTCCCTTAAAGGTGTGTGGCCTGAAAGTCTGAACGCGTCTTGCCTTCCCGGGAGTTAGAGAGGCCCTCGGTGGCAGTAGAAGGAAAGATGGGCATTGGGGCCACACCTCGCTTATGTAAGCCGGGGAAGGAAATACCATCTCTGTTTAACGCTGCACTTCCACCGTGCTGAGAAAGCAGAGATTAGCGGCAGCCCCTGGGTCCACAGCCTAGCTACCTACTAGAAACTGTCCGAACATAAGACACAGACAGGCAGCAGGTCGAATGTCAGCCGGGTGCCATGGGACATCCTCAGGACAGAAACAACGTAAAGGGAGGAACTGCCAAGAAGGAAGTTCTCTGCCTGTCCGTTCTGCTGCCAAAGCTAAGACTTCCCACTCTCTGCCAAAGGGCTGCCCCATCCTCCCAGTAAATGGCCACCAGGCCCACCTCGTCTCTTCACCTGCTCACAGTCACAGTCGGGCAGCCTCGTCCGTTTCACCAAGCGCCACAAGCTCATCGAAGCCCTTCTCACAAACACCTTCCCAAGACATTTCCTCAGTCTGCCACAGGTGCTGCTGGAACGAAATGAAGCTCACACCAGAACAAAAGGGGGAGGGGGACCCGATCTCCTGCAACATCTATCTGCATCTCACAAGCTGTCAAGATGAAGAATGAAGCCGCGGGGCTGGCCTTTAGAAATATTAATTTATTGTGCAGATGAACTGGAGGACAGCGGAGTGAGAATCCCCTCATCCCCACAGGGGAGCAGAGTGTGACCCCTCTTCCTGGGCCAGCCATGTCACCAGTTGGGCCTGTCCCAACCCAGTGATTGCTTGTCCACAGGTCCTTCGTGAAGGTTGCTGAACAGAATGAAGGTCCGCCTTGTTCACGGATGTTTTTGTGTGGTTCCGTATAGCTCGGCCCTTCTCTCCCTCTATTCTATTGTTGTTGTCGTCGTTGTTAATAAATTCAGCAAAAGCATGCCCCGATTCCCCAAGCTCTACATGAACATTCCAGTGTTATTTAGTACGTTCTTCAGGCTGTATAACCACTCTCCCTCCCTTTTGCTGTCCTTTCCTCGTTCATGAGAACTCACGACGTGCTACGGTTCCTTTCTGATCTTTGGGGTTACTGTTGTTGATTTGATCTCCATGAAAAGAACGATGCACGTGGCCGAACTTTTTTCACTACTGGTTTGTTTTAAAAGGGCTTCAGGGGATACTCTTTGGTTCAAGGTTGAAAGATGACCTCGGGGCAATAGTTCCAGGGACTCATCCCCCTCCGTGGCCATAGAAAGTGTGGAATCCGTGAGAATTTAGAATTCCCATATGCATTCTCCCGCCCCGCTTTTGACCAGGATTCTTCTGTGTGATAGTTAATGAGAATGGTCAGTCACCGTAGCCCTGTGTCACCCTGGTCTTCTGGCCTCAAGGCAAAAGTGGCAGGTTGTCATGGAAGCAATTCGCCTCCTTTCCCCTCTGGTGCTCCGGGTGAGTGGAGGCCTTGAATTAGCCTGGCTTTTTTGGTGGTTGTTTAGTGGTACAGAGGTTTCCCTCAGCAAAAGCAAAGTTTTAACTTGGGCGGAGGCTGAGGCTCTATGGAGAGCCCCATCGATGCCTGTTGAGAAGAGTCAGAGAAGACACACGGGAAATAAAAGTGTCCTGCTAACCTTTGCCTGGTGTCCCACCTAACAGTCCCGGCGCCTCAGCGGTTAAGTGCTCATCTGCTAGCCAGAAGGTTGGTGGTTCCCAAACCTTTGGGGGGTGTTTCTACTCTGTCCTACGTGGTCAACTTGATGACACGTCACTGCAACATTGTTTGACTTTCAAACACACCGGTCATAGAAACAGTGTGTTTCTATAAAGCATCCTTTAAAGCAGTCCTAAATGGTGCTAATTCTCCCTCCCCGCCTTCACGTACAGCCTAGACTCTGGTTGTTTTCTTAACCACCTCTCTAAGAGCTTCCCTGCTCTGTACCTTCAAGAAAACCCCTTGTCTTTCCGCCCCTCGCTCCTATTGCCTGGACTATGGCATAGTCTCACCATGGCCTGTCTGTGCCCCTTTCTACCCACCCTGCGACATGCAGAGCACCCACCTTTTCTAAAGAGCCCTCTTCTGCTTCAACAGACAGAAGATCCCCCCAGGTCCTCACTACCACTCCACCCTTCTCTCCCCACCTTCCTGTGTGCATCCTAGATCCCGCCATGCCAAACATCACTCCACAAGCACACCAGGGCCTTTCCAGCTCTCTGCCCTTTGCCCATGCTGTCTCATCCTTGTTCACTAAAAGGCCTCCTGCCCACCGCTTACATGGCCTTCCAAGATGTTCCTGCCTCTCCCAATGGGACCCCCCGTATCAATGCACAGATTTTCATGTTGCCACTCATAGTACAAGTGATCTATCACCTGGTGAATGGGTTTACATAAGCCAATGTAATGAAGTCTATCTCCCATAGATGGGTATGTCTTCTTCCCCCAGGGACTAATTTCAGGCTAGCACTTGGGGAAGGTCATTGCTATTATATATCCTGATGATTATGCTCAAACTGGTTTTTTTTTTTCCTTAATGAAATCATCAATAGGTTCAAATGTAGGACACATGCCTGGAGGTGTCAGTGGTCTGGCATTCTGCCTCTTAGTCTCTATGGAGGAACCAGTAGTTTTCGGCTGCTCCAGGCCTTCTCATCAAACGATTCAGGGCCCTGGTCCTGTCAGGCCTGCATTTTCTTACCCGGTGTACGGGTGCCTGGGGAGAAGCCCCCATGGGTGGCAAGGAAGCAAAGGAAATTGGAGCACCCAGCAGGGTTTTTATGAGTCCTCTCCTGGGGTCACATTCCAAATGAGTGTCCAGCAGTGACCCCCAAACTACTCTCGGGGCTGGCAGGAATGCCATGGAGCGTTTCCTCTGTCTGCCCACCCCACCTCTGAAAGTAAGTCCTCGCCTCTCTTCTGGACTCTCTCAGCTCGTCTGCGTGACAGTATCTCGGGGTCTGGTAGTTAACGGCTTGGCCCTTGAGATGGCGTCTGCATCAGCTATTGAATCACACTTGCTGAGCTCCCACGGAGCTCCAGACCAGGTGCTGGAGATTGCACAGCAGGTAAAGCCCTACCTCTGCTCTCCAGGTACCTACGGTCTCCAACTCACGGCGACCCTCTGAGACAGGGGGGAACTGCCGCTCTGGCTTTCCGAGACTGTAACTCTTTACGGGGGTAGAAAGCTCTGTCTTTCTCCCTCGGGTCGGCTGGTGGTTTCCAACTGCTGACTTCACAGTTAGCAGCCCAACAGTAAGCCGCCCAGGGCTCCTTACCTACAGTCTAGGGAGGGAGAAAGCCCAGCCACCCTCCTGGGCCCCAGTAGGAACCAACAAGTGACCTATGATGTGGACGTTTTCTGGGAAACTGTAGAAGGCGAACCCAGTCATTCTACAGCTCTCAAAGGCTGCCTTTTGTGCTTTTCTTGAATCATCTGGCCCCTTGCTCAGGAGCAGGCTCAACACACTAAATATTCAGAAACAAGAGACGCTATGTGGGGGAACGGCAATTACCGAAGAAAAACAAAACCCTGCAGACACACACATAGTTCCTCGGGCTTCAGAGCCATCTTTCCCACTTTGTGTAATTACCAAAATATTTGGAAGTCAGCCCCAACGGAAATCATCACCCAATTTGCTCTGTATGGATTTTCAATATCATCTTACTACCAAGAAGACATTCTACCTGCGCGGGGATTAAAAAGATGAGAAACTATCCCTTCCCAGCAGCCCGTGCACACACACGTGAAGGACAATGAGAACGGGCCAGAGACAAAGCCAAACTGGCACGCGCCCGCTGAAGGAGGCAGCCGTGGTGCTCCTGTCCTTAATCGGCATTGGTCCAAGTTTCTTCTTATTCTTTATCACTATTGTTATTGTCCTAGCCCTGAAAGCAGTGGCCATCGATGGCCTGCATGTTCCGCACATTGCATTCAACTAATCACTTAGGTTTAGACACACTTGGCGGCGTGATCTTGGCACTGTGAGCACCGCTCGGGTCGGGGTGGCAGAGCCAGGGCTGCTCTGTCGAGGGACTGATAAACATATGCCAGATTATCAAGACACATCGGGTCTGACTCTTCCTACAAAGAGGCTTCATCTGCCAAGAAAAGCCAGTTTGATAATCAGATAGCACACGAGGGAAATTTATTATCCCTTCTTCTGTTTTGATTGGGGCTTGTGCCAAAAGGAGCTCCGCTCTTGCCCTTCAGACATGCTCTTTCTTTTTTCATGAGTTTCAGTGTCACCCACCTAGATGCCAGAGATAGATGACACACTGCCCCCTCTGACCTGCCCTCCTTGTTCTTCACATCAAACACTGATAGTGGCTACAGGGCTAAGCATTCAGCCCACCTAGGGGCAAATCCTGGCTCAGGGGGACCTTAGAGAAGTCGTTTCACATTTCTGAGCCTCGCTTTTTCTCAGCTGGAAGATGGGTGTGGCGAGGCTGCCGGTAACACAGAGCTCAGGCTGCTATCAGTTCCCAGCACGTTGGCTCTGAGTCACACAGCCTCCTGTCGCAGAAGGAAGCGTTGCCCGGTGCTGCAGCATCGCCACCAACAATGGCTTGTTTGAGACCACTGTGTCTACCACCCTTCTCATTGAGGGCTCCCTGATTTCCACTGGTCCTGTGCTGATCATAATGTCCTCTTCTAGCGACTGGACTTTCAGATGATGTCCCCACAGTAAGCAAGTCGAAGTTTCCCTAGGCTCACTGCTAAGGAGCATTCTGGTTGTATTTCTTTGAGGATTGGTTGATTTGTAGTCCTAGCAAATTTCACTGCCCCTGAGTGGATGCTGACTCATAGCGACCCTGTAGGACAGGGTAGAACTGCCCCTGTGAGTTTCTGAGACTGTGACTCTGTATAGGAGTAGAAAGCTCCATCCTTCTCCCTTGGAGTAGATGGTGGTTTCAAACTGCTGACCTTGCAGTCAGCAGTCCAATGCATACCCACCAGGCCACCCGAGCTCCGGTTCTTCTGGCCGTGGCTGAGAAGTTCGGGGCTCTTCATCAGGAATACAGTTGGAATGCATCACCCCTGCGTCTGCCTCCCACCTTCATGAGCTAACCTTCCCACCCAGGTGAGGCAAAGGAAACGACTGTCTTAGGTCAGACCTTACTTGATAGCCCAGTCTTTCTGATTACATGTCCTCACATTGCCTTCCCTCCCTCTTCTGCGCCCCTTCGCACGCCTCCTCATCCCACCTGGAAGGATGCCGTAATGACATTAGATTCCTCTCCTCTGTCCCCCGTGCCAAGCACGGGATCTGGGCCACCTCAAGCCCCCCAGCCCCTCCAGTTGCGGACTCTGGCCTTAACTCACCTGTGCATCTGCCTGCTTCCTGGAAAAGTTCAGGATGGAAAGAACAGAAGAGCTTCCACATTTGAGTAACCACTGAACGTGGCACCCCTGATTGGGAACAGATCCAAAATACACTGTGGAAATTCAACTCATAAATCATCTCCCCTATAAATTTCCGTCGCCGTTTCTGTTTGGTTTGTTTTAAGGATTCCGTGCATTTAAAGTTTAAAAGTGGGAAACGAATGTCTGCTCCCCTTGCTTTATTTCCCAGCAGTGTGACCAATGAGGCACAGAATCCAAACTCATTAAGTTCCCCACATAAAGAATTGAAATGTATACAGTGCTTACAATGGGCTGAGTGATGAAGCTCTCTTTTCAGGCCTTGAACATGTTGACACACTCCATATTTCTCATCCGCAGAAAATAGAACGCGCACCGTCTCGCACCACGCAGCATTAATATTATTTTTTACGACTGTTCACAGAGCAGTGACACTTGCTGAGCTGCTAAGGAATTTAAAAGAATAAAAAAGATTTAGGCACTGAAAGAACCTTGAATCATTGAATCTGAGGAGGTAGAAAACGCAACTTGGAAAGTGTCTTGGCGCTGATTCTATGGGGCCCTTCCAAGTTGCTGGATGGAAACCAATGTGCTTCTTTCGTAAACGACTTGGGCCTTGGCATCGAGGGAGCGGGCCCATGTCAGCATGGCAGCATAGTGAGTCCGCACTTTCACTGGAATCCCTGGGCCGCCGCTAACCAAAAAGTGGGAGGTTCAGGTCCACCCTTGAAAGGGCGGCGTGGTGATCTGCTTTGGAGAAATCAGACAGTGAAACCCCATGGAGCACAGTTCTCTGCACTGGGAGTTGGAGCTGGTTCTTTGGCAACTGGTGTGGGGACACGCACTGGTTCATTAAAGAAAGTGAAGCAGAAATAGAGGTGACCACTCGACCTGTAGAAGGTCAAGGACTCGCCCGAGGAAAACTGAAGTTGTGACACTCCTGTCCCTTGCTACCTCTGTAGTAGATATCACCAACCGACCATGGTCCATTTCCTTTCTGAGTCCAGGTGCAGCCTCAGGAGCCTGCTCAACGCAGGTGCGCAGTGGCTACCAGTGACCTGAGCTGCCACAGGCATTGCAACCTATCTTGCATTCCTGAGATGGTTTAATTAAAGAGGGCTTAAACAGGCAAAATATGTAAATAAGCTTGCATTTGTTTTTAGGAATATAGCTTTTCTATTGCTATACCAGGGACTCTTCAGAGGCAACAAAAGGGAAAAAAGAGGGGCTGGTATTTGATTTGCTTGAGTCCTTTTCCAAGTAATTTCACTCAGTTGCTCGGTATCCTTTTCTTGAGGGCCTACTATGTGCCGTGTCTGTGTATGGTGAATGTGCAGCTGTTGACTGGTCAGTCCACTGGAGAGTGTACAGCTTTCTGGTCACTTCTCAAAGCGGAGCCTAAGATCAGGGAAGCCTAGAACCCCCACCCTCACCCCAGACCCACAGTTGAGAAAATCGGGTTCCCTCAACTTAGGGATGAGAGTGGAATTTCCAGAAACCTCCTGCTCAGTCTCACAGAAGAAGGGTGTCTCCAAGGCAGCATTTCCCTCACACACACCCTTGCTGTCCTTGTCCTCAAGTTCCGTCATGAAATTAGAGCCACTCCCCCTGCTGATCACGAACATTCAGACGAGGCTACAGGGGCCTGGATCCGAGAAGACGCTCTGGGAATGGTGGCAGATACTGCCAGGTGGTCCCTGGTGCTCTTGCTATCCTTCCTCTTGTAGACTCCCCAGGGGCTGTTCACCTCTAGGAGGCTAGAGAAGATACTTGGGAGAATTGCATGGCATGTGAAGTGTGTCTCAAGAAAGCTGTTCCCAAAAAATAAGAAGTCCAGATGGCTCCACTCTTGTCTTTTCATGTCAGCTTCCTCCATAGGCATTCCAATAGATGTCCCATTGTGCTTAGGCCCAAGACCTCTCATGGATCTTCAAGGCTTACAGGCTGACTCCAGCTCTGCCATCCTCTCTCACCCCATCATCTCCTCCTTGTTCTGACCTCCAGCCTCCCGGCCATCTCTATTCCACAACCAGTTCCATCACAGGGCCTTTGCACACACGATTCTCAACCTGGAATGCCTTTCCTTGCCAACCTTTCCCATAACCCTAGTGATCTCCTAACCATCCTTTAGATTTCCTCTCTGCCTTGAAAAGCCTTCCTCCTGTCGGGGAGAATTCAAGTATATCTCAGAGGTGCTTCCATTGTGCCTTTGGCTTTTCTTTGGGGCCCACTTCAGTTGGAGTTGAACAGAGACTTGCGTGCTTGACATCTGCCCCTCCATCTTGAGCAAGGAAAACTGAAAAAGAATCGATGTATTTGAATTACAGTGCTGGCAAAGAATAATCGAAGTACCATGGACAGTCCGAGAATAAATCTTTCTTGGGAAAGGAACAGCCAGAATGCTCCTTAGAGATGAGGAGAATGCTTCTTAGAGGCCTTTTGCGACTTCTGTACTTTGGGCCTATTATCAGGAGAGACCAGTCCCTGGGAAAGGACATCATGCTTGGGAAAGTAGAAAGGCCTGGAAAAAGAGGAAGGTCCCCGGCGAGATGGAGTGACACGGCGGCTGCAACAACGGGCTCAGGCTGAACAGCAATCGAGAGGCTGGTGCAGGCCTGGGCGAGATGTCCTTGTGTTGTACGTGGGGTCAGTGTGAGTTGGGGCACACTTGACGGCACTTAACAATAACAACAAGAACAGCCCTAACATGGACTGTCCGCTACCTACCTGCAGGAGCCCAGATGATTTCATCTGGCACATCATAGGTGCGCCATTGCCTTTTAAATGCCTACGTAAGGAGTGAGCCTGAGCCCAGGGCCGGACAGGGATACGATATTGATTGCCATCGCAGTCAGATTGCCCGTAGGCGATGAACGGTGGGTGTCTCTGCCAAGCGTGGAGATAGCTCTTTAGGCACTCACAGCCACAGAACATCATATAGAGAAGAGGCGTTCGTTGGGTAGGAAAGGGTTAACAAGTCCTGTCCTCTGCGTTCCCCATTCAAGTCCCACACATGTTTACGGACGACCACCTCAGAGAGGGGAAAGGAAAGGACCAAGCTTCCCCCCACAACCTTCAAGGACCCCTTGTGTCAAATCTTCATGTCAATTAACATTTAGTTGAATTTGTGGTTTGCTCGCGCCCCAACCGGCTGTCAAAGGTGGCTCTCCCGGGGAGAAGGGAGGGGTGTATGCCGATATTGACATGTGTGAGCAGCACATTGACACTTAAGGAGTCAATGAGTGTGCGTGGTCTTTGTCTGAGATGCTCCTCCCATTGCATCCGAGGTCCTTGCCTATGCCCCCCTTGGAATTACTAATGATTGTCACCCCCTGCTTGTCTGCTTTCAAGCAAAGCCCGAGACTTGCTGTTGGTCCTGGTGCCCAGAATGTTGAGCAGAAGAGAAATAAGAGGCCACATTCAGGGTCTTGTATCTTGCCGTTGGGAGTTCCCACCAAAACTGCCCCCAAAAGAGCAAACTCACTGCCCCCAAAAGAGCAAACTCACTGCCATCGAGTCCCTGCTGACCCATAGCAACCCACTGAGGGTTTCTGAGATGGCAACTGCTTCTGGGAGCCCAACGCCCAGTCTTTCTCCCTCGCAGCTGATGCTGGTTTCGAACTGCCAACCCTGCAGATTGTGGCACAATGCATAACCGCTACATCACCAGGGCTCACTGCACCTGAAAACACACCTCCAACATTGTAGTTTGGTCGATTCCTTTTCCTTGACCACAAAATAATATTTGTTTACTGTCAGCCATTACAATAATAGAAAGAGCAGAGACGATCACGTGGGAATGGCCTAACCACACCATCTAGGCACAATTGCTGTTAACGTCTGCCTGTGTATGATATCCCTGCTCCATTTCCAACGTGCGGGTACTGACTGCATGGTTTTCCCTTTCACAAAAACGAGGCCTCACCTGTTTCACTATCGTGCAACCTGCTTTCTCCTCACCACGATCTAATAGAAGCATTTTCCATGTCATTAAATACTCTCTAACGAAGCGTTTATTTTGAACGCGGGGTCCTCTGGCTTACACAGCAGCAAACGTCGATGCTGCAAAGAGCCAGCTCAAGGGGGTTGCATGTGGGTGCTTCCTGCATAGTAGGAAGACATGGTGTTGGTACCAGTGTGCCTTTGTGAGAATCCCACTGGCCTTTCCTGAAGGTGCAAGAAGGCCTGGGTGTTCTCCACTAACTCAGATGCCGGTCAGTGGCCTGTCCCTCGTGTCCTGGGGTGACAGCGGACTGCTGGGATGGTGACATTTGCTGCAACGTACAGAAGGGCCCCAGGGGGCCCACCTGGCTAGGGATTGTTGGCTGGTTTCGAACTCAGTCCAAGTGGGCACACCGACACATTTTGTTGAAATTGGAACACCCACTGAACATTTACCCTCGTGCATTACCCTCGTGCTGTGACTTTCGAGAATAGAAATGTAGTCCCCAAAGCTATAGAGGCTAAGGGTCCAAATCAAGTTCTCCACCATTTGATTCCGTCCGTGTGGGTAGCCCTGGGTGTTCCTTGGCGCCTTACCTCGTGGAGGAGCCTCACAAGGGCATCTGTCTCCCCTGGTCCTGCACCATCTTCACAATTGTTCCTGTGCTTGAGCCCACTGTGGAGCCACTGTGTCAGCCCCACTCATTAGGGGGCTTCCTCTTCTTCATGTGCCCTCTGCTTTACCAAGCATGACAGCCTATGCCCAGGGCAGTCTCCCCGACATGTCCCAGGTGTGTCAATGAAGTCTCACCATCCTTGCCGCCAAGGAGCACACTGGCCGTGCTTCGTCCATGAGAGATGTGTTTGTCCTTTTGGCAGTCTGTGGGGCTTTCAATAGTCCTCAACAGCACCACCATTTAACGCATCACTTCCTCTCCCATCTTCCTTATGCATCGTCCAAGTTTCACCTGCAGAGGAGGCCACTGGAAGTGCCATGACTTAAGGTAGCACGCTGAAAATCAGGGAGGCCAGCAAGACCTAGGCACAACTTTTAGAAGCAAGACTAGAAAGAAGGCAACAGAGGAACAATGTAAGAAAGTCGAATGGATCAGCGTAGTGATTGATTCAAGTGGGTCCCAGTATCCTACCCAACATTGCCTTTGAGCCAATTCTGACTCATCACAGCCCTGTAGGACAGAAGGGAACTTCCCTGAGGTTTGCCAAGGCTGCTCCATCTTTCTCCTTCGGGGTGGCTGGTGGGTTCTCACCTGCTACCATCCAGTGAACAGCCCGAGACTTAACCACTGCACCACCAGAGCTGCTGCTCTTCAGTCCAGGAAGGTCTTATGCATGAAACCCAGGCCCATTTCTAATAAGTCCACCACTGTGCTGAGTATTGTGGATGCTGTTGCTAGAGGGGCTACAGAGCTGGCGTTGGCCGGAAGTAGGAAGTTTGAGAACTGCCAAATGTTTGTGTTGATCGCCAAGTGGGAGATCAACGCTTAGCCTCTCTGTGAGATGACAGATCTCAACTCGTGGGAGTTAATATTTATAAAAGAATGAAAAGCACATTCTCTGTAGATAGAGCCATTTATTCTGTTTATTTTTAAGATGTGTTTCTGTTGTTAAGATCCCAGCCTTTGAATCTGTGTCTGTATTGAAATTTGGGCAGATTGCATTTCAGCTGGTATTGGGGGATAAGGGCGGGGGAAGGAAAACAGAAAAAAACACCCTCATCTTTGATTCTCTTTGACATACTGAAGATCTTCACCTCTTACTTCCTCCCCCACACCACCATCCCCACCCCCCAAAAAAAGTCATGATGCATCCAACAAGTGGATCATGATTTATTTAAAACATTCGGAAGGGATTCTTGGAAGGCAGGTACAAGGGGGCACTTCAAAAAGTTCATGGCCATTCTCTTCTCATTGCTGCGCCCTGGCTTGTTCTGTACCCACGTGAGGGATGCCTTTGAGCCAGTGACTCCTGGGGGCAGCCAGACCGGCCCTCACTGCTTAGTCCTCGATGCAGTACAATAGGAAGGTCAGAAGCCAGTCCTCAAGAACCAAGAGTGACCTTGAGACCTTGCTTGCTTTTCGTTGATATGCCTGATTTCAATAGTCCACCTCATGTGCTCCCGCCTCAAGATCTTTGTGGACACTGGTTCCCTGCCTGGAATGTTCGGGCTCATCAAAGGCAGTATTTTGCATATCAGAAGTCTTCCGCAAGTCTGGGCCACCATGTTACTGAGCTGGGCTGCGTGCCCTTCTCTTTCTCAGCAGCACAGTGCTCCTGGCCTCCAAAAAAGGACTCCTGATGGCTGCTGTCGAGCCCCCTATACTCTACAGGAGCTTTGGTGGGTGTCACAGTGGTTAAAGCACTCAGCAGCTACTCACCAAAATGTCAGTGGTTCAAACTCACCAGTCACTCCACAGGAGAAACATGTGGCTGCCTGCTTCTGTAAGGATTCTAGTGTTGGAAACCCTGGGGGGCAGTTCTACTCTGTCCTGGAGGGTGGCTGGGAGTCAGAAATTATCTGGTGGCGACAGATTTGGTGTTCGGATTGCACTCGCTAACTCCATCCCAAGTCACCACTACAAGCCTATGTTCTACTGATACCAGCACATGGAAGTCAAGGAGAGACGTGGCAGAGACCTGAACTAAGGCCTAAGATGTGAGAGTCGGTCTGAAGAGCGCATCAGCCGGATTGAGAGATTGGGTGCAGGAGGTGGGGGTGGGCAGAAGACACTTCCCGAATACCAAGGGGGCTATGAGTTGGGGTTCTAGGAGAAGGTGACACTATGAACCAGGACAGGGAAGACCCATGCTGGGCTTGGCTTTGCAGTGTGTATTGGGTTGTATTGTTAGTGAAATGCTCAGAGGGAGATGCCCAGCCAGCAGTCATCTGTCCACAATGGGGACTTCTGAGAGATCAATATCAAGAGACAGGTGCCCACCAAAGTTGCCGGTCTTGGTCTGGATAGATGAGAAGCTGTCGGGATGACTGAGGTCCCCAAGAAGAAGACTGACGTGTAGAGACTTGGAGGTCATACAAAGAGCTTCCCGGGAATGGCGACGTTTTTATTATTTGTGCAGAAAAACGCATTCCTCTTTATCCGCATTCCTTCTGCCCAAGAGGGCTGAAGCGGTGAAGGGCAAGTCCAAATGTCAAGTCAGGCCACTTGACCTCTTGTCACTGCCTCCTCTGGCACTCCAGGACTGTAAGAGACTTAGCACTGGTCAGCCAGGGGCCTAGACCACCCTGGAGAGTTAAATAGACTGCAGGACAGACGCACAGCACCAGGACTGCCTCGGGCGGACAGCCACAGGGGCCCCAACCCCACCTGGTGGTCTGGCCCCAACATACCTAAGGGAGGGCCATCGAAGGGACCACTGGAGCCAGTCAGGAAAAGGATGGAAGAACCTTCCAGAAGCCCCTGTGGCTGGGTTGTCCTCCTGATGCAATGGAAGTCCACCTTGAGTGGTTATTGAGCACCCTCAAACAAAGCACATCCTTGCCATCGAGTCCATGCCGACTCATAGGAACCCTCTATGAAAGGGTAGAACTGCCCCTGTGAGTTTCCAAGACTGTGACTCTTCGCCCAAAGAGACAGCGTCTTCTTTTCCCCCTGAAGCATCCGGTGGTTTCGAACCACTGACCTTACAGTCAGCAGCCCACTGAGTCACCACGATGGCACCAAGGCTCCCCGCTTAGAATCAGCTCTCTTTATTTTCCAAGTGTGCATCCTAAGGAAGGCATCAAGGGCAGGGTCTAGAATTGCGTTCTCCTCTCCAGCCGCATGTCACATGTTGATTCTTGATTCTGTCCGTGAGCTCTTTTGCTTCAGAGAAAACTTGGAAAATTACTAGCAGCAATAAGACTCTAGACCGAAATCAGCTCTCATTTTAAAAAAAATAAGAAGAAGAAATACATGTTGACATCACAGGCAAACACATGATCCTGATTAAAAGTAACCCCGGATGGCAGATTTGATTAGATGGTGCCCGTTGAATGGGCCCAGGTTCAAAGAAACAGCAGGCCGGCAGAGCCGGCCATAGCTCACCTACATAGCCCTGCTCCGTGTGAAGGCTGTCATACTGATTAAGCACCTGGAATTAATGGGCAGGGTCGATTAACATGCGGCGAACAGGTAGCGAGGCAAAGGATGTCACTGAAATTGCAGCCCCACCGTCGGCATTTAGAGCCTAATTTTAGAAACCAGCCTCCCGCCTCTCAGTGGGCCAGTGCGCTTTATCATCGGGAGGCCATAATTGAATTTTCTGGACGCTCGGGCCGGCCTGTAACTTGGTGAAGCCGATTACACAGCAGAACGCAATTTTTATCCTGACCTTAAAAGCAGTGCCTTGTGCTGTGTGATTAGAAAGCATCCGGAGAGAGGGGCCTGCCCTTCTAACTGCGCTTGATTTGGGTGAGAGGAAAAGAGAAGGGGAGAGGAGGAGACCAAGAAAGCCCACCCTGCTTTTTCCCGTAACCTAGTAAGACTCATTTAGATGCCACACCGATCATTTAATAACAGATTTTGTAAAACCATAATATAAGGAGTCGCCATAAAACGTATTACCTTTTATTGCCCGTACAGAGAATGACATTTTAGATGGTAATAAATCGAAACTCAGGGAAAGCTATGTTTGCTCTCAGAGAGTGCTTGCCTTACCTACAAGAAGACCTGCTCCCCCAGTTCATCCTGTGGCAAGTGCTGGGCACCCCCCAGCCCCTCCCAGAGTCATCGAAGACAAGCCCAGCAGGGGCTTCTCTGAGCGACTGTCTTGTCCCTCCTTCAAAAGATCGCTTCCTTCCAAGCTCACTCCAAGGACTCGTCCATCCCACCTTTGCCATTCTCCTCCTCCTTTCTTCACGTGCACCGCCAGCTGAGTGGACAGACAAGAGGTGCAGCTGGCCTTGGGGCTCACGTTATCCAGTGCTGCTCTGTCTGATATCCCACAACGGGGTGATTTTAATCGACATTGATTCTGTTCATGTCTGTGTGGGGCGCTGTGGTTGTTTCCAGGTGCAGGCAAGTCGGTGCCGGCCCTTCATGACCCTAAGCTCAACAGAATGAAACACTGGCTAGTCCTGTGCCGTCCTTACAATGGGTCTCCGGTTTGAGCCAGTATTGCCGCCACTGTGTCAGTCTATCCCCTTGAGCACTTTCTCTTTCTCTGCCTCTCTGCTGCATGCATGTGAGCATTGCTGTTCCCCGGGGTCTAGGAGCTTCTCAGCACAGGGACCCCAGGTCCAAAGGACTTGTTCCACTCTTGACACTTCTTCTTTGGTATTATTCAGGTCCACTTGCTTGTTGTTGTTGTTAAGTGTTATCAAGTTGATTCCAACCCCTAGCCATCTCATACACAACATAACTGCCCAATCCTCCGCCATCCTCACAGTTATTCCTATGCTTGGGCCCATTGGTGCAGCCTCTGTATCAGTCCCTCTTGCGGAGGGACACCCTCTCCCCCACTGCCCCTCCACTTGACCAAACATGATGTCCTTCTCCAGGGACTGGCCTCTCCTAACCTGTCTAAAATACTTAAGACAAAGTTTTACCCATCCTTGTCTCTAAAGAGCACTCTGGTTGTACTTCTCCCACGTGTGTAATGCCTGTTAATCGTCAAAGAGATTGACTCAAGATGCAACCTAACCCTGTAGATGGCATCCTACCTCATGGACACCACCACCGCTGAGCCTGCCCCAGTCCCACCATGTTGTTGTTGTTGTTGTTGTTAGATGCCGTCGAGTCAGTTCCTGCTCATAGCGACCCGATGTACAACAAAAGGAAACCCTGCGTGGTCCGGTGCCATCCTCATCGTTGGTCTTGTCCGAGCCCATCAACGGAGCCACTGTGTCAGTCCTTCTTGTCGAAGGCCTTCCTCTTTGACGCTGCACCTCTGGTTTAGCAAGTGTGAAGTCCTTCTCCAGGGACTGCTCCCTTCTGATCACACGTCCAAAGGACAGGAGATTAAGGCTCGCCACGCTTGCCTCTGAGGAGCGTTCTGGCTGCACATCTTCAGAGGCAGACCACTCGGTAGAGGGGAGGCTTTACAACACAAAGTTACATCAGCTCACAAAATTGATGAAGAGGTAATACTGAGATTCATAGCCCAGCCGCATTGACCCCTATTCTGGGGGACACAGTTGGATCCAGAACAGACCCCATCAGCACCAGAGCTTCTGGTCAGCCTCGATGCTCTACCCAGCTTGACATGACCAGTATCTTCTAGAAACCGCCTTTCCCCCAACCCACAACTGCCCGGCTATCCACCTTGCAGCCAAGTTCGCTATGTAGTCCTTGGTCAACATAACCATTCCTGGGTGTATTCATCCAGCACACCGTGTCTGAGCGTGCCAGGCACTGAACCAGCTGTGTGATTTTTCTGAGCATGATTTGAAGTATGTTCCATTTCTTTGCAAAGATCTATAATTTGATGCCAACAGAAAAGAAGTGTCTCCAATGGATGGATGGATGGATTGTGATAAGAGTTGTACGAGCCCCCAATAAAATGATTTTTAATTAATTAATTTTTTTAAAGGAAAGAAAAGAGATGCCTCGGGGTGTTGTATGCCAGGGCCCTTGGTGGTAGGGGTATGATAGGAATAGGTTGGCGTTGGGCTCCTTGCCCTCACAGAGCTGTGGTGAGTACTTAGAGAGTGGACAGCATGGTGGAAACCACATGCAATGTAGAGAACATCCCCCCAGTTCGTGGGTTTGGTATGTGTCACTCTGGGGAAGGACATCATGTTGGTAAGGTAGAGTCTGTGAAAATAGAGAAAAACCCTCAGAGAGATGGTTGGAGACAGTGGCTACAACAATGGGCTCAACCATTAGCTATGATGGTGAGGACGACACAGGGCCAGACGGTGTTTCATTCTGTTGTACAAAGAGTCGCTATAAACTGGAATTGGCTCAACAGCACCTAACGAAAAGAGCAGGAAGTGGGGAGGAGAAAGCATCCCTGTGGTGCATTGGTTAAGCATTAGGCTAATCACCAAAAGGTGAATGGTTTGAGTCCACAGAAGAAAGATGGACAGTCAACTTCCATAGAGATTAGAACTTTGAAAACCTGATGGTGCCATTCTATGGGGTCAACCCTGAGTCACAATTGACAGCATGGGTTTGGTTCCATCTGTCTTTTTCACAGAGAGTCATCCCTGGGTAGTGCACATGGTTTCTTGCCCTTAGCTGCTCACCCAAAGAGTGGAGGTTCAAATCCACCCAGAGGTGCCTTGG
Source organism: Tenrec ecaudatus (assembly GCF_050624435.1). Classification (NCBI taxonomy): domain Eukaryota; kingdom Metazoa; phylum Chordata; class Mammalia; order Afrosoricida; family Tenrecidae; genus Tenrec; species Tenrec ecaudatus. The sequence goes on from NC_134547.1 coordinate 72,473,293, forward strand.
AAGAAATACCTAGTGATCTACTTCCCAAAAACACACCAGTCTTGGACACCCTAAGGAGCCCATTTCTACTCTGCCACACACGGTGTCACCATGAGTCAGAGTCACCTTGAGAACACCCAATAGAAGGGAGAAGACGCATCTTCTGGTCAGGCAGGTTCGGTGGGAGAGATCTGGTAGACACTGTGAGTCAAAGCATTCTAATGGAACATTCCCAGGGAAACGGATAATGGCAAGGGTGGTGGAGGAGACAACTGGGAATCAAAAGCAGATGGCAGTGGGTAAGGCTGTGAACCACACTGAAACTTGGGGCAATGGGGACCTCGCCATTCCAGAAATCTCTGCGAGCTTCTCCAGAGAAGGCACATCATGTCCAGTGGCCGCCACCGTGTACCACGCACTAAGGGACTCAATGCAGTGCGGGTTTCTTCTCTTCATTCTGGGGCTCCAGAGGAGCCTTGGGTGGTGTCGTGAGTGAGTCCTGAGTTGGACTGCCAACCGCAAGGTCAGCAGCTCCAAACTGCCAGCCTCTCCGTGGGAGAAAGATAAGGTTTGCAGCTCCAGGAAAGAATGACAGTCTGGAAAACCAATAGGGATGCTGTGAGCGGGAATTGACTTGATGGCGGTGAACGGCTCTTTTTTTGGAGAGGCCCAAAGTTCTCGAATCAAGGTGTCAGCAGGGTCGGTTCCTTCTGGGGGGTCCAGGGAAGATTCTGTTCACACAGGCTGCTCACAGTCCTAGGTTAGGTCAGCAGGATGATGCCTGATAATCATAAAGAAAGTGTTTTCCTTATACGTTATTTTGTGTGAACGCCTACAGACCAGTACTCCCTTGTCTCAGCACAAGAGACAAATCCAAGAAATTCCTTAACCATTGCTTTCTTAAGACTCCCTTTGTTTCCCATCACTATGAGTTCTTTAAATGTGAGACTAGGCTACGTGGTCACTGAGGTCATTTCCAAAACCAACAGTTGGGTCTTTTTCCCTACCAAACCTTGACCCCAACCTACCAGTGGCCCTGCCTCGGCTAGCCACCACCAGGCTATTCCCAGGCGCTTCCCTCTTAGAATTCCCTCCCCTGGTGCCCATTCTTCATGGCTCAGCTCCAACCTTGCATTAACCTATTGTCCCTAAAGTCATGGAAGTACTCTACTGCCACCTTGAACCTACTGCGGATCCAACTCCTGTATCACAAACTGCCTGCTGCCTTGTGGAACCACTTATACATATTTTGTCCTTAGACAAGCTGTGAGTTACATGAAGGCAGGGCTTATACATCTTGTCCCCCGTGTCCTTAACAGAATCAGCCTTCAGTTCTGAGTGAGTGAATTTAATAGTGTTAGAATTAATAGCCTCCTGTCTTCTGCCATAGACATTTACTTCCACTTCAGTGGCCCACTTCTCATCCTGTAGGAGGTTAATGCTTTCTGCAGGAGTGCCTCCTTCGTCTCCCTTTTCTCTCCCTGACATGAAGTCTAGGTTCCGTGACCTCATTCTACTAAAGTTATCCAGGTAGCGGTCCCTCCCAGGACACTTGATTCCTCTGACTCACCTGTGGTTTGTTGTTGTTGCTGTTAAGTGGCATCGAATCCACTCCGACTCATAGTGACCCTTTTACCACAAAATGAAACACTGCCCAGTCCTGCCCCATCTTCACAATGCTTCTGATGGTCCAGCCCATTATTGCAGCCACTATGTCAATCCATCTCGCCAAGGGCCTTCCTCTTTTCACGAGGGCCTTCCTTTTTTTTCTCCAGAAACCGGCCTCTCCCGACAACATGTCCGAAGAAGCTGAAAGGAAATCTCACCATACTCACTCTTAGGGAGCATTCTGCTGGACTTCTTCTGAGACAGATTTGTTTGTTCTTTTTGAAACCGTATTTCCAGATGCACCGATGATTCTTTGATCTTCCTTATTCAATGTCCAACTTCCACATACTCGTATCTGATATGCTACCCCAGTGCATAGTAAGCACTTAATAAAGATTTTCAGAACTCACCTTCTTAGCCAACTTTGTAGAACCTAGAAGACCCTAGGAGCCCTGGTGGTGTAGTGGTTATTCATCGGGCTGCGAGCCATGAGGCCAACAGTTTGAAACCCCCAGCCACTCTGCATGGGGAAGACCAGGCTTTCTACTTCCGTAAGAATTACAGTGTCACGAACTCACAAGGGCAGTTCTACCCTCCCCCAACCAGGATTACTATGAGTCAGCATCCACTGGATGGCTGTGAACTTGGCTTTTTGGGGGTGGACCCCTCATTCTTGTTTACATAAGGTCGAGCTAATGTCAAGTATTTGGCACCTTGGCTGCAAGGGGGATGCTTTTTCCAGGGACGCTAAGACCACCTCTGCTATTCATTTGCCACGTAGCTCATCAGTAATGTCAGAAGAAATACCTTTTGCCCGAGACACGTTTTCCTTCATGTGGGTATCCGTCCACCTGGAATCTGGAGGTAGAGGGGCTGTTCCAGCTGCATATGTGTGCGCTGCACTGCTTATTTCCCTTGCTGCTTTCCCACCCTGCCAGTTTTGTCAGCAACCAGTAAATCTGCGGAAATGAGATCTGCCTTGTCCTTACCTGCAAAGCCCCAGCCGGGAATGAAAAACCAGCAGGTGACAGCCAGGAACACGGATGTTCACATTAGCACCGAGAGGCCAGGGGAAGGGAGGCCCGGAAGGGAGGCCCAAAGACAAACACAAGTCAAGCGGGAAGACCGGAACGTGATGCTCTCCATCAGCAGTTGGGAATCAGGCTCGCTGGAAGGGAGACAACCTACCGCTCCTGCTGGATTTATGGACTTCTTATTCCTGGTGTCCTATGGCCAAGGCAGATAAATCAAACTCCAGACAGACAACAACTTACTCTGCTTCCGATAATGTTTTCTCCAATCTGTTTGAAATATTTATAGGCCAGGTGTCAGGTGCAGCTAACCTGGAGAAAGCTCCAACTCCTGTTGGGGCACCATTTCGCAAGACGTCTCAAGATGTGCAGCCTCTTTCCGCTGGGGAAGCTGATGTGTACATTTAAATAGGAAGTCATTTATTCCTATAAATCTATCACTAATAATTCTCACTAACAAGTCCTCGCATCAGAGAGATGGGTTTGGACATAAGGGACCTTTCCCCGGCTCTTCTTGACCGCTCTGGCAGAATGAGCAGGCTGACTTGAAATCCATGGTAGGACATAAAGCCACCAACACTGAAAACACTCCCAGGCACAAGAATCAGACATTCAGCATGAGAACACAATTTGTTACTATTGAATTTCTTTAAATCTCCCTAATTTAAAAAGTAACGCATGCATCCCTCCAATGTACTGGGCGCCGAAGGAGTAGCGGGAAAATAAAGCTCTAAATAATAAAAGGTTCCTAAGGTCTTGATACTCAGATTCTCGTGCTGTTGTTGTTAGATAGTATTGATTCAGCTCCAACCCAAAACAGTTCTATGTCCGCCAGAACAAAGCGCAGCCCCTTCCTGCTCCCTCCTCACATTGTTGTGATGCTGGAGCCCGTTGTTGCAGCCACTGTGTCCATCCATCTCAGCGAGGGCCTTCCTCTTTTTTGTCGTCCCTCTACTTCTCTGGGGACTGGTCTTTCCTGAAAACGTGTGCAAAGTAGGGGAGATAGAGTCTCACCATTCTTGCTTCTAAGGAGAATTCTGGCAGTACTTCTTCCGAGACAGATGTGTTTGGTCTTTGGAAACCTATGGTACATTCCACGTTCTTCACCAGCGCCATATTTCTTTTTCTTTTTTAAATCATTTTATTGGGGGCTGTACAACTCATCACAATCCATCCATCCATCTGTTGTGTCGAGCACTTTTGTTGCCATCATCATTCTCAAAACATGTTCTATTTGGGCCCTTGGTCAGCACCATATTTCTAAATGCATAGATTCTTCGTCAGTGTTCAGCCTATCACAACAAATTCTCACCGTGTGATAAACAAGTAAATAAGAAGGGCTAATATTATAGACTGATACACACGCTGCATTCGTTATCTATTGCTGTGTAGCTAATTACCCCCACATTTAGTGGCATAGCACAATATACATGCATTGTCTCATAGCTTGTATGTTCAGGAATCTAGGCATGGTTTGCCTGAGCCCTCTGCTTCAGCACATCTCATGAGACCGCAATCCAAGAGCTGGCCCAGAGTCTGTGGTCTCATCTGAAAGTTTGGCTGAGCAAGGAACCACGCCCAAGTTCACTCAGTGTCTGTGGACAGCCTTCTTCATTCCATGCAGTCTATTGGATTAAGGACCTTAGCTCCTTTTGACTGTCCATGGAGACCATCAACAGTTCATTGTCATATGGAACTAGGAAATAAAAGTATAAGTCTTCTAGTCAGATGGAAGCCGAGGTGTTTCCTGCTCACAGTGTAGAGGAAAAGATGCCACAAGGGGATGCCTGCCAAGAGGTAGGGGTCTTTGGAAACAGCACACCATGGGAATTAAATAGGATGATGAGGTTGGACATATTTGTGGAAGACCATTTCAGACAATGTGCTCACAATAATTCCATCCTAAAAGCCAACAGAGATGTATGGGATCCCAGAAGGCCACCTCTGAGGAATCTGGGGGAAGAGCATCCCAGGCAGGGCAACCAGTGCAAGGATCAGGGAGAAACAATAGAAAGGGAGGGAGCAGAGATGACAGTGGAGGAAGAATTGGAGTCACGTCGTGCAGGACCTTGTAGGTAAAAGAGAGAAGCTTGCAATGAGAGTAGAGAACTTGTATTGCCATGGGTTTTATCAAAACTGCTTACAGTTATGTTCAAACGCTTGGTGTTGACCCAGCCTGAGTCTTTTCATCCTTGCTTTCTCTGAATTTTTTTTAATGTAGTCATGTTTTCTCTCCTTTTCTGAAGAGGTACTGTCCATAGAGTGCATCGTCTGTGTGCTTTCCACCTGGTGAAACGATATCTGGGCCCGCAAAGCAATGTCTGATCTTCACGGTGACTCCGACTCCTTATTGCTGTGGGCCATTGGGACTTGATCCTAGGCATATGCTCTAGCTCAGAATTTCCTAATTTGAGGTTCATTTGCTAGTACTGCTCTCTGAAGAGTTTTAAACTGGTTTGTGGTAAAATCTGAAAAATGAGGGTAAGTTAGTGAATTTTCAGTAAAGCTAAGTATTTTCTAGTTTAAAAGACTAGCCTCTGCTCTGACATTTTTTAAAATGTTATATGGGGGAGTAGCACTAATCTTACTTGGCAAAAGAAGTTGAGGACAACATTGATCTCACCATTTTCTTTTAAGTTTAATTATGCATGAAATCAAAAGAGTAGGAACAGAGATCAAAGAAGTGGAAACAGTAGCTTTAGCTAAAATTAAAAGTTGTTATAGCTTTGGATACTTCGAATAAGCATGGCTTCTGAAAGGCCGCCTTGACTTCCTGTGAGACAGGAAATGGGGCACGAGAAAATGGCCACCGGGCAAGGTGCTGTCTGTGGAGGCTCTTTTTTGGTAGGAGAAGATGTTGGGGGACTGTTCCCAAAAGCAGATCGGTATCCTTGGAAAAGGTCATCCAGTCCAGCTAGGGTGATACTAACCTGGAAGAGAATAAAGCCAACAGCATGCTGTGCCGGCAGGGTGTGAGGATGTATGGAGATTGAGGAGCAAAGGAAAACAAAAATCAGTACCACCGCCATCTCTACATCCTCTCTCTCCTTTGGTGAAACTCCAAAAGGAGAGGTTGACTCCAAAGAAGTGAGGTGCACGCTGACAGGCTCACGAGAGAGGAATAAGCATTGGGGGACCACAACGCTTTTGTTCACCTCTGTCCCTTGGGACTGAACCACTGTGTCTCCGAGAGGGAAAATAGACGAAACCCTTGTTAGTAGGACTGAAGGCTTTCCTCGGTTTCTAGGGAATCATAACAAGAGTGCTCAAGTGTGCCAGGTGCTGTGCTTAGCCCTTTGTGTGCTCTCTTTGCCCTCCCTTACCCTGTCAGGATTTCTGTGCTCTCCCATTCCGCAGAGGAAAGCACAGAGGCAAGGAGAGCTTAAGGACTTTAACTAGGATCAGTCAGCTAGTAAGTGATGGATCCAGGACATTCATAATTGATCAAACACTTATTGTTCCTTCTGAAATGTCAGCCACCTGTTATATACACTACGGCCAATGTCGTCATGGAGCTTCACTAAGTCCAGTAAAGAATGTTGTTGTTGGTGGTGGTGGTGGTGGTGGTGGTAGTGTTAAATGCCATCAAGTGAATTCTTGACTCATAACCACCCCAGGTGACAAAGTAGAACTGCAAAGCAGGGTTTTCTAGGTGGGCATCCCCGTGGGATCACCAGGTCTTTCTCCCCTGGTCCCACTGGTGGGTTCAAACTGTCAACCTGTTGATTAGCAGCTGAATGCTTAACTGCTGCACCACCAGGACTCCTTCCTTAAAGAATGTCTAGGAATGAGCAGGTGTGAGCCTGGAAGAAGGTATATAGTTGGGACAGTCCCAAGGGAAGGACAAGTGGGATAAGATGGGAAGAAGTCCAGTCTGGACCTAGTATAAAGAAATACAGAGACTGGTTCAAAATGAAGCAAGAGATAGACAACATATTGTGTGGACTGATGATGAAACCCCTTTCCATGTGATATTTGTGCACGCACACACGCACACGGCAACCATTATGACTGTTATTAGTGATAAATGTTCCGTAAAATGCGTCCTTGTATGGAAGTTGCCATTGCCGTGTAAAATATCAAGGGTCTATTGATTGATGATGAGCCACAGTTAATGGCACACTTTGGTTCTCTCTCTCTCTCTCTCTCGCTCGCTCGCTCAGTCACTCTTTCTTTCTCTCTCTCTCTTAATTCAAGATGCAACATTTGCTTTCCAAACCAGTGTTGATGAGTGCAGCCATCCTGGGTCTGTGGAGATGCACCCCAAGGCGTCTTCTTACAGACATGCCATCTTCCCCTTTCTTCTAGAATATAGATGAACTGGTAGCTCGTCGACACCCAGGGGGACATGGCAAGCGCAGGAGAAAAGCGTGACTGCGGAACACAGGCCAGGAGACCATGACTCTCTTTGCCGTGTCTTACACATCAGAGAGCCAAAAATGCCATTCAAGCAGTCAACTGAATGTTCCCATTTTTGACATGGGCACTTTTTGGTCGATCTGCAATCCAATCTCCTTCAGCTCATGCCCCTCAAAGTACAAGCGATTCCTTGAGGATAAATAGCTCTGGCTTGGAAATGCCACTGATAAATCCGGGTCTTTGAGACATAATTCAGCTCAGGGAAACAGTAATAGATCATCATTATCAATACTGAAGTAAATCGGCCACCTTGTGGGCTGAGCACTGGCTAGATGTTGGGGCTAACGGCATTGTCCTTGCCCTTGAAAATGGTGTTCTTGTCCACTTAGGGAGAGGGGGAGAGACGTGGAAAAGAAAACAAAGCAGGATACATTAGCCTCCTGGTGGTTAGGGCAGCCCGTGTGCTATGAAAAACAGCCCCAAACCCTACAGACAAGGTCATTTCTTGCCCACACTACAGTCTAAAACAAGTCAGTAGAGGGCCTCTGCTCCATATGGTTACACGGAGGCCCAGAATCCTTGTACTTGGAGAAATAGAAAATGGAGCGGACCGTGAGAGACTCGGGAGCCAATCCAGGTTTGTCACCGCTCTCTGTAGTCTGGTGGTCAGAATCAGCCACATGAGTTCATCTTGCTGCAAGGAAGGTTGGCAGTCTAGTGTAGCTGTGTGCTCACTCATCCAAGGAGATTTGGTTAACGTACACCTTTGCCTTCACTGCTGATTCCTGTGGTTGCAACCAGTTCACACTGATTTGGGAGTCAAAAAGAACCTCCTGGATGAATACGAGGATGTGTTACCGAATCAAAGGAAATATGGAACGGACAAGACTTAGGGAAGACCCCAGTGTAGAAGGCTCTTTCTGCTGGCGTTGATCCCGACCATCTTCTCGTGAACCAATGGAGAAGCAGACACAGGAATCAGAGGGCCTCCAGCCACCTCGCTCCCCGGTGAAGCTGGTCGGAGAGTGCGGCATGGCTGTGAGAGGAAAAGGGGCTCCCTGCTCCCTATGCAGTCCACTGGAAACTGACAGAGCCGCTGAACACCAGGTTTCTTCCCTCAGCTTCCAGCGTGGCCTGGGGAGGAGTCTGGGGCAGGCCTTCCTCCCAAAACATTCAGCAAGGCAAGCATTCCTATAATGGATCCAGTAACGGGATGAAGGGAGGATCGATCCTGCATCCCTTCTCTGTGATTTGGGTTCCAGAGTTCATAGTCCCAGAACTGATGGCTCCAGCTTGGGTTGAAGGGTGTTTCAACGAAGAGGGGCCAAGACAGACAGACAGGACACGTGATCACCAAAGGTCTAGTTCTCTCTGTGAGAGTGTCTTCATGGAGAAAGGGAAGCTAGGGGCCTGGCATCCGTCCTCCAAGGAGTCTTCTACAGCAACAAGGTGCAGTGACGGGTGAGGGTACAGAAATGACTATGAACATCGGTCTGTTTGGTTTTTACCAGGTAAGTGTGGTCCTGAGAGGTGGAGTGTTAGAGGAGGGGTTCTCCAGAAGAGGCTCAGCTAGTTGGGGAATGGAGCAGGTGTGACTGCCCATGTAGGAAGGAGAGACGCAATGACCTTGCCTCTCCTTGTGATGTGCCGCTCACTTTGCTAGGAATCAATCCATGGGCTGAAGTATGGGGGTAGAGGGGGCATTGTTGTGTGCCAATGAGTTGATTTTGACTCTTGTGACGCGTGGGACTTCCCTGCTGCATTGTCTAGAGTATAACCGTCGTGGGGTCAGATCAGTAGGGCTTTTTCCCACAGAGCTATTGGTGGCTTAGTTAGGCTCCAGTTAGTGGGTGGGTTAGTTAGTTAACTCCAGTTAGGTTGAGTGCTGAACTGGCGCACCACCAGGGCTCTTCGTGGGCCCATACCAAACTCAAAACCAAACTCACTGCCATCGAGTCAATTCCAACTCAGAGTGACCCTACATCAGGTTTCCATAGGTTTCTCCTATGGAGCAACTAGTCTTGGAACTATCAATCTCGTGGTTAGCAGGCCAACAATTACCTTACAGACCCGCCAAGGATCATTTGGGCCCATATCAAACTCCATGCCAAACTCACTGCCATCAAGTCAATTCTGACTCATGGTGACCCTGTGGGACAAAGTAGAACTGCCCCAGTGGGTTTCTGAGACAGTAAATCTTATGGGAGTCGAAAGCCTCATCATTTTCCTGTGGTGTGACTGGTGGTTTTGAACTGCGGACCCTATGGTTAGCAGCCCAGTGAGTAACCCACTCAGCCACCAGGGCTCCTGGGTCCATGCAGCAGTCCATAAAATAAACAGCTCAATCTTTGAGTCTCACCAGCACAGTCATGGGTGAAGTCAACTGCACAACTGGGTAACTAGCAGTAGCATGCCATTCTGTTTAAAGATGTAGGTATGTAAAATGTGCCTACATTTGTACCACATTTTTGCTTTTGATTTGCATATGTGAATCTACACGTTTGCATGTCACACACATAGCATTCATAGGAAGCTAACTTGGAAGGGGGTTGAACAGTTTGCAAATCAAAAAGTAAACTGCTCTCGTAATTCATATAAAAGCACGGTGTACATGTATGTAAATGCATAGACATAAAACACAGCTGCCTAGATTAGAGACGGCAGGATGAAGCAGCAGCAGAGAGAGAGACCATGCTACTGACCCTGTTACTGTCTTAGGGGTAAGGCGGTGCAAAAGTGGAAGAGAGTTCTCACTTTCCACTTTAGAAATGACTGTCTCCCTTTTTGTTATTTTTCTCACAATAATTGGCTATTACTCTGACAGTAAAAGCATTTCTAATGGTAGACTGGAATTTGCCAGAAAATGAGACGTTGGCCCGTCTCAGCCCAAACCTTGCCATCTCGCTGCTTCCCCGTCTAATTGATTTCCCATTGGAGCCGTAACGTGGTATTTACTTCAGGAAATGGGAATTGGCTGGTGCGCTTTTTTTAAATGATTTACGCCACCCATTAAAGTCCAAGAGCATTTGGGCCCATGTGTCCTTTTCTTTGTGCTGCCATTAGAACTTGCACGTGACCCCTGCTGGGTTTGGGCTGTCTCCTGTTGCTGTTGTATGTTACCTGACGGAGCCCGACATTCGCCTCTAGACTCCTTGAAGGGAAACAACAATGAAAAACAAGCCCACTGCCCTCCGCCGTGTCGATTCTGACACACGTCGACCCTGGATAGGGTTTCACGGTCGTTAGAGGAGCAGCCAGCCTCATCCTGAGCCCCCACCTTGCGGTTAGCAGTTCAGTGCTCCCCAGTTCCCGGTTCCCACGTTCCTGTACTCCGAACAGCACTTGCTTAACTGGGTGTTCAGTAACGACCGGTCAAGTTACATGCCTAAACTAATGAAAGGCCATTTTAGCCACAACAATTTAAATATTTTAATTGTGCCTGTGGATAGGGAAATGGTATAAAAAGAAGCAGTGCGATCATGAAATGACCTTTGGGCTGCTGGGGCAAGTCTGTCCCAAAGAGCCATCATGATACCTTGCTGTGGCCTGCGTGTTCTCACCCCTCACTTGATGACTGACTGATCCATTGCTTTCGATGCTAGTCAAGATAGCCGTCAGCACTTCCTGGTTGCCACTCACAGGGCAGCTGACTCCAGAGTATGAAGAAACCAAACCAAACGCCCAGCTCTCTTCCATCAAGCCATGTCCAACTCATAGTGACCCTATAGAACAGGGTCGAGCTGCCCCTGTGGTTTTCTGAGACTGTCGCTCATCATGGGAGTAGAAAGCCTCATCTTTCTCCCATGAAGTGGCTGCCGGTTTCCAACTGAGGACTTCGTAGTGAGCAGCTCAACTCATAACCACTACACAACCAGGTGTGCTCAGAGGACAGAACTCCGGCTTTCGGCATGCCCATTAAGGGGCTCTGCAGATGTAAAATGAACTCCTTCTCCACGTCCACCTACTACTTCGGTTTTCCTCCATGTTCCCTTCATTCTCAGGTCGACCGCTGTGTGGGCTGCTTGGAGGCCACCTGAAGAGCCAAGGAAAGGGAGCTGTTGTGCCTCTCTAGGAGTTCCGGAAGAAACACGCCCCAGAATTGTGTTTCACATCAGGGTAGTGTAGCTTCTGTTACATGCTCCTCATCAACCCATGGCCATCAGGGAAGGAAGGAGTCAACGCTACCTGAACTCCACCTGGACTGAGCATGAGGCAGGGATGGCACCTCACAGGGATTGTAACAGCCCGGTGACTGTTAACACTGGACGCTGCCCAGAGAGGTCGCAGGGCCTCCCATAGCGTTCCGTGCAGCAAGTTGCAGAGATTCAGGTGCTGGGAAGGATCTCTGTCCTCCCCGGGTGACTAACAAAATCACCCCTAAGCCCGCTGCTGTCAAGTCAACTCCGACTCCTAGTGACCTCAGCGGACTGAGCAGAACTGGTCCACTGAGTTTCAAATTCCTCTTCAGACTCATACAGCACATGCAAAGACATCAAATGCAGGGAGACCACAGGCCAGTGGGTGGAAAGTCTTGTGGATCCAGTGGTGGTAGAGGCATCTCAGCACTGGTAGGTGTCTCCATGTGACTCCTTCAGCTCCAGGGCTCTAGCGGAGCTCCATGTATCTTGTCAGCAAGCATGCCTCGCAGGGAGTGAGTGTGTGTCCCACCTCCAGTGAGCAATTTACCTCCTTAGCACCTTCAAATGAGGTCATCAAGCTGCAGCCTGATTGACAAGCTATACTCCATCCCTCACTCTTAAGTCTCAAATTGACACCGGATGTTGTGACAACCACAGATGGGAAATTTCACATCGTTTATTTTCACCATTGTGTGCTGTCAAAACTCAGCATACTACTCTGGGTCAGGACAACAGATAGACTTGGAACAACAACAAAGCACACACTGCAAGACAAACGCAACAACAATGGACTCAATATTAAGGTGGTGCTGTTTCTTGGCCTGGTTTACTGTTTAGGCTAGAGATTCATGGGCCCAGAAACAGATGGGAAATCAGGGAAAACGGTAAAGGTGGACCATGTCATTGGTTTTATATGGCCTAACCACTGAATTTGTGCATTAAATCCACTCCCGTTGAGAAAGTTCCAGCTCACAGACCCCAGAGGCCAAGTAGAACTGCTCTCAGAGTTTCCAAGATTATACCTCTTTCCTGGAGCAGAGACAGCCTCATCTTTCTCCTGCAGGGTACCTGGTGGGTTTGAACCACTAACCTGGCAGGTAGCAGCCCCAGTGGACCATGAGGGCATGTGCAGAATTTCTAGCAAATCATAAATCTAATCCAATTTGTCAGTGGAAGGAAATTGAACCCCTCTTGGATTGGGCTGATGTTTTTTTTTTTTTTTCAGCTTCAGCTTGAGTTTCAGACAGAACAAGCATGACCCCAAACCAGTTCTGTTACCACTCAGCACGTGGAGAGCTTTGTTTTCTGGCAGAGCTGGAGTTTATAGCATCTGATCCCAGTGGGAAAATCAGAACTCAGTCAGTTGTGGAGTCAGTCCCAAGGCACGGGGACCCCAGGTGTTTCAGAACACAGCTGCATGCTCCATGGGCTTCGCAAGTGACTGGTTATTCAAGAAGCGTTCACCAGGTCTTTCTTTGACGGTACTTCTGGGTGAGCTCAAAGAACTAACCTTTCGGTCCATTAGTATTGTTGTGAGATGCCATCGAATTTGTTCCGACTCATGCCAACCCTGTGCACAACAGAGCAGCAAAACACTTCCCAGTCCTCCATCCCCACAATTGTTCTATGTTTCAGCACATTGCTGCAGCCACTTGTGTCAACCCACCCTGTCGGGCGCCTTCTTCCTTTTCATTGCCCTGCTGCTCTACCAAGCCTGATGTCCTCCTCCAGGGACAGCTTTCTCCTGACACCTTGCCCAAAGGATGTGAAACCGAGTCTCACCATCATTGTCTCTAAGGAGCACTCTGGATCTGCTTCTTCCAAGAGAGATTCGTCTGTTCTTTGGACGGTCCTTCCAATAATCGTCACCGACACTATCATCCCGATGCATCGATTCTTCTTCAGTCTCCCTGATTCAGTGTCCAACTTTCACCGGCATAGGAGACGATGGGAAATGCCATGCTTGGAGTCTATCGCCAAATGCCTAATCAGTTGGACCACCCAGGGATTCCTCCAATCCCAGTGTCACCGAGTTGGCGTTGAAAGGCCAATAGTAGCCCTGTCTCAGGGGTGCATCCGCATCCTACTCACTGTCATGAATGTAAAGGGGAAGGGTCCAACCCAGCTAATGCTTGTAAGTTTATAGCTCAGGCGCTCTGCGTTAAAGGAACAGCCAGTTAAAGAGACCCCAGAAAGCACACGGTTAACCGCCCTGCCATTACTGACTTAAAAGCTTTGGGACCCGCCAGCACTCAGCTATTAAAATTCTCCACGTGAGCCCGTGGCTTCAGAAGGGAATTAGAGATCCCCTGTTGCTTTTTTTGTTCTCCACCCCATGCTATTTCTTCATTATGGGTTGGCGTGCTGGTGTCTTAAGCTGTCACACTGGTAGGCCTGTTTGCCCTACTGTACACACCTTTTGTTTTTGTTATTTGAATTGTGTGCATGAATGTTTGAAAATATAAATATATAAAACACCCTGAACTGGTTTAAGTAAACAGGAAAAAGAATGCCTTATTATCTGAAAAGACCCAGGGAGGGCTGGACTCTGGCCTGGTGACTTGGTCCCGGGAATATTGCTGGAGGGCCAGGCCACTGGGAACCTAGCTCTTTCTCTATCCACCCAGCTCAGGTCCGGGCCAGGGGTCATGTTACCCCTGGCATAGAAGGCACCCCTTCTCCTGTAGAAAGGCTGGTTCCTTCCCAATGTTGGCAGATGTGGAGAGTGGAGAGGCACAAGTCCAGGGGTGGGATTCAGCTAGTTGGGCAGCATTGACACCTAATTTTCTGTTGAGTTTGGTGAACTGGTTGTTAAAATGGTACTTGTAATCAGGACTCTCTCTGGGCAGCCGCCCTATGTGAAGATCGCAAGTTTACATTCCGTGTTCTTTTCTTGACGTTCATCTGCGCAAAAGTGTATTCTAGACTCCCCCGGTAATGGTCCTCTAGTCCTTAGGTATAAAAAACTAGAGGGAACTATGCTTGTCATAAAAACTAGGCATCTTGCCAGGGAGGCCCCGAATCAAGGAGCCAAGTGGAGATAGCGAAAATAGCAGTTCTGTTGTCTCCATCAGGAGTTATGTAATGCTTTCTCATTCCTACCTTAAAACTCTTCCTTAGGCCAATCTAATTTTGTGTACCTTGTTTCTTGTTCTTATTTAAGTATGAGCTGTATAAAATAATAAACTAAAACTACCTTTCAATATATTTTTCTTGTATACTTAAGACAGTGATCAGGGAAGTGTACTGGTTTCTAAAGAATTTGAGTCCCACCACTGAGTAAGTCCTCGTAGGCCAAGTCTAAATGGATGTCCAGGTGGGTCCCCCTCCAAAAAATGAAAGTTTTGTCTTAGCTTAAGAAGGCTGGTTGACTGAGAAGTCAAACCAAGCCACGAGTAGCCATGGAGGGGCACCTAAATGCTGGCCTTGTTACTTCACAGCTGCACGTTGGTCAACCCCAGGGTCAGGACCAGCGGGCTAGTTGTGAGTGTCTAAGCACCACAGGAAAAGATCCATCTCACTGTCCAATAAAGAGTGTATACACCGGGCATCAAAAAACATAGAAATTTTCCAATATTCTTTACACCAAAGAGCACTGTTTCTTGGGTTAAATTCGCCACAGCACGGTTGGGTGGAAATGTATCTTCCAGCTACTGCATCCTATGAGACCATAATGACCAGGAAGGAGGCCATTCTGAGTTGTCTCTAAGCCTCGCTTGTTTCTTTTTAACCCGTGAAATGAGACAATCATTGCAGCGTGACAGTGTGGTTGGAAAGATGAACGACTATGATTTCTGTAAAACGCAGTCATCAAAAGCCAAACTGAGCCCGTTTCCACCTGTCATTGCTGTGGGCGGTTGTTTGCTTTCCTTGTTGTCGTTGTCGTCATTGCTGTTGACGTTGTCTGGGTACCGTTGAGCTGATTCCAACTCACCATGGCATTGTATCCCACAGAACGAAACACCATTGGTCCTGGGCCATCCTCAACATTGTCCTATGTCATTGTGGCCACCACGGCATCTGTCGTTGTTGTTGAGGGGCCTCCTCTTCCTCACTTCCCCTCAGCTTTACCAAGCATCGTGTTCTTTCCCCGGCACTGGTCTCCCCTGATAATATGTCCAAAGGACATGAGACGAGGTCTCCCCATCCTGGCCTCTGTGGAGCCTTCCGGTTGTCCTTCTCCCAAGCCAGCTTCCATCCAGTCATTCCCACATCACAGTGATCTTACAGAACAGACTGGATGTGCCTCATAGGACTTCCTAGGCCGTGGGGCATCTTTCTCACATGGAGCAGCTGGTGGGTTTGAACCCTCAGTGTTTGGATTAGAAGTCGAGTGCTTAACAACAGCCAGACTAGGGCTCCTTTAGCCCGTCAACCAAACCCCCTGCCATCCAGGCGATCCTGACTCACAGAGGCCCTAGAGGGTGGTGGTCAGTAAGTCAGAGTTCCGAAGCTCGCATCTTGCTCCTGATCTTCTTGTCAGAGGTAGGCTGTTCAAGATGCCTCACATACATGTTGCTCTTGTGTGCCATTGCACCTCATAGAGACACTAGAGGACAGTGTAGCACTGCCCCTGTGGGTCTCTGATGCTGTCCATCTCGACTGGAGCAGGCAGCCTCATCTCTCTCCCAAGGAGCAGCCGATGGTTTCAACTGCAGGCCTTATGGCGAGCAACCAAACGCATAACTCACTACCCCACCCGGGCTCCTGTCCGTGTTCATACGCTTGCTGTGAAGTCATGGGTGTGTGTTGACATCCAGTGTACAGAGCAGGGTACTCCCAAAACCAGGAAAGAAGACATGCTGGAGTGTGTCGAATGCCCTTTTAAAATGACAGAGTTGGTCCCACCCTTATGGCCATCTCCAGTCTACTGATGGTGGCTGCCTGGGTCAGCAGTTTGAAGCCACCATTCGCTCCTCAGGAGAAAGCTGAGGCTCTCTGAGCCCGTAGAGTAGCACTCTCATGATCAGGCAGGAGCAGGTCTGCTCTGTCCCGTTGGGTGGCTGTGAATCAGGATCAACTCGGTGACAGTGCGTTGTTTTGAGTCATGCCCTAGAGGAGAGTCTGGTGGCCCGCCGAGACACAGAGGGAACTGATTAAAGATGCCTGCCCATGTTCAAGGTGGGGAAGAGGGTACCTAGGCAGAGAGCTCGCCACCCGTCCAGATCTAAACACCATCCTCTGTTGTGCTTCCCTTTCGCAGACGCTGGAAAATCCCAAGTATGAGCTGATCATCGAGGCCAAAGACATGGCCGGTCTGGACGTTGGGTTAACAGGCACGGCCACGGCCACCATCGTGATCGATGACAAAAATGACCACTCGCCCAAATTCACCAAGAGAGAGGTAAGTCCCACAATTCCTGGGGGTCAGGATCCATTCCGCTGCTGGCCTCTGGTTTAGCAAAACCCCACTCCAGCCCTGTGGGAGAGAGGAGGTGGTGGCAGTGGCGGCCTGAACAAGTGTTCACTGTTTTATTTCTTGTGTGGAGAAGGAAGGGAAAAAAGGACTCACAACCCACAGCGTAAACAAAAGCACTGAATCTTGTGAAAAAGTCCAGAAGAAAATAACTTCTAATGCCGAAATGCCATTCTCATGGTTTTATTGGTGTTATTTACTGCTGAGGTATGCCCGTCTCTGTGTGATTTTAGCATAACAATCACCCCTTTTCCCCAGCAAGTTCAGATTGAGAGGTCAGACAAAAGAGCAAGCAAGGAGGCAAAGCGCTTTCCTTGCCGACAAGGTGGCCCAGGAGCTTATAAATAACAACCAAGTTAGCTTGTCTGGGGGAGCAGTTATTGACTCCTGAGTCCTGTGCTTCAATGAAAATTGATCATGGTGGTGAGTCCCCATTCATGCCCATGGCACGATGCGTGGGGACGGGCTGAGAGTGCATTCGGTGGCTGAGTTTGCATCTGAGCCAGGAAGCCCTTGGCCACGTGCACCTGGTGGGATTGTCCTGAGATGGTGTCTTCCCCATTCCTGACCAAATGAAGAGAGTAAGTGCCCACGGATCCTGGCATTGGCGAAGCCTCTTTACGGGCTCCCACTGTTGACCCATTTGGCTGCACCAGTGGCCTCGCTGGTCATGTTTCATCAATCAGGGAGGGTCCTGTTCACTTTGGAGCCCAGGTAGCGTAAGTGGTGATGAGTTGGGCTGCGATCCGCATGGTTGGCAGTTGGAAACCAGCAGCAGCTCCCCGGGAGAAAGACTGGGCTTTCTGCTCCCGTCAACAGTCTCTGGAACCTCAGGGGTCACTGTGCATCAGCGTGGATGCGGTGGCAGTGAGAGAGAGGGATTGTTGAGTTGTTTCCTGGACCTGCTGTGTAACTGCTCTGAGGTCAGAGGCACAGGAAGGAGCAGAGAGAGATGAACGGAGTCTGTGCACCTGCAAAGGTGAACCCTTACCTGCAGCGCTCTGTCACCTCATTTGCCATTGACATTGACCCGCATCTGGACCGTCAGTGGCCTGGTCTTTCTCTGTGAGCCCGGGGTGTGTCCCAAGGGGCTTGGGACAGGTGGGCCTTCACCTGGTTCTTCCTTTCCCTGTGTCCCCTGGAAACCCTTCAGAGCCTATTTGGGGCAAGATGGTCCTCTCTCCTCGTGGTTTCTTGGAGAGTCGATGTTCCAACCACAGAAGAGTTCCCAGTTCCTTTATATGGTCTTGGTTCCACTTCTTTCCCTAAGTACATTCCTGTAACTGCTGATAAAAGACTCTCCATGTCTCCCAAACACATTCTAAAGGACTCCCAATCTAGTGTTGGAGGTGGTGGTAGAGGTGGTGGTGGTGGAGGAGGTGGTGATGGTGGTGGTGGAATGGTAGTGGTGGTAGTGGTGGTGGAGATGGTGGTGGAGGTGGTGGTGTGAGCAAAACGTCACTTGATGAGGGTGATGAGGATGGTGGTGAAGATGAAGATGATTCTGAAGAGCACTCTCCCTCTGTGTTGAAAGCCTACTATGTCCCTTTAAAGCAATCCCTGAAACATAAGACACCATCCAAACCCTGGAGTTTTAGGGGAGATGTCATCAAGTCCTGGAGATGGGACAGGTTCTCAGAAATAGCCCACTGTGGAGCCGGGCCTGGGAGGGACGGAAAGGGCAGGAGAAACATGTTGGGAGAGAAGAGGAAGACCAGAAGGGGCTTCGTAAGGCCAGATGGAGCGGTGTCCAGACTGTAGAAGAGGTAGAGCAGCCGGCTGTGGCTGCAAGAGAGAGATTTAACGCTTACAGCCTTCACGCTGGAATCATTTGTAGAAATAACAGCCCAGGTGTATTAGCTCCAACGTGGGGGGGGGGGGGGTTGAGCGCATCCAGGGATTAAGGGTGTACAGAAGGCAATCCAGGAAGATGCCGCCGTCCATAAATTTCAGCCTCTATCAGGACACTGCTTAGCAAGTTGATCTGAACGTACGGTTTGGAAAATTTCATCTGACGTGGTCTCCCCTCTCCAGAGGAATGCACACGTCTATCCATTTCCAAAGCTCCATTTCAAAGAGGAGTTATGATCGGCCGCTAATGGACAAGGCTGGGCTCAACAGAGTGGTCAGTCGGCCCTGAGGATTGACGACCCCCCGGCAATGTGATGATACCTCAATGTCGCCCAGCCCTTGGAGTCCTCCCGCCCCTCTCCTCTGCCCTCTGGGAGGCTGCACCCTGGTACAAAATGGGTCCTGCCACACCAGCCACACATCCACAAGACAGGAAGGCAAAGGAGACCTGCCAGCTCAGTGCACCTCATTTAAAGAGCACCCCCATGTGGCATCTGTGTGCATCTCCTTAGCTCTGCTGCGAAAGGCAGGAACTCTTTGCAGTTGGCTGTGGCAACCACACCCGGAGCCCTCGTGGCCCTAATGGATTTCCACATCAGGCTGCTAACTGCAAAGTCAGCCGTCCAAAACCACTGAGAAATGGGGTTCAAAAACCCACAGGGGCAGTTCCGCTCTGGAGCAACCTACAGGGCTGCTGTGAGTGAGCATGGTCTCTGGCAGGGAGCGTTACGTGTCTAGTATAACCACCACCGCCACCAAGGGGGAGGTTGTTAAGGAAGAGGAAGGAGACATCATAAACACTACTAAAGAAAACGTTTTCCTCTTTTAATCTTAGTGCAAAGTCAGCACCTTTGCTAGCTCCAGTCTCGTTTATCAGAAGCCCTGGTGACACAGTGGTTAAAGCGCTCAGGCATCAACCAGAAGGTGGGCTGTTCAAGCCCCCCAGTCACTCCATGAGCGAAAGATGAGGTGGTCTGTTTCCACGGCGGTTCTGCTCTGCCCTGCCGGGCTTCCCAGAGTTGGAATGGACACAGGGCAGTGGGCTGGGTCTTTCTGGTTGTCAGCTGGCCCTGGCTGCATGTCTGCTGAGTAGCAAGGCCCTCCCTGCTGCAGTCAGTGCCGGAAGATTCCTGTAACCGGAGAAGTGTGAGGCGATCAACGCCAAGGTCGAACTTAACATCGCTACCGATTTGCGGCATCAATTTCAGTCATTGACTTTCATGCCCATTTAGGTCAAACACACTATTCTGCCCATGGAGAGCATGTCGGCTCTGTGTTTCCCTAATAGTGTTTATACATGGATTCAACTCAATGTCAGTTTCGAGTCTCTTAAGGAAGGTAGTTTTAAATGGCCTTTGAAAGTCCACTCTAGAGCAAAGTGGGCAATACCGCCCCTTGGGGGACAGTGTTGGAACTATGGAGGAGAGGAGGCTGCAGAAACACTTGATCCTGGATGAAGGGCTATAACTTAATCAAATAAAGGTTTTCATTGCCAGAGGGAGTGCTGAGTAATTTATTTTCTCTGAAAAGGGTGTGGTAGACAAAATAAATTTGGGAACCTATGGTCTAGAGAGCTTGCCTGAGCCCAGAGTCATAGCCCTAATTGGCCACTCAGAGCCATGGACAGCAAAGCAGCTTATACCTGACTCTCTCTTCAGTAGCTGATTTTTTGTTTGTTTTTCAAATAACTTCAAATAGCTTATCGTGTCTCAAATAACTTTTGTTCTGTTTTTCAAATAACTGTTCTGTGTCCAGAACACTTGATGCATGGCCTAAACTAATGGAATTATTCATGTTTTCGCACAACTTCCATGATTCCTGGGGACTTGTGAGCCTCCTGGTATCTGCTCTTCCCTCATCTTTAAAACAACGTGCTTGCCAGTGGGTTTGAAGGTTGGAGGCAGCCTTGGGAGGTTTTCTTCAGTGATCCTATCTAATTTCATATTGGAGCTTGCAATGAGGATGGATAATTGAGACTTAACATCTTACGGTTTGGGCTTTGGACTTTGGGTGGGGGAGGTGCATTTTGTTGGTTTTTTTTGGTCCCGGGTGGAGGGAGCTTTGTTGACGTGTTCTCTGTAAAGTACATGAGTTAACAATGGCAATGCCTGTAATAAACATGGCAGACGGTTTAAGGATCTCATCCTCTAGCTGTAAAATTGCTGCTGCGTTGTTTCTTCTTGTTGTGCTCCACCAGGTCAATGCCAACTCGCAGAGCCCTTATGTGACCAAGGTGAACTTCCCCCAGACATGCCCGGGGTGCCTGGTGGGTAAGCTGAAAGATTAGCAATGGGCACGTGGTCGACCTGATCAAGAAGTTGTCAGCAATAGGGTATCAAACGGATGTAGGGTTTGACTCTCCAATTCCTAACATCCATACTGAGTCCCCCAGAACACAGAATGCCCCCAAGTCTTATTTTTCGTTGGGAAATCGGCATTTTTTCTTTTTACTAGAAGTACTTTCATTGACTATCTGCCAAATATGATGCCCAATCACATTTTATCTCTTCCATGTTTGTCTGCAAGCTCTTCATTTCTTCCTCACCTGACGATTTTACAACATCATGGTCCATAGTAAGAGGACAGGAAATCTAATCTCTCTGGCGGTGCTGATAGAAATGTTCCTCTGTACTGTTATAATTTCTCTAGTGTCGTAGTAGTTACACCATGGGCCATGAACTACAGGGTCAGCAGTTTGAAGCCACCAGCCTGTCTGTGGGAGAAAAACAGGGCTTTCTACTCTCTAAAGAATCACAGTCTCAGAAAGTCATGTGGGCAGTCCTACCCTGTCCTATAGGGTCGCCGTGACTGAGCATTGGCTCGACGGCAGTGAATTCATTTGGTTTGGTCATTTGGAAGGTTTTTGCTTTCTTTTTTTTCCTCACCTTTGTATACATGACATTGCATCCTGGGAAATGCTGCGTGTATTTTTGCGATTGTTGACCAATTTGAGAAAACGTCAATCAAATTTCTGCCTACCACGTTTCATCGTCTATAGTCCTCTTGTGTTGTGACTTTTCTGAAATGCTCTTTAAATGGGTGGCATTTTTTCCCCAGCAGGTTGTCGCCTGCATCCTTATTGTTTTGTGGTCCGTGCAGAGTTTTGAGTTCTCCTCATTGATGCTGGCCAGGCAGCTCACACCAGCAAGACATGTTCCTCTTTATTTGGGTATGTTCTGTGTGGCTCATTCCTCTCCACGAGTGGGCTTATTGGGGAGTCTAGGGGCTGTTGACTTGCTCACCGGGGGAATCAGCCTCCTTGTGGATTATCTGATGCAGAACCCAGACGAGGTCATTTCCCGGTATCTCGTGCCTTTGCCTCTTCACTGGGGCTTCAGATTCTGTCCGCTGTTTAAAAAGAATGGCTTTGTTCAGATCAAACTCACGTATCAGAGAGCTAGCTGTTGCTTCTTCAGTGATGTGGAGGTCATTCCAAAGTCACCCGGCCCCGCCGCATGACATACTGCTCAGTCTCGGCCATCCTTACGATGATTCCTATGTCTGAGTCTATTGGTGCAGCCCCTGCACCATCTGGTTGTGGGTCTCATTTAGACTGGAAGCTCCGCTGAATGCACGGGCGACCATGCTGGCACTTGTGATCCAGGGGCCCCAGCCTCCTGAGTTACAATAATACTCAAGCCACCACCGTACAACAAGCAGACCTACCAGAGGTGGCCAAAAGTTTGCTCTTCAAGACAGGCAGCTCATCGGATTCTAGCATAGTCACCAGGTTGTACCAAGCAGCAGAGCCCCGGTGGGGCCGTGGCTAAGCCCTCTGCTGATCGCCGAAAAGTTGGTGGTTCAGATCCACTCTCCATTCCAAAGGAGATATCAACCTCTGTTTCGGCTAAGGTTCTACGCATGCCCAGGATGGAATTCTACTCTGTCCTGGGGGTCACTGTGAGCTGGCATTAACTCAACAACAAGGTGTTCAGGGGTTGAGACAACATTCCCCAGACTGTCCACTTCAGAACATGCACCGATTAGCATGTACCCCAGCCCCATTTCCTCATCCCTTCAACCTCTGGCAACAACCTAGCTATTTTCCTGTTTCTGTGGATTTTCGTATTCTGGGCAATTATGTACCTGGAATCATATAATGTGCGGCTTTTAGTGACTAGCTTCTTCCACTTAGTAACAGGTTTTAACACGGGTCATCTGCATGATGGCAGGTATTACACGTTATTCCTTTGGATGGTCAAGCCATACCTTATGGTATGAAAACATGTCATCTTTTGTTGTCCAGTTACCAGTTGAGCAACACTTGATTTGTGGCCCTTTAGGGCAGTAGTTCTCAATTTGTGGGTCGCGACCCTTTTGGGGGTCAAAGGACCCTTTCACAGAGGCCACCTGATTCATAACAGGGGCAAAATGACAGTGATGAAGTAGCAACAAAAATAATTTTACGGTTGGGGAGTCACCACCACATGAGGAACTGTATGAAAGGGTCACGGGCATTACGAAGGTTGAGAACCACGGATTTAGGAGTTTCTGAATAATGTTATGTACTACTTTGCTCATTCAACTACAGCTGATTCACCTTTTATTTTAATTCTCAATTCTGTAGCTGTTAGGGTGAACAAGATGTCACCCCTGTTATCCTTCCAAGTCAGGGGTCTGTCATGCCTCCCTTGTTTTGTTGGACAAGGATGCCTTTCCGCATTGCCGTTGATGTAGCTTGTCTGACATGGGACCATTCCTTCCTCATGGCGTTCATGCCAAACGTACACAGGCTCCTGGGGTGTCTGGTTCTCCAACCACTCAGACACAATGCCCAAATTATAAAACTGAATGTGTATGGGGAATTCTGTGTTTCCCGTGTATCCTCCTATTTTCAGGGGGCACACAGGCTAGAGAATGTAATTGGGAATGGCACTACAAAGCTATGCACTGGATAGAATCACCAACCGCTTGAGATCAAAAGGGAAGCATTTGCCCCAAGACAAAGTTCAGAAGGAAAGAAGGATGAACTGAAGTGGCAGACACAAGAAGGAAGTGGGAAGAGGGATGCTGCCTTGTGGGGATTGCAATCAATGACATTGTGTTGGACAGGATTCTCTAGAGAGACGAACCAGATTGCTAGTAATTATATATAAATATATTTATAAAGATAGATATATAATATAGGAAATGAACCGTTAAATTATATACAGATAGATAATACAAGAAATTAACAGTTAAATTATAAAGCAGTGAGACACTAGCACTCCTTTAAGGCTTGAGAGTCACCAGTTGCCAGTCCCTTTCTGTAGAGAGAGCTGGGTTATATATTTCCAGGCAGCAAACAGCAAGGCAAGTCACCAACTGTCGGTCCCCAGCTCCAGAGACGAATATTCCAATCGTGTGGGATTAAAGGGACCTCAATTTGCAGCGACACAGTCCACAGGCTAGGCATCCCACAGGTAGTGTACCCCTTTAAATTGAGGCACAGACCAAGCAAGGCGAGGCTCACTGAGCCATTTATCCCTCCGCCCTTCAATTAAGCCTACTTGTGTTTATCGGCCAGGCTGGCACAATAAACTATCGCAGACATGAAACAAAATGTGTATGAATTGTTGAATGGGCAACTGATTCGCTATGAAAACCTTCACCCAATTCACGTTAAAAAGTCTTTTCTTAAAAGAAAGAAATAAAAACGGGGAGTGGGTGAGGATGGTGATTTGAAGGTACTCACGCCCTCTCATGCCATTTGCTTCAAAAATTGTCAAAAGGGCTAAAACACTATAAGTGCCTCACTCATGGATATTGATCAGCAATATCAGGAAACAAACATACAGCCAAGAGGGCTGAAATGGGTTACGGAGGTGACTCTTGCTTTTCAATTCCCTTGCCTTCAATTCCTTTGATTCGACACTAAGACCGGACTTTTGCCATCATTTCGGATCTCTTTTTACCAGGGAGGCTGCAAAGATTTCATGGGGGAGATGAAAAGATCATGAATTTTTCCAAGAATCTTGTAAGCCTCATCTTTGGTTTGGGTGGTGAGATGGTTCTAGGTCTGAAGTTAGCGATCGTTACTGGAGGTCCAGTTGAGGTAAGCATCTCTGCACGAGCCCTGGAGTCGCATACAGTAACCGTCACCCAGGTGCCATATTTCTCGTGACTTGCCAGGAGGAGCTCATTGTTTTCCTCTGCTACATGTGCTTCCTTGAAAGCTGGCCTTCCTGAGGCAGGCCCTTCAAATGCAGATGTGCCTGTGTCTTAACACTGTCCACATAATTACACGGGCTGTGTGTTCAATAGCGATCAATCCAGAAAGCCAGGCACATATTTTCTTAGACAAATCGAACCCATTTCAATTATCTGACTCAAGTGACTTTTCTGGAGGGCGGAGTCCAAGACATTTTAACAGACCAATAAATCTTTAAAGATGATTAAATGTTATTCTAAATAGTCCCGGCTCCCTCTCCTGTGGAGCTTCTCCACAGCCGAGACAGTGAAATATGTGGGATTTTGCTCTGAGCTGCTATTAAACCATCACCTCGGACCATTTTCTAAGGGGCTGGGGGTGTAAATAAAACCAGGTAGGCATCGCTGGTATCTTTGCACCAGGTTTTTATGGTGTGAAGGGGAACTGCCAATGGGCAAGAGAGAGAGATTTGGAGAGTCCATGAATTGTTCGATTTCTCAGTGAATGTAACCGTGATGTTGACACCATACTGTCTTCTACTGCACGTGCAACAGCATGATGCCAAAGTCTGAACTATCCTGAGGTGACCAAAATGGGACACCGAGATGCAAGGTGAGCACATGTCTTGGGGGGAGGGGCACCCACCTTTGGTGCAGGTTGGTCACACGCCTTTCACATCTCTGCGAAAGGCCATAAAATGGGGTGTGCCTGTAGAAGCGGGTGATTCTGGGGTATGGGTGCCACCAATTTCCACCACTGCAAATGATCGTTCCTTCTTGGATTACCACAATGGCCGGCCCATCTCGTCCATGCCAACGTCTTGCCCAAGGACTCCCACGAGCCGCCCATGGCCCACTGCTTTCCCCACTCCCTAGCACATGAAGAATGAAGTATTGACCGCACAACAGCCAGCACCCAGGCTCACGCTTATC
Source organism: Tenrec ecaudatus (assembly GCF_050624435.1). NCBI lineage: Eukaryota > Metazoa > Chordata > Mammalia > Afrosoricida > Tenrecidae > Tenrec > Tenrec ecaudatus. The sequence goes on from NC_134547.1 coordinate 72,498,738, forward strand.
TTCACTTGGAGGGGACGAGTTCATGGCTTTCATGTCCAGCACCAAGGTCAGGGGAAATCATGAAATCATCATGTGAGTCTCCTAGGTCACCTTTGAGAGGCACTCGAAACGGCTAGTCAACAGCCGACTCTCTTGTTTCAATGAAGTGAAGGGAGCATTCACACAAATATAAGTCATGCTCTACCAATAGAAGCCCTTCACTGCCCCGTATAAGCCGTCCTTCTGGCTCAGGAAAAGAGGGTGTATGCCTTCCGGATTTAATTGTTCATACACAACACGATGTGAACTCTTGCCTTGTCGAAAATGCAACTATAAAAAAAAAGAAAGAAAATGCAACCATAAGCTGTGTGTGTGGTGTGAAAGCATCTGGACTTTTTTAAGTGGACATGGACCCATCCCTGTGGCTTTATCTTGCAGTCACTGATGGGGGTAGACCAGAGATCCAAGTGCTCCGTTGCCTGAGTCATTCTGTCATGAAGATACTCGTGATTTGCCCATTCCCCCATCATCCTGACACAGAACGTAGAACTCTGCCAATGATGCACCTCTGCTAAGCTGCTGGGTAGGCTCACAGGGTCAGCTGCAACCCAGTGGCAACTAAAGCAATGTTTTGCAGCTGGTAGAATCTTGCCACTGAGCCGCTCCCCAGCCCCGAGGCCCCTGAAGACTCGGTCCATCTATTCTGTTCAAAGTCAATATCCTCACAGCAGGAGCCACAACCGTACGGCGGGGACGCATCCTGTTGAGCATGGCTCCCCCCCACGATGAGCACTGAGGGGCTCAGAGTTAGAGGGTCAAGAGCTGTGGAACGGAGCCAACGAGGGTGTGGGTGTCATGTCAGGGAAGCTGCGAGCCCGTAAGCATTGAACCTGTTCATTAGTTTCCAGCATCAAGCAACACACAAAGCACCGCAGTAGGACATATTGGCAGACCGGAGGTGTAGCATTCCATGTGATTAAGGTATTCGCTTACATATTGTCACTTTCTCCACATGAGGATGTGGTGCTGTTATTAGGTGTTATCGAGTCAGTTCCAACCCATAGGGCCCTGTGCACAACAGAGCGAAACCCTGCCCGGTCCTGCCCGGTCCTGCCCGGTCCTGCCCGGTCCTGCCCGGTCCTTCCAATTGTGTTCCGGTGCCTGAGCCCATTGTTGCAGCCACTGGATCCATCCATCTCCTTGAGGACCTTTCTCTCCTTCCCAGACCCTCCACTTTACGGAGCACGATTTCCTTTCCAGGAACTGGTCGCTCCTGACCACATGTCCCCAGGATGTAGGATGAGTTCTTGCCCTCCTTGCCTCTGAGGAGCACTCTGGCCGTACGTCCTCCAAGACAGACCGGGTTGTCCTGCGAGAAATCCATGGTTCTTTCCGTCTTCTTCAGCAGCGCCACAACTGAAACGCATCCATTCTTGGGTCTTCCTTCCTCACCGTCCACCTTTCACGTGCATGTGAGGCAACTGAAAGTACCCTGCCTAGGGTTAGGGGCACCTTAGGCCTCAAAGGGACATCCTTGCTTTGCAATCCTCTAGAAAGGCCTTAGGCAGCAGATTTACTTAGCAACGCGTCTTTTGACCTCCTGACTGCTGCTTCCATGAGACACAGGGATGTAAGCTCCATAGAAACCAGAAACTTCCTCTGTTTGCTCCCTGAAAATAGTTAAGCACTCAACTACTACCCGAAAGGTTGGTGGGTCGAATCCACCCAGAGGCACCTCAGAAGAGGGGCCCAGCAATCTGCTCCCGGATGGTTGCAGCCCTGAAAACCACGAAGTCAGAATCAACTCAAGGGCAGGGCGTGGTTTGGTTTACATGATACATCTGCTCACGTAATCCCAGAAAGAGTGACTGTCTGGCTGTTACGTGACAGGGGTAAGGGAAAGGTGACATTTGAGAGCTGTGTTCTTGGTGGGGACTTCAGAGAGAATCTCATCTGAACTCAGGTGGTGTCTGTGGGGGCCTTTGCTCAAGGCGACCAGCTTAAGACAACAGCCGTAGGTCCCTGGGCCAGAGGAGGCAGCCCAAATTCTGTGACACCAGAGATGGGGGGACCTTGAGGTTCCTCACGTACCAGGGAGTGCAAGAGCATGGAACGATGTGCATAAACTGCAGGATGCCCTAAGTCAACTTCACTAGCAGCCGAGTAAGAAAAGCTCCAGAAGGCTCAATGTGGATCAATAATGCATAAAGGGTTTGTTAGGCTGCAGTGGGGCCCACACTTACCCAGGGAGATTATTTTCAAATGGAAACGAAAGAAAGACTCCATCGTTCCCGAGTGCCATATGGGGTCATTCTTCCCAGTGGGAGTCAGCAACATCACCCAAGACAGCTCTGGTGGGGTTCTGCCTCTTCGTTTTTTAGTGGGGGGAGCCGATCAACGGGTCTTTTCTTCCACAGAGCACCTGGTGGGTTTGAACTGCCAACCTGTCGGTTAGCAACTGAGGGTCTCAGCACTGCAGCACTGGGCTCCCTACATCGCCCTGAATGGCCTTGGACCACCTGCTGGGGCATCACTGTGCACCTGTGCTTCTGTGGCCCTTCTCTTCCTGCCTCAGTCCTGGCCGGCCTCCTGGTTTGTCTGACATCAGCATGGTCCTCACTGGGCCCTGCCTCCTCCTGAATGGAGCTCCCTGATAAAGTCATAGCTCTGTGTCACCATCTCCCGCCCCCCCTGCCACCGTCTGATCTCATCTAGCCAACAGCACTCTAGCCGGCCCCCCTGCAGATCAGAGCAGGTCTCAACCCATTGCCCCTAGTTCGGGTGAGAACTGCAGGCCCACACACAGAGACAGCTTGCTGTCTGTCTTAGAATGGCCATGCATGGCCTCCCAGATGTCGGGCCTCCCTTGGGCCTCTGTTTTGTTTCTCCTAGTTAAGGAAGCACGTGTGTATGCAGACATGGGTGTGATTTAATCTACATCAATGCCCCCTGTGCTTGTCGCGGAGCCCCGTGGTCGGTGTGTTTACGTCTGTTGGCAGTGTAGCCCCCCCCCTTTTCTGAGGAGTCAATCATTATTGTATTGTATTTTTTGTTTTTGCAGACTCAGGCCCCCTCACCCTCCACCAGCCACCACATGTCCCGCCAGGACCCCGTGCAGCATGCAGGGCCCACAACTTGCTTTTCTTGTTGGCAGGGCTCCCACCCACCGCCTGGCCTGGGATTGGTTGTTTGCCATTCAACCTTATTGAAAATATGCTATTTTTCTCTTCAGCATCGTTACCACTCTGATCCCCACCCCCTGCAACTTGGAAAACATGTCCGGTGTCACTCAGGGGTGACTGTGCTGGAGCCCAGATGGCCCCTGTCCTCTCCTGAGGGGGTGGCTGGGTTTGTGTTAGCAAGAAAAATTCAACCGTACACCCAGTCCTGTGCCATCCTCACCACGGTGCCCACGTGCAAGGGGCTGCGAACCTGAGAAGATGGGGGTCAGCACATGCAGCCTCGGGTAGGAAACTCTGCCTCTGGACACCAGGTTCATCAGAGCCCAGCACAGGCAGCCACCCAAAATAAATCAAAACTCACTGCCAGAGAGTCCATTCTGATGCATAGCGACCTTACAGGACAGGGTAGAACTGCCCCTGTGCGTCTCCAAGACTGTCACTCTTTATAGGAGTAGAAAGCCCCATCTTGCTCCCAAGGAACGACTGGTGGTTTCGAACTGCTGACCTTGTGGTTTGAAGCCCATTGGGTAATCCACTGTGCCACCAGGGTTCCCTGGGCAACCACATGGTCACAGGTTAAGCATGAGGAAGCAGTGTTGCCTTTTATTCCTGAGCGTGCTTGCTTGCTAGCTTGAGTTGACTTTGCATGTCACCTGCTCCGCACCTTGGTGCTTGGGTTTGTGAGGCACATGAAGAAAGCCATCCACCACCTGGCCAAGAGCCAGGTGTCCCGGGAACTCTGTGACTTGTACCCCACAGCCGCTGGGAGGCCATGGGAAATCTGGGAGCTCAGGAGCCAGTTGGCAGGGAGATCACTGTGGGTGCACGGATGGAGCACCTCCTGTGAGCGGGGTCTGAAAGTCAGACCCTCTGTAAATGGTTCTTGAACTCCACTCGTCAATGTGTGGGTTGCAACCCCATTGGGGTCTTTGGTTCTTGCTGTTGAACTCCAAGGAGCCCCTTTGAGGCTTTGTGTGGTGAAGTGTCCATCTTCCCTGCTCTCCTCAGCCCCCGCCCCCCCAAGAGATCACCCCCTCTCTCCCTCCGTCAGCAGCTGGCTTTGCCTCCCGGCTTTTGTTCAAAGTCGACCCCAGTGGAGGAGGCCTTGGTGTTGTTGGGTTCCATCACGTCTGGTGCAACCGTCGTGACCGTACACCCAGTCCTGTGCCATCCTCACCATGGTGCCCACGCCGGAGCCCACTCTGGCAGCCACTCTCCAATCCCTCTCCTTGGGGGTCTCATCCTCTCTTTCGCTGCCCATCTGCTTTACCAGCCCCGATGTCCTTCCTTCTGCAGAGACTGGTCACTGCTGACAACTTGTCCAAAGTGTGTGAGACGAAGTCACGTCCTCCTGGCTTCAAAGGAGCGCTCTGCGTGTACTTCTTCCAAGACGCTTGCCCTTTCAGCGGCTCGTGATACTTTCAACATTCCCTTCCAGCCCCACCATTCAAGTGCATTGCTTCTGCTTCGGTCTTCTGTCCTCCGTGTCCAACTTCCCCATGCCTGCGGGGCCACTGTTGGTCCTTTTAGCCATCCATATACTTTCCGGCGGTACTAGAGCCAGGATTGAAGGTTGACTCTCGATCCAAGAAGAAGCGGTTACAAGTGGAGCTGCTAACCAAAAAGTCAGCAGTTCAAAACTACCAGATTCTCTGTGGGAGCGACTGACAGCCTCAGAAACCCGCAAGGGCCATTCTACTGTCCTGCAGGGCTACGAGACATCAGAATCGACTCCCTGGCAGTAAGTTTGATTTGTTTGTTCCACATCTGAGAAGGCGCCCCAGTGGCACTGTCAAGCAAAAGTTGGACTGCAAACCGCAAAGTCAGTGGTTCCAACCCCACTGGCCTCTCTGAGGGAGAAAGATGAGGCTGTCTGTTCGTGTAAAGATTCAGTCTCGGGAACTCGATTGGGTAGTTAAAGAAAGGCCTTCGAGGAGAAGGACGGACACAGTGGCTGCAGCAGAGGCTCAGGCAGAGGAACGATTGTGAGGGTGGCGTGGGACAAGGCAGGGTTTTGTTCTGTGGTACACAGGGTCGCTACAGATGGGACCTGACTCAGTGACACTGACGACAACAGCTCTGTCCTTTAGGGTCGCTGTAAGTTGCAATCAGCAGTGGGTTAGGAGAGGAAGTCGATTTAAGGTATCAGTCAGCAAAAGCAAGAGGAGCTCAGGTGGCTCAGTTGCTAACGGAAATCGGTTCAAACCCACTTGGTGGGAGAAAGGTGTGGCCGTTACCTTCCGTGGAAGGGCAGCTGAGAAACTCCACGGCTGTTAGCCCGCTCTGCCCCCCAGGGTCACTGTGAGACATAGTCTACCAGCGCCAACGGCTCGACAAAGCAGTCGTTTGCCTAGATACCAATGATAGAGGTCAAGAGAGACCATGGGAGGGCCAATGACAAGTCACAGAGGACAAAGTCTATGAGAAACCCCATACACAGAGCATAAACGTACATTGGGCATGTTTGCAGGAGAGGCCGGGCCCTACAGAAGGAAGGACGTCCAGCTTGGTACAGTGGAGGGGCAGCAAAACAGAGGAAGGCCCTCGAGGAGACGGAGGACACAGTGGCTCTAACAGCGGGCTCGGCACAGCAGTGATTGGGAGGGTGGCACAGGCCTGGGCAAGGTTTCCTTCGGCTGTGCCCAGGATCGCTAGGGGGCAGCGCCGACGACTCAATACCACTTGCCAACAACCCACCTGGGAAGCTGCGAGGCTGTTTTGTGGCCCCAGGGGGGGTGACGCGCTCAGTCTGAAAGCTCGGTGCTTGGCTCTTTCCCAGACATTTTGATAATGCATCTGGTCTCAGAGCCAGCAGGGAAGCATCCCCTGGAATTGTGGCGTTTCCTTCCACACAGAGCACAGGGTCGGGCTCATGAGAAGGAGCTCGGCATTGCTTGTTGAATCCGTCCATTCTGATGGAAACTGCTAAGTGCTTCTCCATAGACACTCAAGCTCTTGTGTTTCGGCTGTTAAACCCACACCACAATTGTTGTGCTTCACAAACTCGAGTCTTTACAAACAGACGTATTATACCACCACAGCCTTTGCCCAAGAAACCCCAAGTCCCACGGAGAAGTAGCAAAGCCAGCCACCTAGAGGGGTCCCTGCCTGTACAATTTACCCTCAGGGAGCTTGCCCAAACACACGGTGTGTCAGACCCAGCTTATGGCCAAGAAGTTATCCAATCCTCCCTGGATGAACTCACTCCTCCCTGGCCTAAAGGCGGGCAGCCCATTGCCATTCTCCATTTACATTCCAAAGGGTGGACTTTTACTTTATATGTGAATTTTCCCTCCGATTCAGACACGGGCGAGCTGCATTCGACACGCTATCCCACCATCCCAGCATCATCTGTTTGCAAACCCCCCGAGCCCTCCCAGGGCCCGAGTCCCATGCCATCCCTCAGCTTTGTGAAAATGAATGAACAGATGTACAATTTATTTCTGCCCGGCCATCATCGAAATGCATAAGCTATTTCTCATATATCTGGGAGCCCACGTTGCTTTCCCATTTTCTTTGCCGGGGGAAAGGGGAAATAAATATATACTGCATATTCTCATTCATCACTCTGGGGATGTGAACTAGAATGTAGCTCCTCACTTGATTCACTTCGGACTAATTTAAGTCCATTTCTTCAAGGCTACTCGGCGCAGGCACGGGAGTGTTACGCCCAGCATCCAGCCAGCAACCCACTCAGTGAGCCACACAGAAGGTGGACAGACTAAGTCACTGAGGTCCAGACTGGCACTGACCTCCCCAGCACCCTGCCCCCTGGCATCAGGCGGGTATGGCCTGTCTTCTCCAGCCCAAGGGCATCAAAGTTAGTGTCCACCACCCGACTCTATTTTAGCACCCACTTTTTATAAACCAAAGGTGCCCTGGTAGAATCGTGGTTATGCATTGGGCTGCTAACCTCAAGGTCAGCAGTTCGAAACCACCAGCTGCTGCTGAGGAGAAAGATGAGGCTTTGTGCTCCCATAAGGAGTTACAGTCTTGGAAACCCACAGGGGCAGTTCTACCCCATCCTACAGGGTGTTTGTGAGTCAGAATCAAACTGGGCAGCAGTGTGTTGTTTCAGCAACCAAACCAGTTGTCACTTAGCTGTCTCTGACTTTCGGGGTCCCCTGTGGGTCAGCCCACATAGAACTGCTCCCCAGGTTTTCTGTGACCCATGTTTCTGAGATAGAGTGCCAGCCCTTTCTTCCAAAGCGTCAGTGAGTGGATTGAGCATCCCCTACCACCAACACCACCAAACCCAACATCATGGAGTCAATTACAAGTGACAGCAGCCCCATGCAAGGCAGAGTCCCACCGTCCTCCACTGGGGTTCCAAGGGCGTGACCTTTCAGAAGTAGAACACCAAGCCTCTCTTCTGAGGCACCTCTGAGTCGATTTGAACCCCAACATTCTAGTCCATTGCCGAGTATATGAATCCTCCTCATTTCCCATCTGCCTCTTACTATCTAACATTCGATGGGAGGCAACGGCATAGGATCTGCCGGGTCAACAGACACCTAGCTCAGCCATGAAGAGCCAGGATTTGGCCTCAGACCTGGTTCAAATCCCTCACACACACACCCCTCCACCGCCTACCTTTTAGCAGTACCTGAGCCCAGGCACGCAGCTTCCTCTCTCTCCAAGACCCGATAGATGTTCCTCTGATGGACAGCCACATCCCGCTTATTCAGCAAGTCAAGCATTCCAATGTCAAGGTCCGTAAATATGAGATGCAGAATTGGGCATGCAGTTCAGGGCCTATTGGGAGGATTGCCCCATCTCAGGGACCCTCCCTGCCCCCGTAGCAGCTACATGGAGACGGCCCCTCCCTGGCCTGGTGTCTGCTAGCGGGGTGCCAGGAATGCCTAGAGCAGGCGGTCTGTTGTCCGCAAATGCAGTCAGCACATGTAAAGCTGGGAAGGATAGGGAACGAAGACCCAGGCCCAGCTCAGCTGGCAGAACGCTGCTCCCCAGGTGATTCTGTTTCTGAGATTCCACGGTGGTGGCAAGCCGGACCAGAGACCATTGTTTGGGCGCCAGCCAACCCTGTGCGTCCGTCCTCAGTGCGTCTCAGGTTGAGGGCTTGATGAAGATTCCAAGGTTTGGCATTGGCTTTGTTTTGCTCTTTGGGTCTGCTGTCGCTTGGAGCAAAGCGTCGTGTAGGCTTCGTTGCTTGAGCTCTGGGCTTTTCCAGCACAGCTCACCCTACAACAGGTGGGCAGCGGAGCCGGGGAGAGGGGGTGTGGGGGCGCCATAGGTCTTTCTTGCCTCGGGGAGACAGGCATAAAAATGATGGAGCTGTTTCATTTAGAGGAGGTGCATGGTCACACAGACAGTGTCGCCAAGTCACGTTCCCCCGAAGAGCAGTAATGCTTTGAGAGGGACAGGAAGGGGGGTGGGGCGGTAGTGTGCATGTTAAGTTGGACTGGCCAGATGCACCCAAGACCCAAGCCGGTGCCATTGATCAGTATCCACCCAGTGACGTACTGTTGAGGGGAGTCGGCCATGGAGACCTGTCTGGGTGCCGGGCGGAGCATATCTGCATACATGGTCAGCAGCCTTCTGATGGGAGTGACCACAGCGCCAACTCCAAGGGGGCAATAGGCTGTGGGTCCCCAGGCAATTCCGCCTTCATCTCAGCTTGACCAAACCATGTGTCAAGGTCAGAGACCCTGGACCCCAACAGTGAGAGGAAGTAAACAGCCTCTCATGAGACCAGGAGGCTTGTGGGTGAGGAAGCAAACACTGGCGGTTGGGGGTGACACAGGAGAGGGTGGGGTTTCTTGCAGTAATGACCTCAGCAAGCACTCTGACCCCTAGAGCCCCAGGAGACAGTGTCCAGGCAGGAGACAGGGGAAAGGAGCCAGAAGGGACCACTGGTTCACGGTGGTCAGGCCAGTCATGCTGGTGGGTTAACCGAAGGAACCAGTAATCTCAGCATCATTTCTGAGCCCTTTCATCTCCAGGCAGGGTGGGATGGTGTGGTGGAGATGGTTGGGATATCACATACCCCTTCCCTCCAGGCCCTCTCCCTTGGCCACCAGCTCTGGCCTTTGGCATGAGCACCTTACACTCTCTCTCTCCCCGCTGTGGCCTCAGTCTCCTCTCCTGGAAAATGGGGTTGTTGGTGAAGCCCTCCCCCCTCCCCTGGGAAGCTGGGGCGTTCAGAGTTTCCTGTGCATTTGTCACATGTGTTGTTGATCAGGGAGTCGAGCCCTTCCCCATCCTGCTCTTTCCTGGCAACCCCACGAACCTCTGGGTGGGCGCCACTGCCACCCTTGCGGGTCCTAGCCAAGTGCTTCACTGTGGGCACCACCCGGAGGACCTCATCACATTCATTCTGCAGGGCTCCTCATGAGATAGGGTCTGTGCCTTTATATGCACATGACTTACAGGTTGACATTTGTCAGGCTGCCCCACACGGTATTCTCCCTCTGGGTGCAATGCTGATTTTTATATTTTACCAAACTCACGGCCATTGAGTCCACTCCCACTCACAGCGACCCTACAGGACAGGGTAGAGCTTCCCCATGTGGATTTCTGAGACGGTCACTCTTTACAGGGATAGAAAACCTCGTCTTTCTCCCACAGAGAGAACCACTGACCTTGTGACTAGCAGGCCAACCCCCAACTTGACTGGCATAGCACGTCTATGAAGATACCTCGATGGGTGAGGGGTGGTTAGCAAAAATAAGGCCTGGAAGATGGCTGGGAGCAGAGAGGCAAGGGGGCGTTGATAAGTGGCTGAATACAGAACGGACGACCTGATGCAGGAAATGGGAGCCCCACCCAATGCCCAGTGAAAATAGAAAATAAAAATGTAACCTACGCGGGAGGTGGCAATACGGACGGTGCGCATGACGTGCAGCAAGATGTGAGCATTGTGCACACGGGTGTGTGATTTACACGTCCATGACACCCCACCCCCACCCCCTTTACAACACGGGATTCGTTCTTCCACATCACACCAGGAAGCTGAGGGTCACTGGGGTGGGATCCAGTGCCCAGGTGTGGCCAGTCAGTGGTACAGCGGGTGGTATTCAGCAGGACAAAGTAGAAAGGACCCTCAAGCTCAGCCCTGGGTCGGGGCGTTCCACCACCACCACCACCACCACCACCACCACCTGCCTTCGAGCCCTTATGACTGAAACAAGAGCTGTCCCCTCGCCCTGGAAGGATGAAGTTTCATCCCGGAGTCTTGTCTTGTTAGGGGCAGAATTGTCCCATTGGGAGCAGTAGTTCAGGGAGTTTAAAATTCCTCTCCCTCTTGAAACCAATTGCCGGTGCCCGCCCTTTGCCACGCCTGCAGGCCGCGCAGTTTGCCCGGTCAGCACCAAAGCCACATCAGGGGGATTAGAACAGTTTTGTTTTAATGTGGCGTGCACTGGTTTCTAGCAGGGCTTCATTTCCCCGCTGAAAAATTCTCTCATTCCACTTCTGGCACCGCGGTCTTACTCATTCGGAGCGAACGTGGTATTCTGTCGGGCAACCTGCTGAGACAGCAGTCTTGAGTCAACAAGGAAATGCACGCGCCTTCTGTAGTTCGTTCTCTCTCTCTCTCTCTCTCTCTCTCTCTCTCTCTCTCTCTCTCTCTCTCTCTCTCTCTCTCTCTCTCTCATTATTGAACAGTTTGTGGTGGCTTCAGTGAGACTTTACAGAGAACGACCGTTTCCTGTCCTACACACGTTGTTGTTGTCCCGCTTGGGGGCTGCCATCCTGCACTTGGCCCCGGGCGAAGGCCCACCTGCCACCCCTGTGATCTCATTTATAAACTTCTAATGGCTGCCCGCATTTCGCGGAGAGCTGGTGGGCTGTCCTCTTTGGTGCAGTGTCCACGCACAGCCTCTGCAACTGGATCACATGCCTCTGTGTTGTTGGGGCGTGGACGGTTGAGTGTAAGGCCTTTGTCAGACATGTAGGTTGTCTTATGCATGCACATGCACGAGCAAGGTGCTCCTGCCTGTAGATGCTCTTTTGGAGAACGAGTTTTAAGACATGAGGCAGCTTTGGTCTTCATGGCAGGAATACACTGGCCCACAAGAGCCACCTCTCCTCCTGAAGAAGCCTTTTGATGCATATCAATACTTCTGTCGAGGAGACTCCAGTGGTCTAGTGTAACGTCTGCTCTTGGTGCATTTCCAGTTATTCTGACAGACGATCTGTGCCGTGACTCATGCCCTTAGATTCCCCCTGTTTTTCCTTGGATGATCCTCACTCTCAAGGGAGAGGGACTGAAAGCTTCCCGGCTTGCAAACATGGGCACCAAAGATACCCTCTCTCGCCACTCCTTCTCAAATTGTTCTGGAAGTGCTAGCCGGGGAAGCAAGGCAAGAAAGAAACTAGACGTCGCCCATGTTGGTAAGGAAGAGGTAAAATGATCTTCTACCTGCAAATCATCTGCTCCTGCACGTAGAAATCCCCAGGGAGTCAACAAGGAAGCTGCTGGCGCTGATAGAAGGGTCTGCAAAGTGTGCGGCTGTAAGATCAGCAGACACACCAGTCGGATTGCCCGGCGTTAACGAAGGGAATGCTGGGAAGGAACGTGAGAGCGCGGCGCCATGTGCTGTAGCTCCGAGATGGAATCGCCGGAAAGAAACTTAGCCAGCAGCGGTGCACAGGACGTAGACAAAGAGCACTACCAAACGAGAAACCGGGAGAGACCTCCATCCATGGAAGGTTGTACCCCCGTGGTGGTCATTGTTGTCGTTGTTGTTGGGTGCCATTGGGTCGGTTCTGTCCCACAGTGACAGCAGAAGGAAACACTGCCTACCCTGTCCTCCTCACCATCATCCCTATGCCTGAGCCCACGGCTGCCACCACGGTGCCCTCCATCCTCAACGTCCAAGTTGTACAGCGCCCTGTTTCACAGGACGTGTGGTGGGCATTCGGGGTATGGAAGGCAGGGGAAAGCCAACAGCCTACCAGATGGGGGTCGTCACTGGGGTCGTCCTGACGAGAACACATCGTGGGTCGGAGGGGGAGGACAGGGGCTGTCACCAACCAAGGCAGCTGGAGTGGAGCCTTCCAGTGCACCCCACCCCACCTACATGGGAGGCGCGGAGGCATATTTAAAGAAGGGAATCCAGGAAGAGCAGACCCGCCCACCAGTGGGAGAGGAGGGCGATCGGCTGTGTGGTGTGCGCTGGAGAGGACGCGTGGCCCTGCAGGAGGTCGTGGGCTGACCCTCAGGATGGATCCCCAGGGAGAGCTGCAGTGTTAAATGATGGGGGCGCCTTGGGTGTCCTTAGTGACAGGGAATGTGAGAGGCCCACAACAGTCAGCAGCCAAGTATTTGTAAGGAAAAAAATAATCAAACTCACTGCCATCAAGTCCATGCCGACAGAGACCCTGTAAGACAGGGTAGAACCGGTGCTGTCGGTTTCTGAGATGGTCACTCTTTACAGCAAGCAAAGGGAGGTGGAAATGGAATTGAGAATCTGCCAGGGACAGTTGTCGTTCCTAAGCCATAGCCCCCAAAGCTGAGCAAGAGTCCCTGTTCTGCCCTCCAGCCCCTACCTCACCGGTGTGGTCCCCACTGTGGCCAGAAGCCCTGCGGAGGTGCAGTGGGAACTTCCCCGTTTCTCACTGGGCCCGGGGGGCATCCTTGTCAACATAGTGAGCTGCCCACCCAGGAGCAGCCAGGTGGGGGTAGCACATGCACACTAGCTCAGGCAAGTCTGGGGTGACCTCCTGAGCCCCCACCTCCGGTCCATGCCACCCTGGATAAGTGGCTTCACATCTCTGTGCCCCGTGTATGGCACTGGAGCTAACACTAGTGCCCCACCTGCTGGGTGGGCCATTGGCCGGGACCCCAGGGAAGCGGTCGGTGCTCTTGTCTGTAATCAGCACTCACTGGCCATTGTGGGGCTGCCCCAGGTGGGTCAGGGGGTGGGACGACAAGCAGCTGTGTCCAGCTACCTGAGTTGCTCAGTGCCCCCCAGCAGTCCAACAGCGGCTCCAGCAGCTGCAGAGCTGGGAGTGCCCCCTGGCGGCCTCTCATCTGGCTGCTTGCTGTCTCAAAGCTAGGCCATGTCCACTTGTCCCCTTTACCGGCTAAGGAGCCCGGGACGCCACTGCCCCCGCAGTTGTCTCTGTTCTTTACTTCCCGGGAGGTCTGTGTCTCAGAGACCTCCTCGGGGCTCAAACCCTAGGGAGTTGTCTGTGGAGAGGCCGAGACAGCATGCAGATGCAACACAGGAGCCGCTGTTGTTTGCAGTGGCTTCTCCCTACCACTCCTGCTGCCATGGCAACCACTCTGGATGCTGAGGGGAAAGGGCCGGAGTGTATGTGTTTGGTGGGTGGACACGTCCTATATTGTGGTGTTTCTGTGTGTACTGTGTGTGGTACGTGTGTTATCTCCTGTGTGCATGGGGTGTGTAGATGATATATGGTGTCTCTGTATGTGTGTTGTTGTGGTGTGTGCATGTGTGTGCACACATGTGTATGTTTGGTGTGCTGGATGTGTAACATATAAGTGTAGGCGTGTTTGGTGTGTGGTATATGTGCGTTGTACATGGTATTGCATTGGCATGTATGCATGTGTTTTGTGGGGTGTGTGCATGCATGCATACTGTAGGTGGCATGTGCCTGTGGTGTGCATGTATGTGGTGTGTTTGGTGTACTTGTGGATATGAGTGTGCTACATATGAATTTGGTGTGTGTGGTTGAGTGAGTGTGTGTACTCTGAGTATACTTTTATTTGGGTGTGCATGTGGTGGTGTAGTGCTTGTGCATGTGTGCATGTGCACTGTGTGTGGTGTGTATGTACTGTGGTGTGTGTGATACATGTATGTACATTATGTGTTGTATGTGTGGACTGTGGGTATTTGATGTGTAAGTAGCATGTGTGTGTGCACTGTATGTGGTATGTGTATACTAGGGGGATGTGTTTGGTGTGTGTTGGATATGTGGGTAGTGTGTATGGCATGTGAGTAGTGTGATGTGTGCCTGGTGTGTATTGCATGTGCACTGTATGTACTGTGGGTGTAGAGTCAGTTTAATTACAAGACCAGCATCCTTTGCGCCAGGCTGCGCAGAGTCTGGACTCTGCAGAGCCTGTTCCTTGCTGTTGGAACTGAAGAAAGAGTGACTTGTCAGCGTGCAGGGACCTCTGGAGTGTTTAGCTCCCATGGATGGCCCACTTGGTGTCCTCCACAACCACACCACCTACAACGCATGAAAACTAAGTGGGGGTGGGAGTGAGAGCAACATGGATGCCATTGTGGGGCAGGAAGCCCCACGCACACAGATCCCCTGTGAAGCAGCACCCAGCTGGGGCTCCACTCCTGACCGGAAGACTGGATGGTCAAACCGAGCTGGCGCACCACGGGGGGGAGGTCTAACAATCTGCATCCAGGAAAAGCACAGCCAAGACCCCCCCCCAGCCCCCAGCCCCCACCACACACACACACACGCCATGAGACATTGCTATCTGGTGACCCCGGGGCTGCCTGGTCCCAGCTGTGCCCAGAGTGGGGCAACCACCATCTGGGTTGCGATTGCCATCCATCTCAGCCAAGGTCAGGACCCGTGAAATGCTTACACACATGATCCCTGAGCCCCAGGAGTGCCGGGGGAGCGCTGCAAACGCTGAAGGAGCTCAACTGCTCACCAGAAGGTCAGCCACTGGGCTCCCGACAGAGCAGAGCTCTCCGCGACGCATGTGGGGACCCTCCCAGTCAGAGGTGGCTCCATGGTGACCATGCAAAGCTCCCAGGAGCCCTGGATACTGAGTGAGGCAAGTGGTCCCCCTCAACATCCCTCCCCTGAGATCGCTGGACCATGGTGGCCTCCAATTTTCTTGGTCCTCTGATACCAAGCTTCGCCTTCCATGTCCTCTCAGGAAATTGATCCTGTCTGTGCTGTGAGCTCAGGACATTGTAAGGGTGGCCTTAGAAAGGACTTACAAGATAAATGACTGAGTTGGGGGACTCAGCCCATTTTGTGGAATGGCCTGCATCGTGGTGGTGGTGGTGATGGTGATGGTGTTAGGGGCCAACAATCCATTCCAAGTCATGGCAACCTGATGTACTACAGAGCGGAATCGAGCCCATCCTGCACCCTGCTCACCAGTAGTCTTACATTTGATTCCATTGTGTGAGTCCGGGTGGATGAGAGAAATAAATTCATAGACACTCAGCTGTGGATAAGAAAGAGCTTTATATCCAAGAGCAATTGTACATTAAGAAAACATCCTGGCCAGTGTAGATCTAGTCCGATATTACCCCATATAGACTCATGCAGCCATGCAATGATGCTGAATGCAGGAAGATCACAGGCCTGTGAGTAGGAAGTCTTGTGGATCCAGTGGCTGTGGAAACATCTCAGGGCTGGTGTGGGTTTCCACATGGCTCTTCCAGCTCCAGAGCTCTGGCTCCATGTGTCTGGTCAGCAGGAAGGTGAAGCAGAGAGTGTGTGTCTGGCCTTTGGTGAGTTATTTAACTCTTTCGCACCTCCAGCTGAGACCTGATGGACAGGCTAAACTCCACCCCTTCACTCTTAATAGTCTCAAGTTGACACCAGATGACATAACAACCACATCCATTGTTTCAGCCACTGTGTCCATCCATCTCCTTTTCACTGCCCCTCCAGCAAACACAATGTCCTTCTGCAGGAACTAGCCCCTCCCTGGAAGCCTGTCCGAGGACCTGCTTAACATTAAAGCAAAACAGGAACTTGGTCCCGTCCGTGCTGTTCTTCTTGTTGTTAGATACTGTCGAGTCGGTTCCTGCCCATAGCCACATGTATTTTTCCCAGGACACTAACTTCAGAACTGAGGCAAAAAGATTGGACTCGGGGGTAGTTAGTGTGGCAGCCCTTGCCAGCCTCTCTCCTGGTGTGGCCGTGGCCCCCTCCTCCTCTCTAGGTACCCAGGCCTTGTCCCCCAGGGTTGTCTCCCTCTTGGCACAGACCAGATGCTCAGCACCAGTTTCTATTGAGATGGAAAATCCCTTCTCTGCCTCTCCTTCTTCAGCCCCAACCCCACCCCCTCAACCTGAGATTATTGAAAATGCCGGAAAACAGCTCTGGATTTCACTGAATTTTCCTACCCAGAAAATTACAATGTGCAAAGACCAACTGCTTCTCATCCCCACCCCCTACCATACTCACCTGGCTCTCCCCTCTCTCGTGGTCTCTCTCTCCCCTTCCTGTGTGTGTGTCTCCCCCCTACCTCTGTGTTTCACTTTCTGCTTATGGTGATGTGCTGCTAACCACCAGCTCAGCCGTTCAAACCCACTGGTCACTCTTCAGGAGAAAGATGAGGCCGACTGCTCCCGTGAAGAGTTAGCAGTGGTTCTCAGCCTTCCTAATGCCGAGACCCTCAATATAGTTCCTCATGTGGTGAACCCCCAACCATAACATTATTTTCATTGCTACTTCATCACTGTAATTTTGCTACTGTGATGAATCTGGCGACCCCTGTGAAAGGGTGTTCGATCCCCCAAAGGGGCCGCGACCCACAGGTTGAGAACTGCTGAGATACAGCCTCAGAAACCCTCGGTAAGGTGGTTACAAGTCAGAATTGATTCAATGGCCGCGGGTTTGGGGGTTATGTTGTTTTGTTTTGATGGGAAGGGCTGGTACCGTCCCCAGATGGTGCCAGGTGTTAAGTAAACTAAAAATAACTCACTGCCCTGGAGTCAATGTCTGACTCTCATGACCCCAGAGGACAGGGTAGAGCTCCCCTGTGAGTTTCTGAGACTGTCACTCTTTATGGGGTGGAAAGACTCGCCTTTCTCCCAAGAAGCGGCTGGTGGTTCTGAACTGCTGACCTTGCCATGAGCAGCCCAATGCATCCCTACTGGGACTCCCACATTTTAAGAGCTCCACCACAAACCCAAAGGCTGGAGGCAGCTTGAAAAAAAGACCAGCTGAAAAGCCATCGACTGAAAATCCGAAAGGGTCCCCATAGTCTGACTGGGCTTGCTTGGAGTGGTCCATGCACTGCTTTCCACCTCCTTGTCCTCTCCCCCTTTCTTTCCCCCTGCTCCCCTCTGAGCCTTGTTTGTATCTGTACCTCCACCTTCCTGCCTCTGTACCACCACCCCGCTTTCTGCTCCTCTACCCCTTGGTCTCTGTGTGTTCTCTCCATCTGTCTCTGTCTCAGAATTTCTGACTCCCTTTGTCTCTTGATCGCTGCCCTAAGCTGCCTGCCATGCTCACTGAGGCAGGACACTGCCAAGTCACTGGGACAGTGGGTACAGGGGAGGTGGTGGTGGCAAGAGAACAAGCTAGAAGACCCCCAATCTGTCACAGAGAGCCCACAGTGTTGCACGCATCCCCATTGTCCGAGTGCAGCTTGAGCCTCCCAGCCCCACCTGGTGTGCAGGTCAGAGCAGCCAGGCTGCTGCCCAGGCTTCGTGCTGGACTGTGTGCACCTGAGCCGTGTCTCGCCTGCTTATGTGCAGGTGCCACTCAAAGCTCCCCAGGGCACCTATTCCACCAGCCCTCACAGGGTCCCTTCTTCAGGCAGAGCATCTCCGCAGTGACCAGTCCACATGGCTGGTTGACTGCAAACAAGTGCACAGCCCCGTGGGCCCCTGAGCCTGCGTGGAAATCCTTTGCCTCTCCTTAATTATCTCTGATACCCTAGTACTAACACTCTAGTATTCTCTCATGCTTGGGGAAGGGAGGTGGAAGGGGCCTCCGGCTGGCTTCCTCCCCATCAGGGTGTCCTTGGGAGGAGGGATGAATAGGAGGCGGCAGAACAGGAAGGAGTTGAGGAGGGATGGACCCCAGAGGTGGGTGTCATTGCACCCAACCCCAGAGGAGGGAGAGACCCGTGGACAGGGCAGTGAGCTTCCAGGAGTCAGGTTGGGAATTTCAGGGCCCAGGGGACCTTTGTCAATGCACTCTCTGCGTCCCCAGGTGTGGTGGCAGGTCAGCTGCCCCTGGCAGGCAGGAGAGGCAAGCACAAGCATTCAGACTGGAAGACGCTCCTTATTACCTGCGGGGTCAGGCTCCAGTGCTGAGCCTGGTCCTCAAGATCTGAGCCGCTGCGTTCCTAACCAACTCCAGGTGCACTGGTTCAAGGACTGCGCTGGCGTCGTGAGGGCTGAGAGCGGAACGTGTACCTGGGCTGTGTGGCCTCCTTGCCAAGCTTCCGTCTGGACCCTCTGGACCTAACGCTGGCCTGACAGAAATGACACCTGCAGTGGCCTCAAAGAACTGGTAGTTCTCGTGTCCATGCAGAAACCAGGACGGGGCTCTAGGGCAGGAGTGAGGACCCTGAGTCCTGCCTGGAGCCATGTGGGTATCTGTGACGTCACTCACGGACCACCCTGGTCCAGCATTTGATCACCCCACCCTTACTGCAATGGAGGCCTGGTGGCGTAGATGTTACGTGTTGGGCTGCCAGCCACAAGGCCCCCAGCTCGTAACCACCAGCCACTCCGCAGGAGAAAAGCGGGGCTTTCTACTCCCCGAAAGAGCTACAGCCTCCGAAACCTGCAAGGACAGTTCTGCCCTGTCCTATGGGGTGGCTGTGCGTCAGAATCGACTCGCGGGCAGTGAGCTTGAGTGTTCGAATCTGACGGAGTCCTGGGGGCATTGTGAGTACACATGGGGCTGCTCCTGGCACGAGGTCAGCAGCTTGAACCCACCTGCCACTCCACAGGAGAAAGACCAGGCTTTCTACTTCCTTAAACAGTTATGGTCTCAGGAACCCCCCAGGGCAGTTCTACTCTGTCCTATAGAGTCGCCACGCGGCAGAGCTGAATCAATGGCAGTGGCTCTGGTTTTCATGGCAGGCTGGAACTGCTCATCTTTGGTGAGGTGCGGGGTGTTAGCTGGTACTGATGTCTGGGGCCTTAGGGAGCCCTGGTGGTATAGTGGTTGCTCGTTGGCCTGTGATTCCCTGGTCAGCAGTTCGAGACCACCAGCAGCTCTGTGGGAGACAGACTGGGCTTTCTACTCCCATAAACAGTTACAGTCTAGGGAGCCCAGAGAGGGTCCTTATAAGTCCACATTGACTCGATGGCCACACACTCTCCACTCCTGGCCCAAGGGGAGGCCCTTCCTTGTCTATTTCAGCTTCTAGTAGCTGCCAACCCTCCCTAGCATTCTTGGGCTCCGAGAGGCCTCAGTGTCTTTTGTCTGCCTCCCTCCTCCTCCCTGTTTCTCTCTGCGTCCACTCCGCTCCTTTTTTAGCTCAGAAGTGATCAGGTCTTGGACCCAACCTCTGGGCAATGACCTCATTAGAAAAGCCCCACCCGTTGGTATGGAGTCTACACTCACTCACAATGATGGGAACCGGGCATGGCAGACTACAGCTCCACCCCAGAGGGTTCTCTGCCCCTGCGAGCTCTCCAAAGTCAATTGCCAGACATTTCTTTGGCAGTACCTCTGGAGGGATTGACACCCCCCACCTTTGGAGTTATAACTGAGCTCTCAGAAGGTCTCTGTCTCAGGCACATTCACCAAGAAAGCCTCTTCGTTCTGAGCAGGGTCATAGTTACAGGTCAGGGGCTGGGATTTCAGCATGTGGCTTAAAACCAGTGCCCATAAGGCTGTTCCAACTCCCAGCCACCCAGATGTCCAAGGCTGTCAATCTCTGCGGACACTGGCTGCCACATTGTTCTCCCTTAGAGGTGCCAATGGGCTCAAGCCACTGGCCCTTTGGTTAGCAGCTGAGCGTCTGTAACTGGTGGGTCACCAAAAGAAAAGGAAACGCCCCATGGCCATTGAGTGGACTCTGACTTGGAGCAACCCCATAGGACAGGGAGAACTGCCCCCACGGGTTTCCTAGACCAAAGCTCAGTGTGGGAGTAGAGAGCTTCCTCATTCTCCTGCAGAGCAGCCGGTGGTCTCGAACCGCTGGCCTTGCAGTGAGAGGCCCAACGTGTAACCACCACAGCACCAGGGCCCAGAAGGGCGCAGTTCAATCCAGAGCCCAGGGGAAGTAGGGAGTGCTCTGTTCTGCGTGACGGCGCTGAAAAGGAATACTGGATGCCCATGGACTGTCCGAACAACAAACAGGTCTGCCCTGCAAGAAATACAGCCAGAGTGCTCCGGGGAGACTGCGTCTCACGCATCTTGGACAGCTTGTCAGCAGAGACCAGCCTGGAGAAGGACATCATGCTTGGCCCAGGGGAGGGGCAGTGAAAGAGCGAAGGCCGTCGAGGAGCTGGAAGGACACGGTGACAGCAGCAAGGGCTCGAACATAAGAACAATTGTTAGGATGGCCCCGGCCAGGCCCTGTTTCCTTCTGCTGTGCCTCAGGTCAGGTGAGGCAGAACTGACTTGACCGTACCTAACAGCGGCACTCCTCTGAGGTCTAGCCACACAAGCCCCCTCTTGGGGGTCCGTCCTCTCGAGGACCCCCTGCTGCCACCTTCCCTTCCCCCCACCACCAGGCTCACGCAGACGTGAAATGTGGCTGTTGTGGAGCCAGGGGCTGACCCGCACACGTCAGGGCCGTCAGGAGACAAGCGCCTCGCTCCTTGCTGTTTTTTGTAGAACTAGGATGACCAGTTGCTAATTCAAAAATTGCAGAGTAATGAAAGCGACATCAATAATTTCCATAATAATTATAGTCTCTCGTTTTACCCTTGAATGTTTTCTTTTTTCTGACATTGTCTGATCCAATTACTCTGGGATAATAATAATAATGATGTTATTAGGTTATTTCCGTGTTTGCCTATGAGATTCGAGTCTCGGATCAACTTTGCGATGAAACTTGTCCTGGGGGATGGGGAGGGGGATCCGTTTGGGGTGCCTTTGCACGCAGAGGACAGATGGGAGAACGCCACCTGTGGGTGAGTTGTGTGAGCAAGATTCAACCAGGAATGCTTGCTGCACCCTCCCCTGACCCCGGAGCAGGTCAGGGGTCATTGGCTATCACCCTTGGGAAGGTGGCACAGCTGGCAATTAGTGGGTATGGCCAGAGGTGCTACTGTGCCTCCCATAAGGCACAAGCAGCCCTCCCCAAGCCAGCTCATTCTGATCCAGCCAAAAATGTCACAGGGCCCGAGATGGAGAAGCCCTGAAGTCGATGAAGGGCTCTGGTTGTGTTGTCAGGTGCCACTGAGCCAGTTCTAGCTCACAGCACCTGTGTGCACCACAGAACAAGACGCCAACGGGCCCTGTGCCATCACCTTATGCCCAAGCCCATGGCTGCAGCCACCGTGTCCGTCCATCTCTTCAAGGGCCTTCCTCTTTGCCGCCGTCCCTCCACTTTACCAAGCAGGATGCCCTTCTCTGGGGACCGGCTTCTCCTGACAACCTGACCAAGGTGCATGAGACCAAGTCTCCCCCTCCTGGCCTCTGAGGAGCACTCTGGCTGTGCTTCCTCCAGGACTGGTTGGATGTCTCCTCTGGCCGTCCATGGTGCAGTTAGAAAGTGTATTAGCCAGGACACTTAATGGTTGTCAGTGACACTCCAAGCTAAGTCACTCCCCAATGGGGGCACGTGGTGTTGGCAGGAATATTGGGAATCGACGCTGCTGAAGCACCCCGAAGGCACCGTGGGTGATGCGTGGGGCTGTGTCTATCGCAAGGTCAGCAGTTTGAAACCACCAGCAGCTCCTCGAGCGAAAGATGAGGCTTTCCCCTCCCAGGAAGAGTCACAGTCTTGGAAACCCACATGGGCAGTTCTACCCAGTCCTCCAGGGTAGAACTAGGAGTCAGCATGGACTCACTGGTCGAGAGTTTTCGAGGCTGCTAAAACCAAGACTCTAGAAAGAGCCAAGACGTTGGTTTCCTCCCTGACTTTGTCGGTCTGACAAACCTCCCGACCCTGTCCCTGCTGTGCCAGTGACTCGCCCAAACCTGTCACCAGCAGTGTCATCATGACGATGACATCATGGAGTTGTCCTGATGAGGGCTCCTGGTGGTGCTGGCGTCAGTGCCCAGCTGCCCAGCGGTTCAAACTCGCCAGCGTCTCTGTGGGAGAAAGGCCTGAAGGTCGGCCCTCGCACGGCTAGGGCCCTGGGCAGCAGGGAGGGAGGTAGTGCTGCTCTGTCCTCGGGGCCTTGGCGAGTCTGACGGCACTCCGAGGCACGCAACAACAGTCCCTGCCACAATCCTGTGGATGGGCACCGCTATTACTCCCCTCTTACCAGGTAAGAGTCGGAGCCCTGGGGGCATAGTGGCTGCACATCGGGCTGCTAAGCACAGGGTCAGATGTTTGAAACCACCAGCACTCTGGGGGAGAAGGGTGTGACTTTCTACCCCTGTGAAGAGTTAACAGTCTCAGAAAACCCACGGGGACACCAGGGTGACCGTGAGTCAGAATCAGCTCCATGGCATTGAGTTTGGCTTTTCTGGTTAAGGCGTGAGACATGGGGCAAAGAGAGGTTACGTGACTTTCCCGAGGACACGCCTACAGTGGAGACAGAGCTCCCTGTAGCTGTTCAACAGGAATAACAGCCTGATGTGCAAGTGTGTCGCTGCGGCACCTCCCTCCCCATGGGGACTTGTGTCCTATTATCCCACCCAGGCTCAGAACCCCGAGGGGATGGAGACTTGCTTCCCTGGCCCTTGCTTTCTAACAGGGCCTCGCTCCCAAGGGAAGGGCCCCATTCGTCTCCTCTCCCTGTGGGATTTGGATGTTCTCAGCAACCCCCCACTCCCCACCCCTACCCCGGCAAAGAAATGCCTGTGGGGTTACTATTGGGCCCTTTGGGTCTATTTGGAGCCAGAACCAACAGTGCGAAACCTAGAGGAAGGATTTAGAGGCGCTTCTTTGGACAGAGGCATTTAGGATTTAAATATAAATTAGAAGCTGTAAGTCAATTCGTGTATGAATTTGTACAAATCCCCGGTAATGAGAGCAGACGCTTCCTCTTGTCCTTATTTGTGCCGGGCTGTGGGCATCAGGAGCCTAACCAAGTGTGGCCTTGCTCCTCCAGCCTCCCTCTCTCTGTCTCTCTCTCTCTCATTAGAGATGCCTGTGTGCTGGGGGTGGGGGAGCTGGTCTCCGGAGGGCGAGCAGGGAGGCGGGTGTCTGGTGTCTGCAGCGAGCTGCATACCACTTCATGCACGTCTGGGAGGTCTGGGCAAAGGTTTGACAGCGATGGGGCTCTCAGGAAGATTTCCTCTTTATCCCCATGTCCCACCACCACCCACCAACCATGCCATTGAAAAGAGGAGATTTTCCCTCAAAGCGGAGTAGTGGTGAGGGGACACAGGTTATGTGTGGGGCTCCTAACTGAAAGGTTGGCAGTTTGAAGACACCAGCCGCCCCAAAGGTGCACAATGAGGCTTTCTACTCCCAGAGGGAAATAGCACCTGGGAAACCCACGGGGCGACTCCACCCTGTCCAACAGGGTCATTACGAGCCGGAATTGACCTGGTGGCAGTTATTTGGGGGCTTTGGGGTTTTGTTCTTAAAGACCACCTTTCTTTTCCCTGGAGCCAGAGGGCAGTGGGCTCTGGGAAGCAGTGAGCAGACAGTGCAGCCTCATGCGTGCGAAAGGTGCAGTGACATACATGTCGATGGACACATTATGGTCATGCCTTGCCACGGAGCATCACCATGTTGTTGTGAAGTACGTGCCGCCCAGTCTGTTCGACTCACATCGGAGGAAGCTCCGCCCACCTGGTCCTGCACCGTCCTCCCGCTGGTTCTCAGGGTGGGGCCCACTGTCTCAGCCACTGTGGCTGTCCATCTTCAGGGCCCTCCTCTTGGGGCCACTCCCCTGCTTGACGGAGCATGACATCCTCCTCCAGGGACCGGTCTCTCCTAACGGCGTGTCCAAAGTGTAAAAGACAAGTCTTGCCAAGCATGCCTCTAAGAGCACTCTGGCCGTCCTTCGTCCGAGACAGATGTTTGTTCTTCTGGCAGTCCAGGGCACGTTACCTTTTCTCCACCGACACCGCCGTTCAAAGGCACCCATGCTCCTGCGGGCTTCCTTCCTCCTCGCCCAGTTTCCGTCTGGTGTCAATCGCCAGGTGACTCCTCAGTTCTGCTCTTATGTGTGTGCCCACGAGGAATGAACACTCAGGTCCACACAAAAGCCAATGTCCGCAGCAGCACCGGTCATCAGAGCCAAAGAGTGACAGGGTGCTCACTGACGGACAGGTAGACACATGGGATGTGGCGGTGAGTGTGTGCCGAGGTGAATGTGCAGAATCGCAGCAACACACTGCCAGAGTCTCGAGAGAGACCTGTTGAGAGAACCGCTTCTGTGCCTTTAAACCAAAACCAAAAATCGTCCTTTGTCCAGGCTCAGATGTTTGGGGCCGAAAGCATCTACATGCAGAAAATCTCTTTGATTCTCAGAATTAAGTTGTTCTCAATTATCTGGACAAACACAGATGTGCTTTGCTTTCTCTTTCATTTTGCCGTGTGTGTGTGTGTGTGTGTGTGTGTGTGTGTGTGAAAATCAGCTGAAGGCAAGGTGCTAATGCCAAGAAGAATACAGCTTCCCAAGCTGGCATTGAGAGAATACAATGTAGGCAGATTTGCTTCTTGGTTTAGACTTTTTTTTTTTCCTTCCACTACCTGATGTCGAGGCAGGGATAGCGAGACTCTGTCTTGCAGACTTCGGACATGTTGTGAGGAGAGACCAGTCCCTGGAGAAGGTGGTCTTGTTTGGTAGAGTGGAGGGGCAGCTCAGGAGAGGAAGGCCCTGTATGAGATGGATGGACCCCACCAGGGGGGGTGGGCTGCTACAGTGGGCTTGAGCACAGGGACCATCATGAGGATGGAGCAGGACGGGGCAGTGTTCCGTTCTGTCGTCTCAGGTTGCTATGAGTCATAACAAACTCAAAAGCACCTAACTACAACAGCGACCAGCACCTCACGTGCTGTGTACTTCATCACTTCCCTGGGCAATGGTTTTCTAACAGCAAGCCCTGTCCCCACCACTCCGGCCCTGAGCAGATTCCTGGATAGGAACAGCACTGTACACACCATCTCAAACTCCGTCAATGAGCAGCTTCTTCAGGTGGTTTCAGTTCACATTGTTTAGAGGAAAACTGTGGAGACGCCGGCCAGCAAAGAAAAAAGGAAGAGCCAAATTCATTGCCGTCCAACTGATTCCAACTCTGAGAAACCCCACAGGGCAGGTGAGATCTGCCCCCGTGGGAGCTCCACAACTGTGACCCTCGGCAGAAGCAGACAGCCACATCTTTCAAAGGAGTGCTTAACCAGTGCACCACGTGGGCTCCTTGATGAGACGCTAGGACCCAGAATATTCAAGAGCATTGACGACTCGCCAATCGAGAGACAGGCAGCCCAAGGAAGAATGGGCAACGGTCCCCAAGGGACATTTCTCCAAAGGTGATTCCAACAAGCACAAGCAAAGATGCTCAGCATCATTGGTCATCAACCCCCCCACTGCAGAGCCAATTCTGACCCACAGCCACCCTGGGGACATGGTGGAACCACTCCGAGGGTTTCGAAGCTGTCGTCATTAGCAGAAGCAGGCTGCCTCTTCTGTCTCCCAAGGAGCAGCAAGCTGGTGGGTTTGAACCATCACCCTGTGGGTTACCAGCGTACTGCTTAACCACTGTGCCACCACAGTGCCTTGAACAATGGGCGGGACTCCTGGGCCCTCTTCCAGCACTCGTGCTTTAGTGAGGACATAGCTGGGGAGCCACTACTCACAGGCACGCTTTCTGGATGTGTGACACCCGTGCATTTTCCTTTGGGCCTCGTAAAGGAAAAGCCAAGTGCTGCTCTTCGGGTCTCTAACATCTGAGAACAAGGAGCCCTGGTGGTGTTGTGTGTATGCACTGTGGTGCCAACTGCAAGGTCCGCTGTTCTAATCCATCCGCCGCTCTGTGGGAGAAAGACGAGGCTTTCTACTCCCATAAAGAATGACCGTCTTGGAAACCCACAGGGGCAGTTCTGTTGTGCCTTACAGGGTCTCTGTGAGTCGGAATTGACTCAGTGGCAGTGAGTTTTCTACCTAGAAAGGCTAGAGTTTTGCTTTCTTTCGTTTTCGTTGTTTGCTGAAGTGTGTTTCTGTGCCTGACATATCTGACACAGGAGACCCTGTAGGCAGGGTTGTAGGAAGGAAAAATACAGTCGTTAGGGAGCCAGAGCTAACCAGAATACATGAATCTGACTGGTCACCTTCCATGGAAATCATCTCTCCAGCACACCCCAGGCCCCTGTGCATCTGCGACCAACACACGAAGCCCCATGTGGGAAAAGGAGTTGATGGAGAGTGTGCACTGAGCGGGAGGTGGGCACCTTCTACCTGAGCAGGCAGCAGCGATGGTGTCCCTCTTTCACCGTGTTCCTGACCAGCCAGGCCAAAGCCGCTTTGTCCTTCTTCACCCTGAAGCAGGACCCCAGACCAAGACTCTGCTGAGAACACCCTCTTCTTCTAGCCCAGGGTGGCCCTGTATCATGCCAACTCATGAGAGCGATGCTCCTACATCAGGAACCGCCGCACCTGGCTCCCCCCTCGCAGCTGGTTGCTGCCTCATCGTTGCCTTGCCATTCGCGTGAGTGTGGAACCGTTGCCACCTTTGGGCTTGGCATTTGTTCCCTCATCTGTTTATTAACTAGAGAGAACAGGAGAGTGAGGGACAGCCGCCGGCCACTTGAGCCTGGCTTGTCCAACAGAACGAAACGATGCCCAGTCGGGGGCCATGCTGGCCTTGGTCACTGGTGCGTTTTGAGTCCATCCCAGCGAGGCTCTCCCTCGCCCTTGCTGGCCCTCTCCTCCTTCAGAGAAGCGGTCTCCGGCGCAGGATCCCCCCTGATCGTGTAGCTGGAGCAAGCAAGTCAGACAGTGACCCTCTGTGCTCTGGAAGGATTTCTGGAGCTCATTTGGGGAAGTTGATGGCCAACACTTGGCCCACTAGTCTGTCTTGGTCTGGGGGGCTCCACTGAGAGCCCAGGGTGGATGGTCCACATGGATGATCCTGCTGGTGTGTGGAAAGCCATGGCTTCCTTTTCAGCCCAGGAGCTTCCCACAAGCCACCGCAGTGCAAGAAACTGCCTGCTAGGCGCTGGACTTGGAGCTTTGCTGCCATGTGGGGACACTCACGAGGCTCCTCTGCAGCGGTCCTTTACCTCGGCCAGTAGGCGTGTTCTCTCTGCGTGACACAGGGGAGTGGGGACTATTTTTAGCCCAGTGTCTGGCACCCAAGGGAAGCACAGTCACTGTCAGCAGGAGGAATGTCTGTCGCATCGAGAGGGAGCATCGATGGCGTTCTTTTGGAAGAAGTCTTGGTCTTTCAGAGGTGCCCGCCGAAATATTCACAGATGCCGGGATGGCCTGGGATGGGCTCCAAACCCTCCACAGAGGGGGGAGGATGATTGGGGGGTGCGCATGAAACAAGGGGCCACAGAGGAAGAGCTCTGGAGCCTGGCGGTGGTCTGTGCGTCCCTTACTCCCTTCTGTGGACTTTGATAAAGGGTAGGAATGTTCTGGAACCAAGAGGGAAGGAGAGAGAGGAGGAAGAAGGGAGGAAGGTGACTCTTCACCTCATGCGCTTCAGACGGGTTATCAGGACGGCCCCGTCTCTAGAGAAGGGCATCATGTTTGGTCATGTAGAAGGTCAAGAAAAAGAAGAGCGCCGATGAGCCGGGTTGATGCAGGGGCTGCACAATGGACTCCAACACAGGCGCGGCTGTGAGGGTGGTACACAGCAGGTTCACTTGTGACCCCGAACTACACCCACAGCAGCCTGTCCTTCAGGGGGTGGCTACAGAAGGGCTACGGAGGGTTCAGTGTCCTGAGGCCTGGCTCATGGGCAGCCACCCCAGGCTCCTGGTATGGCTCTCTTTTCAGCAGCTTCTGAGACAGGCGTGTTTAGAAACACCGAGTCCATTTTATTCAGCAACTTTTCTTAAGCATTCTATCTTTTTGTTATATGGAAAGCTCCAGTCTCATAGTGGTTACGAGTTGGGCTGCTAACGGCAAGGTCTGTAGTTCAAAACCGCCGGCCGCTCCTCGGGAGGAAGACGAGTCTTTCTACCCCTGAAAGAGTGACAACCTCCACAACCCACAAGGGAAGCTCTAGCCTGTCCTATATGAGGGCCTAGGAGTCAGAATCGACTCAGTGGCGGTGAGTTCAGTTTTCTGGTGTTGTTATGCCATCTTTATATGAGCCCTGGTGGCATAGTGGTCAAGCATTGGGCTGCGAACCACAAGGCAGGCAGTTCAAAACCACCCACCACTCCTTGTGAGAAAGACAGGGCTTTCTACTCCTGTGAAGAGCTAGTCTGTTGTGGTGATGATACAACTCTTCATGATAGGGTTGAACTATGGAATTGCATGATATGTCAATTGTCAGTCAATAAAACTGTTGGGGACAAAAAGAGGTACAGTCTGGGAAATGCACAGGGGCAGTTCTACCTTGTCCTTTAGGGCCAATACGAATCCACATTGACTCAGTGGCACTGAGTGGCTGGGACTTCTTCTACACATATATGCCTGCCTATGCTTGGTGTCTGTGTGTTACTGCACATTCACGGACCCTGTGAGAGCTACAACTTGGCAAGAGACTGCCTGGCTTGTCTGACTCCCTCCAGCGTTCCACCTCTGCTACAGCGTTGTTGTCAGCATGGCTTGGCCACTCCCCCATCATAGGAAATTGTTTGGTTTTCCTTCTCTGGCAGGTCTCCACCTCACCCACGATCCTTTTGCAGGCTGTTACTGTAGTTCAAAGCATGCCCATTGAAATATTCCAACAGTTATACCAGGTACATTTTAGGTGTGTAAATAAAATGCACACAAATGTTCACCTACATAAACAACTGCATGAGAAGGCAGCCTGTGAGGAGAGGAATAAGAGGGACAGTGGGGATTTGAACCCCTGGCCTCCAACTGATGAGTCAGAATGTCATCGGCTCCAGAATCAAGATCTGTCATCATCGTCGTCATCGTCACTGACAAGTACTGGCTCTTTTCTTGATGCCGGGCAAGGAGCCAGCTCCTTCCATGCATCATCTCACTTGTTTCCATCATAGCCTCTACCCCGCCCGTCATGCTGACAGCAAGAGACTCAACTCCACCAGCATGCTCCCTCTCCTCTCTAGGCAGAGATTCATAAGAGCGTTTACAAATTAGGCTCCTGATAATCTCCCCCACCCCCACCCCATCACTCTTGTTTCCACCCCAATAGAAACCAGGGTTATCAGTCTTTCTGAAACCTGATCTTTTTGTGTTTCCCAAGCCAGGGCCCACAGGACTGTGTCCCAGTTTGATAAGGTCACCGGTGGTCCTCCAGGCCACCTCAGGGCAGGCGGCTTATGAGCTTGGGAGTCCACTCAGCAAGCATGTAGATTAGCATATGGCCAGGGCATTACACTCGGCCACCCATCATGATTTCTCTCTTCCGGGCCGGCCCCAGGACCTCCTCTCTGCTCTTCTGGACGTAGAATGAAATGCCCAGCTGGCTTCTCTGGGAGGGTGACCTGGGTGGCAACTTCACACAGCCTATTCCTCAATGTCCAGCAGAGATCTCACCCCACTCATCAAAGCAGTAGCAACATGACTCAGTTCTGAATCTGGAGGGGAAAGCTGAAGAGCCTCAGCACCCGCAGACCACTTGCCCACCCTAGTGTGCAAAAAGACCTTCGCATCTGGTATTGGGGTTGCCACACATTTTAACAGAAAAGCAGCCTTATCTGTTTCCCCCCCCAAAATTAAAGGAAGTAATGTTGCTATCAATACTCCCTCCAATTCTGGTGGTAAATGAACGTCTGTTTGCTGCTGCTGCTGTTGTTTTAATCCTAGAGTGAATGTGGTTATAGAAATGTAAAACAGTACTATTTCATTTTAATCTATTTAATTTTTCATTCTTGAATTACATAATGGGGTTAAAACATTGAATAGAATTAATAGAATGCGTATTTAATTAAGCAGTAATGAGTTTCTAAATGGATGCTCAAAGAAACCGGCCTTTTAGTTGATGCAGGAATCAGATAATGATCTCAACAAAGACTACAATCATTGTGTTGAATGTTTTCTATGTTGGAAGGGTTTTTTTTCTGAATTCTCTCATGAGTAGATATCAACATAGTGCAGTTCCTTGATCAGAATACCCTTTGCTGTCAAAGTCAATCCCATACACATCCCCGTCTCCCCTGACCTCCACCCCACCCCCCAAAAAAATAATAACCACAACGTCATCACACTGATTCCAATTCACGGCACCCTGTGTCGGCATAGAATGTGCTCCGTGGGTTTTGGTAGCTGATTGCTTAGAAGTGGATTGCCGAGCCATCCGAGTGACTTGAACTTCTAACCATCTAATCACCAGAGACTCCCCCATGGCCCACGAGAACCTGAAGAGTCTGACCTGTGGAGTCCAATATCAAGTCATCTTGCCCCCCTCCCTGCCTTCCAGCCACACCACCTTCCCTCTGCTCCACACATGCACCGTGTCCTCTCCTGTCAGCCAGCCCTTGCTCACACTGTTTCGGATGCCCTTTCACCATCCCCACACGTCCTCTTCCCAGATGGTCAGGAATGCCCCACTACTGGCTCTCCAAGAATGCTGTGCTTTCCTTCCAAGAAATCACCATGTCTGGATTATGACTTTCTCTCCTTCTGCCCTGTAATCTCCATGAGAAAATATACTGTATCGATTTTGTTTATGAGTAAATCTCTACCTGACCAGACCCAAAGCACAGAAGACAGTCAACAAGAATTTGTTGGAAGGGGGATAGAGGAATGGAGATGGATGGATGATGGAGGGATGGATGTGATGGATGAATGACAGGATATCAATGAATGGATGACATAATGGATAGGTTGATGACAGATGGAGGATTTGTGGATGGATGGATGGATGCATGGATGCATGGATGCATGGATGCATGGATGGATGGATGGATGGATGGATGATCCATCACACAGGCACACACATGGATAACAGATTATATATGGATGGGCAGGTGATGAATGGATTATTGGCAGATGGAGAATGAATGGTATGAGAGATATATGGTAAATGGAGGTTATATGGGTGGTAGATAAATTAAGGTGGATGGATGGATGGATGGATGACAGATGAAGCATAGATAGCTAGATGGTGAGTAGCTAAGGTGGTAGATGTATGGTGAAAGGAGGTTGGGTGGAGGGTAGATGACTGAAGGATAAATCGGTGGATGGAGGGAATACAGTTGGATGGTGAGTGGGGATGGGGTGAATGGGTGGAGTCAATTGAACAAAGGATGGTTGAATTGTTCATGATAGGTCAATGTGGTTAGCAACACATCAATATATGCCAGGACATGAGGGTCACTTGTGAGAATTCCTAGAACATCACCACTTTTCCCATTCCTCTTGGACCCTTGTTGCTCATGTGGCGAGCGGGCATTCAAAACCAACTCTATGAAACCCCTTTGGTAGTTGCTACAGACACAAATTCAGACAGGTGGATTTCACTGGCTAGTCCCAGGTCTCAACACTCAAACTCACTGCTGTCAATCCTAACTGACAGCCTAAATGGTACCCGTCTTACTCATTCATCAGCTCTTGAGACTCTTCTACCACCCCCCCACCCCACCCCCCATGTTAGGTACTGTGCTGGGAGCAGGGGATCAGGATCAACTTATCCATGAAAGACACTTGGAACAGTCCCTGGACTCCCCAGAAACAACAGCAATAAAGTGAACTTTTAGGGCCAAAGAAAATAGTTTATTTTCTCAAATCAGGAAAAAAATGAATTATGTTTTTAACTCATGCAAATCTATGATTGCAGGTAGAGCCAAGGAAGGCCAGAGTGATTAGAGTCCACAAAGTCATAGTGTGGAACAGTAGAGCATGCCAGACAAGGCAAAGTAGATCAGCCCATTCCTGCCCTCCTGGTATATTCGGGCAGGTGGTGGAATAAGGCATCATTCAACAAGTCTCTTGGTCTCATTCTCATATGGCTTCATCCACCCCATTGCTGGTTCAGCCCTTATCTTCGCTACCGGGTCCCACTTGCTACATTGAGCAGCATTCAGCAAATAGCTACACGTCCCTTCTATGCGCCTACTACAATGTGAGGGATGGCAGCTAACGCTAGGAAGGAAACAGATGCATGTAGAGATTCCGACGGAGTCCTCAGATTGTAACCTGTCCTTAGAGTGTCTTCCCCTTGACAGATCACGCTCACCTGCTTTGGCAGAGCTGGGTCCTACTTAGGTAATTGGACACAGCAGCATTTCCCCCTGACTGACAGTTCCCAGCAACCTCTAGTCTTAGCACTCCCACATAATTATCCACCTTAGGACATGTACCAGAAGAGCCATGGGCCAGGTTCTCAGCTGATGTCTGCTGAAATCACGAGGGACAGAGTGCTAGGTTGCTGGCTCTGGGCTCTGGTGCAGGGGATGAAGTGAGGAGTCAGCAGTGGGGACATTGAGTAGACACATAGTAGCCAATGAGCCTCCAAAGCAGGCACCTCCCATCTACTAGTGGAGAGTGAGTGTCACTAGGATGCTGGATAGGTTTCGGCAGAGCTTCCTGACTAAGATAGATTAGGAAGAAAGACTTGTGATCTCCTTCCAAAAATCAGCCAGGGATCCCAATCGAATGTAAGGAGGGTAGAGAATGAGGTCATGTGGCATCACCATGAATCACGAGTCAATGCCACAAGGATGAGCTTGAAATGAGACATTACTGGGATGTGACCATTGACTACACATCTTGGATGAGACCCTGCCTCCCTTCCATGCACCCGATGCTTCATCTGTAATCTGAAGGCATTGTTGTTTTTGTTGTTGTTAGGTGTATTGAGTCAATGCCAACCCCTGTGCACAACAGAACAAAACACTGCCCAGTCCTGCTCCATCCTCACAATTGTCCCTGTGCTTGAGCCCATTTTTGCAGCCACCATGGCAATCCATCTCCTTGGGGGCCTTCCACTTCTTCGCTGCCCCTCTACTTTACCAAGCATGATGCCATTTTCAGGGACTGGTCTCTCTTGGGTACATGTCCTAAGTCTAGGACAAAGTCTCACCAACCTTACCTCTATGGAGCACTCTGGCTGTGTGTCTTCCAAGACAGATCTGTTTGTCCTTCTAGCAGTTCAAGGCACTTTCACTATTCAAATGATGATGGCAACATATGTACAAGGGTGCTTGATGCAATTGAGTGATGGATTATTATAAGATTTGTGTGCATGATATTCATTTTCCCGACTCACAATTACTGAAGACAAAGCAGATGCATAAGCAAATGTGGTGAAGAAAGCTGATGGTGCCCGGCTATCAAAAGATATCATGTCTGGGGTTTTAAAGGCTTGAAGATAAACAAGCTACCATCTAACTGAGAAACAATAAAGCCCATAGGGAAGAAGCACACCAGCCTGTGTGATCACAAGGTGTCAATAGGGTCAGTTTTCATATCATTGTGAATGAGAGGAAGTGAGGATTGGAGACCCAAAGCCCATCTGTAGGCAACTGGACATCCTCTTACAGAAGGACCTCAGGGAGGAGACAAGCCAGTCAGGGTGCAGTGTAGCACCGATGAAACATACAACTTTCTTCTAGTTCTTTAATGCTTCCTCTGCCCCCACTATCATGACCTCAATTCTACCTTACAAATCCAGCTAGACCAGAGCATATACAGGGGTACAGATAAGAGCTGGAAACACAGGGAACCCAGGGCAGATAAACTCCTCAGGACCTATATTGAGAGTAGCCATACCAGTAGGGGAAGGGGAAGGTGGGAAGAGAAAGGGGGAACAGAAAACAATGATCTATCTATAACTCCCTCCCAAGGGGATGGACAACAGAAAAGTGGGTGAAGGGAGACATCAGTCAGTGTAAGACATGAAAAAATAATAGTAATTTATAAATTATCAAGGGTTTATAAGGGAGGGAAGGAGAGGTGGAAATGAGAAGCTGATACCAAGGGCTCAAGTAGAAAGCAAATGTTTTGAGAATGATGATGGCAACAAATGTACAAATGTGCTTGACACAGTGGATGGATGGGTTGTGATAAGAGTTGTATGAGCCCCCAATGAAATGATTTTTTAAAGATTTGTAAGAGTACCCCCAATAAAGTGATTATTTTATTTTTAATTCTCTAATGTTGTAAGAATAAGGGAATCAGAAGATAAGACCAGTAGACCTGATTCTAACACAAATCAGAGGAATCCAGTCCCAACAACTTGGGAGCTGTATGATGGGGAGCTCCCAAAGACCATGCTAGAGACCGGTGGGACCCTCAAGATTGTGGCCCTTACTCACCCTTCAAGTCTGGAACTAAACTCGCCCCCATGTTGGAATAGCCAATTATTTCATTTCAACAGCATTTACCCAAGAGCACAATTGAGAAAGGGAGGGAAGGCAGAGCTAGAAAGAAAACCAGAAACATGGGGAGGAAGTAGGGTCTTTGAGGGAAGGTTCACTGAAAGGATTGCAATGGATATGTTGAAACAAAATGTGCATCTACTGAAACCGATGATCGATTCTCTATACCTTCGCCTAATTCACAATTGCGAGTTTTAATTTTTAAAGAAGGAAGGAAGAGAAGGGAGGGGAGGGAAGGGAGGAAAGAGTGGGACAAGGGAAGAAAGGGCCGTGGAACGTTCCTGTGAACTTGTCTAAGTCCCCTCGGATCATGAGCCAGCCCCACACAATGCATGCCTCCTTCCGAATCTTCCCATCCTCCGTGCAGTTCTAAACCCTTTCTGCAGAAGAGAAGCCGCTCATCCAGTTTGCTGAGGTGTGAGAGACAAATTAGTTTCCATCCCGCCCACTCCCCCCCCACACACAAGGCATCAAGATTAAGGCTTATGATTAATGATTTGCAAGTCAATTAATCAGCCTCTGCTTTTGAAAACCTCATTTCTCAAATTACTTCTCTTTGAACACAAGGGCTTTCTGACACCGCCTTACTGTCTCCAGACTCACTTGCCTCCTGATTGAAATTCCAAGATATTTCTTCTCCCTGTCAGTTTATTGGTATTGCTTGTTTATAAAATATTTGCAAACAGATTACTATTCACCTGTAGTGTGTCAGAGGTAAGAACCAAAGCAATCCTTCTTGCTTCCGGCTGGGAGCAATGCGCTAATGATAGCTCAAGACGCTCCCTGTCTGCGGGAGAACTGGGGTGAGCCTCATTCCTGGATTAATGTTCACCACACCTACTTGCACAAGGATTTGAGATGGATGGCAGTAAAAACAGGCACACCAAGGCGCCAGGCAATTGATTTATACAATACTTTAGAAAACGTGTGTGTGTGTGTGTGTGTGTGTGTGTGTGTGTGTGTGTGTGTGTGTGTGTGTGAAGCCATGCTACTTGTGGACAAAGGGTGGGCAAGGTAAGATGAATGTTCTTCATGGGAGAGGACAACAGGGGCTAGCAGAGGCTCTGTCATCAAACACCTTTGCCCAAGCCCCCACCCCTCCAAGGACAGTTGGTGATACTCTTCGGGCCAGGCTGCCGTGCCTTGTAGGGTAGATGTGGCCGCAAGAATAAGCACGTGCTAAAAACGACATAAGAGAATAAATACACGCAGAGTGTGGCAGGGCTTAAACGCTACACACAGTCATCTCTCACTTGTCAGCAGTTCAGGGTTGGTTTTCCTGCCCTTCAGACGTCTCTCCTCTAGGTTGCGATTCAGGGATCCACGCTCCTTCCCCTGGGGCCCCACCCTCCTCTTGGGGTGGTCTGCAGAACGAGACAGACTTCAGAGAGGAGGCCTCTCTGGCCAGCCCAGCCCAAGAGCACAAAGGTCCCTTTGGTCCCCTCTTCGGCAGGACACCTAGCTCCAATTAACTGCAAGGAAGACAGAGAGAGCATAGCACCCACAGGGCATGGGCCTGCTCTGCTATGATCTCTTGTTCATTGAGATGGTGCGTGTCCAGTTCCCACTAACCAGCACCTGGTCACCTCAAGGAGCTCTGGAAGCACAGTGGGTTAAGTGTTGGTCACTGGCCCAAAGGTTGGCCGTTCGAACTCACCGGCCACTCTGAAGGGAAAAGATGAGGCTAGCTGTCCCCATGAAGATGTGCACCCCCAGAAACCCTGTAGAACCGCTCTCTTCTGCCTCCTAGTGTCACTGAGTTAGAGTCAACTCAACAGCAGTGAGCGGAACAAAGGAGCCCTGGCGGCGTGAGTGGGTTGAGCCAGTGGTCAAGGGTTGGAACCCACCTGAGAAAGGCGAGGCATCTGCTTCCATGAAGGTGGACGTCCTTGGGAGCCCGGTGGAGCAGGGCTCCTCTGTCCCATGGGGTAGCCAGGAGCAGGAATCATGTCCACGGTCATGGGAGTGAAGGTCACCAATCCAAGTCCAACCCGTGAGCTGATTCAGCCTCATGCCGACCCCAAGTATGTCAGAGCAAAACTCATCTTCAAAGGGTTTTTCCATGGCTGTAGTCTTAGACCCGGAGGCCCTGATTCCACAAACCCCTGGCCTTTCCGTGATCAGCACACGGCCTGCCATGCCAGTGGGCCATCACTGCTCTGTCCTATGTTGACCGCAAAGAGTGACCCTTGCCCCTACTTTGTTTGCAGTTTCAAGCCACCGTGGAGGAAGGGGCTGTGGGAGTGATTGTCAACCTGACAGTGGAAGACAAGGATGACCCCACCACGGGTGCATGGCGGGCAGCCTACACCATCATCAACGGAAACCCGGCGCAGAGCTTCGAGATCCACACCAACCCTCAAACCAATGAGGGCATGCTGTCTGTCATCAAGGTAAGGGGCTGTGGCGTGGCCCTCTCCCCCGTGGGGGGCAAAGGCTCCCAAAGGAAGCTCCAGGATCACTGGGTAGTGAAGGCCATGCACACGTCAGCCCCCTTCTCTCTCTCCCTCCTGAGAATCAAAAGTAAAAAGGCCCAGGGGCTGGCCTTCTCAGCCGCATAAACTGGCAACCTGCGAGCCTGCTTCTAGAACATTCAGACTTAACATCAAGAGAGCCAGGCTCGGTTCTGCTGGCTCTGGTTGGGTTGGGGTTGGAGGGGAGTGCTGGAGCCTGGTTTGGGGGTTTGCTTGTACTTTGACTTCGTCTTGCGGTTTGGGTGGAGTTTACAGAGCAAATCGGTCTCCCCATCCGGCCACCCATACACATCTTGTTTCATGGTATTGGTTGCAGCCCCCTGGATATAACAGCGCTCCATCCTCCCTCCCCCACTGCCTCCTCCACTTCCCCTGGTCCTTCTTCCTTGCCCCTTCCCGCCTCTGCTTTGGGGGCAAGCGCTGCCCTGCCACTCCATTTTGAGAAATGAGGTTCATTCAGGAAGGAATTCCCAATTAATCCACAGAAATGGAAGGTATGTGTGTGTCCCCAAGATCCAGGCCCACAATGTGCGTCCCTATGTTTCTTCTTTATACTCAGAGCCTTCGGGAAGTTTGCAGGGGAGCGGAGGCCAGTGGGGGGGGGGTGGAATTGGGAAAGGGCAGGACATTCCCACCCACTTTTTGAAACCTCTTGGTATTTCTCAGCCCCACTTGATTGTTCTCTTGGGAGTAGGTGGAAATGCCACTCCAGAATCATTACCTCCGGGTGCCAGACCCTCTGGGAGCCTTGCAGAGCAGCTCAGCGGGAGCAAGGAGGAAATGGGATGTCGAGTGGAGAGTCATGCGGGCGAGGTAGCTGGACAGGAGGGCCGGCAGCTGCTCAGCCTCCTCCAAAAGTAAATGAGACTCAGGGCCATCGAGTAGACGCGACCTGCCGGCCAAGTAAAACTAAAACTGCCCCTGTAGGTTTCTGAGGCTGTCAAGCTCAGAGGGAGCAGGATGTCTCCTCTCTCTCCCACGGAGTGGCTGGTGGGTCCAAACCCAGTACACAACCCACCAGCCAGCCACAAGGGCGTCTTGTCTCCTGAGAGGAATAGCCACGCAGCATCATGTTCTCCAGGATGCTTCCGTTGAAACCCAGAGGACAAAGCTAGAAGACCACCTGAGTGCATGGGGCCAAGAGATCCAGTGCCTCAGTTTCCACATCTGTAAAGTGGACATGGTGATAGGAACCAAGCCCATAGGGTTATGGTGAGGAACTGAACCAAGAACCCAGGTGGAACCACAGTGAAGCACTCCTCCGGAATCCAGCCTGTGCCGCTTTCCTGTAGAATCCCGTCCCCGCCCCCGCTCCCACCCACACCCACACCCCCACACACATACACACTGGACAGACTCCTCGGGGACAGCCCAACCACTGGTTTCCTCTGAAGACCCTCCAGGTGGGAACACCCTGGGTTGCCCTGGAAACCTCTTGCTTGCTTGTCGGAAACATAATTCCCCAGTCCCGCCTAAGCCACCCTGCGTGTTAGGTCTATTTCCTCCGCTGTTCTCAACGGAGAAGGGAATTTCCATAAAGCACCCTTGATCCCCAAACACATCACAGGCTCAGAAACACCACCCCCACCCACCCTCTTCTGGGCCACGTGCCCCCAGGCCCTGTATCCTCTCCATTTGGGTCAGCCTCTCGAGCCTCCGTACAACGGCCCATAGCCTCTCTTGACACTCGATAAAATATTAATTGAATTGGATCCCCATAGCCGCCCTCGCACGCATTTTCAATTTCCTCCCATTCCTGACACAGAGACCCAGAGCCAGACAACGCGCATTAATAAGGTTTCACGGCAGAGATGAGCAAGAGCTTTTATACCAAAGGGGGCCAGGGGGGAGTGGGGGGAGAGATTTCCCGGG
This sequence comes from Tenrec ecaudatus, assembly GCF_050624435.1. Classification (NCBI taxonomy): domain Eukaryota; kingdom Metazoa; phylum Chordata; class Mammalia; order Afrosoricida; family Tenrecidae; genus Tenrec; species Tenrec ecaudatus. The sequence continues at coordinate 72,537,401 of NC_134547.1, forward strand.
GCAGGGGGGAGGGCGGGATGTGACTGGAAATTGAGACCTGCGTTTCCCAGCTCTGGGAGGGCCCAGCCCGGGGCCCTTGTACAACGGGAATCGTTACATCCGTGCAGCGGCGGGAATCGAAATAAACAATCTGGATGTTCACGTTCTAGAGAAGCACAGGCCTGGTCGGTGTGCCTTGCTTGTTAATCCAGGGCCCCCCTGTCTCCTCCCACCACCCCTCCTGTCTCCTCTGCTCCCCAGGAGGCCCTCCCTCTGGCATCATTCATAGCTCGATCCCGGGGTGAGCCCAGGAGGGTCCCTGAGAAGGCAGAGCAGGGGTCAGGGGTTCTGTGGTGCTCTTCTCCTGCATCCACCAGCCTCACCCTCCTAGCAGCTTCCTGCCACCATCACACCCAGCCTGGCTCAACTGTGCACAGGGGCTTCAGGGGGTTGAAAGCTGAGAGCCGAGGTGCAGAGACCTGCCAGTGGTCTCCGAGCTGGTCACGACCAGACTTGCCCCTGGCCCTGTGTCTTTGGGAGCAAGGACACTGTCCAGGCCACCAGGCCACATGCCCCCATAAACATGAAGTCCTTCTCTAGGGACTGGTCCCCCTGAAGGCATAGCCACAGGTGGCAGACCAGGAAACCCCCGGGTCAGTTCTACAATGTCACCTGGAGCCGTTACACATCGTTGAAATCAGCAACCGCAGGGCGTAGGGTTTGGGACCCCACCTGCCTGGCCCCAGGAGCATCAGAAGTTGTTGTGACAGGTACGTCGCCTGCCTGCGCTGCCCAAATGTGGAGATCTCAGTGAAAAGGCCTTCCACCTCTAGGGCTCAGGCCCTGCATTGATTTATTTCTCATTCAGAAAGATACCTAATTCTGGGTGTTTCCTATTCTTCATGAAGAGAGTTGCATCAGGCTTAGCCCCACCTTGGTCCTTGAATGCCCCCCACTGCCGGCGGGATGTCTCAGGCCCAGGCACGCGTAGCCTCCCCTCCTGAGATCCAGCCGAGGGATGGTGTCCTGAGAACCCTGCTCTCTCCTTGCAGCCCCTGGACTATGAGATCTCTGCGTTCCACACCCTGCTCATCAAAGTGGAGAACGAGGACCCGCTGGTCCCCGATGTCGCCTACGGTCCCAGCTCCACGGCCACCGTCCACATTACCGTCCTGGACGTCAACGAGAGCCCCGTGTTCTACCCAGACCCCATGACGGTGACCAGGCACGAGAACGCCTCTGTGGGCAGCGTGCTGCTGACCCTGAATGCCACAGACCCCGACTCCCTGCAGCATCAGACCATCAGGTGAGCGAGCTGGGGTAGGGGAAGGGCAGCGCCGCTTCTCTCCTCAAATCGCAGCCACAGGACACCGGGAAATCACACTGGTCAGTGATCTGGGAGCGAGGGAGCTGGAGGAACGCATTGTAAGGCTGCGGTGGACGGCACACAGCGAGAGAGCCAGCAGACCTGGTTCTCATCGATAGACCAGCACCAGGGGGACAGCTTCAGGCCGAGTCCCCAATGGGACAAAGTAACCTCTGTCCTTGGGCATCTCAGAACCCTGACTCCTTGTATCTTTATCACTCTATAGAAAAGCATGGTGTTTTTCCGTCGCCATCGAGTCAGCTCGACTCCCAGGGACCTGATGTAGAAAGTGAAGCATTGCCCAATCCTGAGCCACCTCCCTGGCCACGGTGTGTTTGAGTCTACTGTAGCGACCCTTGTGTCCACTTTTCTCACTCTGGGTTACTCCCATTGTCACTGGCCCTCGACCAAAGAGCCCTGGTGGCACAGTAGACTAAGTGCTGGGCCCCTAACCAGAAAGTCAGTGGTTCAAGCCCTGATAAGGTTGTCTGCCACCATAAACATGTACAGCCTAGGACGATCTAGGGACCCAGTGACCAAGGGTCACAATTAACTAGCAGGCCTGCAGTGCTGTCCCTCTCCCGCGGTACATCTGCAATAAGCTCGTCAGAGCCTCAGGAAACAGCCTGGGATCACAGGGTGTTCACGGTCTCATTTTCAAAAGTAGACCTCCAGGCCTTTCTTCCTGGTCTTAATCTGGGCGTGCCACTGAAACCAGCCCCCCATGGGTGACGAAGCTGGTGTTTGAAGTATCTGTGGCATCATGACATGCTAGACACTCCAGCACAACAGACTGACAGACGGGTGGTGGAGGAAAAGGTAGATTGACCCCGTTCACAAAGACGGGTGCAGACAGCCCTCTGACTGCAAGTGTCCAGTTGATGGTCAATTCATCATTGCCCCTTGCAGTTTTGTCCGTTTGTCTCCAGGTTGAAACAAGTGACTTAACCCCTCCAAAAGCCAAAGCAAACTCACTGCCGTCGAGTTGATGCCGACTCACGTGACCCTGTAGGACAGGTGGAAACGCCCTGAGGGTTTCCTGAGACTGGCCCTTTACAGGAGCAGACCGCCTGGTCTTTCTCCTTTAGAGCAGCAGTTCTCAACCTGGGGGGCGAACGACCCTTTCACAGGGGTCACCCGATTCATCACAGTAGCAAAATGACAGTTGTGAAGTAGCAACGAAAATGATGTTGTGGTTGGGGGGTCACCACCGCATGAGGAACTGTGTGAAACGGTTGTGGCGTTAGGAAGGCGAGGTGAGAACCGCTGCTTTAGAGCTACTGATTCTAATTGCTCACCTTGCAATGATCAGACCACCTGGGAGCCCAGTGTGCCATCAGAGCTCCGGAACCAACCCAATAGCAACAAACCTCTCATCACCGTCACCGTCACTGGCGGCACAGGCAGGTAGAGAATCGCTGAAAAGGCTTCTAGGCTTTACTTGTACGGAGACAAACCCAAGGCCACTGCCATGACGTCGATTCCAACTCACAGTGACCCTAGAGAAGGGTTCTGGGACCGTCGGTCTTGAACACACAGCCTCGCCTTCCTCTCAGTGAGCAGCTGATGGGTTTGAACCTCCAACCTTGCAGTTATCAGCCCAATACGCCCCATAGTGCCACCAGCACTCCATAAGTCGGCCAAATGAGAACCTTCCCTGACTGACCTACAAATTAGACACAGTCAGGAACAGAGGCTGTGTGTGACGCAGGGTCGGTCTCCATTTCAAGCCTTGCTCAAGGCTCCCCAGCTTGGTGGCACTGGGATCAAAGCCAGAAGAGTCGGACTGCTGAGCCCATCCTCTCTGAGCTGTCCAATGGGAGGAAGCAGAGAAGCTGTTTGGTGCCTAGAGAAATGGACCTTGTGGCTTGGGTTCTAACCTCAAGAATGACTGGCCTAAAAAATATTTTTTAACTTTTAAAAGCTAGAGTCTTCAGAAGCCTCTCCTTTCACACCTCCAGCTCTGCCCAGAGCACAGAAGGAGAGTGCTTTTGTAATGAGATGGAATTAAGTTGTCATTCCCTGCAGCGTGTCTGAGGCCGCTGGATGCGAGCCACCCAGCGTGGCATGTGGTTTTCATAACAGTCTGAGATCAGCACACCGGTCCCCATGCCTGCACGTCTCCACAAACGCAAGCCATTAATCTCTCCCAAAATCCCAACGCCGCCTCCGACGAAGCACAAAGAATCACGTACCAGACACACATATCATAAGCATATATCCGATTCCCTGCATTCCAAACTCCGAGGAGATGGTACAGGTTCAGGCAGCCAAGGGGTACGCCAGGGGCTGCTTCCGGTGGCAAAAGCAGGTTTTGTTTGTACAGGAAAGCTTCCCAGCTTCCCTACGAAAGGAAACATGGAAGCTCTCCCCAGAAGACAGGAATGGATGCTGAGGGGTTGAGAGAGCAGAGGGTCAGGGTGGCCAAGTTCAGTTTCCTGAATCTTCTCAGAAAGCAGGCGGAGTCTGTGCCCAGGAGTTCTGGCCTAGAGGGGTGGGTGGGTGGTGTGATGTGGTGTGGTGTGGTGTGGTGTGGTGTGGTGTGGTGTGGTGTGGTGTGGTGTGGTGTGGTGTGGTGTGGTGTGTGTGTGTGTGTGTGTGTGTGTGTGTGATTTCTGCTTCTCCTTACATTCCCTCCTACTGGATCCAGAGTCACCCAAAAGACCTTGCCCAGCCTGCTGCCGGCTAGACCTCCTCTCTCCCAACACTACCCCTGCCCGGCTCCCGGCCCCCTCTCTCCCTTCTGCAGACTGCAAGCTCAGCCAAGACCAAATAACACCCATGACAGGTGGAGCCGCCTCTGTCTCTAGGACTTGGAGAAGCAAAGGCTGATTAATTATTTGCAGCCTTTGATCCTGGGCACAAAGGTGCCGAACCCGGCGGGGTCTGTGTGCAGGTGTGGGAGCCAGGCGGAGACAGTTTTGTAATAATTTGCACTGAGCTCCCTGGGATTCCTAGGCAGACACAGTGACCCTGCGAGCAGGAATCTCATTGTTGTTATCTTAATGAATCTTTGGGGAGTGGGCTGTGAGAAGGGGTGGAACGTAACATTGGGAACACTGGTCTCTTCACATGTGTGCACGTGTACGCACACACATACACACACAGATGCTGGCCCAGCGCCCGCCCTCCCCATCCCCCACCGACTCCCAGCAAGCCTGATTCCCAGCGTGAATTGGCCTTGGGCCCCCCACAGTGCTAGGAGATATTGGGTATATCTCTGTGTCACTGTATCAGGAGCCTGGCAGCGCTGTGGGCTAGGTGCTGTACCGCTAAGCTCAAGGTTGGTGGTTCTAAGCCACTAGCCACTTTGTGGGCAAAAGATGAGACCGTTGGCTCCTGTAAAGTTTGACTGTCCTGGCAAGGTCTCTGGCAGCTGGAAGAGACTTGATTTCCACGTTGTTCTATCCATTTCTCTGTTCTCCCCTCTCTCCTCTCTCCTCTCCCCTCTCCTTCCACGCTCTCTCCCTCTCTTTCACTCACCCTGACTCTCACTTCCTCTGTTTACCTCCTCCCTCCCCCCGACCCGGTCTCTCCTTTCTTCTCTGTCTCTGTCTTCTGCTGATTCTTTCTTCCACCAGCTCCTTTCTCCCCACCCCCACCCCCAGTGACTCCCAGAACTGTACCAGGCAAGTATTCTGCTGTGATCCACAGGGTTTTCCTTTGGCTAAATTCTCAGAAGTGGAGTGCCAAGCCTTTCTTCCTAGTCTTTCCTACTCTGCACGCAACACTCCTCCCAAGACACTTCGCGTGCCTTGGGTGACCTGCTGCTATTTGAAATACCGCAGCGTAGCTTCCAGGACATCACACAGGCTTGCCGCCGCACTACCTGGAGTATAAATAACAACATGCCCCACAAATAAGCAACCTGCAGCGTGCAATGACGTTAAGGCTGAGATGGGAGGCTGTCCTCCAGGAGGCCGGCTGCATCTCTGACGAGGAACAGACTGAAGCAACCAATCGCTTCAGCTAATTATGGTCAGAAAGAGCAGCCTATTGACCACGATGCTGAAATGCAGATGGCTGCGTTGGTCGAACTCCCTCTTCCAGGGAAATACGTCACCCAGACGGGCCCCAGCCTCAGGTACAGGTTCAGGACTTGGTTTCTTGGTGGATGTGACTGGCAGCTCAGTCCCTCTGAGCGGCCTTTTTTCAGGAATCTCCGGGCAATCTGGGAGCTCCTGTGACAACCTCCGTGAGCAATTCCCGGGCGGAGCATTATTCAGACAGAGCTCATCCGGTGCTGGCAGCCTCGCAAACAGCCCCGCAGCCTGGGCCTGCACACGGAATCTATGCGGGACTGCGCGGAAGAAAATATGGTCCCTGCCCACGGGCGATGACCTAGCACCGCGCTGCATTTCTTTGGAGAGGGTCATTTATCCGGGAGCCCAAGACGGGCATGCCAAGCACTCTATCTGAGAGGCTGAAGTTGGGCTGCATGTACCAGGAAAATGCAAAATGAGAGGTTTAGAGAAGAGAGATGTTTGTGGGTTTGTTTGGGGTTTTGTTGGGGGCTGGGGAGTCGGGGGGGGGGGGTTCCCCCATACAGTAACTCCACAGCAGGCCGGACCTTGCAAGGCTAGAATGTCAGTCTGCAAAGCAGCTAGGGGCCCACCCACACTTCTGCCTGTTCCCTGAGACTGGCATCCTTTTTCTCATGGTCCAAGAAGGTTCAGAAGCCTCCCACCTCCGTGTCTGCATCCCAGAGAGCACAGAGGAGGAACGTGGAGGCAAAAGGCGTGCCTATCTTCTGGCCACGCCACCTAGCCACTTAAAGCTCATTGGCTAGAAACGAGGCACGTGCCACACTGGGCAGCCGGGGGCACTGGGAAAGACAGGGTTTGGGCTGAAGAGCAACGTGTCCAGCCTTTAGCTCCAGGCTTCTTTATGAAGAAAGAAACCATGGCTAGGTGCGAATAAGGCACCGTCTCTGCCTGCCGTGGGCATCTTTGTGGATCGCTTTGATTACGAAAACAACGGGGTGGATTTTAGAAGGTGAAAACATGCAATGATCTGAGAAATGTACCGAGTTAGGGTGATGGACTGTCGGTGTCCTAAGGAGGATTGCTAGTAAAGAGTTCGTTATTCAGACATGCATTTAATGGTCTTGTGCAGAGGCCCCTGCGGGTCGTCCAAGAAGCCCTGCTGGCACATTGGGCCGCCAGCAGCTCACCCGCCACCCTCCCTCAGAAAGATGAGGCTGCCTGCTCCCGGAAAGACCCTCAGCCTCGGAAACCCTGCACAGCTCCAGGGCCGCCATGAGTTGGGAAAGACTCAGCCCCAGGTGTGGGGCTTTACGTCTTTGGGTTTTTATCTGAACGGAGTGCTGGTGATGCCCTGGGTTAAGCATTGGGCTGCTGACTCGGACAGTTGGCCGTTGGAATCTACCGCTGCTCCGCGGGAGAGAGACCAGGCTGTCTGCTCCAGTAAGGTGGCAACCTTGGAATGTCTGCGGGAGCAGTTCTCCCCTGTCCTGCAGGGTCTCTGTAAGGGGCCAGGCCTGGCCTGAAGTCGGTGAACCGGCCTTCTGTCTGCAAGGAAGAGCCGGTCTGTGCCTGCTGGAAGCCTGCTGTCTTCTGGGGCCGTGCATGTGCTAAGAGGAAGAACCATTGGCTGCCAATGAAAATGCCTCCAGGGAGGGAGGACATGAGGGAGGGAGAGGAGAGGAAGGGAAGGCAGGGAAGAAGGAGACGGGGAGAGCAGGGAGGGAGGCAAGGACATCAGCCTGTCCTTGGGCTGTAAGAACAGTGGTCCCCAGCCAGCCAGCAAGAAGAGCCAGGTGACACGAATTGATTATTTACTGACCTGGTGTCCGTCTCACTTGTCAGCTGGCCGCTGAGGCCCCGGAAACTCCGCTCCCTGTGCCTCTGTGCCTGCCTTCCCCGCCTGGAAGTCTGGGGCCAGCAGAGAAGACACTGAGCGTCCCACAAGCCCCTGGGAGTAGGAGGGAGATGCTGATGGCAACACTAAATACTGCTAGTGGGGCGGCTGGAGTGCCTAACCTGTCCTGTAGGGAAGCTGGCCGGACTCACGTGGGGTTCTCGCCCCCCTTCTTCATCAGCACTATAATTCAAATGGATACATTTGTCTTTGTTCTTATTTACTGTCCAACTTTCACAAGCCTATCAGGTGACTGAAAAGACCACGGCTTGGGTCAGACTCAGTCCTCAGAGTGACAGCTTTTCTCTTCAACGCTTTAAAGAGATCTTATGCGTGGGATTTGTCCAATGCAATGCTGCTTCCAGGAGCGCTGACTGTGGATCCAAGCCAAAGGAAGTGCTGAACAGCGTCAGCCATTTCTCCATTATCAGGAGGTTGTCTTTGGGGCCAGTGGTGAGGACTGTGTTTTCCCTGCATGGAGCTGCCGTCCACGTCAAAGGTGACTGCAGTCTTTGCTCTTCATCAGCACGTGCCTCGTGTCTTCCTCGCCTTCAGCAAGCGAGGTTGTGGCATCTGGGTTATACCCACCTTGATGGTCCAGCTCCCCTACTAGACCTCAGGCTCAGTGAGGGTAACGTTGTTGATTGTCCTCAGCACCGTCTCTTTCATTGAGCATGTCAGGCTCGCCACAGAGAGCTTCAGCCTTTCCAGAGGTCTACAGGGTACCAATGACCCCACTGACCATCCATTTACAGCATTAGATAGAACTAAAACATCAAGTTAAGGCATTGAAGTTCATAAATAAAAGTGTTTATGGAACGTAGCACTGTGACCATGTTAGCATGACAAATTTAATATTTGTGAAAATGTCCTTATGTCCTACAGAGACTAGAGGGACACCTACCCACCCCTCCCAAGATGGGACCATAGTCACCGTTCATGACTAGAGCTAAACTCAACTAGGTTGAGTAGAGAAACAAATTCATTGACACACATATATGTGTAAGAGAGACCTTTATATAAATAATAATTATGAATCAATAAAACAGCCCGGTCCAGATCAAGTCCGTAAGTCTGATATTAGACCATAAGTCTGATATTAGCCCATGAATTCCTCTTCACACTCACACAGCATATGAATGATGCCGAATGCAGGAAGAGCACAGGCTGGTGGGTGGAAAGTCTTGTGGATCCAGTGGCAGGGATCTGGCTGCCATCAGCGTGGCTGCATATAACTTATCAACAGGAAAGTAAAGCAAAGAGAGAATTGCCTGCCTCTTCTGATAGTGGAATCAAGAGAGAGGAAATTCCCAGAATCCTCTTGAGAAGGCTAAACCCACAAGGAGCCATCATCAGTCTGTGACTTGATTGACAGGCTAGATTCCACCCCTTCATTCTTTGATCAAGTTGACAGGAAATTGTGTAACTACCACACCCTGTGTTAGAATAATCAACCATTGAAAAATCACAGGGGCAGTACTTAGCCAAGGGCAAAGTCCAGAGGGTCAGGGAAAAAGGAAGAGAAATGGAAACAGGAAGTCCAGGGAGGAAGTGTGATACGTGATGGCCCATTGAGGGAATGGCAGCGCGGAGTGGGCACAGAGTGTGCATGAGCTGTTGAATGTAAAACTGAGGATCTTCTCAGTAAGCCTTCACCCAGTTCACAATGAAACAGGAAAGAAGACGTCCTCGTGTGGGCCGTGTAAGCTCCCCTCGCAAGAATCCCTGAGTCTGCACCCGAGAAACCATAGCCAATTATGAATGAGCTGTGCCAGGTAGCCCGGTCATTATTCATCACCCACCCCCTAAAGCCCACTGCCAGGGAGTCGATTCCCAGCTCACAGCGATCCTGCAGGACAGAGGGGAACCGCCCACTCCTCTTTCTCCTGCAATATTGATCACACAGGCATACAAAAATTCAGCTCAGAACACACACAGGGAAAACAAAAACTATGCCGGCAGTCTATGGGTCCCGTCCTGTTAGTGTGTTTGGTAGAATTGGGATGAGGCCGCAGATGGAGAGTTATGAGGGCTTCCATGGTATTGGAATGCCTGGAGTCCAACGCTCTGCCTGGCACAAGACAAAAAAAACCAAACCTGCTGCCATCCAGGCCAAGTCCAACCCCGAATTGAGCCTGATAGGGTTTCCTGGGCTGCAGAGCACCAGGCCTTGCTCTGGCAGTGCTCCTGGATGAGTTTGAACCATTAACCTTCCAGCTGGCACCCCAGGACCTTGGCACAGGCCAGGTGCCCAGAAAACGTGTGTGTCAGATGGATTCATGGCAGGCAGTGTTTTTACTATATACTGTTATTTTGTTGTTACTCAGACAATGAGGCACTTTTACCAAGTACTTGCCTGGTTGTAAGCCAGTCTCAGGCAGGGGTGATTCTAATGTGCTCAGAGAAGCCTCGGGGCCAGACAGCCCTCTGGACAGACAGTAAACATCCCAAGGTCACCAAGTGTGACATTCAAAGTTCAAAGTGACCGTCATTTCTGCTTGCTGCCCCTTCTTCTGATGGCCTCCTTCCACACGGGGCCTATTCTGGGACCACTGCTTCCTGAAGTGTATGCAAAATCGATCCTAGTCTTCTGAGCACAGTGGGATCCTCTGCCCTGGCTCTGCTGGGGTTCTTGGTGCTGTCCAGGTGTCCCCTCTTCCTTGGGTGTCCCTGGGCCCCATGGGATCCATTCAGTCTTGGGACCCACTTGTGAAGAAGGCCACCTCAAACAACTGGGAGGAAGAAGCCCACACCACCCGGCACTCCCTCTGCTGGGTCTGTACCCTATAGAGGTGAGAGCCACCTTTACAACAGACGCACGCAGCCCATGCTCTGCGCAGCGCTGTTTGCTACATATAGCAGAGACAGAAACACCCCAAGGCCCATCAGAGGAGGAAGAGGTGGAGAAAGGCAGACTGATACACAGCGTGGGGTTCAGGCATCACTGCAAAATCAAGGGTGAAACTGTAAAGCACCACATGGTGGCACGGGTGGACCAGGCAACCATCGTGATGAGTGAAATAGCAGATCACCAAAGGACAAATCATGCGTGAGACCCTGCTATAAGATACAAACAAGACAATGACCTTTCCACCAAAGGGAACAGACTTTGGAGGGAACCAAAGCAGGTAGGGCAGAGCGGACGGGGCCAGGAAGATGGAGAAACAAGCTAGACCAGCGATGGGCACACTTGTGAGGTGCAAGAGCCCATCCTGTCCCTTGCAGCAATTTGAAATTTTATTCAAGAACCAAACATATATATATATTATAAGCTAATGAAGTCACCGTTACCTGAGTAATATCCTTTAAGCAGTTTGTTTTTCAGTTCTGCTTCAGAGCCATATGCATGTGCCAAAAGAGCTGCAGGTGGCCAGGCGCTGGGCTAGAGGGCTAGACGTGGACAGGAGGGAAGATCGGTGGCCAGGCGCTGGGCTAGAGGGCTAGACTTGGACAGGAGGGAAGATCATAGTCCACACGGGGAGAAGAGGGATCCAAGGAGAGGGGCAGAATCAACTGTGGGGCTGGGAGGGGCTGAAGCACAGTGTAAACTGTTGAATACAAAGTGGATGGGCTGAAATGTTAACACCCCCCCCCCCACCTAATTCACAGTTTAAAAAAAAGAAATGTTAAAGAGAAAAAGTCATCGATGTGCTTATCAAGGCCTGATTTCAACCTCAGCAGACCTAATGTCACTCAGGGGGTTCATTTGTTGAATGCCTTGTTCAATCAAATCCTGGCGCTCCTGCAGAGGAAACCGTGGGGGCAAGGGGGTGGGGGGAGATCAGGGCAAAGAATGCGATAAGATATTGAGCAAAACCACCCCACCAACCGTGGGGCATTCTCCCCGCCGTCCTCGAAGCCCTTTGGGAAGTAAAATGGGGAAAAGAACATCAACAAGCTGGAGCATGCCCATGCCAGTCTTCGCTGGCGTCCTCAGCCCCAGGCTCCAAAAGTACCCATTTGGGGAAAAAGAGGAGGAGGCCGCAGGCTCCACAGTCAGAATGTGGTTACTTCAAGACCAGATTTAGGAGTTTAATTTGCAGTGGCTCCCACCCTTTAAATTTTAATCAGAAGTTAAAGGCCAAACAATAACCCTTCTACCTGGGGAAATTAAGAGAAGAGCTTCCGCATCCTAAAATATATTATTAGCACTTGATCTTAATTAAATGTGGGCAACGGGCTCCAACAACCAGGGGTTGGGGAGAGGTCGTGGGTTTAAATTTTTTTTACTTTGTTTTGTTTTTTTAATGAGCTCAGATATATCTTTCCTGAGTCGACAGTCATAGGGTCTGAAATACAGATGAATTGTTTTACAGTGAGGCCTTTGTCATTTTTAATTAAAGCGATGTTCTTCCATGGGAAGTTTATGGGGGCAATACTTTCTATCTCCAACTTGCCACAGAAGTTTTAATTACGGAAGTAAATATATGAACACCACCCGCTCTTTATTTTTACCGTCAGATTTTTCTGGCCCGGGGACACCAGTGGGAAAACAAGGCCCAATAAGTTAGAGTATGTATATATTTCGAGCTTTAACATCCTCCGCAGCTAAATATAGCATCCTGCTTCTAGAATGTTCTAGAAGTGGGCCGTTTTTTATTACTAAACAGAGGAGCTGGCTGAAGCTGCCAAGAAGCAGGTGGCCATTTGAATCAACCACTGAGAGGTGTTTGTTATGTTGTTGTTGTTGTTGTTGTTGTTGTTGTTACTGTTGTGTTTTGAACATAGCAAACATCTTTTTTTAAAAGCCTGTCCATCAGGTGATCAGGGCCAGACTGGCTTTATGGTTTCAACTGAGCCTTGCTGGTGGAATGTGCTTAGGATAGTCCTCGTCAGCCTGGGACGTGGCCTCTGAGAGCCAACGTAGGGCGGGTTGACAAGGACAAATGTTGTTGAGGAGAGAGAAGTCCCGGCCGCTGGAAGAGCGTGTTCCAGACCTCTGTCTGACGTGGCCAGAGACACCAGAAATGTTGGCATGAAGCCAAAGGGACAGGGCAAAAGGAGCAATCCCATGATGATGGGACAGGGAGACAGAGCGACAGGCGGGCCTCCAGCCCACAGAGGCTGAAGTCAAGGGATCCCGTGGCTGAGAGGGTGAGGACCAGAGACTTGGCTGCTGGCTGAGGAGAGGTGCTGTTGTGAACCAGCGACCGTGTCCTGGCTTGTGCTAACCTGTCAACTTCCCTCACAATCCCCAAACCGGGTCGGCGGGTGGCTGACAACTGTTGCTTCCGGACTGATGTTTTTCTGAGCTGTTTCATTGGCTTGGCTCTGAAAATATTAAGGAAAGGAAAGGAAAAGAAAATCCCATAAAAGGCATTGGAAACAGACAAGGATTTCAACAGAAACGTCAACGTCCATGAAGGTGCTGGCTGAGAAAGCAGCACCAGGATGTTGGTTAAAAAACAAACAAACAAACCTCACTGCCTTGCAATCAATTCTGACTCACAGCCACTCTACAGGACAGAGTGGAACTGCCCCTGTGGGTTTCCTACACTGTAGCTCCTATGGGAGTAGAAAGCTCCATCTTTCTCCCCTCTGAGAGGCTGGTGGATTTGAACAGCCAACCTTGCTGTTGCCAGGCCAGCGTGTCACCCACTGCACCGCCAGAGCTCCTATAGATGTCAGCAGGACAGAGAAAGCAGCTGAAGTGTTTAATTACTTGAGCCTGTCGGCCGGTCACCTCTAGCACTGGGTCAGGGAGCGTATCTCAAGGGCTCAGGGAGGACTTGTGAAAGGTCAGGAGGGACACGGGACAAGAGTCACAGGCAGAAAGTCACTTAACTAAAGACGAACCGAGAGTCAGAAGTTCGAACCCACCAGTCACGCTTCGGAGGTAACAGGCATGGCCTTCCGCTTCCAAAAAGACTAATAATGACCTGCTGTGCCACAGAATGAGACACCGCCCAGTGCCGCGGCACCCTCACAGTGGAGCTCATGTTTGGGCCCCTTGCTGCAGCCAGGGTGGCCATCCGTTTGGTGTAGAGCCTTTGTCTTTGTCTCGGCCCCTCTGCTCTACCAAGCATGGCGTCTTTCTCGGGGGGGCTGGTCCTCCTGGGAGCGTGTCCGAAGTACGGGAAAGACCAGAGCTGCAGAAACCCTAGGGCTTGCTGCAAGTCAGCACCGACTCAGCGGTGGTGTATGTATGACGGGAGGCCCGTGGTCACAGGCTGACTTGAAGTAAAGCTATGTTGATGTCCTCCTGCACCTTTAATTTTGTCCTAGGACAAAAGTCTTTCCTTTCCATTGGCCAAGCCCCTACTCGCCAGCCGTGGGAACGCGGGGCCACAGACGTGGGTGGCACATCCAATACTGTTGGTTTGGCATCTCCGCACACGGGCCGCTGTGTGGGTCCCCCGGCCAGGCTGAAGAGACAAATCCCCCGGTTAGCAGGTTCTTCCCAGGGGCTGGGGGCACTTAAGGAAGCAGACTAGGGGGGCCCAAGCCCCTCTGTGTTTTTGCATGTGTATGTTACACTGCTATGTTGTGTTGTGGTACAAACCGCAAAGCCCCTCACATGCTTACGTTCCGTGCGCATCCTGCACAGGTGCACAAAGGCCACCTCAGAGATCCCCTCGCAGCTGACCAGCAGACAAGTCTATAAAGTGGACAATCAACCCTTCGAATCCAGAAGGGTAGCATTGGCCCAAAAACCTAGCTCAGGAAGGGGTGGGGGGAGGCCAGGAAAGAAGGACGACTGACTGGAGGGAAAGGCAGCCAGGGAGTGGGGTGAGCCCTTACAGAGGGGCCTGGAGGGGAGCACAGGCAATGTCAGCAAACAAGAGGTTAGGAGCTGCTGAGTGAAAACCCGTTCACTCGGTAAACTTCCACGTAAACTACAGTGAAGAAGTTTAAAAAGGTAAAATAAAATAGCCCTCTACTAAATTAATGAACGAATTGCAAATAAATAATAATTATCACAGTCCAGTTTTTAAGCAGCCTTCAGATCCTAGTAAATCCTGCCTGGGAGTTAATATTTAATAACTGTTTGCAAATCCTAGGAGAGGGGTCCCATCGGGCCTTGGCTTTAATATACAGTGTGACTGTGTGCTAATGAAATATCTCCATTTAATCATTGCTCGATGCTCCGCTCGCCTCTGAGCCTCCCCTTTGAGCTTCCAACATGAAGGAGTGGATCCTGCTGTTTCTCTCTCTTCTGGGGTCACCGCCTGAACCCCACCTAGGCCCCAGCTCCACGAGTCCCCCCAGAGTCACCAGAGGGAGGTATTGTGACCCTCATTGTTATGGCTGTTGTTAGGTGCCAGCTAGTCCGATCGGGCTCACAGTCACCCGGTGTTCAGTAGAACGCAACGCCGCCTGACCTGCACCAGCCTCACAATGGCGCTTAAGTTGGACAATGATGCTTAAGATGGAGCCATTGTTGCAGCCACTGTGTCCGTCCATCATGTCCAGGGCCTTCCTCTTGTCTTGCTGTTCCTCCACTTTACCAAGCACGCTGTCCTTCTCCAGGGACTGGTCTCTCCTGAGCACATGTCCAAAGTCTCAGAGACCAAGTCTCGCCATCCTCGTTTCTAAAGAGCACCCTGGACATACTTCTTCCGGCAGATTTGTTGATCCTTTTGGATGCCCCTGGTACATGCCATATTTTTCTCCAGCACCACAATTCAAATGCACCTGTTCTTCTTTGGTCTTTGTATTCAGTGCCCAACTTTCACTTGAATGTGGGGTGATTGAAAAGACTGTGGCTTGGGTGAAGCTCAGCGTAGCCCTCGAAGGACATCCTCCTTCTTCAACACTTTTAAGAGGTCTGTGCATGAGACTTGCCCAATGCAGTGCACCATTTGATATCTTGACCGCTGCTTCCAGGAGCATTGGCTATGGATCCAAGCCAGACATCATCCTTGACACTGTCAATCTTCTCTCTGTTTATTGTGATGTTACCTATCAGTCCAGCTCTGAGGATTTGGTCTTCTTGACATTGAGTTGTAATCTATCCTGAAGGCTGCAGTCCTTGATCTCCATCAGCAAGTGCTCCAAATCCTCCTCACTTTCCACAAGTGAGGTTGTGTGTCATCTACGTGTCGCAGGTTGTTAATAAGCCACCGTCTGATCCGGACGCCACATTCTTCTTATACTCCAGCTGCTCAGGAGGAAAACTGAGGTTCCAGGCAACAGCTTGGCAGCAGCTGGGGGGAGCATGCATCTCTGCTTCCTGGGGAGGCAGAGACTGACAGCCTGCAAGTCGATATAAATAAGGGGCTTCAGAAAGTTCATGGGAAATGGCATATAAAGATTTGGGAATGTGTCCACACTCTTTGAAGCTCCCTAGTATGCCCTAACCCAGATAGTCTTTGGAGCACTGTTGGTGCAGCTGAGTTGAGTGTCGGGCTGTGAGCTGAAAGGTTGGTGGTTCAAACCCACCAGCCGCTCCATGGGAAAAAGAAGAGGCTGTCTGCTTCCATGAAGATTTACAGCCTCAGAAACCCTAGGGGGCAGAGTGACCCCACTCTCCTGTAGGGCAGCTTTGAGCGGGTATCAGTTCAGTGGCAGTGCAGTATGTGTGTATGTGTATATGTGTCCCCAAAATCTCACTGTCACCAAGTCCATTTGGTGGTGTCGTGGGTTACACATTAAGTTACTAACCCCAAGGTTAGCAGTTCAGACCCACCAAGTTGCTCCTGAGAGAAAGATGAGTCTTTCTACTCCCGTAAAGAGTAACAGTATCAGAAACCCTCAGGGGCAGTTCTACTGTGTCCTACAAGGTCTCTTTGAGATGATGTATAGCTACACGTGTACCCTTTTACCCTTCCATCGGTTTAACGGGGACGTCATAAGCACCTACTACATCCAGTGAAGGAGCCCTGCTGTGAACTAAGCACTTGTCTGTTAACCAAAAGGTTGAACCCATCAGCTATTCTGCAAGAGAAAGGTGTGGCCATGTGCCTCTGTAAAGATGACCTGTGCATCCATTCTACACAAATCTAGGGGGCCATTATGAGTCCGAATCAACTTGGGGAAAGGCTTTTGTCTTTGCTTGGCTTTGAGGTGGGGGGGGGTGCTATATGCCAGGCTCTGTCCTTGACACCAGAGGCATACAGGAACCAGGTGAACAGGGCCTTCTTATTTAGAACATAGGGTGGGGAGTGGTCAGAGAATAAGTGACCATGCCCCACTGTTACTCCCAAGGACCAGAGTGGGGACTCAGGACAAGTATTTGTCTAACTCTTCCCACCTGCAGGTATTGGGGATGGATTTCCTATGTCGTTGTGCCTTTACTCTCCGGCACATGCCCCTTTTGGAAAAATCTTCCCAAATGCAGAGCCAAATAAACAGCCCATTGGGCATTCCCCCTTCAACTCCACCACCCAGACAGGGATGGATGGATGGACGGACGGACGGATGAGGGGCGGCGGCAGCGAGCACGCCGCTGTTCGTCTAGTGTAATTAAAGAGGCCACGGGAACCACTATCAGCTTCCTGGGGAGCAGGGCCATGTTTATTTTTTCTTTAAGAGCTACTAATTTTTGATTAACAAGGAGGAATGTAACATTCAAGAGCAGTCTAATTACTCCCTCTCCCCCTTTCCCGGCAAAACATCCTTCCCCGCCATGTGTGAGCCCGGCTGGGAGGTAGGAGGGCCGACGGCTGCAGCAGCATCTCCCGGACATTTGTCACGTCAGCACCTAGACAGCGTGCCAGTTCCGCAGTGAGACACCTCGGCTGCAGGTCACCGGCCCCGCCGAAGCCGGGGCTGAATAATCACTCACTTTGTCCTGGGCTCATTCTGCGATGGCTACTCTCAGGAGGCCACACGCAGAGCCTGTGGGGAGGGGCAGACCGGCCCAGAGAGTGAAGGATGGTCAGGGGGATGTATACCTGGATCCTGACTTGGGCTTTGCTAAGGGAGCGAGGTCGTCTCTATGAATCCAGCCAGGGGTCTGCACCCAGCCCCAGTTCCAGCTGTGCACAGGCTGGTCTCTGGACTCGATCTGCAGGCCAGGCTTTGCCCCAGGAGACTGAGGGCCCACGGGGTGTAGGCCAGAGGTCCCGGTGGTGCAGACGATGATGCGCTGTGCCGCCCAGAGGTGTCTCAGAATAAAGACCTACCAACCGGCTACTGAGCAATCAGCCCGGAACACCATGGGGGACACAGCCCTACTCTGAGTCACCAAACTGACTCAGACAGCCGTTGTTCAGCGCTGGGCTCTGCTTGCTAGGGGCATGGGGCCCAGAAATGGTGTGGGCCACCCATGGTTCTTCAAGTGGGATGTAGGCTCCTGACAGTCTGGCTGCAAGGGAGGCTGGGAAGAAGCCTGCCTGGGTATCCAGGAGGAAATCAGTGTTGTCTCTGCCTCGGTGGGTTTCTCCGCAACTGGTCCCCTACACACACACACACACACACACACACACACACTCACATTCACACACACACACTCACATTCACACACACACTCACACAAACCAGGCTGGGAAACGTCGAAGGCAGAAGCATGGGCCTTGGGTTCCTCCCCGCTCACCTCCCCTTGAGCTGAGGGCTAAGGACAGAGGCCAGGTGACAGTGAGGGGAGGGCCTTTCTAAGCACTGAAGGCCCAGAGATGCAAAGGGGCAATGAGGAAGCTGGCCAGTCCAGGGAACAGCCAGGTACAGCTTCACTGCCCCGGCCCCGCTTCCTGCATCACTGAAGCAGGTCAGGAGGAGCATGGACTCACCGAGAGGTGGGAGCAGGGCTGACTCTGGCCAGGTGGTCAGGGCCTGCCCTTATCCACTGAGGGCCCACGTCCCCTGACTTCAGTGGCATGGCCATCACCAGACCTCTCTTCCTCCCCAGCCCTTTAAATACAGCCACGAAACACAGTGTGTTGGGTAGGTTTTAGGAAGCAGGACTGGCCACTGGTACCCACTCGTTTGCATTTCAAATCAACCTTTTCCAAGATGGCCACGCTGTATGGTCAGTGAATGGAGCAAGCGTCGGGCGGGAAGGAGATTCATGTGCAGCTGTAGCCTGGGACCTGGCTTATGAACGAAAAGCTGGGGCAAGCTGCTGGGTCCCACAGGACTCCGGGCTAGAGAAACACGTCCTGGGGCAGCCATGAAAGGGGGCAGCATTGTCACTGTCGGGCAGTGTCCAGTCGATTCCGGCTCACCACGACCTCTCGTAACAGAGTGGAACTTCCCCTGACGCTGTCCTACTCCATGATCTTGATGGGGACCCCTCATGGCACAGTGGGGTACAGCAGCGACCCACCAGCCAGCTGCTCCTTGGGAAAAAGAGGAGGCTGTGCTCTGTCAGCCCCGGAAACCCTACGGGCAAGTCTATTCTGACCTCTAGGCGCCGAGGGTTGGCATCAAGGGGGCAGCTGTGGGTTTGGTTTTTGTGTTTGAGTGGCATATGACCTCGCCTTGACTTGATGACATTTATCTGATCACTAAGGTCTAAGGGGGAAAGACAAGGCTTTCCACTCCCACAAGGAGTTCCGTCTCGGGGATGCACAGGGGCAGTTGTGCTCTGTCCTGTAGGGTCGCCGTGAGTCAGAATGGCTGGGTTGTCAACAGTGTGTTCACATGACCATACTGTGGGCGCAGCAGCTGCCTCTAGGGAAGGCCTAGAACATACACTAGACGGGTGTGTTTTAGGGGTTTTGATTTATTGTGATTGTTGGGGCCCACTGACTTGGTTCTGAATCACAGCGACCGTACGCATACGGAATAAAGCACCGCGGATCCGGCACCATCATCTCAATCCTGGTGTTTGAGCCTGTTGTTGAAACACTGCATCAACCCATCTCGCCAAGGGTCTTCCTCGTTTTTGCTGCCCCTCCACTTCACCAAATATGATGCCTCTCTCTGGGGGCTGGTCTCCCCCGACAGCATGTCCAAAATAAGTGAGCCATCTTTGAAAGTCTCCCCATCTTGGCCTCTCAGGAGCGTTCTGGCTGTACTTCTTCCAAGACAGACCTGTTTGTCCTTTGGGCAGTCCACCGTACGTCCAGTACTCTTTGGAAGCACTGAGATTCAAAAGCATCGATTCTTCTGCAGGCTTCTTTATGCAGTTTCCAGCTTTCACCTGTATATGAGGCAATTGAAAACACTGTGGCTTGGGTCAGGTGCTCCTTTGTCTCAAAGTACCATATATACTCAAGTATAAGTCGACCCGAATGTCAGCCAAAGCACCTGATTTTTTAAATCATTTTATTAGGGGCTCTTACAACTCTTATCACAATCTGTACATGCATCCATTGTATCAAGCACATCTGAACATTTGTTGCCCTCATCATTCTCAAAACATTTGCTTTCTACTTGAGCCCTTGGTATCAGCTCTTCATTTTCCCCCTCTATCCCCGCTCTCCCCTCCCTCATGAACCCTTGATAATTTATAAATTATTATTTTGTCATATCTTACACTGTCCGATGTCGTTGTCTCCCTTTGCCCACTTTTCTGTTGTCTGTCCCCCAAGGAAGGGGTTATATGTAGATCCTTGTAATCGATCCCCCTTCCTACCCCACCCTACCTCCACCCTCCAGATATCGCTACTCTCAGCACTGGTCCTGAAGGGATCATCCTCCCTGGATTCCCTGTGTTTCCTATCTGTACAGTTGCTATCTGTACCAGTGTACACGCTCTGGTCTAGCTGGATTTGCAAGGTGGAATTGAGATCATGATAGTGGGGGGCGGGCATTTAGGAACTAGAGGAAAGTTGTATGTTCCATCGTTGCTACACTGCACCCTGACTGGCTCGTCTCGAGGCGCCTAATTTAAATATGTGCTGAAGAACTCGGCTTACGCACGAGTATATACGGTAACCTCCCACGTTTCCGCTCGTTAAAGCGGCCCAGGAGGTACCCAAGGCAGCACGTGGTTGGGTCTCCTGGCTGCTGCTTAACGAGCATCGATGGTGAATCCAAGCGAGACGAAAACCTTGACCTCACTGGGGTTGAGCGATGTCCTCTCTGTCCTCAAAGTGCCCACCCACACTGCGCACCGCACATGCTGTGTTTCAGAATCACTCTTTCACCACAGGCATCTTATCTTAATCACCCTGTATACCTGCCAGGACCCCTGCCCACAACAAACACTCAATTGCCATTTATACACATAGATCGCCAATGCCCATCAGCCTCCACAGTGGGCCTCTGAGAATACTTTCGTGTCCAAAATGCAAAAAACCTAAATCACTGCCACAGAGTCAATACTGACTCAAAGGGTAGAACTGCCCCCCGTGAGTTTCCAAGACTGTAACTGGTTTTGTTGTTGTTTTATTGTGTTTTAATGAGGGAATTTTTTTTATTTTAATATGCTTCATTTGCTACAAAATTCCAAGGGTGGGGGTTGCCTGCCTGTTATTTTAAGGAAGAATTTTGAGAATAAAGAAAGATGTCACATAATCAATTGCTATCAAGTCAACTTCCATCCATGGTCTCTCCATGTGCACCAGAGGAGAATGGTGCTCCTCAGGGTTGGGGCCTTGGTTTGGGGGTGGGGGTGTTATTATTTTATTGGGATTATTATTTTATTATTTACAGCTCTTATCACAATCCATACATTAGTTGTATCAAGCACATTTGTGCATAGGTTGCCATCATCATTCTCAAAGCATTTTCTTTCTACTTGAGCCCTTGGTATCGGCTCCTCTTTTTTCCCTCCCTCCCCCACCATCCCATCCTAATTCAATTGTCTACAGGTGGGCTTTGGGCCTCTACTCCAGCCGTCCTTGCTTGACCCGATATGATTGTTTGCTTAGGCTCTTCAATGCCTGATCTCTGATCCCATCGACCCCTCGTGATCGCACAGGCTGGTGTGCTTCTTCCATGTGAGCTTTGTTGCTTCCCTGCTAGATGGCCACTTGTTTAACTTGAAGCCTTTAAGACCCCAGATGCTCTATCTGCTAATAGCCGGGCACTATCCGCTGAGCCTGTAATTACTGACGGGAGTAGAAAGCCCCATCTTTCTCCTGAAGAGCGGTGGGTGGTTTCAAACTGCCGACTTTGCACATCGCAGCCCAATGAGCAACCACTCTCCCACCAGGGCGCCTTCTTTCGTACCCCGACAGTTGTGTCTATCTTTTTCCAGAACGAGGAGAATACAGCCGGGGCCTGTCGTCCGAGTGAGACCGGCCAGCATTGCTTCTCTGTGAGAATGGCTCTGGGATCAGAGGAAATTGGGTTCCTTCCAGCCACTGATATTGCTACTTAGCAGCTGTGGGGCCTGAGGAAACCAAATGGCCTCCTCTGAGCCTGCCTGGGGGCCTTTGTGTTTGAAATAGGGGTAGCCCTGGGTGAGCACGCAACAGGGGTGCAGCTCTTAGCACAGCGGCGACCCCTCCTAAGGACCCGGTAAGCAGGGCTTTCATCAGTGTTATGAAGGGCGCGAGAGGGCTCCAGACCCTGTGTCGTGGAGGCAGCTGGGAATGGGAACGGAAGGAGAGACCATGACGGCCACCTTGCCGTATGTTGCCATCCAGGGGAAAAGACCTCATCACACTCCAAGGAGGTCCAGTGGGCACACTGGGATGAACTCAGCAGGATCCCAAGGGGCTCAGAAAGAGGAAGACCACTTTTCAGATTGTTGGGACACAGGACTAGGGGTCCAGGGAAAGGGTGCCTTGGGAGGACTGCCATGCAGCAGACAATGGGTATAATGGGGAGCAGAGGTAGCTGCCCCTTCCCGGAAGTTCTCCAGATGGAAGTGATGTCACACAGTGAATCAGGCGCCTGGGCGGAGTGTCCTCCTCACACATACTTGAGTTTCCATGAGGAGGCACTACTGGGAGACAAACGCAAGGGCAGACTCAGGCATGACGAACGAGAGACTTAGCCATCGGTCATGTCTCAATGGCATCAACTCGGTTCATTGGCAGACTTTCCCACTGGGGTCCCAGCGGACATCATTAAAGCTCAGGGCCGTGCCTTCTGGAAGGGTCCCCCGTGCCTTATGATAGTGATAGTGGCGACGGGCAACCTCCTAAAGACCAAGCTCCACAAGTGCCTGCCTGCTTCGTGACCTTCTGATCGATGCACAAGACGCACCTTGGGCTGTAGTCTCCTGGGGCTGCCGTCACAGAAACACCACAAGTCAGGGGCTTCAGAAACAGGAAGCTAAAATTGTGGCTTCAGGGCATTGCCTGCGTAGGGAAGACCCTCCTCGGTCACCTCAGCTTCCAGCCCCCACCATCGTCCTTGGCATTCCTGGGCCTGTCGATGTATGACATCATCACCCTCTGTGCGTCTGTGACTGTGCTGTCCTTTGAGGAAGACGCGACTCAGAAGTGGTTGGGGTTAGGACCCACCCTACTCCATGATGGCCTCCTGTAGACCCAGGACACCTTCAGAGACCCTCTTTCCAAACCGCAGCACATTCACAGACATCCCCCCGGGCCCCATCACTCCCCAGCACCTGCTCCTTCTTCAAAGGTAGCAAGGGCTGTCCTTGGGGAATTTCATCAGAAACCCTGACCTTCATCCACCCAACTACAGCCCTGGGTTTACTCCTCAGACGCCCTTTGCTCCCTGAACTTAACTTCTCCAAGGAGTGATCATCCGCCGCCCAGAGGATGGCCAATGGGCCCTTTGATGAGTCACACAAAGTCACCGAGCACAGAATCTGTCGGGAAAGTTGGCGAGAGGGGAACCCCCGCCTTCAGAAGTGTGTGGACCTAGACAGAAGACATCCTTGAAAAGCAATTTTAAAAACTCACTGCCAGCAAGTGAATGCCAATCCATTGTGACCCTACAGGATGGAGTAGAACAAACCTTTCTGGGAGCAGACAGCCTCATCTTTCCCCCGAGGAGCATCGGTGGGTTCAAACCACTGGCCTTGTGGGTAGCAGCTCAGTGTAGAGGCCACTGAGAAGCAATAGCTTTGCAATTTGACTTTTTTGTTTAATATGTTTCTATGAATTGGGGGGCAATACTTTTTGGCTTACCCTAATACACACACACAGACTGAAATACAAGTCCCTGTACTTTGCCATCTGCGTGGTCGACTCTCCTTTGAGAAAGCAGCTCCCCCTCAGTCACAATTCAAGTGCCGCCAGACCCCAGGGGCGCACCCTCCGCCACCTTCCCGACAGTTTTCTGCTTCCATGCAGTTGACCTTGTATCGGACACCGTTTCGATGCTCTGCGTCAGGTTTCCAGCGGCTGCTTCCTCCAAAGCGGGCGGCCGATGCCTTCTTGGTAGTCTGTCCTTCCTGCCCTGAGACGTCTCTAACACGCGCCTCTGAGAGGCACTATCCTTCCAGAGTCACTCTGCGAAATGCTTTTTACTCTTTTCATAAAAACCCGGGTGATGTGCCAATAAAATTAATAGGGTTGAGTTTCCGGAAAAGCACCGCTGTGTTATACACCCCTCTAGACTTTCAGTGTAGGCTTACTTAACGTAAGGAATGGCCGAGACAGGGCTGGGTGGTGAACTGAGCAGAAAGCTTAGTGGCCTAAGCAGAACAGTGTCTGTAACAGGGAAGAGCCAGTGGCAAAAGGGTGTTTCTTTCCCCGGGAGGTGCAGAGAGAAACAGAACCAGGTGGATCTATTAGAAACCAGAGTGCCAACGTCTTTGCCTCGCTGATTCCTCTGGTGTCAGCCTGGCAGTGGGGCTGGTCCACACCTTGACATGTACATCTGAAAACTCCGTGCCCTGGTGATTCCCAGCCCTGTATGTTTCCTCCCCTTGCCTCCAGGTAGTTAGAACCAAGGTGGCCAGAGGGTCTGCCGCTCACCTGTTGATACGCTGCTTCGAAATGGTCCAGTGGGATCCCCAGGCCTGTGTCTCGGTGGTATATGCCCAGTCCACACCAATCGCTGCCTTCTCCCTTAATCGCTGTCATTCAACCCCGTCCTGTAGGGTCCCTGTGAGTCAGACTAACACAACAGCAGTGGGGTTAGGCAAATCCTGGGTCCACACCAAGGAAGAAGGTCCAGGAACACCTGAGGGTCAGTGTGAGGGAGGGAGAGCTGCCCAGAGGAAGATCGGGGTGGTCTTAGCCCCAGGGGACACAGACACTGCAGAGCCAGTTATACAAGCCACATGACCCTAAGTGTCACTCTGACCCCTTCCTGTGGCTTCTGGAAAGGTCACAGGATGGTGTGTATGCTTTGTATCCTGTGCCTTTATGCACCCCTGCCCTTCCACATTTGCTTCTGTCCACAGTAGCAACACTCTACAAAATCAGGAGCCACTGAATCCAGCCAGACATTCAGCGCTCCCATGTGAGGTCGCTCAGAGTGTCCGATGGCTGGGTTTTTCCAAAGTAGTCCTCCAGACCTTGCTTCTGAGGCACCTCTGGGCGGACGCAAATCTCAGGTGCTTTGGTCAGCAGCCGGCCACATGGATGCATCAGCACCGCATATGGCCACGGCAGCCCAAGAGAAAGCGCAGGCTCCTTAGAGAGCGAACAGATGGATGTAGTGGCTGCGACAATGGGATCCAACAGAGCAACAGTCGCAAGGAGGACAGCGCCGGCCCGGCGGGGCTTGACTCTGCCATACATGGGGTCGCTATGAGTCGGAGCTGAGTTAGCTGATAGCAACTAGCAACCACAATGGAACGGATAATCAGCAGAACTGACGTCAGCATCTCTCTCACAGTCTCCACTTTCAGACAGATCCGTACATTATGTTCCAACCCTCTGTCCAAGATGGCCTGCATTTCTGACCATTCCCTGTCCATGGACGACTGCAACCACTTTTCAATGACCTTAATTAACATGTTATTGTAAAAAAAATTTTTCTTTTAATGGTGTTGCGGTTGTGAGGTGCCATTGACTCCGTTCTGACCCATAGCGACCCTGTGCACCACAGAGTGGAACACCGCCGGTCCTGGGCCATCCTCACAGTGGTCCCTGTGCCTGAGCCCACTGGTGCAGCCACAGTGTCCGCCCATCTCGTGGAGGACCTTCCCTTTTCCCCACTGCCCCTCTACTCTACCAAACACGATGTCCTTGCCAGGGGCTGGTCTCTCCGGACACCAGTGAAGTATAGCTGGATTAAAACAAGCAAAGAAATACCTTGAAGCAAACTTCCAGCATGACCCTCTTACCTGTTGACCCAGAGTCCACATAATGGGGAGGAAAGATTGTTTTGGGAAAACTTTGAGATGGCCCATGGAGCTAATAACAGAGGGGGCTGCCAAAAGTGTGTGGAAATTTTTAATTGAGTGAACTTTTTGAAGCTCCTCTTGTACATACTAAAAATAAAACAAACTCACTGTCAGGGAGTCGGTTCTGACTCCCAATGGCCCTATGAGCAAGGTAGAACTTCCCCTGTGGCTTTCCAAGGCTGTAGCGCTTTAGGGAAACAGAAATTATTTATCGTTCACCTGTGGAGCAGCTGGTGATTCGAACTGCTGGCCTTGAAGTTAGCAAGGCAACATGTAAACCACTACACCACCAGGGCTGGGATGGATGCTCTGGCTGTGGGTTATTCAACACTTACACGGTCAGGATGTTTGACTTCCTGGAGCCTGGGGTGGGGGTGTTGTGTGTTACTTCCAGGAGGTTTTTTAGAGAGCACAGACTCGGACGATGCCTCCTTCGGCCTCTCCTGGGTGGAGAGAGCCCCAAGGACACCCGTCTCATCAGTTCCCAATTAGCCAACTCCCTTTCCCCCACATCTCTTGTTTCTGCAAGAGAAAGCTGTGTGTGTGTGTGTGTGTGTGTGTGTGTGTGTGTGTGTGTGTGTGTGTGTCCCATCTGCCCATCCCCTTCTCTACACCATTGGTAACCGCCAGGGACTGTTCTTTGCTGAATAAGCCCTTTCCAGCTGGGACCAGATAAAGTCAGCAGACCGGTTGGGAATTGAGAGTTTTACTGCCATCATCTCGACTATTTCTTGGCTCACGTGGGCATGCCTTCGCCCAGAAGAGCCCCCACCTCATTCCACAGACCGCCGGAGAGGGGTCTGTATTGGTAGGAGCTCACGCTGGCTTCAGTATTAAATCCTGGGTGGCAGTCACGCGGGTTTGTGCCGTACTTCGCACTGAGTTCTCCCTGGCTCGTCTGTGAAGACCTAGTGCCTCAGTCCCCGCCCTTCTTCCCCTTCAAAACTTTGTCCTTGATGACCTTGGCCCGGCAGGTGGGCCCAGAATTCCTGTGGACGGTCGGTGGCGTTCACATGTCCCCGTAGCATTTGGGCTGGCTGCCACAGGGTGTCGAAAGCTCAGCCTTCACCTCTCCATCCAAAAGCAAAGCAAACCCAACCACCATCGATTGGATGCTGACTCATAGTGACCCTGTACGACGGGGCAGAACTGCCCCTGTGGGTTTCTGAGACAGTCACTCTTTATGGGACTAGAAGCCTCATCTTCCTCCCTCGAAGCAGCTCATGGTGTTGAACTGCTGACCTTTCATTATCACCCACTACACGACCAGGGGTCCCCATCTCGGAGTAGGGAGTCATCGACATTTTCCAGGTAATGGTGGAGCAGCGGCATCCCCCAGCTAGCTCAGGCCAGGTTGCAAGAACGGATTGCCCTTCTCTCTCCCAAACCCTGCGCTCAGGGATACCACGCTGGCAGCTGGAAGCCAACTACAAGAGAAGCATTTACACCACAGGAATAGGCAAGCACGACGAATCAGAGATTTGTTCGCCCAGAGGACTGGCTGGGGTGGGGGGCACATTTCCCAGCACTCACCATGAAAGGAACAGAAGAGCCCAATGTTCACAGAGATCGAAGCAGGAAGCTGACAAGCGCAGCTCAGGCAGACTGGGTTCACGGGCCCTGTGACCTCACACCCTTGAAATGTGTGTTGATTTCGGCATGTTTGTTTAACTCTGTCAGGATCACAGCTTCCTGTGCCGCATCTCTGGCCCTCCTTCCAAAATGAGAGCGAGGTAGAGAGAGGCAGAGAGAGAGAAAAGGAGGGAGGTTGAGATTCAATGTCATCTTACTAAAAAATAAAAGGCTTCCTAATAAAAAAGTTTATTGTCAACATAGCAGCTAAAGATTCCCCCCACCCCCCTTGCTTTTATCTCACCGCAGGGGATAGAATCGTTGGCTTGAGCTCACAGCGCCGCCGGGACCCTCTGTGGAAGGCCAGCTCCCTCCATCATCCTCCTGGCAGGCGCCATATTTCTGAGTCACGCTGTGACCTTCCGCCTTCACAGTAACGAGTGCTGGATGCCATGCATAATAAAGGGAGTTTGTGGGGAAGTTTTAAAATATGGAAGGAGCCCCAAAACAGATGAGAGATGTCAGTCTGAAACTGGTGGCCAGAGCCGAGATGATCCGTCTTGTGACACAGATGTGCCAGAAGCGTAACACTTTCTGCTTGGCTCAGAGTTCAGGTCGTAGCTGGGTTAGGGAGCCTACTCCAAGGTAAGGAACATGCCCCGCCTGCCTACGGGCCCATCCTCACAAGGAAAGTTTTCAGTGTCTCCATTTGGCATGTAGGGAAGCCGTTGTTCACTAAGGTTAGGACCGAGCCAGGGTCTGAACAAGGGTCCAGCCGACTGCTCTGTGCTCTGCCAACCCCCTGTCCTCTCAGTGAGGACACTCGTCAGCTGGTATGCTCACCCTCTCCATCTTCCTGTAACTCTGTCCTTTCTGTCAGGGCTTCCCTGTCGCCTCCTTGGAAGGATTGCCCTTGACCACCCTCACAAAGGAGACTCTCCCCGGCTCTGCCCAGCCGTCACCATGACTCTCTCTAGCAATGGCCCCTGTGAGGGGTCTCAGCGCACCTGTCACTCCTTGAAGTTGTAGTATGGTCTGTCTGCATGTTTGTTTGTGATCCCTCTCCCTCTTCTAGAGCATAATGTTCTCCTAGGGCAAGAATGTTGCAGCTTGTCCTCTGTCGTAGATGTGTGGTCCCCGGAAGAGTGACTGGTGCCCGGTAGCTTCACAGTGAATCCTGAAAGGTTGGCTCTGTGCAGGAGTACATTGGGTGCATGGAAGGTGTGAAGCATGAATGGGTGGGTGATACACACGTGGCAGGTGGATGGATGCATGGATGGATGGATGGACAGAGATGAATGAATGCATCGATGAATGGATGGGCGCACAGAAGGAAGGTGGAGGATGGATGCATGAGGGGATGGGTACATGGTGTGTGAAGGAATGGATGGATGGATGGATGGATGGATGGATGGATGGATGGATGGATGAGTGATGAATGATATATGGGCACATGGATGAATAAATGGATGCACAGGAGGAAAATGGAGGATGGGTACATGGTGTGTGGATGGATGGATGGATGGATGGATGGATGGATGGATGGATGGATGGATGAATGGATGGATGGATGATGCATAGATGAATGGGTGGAAATGCAGAAGGATGGAGGTGGGGTGCACGAGTGTATGGATGGATAAAATCAGACAATATCAAATTTACCATTGGTTCTCCTTCCTAGACCAGCCTCTAATTCTGCTAAGAAGTGCTTTCTGCAATCCTCTAAATGGCTCCTTACACTTCTCCTGGAGATTCATACTCTTACCTTCCCTCTCCCGGGAATGTCCAGCCTGGCCACTAATCTTCCCAGAGGGATAGGATGTGTGATGGCCCGGGCTTGGCAGGGACCCAGGAGGCTGACTGAGCAGGGGCTATGTTGCAATCCAGTTGATCCACTGGGAGACCTGGCTAGACACCGCCGCGTTGGCAGGGCTTTGAGTGCACCTCCGTGGGTCTTCCCAGCCTTTCTACCACCTCTAGGGTCACCTTCCCCTGGGGACTCCCTCCCAGGCAGCCTCATTCACTCATGAAATGTGAGTTCAACCCTCATTCACAGGTTCTGGAGATACACCGTAACTACAGCCTATATGGCCGCTGTCATCCAGGGTCTGACCCGCATAGTGTAGGAGGGGGCTTAATAAACAATTTCCGTGTGAGCTCTGTGGTGGAAGCGATGTCCAAGGTGTAGAACAGATCTTGTGACGAGGACAGAGCAAGTGGCACACCTGAGCCTGCCTCTAAACATCAAAGCGGGAAGTGAGGGCTGCCCGAGACATGGTGGCGAGCCTGGGGACAAATCCCAGTGGAGGAAAGAGGCTGACGAGCCAGGTCTGTTCCATCAAGGAGTGGCGGGTCTGTGCTGGCTCTGGTTCCTCCTGATGCAGAATTTGAGTCTTGATCTGGTGGGTGGAGGGGGGAGTGGATCACCTGCAGAACCTCCTCAGAAGCTGGTAGAAGGCACAGACCAGTGTTGAGAAAAGACAGAAGAGATGGAGATGCCAGTGAAGAGATGACGGTCACATGGACCACAATAGAATCCTTCTCTTCTTCCAGTTTTGAGTGTTCCTGCTCATGGCCCCATAACTCACATCTCATGCGGCCATCTTCCTTCTGTGTCCATCTGTCTCTCTATCTTCTTGGCGCTTTCTGAAGGGCACCTTCCCTATTGGATGAGGACCTCCTCTGTTCCATGATGGGTTCATGGGAGTTCATTGCATCTACAAAGACCCCGTCTCCAAAGAAGGACACCTTCACAGGCCTGAGGTCAGACCTTGAATGTATCTTTTGTGGGGGACCCAGCTCAGCTCAGTAGTCAGAGGTAAAAGGCAGACAGTCTGGGAAATGTTGACTGGGAAGAAAGGCCAGGAGTCTTGGCGAAGCTGGCTCTGCCCCGCTGGGCCAGTAGAGGCCTCCTGTTGACCAGTTGGGCCGCCATGTGCAATTCTGGACCAGCCAACTCAACAGCCCTACTCTGCCGCTCACAAGTCAGCGTCACCTCCCTTTTTAAACATGGGCACAAGCTCTCCTCACAGGGCACACCGCCACATGGGTCCCCGGCACACGGTCCAGACTTCCATTCAGTTGAGGAAGCCAAGCCAGAGCATTGGGAAGCAGAGGGGGCCAACGTTTGTTTCCAAGCCCAGTGTTGTCAGCAAATGAATCAGGCAGAGCAACAACAAAGCTATTGGCCCCACAGGCAGGTTTAAGGAGAGCGTTCACAATTAACTTCCAATGAGAGTTTCCAAAGGCTCATTTTCTAGAGCAAAACACCCAGTGGCACTCATTTGTAAGCCGCTGTCTGCAGGGAGAGGGAAGCCATTTCGCTCAATGTTGTCAGTTAACTTTCTGAGCCAGGCAGAATACAAAGTAGGGCGGTGGGGTCATAAATCAGCAACTCCCCCTCCCTGGGCACTGATAAATGGGCATCATACAAACCTGGCATTTGCATTGGGTCTCAGGACATAAATCTCCTTGTCATGATCCTCCTTCCCCCAAAAAAGATCCCCCTGAAGTCAGACAGAGCCATTCAGACAGGCTTTCCCTGCTGGCTGTCTGTCTTTGCTCTCACCTTCAGCGGCGGCCTTTTCACTTTCTGTACTTCCGCTGCTTATGGAATGTTGCATTCCACCAGGGAGAGGTTTATAACCTTTTGTTCAGCCACGGATCACCTGGGTGGAGTAACTTATCAGAGTGAGAAGAAATCTTAGAGATCCTGTCTCAGGCCCCTCATTTTACAGGTGGGTAGACCGAGGTTCGGGGGTTAAAGTAACGTACCTAAGATCGCAGGCAAGTGCGTTATAGGATCTAGGTCTCTGTGTGGGCTTGGAAGAACAAGCACCATGATCGGCATGGAGAAATAGTGTAACCTTCATGGATCAGGATAAAAGGTGTGCTCACCTAGAGACAATGAGGTGGTGGAGAAGGAGAAGATATAGAATGTGTGGCCAATTTCCTTTGTAGACAATGGCCTCCTTTGCCGTGAGACCAGAAGAACTAGATGATGCCCAGCCACCATCACTTATCATTTTGATCAAAGATTCCATATAAGATCCTGATCAAAGGGAGGGAAATGCAGACCATGATGCCAAATGCTCATGGAATCTAGATTTTCCTGGAGCCTTAAAGGGTAGCTGAAACTACAGCCCTGAGGTCATCTTTAAACCTTAAACTTTAAATCCAAGAAGAACTCCTTAGATCTGGACAATGGTCTAGCTGAACTGGTAAAACGTCTTCATTGAGCATAGAGCTCTTGTAAGAACTGTCAATAGGGGACCCCACTTAGAGCAGCTACTAGAAAGATTAGCCAGAAACTGTAAGGGGCAGTGATTTGATGGGTATGTGGGAGGAACAACCCAGAAAAGTGGGGCCAGGAAGGGCTGCACAACTCAAGGAATGTCATAGCGTCACTGACAGGCACATGCAGAGATGGCTGTGTTGGGTGTATGTTTTGCTGTGGGGACGCTCGAGGACAACAAAGAAAACAAGCTATACCAAATAAACTCAAGCAGAGATCATAGGGCAGGTTGATCAGAAAGGCCAGTCAGAGAGCAAAGTACGCTTGCATTCATTCACACATGTAGTCACACGTTCACGAGACGAGCCCGTGGCATCCTCGGTCCGTTCTGCTCCAGTCATTAGAGCTACGAACAAAGAGCCTGCTGCCAAAACCCAGAAGGGCCTTTGTTTGGCTCAATGTATTCCCAGCAGATGAAAATGCAAATAAAAATAAGTTCTCAACCCTTCTGGGGTTTTTTGGTTGGTTGTTTGGTTGGTTGGTTAGTTTTTGGCACTCTGCAACTCCATCGTAGGAGCCCCGAGAGCATCTGGAACTGGATCTTGGGTTTTGTCGTGCATGGTTTTGGCCTGGCATCCTTAGAAAAGATTGGAGAACCCAGGTCCCCCAACCCAGACACCATCACACATATGCCCCCAGACCCAGGCGCACACACACACACACGTGTGTACACACACGCATGCTCGCACACACATGAGTGTGTGTGTGTGTGTGTGTGTGTGTGTGTCTTGGGGCCTATGTGTGCTAGTGTCTGCTTTGAGGGAAGATACATTCTGAGTCCCTGTGACGGGAGAGGAGGAGGCCTTGGTACGCAGTTCAACAGCTCCAGCTCCACCCATTTAGTGAGGGGAGATGTCTCCAGAAGGCTTCTCTGAGCTGCTTATTCCTTCCACATTTTCCAGTTGCCAGAGAGCACTGGGCTGGAAGAGGAAGCAGAGCTAACTAGGACAGGCTTCTCCCCCTCCAATGACTGTCTGGTCCCGGGAAACCGTGACAGCTGGTCCAGGCAATGTGCAGATGCTTGTCAGTCCAGAAATTGCAGAAACACAACTGGTTTAGACCCTTTTTTAAAGGCCCTTCCCCAACTCACCTCTATACTGACAGATCATAACACAGATGCACACCACATAGTCTGTGAAGGAGGCCTGGTGGAGCGGTGGTTATTTGTTGGTGCGATCTGCCGAAAGAACAAGCCTTTCTGTCTTGGGAGAAGTACAGCCAGCATGCTCCTCAGAGGCAAGGATGGCGAGACTTGTTCTCACATTCCTTGGACATGCTGTCAGGATCTGAGACCAGTCCCTGGAGGAGGTCACCATGCTTGGTAAAGGGGAGAGGCATCGAAAAAGAGGAAGGTCCTCAACAAGATGGATTGACACCATGGCAGCAACGATGGGCTCAAACCTGAGCACAGCTGTGAGGGTGGCCGAGAACCAGGCGGTGTTTGTCCTGCAGTGCACGGGCCACTGTGAGTCGGCACGGGCTCAAGAGCCCCTGACCACAGCACGGTTTCCACACACAGACCTGTGAGTACACGGAACTGGCACATAAACTCATCGCTGTTTCTTGGGGAATTGGTACCACTGGGTAGATCCTAGTCCCCTGGTCCCCAGGAAAGCCTGTCCTTGGGCTGTGAGTCCTGGGGTGCCCAAGGCTGGTGAAAGAGGAGAACTTGGTGAGATGAACAGGCGTTACGATCCTGAATGAGACCTGGAAACTGACACACACCGAAGCTGGAGAAGCAAAGCCAGGCCAACCACCAACCCACCAAGCTGCTGCTATCGAGTCCAGCACAGCCGTGGTGGGCCTGGAGGGTGGATCCCATCTCTTCCGCGGCATTTCCAAGACTGTCATTTCTACGGCAACAGACTACCACCTCTTTCTCCCACAGACCATCTGGTGGGTTCGAACTGCCAACCTCTGGGCTGATAGGCATTTCACCACTTGTCCCACCCAAGGACCTAACCCTGTGGAGTGTACAATTTAGGGTGTTCATTAAATTAATGGGTATTCATTAAATTTAGGGTATTCATTAAATTCGCCATGTTGTCAGCCATCCCAATGCTGTCGAGGCGATTCTAACTCATTGTCACCCTGTAGGACAGGGGGACTGCCCCGTCAGGATTCCCAGGCAGTCATCTTTTGTGGAAACAGATGGCCCAGCTTTCTTCCAAAGAATGGCTGATGGGGTTGGACCCCCACCCTTCCGGTTGTACCGAGCACTTAATCACTGCTGCACCACCAGGGCTCCCCTGCCCAATTCCCAGAGGCAAACAGAAAAAAAGAGACAGACAGAGCATATTTGGGCAAAAGGAGGCATCCACAATGGCAGGGCCATTCTGCAATGTTCACGTTGTGTGACTTGGGCAGGGCCACTGTGACCCCCTGTGTTTCCTCCTCTGTAAAATGCGGGGAGAGCGTCCACAGGGACCCCAAGGGGATCGGCAAATCTCTGCTTCCAGGTCCAGATAACACAACAGAGAGTCAACGCCGGAACAAAGCACAGCTTTGGCACTTTGTGATTTATAGTTACGAGACGCAGCCTTCCTGGCTCTCATCGCCAGGGTAATTAAATCACCATTTGTATAATGACTTATTAATAACCCATCTCTCCTGCTGGAGTTTAAGTTCCAAGAAAGCCAGGAGTCTTCCCACTGTAGACCCAGCACCAAGCCCGGTGCCTGGCTTGTAGCGGACGCTCCCTAAATATTGACTCACGGCCAGCGGGCGAGCACCAGGGGCCGGAAGAAAAGAGCCGGAGGGTGCTCCTGGCTTCTCGCGCGTAGGCGACAAGCTTCTGCACCGCAATTATCATCGCCTTTCTCTCCAGCTGGACGCAATGGTGCAAATGTTCTTCTCTCTATTATCTGAGCTCTCTGCAGTGCACACAAACACAGTGTGTCCTTGGTTAAAAGTGAGTGGGGCTGGAGCCATCTCCCAGCGTGCCCACCAGGCACACGCTGGCAGGAGGTCTGCAACAAGGGGCTTGGCAATGTGGTCTCTGGGACTGATTTTGAAGACACAGGAGATAAATGAGGTCTAAAGTTGACTCTTCCTCCCAGGAGAATGGAATAGAGAAATTACCAAACTGCACCATAAATATCACTTGCAAGTAAAATTATGCTGAAGATCATCCCCAAAATGGCTGCAGCATTACGTCGATGGGAGCTGCCAGAACCCCGAGCAGATTCAGCAGGGCACATGGAATGAGGGATGCCCATGCTGATGTCAGGTGGAGCTTGCAAGGAAGCAAAGAATGCCAGGCAGATCCTCACTGGCGTCTGACTGCCGAGGCATTCAGCTGTGTGGATCGGAACAAATGGTGGATAATGCCGTGTGGATAATGGCATTTCAAGACACTGAATTGTGCTCGTGAGGAACCTGTACATGGACCGACAGCACAAGAGGTTAGTGCACAGTTTAAAATCAGGAAAGGTGTGTGTGCCAGGGCTGTGTCCTTGCCCCATTCTTGTTCAGTCTCTGTGCCAAACAGAGACTCCCAGAAGCTGGACCAGATGAAGAAGTAAATAGGATCCGGAT
Organism: Tenrec ecaudatus; assembly: GCF_050624435.1. NCBI lineage: Eukaryota > Metazoa > Chordata > Mammalia > Afrosoricida > Tenrecidae > Tenrec > Tenrec ecaudatus. The sequence continues at coordinate 72,572,081 of NC_134547.1, forward strand.
TGGATGAAGGCTCATTAGCATCCTACTAAATAGGCGCAAGTCATGGTCCAGCAGTTTGCTTGCTGAAAGTGAAGAAGGCTTGGAACAATTGCTGATGAAGACCTACTGCACTTACTGTACTGATGGAGACCTACTATGCGACAGCCTACAGTCTAGACGGCTCAAAGTCAAGACATCCGGTCACCCTGAGGACTCAAGTGCTTCTGACTCAATCCATTCGGCTTCAGTCATCTCATAGTCAGACCAAAGCTGGACAGTGAATAAGAAAGACCGAAGAAGAACAAATGGCTTTGAATTGTGGTGATGGTGAGGAATATTGGTTATCCCACGGACTTCCAGAACAGACAGATCCATGTTGGAATGCTGCCTACAAAGAAGGAGAGCACGACTTGGCTCGCGTGCTTTGGACAGGTCATCAGGAGGGACCAGAGCCTAGAGAAGGACATCGTGCTCAGTAAAGCGGAGGGTCAGCAAAAAAAACCAAAAAACTAGGAAGACTTCAATGAGATGGGTTGACACAAGGACTAGACTAGTGGGCTCCCATGGTGCAGGACCAGGCAGCATTGCATTCGGGTGTAGGCAGGGCCATGGTGAGTCCGAATCAACTTACAGGCACCTTGCAAGAACAGCAACAAAGGTAAGTAGAGAATTTCTTCTGGTCCAGCAGTTTCACGGCCAGGTCTGAGGATGCAGTTCCAGAAAGCTCTGCGTGCAGGACGGGCCTTTGGATCTCAAGAGACATTCCATCCCCATGACTATACTATGTGCAGACAGTGCTGGTTATGGTGAGGCCCACCGGCCCTGTCCTCTTAGCTGGCAGCTTCCTTCCCAGGTGGATGCAGGACCTGAGCGGAATTGGATGGCCCACCCCTACACTGCTCATAACCCTGGACCTGCTGAGCAAGCTGCCCTGGAGCCTCGAAGCTGACAGCCCCTGCGAAGCTCCACTCCAGCCTGCCATGAGCTCTGCGTTTAATTTGATTTTCCTCTCCACAACAAGCAAAGTTCACATTATAGATAAATTGCCTGGAAATTCCAACTTAATAAGGCATATATATGCATGTTTCAGGCCCAGAGCACAGAGAACATCTTGTGCCCTGGTATTTTTACATCGAGAAGGTTATGAAAGATACAGCTTTGTAAATGTCGGAGAGCGAGGTACCGAGCATGCCTGGCTGAGGGGTCGCAAAAGCCCGTGAACGGTGGTATTCAGCCTCCAGGAGGTGAAAGGGGAGGTTGGCGAGTGGTGTGAGCTGGTCCCCAGCTTTCTGGGGGTCACCCCCACCATTCTGTGCCATCTGTGTCTCCCACCAGCCCTGAGTCAGCTCCAATCTATGGTAGCTCCCCATGTGTCGCAGGAGAACTGCGCTCTGTAGGGTTGGGTTGGGTTTTGAACATTTCATTGCGCTTTCTGTGAATGTTTACCTACCAAATCCGTTTCCCCACTCAACCATTCCTACCCATGTTGTTCCCTAACAGTGGTCACAATCCCCACAGTGGGTCGGCATCCTCCTCATTTCCTACTCAGGTTCCCCATTGCCATCCTACCCTCCCTGTCTGCTTATCTTTGCTTTGGGGCAAATACTGGTTTCTTACCATTGATTAGTTGAAGAATGCATTGCACGTGGTATTTGTATTATAGTCTCGTCTATAACTTGGCTGAAAGGTGGCCTTCAGAGGTGTCTTCGGTTTCAAGGAAGACAGTTTTCTCAGAGAAATGATCTCAGAGGTTCTTCCGGTCTCTTTCTAATCAGGTTTTTTTTGTGTTTGTCTTGCTTTGAATTTTGTTCTTTTGGTTTGTTGTAATTGATTGTACCTGAGGTCTTCTGCTCTGGTCTTGGTCAGCGGGGTCTGACGTGGTAGCTGGGCACCATCTAGTTCTTCTGGTCTCAGGCTAGAGGAGGCTGTAGTTCCTATGGGCCGTTGGTCCTCTGAGTTCTGATAATACTTTGCTTGTCAATGCTGCTCGCTGCTCTCAAGTGGTTGTCCACTCCTGGCAACCTTATGTGTGAACACGATTCAGTCCTGCTCCATTTCTGTAATCTTGGTTGAGCCCTGGACCTTCCATCTCCACACAGGCCTTGAATTTCTCTGCCACTGGAGATTTTAGAGGCTGATTTTTTCAGAAACAGCCAAGCCTTTCTTCTGAGGCATCTCCGGGTAGATATCAGCTACCAACTCTTCTGTTAGAATCCAAGAACTTAACCTTAGCACCGGGCCACCCTCCAGCCCTCACTTTGCGTTAAGTGGGCCCCAGTGCTGGCAGGCATGCTCAGTCAGTGGCTCTGTCTGAGGAGTGGGATCCTGAGTGAGAACAGTGAATCTGCGTCATGAGGCCCGCGATTCAGAGTTTTCGAGACTGGGGCTGCAGAGGTGAACGCTCCGCCGGTGCCCAGCGGCCCCTCAACCCTTCATGGGTTTCATGTGAATGTGACCTGGGCATTTTGTCATTGCAGGTATTCTATATACAAGGATCCCGCCGGCTGGCTGAACATCAACCCCATCAACGGGTCCGTGGACACCTCGGCAGTGCTGGACCGTGAGTCCCCGTTTGTCCACAACAGCGTCTACACTGCCCTCTTCCTGGCCATTGACAGCGGTGAGTAACTGAGCAGCCCTCCACCCAGCGTGGACCCTTCACTATCATTCTCATTGGCCCAGGTCTTCTGAGACAACGCCTGGTAGTCTTGGGAAGGATACAAATGCTGGGGGCCCTTAGACAAAGGTGGAGCCGTGCACGTGATCGGTCAGAGCCACAGGTGTTGGAGGCCATGGCTCCTAGTGGGAAGGTGAGTGGCTCCCCAGTTAGGGCTCCGAGCAGTCGGACACCAGGAAAGGAAGGGCTATCCTTGCGTCTTTCATCTCAGAGTTGTGTTCTCGTCGACAAAAGCAGCTGTTTTTTACTTAACCCAAGTGAAGGAATGTTCCAGAGGTTCCTGCTGATCCCCACAAGTGGGCTGTCCCTACGAGGGGCCTGGGAAAACTTCATGAGGAAATTGTGTTGTCTGTAAATGCCGTTTTTCCACACAGTCGTTGAAGCCCCCTTCTCTAGCACACACTCATGTAGCAGCTGCTTCTGGGCGGGAAGGTGCAGAGAATAGGCTGGAGGGAGTGAGACTTGGCAGAGGGCGCAGAGAGGGTTGGGAGAGTAGACAGAGAGAGAAGACAGAGCAGGGGAGGGGAGGAAAGCACACAGGTGAGTGTTTGGATATATAAGTAGGAGCCCTGTATTTAAACCAGATGGGGAGTTTATGGGAACCGGCAGCCGATCCCATAGGTTCCTGGGGAGAAATTGGCATGACAAAAGCAGGAGAGCCATTCGTCTCCCTCAAGTAGACTAGCGATCCTGCTGAGTTCTACAAACGCAGTAAAACACAGTCATTGTGCTTAGAGGGGGACATATGTTAGTCGGGAATCATGCAAGGGCACAGGAGCTCCTGAAGGCGTATCCTGCGTGCTGTGATGGAGCAAGCCCAGTGGAGGGGCGCCTGATCCAGTGTAGAGAGAGGCACCTAACGCAAGGACTGGGGTTTCCTTGAGAAAAGTGGGGGCATTCTAATGGAAGTCTGAAAGGATAGATGGATAGGTGGGCGCTGAGACTGCTCAGTCTGGCTGGCAACTGAAGAGGCAGGTTCTCCTTGATGTTGGTTTTACTTCTTTTTTCCATTGGAAGTTAATACATATATCATTCCATAGTTCAACCACGTCAAGCAGGACTGTACAGTTGCCACCAGTCTGTTTCCAGACAGTCTTTTCCTTCCTGGACTCCTTGACCTCGTCCGCCTTTACCCACCCCGTGCCCCACCACCACCACCACCCTCCCAGAAACCCTTATTCGACTTGCTGTCCCCATAGGTTCATGCAGCCTGGGTTTCATATACCAAGAAACAGAAAAATATATAACACAAATTCAAGAGGGTAACCCCAATGACATAACATATCTGCAATAAACCCCAATATGAACAAACAAACGACAAAAAAATACAGAAAATGTGGAAAACCAGGTCAGGTCCAGTGTCCGTCAGAGGTGGGATCAACTGACAAGATTGTAACCGTTCAAGCCAGGTTTATCTCTTCGATCTTCTATGGAAGAGGCAGGTTCCGTGTGTTCAAAGCTCAGGGCAAACAAGTGGGTCTAGTGTTGAAGCCCTGTTTCTCACACAGAGAAGGCATTCACAGACTTTTGGACAACGTGGGAGGAAGATCACAAATACCCTAAATGCTATGCCAAGGAGTTTGGCTTGATGATGCCCCGTACCTGGCACCAGAATACTATTAGGTCCTCTGGTCACGTGGAGAATGGGTGATGGCCCCACACGAGAAGCCGTTAGTGTTTTGCATCGTCAACATTCTGTGTAATTGCTATCTGGAAGCAACAACTTGGTTTAAAGGTCTAGGAAGCCACTTAGCTTCCTTATTTCCTTTTGTAGAAATCAGAGCCCATTCGGGATACCTTTATGACCAAGTGTTCCTGTTGAGGAAACCCAGCCTCATCTCAGACACACACACACACACACACACACACACACACACACACACACACACACGGACTCCCTGATCATGTGACTGGGCATGCTGCTTCCAGACTCTCAGAGTCTCTACTTCTACAAAATAAGAAAGATGCTTCTCGCTGTTGAGCCTGTTGAGAGAAATGAGAACGTGAAGGAGGGGCTCCTGTAGTCTCCGTCAAAGGCCACCGGAGATGTCCAATACATGGAAACCCCACTCCTAGGGGAGTCCAGGACAAGAAAAAGTGGAGCCAAGCATGAGCCTCCTGTGACCTGAGGGGGACAGAAATTAAGCTTGGAATCGACTTCTTGTCCAACTCAGTCCCTGCAAGTCTCCGACGAGGACCTTCAACATCTGGTGCCACCGCTGTTCCCAGAGCAACCGAACTTTCCCTGCAGATAAAATAGTGAATCAAAAACAGGTTGGCATTAATATAAAGAGCCATCATTAGGGATATTAATCTTGAACAAGTGCCCAGAGACTGAGAACAAAGAGAGCATAAACAGACAACATCTTCAAAACAATGAAAAGAAATTCAGAGCCAACGTTTGTTCAACGGCTCCTTTTTGTCCCTCACTGCAAATTTAACCAGGAAAAAAACAAGCAATACTTATCTATTCATTCAAAGTTAACCCTGCTCACCAGTGTCTGAATTTTGTCCAAAGTGAGCGTTTGTTTTTATAAATTTTAGAGAACTCCCATTTACTGGGTGGAATAAAAGAAGAGGGGTTTCCTTCGTGTAATATTAGGAAACCTAAAATGAAATAAGTGTGTTTTATCCAAATCTGAGATCATTCAGAAAGATATGCCCAAACACACAGAGAAAGCACACAGTTGTAGGATGCAGTACACCAATGGCTCACTGGTGGAAGACTAGAGAGGCTGGATAAATAAGAATATGGCTTGTGAAGGCACCATATCATACAACTTCAAATACACTTGCGCCAACAGTGACTAAAAGATTAGAGGGAAAACCAGTTGGAAAAGAATGCACGGGTACCGTATATACTTGAGTAAAAGCCAAGTTTTTCAGCTCATTTTTAATGCAGTTTTTGTAGTAAAATTAGGTGCCTCCACTGCTACAGATAAGAGTCCGCAACACAGGAATTCCAGGATAGGTCAACCCCTCGGGGCCAACAAGGAGAGTAGAGATACCAGTGGGATTAGGGAATGGTGGGGGGAGAAAGGGGAACTCAATCATAAGGATCAATCTAGACCCCCCCTCCCAGAGGGACGAGTAATGGAAAAGTGAATGAGAGGTGACGGAGGACATTGTAAGACATGGAAATAATAATCTATAACTTATCAAGGATTTATGAGGGAGGGTGGGCGGGGGAGCAAGGGGAAAGAAATGGGGAGCTGATATCAGGATCTCAAGTGGGAAGAGAATGCTTTGAAAATGATGATGGTGGCATATGTGCAAATGTTCTTGGCACACTGGGTGAATCTATGGATTGTGATAAGAGATGTAAGAGCACCCAATAAAAGTATTTTTAAAAAATATTTCAAAAGATAAAATTAGGTGCCTCGACTGATATTTGGGTCAGCTTATACTCTAGTATATACAGTAATTTCTTTTTTTAAAATCATTTTATTGGGGGCTCATACAACTCTTATCACAATCACAAGTACATTTGTACATTTGTTACCATCATCATTCTCAAAACATTTTCTTTCTACTTGAGGCCTTGGTATCAACTTCTCATTTTCCCCTCCCTCCCGTACCCTCCTCCCTCATGAACACTTGATAATTTATAAATTATTATTATTTTTTCATGTCTTACACTGACCAATGTCTCCCTTCACCCACTTTTCTGTTGCCCATCCCCCGGGAGGGAGTTATAGGTAGATCATTGTTATCAGTTCTCCCTTTCTACCTGGTATTGGTTCTCCCTCCTGGTATTGGTACTCTCATTATAGGTCCTGAGGGGCTTATCTGTCCTGGATTCCCTGTGTTTCCACCTCTTATGTGTACCCGTGTACATGCTCTGGTCTATCCAGAGTTGTAAGGTAGAATTGGGGTCATGATAGTGTGGGGGAGGAAGCATTTAAGAAATAGAGGAAAGTTGTATGTTTCATTGGTGCTATATTACACTCTGTCTCGTCTCTTCCTTATGACCCTTCTGTAAGAGGATGTCCAATTGCACACAGATAGGCTTTGGGTCTCCACTCTGCAGTCCCCCTCATTCACAATGATATGATATTTTGTTCTGGGTCTTTGATGCCTGTTACCTGATCCCATCGACACCTCATGATCACACAGGCTGGTGTGCTTCTCCCATGTGAACTTTACTGCTGCTCAGCTACATGGCTGCTTGTTTATCTTCAAGTCTTTAAGACCCCAAACACTGTATCTTTTGATAGCCGAGCACCATCTGCTTTCTCCACCACACTTGCTTATGCACCCACTTGTCTTCAGCGATCATGTCGGGGAAGGTGAGCATCATGGATTGCAAGGTTAATAAAACAAAGTGTTCTTGCATTGAGGGAGAGCTTGAGTAGAGGCCCAGTGCCCATCTGCTACCTTAATACTAAAACTATAAATATATGTACATAGATCTATTTCCCCATCATCATATATAAATATATTTACATATGTACATGTCTGTATTGAGACCTCTATAAATGCCCTTTGCCTCCTAGTTCTTTCCCCTATTTCCTTTTACTTTCCTCTTGTCCGACGGTGATGTTCTGCATGGGTAATTTCTGGTTGTGGGTTTGCCCAGAGGACTTAAAATAGGGAGAAACAACCAGGAGGACATTAACAGTCACATGGAGACTGTGTGATAAAATGGGAGCTTGAGGGACTTTCGATGCATGGTTGGTTGGCTCCCCCACCCCCAGTGCCCCGTGGTGTATTTGCCATCTAAGGAGTGAGGTCCCCTGACATCTCACAGGAATCAAGGCCCATCAGAAGGAGCCTATGAGACTCAGACATACACACATTCTCTCACTTAAGACCATTTGTCAGGTGGTCAGGGTGCAAGGAATAAGCGGGACACATGGGAAGACTCCGAAAAAGACAGACCTTTCACTGTTATTCACATGACCTTCAAGGGTAGGTTTCTTGACCTTGTTGTACTAGACCCCCTGAGTGTGTTTAGGTGGTGAGAATTCATCAGGCCACATGATCATGATATATGAGCATTCCTGTAGGTCCACACAAAGTCTTCCAAAACAATGTGTGCCTATCCAGAAAGCACGTGCCTGGCCTGCTGGGCCTTCCAAGGGAAGTGGCCATTCCTTTGCTCCCTGAGAAACTTGTTGCCATCGAGACAGACTCTAGGTGGCTCAGCAGATGGGTGATGGACAAAGGGTAGGCCTGGAGCCAACCTGATGTACTGTCCGCCATCTTCCTTTCAGAGCATCATAAGGTAGCACACAAGAGAGCAGTTTGGGGGGAACTCTTTGTACTTAGAATGGGGCAGTGGGCAGGTAAAGATGACAGAGTAGAACTGAAAACCTGTTCCCAGGTTAATCAGAATAGGGAACCCTTTGGATCTGTTGGCTTGGGAACCCCAGATCTGGTCTAGATGGATTCTAGAATCAGGCCTCATCTTAATATTTGCGGTGTCCAGGTTACAGGTCAATTTTGTGGGGAAATAAGATGTGCTCATATCTACCTCCACATGAGGCTACGTTGTAAGCCACAGAACACTCAGGAGTGGACACACTGCTTCTCATAAACCGCTACCCACTTGGAGCCGTACAGTGAAATGACCGACAGTACAAGTAGGTGCCTCCCAGTTCTTGGAAGGTGGGATTTCCCCATGAGCTTGTTGACACCCCCTCCCTCCTGTCCGTATGTCAGTACAAATGAAATGGACGTGGTTGGCTAAGGCAGGTCTGGTGTCATTCAACGAGTGGGTGAGTACAGCCTTTTGCTCCTGTGGATTGGTCAGGCGTGACTTCAGTCCTGGCCAGCCTCCACCATGCTATCTTTAGGGGTGACCGTCATCGCTTACTTGCTGGGGTCCAGCTTTTCTGCAAAGGTTAAGACAGTGTCAACGGAGGATAGGAACTTCTTAGTAGGGAGTGCCATGAACATACAATTGCTGGCCTGTCCAAAGAGAGGGAGAGCAAACGAATCGCTGCCAAGGGCGACAACATTCGGGAATGCAGCAAAGGCGGAATCCTTTGGGGTTGGGAGTTGATGCTGGGCACCACGAGGACAATTAGCACTGGGCAAATCAGAGTGCTTGAGGCTCCTGCTCAGAGTGTCACCAGGAAGGCTGGCTGTCCCTCCCTCCATATTACGTGGGCTGAGAGGTGTCTTGAGAAAAGTCTCAGAGTCTCAGGAAAGACAGCACTGCTCAGCATCATCGTGCCCGGCAGGTTTGTGTCCCTGTCTCCTCCTCCTCTCGGCCAACTCCACTTCCTTCCCCCCTTCTCTCCAGACACTGTCCCTGGCTCATTGCTCCATGATACTGTCCCTCAGTGGAGCTCTCAGCCCCTCAGAGAAGACCCAGCTTGTAACCGCAGGCCAACAAAGACCAACGTTTTGCTTCCAGACGTCCCAACGCCCTGTGCCCAGCACCCACGCTATGCAGACAATTGCTCCCCCTGCTCCTTCCTCCTGAGAATCTGCACCTAGGAAGGGGCTGAGCCAGGCTGCCCACCCAGTCCCAGGTGAAGTCTCCACATGCCGGCCAAGACCGATGTCCCCCCAGCCATGCCCATGTACAAGAAGCCCGGCGCGACAGCATCAAAGCCAACCAAGTCACCACCACATGCCCAGCAGGTTGTCAGGATGCAGAACATGTGAGCCACTCGGTGCAAAACGTGACACTTGTGACCGTGAAGGCGCACAGATACAGAACGGAGCCTGGCGGCTGAGACACTCAGCCAGAATAGATGACGATGATGATTTTTCATGGGCTAAAGATACATCATGCCTCAGCTTGTCCTTCTCAGGTCCCCTATGTGATAGATGTTCTGGTCATACCAGCTGATCCAATATTGAAATACCCTTTCAGATGGATAGAGAAGGGAAAAGAAGCGGGGAGGGACAGCAGGCTGTTTCACTCCATCGTGAATTGGCGGTCGAACCGCTGGAGAAGAGCAGCCCCCACACTAGGGGGCCCGACAGGATGTGAAGCGCAAAAAGATGCCTGGATGTGATATTTGACCATCTCTTTGGGTAGCTCAGCTGAGCTCCTGACAGCATGGAGCCTACAGCAAGACTATGTTTATGTATTTTACACGAAAGATGCTCACTTGGATGGAACCAAGCCCTTTGTATGACAGCAACTCAATTTAGCCAGCCTAATACCCCACAGCTCTGCTGTTAGGAGCCCAGGTGATCAGTGGGCAAAAGGCTCAACTGCTGCCAAAAGATAGGTAGTTCAAACTTCCCAGCTGCCCCAAGGGAGACAGGCGTGACCGTCTGCTTCCCTGGAGATGGCCGCCTCACAGGGCAATTCTACGCTGTCCTGTAATGTCGCTAGGGGCCCCAATGGACTCCAGAGCCAGGGGGTTGGGTATCTCAGCTGTTACAGTCACTGAGGAAGGAAAGCAAACAGATCGTGCAGCCACCTTTCCTGGTTCCTGGAAGTGCCATCCATCGGGTAGAAAAAGCTAGTTCCCACTGTGTCATTGATGAAATGACCCACTCAAGGGACCCTTGAGATGGGGATGCAGCCACTTCAATCAGAGTTTGGAGGCAGTGCCCGAGAGATGTGAAGGGGGCAGGTACTCGGCTTGTGAGAGCGCAGTAGGAGCGCAGACCCCTGTGGCTGTGTGCCCCAGGGCAGGATGTTTGCCCCTTCTGGGCCTCCACATCCTCAGCAGCCCTGATTGGTTGTTAAAGCCCTAGATGGCAGGAGCAACAAATCCCTGGGGGTCCTGTGGGGGGATGGGGGGGACGGACGGTGAATCCACTGAATCCACGCAGTCCCTCCAAAGACATGCCTGGCAATCTAAGCCTAAAACCCAACGGTTGAAAATCCGAATGGATCGCAGTTCCAGCCCGACTCTTCCACAGGGAGTCACTGAGCGTGAGAGAGGACTCTATGACTCCCACTCAGTTCTTCTGTCGTTGACCCCACCAAAGGGGTCTTTTTCAAAACCAGAGTCGTAGTGGACTGGGCCTGTGCCTTTTCACCGTGCTCATCCAGTCTGTGTGCTGAGCAGATAACCCAAGAAGCTAGACTACGTGAAGAAGAACAAGCATCGGGACCAGAGGAAGGGTCCCAACAACTTGCGATACGCAGGTTGCGTAGCCAGGCCTGCCAGAAGCCAAGAGGACTCGCAGCCCTGACCGAGGAAGATCCAAGAACGCACCTCGGCAGAAAGGAAAGAGAAGAAAACTCCTCGAAGCAGGACCGGTCCACAGTCCCACTACAAACGGGAAAAACCTGGAAGTGGCCCAGGATGTCATTCTACTTGGACCCCCGGGAAACAGCAGTCCAGAGACAGGCAGTGGGTTACATGGCCCAAATCTGCTTCCAAGGACCTCTTTGAAGTCTTCGAAAGCACAGAGGTCACCTTGAGAACAAAGGTGTGCCTGAGTCGAGCCACTGCATATCCAGTCACCTCCTGTGCATGCGAAAGCTGGAGACGTAGGAAGGAAGACTGAAGAAGGGCGGCCTTTGAGTTATGGTGTTGGCAAAGAATAGCGAATAGATCTTGAACTGCTCAAACGAAAACAAAAGAAAAAACTCACTGCTATCGAATCAGTGCTGACTCATAATGACACCCCGTCCCCTCGCCTTGTGAGTTTCCAAGACTAGCTGTTTACTGGAGTAGAAAGCCCAGTCTTTCTCCTGGGAGCTGCTGGTGGGTTCAAACTGCCGACCATGTGGATCACAGCCCAACACGTAACCACTACACCACCAGGGCTCCCCCCCCACTTGGATTGCTAGAAGAGCATAAATCTGCCCTGTAGGCAGTACCGTCAGAATGTAGTCTCATAGGAAACACAGCTCCTTAGAAGTGAGGATGGTGAGACCTTGGTACTTTGGAAAAATTATCAGGAGGGACCAGTCCCTAAAGAAGAGCATCCTGCTTGGTGAAAGGAGGGTCAACAAAAAATAAAAAAGAGGAAAACCCTCAATAAGATGGATTGGCACAGTGGCAGAGACAATGAGCTCAGAAATCAAAGCCTTTGTAAGGATGGAGCCGAACCAAGCAACATTTACATCCTATTATATGAGGGGGGCTACCAAAAAAAGGTGAGGGGGAAGCTCTGCTGGGCAGATCTTTCCCAGAACACAGTTTTGCCCTCGCTAGGTGAGCATGAAGCAACTCCCTAGGAATTAGTGCGCCCAGTGGCGTCACCTGGGAAGGCTCTCTCTGGTCACAGTGAATTTTTTCATAAAAGCAGTTTCATTCGACTCTCATTTTTTATTGTTTTGTTTTGTTATGTGATGACCAATTTAAGAGACAGCGTGCAGCTATGAAATGTTGTTTCCTGCCTGGGAAAAAAGCTGGAGAAACTGTTGTGGTGTTGAACACAGCTTACAAGGACAGTGCTATGGGAAAAACTCAAATGTATGAGTGGTTTTCTCATTTCATAAAAAGCGAAATGTCAATTGATGACCTCGTTGTGGACATCCATCAACTTCCCATACAGATGAAAATATCTACTTGTAGTGCATTTGGAGTTTATTCCACCAGGTCAGACTGTTAATCAAGCTTTCTATGTAGAGCTTCTGAAAAGATTGAATAACAGTGTATGCCAAAAAAAAAAAAAAAGCCTGATTTGTGGCATTCGGAGGACTGGTGTTGCCACCACAAGAATGCACCTGCTCACGCAGCCATCTCAGTGCGCCAGATTTTGGCAAAAAACAGCATGCCTCTCTTGCCCCATGCAGCTTCTTTTTGTTTCTGAAAATTAAGAGGGACATGAAAGGACAGCAATTTGACAATGTAGAAGAGGTGAAGAAAAAAATTAGGGAGGTGCTGTCAGCCATCCAAAGAGCTGAGTTTTAAAAATGTCCCCAAAAATGGAATTTCGAATTTGACAAATGTAGTTTGTGTAATGGAGAGTAGTTTAAAGATGATAAGTTTGTTTCATTAAAAAAATTAAATACTGCTTTGGAAGAAAAATTCTAGGGGTTTTGGGGGGGTAAGTAGGGGGTACCCTCTTGTACAGGGGCTTCGTTTGAGTCAAAATGACCTCAACACAATTAACAAAAATGCAACCCACAAACCAAAAAGAAAAACAAGTTCAATTCTAACTCACAGTGACCCTATAAGGACATGGTGGAACTATCCCTGTAGCTTTCAGAGACTGCAAATCTTCACGGCAGTAGAAAGCCTGATCTTTCTCCCGGGGAGCAGCTGGTGGCTTCAAACTGCTGACCTAGCAGTTCTCAGCCCAATATGTAACCACTGCACCACCAAGGTTCCTCTGAAAGCAGAGACCCAAGCCCTAGTGTAAAGCCATGAACGAGTCAGACTTAAAGTTGCCAGGCTGGCTACAGTAAGAAAACCCACAGGGGTCACCAGCTCACAGGGTGTTACTGTTGCTTGGAGCGAGGCAGTACCCTAGAAACGGACTGCGTTTGAAATGGATCCGTGGGATCTGGCTGGCCCCGGCTGGTCCTGCCATGTGCTGAGGTTATTACAGGCCATCAGGGCTGAGAGGGGAGCTCGGGGTCCAGATGAGGGGACGAGGTGAGGTTGGAAGCAGGAAGACCACAGCCGGTGTCAGACCCAGGAAGCAAAAGACCCTCCATGATCTAAAAGCCTGGCCCTCGCCAGCATTGACCCAGATACACCAGGGAGGGAGGGAGGACTTCGGTCCAGGGCCCACCAAGAACTGTCAGCATGAGGGTCAGAAGCTACATCCTCACCGCCAAGAGGAGGCACTGTGTCTCCCTCAGCATCCCCAGAGCCCTACTCCCCTGGAAGCTTTGTCCCTAGTAAAAGAAGGGATACCTAAAAGGAAGCCACCACCCCGGCCACACTTAGCTACTGATTTTTGCTTCTTCCCCGTGGGGAGTAAGGTGTCCCTAGACACTAAGAAAAGCACTAGCACCCAAGTACTTGCTGGGCCTTGGGAACTGGTGGAACCGGAAGGACAGGTGCAAACACATGACTTGAATTGTGGGTATGGGTGTTCTTTATCCTAAAAACATTGGGCTGCTAACCATAAGGTCCGTGGTTCAATCCCACCAGCCACTCCTTGGGAGAAAGAATGAAGTTCCCAGAATGATCTAAGGCCTGGGAACCCCTATCTAGTCACTAGGAGTCAGACCAGACTCAACATCGTGGGTGTATATAAATGGGGAGAGCTTTTCTTCTGTGGGGTTGGGAATCCCGTTTTCACCCCATCACCCAGAGAAACAAGCTCTGACTTCAGATAACCCTGACACAAGAAAGAAGACAATGTTCTAAAATTGATTGTGGTGGGGATTGTATAGCTCTTCTTGACATGACTGAGCTGTTGAATCATTTGATATATGGATTATGTGCCAATAAAATTGTTTTTAAAACAAGTATAGCCAATATGGGGTGTGGGGGGACTCTTACATATGATGGGGGGGGGGGGGGGGAACAAACACACCATGCATTGATTGCAATGCACAATACATGGTGACCCTGTAGAGTAGAAATGTCCCGAAGGCTTACATCTTCCTGGAAGCAGACCACCACATCTTCCTCCCCAAAGAGGCTGGTGGTTCAAACCCCCAACCTTGAGATTAGCAACCAAGTGCTTAATCACAGGGCCAGCCCAGGCTCCCTCCGATGTGGGGAATGAAGGGCTTTGTAAATCACCAAACTTCAATCTAAAATTCAAGTTCTGGTTGTGAGTGTGACTTTGAAGCATGTTCATAACTATAAAGGCAGCTGGCACCTGGTATGAGGTGGTGTAGTGGTGACCGTGTTGGGTCACTCACCACAAGGTCAGCAGTTCTAAACCACCAGCTGCTCCATGGGAGAAAGATGTGGTTTTTCTACTCCTGTATTGAGTCAGAGTGTCGGAAACTCACAGGCGCAGTTCTGCCTTGTCCTGTAAGGTCCCTGTGAGTCAGCGTCCACTCGGTGGCAGTTGTTTGGTGTTTCTGTCTTTGTGTTTTGCGTTTGCGCCTGGCACCCTGTGGAAAATGACTATTGTTCTAATTTAAACCCTCCCTTCCTCCTCCAGGCGACCCGCCCGCTACAGGGACAGGGACTTTGCGGATCACCCTGGAAGACGTGAATGACAACGGCCCCTTCATCTACCCCACGGTGGCCGAGGTCTGTGAGGACGCCAAAGACCTCAGCGTGGTCGTGCTGGGCGCCTCGGACAAGGATCTCCACCCCAACACCGACCCTTTCAAGTTTGAGATCCACAAGCAGGCCGTCCCCGACAAAGTGTGGAAGATCTCCAAGATCAACAGTAAGTCGGCGGGTCCACTCCTCCAGTCCTCTCGGATGTCCTCGTGAGCCTCCCCACCTGGTGTATTTCAAGGTATTTACGTACCAGGCTGACCTGCTACGTAAACTATTGGGAGTCCAGCTCCGGGCCATCCCAGCAGAGTGAGTTGTACCAACAATGGGTCAAACACATTGCTTGGTCCCCCGGGGCCTATGAAAGTGATGTGTGTGCTTGACCATGGTCTATGGCAAGCACATGATGAAAAGTCCTGAAATCCATGAGAATGGCCACAATGGGACACAGAGAACCGGAAAAACCACAATCACTGCCTCGGACTCACTGGGATCCGATAGGACAAGGGAGAACTGCCCCTGTGGGTTTCTGAGACTCGAACTCTCTACAGGAGTAGAAAGCCCATCTTTCTCCTGAGGAGCAGCTGGTGGGTTCGAACCACTGACCCTGTGGCAGAGTAGCCCAGTGCGTAACCCACCAGCACATGGTGTAGAGATGTAGTCTTGCCTCCCTATCCATGCAAACCCATTTTCTTATTTGCTTCCACCCTAATCTTTTTGGTTCCACCATCAACCCCTGTCATCCACGCTGGACTAATCCGTGACCTCTGCCTTCTGACCATCCCCAAGAGCTCAGCCACGAGCCCATGATGCCAGCCTTCCCTTGTCTCCTGGGACCAAAGCTCCCAGGCTTTCCCCCGATCACTGGCTTGCATAGCGCATCAGCCACCTGGACCCCTCTCCGGCCTCTGAAGGCCAAGGGTCCCTGCCTCTGCCTGCCCGTCTCGTGGAGCCGAGTGGTGCTTCCACCCTCTTTCACTTTCACCAGCACTTTGGTGGGATTCGCCATGGGATGTCTGCTTCCCTAACAGACTGAATACACAGAGAAGCAACGCTCAAAGCCGCTTCTGAAGCCTTCAACCTCGACCCCTCTCCCTCTCCTTTGATAGTGGACTTAACCTTGACTTAACCTTCACAGCGCCCTGGGCTTCCCACTTTGCTCTCCTCCTCCATGGGCTCAAGCGTAGGAACAAGGGCAAGGACGGCGCGGGGCCGGGCGATGTTCCCTTCTGTTGTGTTAGGTCGCTCGGAGTCGAACCACTCGATGGCACCCAACAGTAACAACAGCAATGTCTTCTTCCGTGGATCCCGCCCTGCCCGCTACGCCGTGATGAAACATACAAGCAATTCTCTCTCTTCTCATTTTTCCACGTGGGTGGAAGGGATTCAGAATGGAGTTCAGCATTTTCCATCTGCTCCCTTCAACCTGGAACGCCGATATATGGAATTACACCCTGTAACTATACCACCTCACGCCGGGGCTGATATGAGCTGACTGCTGAGTTCATGTCCGCCCTGCTTCCCAATGAAGCTACACCCACAAGAGTTGTAGGGCTTTTGGGGTGAGAAGGGAGGGGACTTGCCCATTTCATTAAGTTCTGAACAGACTGTAGCACCGTGCATAAAATTCTCTATTTAAAAAAAAATCTATCCGGTGTGATGGCCCTATGTCCTATCTTATTTTTTATTAGTGCCTCTCTCTCTCTTTGTCAATTCTACTTGCCTGCTTGCCTCCATTATTGCTTTTTTTTAAAATGGATTCTGTTGCATGGATTACTTTTAATTAAGGCGGTCCTTCTCCTGCTTGAGAAGGGGGTGGGGAGCTGCTTTCTCTGGGAGCTCTGATGGCCGTCGCTGGCTAGACTCATCACGCTCGAAGCCTTCCAGCTGGAACGTACCCACCCAAGACTTCCTCCTCTGCTCGAGGCTGATCTGAAAGGGGCCTTTGCTCGCTCCCTGGTCTTCTTCCACCCCCTGGATTGAGTGTCCGCACCGGTCTTCCATCTGCCCCTGCCTTCCCATGGTCGCCCTTCCCCAAGGCTTCGCTGCCCGTGATCATCACTTTCGTTCCGCCCACTGATAAGATTCCATTGATAAGAGGCCTTCTAAACTCTTTGCTTCGTCCTCCACAAGGTTTTTCGTTGTTGTTGCTGTTGTTCTTTTTTAACTACTGACCATTCTCTGTGCCTAGAGAACCCTGGGGTGTAGTAGTTACGCATTGGGCTGCTACGTGCATGGTCAGCGGTTCAAAAACCACAAGCTGCTTTGGGAGCAAGATGGAGCTTCGACTCTCGGACAGAGCGACCATCTGGGAGCCCCCCAGGGGCCCTTCTACCCTGGCCTAGAGGGCCGCTATGAACCGGAACCGACTCCGTGGCTGTGTTTTTCTCTTTGTACCTAGGAAGAGCCAAGATGTTTTGTTTGTAATTATTTTTTCAAAGTCCTTGTTGACCAAGAAGGGAAGAGCCTGTAGCTAATAGAAGATGGCGGGCGAGGTGGTCGTCGCGTCTGACTGAGAAGGAATGAGGAGAGCCCCCCACTCCACCCCGCCCTGCCCCAGTAGACCACAACTCCATGGTGATGGGTTTGTTGTGGTTGTCGTTTGGTTTCTGCATGGAATGAGGACATTGAGAGAACCCATGAACGTGGACCGCATCTGCCATCTGTGGCCTGGAGAGTCCGACCCAAATCAAAGTCCACGGGCTGAGAACCTGATTCAAAAGCTCACTCACCAGCAGCCCTCGTGGCACAGTGGCTACAAGTTGGGCTACTAATCCCAAAGTCAGCTGTTCAAACCCATCTGTGGAAGAAAGAAAAGGCTTTCTATTAAAAATAATAAAAATTTGTTTGTAAACTCACTCGGCACAGTGGCAACCTGAGGGGGCTCTGCCCTCAGTGTGGGTTGGGGGGCGCTGCCAGGCTTTGTTTCAGGGGTGAATATGATCGCTGCCAACATGGCTTTTGAGGCTTGATAAGCATGCCGGGGGTATTAGATGCCTCCCGTGGGAAAGACCTTGGTCCTTGGCTTCACACGAGAGACTTCACAGGGAAGCCTGGTTTGTGATCAAAGTGAGTTTTTATACAGGACAGAAGAAGTGTCAGGTTTTCCACAGGCCCCCTCGGGGCACTTCGACCCCCACTGACCTGAGGCCAGAGAAACCGCAGCATGGCCAAAGAGCAGCTGGAAAAGGAGGGAGGTGGGCTCCCCATCCTGGCTTTTTAGGGTCCTCCGCTGGAGGCGTGGACGGCTGTACTGGTTGAGCCCACTGGATGAATTAAGCCCACCTGACCTAGATTGGGGCCCTCCCAGGTGTGCTGGCTTCCTGGCTCAAGGGCCTGAATGTGTGCATGCCCTTGGCTTTTATGGGCTTCCAACTTCATGTAAAGGGGGAGGGGAGGCCTTAGCATGCAGAGGGGCACCCTCTGGTTTCTGCCTCTTGCTACCTACCAGAGGGGGGGTGGGGGGTAAGTGATGCCCACTACACTTCACAAAAACTGCTCCCTGGGAAGCCACTTACCTCGGCCTGGTCGCCAGCCAGCCAGATCTGGGTCCTCGGCACTGGAAGTGTGGCAGGTAGATGCAAGGAAATGAGTTTCCCATTTCCATTTATTTTCATAGACATCCAGGTGCTCCGCCAATGGGGAGCCCAGCTGCTACTCCTGTTGATGCCTCATCTTTTTCTCTAACCGGTCTTGCGGGATCTCTGGGTGGCATGAGCAGTAAACCTACTCAGCCGCTAGTCCAAAGGTGGTCATTCGAATCCACCCAAAGGAGCCTTGAAAGAGCCTAGTAACCTGCCTGGGAAGACCCAGCCCCTGGGGCACTGGGTTCTGCACTGGGGACACCGTGAGCTGCCTGGGTTCCCACGTCTTGCCTGTCTCATGAGGCCCTCCTTGTCTCCACAGATACACACGCCCTGGTCAGCCTTCTGCAGAACCTGAACAAAGCCAACTACAACCTGCCGATCGTGGTGACCGATTCGGGGAAGCCCCCCATGACGACGGTCACCGAGCTCAGGGTGCAAGTGTGTTCCTGCAGGAACTCCAAAGTGGACTGCAACTCGGCAGAGGCCCCGCGCGCCGGCCTCGCCGCCCTGCTGCTCGCCGCCCTGCTGGGGTTAGCGTGTAAGTTGGCCTAACCCCAGCGCCCGCCCGCCCGCCCGCGCAGCCTCCCCAGGCCTGCCGAAGCCCATCCTCCCCTAGCTAGCTTCGCAAGGGAATGTAGCCCAGAAGAGCCCCCTCTCCTCCTTCACCGGGAGTATCTTGGCAGCCCCCTCCCCACCAGCCGATTGGAGCAGACCTGCAGGGTCCCGGGTGGGGGTGAGGGTGGGGGTGGGGGTGGGGGTGAGGCCACTTGGCCAAGCAGGTGAAGCTCGCAAGAGCGCCTTCCGCAGATGCCGCTGAACTGGAGCTAATAAAACTGTCCCGATGAGCTCGCCGGTCTCCTGGGGTCTATTTCTGCTCGCAAGGGCAGAGCTCTCTGTCGCAGGCTAGAGTAGATAGCTGTGCCTCGGGGAGCCTGGTCATGAGGGTTTGAGTGGGGGTTGGGCCTGAGGGGGGAAGGTAAATACATAATTCACACCCAGTGATTTTTACCAAGATCTCCGACCACAAGGACCCAACTCAAGGGCCACCCATCGTGACTCATCGTGACCCTCCAGGGTAGGGTCGAACTGCCGTAAAGACAGTCACTCTTTATGGGAGTAGAAAGCCCCATCTTTCTCTCTAGGAGAGACCGGTGGTTTCGAACTACTGACTTTGCAGTTAGCACCCAACACGTCATCCACTGCACCACCCACCCGAACTCACTGCCATTGTGTCGATTTCCACTCAGGGTAGAGCTGCCACTGAGGAGTTTCCAAGGTGGAAAGCCTCATCCGTCTCCCAAAGAGTGGCTGGTAGGCTTGAACTGCCGACCTTGTGGTTAGCAGCCCAACATGTAACCCCTCTGCCCCCAGGGCTCCTTCTGACCAAGATAATGCAGGACTCTCTTAAGCAAACGAATCATGGTGCCGAGCAGTAGAGAAAGGATTAGGAAACAAAGACACACATCAGACCTTTCTGCTACGTGGGGTCCTTGGGCCCCGTGTCCCCAAGTGAATTCCACCCCCTTGTGACCCCCGAGAACAGAGTAGGACTGTTTCACAGGTTTCCCAGACCGTGAACCTGTAAGGAAGCAGACGGCCTCATCTTCTACCCAAAACCCAGGGCTCCTCCAGGGCTCATCTTTGGCAGCTCTTCACACACAGCCATTTCCCTTGTGGGACCTTGCTGTGTGCTACCTGAGAAAGAAGCAGGGTGGTTATGGGCCCTGTAATTATCTGTAAGGACAGAGCTGTAGGAGCCCCGGTGGGGTTGTGGTTACGCGTGGGGCTGTGATCCGCATGTTTGGCAGTTTGAAACCACCAGCCACCCTGAAAGAGAAAGACTGGGCTTTCTATTCCTGTAAATGGCTACAAGTCTCAGAAACCCACAGGGGGTCGCTATGGGTCAACATTGACTTGCTGGCAGTGAGCTTGCGGTTTAGTTGGTTGGTTGGTTTGGTTGGTTGTGCTGTGGCTCAAGCACAGGGTCTGCTAACCAGTCAGTCAGCCATCCAACCCCACCAGCCCCTCCCAAGAAGAGAGGGGGTGCGGTCTGTTTCTACAAAGACTAGATGCCCTGCAAACCCTGCGATGCAGTCCTTGTCTGCCCTGTGATGTGACTGAGCTGGAATTGACTCCACAAGCGTGGGTGTCGGGAGACTGTGAGGTCGAAAAGGGGGAGTGGGCAGCCAGGAATGAGAACAGACGCGTGACTGCCTCTCATGACCACCAGAAAACCCCACACGTCACCATGAATAATATGCACTGTCTGTGAAGCTCTGGGGTCCCAGGGCGGGGAAGGGGCGGGCACGGAGCCTTGAGCTCTTCGCTGACTCTCCCACTGTTTTTCTGAGACGGCGTCTCTCATCTTTCCCTCCTGCCCCTGTCCTGTCTGCCTCCACTAATGACCCCCGTGTCTCCTCTGACTGTGGCCCCTTCCAAACTCCCCAGCTGCAGAGCCCAACCAAGTCGCAGGCCCAACCCTTGCACCCAGCCTGCCCCAGCCTGCAACCCCAGGCCCTCCGGCCCTCACGTGTCTCCCTCCATGCCCCAGCTCTGCCTGGACAGGAGAACCCAAGGAAGAGACGGTGGGTGTCCGGGCCTCCCAGGGGTGACCTGGGCCTTCGCTAAAGCAGGAGACAGACACCCCTGCAGAAGCGAAGGAAAGGGTGCACCGGGGCAAACAAGCCAGCCGCACCAGAGGGGACACACAGGTGGCCGCCAACTGGGGGGTGGGGGCGCATCCTGGGGGGCTGGACACAATTTGCTGTTGGTGTCTTTTGCTCCCCGAGGTCTTGAATGATAGCCAGCTGCCAGGAGCCTGGCCTGTGTGCTCGGCCACCGTGATTGACCTGCTGGGGAACATCCCTGGAAAGTGCTACCAGTAAGGTGGATCCTACCGGGGCATCCTTCCCGGTCCTGCCCCAGTGGAATCCATATCTCAGAAGGGTGACTTGGACAGCTGTTCTGGTTCCTGAGCTTCGGGACAACCTCCAGGTGTAGGCTCCTGGGCTGTGGCCATCCCTCTGACCCACCTGGGTTCACATAGTGAACACATCCTGGTTCCTTCATTCACACCCAAGAACAAGGAAGAGGGCATGTATGCACACAGGCGGAGGTGGCGATGCCAGAGAGCCTCAGCTCCCGAGAGGGGATGCCAACGGCACAGCGATGTTCCAGGAAGGGCCTTGAAAAGCTGACCCCACTGAAATGTGGGTAACACAGGCTGTCGATGAGACCACTGGGGACAGAACCCAACTCAAAGGCATTGGGGCAGAAGTAACTAACTGACCAACTAACACGCAGAGCTGCCTGTCAGTCAAGTCGGAAACAGGTTGCTGACTGTATACAGTGACCATGGTGCCGAAATCAGATACGTCTATCTGGGGCAGTGTTTCCCAACTGTGGCTGGATGAAATGTGTTTAGAAGTATAAATTCCTAAGCTCAGACCCAGAAATTTTCATCAGCAGATCTGGATAAGGAGCAGGAGAGAGGGGAAGGGGATGGGTGGATGAGTGAGTGGATGGATGGATGGATGGATGGATGACAGATGAGTGAATGGGTATAGATGAGTGGGTGGATGGATGATGAATGGATGAGTGGATAAGTGGATGGGTGAGTGGATGGGTGGGTGTTGGATGGATGATGGCTGGATGAGTAGATGTGTAGATGGATGAATAATGGATGAATGGATGGGTAGGTGAGTGGGTGGGTGGGTGGATGAATGGGTAGGTAAATGAATGACGGATGGATGGATGAGTGGATGTATGGTGGGTAGGTGGATGAATGAGTGGATTGATGGTGGGTGGATGGATGGATGGAGATGGAGAGATTAGTGGATGGATAAATAGATGCTGGGTAGAAGATAACTGACTGGTGAGCAGGTGGGTAGGTGGGTGGGTGGGTGGGTGGGTAGGGAAATGGGTAGATAGGTGGGTGGATAGATGGATCAATAAAAGAAAACATATAATCCTTCTTCCTTTCCTTTCTTCCTTCTTCGAGATGCAGACCATGACAGATAAATGTGAACTCCCCTCTGTGCCCCTCCCCATAAATCAGTGCACTCCCAGACCTGGCTTTCTGCTTCTACACAACACACACAGACACAGACACACACACACACACACGCACACCACTGCACCGTGCCTTCTATAAAACCACACCTAGTCCCACCACAGAGGGCTCCACATGTCACCCCATGGCACCCCTCCAGCTCACTCATGCTGCTCTTGGGTGCAGGCAAGGGAGCTTTCTCCATTAAGGGGACAGAGAGTCAGCAGCGTGAGGTTCGTGGGCCCCGTTGGTCCTTGTTCACACTTTTTTTTCATCTCATCTCTTCCTCCCCTTCACAAAGGAACAACCCTGCTTCGCCGTCACGCCTGTGGACCAGGCCTGGCCCTCTCACCCTGAGTGCGGAGTAGCCCAGCATGTGCGTAACCCACACACACCAGGGCGGGGACCACTCGCTGCCAGAAGCACCTGCGACTCTGTTCTCCACCCGTTCCCAGTGAGCACTGCTAAGAGCCCTAAAGATGGCAGCCACCCTCACACCATCTGCATGTCTGTGGCGGCAGTGCAGGGTCCCAAGTTTGCTCACACCTGTCTCACGCCTTTACCTGCACATACAAAGTTATGCACGGCTCAAGTCCAAGAACCTCGGAGCAAACACCCAGGTGGCAGGAGCACACGGGCACGGTAATGTGACGTCGCCAGGGGATGCCGGGGATGCGAGGAAGCGGGGCTACATACTAAAGGAGAGACAGGCTGGCTTTGAACAAACACAGCCCAGAGCCGGACTTCCGGGGTAAGATGTCATCCCCACTCAGCCCTGGTCCTTAAATGAATTCTGGAATCCAGTAAGCAAGCTGAGTCAGTTTAGTGTCCTTTTAAAGCAGGGATCCCACACTAAGGCACACGGGCCAGGTCTGGCCCACCGCCTGTTTTTTGTCAATAAACTTTTATTGAAGAGCAGCCAGGCCCGCTCATCTCTTCATTAGCTTTGGCCTTCTGCTCCAACTGCAGAGTTGAGTAGCTGCAACAGACTGGTCCAAGGAGTCCCAAATATTTATTCTGGACACTATTGCCAGCTCCTGCTTTGCCGCATAATACCGAAAAATGCAGCATGGCACGCAAGCGAATCGTATCCAATAAACGTCTGGCTGCCTCTGCCTCAAGTAACGCTCAGGTCCAAGCAGCCCAGCCTGCACCCGCAGCATCACGGAGACCATATCTCCTCCACAGGTCTGGTGATGCCACCTGCTTTGCAGGTAAGAAAGTGCACGGCTACCCGTGTCCTGAGGCTTGTAAGAGGTCCTTAAGGCCATCATTCCACACTTGGCTTCCTCCTGTGTGGAAAAGGTTGCAGAAACTGTCCCATGTCTAGGTGTAACCCACTGCCATTGAGTCGCTCCCAACTCAGAGCAACCCTAGAGGTCAGAGTGGAATTGGTTCATGAGGTTTCCGAGGCTGTGCATGCTCACGGGAGGAGACTGCCTCATCTTTCTCCCTTGGATCGGCCGGTGGACTCAAACTGCTGACCTAGCAACCCACTATGCCACCAGGGCCCCTGACCTCTGAGCTATGTCAGGCTCAGTTCCAGGACACTGCAATAAAGCGGGTATCACAAGAAAATGTGGGCTCCCACTGCTTAGAAGAGCACACGACTGTGCTGTAGACAAGGAGCCCTGGTGGCTTAGTGGATGATGCGTTGGGCTGCTAACTACAAGGTCAGTGGTTTGAAACCACCAGCCACTCCGTGGGAGGAAGATGAGGCTTTCTGTGCCCATAAAGTGTCCCAGACTTGGACCAAGGACTAGAGTAAATTATAGCTGAAGGCATATTATAAAGTTAGAAGATTTTGAAAAAGAGCAGGATGGCCTGTTATAAATATTTAGGATACTATGAATATATAGTCATAGGGTAAAAGTTTGTAATGACATCATCCAGCAACAGTTTTCCAATCAGGCCCAAAGACATTTGGGGGTTCCAAGCCCTTCTTGGATTTGTGGGTCTTCATGTGCTTCAGTCAAACCAACAAATCACACAGAGTAAATGTAGAAGCATATAAGGCAGCGGTTCTCAACCTGTGGGTTGTGACCCCTTTGGGGGTGGAATGACCCTTTCACAGGAGTCACTCAATTCATAACAATAACAGAATGACAGTGATGAAGTAGCAACAAAAATAATTTTATAGTTGGGGGTTCACCACCACATGAAGAACAGTATGAAAGGGTTGCAGCATCGGGAAGGTTGAGAAACACTGACGTGAGAGAATCCCACTAACATTAAATTGAACATTACAGAGATTTACAGGAAGTAAAATGATATCACTCTTCCCATTAATTTTGTTGGGGAAAAAATCTTTTTCACAAAAAATATATTTGTATTTGTTAATAGCTATCTGTTCATAAGTTTATTTCATTTTATTTTTCTTCAGGAAAAAGAGTTATAGACTGGGAAGCCCACAGAGGCAGTTCTCCCCTGTCCTGTAGGGTCAGTGGCTGTGAATGAGCATCCGCTCCATGGCAGTGAGCTTCCTTCTGGTTTGGGAGAGCAGGATGTGCCCCAAGGCATGATGCAGAAGTGGGCGCTATGGGGAGGGTGACCAAACTGGGACGCAGGGACAAGACGTCAGGACAGGCTGTGGGGCGATCAGTGCCCAAAGCTCTGCTGGACGCAGGGCTGCCCCACACCTTCCATGTGTCCAAGACCCAGCAGCTGGGGAGCCCAGTAAACCGTGTGCTCACTCCGATGGCTTCATTTCCCCAAGAAGAATACAGAGGTAGATGAGCTCCCTTCTTCGTCATCGGAAAACAGAGGCCAGGAAATAAATGGCCTTGCCAGCAAGTAACACCCTGGAAGAAAGGGTGCCGCTGCCAGTCTGGTTTAACGTGTCCTGCCCCACTCAACCCGACCCCGTAGGACAGAGCCCACCTGCTCCCACGGTTTCCCAGGCTGCTGTCACTAAGGAAGCAGTCGGCCCGTCTCCCAGGGAGCAGCTGTTGGTGACCTTTCGCTTAGCGGCTGAACACTTTCACCACGGTTCCCCAGGGCTCCTCTCTCAGGAATACTGGGGGATAGCCCTCCCCAGGACCCAGAAATACCAGCAGGCTTTCCCATGGCGGACAGGTTTCAGCTGAGCTCCTGGACAAACACAGACGTGCAAGAAAGGCCAGGTGCCCGACCTATGAAAACGAGTCCATGAAAGTCTTACAGACAGACAGAGGGAGGGCCTGCGGGCACCTCGGTTGCTGAGAGGTTGGCATTCCAAGCCCCCGCCACGGCTCCACTGGAGAAAGACCAGTGATGTGCTCCCATGGACTCACAGCCTAGAGAAGCCGGCAGGGCCGTGCTAGTCGATCACACCCGGCTGCGGTGAGTTGAAAACCAGCCCAGTGGCATCCACTGAGGATGGTGAAGATGACGCGGGAGCCAGCAGTACCGCACGGTGTTGCACACAGGGTCACTACAGATGACAACTCCAACAACCACAAGGAGAGGAGGGCAGAGTCCCTGAGCTCTGGGGTCTGAGACACCGCCTCGAGCTCGCCCTCCTGGCTTCCAGCTGACAGAGAAAGGCCTCTAACAGAGAATCACACCCCCGGGGCCAAAATGAGAACCATCCGTCACTCACTCACTGCCATCGATTTGCTGTCGACTCACAGTGACCCTGTAGGACCAGGTAGAACTGCCCTGTGGGTTTCTAAAACTGTACCCCTTTCTGGGTGTCGTAAGCCTTGTCTTTGTCCCACGGTGCGGCTAGTGGTTTCAAACTACTGACCCTGCAGATCCCAGCTGAACTCACAACCACTGCACAGTCACCAGGCACACATGCACTTCACCCTTCAGGCTCCCTCCGTCCGGAACACGGCCACTGGAATGATTAGAGACATGCTTAAGAGACCCACTCCGCACTTACTGACCAGTTCATTCGCCCGCGTCTCACATTGACAACTTGGGAAAGATTCTCAGGCGGCACCTCAGATGGCAGCCTCCAATGACCTAGTACCTGTTCCCGTGCCCGGGACGGAGACCCGTTTAGATGGGAAAATCCCAACCCCCGCCATCCCATTTTCCTAGGTTACGAAAGAAGAAATCCTCCTCCATTCTCAGTCCAGAACTTACGAATGTTGCTGCTGCTGTTGTGTCTGCCAGTCCGATCTGACGCAGAGACCCTGCGTCCCACAGAACGCAACGCGGTCCAGGCCTGCCCGGCCTCCAGTCGCTGCTGTTTCAGCCCCCGGTGGCAGCCCCTGTCCACCCATCTCCTTGGTGGTCCTCCTCTTTTGCAGACCCTTCACTCTCCCCAAAAGTGGTGTTCTTCTCCCGGGACTGGTCTTTCCCGAGGCCAGGCCCACAGTGCCTCCACCTTTACTAACTTACTTAACTTGCGATTCTGCACCTACGTGTTGCGGAGCTCATGGAAACCCTTCCGGGCACTCCCACAATTGTGTGCTCCTGACTGGTCCGTTTGCTGCAGGCTGTGTTGGCACGATGGGATAGTGTGATGTGCAAAACATCCTTCTGTGTCTAAGAACTACATGCCCAAAGCCTGATGGGAGCAGGTACTCCCCGCCAAGGACCGGATGTAGACACGGAAAGGCTGCGTGGAAGGTTGTGAAGCAGAGGTCCCCAGAGGAATAGGGTACCAGGTGCTCCTGGGACAACAGGTGCAGGCTTCCTGGAAGCAGGAAATCTTCCGCAGTGCCTTAAAGAAAGAGGTGAAAGTGGGTGCAGATCCTGAAGTCACTACATTTGGGGGGGTGGGGGAGAGGGTTTAGTAATATCCCATCATGCTCCTGGCAGAAATTTACCCAGTAAATTCATTTCCCATCTGACCATTTCTATCCCACTTATTCAGAGGCATGAGTTGGATTTCTCACCAGAAGTCAGCGCCATCATTGTTGCCGCCCATCCACGTCTGCTACTCGTGAATGCCCGCCCCTCCTCTTCTCATCTTTGCTCAGTCTCCGTGGACCTTTGGTCTCACATGGGTCTTTCAGTGCCATCTTTTCTGAGCTATCGTTGCTCTCCTGTGCCATCCTGCTCCTTTCCTACAAGGTGGTCTCTGGAGCGGGTTCTGGTGCCAGGTTTCGACAATTGCTCAGGAAGAAGTCCCCGGTCCCCAGTGGTCCAGCAATGGTGGTAGACTCGAAGAATCTGAATGCTATTGCTCCCCACCTCTCATTCTATGAAGGTGCATGTATTGGGGCTCTGATCACAACGGTCAGAAGTGGGAGCCGGGCAGGTCTTCTGCTCTCAGGGTGGATGAGGCCAGGGGTCAGGCAGCTTAGTAGACCAGTTGCTTCTCTCAACGTTGGCCTCCTTCTCGTGCTAGGTTTGAAGGCTCCTCCACCTTTAGGAAAATGAGTTCTTGGTTTGGTGCCGTGGGTCGGGTCAGAGGGATTGAAACCGGACATCCATGGCCCATGCCCGGGCCTGGCCTTGCTGTGGGTGCTAAGTGCAGTACCCCCAGAGCGCAGCAGTGTGCCCCAGATGTGATGCTCCCATCCTCACTGTGCCTTTCTTTCCCACCCAGGTCTGTGAGAACCCCTGACATCCGCAGCTTGACTACCGAGTTTCCATAGCAACGGGGGAGAGAGAGAGGGAGCGAAAACACACGCAAGTACACACACACACACACACGCATACGCACGCACACACCCTTGTCCAATCTGAAGACCGCCGTGTACAGTGATGGAACTTCCCAACAGGCCGCCATCATCCCGTATCTTCGTTTCCTTTGCCAATTCACCCAGACTGTCTGGTGGACACGTTCCGCAGAGCCTGCCTCCCTCCTTTTGTCGCCGGAGTCCTCTGGGATTCCCCGGATGGGGACAGTTGGTGATAGAGAACTGGGCCTCCCGGGAGCAGGGACAGCCTCGCATCCTCGGATGCACCCACTCAAAACTCTGCTTGGGGTCTGCGCCTGTGTATTTGTGGGAGTGTCTGTGGAGCAGAGACACTGTGTGATAGGGGGAAGGGGCAGGGGAAGAGGTGAAGCTACGATACCATGCTTCCTCCGGAGGTTACAAAAAGGAGGGACCCTCCTTGGGGGGATGGTCTCACCATCAAATGCAGCTCACCCAGCTGCCTCTTCCTCCTGCAATCTTTCCACATCCCACCCCCATCCCCCAACCCTGTCACTGTCATGCCAGCCAGACTGGTCCCAAAGGGACAGATGAGACAGAAGTCTAGGGGGCTCCATGGTGGAGTTCCCCTGCCGCCCAGTGTCCTGGTGTAGGTGAGGGGACGGCAGAGGAGCAGAGCATGCCGTCGTGCCCCCAGATGTCAAGAAAAGGGCTCACTATCCCTTCCTGGCCCTGAACCTGACACTTGTAGACTGCCCTGAACCCACAAGTTCAAAGCCCCACCTTGGCTTTCACCGTGGGTCTGTAGACAACTGCCTACATCATCTCAGACAGGAAGAGGCCAACAGGCATCACCCTGGAGACACAGAGAGACTCACCTGTACAGACATACATGTATACACATACGCACACACATGCACACACACAAAGTCTACCCCTATGTACACGCATAAAATAGACTAAATACAGGTAGTTCAAACAAACAAAACAGTAAATGTGTGTGAATCAATGGCCATCCATGGCCAAGTGCGCTCATTGGGGATGAGGGAGGCCTTGCCTTCTGTGCCATGAGCATGTCCACAGGGAGGAGGGGGTGAGTGCTCCTACCAGGAGCACCTTCCCGTGGAGAACCTGGGCACAGAGCAGCACCCCAGCTCACACCAAACTTTTCTATGGAATTCTGCTAGTTAGAACCTGCAGCTTTGTCATGGAGCTCGCCATGACCTGGGTAGGGTAAGGTAAGTGTCTTAGCATATTTTAATGCAGTTGCTTACTAAAGGTTTTAACCCCCGCCACCCCTGCCGCCCCTCCCCCTGCACGTGGGTGCACCTGCGTGCCCCCCCATGCCAACGCACACGCTTCCTTATGCAATCTCTGTTCGCACCTGTGCTTGTTCGGTTGGCCTTCTGTAGGGAGTAGAGTCACCTGTGGTCTTTCCTGTAATGAAATTAATTATGCAGATGGAGTTCCACTTATTGTATTTGTTTTCGGTAGTAAAATCTTTTGGGGAGCACACAGACGGTGGAGAGTTGGTTTCTTTTCCATGGCAATAAATGGTTGTCGGTGGTGCACACAGCTGACTGGCCTGGAGTTGCTCTCTGGCCCTTCGTGCTGTGTCTCACGTGGTGGAGGCCCCGTCTGGCCTTAAAGCAAATCCATGCTTGGGGGAACCATTCAGGGACCCCCGCCAGTCTCCTGTGGGCTGTGTCCATATGGCCAGGGCACCAGCTCACAGGACAGACTTTCTGTTCACTGACTCCCTCATTGGGACAGAGTGAGCACTCCCCCTGGCACCCCTCCCTGTGTGAGCCCCCCCCTCATTGGAAGGTGTGACACTCTCCCTGGGCTCCCATACTGAAGCATAAGGTAGCACATGAAGCAGAATGTAGCCTCAGCATCGGAGGGAGGTTTATTAACAACCTGTCATACGCCTGGCCCAGCCTTGCTGAGACCGAGGAGGGCTTGAGACATTTGCTGATGAAGAAAGAGCAAGGACTGCAGCCTTTGGTCTGGACTACAGTTCTATGTAAAGAAGACCAAACACTCATGAATGGACCAATAGGTAGCATCATAATAAATGGGGGGGGGGTAGACATTGTCAAAGACTTCATCGTGCTCGTGGAAGCCGCGGTCCAGAGAACGTTGGATGCACTGCACTGGGCACCCCTGCTGCACGGAGCTCTGCAAAGTGCTGAGGAGCAAGCGTGTCGCTTTAAGGACTGGGGCGCACTGATCCAAGCCACGGGGTTTCCCAGCATCTCCCAAGGGGTGAACACTGGACAGCGCCATCCTCAGACTGTGCCATTGTTGCAGGCACTGTGTGCATCCAGCTCGTCCAGGGCCTTCCTCTCTTGGGCCGCCCTTCACTTTCCCGAGCAGGACGTCCTTCTCCGGGGACCAGTCTCTCCCGACCCCCGTGCCCAAAGTACGTCGAGGAAGCCTCTCACCCTCCTCGTCTCTAAGGAGCATTCTGTCTGCACTTCTGTCCACACAGATCTGTCTGTTCTGGGAGTCTGGGACTGGCTGTACGGCCTTTCAAAGGCATGGATTCTTCTTCCTTCTTCGTGAATCCTTGTTCACAGTCCGGCTTCCCCAAGCACACTGGGCTTGGCGAGGGGTGCGGAGGGCTGGTCCTCCGAATGACATCTTTGCTTGCTAACACTTTGAAGACGTCTTGTGCAGCCCAGAGCAATCAGAAAAGTACCTTAGAGGAGGGATAAGCTCCTTGTAATCAAACCATCTCAAACAGCGAAAAGAGAATTACAACATGCAATTAACCTTAGAAAGGGCTAAAGTAAAAGGGGGGGGGGGAGCGAAGACAGCTGTGCCACTTAACCCTTTCATGCCCAAATCTGTAATGGGGGGTGGGGGAAAACCCACTGCCATCATTCTGACTCCCGGTGAGCCTGCAGGACAGAGCCGGGCAGCCCTGTATGGTTGCCAAGAGTATAAGACTTCACAAAGCACCTTGCTGCATGGTTCTCTCTCAGAGCGCCTGGTGGGTTCGAACTGCTGACCTTTTGTTGAGCAGCCAAGTGGCAGTGTGTTTTCATTGTTCTTTTTCTCACCCACTCTTCCTCCTTTCCCATGTCTTTCCCCTCCCTACCTGCTCCCACCCTCACCTTCTGTTCTTCAAAGTCTTCTTGCCTTTCGTGTGAAGCCATTCATTTCCTGGGTTCTTTTATTTTCCTTGAGAATGATGATGTCATGAGATGTTGACTGTTGTGTGGCTTGACTGACTGTGCTGGGCGGGTTCTCCAGCTTTGTCTGTGCCAGGAGGTGGGTGACAGATGCGTCATCGTTTTTTTTGAAGGGGGCCTAAGAGTGCCTCCTGTGTGGGGACCACAGTTGGCTTGTTCCTCTCTCCACAGACGGGGTTTCCAATCGTTCCCATCATTTTCCAGTTGTAGAAAATGCTGTGAGACATGGGGTGTGCACACATCGATTCCTGTCCTTAGGGTTTCTACCAAGAGGTTGCAGCGCCAGAGGCTATTTGTATTGGCGTTTGGTTAAGAAAGTGCCATACTGTTCTCCGTTGTGGCTGGAAAAAAAAACAGTATTTTTTTCAGGTCATATAGATTTTGTTACAATTATGTGGGACAGATAAGTCCCGAGTGGAGTCAAGTGGTAGAATCAGTGTGGTACGGGCCATTTCTCCCAATTCACGTAGTTATCCATGCTCCACCAGGGGGAAATGTCCCAGGATGGGAGCTCCCCAAGGAAACTAAGAGGCTGACAATCTTGGTGGGCGATACATACTCCACTCCATGGGCCCCAGAAAGATTAAATGAAAGTCAAGAAGACAGGGCATCCAGAAGGTGACTCGCGGGTGCCTTGCACACCATGCGGTTGCTCTGCTGAGGGAACGATGCTGTTAGGTTCAGGATGTACATGAGACAGGACGACACTTCAGCAAAGCTCTCACATCAAGCCCCACCACGGAGCCCTTGTAAGCTCGTCTTTCCCTTCAAGTGAAAACAGCCCTGAGCAGAAGACCTCCAAGGACAGAGGTCCAGGTCTGCCTGCTGTTTCTGTCAAAAAAAAAATTTTTTAAGTCAATCCGGATGAAAAAACTCTCAAATCTTCAAGTCCACCTTGAGTCAGAATCGGCTCATGGCTCTGGCATTTGGATTTAGTGCAAGTTTGTGTCCCTATGTTCCTTATGGCTGTAAACCAGGACGGCTCAGAAGATGGCTGAGGTCCAGGGTGCAGGTGCCCAGACTTCTATCCTCAGGGGTCTAGAGCAGTGTTTTCCAAAGTGGGCGATACCTCTCCTGAAGGTGGGGGATAAGGGGCCGCTAGAACGATGGAGGGGGTGCAAAAGCAGATGCCTACACTTTACCCTGGATTGTTTGTGGGCTATGACCCAAACATGTTTAATTGCTAGGGGGTGCTGAGTAACTTTCTTTCTTCCCTTTTTTTTTTTCCTGGAAAGGGGAATAGTAAGCTAAATAAATCCATTTGGGAACCTAAGTCAGAAAGCCATAACGTCCATGTAGCCTTGCTTCCTTCCTATCTGAATGACGAAGCTGATGGTGAATATGGAAAGTACTACAGACTGCCAAAAGAACAACAGCAGCAGCAAAAATCTGTCTTGGAAGAAGTACGGCCAGAAGACTCCCTAGAGGCGAGGAGGATGATACTTGGTCTCACGTACTTTGGACACGTTGTCAGGAGAGACCAGTCCCTGGAGAAGGACATCATGCTTGGTAGAGGGGCAGCGAGGAAGAGGCAGGCCCTCAAGGAGATGGATGGACACAGCGGTTGCAACAATGGGCTCAAGCTTAAGAACTCTTGTGAGGATGGCACGGGGCTAGGCAGTGTCCGTTCTGTTGAGCACAGGGTTGTTATGAATTGAATCAAAGGCACCAAACAGCAGCAGCTTCCTGTCTAATGTCTGGGAGGTCCCGAAAACTTTCTAAGTCGCCAGGATGATAGGGATGGAAGGGGGCATGGAGAATATTTTCTAGCACAAACGGGTGTCCCAGTAGCAAGTGAACAGAATCCCAGACCACGTTTGCAGATCTCCCTAAGCTAGTGGTTCCTGAGCAGGGCACCGTCTGCGGAAATGTTTGGTTGTCACCCTAGGGGGGCTGCTGGTACGTCATGGGTTAGAGGTCAGGGATGCTGCTGAACATCCTGATTGGCAGGGAATTGTCTAGCCCCGCATGCCAACAGTGTCGTTGTTGAGAAACCTTGCTCACAAGGCTCAGAAAACTCATTGGATTCCGGAATGATTGAGCCAGCAGAAGTCAGTAGAATCAGAAAGCACTGCATCTACCAGTGATCACAAATTTGATGGCCTTGTTTATGTTTCTTGACCCTCCGGAGCTGTGTTTGCAAACATTTAAAATGGTAACCATTATGTCACACGGGTCTTCTGAGAATTCAGCTACAGTGCCGGGCAGAGCATATTTTAAACAATTGGGTTCAGCATTTGAATTAGAGTGCTGGTGAAGAAAACTGGAAGTCCCCTGGACGGCCAGAGGACAAGCAGATCTGCCTTCCAAGCAAGGACGGACGGCAAGACTTCCTCTGAAGTGCTTTGGACATGTTACTGTGAGAGGCCAGTCCCTGGAGAAGAGCATCATGCTTCGTAGAGAGGCGGAAAAAGACGAATGCCCTCGACGAGATGGATTGGCACAGCGGCTGCAGCAATGGTCTCAAGCTAAGAACTATTGAGAGGATAGCGCAGCACCGAGCAGCGTTACCTCACGTTGCCCTTGGGGTCACTATGGGGGGCGTCAGCTCAGCGAGAAACAGCAGCAACAATGAAATGCGATGGCTTCCCCTTCCCCTTTTTTGACTAAGGATCTCACTAAAGTCATCTTCTTGCCGTCTCCTCCTGGCTATCACCTATTGCCCCAAATCTGTCTCCTCTACAAGAAAAAGAAGTAGCAGGGGCGGGGCTTGAGGCGAAGCCCGAGGGGCGGGGCGAGTCCGCGGGGCGGGGCCGGGGCGGGGTCCGAGGAGCTAGCCCTGGAGAGGCGGAGCGAGGTGGAAATTGACATGGAGGGGCGGGGCAGAGCGTTGGGGTCGGGCCGATGCAGGGACCGGGTGAGGCTGGGCCAGGTGGGACGATGCCATTTAGGGCGCAGAGGGAGGGACGGGGCGAGAAGAAAGGGAAGGGGCTAGATCAAGCCTGAGGGGGAGGAAGATGTGGGGCGAGGAGGTGGGCGGGGCCTCGCCTAAGAAGGGTATCGCGAGAACTTGAAGACCGTGCCGCGCAAGGCGAACTACACCTCCCACAATGCAGCGCAGTCTCGCGAACATCTGTCGCGAGAAGAAGCCGCTGGGGCGTCTGCTTGGACAAACGGGAAGTGTGGGTGACGGTCCGAGACCTCACCGCCAAGCTGGGAACCGGAGAGATGGCCGAGACCGACCCCAAGAGCGTGCAGGATCTCACCTCGGCGGTAAGGCCGCGTCCCCGGGCGCCCTGAGGCGCCGTGTCTGCTGGCGCCGTCGGACCGCGGGGGGTAGGCCCTTCTCGCCTGCGACCCGCCTCCCGCACCCAAGACCCCGGCCCCCGCCGGCGCCCCACGCCCACCTCTCGGCGCGCGCACGCCAGCACCCACCTGCCCACCTCCGCGCCCTTAGACAAAACCCCACCATCTTGGAACCCGCCTGGAAGGGCCCCTGGGTCCCTGCCCACCTGCCAACGCCCGGGGCCCAGGCCTCGGCCCCCCAGACGCAGACCCCAGAAGGAGGCCAGGGATGAGAATGCCTTCTTTCCCAGGTCCACACGCTGTTGCAACAGATGCAGGATAAATTCCAGACCATGTCTGACCAGATCATCGGGAGAAATATCCTTTTGGCTTGGCCTCTGGCTGGACCTCGGATCCCGAATGCCGGGCTTGTAGGTAGATGCACGAGGGGCAGGAGCCCCGTGGTGCCGGGGGCTACACATTCTACGGGGTCAGCAGTTCGAAACCACCAGCCAGCCCGAGGGAGAACGACAAGGCTCTCTACTTCCTTAGAGTTTCGGTTCCGGCAGCCCACCGGGGAAGTTCTCGCATGCTGGGTAGGCTTGCTGCCCGGTAGGCTTTGTGTGAGCCAGGATCCACTGCATGGCGGTGCATAGGAGACGTGGTGGCGCAATGGGTTAGGCGCAGAGCTGCTAAGGGCAAGGTTGGGCGGTTCAAACCCATAGTTGAGGCAGTCTGCACCCTTAAACTCAAAAACTCATTGCCAATGTGTTGTTGCTGCCAACTCGCAGCAACCTATAGGAAGGGCTGAAAGAGTTTACCTCTGCCCCATGGGGTCAGAATTTGCGCGCTGGCAGTGAGTTGATCTTCCTGGAGGTAGAGGGTTTCCAGTGCTGCGATCTTTCTGGAAGCAGTCTGTCTTGTCTTTCTCCCCCGGGTCAGCTGGTGGTTCCAACCACCAGCCTTTCCCTCTAGCAGCTCCGGGACTTCACCTGCCGCAGGGCACCTTAAGGAACTTCTGTCTTCCCACCGCCCTGAGTGGTGTGACTGCTAAATGACCCACCCTGTCTGTAGTCTTAGGACTACAGGGTCTCACCCAGGTGAAAACTGTTGGGGGCCAGGCGGGTAGCAGTGCCAAGGATTTGGCCATGGGGTGGGGGTGGGGGGGAACGCGCTAGTCTTCCCAGTATCCAGAGAACCTAGAAAACCAATTAATGATCATATAAGGCCCAGCTGCAGGACCCTGGGAAACCCAAGTCATGACTGGTGGTGGTGAAGGCCGGGCCGCAGGACCCTGGAAAGGGGGTTGGAAGCGGGGCGTGGGGATAGGAGGTGCTTGTCCTCCTTAACGCAGTCACTTGATGACATGAGTAGCCGCATCGATGACCTTGAGAAGAACATCGCCGACCTCATGACCCAGGCGGGAGTGGAAGAGCTGGAAGGCGAAAACAAGATCCCCGCCACGCAGAAGAGCTGAAGGTGAGGAGGGAGCCAAGGGCAGGGCTGGCTTCCCAGCAAGCACCCCGTCAGTGTGCCGCCCCTGTGGACTCCCCATAAGCAGCCCTGGTGGCACAGTGGGTTGTGTTGGGGCCGCTAGCTGCAAGGTCAGAGGTTCAAGCCCCCCGGCTACTCCAAAGGGAAGGCACAAAGCTGGCTCTGAAATCCACGAGGGCAGTTCTAGTTTGTCCAGTGGAGCTGCCGTGAGTCAAAATTGACTCAATGGCAGTGAGTTTGGGGCTCTGTTTCTGTCTTTGCTTTTTGGTGGATTCCCTGTGTGGACCCCGATGATGGGGAGAATGGTCTCTCCCTTGACCTGGCAGTCCGACACCCCCTCCTCTAGCATCGCAGGATCAAAGCGTTGAAGGACGAAGGCAAACAGAGAGTTACAGGAGGCGGGGGCGGCACTCTGCACAGACTTCCCGCCCAACCTGCTATCTTTCTGCAAGGGTGGGGCACGAGGTGGCGGCGAGGTGGCGGCGTGTCTCCTCCCCGCGTGAATTGGGAATGGGTTGGCAGCTGCAGACCCTTTATCCCTGCCCTCCTAGAGCAGTGAACGGTGCTGAGGTCTTCCGTCTTCCCAACAGGCTGCTCCTCGTGTGTACCGAAGCTTGGAACGCCGTCTCGACGAGACTAGACCGATGGTTCTTGGCTCGTGGCTCCGCTCGGTAGACGGGTTTTATATTATAAAGTGTGTGTTCCTACCAGAAATCCTACCGTTAGTTTTCAGAGTGGTTTTCTTATTTTTCACTCCCCTCCCCCACTTCTTCGAGCGTGGTCACGTCACACCGAGTGGCCCTCCGGCAGCTGTCAATCAGCAGACCGTCCACCCCACGAGTCCTCCGAGATGCCACCCTGCCCATGTGTCCTCATGCGGTCGTTGTCTGTCCTTGTGGAACCCTCGTGCTGTCAGACACACAGTGCCCTGTGGTCTCCATGTTCTCTTCTTAGATACTAGCAAGCCCTCCACTCATAAGTAGACCTGGGGGCTGTGGGTGGGGTTGTCAGTCAGGTTGGGAGTGACCATGGGATTGGCACCACCCTGGCGGTGGGCACCACTTTTCCAAGTGGCCAAAACATCCAGGAGTTGCTCATTCCGAAATGCCTGGCACGCCCAAGCTCAGAGCAGAGGGCCGGCCCTACTGGGGCCGTCAGAGGCTGGGGCCTGGTGCAGAGGTTCCTGGGAAGTAACCTCTGCCACCGCTCCCCTGCGTGAGAACGTCTCAACCTGGAAAACAGTCACAGCATGCGTAGCTGGACAGAACGTGGAGCCCTTTGTCCGAGTTTTGCATGAGATTCTGATCCCCAAGTAGAGACCTATCATGTTCGTTTGGAATAGTTCGCCTACAGTAAGCAGGCAGGATTTGAAAGCGTGCTGACCCCATCATCTCTCGGAGCTGCTGGTTGGGGGGCCCTGGCATGAAAGGGGTGCCGGGCTGGGAAGGGGGCTCCTGTCCACACACCATGGGCGGAGCAGCAGCGTTAGTTCAGATGGTGGGCACTCTTGTCACACATAACGGCCACACCTGGCAGGCTTCGTCCTAGGGGCCAGTCTGGCTTCCCATGCCAGTCAGCAGAGTGGGCCTGTGTGACGCCAGACTGAGAGGCAAAGAAGCTGAGGGCGGAGTGTGGGAAGCCGCAGTGGACACTGGTTTGACTAGGTTCCCAGTCCGCAGGTCCAGGTTGCACATTTATGAGGACTGAGAAAGTGCATCCTGCTGGGACTGACCCTGTGGAGTAACTGCTGTCGGTGCCCATGGCTGGGGGTGGGCCAGCCTAGGAAAGAGCAGATGGAGAACGTGGGGCAGAGGAGGAAGTGTCCAAAGGCAGGCTCCCCACTCACCAGTCTGCCCTGAATAAACGTGTCTGAAATCCTGCTGTTCAACCTTCCTCTGTGTCCAGAGTGGTTTATTCATCTCCCACTCTGCGTGTCCCCAGGACACGCCGCCAACCCAGGAAGGAGGAGCTGCTGGTGGTCGGAAGCCACGTGGGCAGCCATGGGGGCTGGGGTTGGCTGAGCACTGACACGAAACACATTGGGATGTTAGCCGATCACTGATCGCCATTGTACCTTTTAGATCTTGAGATGTTAACTTGACAATGACTGACACCGTGCCTCTTCAACACGCCATTCCCAATGTCGGGGACTGGGTTGTTGCCCCCAAACATAAACCAAGTCGGCGAGGCCATGATTCCCTTTATTTCCCACTGGTCCTCCAGTTTGTGATCTGCTGTCCTCTCCATTTCTGGGATGTATTGTAAACCCTAGCCTGTGTGTTCTTGAGGCAGGACTGGGGTGGATGCATCTTCAGTCACACCCTTGCTTGATGAAAGGAGAGAGAAGGGGCCTTTCCACCATCAAGAAAGAAGTCCTGGGACCAGGGGTCTGTGCTGAGAACCTCATAGGCCCAGGGGAAGGTGGATGCTGAGAAGCAGGGACATCTCCAAGGGACAACGCTTCCACAGATAACAAGAGAAGACCTTTCCCCCGCAGGACCCACACAAAAAGCTTCCCCCTCAGAGATGGCATTCTGAAGTCAGATTCAGAGCCTCCTAAACTGTGAGAAAATAACTGTCCGTTCGTTGAAGCCACCCCCTTGTGGCTGTGCTCCGGCAGCTCCAGGTACCCAGTATACTTGACCCAGTTGACTATCCCTTACAGAATGATTGAGACCAGTCCATTTCAGCTCACTTGTGCCTGGGAAATGGGTTTTGCACATTCTGTTTAGTTTTTGACAACTTGAAATATTCCTAGACGCATGCTTAGTACACTCCACGTCCCCACTGAACTAGAACAGCTAAACTATGCCAGCGAGACACCCAACACACAACTTGGGGTTCAAGTCACAAAGGTCCAGGTGGTTCAGACTTGGGCCAGCTTCCGTTCGGAGACACCCATTCATCCTAAGTTGGTTCCGATGGAAGTTGAGACCCCCACTTCCTTTTAAGTTTTCATCAAAATTGCCTTTTTTCAAATGGTAACATCATAGTCCGCAGTGCTTTGAACACTAAGACACATGCACATTGGAAAGAACGCAGGACACTGGTGACAGCACGAACTATGCACAGCAGCATATTACTAATGAAAAAACAACCAAACACGGCCATCGAGTCAGGCCGACTCATAGCGTCCCTATAGGCCAGGGTCCAACCTCCCCGTGGGCTCCTGAGACTAACTCCACTGTCCTTCTCCAGGAGCGGCTGGTGCTTCGAGCTGCTGACCTTGCAGTTAGCAGCCCCATGCGTAACCAGGACGCCACTGAGGCTCCTTATTAAAAGAAGAAGCAGACGGAGGGTGGTGAGTGGTTCACTGTGACTGGAAGAGGCCAGAAGTTGAAGACTTACCTATATTCCTGTGACCCCCCCCTAAGCAGCAGGCAAAGCCTTTACCCTATGCACCCCTGTCCTGGAGTCAGTCCACCTCTCAGCCGCCCTGTTGGGCAGACTAGAATTCCCTGGAGTTCCAGGGACCACCAGCAGTCTACATGAGCCGACAGTCTCTTTTTCCTCAGGAGGAACAGGTGGTGGGTTCAAACCACTGACATGTTGGTCAGCAGAAAATGCTGAACCCTCTGCCACTAGGGCCCCTTAGCCTTCCGTAAAACACATCTCAGAAATAACAGGCATGATCCCGAAGGGTGGCTTCCCCTCCTTGTGTATATGAAATGAAAGGCGGCGGCCACCAGGTTAGGGGTAGGCAAGCAGATGGGGTAACCAGATGGCCTGCTGCCTGGTCCCGCCCATGCCCAAACACTCTTCCCAGGGACCAACCGGAGTCAGCCAGAGAAACCACTCCTCTCCCCACCCACGGTGCTGGAAGGTGAGCCTCCATGGTGGGAAGTTGTTGGGATACAAAAGAGACCCCAATCTCAAAAATGATCGAAGGAGACCGTTTATTAAGTCTTAGGGAGCAAAGACAGACACGTCACCGGGATGAGGGAGGCCATTGGCATGCGGTCAAAATGGCATCCGAGGACTCACGGTGGGGTGCTCGTTACATAAGGCGAGGGACAAAGGGGGCTGTCAGCAACCCAGGAGCAGGGGCTCACCAGTGCGTCACCGTTGCAGGTGGGGCGGCAGAAGCAGGGGCAGGACTGCTGTTGGGACACAGACGTACATCGTTAGAAGAGCTCACAAGATTGGTCCAGGGCCTTCTGGACCAAGGCAGGCAGGGCTCGGTGGATAGGGCATGACTCATTACTGCGACCCTCTGTGCAGTCCCCAGTCCTGTGACCTCTGTCAATGACACACCCACCCCTTCCCTGGAGTGGTAAAGGCTCCTCACTCATCACACACCCCGAGAAGCCAACAAACCCTACGCACACCTAGTGGCTGTCATGGTTACGCGTTGGACTGCAAGCTGCAGAGTCAGCGGTTCAAAACCACAAGCTGCCCCTTGGAAGAAAAAGGAAGGAGGCTTTGTACTCCTGTAAAGAGTCACCGCCTTGGAATCCCAGGGGGCCGTTCGACCCTGTGGTCCAGGCTTGTGAGTCGGAATGAACTCGGTGGCAGTGAGTTTGATTTGGTGACACCTAACCCCCAAACCCCACTGCCTTCGAGTCGATGCCAACGCATAGCGACCCTCAATCCCCAGAACCAAACTCACTGCCATGGAGTTGATGCCAACTCACAGTGACACTATAGGACAGGGCAGAACTGCCCCTGTGAGTGTCTGAGACTGTTTACGGAAATAGAAAGCCTGTCTTTCCCCAGAGGAGCACTTGGTAGTTTTGAACTGCTGACCTGGCAGTTAGCAACCCAAGGCATAACCATTATACCACCAGGGCTCCCGGCAACTGTCTATAGAAAAGCAGAAAGCCTCATCTGGCTCCCAAGCAGCCTGTAGGTTTGAACCGCCCACCTTCCAGCACAACCCACGGCACCAAAGACCCCCATACATAGGTCTGATGAGCCCCAAAGAGTGTGGGGGCGCGTTCGTGCAGGAAAACAGCCTGCCTTGGATGTGCTGCCGCCCCTCCCACGCCCTGAGCCCAGCAGCTCCTCCCTTGACCTGTAGCTAATTCTGCTGCCTTTTAACAGGTTTTCATCTTATTTTCTCATCCATCTTGCATCCACTCCTGCTCTGTTCCTGGTACACCATGTCCCCCAGCCAGGAAAAGAGGGGTTAATTTGCCTCTTGGCGTTGGAATCTGAACCCCCAACGCCTGGCACAGGTTACTATGGGAACAGAGGCCCCAAACAATCAACTTGGAAAGGCGCTGCTTTGGGAACAGGAAGCCTTCCAGGGCTGGCAGCCCCATTCCCCGCCCCCTTCCTCACTACTATTGTTCTCTGATTAAGCTGCCCTCCCAGCATTTGCCTGAGAGCTGAAATACACAGGGTTTCCGAAGGTGGTTCTCAGACCTTCACCGGAGGCCAGCTGGCCACAGTCAAGGGCCACTCATAGCCCGCAGCTGCTGAGAGTGCTTGTTCTAAACCACTGCTCGCGGGGGGGTGGGGGGGGCCTGGGATAGACGCTAGGCTGCTAGCAGCCGCTCTGCAGGGTGGGGGGAGGACGATGACAGGTGAGGCACAGCCTGGGAAACCCTTGGAGCATTCTTTCACCAGCTCTGTCCTGCAGGGTGGCAGAGGGTTTCTGTGCCCCTGATCCCAGTTTAAAGAGGAAAGAGTCTGGGGTCTGGAAGTTGAGGTGGGTAGAGAATGTTCTGGAAGGCCTGCCACCAGCTGTCCAACTGCAGGTGAGACCCCGTGGTGCTCTGTCTCTGCTCCGTCCCATCGCCCAGCCTTTGCTACCAGGCTCTTGGGGACTCACCCTCCCACTGACTAGCTTGAGGGATCTTG
Source organism: Tenrec ecaudatus (assembly GCF_050624435.1). Classification (NCBI taxonomy): domain Eukaryota; kingdom Metazoa; phylum Chordata; class Mammalia; order Afrosoricida; family Tenrecidae; genus Tenrec; species Tenrec ecaudatus. The sequence goes on from NC_134547.1 coordinate 72,613,647, forward strand.
GAATTCCATTCCCAAAGGTTTCTTTAGTGTTGGCAAGGAAGGGGCAGGACAGGACATTCACAGTTGTCACAACTTGATGCAGGGTGGGGAGGCAGGGGCTACTGGCCTCTGGTGAGTATTTGGGTGGGTGGGGAACAGGTGGGTCTGCTAATCATCCTTGCAAGCACCAGGCAGCCCCACAGCAGGGGAAGGACCACCCCACCCCAAGTCAGGAGGGCCTGTGGGTGAAGGGTCCCCCGTGACCCATTCATGACCCATCCCAGTAGCTCCAGGACCTCCAAGGAGAGCACATACAGGATCGGAAGGAAAAGCTGTGGGTAATCACACTCCTGACCCGGTGATAGCCCAGCATCTGCTGGAAGTGCTTTAGGGATGGATTTTGTTGCTTTGGGTTTTGGTTTCTGAGAGCCGGTAAAGGCTTCTAAGTAATCCAAACAGCCCACCCAAATAGTAACCGAAAGCCATCTACGTCCGTGACAGTCACAGCCAAGGAAACTTTAAAGATCAAGGTCCTACTGTGTGATGGAGGTCAGGGACAAGAGAGTGGGCAGTGGGAGGAATGAGTGTGTTTGATCAGTGGACAACTGAAGGTGTATCCGGACGCTTAGGCATGGCTTCTGTTGGGCTATAAGTTAGGAGGCCTGCTGGCCTGGTGGGCAGTTCAAGCCCACTCCACAGGAGGCTGTCTGCTCCCATAAAGATGGACAGGCTCAGAAACCCCAAGGGGCAGTGCTGGCCTGTCCAGTAGGGTCACTAGGAGTCAGAACAGACTCCATGGGAAGAGAGAGAGGTTACATATAAATGGCACCACTGTAGAAGAATCCAAAAGGATCGGCTGGCGCTGAAAAGTGCTGCCCATGCGAGTCCCCGGGGGAGTGTTTGAACGCCAATCATCTGTCTCAGCAGCCTTCTGCAGAAGCCAGAATCCCTGCAGATGGGCCCACTCCACAGCCAGTCTCGTGGTGGATCCGAAAGAGCAAAGCAAGCATGGGGCACCTCCTTTCCCAGTGCCGCTTGTTGTCAGCTCCCGTGGGCTCTCGGCCACTGCAAGCACAGCAGACAGCGCAGTGCCCGGCCCTGTGCCTAGGTCTGCAGAATCAGCGATGCCCACTGTTGGGGTCCCTGTGTTTGTTGAGGGGTTTCAGCCCAGGAGGACTCATTGTCCAGCACTGTGTCGGACAGGAGCCTGTGGAGATCCATGGGCTAAGCTTACAAGTAGATCACCAGGCCTTTCTTCTTAGCCTGTCCGAGTTAGGAATTTCTGCTGAAACTTGCCCACTACGGGGCACCCTGCTGCTATTTGAAAGACTGGTGGCACAGCCTCCAGCATCAAGCGCCCTGCAAGCCACCACTCAGACTCCCCACCATCGAGTCGATGCCGCCTCACGGTGCTCCATAGGACAGGGCAGAACCACCCCTGTGGGTTTCTGAGACTGTCACTCGCATCTTTCTCTCCTGGCGCTCTGGTGGTTTTAACCTGCTGACCCTGCAGGTAGCTGCCCAACACATAACCCACTGTGCCACCAGGGCTCTGCAGTATGACAAACCAACAGGTGGCAGTAGGACCTTAGGAGGAGCCCGGTGGTGTAGTGGTTACGCATTGGGTTGGGACCTGCATGGTCGACAGTTCGAAACCCCCAACAGCTCTAGGGGGGAAAGACTGGACTTTCTACTCCCATCAACAGTGATGGTCTCAGAAATCCACAGGGGGGCACTATGAGCCAGCACAGACGCAATGGCAGGGAGTAGGACTCTGTGGGGTTTGTAGCTGTTGTTAGGCGCTCGAGTGGATTCCCACTGTACAAGAGAATATCGCCCAGTCCTGCGCCATCCTCACAATTGTCGCTGAGTCTGAGCCCATTGTGGCCGCCACTGTGGTCATCCATCTTCTCCTCCACTGCCCCTCCACTTGACCAGACTTGAGGTCCTTCTCCAGGGACTGGTCCCTGTGGACAGCATGCCCTTGGGTGGTACAAATTGTTACCGCGCTGGGGGTGGGAGGGGAGGGGGGGAGCTAATCCAAAGGTTGGAAGTTCAAGTCCACCTCAAGGTACCTGCAAATAAAGGCCTGATTATCTGCTTCTGGACAACTCAGCCAGGGAAGGTCCAGTGGGGCGCAGTTCCACTGTGAGCCACACGGGGGTGTCAGGAGCCAGTGCCAACCCAAGGGCTGCATGGGGCAAGGGCAGGGGGTCCACAGAGGTCAACAAACCCCAGGGCCTCCCCGGCCCACTTTGAAGGCTAGGGAACCACCACCCAGGGAAGCAGGGTCGCAGGCAGGGTCTGTGCTGTCCCACTGCTGAGTCCCCCTCCGGTCATTTAAAAGGAATTGATTCTCAATTACCGGAACTTCCAAGGACTGGATCCCAAGAAACCAGGGGCCACCCCTCAACCTCAGGAGCTGGGCATGAAGAGGCCTCATGCAGGGCGACTCCAATCACTTCAAATCAATCTGCTGCTTATTATAATGCACTTCAATAAGAAAACCATTCCCACTATTAAGTCACTATCCAATCATGTAAAGGCTCTCTGAGTGCTTCTGGCTGTTCAGAAGGTTTTAAACGGAGCCCCGGTGGTGTATCGGGTTATGCGTTGGGCTGCTAGCTGGAAGACAGCAGGCCAAAACCACCAGATGCTCCACAGAAGAAAGAGGAGGTTCTCAGCTCCTGTAAAGGGAACCCTGGTGGCCTCATGGTTACAAGTCGGGCTGCCAGCTGAGAGGAGGCTTGCTACTCCTGTAAGGAGTTACAGTCTCGAAACCCACAGGGGCCAGTTCTACCCTGTCCTCTAGTAAAGAGCAGGCCCAGCGGGTAAGCCCCCGCTGCCATCCTGGAGGTGGACGCTGGAAGCCGCATGTTGCTCCAGGGTGGGAAGATGTGGCGGTCTGCTTTCAGAAAGCTTTAGAGCCTCACGAACCTCAGGGGAGCGCGCCACCGCGCGACAGGGTTTCTACAAGATGGACTTGACCCAATGGTTAAAAAAAAAAAAGTATGGTCAATATTTTACCATAAGGATTCATGGTCTAATAAGGTTGTTTATTAAAAGCGAGTTGTTCACACGTTCACATATCCTTATTTTCATAAAAGTGCATCACTGTAGTCTCAAACCAGACTCACTGCCAGCGGCCGATACCGACTCACAGCGTCCCTGCAGGACAGGGTCGAACTGCCCCTGTGGGTTTCTGAGACGGTCACTCTTTACGGGAATAGAAAGCCCGTCTTTCTCCAGCATCGCAGCTGGTGGGCTCAAACTGCTGAATTCACCTTTCAATTTGTCTTTAAATCTTATTCCCATAGCCGGAGCTGTGATTTTCAAGTTGGACTGCCAACCACGAGGTCAGAAGTTCAAAACCAGCTAGAAAGAGCAGGCTTTCTGCACCTGGGGCTTGCCAGCCATGGGAACCTGCAGGGGCAGTGCTGCCCTGTGCTTCAGGGTGGCCGAGAGTCAGCAGCGACTCGATGGCCCCTGTGGGTCTGGGGTCGGAGCTCCTGCAGCAGTAGGAGCTGGGAGCTGATACTGGTCTAGTGCAGAGGCCTATTTAAAGATCCCTTAGCTAGCGAAGGCAACGACATTTTATGTGTTAGGGGTGCGATACTTGTCAGGTGATGTGCAGAAAGAACCTTTGGGGTGCTCTAAGCATAACTTCGTGGACTTAATCGTGGTCAGTCCTCAGTTTGGGGAAGGAGATCACAGTTCTCATTTGTTTTCTGCGTCACTCATCCAAAATACTGAAAGCCTAACTTAAAAAAAAAAAAACCTGTAGAGGGACACACGTGGTCACCATCATAGATTTCTCAGGTGGGAAGACACGCTGAAGCCTGGTTTGTGGTCCGAGTTTCTATAAAGGACGGAAGAACTTTCAGGTTTACAGTCACTGAGCACCCACACGTGGCGGCCTGAAGCCAGGGAGACCTTGGCTCGGTCAAGCGAAAGCGGAGGAGCAGCTGGAAAAGAGGGAGGTCTCCAGGTTCTATCCTTTCAGGCCTGAGGCGGGGAGGCGTGGTCGACGGTACTGGTTGACCCCACTGGCTGAATTAAGCCCACCTGGCCTCGTTGGGCCCGCCCAGGTGTACCGCCTTCCTGGCTCAAGGATCTGAATTGGCACATGCCCTTTAGCCTGTCTCAGCTTCCAACTTCCTGAAAGGGAGGTGGGGGGGACTTAGCATGTAGAGGGACAATCCTGGTTCCTGTTTCTAGCTACCTAACAATAAGGCCTGAATCCAGGCCCTGAGTTCAAATGTTAGGTACCATGGAATCGGTTCCAATCCATAGCAATCCTCTGGACAACCAAAGGAAACACCGCCGGGCCTGCGCCGTCCTGACAGCTGTTCTCGTGTCTGAACCCACTGCTGCAGCCAGTGTCCGTCCATCTCATCCAAGTTCCTCTGTTTCACTGACCCTCCGTTTCACCAAGCGTGCTGTCCTTCTCCAGGTACGTGAGGCTACATGTCCCCATCCTCGCTTCTGAGGGGCACTCTGTACTGCTTCTAAGACGGGTCTGTCTGTTCTCTTGGCCGTCCCTGATACGTTCAATATTCTCCAGCACCCAAGTTCAAATGCATCGATTCTTCCGTGATCTTCCTTACTCATTGTCCAACTGTCCATGCACAGAAGGTGACTGGAAACACCATGGCTTGGGTCAGGCGCGCCTTAGTCCTCGGTGTAACAGCTCTTTAAAGCGGTCTTGCTCTTGCTCTTTAAAGTCGTCTGGTGCTGCAGATTGACCCAAGGAATTCAAACACCTGTGTTGAGAGTTCTTGTTTCCAGAACTAAAATGACCAGCAGGCTTGCAGCTGCAAGCAGAGGGCTGAACAATTGAGCCTTAACAATCTCACAGAGCAATACCCAGGGAGGCATTTGGGGGTGGGGTTAATTTCTCATCGGCACCCCAAGGGTCCTTGGGTGGATTGCTGTTGTTTGCCCCCTCCCTTTGGGGGGCTGTCTACAGATTGCCCCCTGGGGGGACTCATTATCTGCACCCAGCTCTCCTGTGGACCAATCCAGTCCACACACCCCCAAGCCCACCCTCCCCTGTTCCTCTCCCAGATAAGGCTGATGGTGGTCTCCTCCATTCCGAGTCATGGTGACCCCACAGTAGAGCTGTGCCATTCCCCACCTAGGAGTTCGCCAGCTGATTCTTCCAAGCTGCCTTTGGGTGGAACTGAACCGCTGACCCTCCAGTTAGCGGCTGAGCACTCTGGCCTCTTCACTGGCCCTAACCAGCCAAGACATTGCCTGGAGCCATGCAAACTAGGAGCCCAGGTGGTGCAGTGGTTCAAGGTGCCGTGCTGCTAACTGGAAGGTTGCTAGTTCAAACCCACCAACTGCTCTGATGATGGCGGACAGAGACTGCTTCTGTCAAGGCTCACAGCCTCAGACAGCCTGTGGGGCAGTTTGACTCCATCCTACAGGGTTGGGTTGGCAGTGAGTTGTTTTGGGGGAGGAGAGGAGGGGGGAGTGCAAAATAAAACAGGGGGTCCATGGCTCTAACAGTAAGAACTTCAAGATAGGGAGAGAAGATCCTTGAGCCAAGGGTGAAGCTGGTGACCAGCCTGGTGTTGGCCCTCAGGGTGGGGCTTAATGATCATGGGCTGCGCGTGCATTCTCTCTCTCTCTCTCTCTCTCTCTCTCTCTCTCTCTCTCTCTCTCTCTCTCTCTCTGTCTGTCTCTGTCTCTGTCTCTGTCTCTGTCTCTGTCTCTGTCTCTGCCTCTGCCTCTCTGTCTCTCCCCTCCATCCACAAATCGGAAGGCAAACGCAAATATTGGAAAGCAAAAATTTATAACAGCCCTTGTCCTGCCCCAAACCTCCGGCTGTGGCCAGCAGAGGGCAGCGCTGGACAACGAAGGTCTAGGCAGCCTGCACCAACCAACAAACTCCCTGCTATCCAGTCCATGCTGACTCACAGTGACCCTACAGGACAGGGCAGAACCACCCCTGTGGGTTTCCAATACTCTTAACTCTCACCCGAGGAGCAGCTGGTGATTTCGAACTGGGACCTTGACGTTAGCAGCAGCACACATGACCACTATGCCACCAGATAGAAGGGGAAAGCACCTGAGCTCCAGGCAGGAGAGAGGTAGACAGACAGACAGACGCACACCCACCCCTGCGTCCCACCAAGACCCATGCACGGAACCAGGACCTGAGACTAACCTACAGTGGTCAGCATAGTCAGCTGTCCCCTCATCCCATGAGTACAGGACTCCGGGAGAGCTACTTCTCAGACACACAGACCCCCTCCTAGCCCAGACCCTTTGCACACGTGGCCAGAGGTCTGTCCAAGATCGTCCTCTGCCAACTCTTCACATCCCTGCCAACCTGTCGGCAGGAGCCCTGGCAGCATGGTGGTTATGCGCTCTCTGCTAACTTGAGGTTGGTGCTTCAAGCACCAGCTTGCTCCCAGGGAGAAGAAGTGGCAGTTGGTTCCCCCAGAGCAGTTCTTCTCCATCCCAGAGCGTCTTGGCCGTCCAGCTCAGTGCCGGGGCCGAGACGGCCTCCATGGCAGATGGGTGGCAGCGTGAGCAAGCACCCGCCACAAACAGGACAAGACCCAGTCTCCCTTTAAGAGATATAGCTCCACCGAGCTGCCCCCCGCCCCAACCACCCACACTTTCTGAACCACAAGCAGAAAACATGAGGCTGCCCACAGAGGCAAGCCCTGGCCTCCACTCCGCCTCCGCTTCAAGGACAGGTATAAGTAAGACGGGTTGTAACAGACATGAGCTGGCACAGAAGCAGCAGAGACCTGGCCTCCCTCCCTGAGGCACAGGGGAGGCTGGAGGTCATCTGGCACCCCATGACCACCCACAAGGGGGCTTCAGGGGCACAGAGAAGCTAAGTGACCTGCTCCAACACCCACAGCTGGCTGGTGGCCAAGTGAGTCTCCAGTCCTGGGCAAGCCCTTGTTTCAGATGCCGCCTCGGTCTTCCCGCTCCCCTCCCCATGACAGGGAAGGGCCACCCTTATTCTGGGTCCCCCGGAAGTTGTCCTGTTGTTGCTTCCTGCCATCCAATTACCCCACCCCATGCACCAAGGGACCCGTTGCCACCCCCATGTTTGGTTACAGATCAGCTGCTTGGGCTGAACTGGTTTCACTGGCTGCTTCATGATGTCAATCACCAGCCCTTGATTCCTGGTGTGTGTCACCTGATGGGAGAGCAGGGTTAAGGGTCAGCTGCTTTCCCCACGGGGCCTGGCAGGTTCGGCCCAGGCATGGACACCTGAACAGAATGGTAATTCCTTGCAGATGGAGAAGGAGGAAGGGGTGGTGGGACCCCCACCGTGTTCTGTCAGCCCCTGCCTCGCCCCCTCCCTCTCCTTTCTCACCCTCCCCAGGTGTGGGAGCAGCTGCCGCCCTCAGTCACCCACCACCCCTCATCCCTCCCCTCCTGGAACTTCTTTTCTCACCGCGAAAGGACTCCTGCGAGGTAGGCCACAAATCGGTGATGAGGAGAACATCGTTTGTGAACCCCTGGCTCCAGGCCTAGGAGGCCAGAAGAACTTAGATGGTGCCCGACTATGGCTTCCAACAGCTCTGAAAGGGATCTCAGTAGTGGAGAAAAACATGGGATAAAATTCAAACTCATCCCCAAAAAACTGGTCGGATAGAGACCGGTGGCACCCCCGAGACAATGGCTCTTAGAGCCCCCTTAGAGCCTGGAACTGAACTCACCTCCATGAGTCAACTTTGAGCCAAGCCATAGACAGACCTCAGCAACAACCAGACAAGTCTAAGGGGCAGCATATGTCCTGGGAGGAAGCTTGGGCAGGAGGGGCAGGAAAGAACCAGAGGAAACAGGAAACACAGGGTACTGTGGGAAGGGTACTGTGACATTGCCGGATGGGATCCAGGTAGGAAACAAAGAGTGAATTGTTGAAGGGGGAGGAAACCCCAATTGCTCTGTAAACGTTCGACCAAATCGCACTTTGGAAAAGGCAACCAACCAATCAAAAGGCCCAGACGCAGTGCCCTTGAGTTGGATCTGACTCAGGGCAACCCCAGGTGTCAGAAGGCAGACCTGCCCCCATAGGGGCTTCTGGCTGTGGTAGCCAGACCTTTCTTTCTCAGCATGTCTGGATGCGTTGAGAGCGGCACCCTCTGGGTTGGTACTGGAGGGCATACTGGCTGTGGTGCCAGGGGCAGTGGAGACTCCCCACGGTGAAGTACCCTTCTCCAGGCCTCTGGCCTTGAGGAAATAGCCAACCAGTCCTCTCTCTCCCAAAGCCCTCATCACCAGAATAGGGACATTGCAGTTCCTGTTCTCACTGCACTTGCTGGTTGCCTGTAGGAAGGCTGGCTCAAGGTTAGCACCCCACCAGGGTTTGGCGACTCTCCCTGTGCCTGTCACTACAGACTAGCTCACCTGCCCCGCACCTGCCCTGTAGCCCCTCCTCCAGCTCTGGATGCCTGCATTAAAACAGGTGAGATTGGAGTCCCAGACCTGGGGCCTCTCACAGAACACCCCTCTCCAGAATGGCCCCGTTGGGGATCTGTCTCATGACTGCCATTGACTTGAGCTTCACAAAGCCTTGTCATTGAGCCTCTGCAAAGAAGATAAGCACAATCAAAGCAAGTATCGCTCTCCCAGACATGGCCCGCACGCCCCGATTGGGATGGTGCTGTCAGGTGATGTCAAGTTCGTTCTGACTCAGCGACCCAGTGTGCAACCAACGAACCCCTGCCCGGTCCTGTGCCATCCTCCCCAAGGCCGCCATGCCTGAGCCCATGAGGCAGCCACTGCACCCATCCATCTCCTTGAGTGCCTTCCTCTTTTCCGCTGGGACAAACCCACCCGATGAGGATATGGATGCTCCCGGGGGACATTCTCCCTGGCCTCCATCCAAGTGTCATGGAGGAGCACCTGCTCTGCCCAAGATAGACAGTCCTTTTCCACAACATCGGAGAACAAGCCGGGTCTTGAGCCTGTGCGTGCAGACGCCTACAGCCTCTCCGAGTCCTGTGAACAGCGATGGAGGAGACAGGCGTGCAGGAGACAGCCCTCTCATGCACACACCCCCCACCCCCTTGGAATCCAGCTCCTTTCTATGCGTGCGGTTTTCTTCTCTGTTGCAGAATGCTCCGAATGGCGACCGCTATTAAGAGCCAGCTCAAATCGTCATCTGTACTCTCAAGGAGGAAAAGAAAGGGCCTCTCTTCCAGGCTGGCCTTTGTTTCTCAGGCCTTCCTTTTTGGGTCCGGTGACTTGAATTGCTTAAAAGGCATCAAAATTTAAATTCCCATGCTGCAGGTCCTCACTTAAAAGGTTAAGAGATGAAATTCCTTTGGTCGCTTCATCTTTTAACTCCCCTTTCCCCTGAATGTATTGAATATCCCTCTTATTATAAAATAAAAGATGCTGTTTAAAAACAAACAAAAAAAATACTGCCGCCAAGTCAGTTCAGACTCAGTGACCCTATAGGACCTGGGAGAACTGCCCCTGTGGGTTTCGCAGCCTGTACCTCTTAAACGGAATAAGAAACTTCATCTTTCTCCAGAAGAGTGACCAGTGGTTTCAAACCACTGGCCTGGTGGCTAGCAGCCCAATGCGTAGCCTTCTACAGAATCAGGAGCACCCTCGGAGAATCCCTCCCAAAGGTTCCTTGTCAACAAAACCACGTGTTGACTCTTGGCCAATCACGGGAAGAAAATGAGAGGTCCCTCATGGGCGTAACTTACCAGGGGCTGGAGCTGGAGCTGGAGGTGGCCCACTTCCGTGGAGGCCCTGGATGTGCTTAGCGAGGAGGACAGAGGAGATGCGACTGAAGGCCGTGAATGAGTCATACCCACCGCGCAGAGCTGAGCGGATGCCCGAAGATGAATGTGAGGTGCCCACGGTGGCCTGGGCTAGATTGGATGGCAGACTGGCCAGCGGTAGACACTGCTACAGAGGGGCCTGGATAAATCGGGTATCTATGGAAGAGGTAGGATCCACGGAGTTTCCTGGTGCCTTGACAGCTTGGTGTGAACGATAAAGTCCTTCCTAGGATTCACATGAATATTACATGTCTGTTTTTCTACATTCAATTTCCTAGTAACCACACACCCCTACCCGCCGCCTAGAACACAGCAATCTGCTGCCAGCAAGAGCCTGCAGGGAGAGGTGTCAGCTCCCGCAATTAAAGCTTCATACGAGAGTCCACACGAGGAAGGACAGCATGCACTGGGGGCTCTCCAGCCCTGAGCGCTTGGAATCAATTCCACACAACTTGCGGGGACTCTGAAAGAGGAAACCAATCGCAAAACATGGCAGGCAATCAATTCCACGTGAAAACCAAATTGCAGTACTTAGGCTGACAACCTGATTAAAATTTTAAACTATAAAGTACAAAAGGCGGCCTGGAGGCGTCATGGGAAATGCGTCGAGCTGCCAACCTCCAGGTCAGTGGTTCAAACCCACCTCCGCGGGAGGACGCTGCGGCTGTCTGCTTCCGAAAAGATGTGAAACCTCAGACGCCCAAAGGAACAGTTCTACCCTGCCCCCTGGAGTCGCCGTGGGTTGTAATTCACTCGATGACAGCGACTTTGAGGCATAAAGCAGGGCGTGGGGAACGTCCATCCAGCCAAGGGCCAGATTATCATAAATAGCTCACTGCCATCAAGTCCATGCCCAGTCACAACGGCTCACGAGGCCAAGTAGAAGTGCCCCTGTGGATTTCCAGGACTGCGGCTGTCTGTGGGAGTAGAAAGCCCCGTCTTTCTCCTGCCACACAGCTGGTGGTTTCGAGCACTGAACCTTGAGGATCACAGCCCAGTTTGTAATGCTCCTCTAGCAAGGCCCACAAAACCGTGCGGACCGGCTCCTATCACCCACCTCACCGGAGGGAAGCCGTCCCAGCCATCATCATGCCAGGGGTGAGTTGAAATGTTGGACCAGCAGGGCCTACGCGTGATATTCCAAATGTGCGCATGGCACTTGGCAAATTCCCCACCCCTGCTGTAAAGTGAGGCAGCCTGGTGGTGTGCCATGGTAAAGCACTCTGCAGCTCACTGCAAGGTCAGCGGTTCAAACCCACCAGCTGCTCTGCAGGAGAGTGGGGTGGCCACTGCTTATGTCAGGATTAGAGTCCACTGCCAGCGAGTCCATTCTTACTCACAGGGACCCTACCGGCCTGCTGGTTTCTGCGACTGTGAATCTCAACAGGAGCAGGCTGCCTCTTCGTTCTCCCCCCGAGTGGGTTTGAACCGCTGACCTTGCCCAATACTTAACTACTATGCCACCAGGGTTCCTCTGTAAAGATTACAGCCTCGGAAATCCGCAGGGGCAGCTCTGCTCCGTCCCAGAGGGTGCCTAAGAGTCGGAATAGACCACTTCACGGCACTAGCTTGTTCAGGGTATAAAGCAAAGGATTTTCTTAAGCCTGCACCCAGTCAAAAGCCCCGTCTCATGACTGTTTCCTGCTGAGTCATTCTCTCCACAAACACATCTGAGATGATCCAACCGGCATTTATCCGCGCGTCTATTACCAGCCTGCCTTGATGAATACCGGGAATCGAGCATTATCACCTTTACTCCGCTCCCTAGGAAAGGTGGCGGGACAATTTGTGTCATTGCCCAGAAGGAGCTCCGTAATGAATAAGCCCCAGACAAATCAGGGCGCCGTGTTCGCATCACTCCGCTTCTGACGGGTGTCTAGTAAGTAGCTAGAAATTGCTCTGAGCTGTGTCTGAGATCCTTCCCAGTCACACATTTTCACATCGACGTTAAACTTCATTTGGAGGCAATGCGACTCTCAATTTATCCACATTCTTTTAAAGGCCCCTTTTCCAAAGCAGTTTTGCTCTCGAATGTAAGATGGGGTGGCTGGCCACCTGGGGGAGTAAAATTCATGAAAACCTCGTTGGAAACGAAGGTGACTCAGATTCCAATTAACCCGACAATCTAATCGACAATCTAATCGGCAGCGGTAGATCAGGGGTTTGGGTTTGGCTGCTTTTTGTTTCTTGTTTTTCTTTATGTTGTTGCTTTTTTGTTTGGTTAGTTGGCTGGGTTTTTGTGGTATTATTATTATTTGGCTCCTCCAATGTGTTTTAAATTTTCACGACTTGTGATACATAGTATTGGTAGAAGCACCTTGAATACTCACTGCCAGCAATTTGATTCCAAGTCTCAGCGGCCCTATGGCCACGTGGGTTTCCAAGTCTGTAACTCTTTACAGGAACAGAAAGCCTCATCTTACTCCCTCAGAGCAACTGGGAGTTTTGAACTGCTGACCTTTTGGTTAGCAGCCTAATGCATAACCCACTATGCCACCAGAGCTCCTAGGAAATGCCTGTCGTAGGTGGATCATAGTAGAATCAGTATGGCTTTTGTTGGAAGACATTATTAACAGTTCAAGAATGCTCACGCCTGGGGTCACAACAACTTTGTTTCTAGATATTAAACCAAGGAAAGACTGACCCACGTGCACAGAGAGGCAGGAGCAAGGGCGATCCTGGTAGCTTTGTTTATTGCAGGGGGACATGATGAACACCCTCAAATCCCTGGGAAACCAGCAGTCACAGATCAAATGATGCATCGCATTGGGTAAACCGGTTGCGCAAGACCTCTATAAAGCGTTGAGCACGGCTGTCACTTTGAAGACTAATGTGCTCCTGACCCAAGCCATGGTCTTCTCAATTGGCCAGGTGCACGCGCAAGTGGACACTGAATGAGGAAGACCGGAGAATTGCGGTGCTGGCGAAGAGTGTTGAGAGTGTCACGGACTACCAGAAAAAGCAGATCTGTCTTGGAAGAAGTACAGCCAGAATGTTCCTTAAAAGCGAGGGCAGTGAGATGCCATCTCACATACTGCCGGGCACGTGGTCAGGAGGGACAAGTCTCTGGAGAAGGGCATCATGCCCGAGGGCACGATAAAGCAGAGGGGCAGCGGAGCAAAGGAAGACCCTCCACGAGAAGGATGGGCACAGTGGCTGCCATGACGGGCTTAGGCCTCGGAAGAGTTGTGGGCAGGGGTTCCTTCTGCTGTGTGCAGGGCTGCCGTGAGGTAAGACGGGCTTGACAGCACCTGCCGACCACTGCAGTCGGTCCATCCCTCAAAAAGGCATCCTGGTTGGTGACGTTGAGGACCAGCGGCGGCGAGGGAAACCCTCCGTCAGATGGGTTGGCATGGCAGCCATGGCGGTGGACTGGAATCTGCCAAGCCACATGGAATCTGCCAACCCACAGAACAGGCCCAGACAGTGTTCTGTTCTGTGAGATGTGAGGTCGCCCGGCAACAACATTGTGTGTATACAATGAAACAACTAGAGCGTGCGTGTCCATGCAAGAAGGTAACAGCTTTCCAAGAAGAAGGAGCCAGAGCTGTTACTGTGGACAAGAAGAGGCTACCAGGCTGTTGGGTCATTATATAAAGAGATGGTTAAAAAATGGAATTAATTTGGCGTGGACATTAAAAAGGCCACCCACCCGCTCCCAGGCCTTCAAAACTGGTAAAGAGCCATCTATCTATTTGGCCCTCCCTGTCTAGAGGGACAATGAGCAAAGAAAACTGAAGGTGCATGGACTAATGGACCTCATGAACACCAGTCTCCACCCCCTGAGACAAGAAGAACGAGCTCTCTACTCCACAAGACCTGACTGCAGAGGCTCGGCCACCCATGTCCCTTGCAGCACTGTTCACAGTGGCCAAAAGGTCGCCACAAGCTAAATGCCCATCAGCAGATGAGTGGATTCACCAAACGTGGCCCGGGCATACAATGGACAGCAGGAGAAAGAAGTGTTCGAGACAAGCAAGCATGCCACAGTTTGGATGGAGTCCTGATGGGTCTCCAACCGCAAAGCCGGCCGTTCTGAGGAAGAAAGAATTACAGCTGCATAGCTAACAAACGTGCGAAACAATGCTCACGACCACTAGCCATCGGGGAGATACAAATGTAAACTACAATGAGATTCCACTTTATACCCACCACGCTAGTCTAAATTTAAAAAAAATTTAATGCTGGAGAGGATGTGGAGAGATTGGAACTCACATGCAGTGCTGGTGGGCTTGTAAATACATACAGCCACTGTGGAAATGAGATGGGGATGCTTAAAGCAACTGGGAATTGAAATCCCACATGCTCCAGCCACACCACTATTAGGCCTATACCCTCAAGAAATAAGAGCCACAAGATTGACAGCCCCAGAAACCCACAGGGCAGTTTGACTGGGTCGGACTGCATGGCAGTGAGGTGACTTCAATATGGAGAGACCTTGTGTCCATCGCCAAAAAGGACAAATGTATGACTTCACTTATATACAGATACGCAAACACCCATGAATGCAGGGCACATTTTATCAGTGGCTGGGGACAGGAGCCCTGGTATCAGGCTGCTAACAGCAAGGAAGAAGGAGGAGGTTTCCTGCTCTACTCCCTTCTCTGAATTGAAGTCAATTTGGTGGCGTTGAATTTTGTTTTGTTCTGACCTGGCCTGTTCTGTTTTGCCTTAAAGAGGCCGTGGCTCATGGAGTATTGAGTTTCAGTTTATGGTAGTGGAAAATTTTGTTGATTTAAGGTTGCTCGGTTAATTCATGCCCTTGCTGTCCATGAGGTGCACACCTGTAAAACGTGGAACTGTGAAGAGTGTGTGGTAGAGATTCTGAAAGAGAGAGTGAGCTGCTGTTTATGGAGGCAAACTCTCGCGAGATTTGACTCCTTGGTTTGGAGTTTGAGGGGCATGGTTTGAGGGGCATGGTTTGAGGGGCATGGTTTTGTTTGAGGGGCATGGTTTGAGGGACATGGTTTCATAGGACATCCCAGTGAATTGATCTACTACCACGTTGGGAGTTTCCATTCCACCTCCTAGGTCATGGTGTAGCGTCTGGGGTCTTACAGTTCTTGCAGGCAGCCAACCACGGCACAACAATTGGTTTCTGTTCACCTGGAGCAGAAGAGGGACCAGGAGAATCAGGAGGAAGAGAACGAAATGGAATGTGTGGCTCATTGCCTCCATGAGACCTGAAACCCTAGATGGTGCCCAGCTGCTGTTCCTGAACATTTTGATGAAAGAGCTCTTAGAAGAATCGTGATCAAAGGGTCTGGGAGGGAATGCAGAATAAATCACAAATTCTCATGGAAGCGCTGAATGAACTATTGCCCTAAAACCATTTTTAAGCCTTAAACCAAAAATACTCCCTGAAGTCTTCTTAAAAACCAAACAATAGTTTAGCTTAACCAATAAAGAATGATATGTCTTGAAGATTATGAATAACAGTAAAAGCCCAAAATCCATTTGCAGGCTCCCCACGTGGATTACGCCTCCCCTGAATCCCCTCTGACCCTTGACCCAGGATGTGAAGAACCTTGCTGTCCAACAGAGTGCACTGGAAAGGGGACTTAAGAGAAGCAGTCAGGTTACAGCTTAGCACCTTATCATTTCTTCTCCTTTTCATCCATTTAAAATTTGTTCTAGTTTTTATTATTCTCTGCTTTCTTTTGATTGCGGCTTCCATCTACTTTATTTTGATGTTGTTGGGTTTTTTTGGGAGGGTTGTATATTTTTCTTCATGTATTTTATATAAAAGGTAGGTAAATCTATAGAGACAATGACTGGATTACTAGTTTCCTAAGGTTATGGCAGGGAAGGTTGGGTCGCAATGGGGAGCTAATAAAAACGAACGCAAGAATGAAAACAAATATTCTAAAATTGATTATGATTGTACAACTCTTTTTTAATAATTTTATTGGGGGCTCTTATATCTCATCACAATCCACACACTCCCCCACTGTGTCGAGTACATTTGCGCACATGCCGCCATCATATTTTCAAAGCATTCTCTTCCCCCTTGAGCCCCTGATATCAGCTCCCATTTATTCCTCCTCCCTCCCCTGCCCACCCTCCCTCATGAACCCTTGATAAGTTATAGATTTTTTTTGCCCCTCACGCACTTTTCCGTTATTAGTCACCCTGGGAGAGGGTTGTAGGTTGATCCTTGTGATCAATACCCACTTTCTCCTGCACCCTCCTGGTATCTCTACTCTTCTTGTTGGCCCTGAGGGGTTTATCTATCCCAGGTTCCCCGTGTTGTGGGTTCTTATCTGTAGCAGTGTGCATGCTTTGTTCTAATCCGACTTGTAAAGTAGAATTGAGGTCATGATAGTGGGGTGAAGGAAGCACCAAAGAGCTAGAGGAAAGTTGTGTGTTTCATTGGTGTTATACTGCACCCTGACTGGCTCATCTCTTCCCTGTGACCCCTCTGTGAGGGGATATCCAGTTGTCTACATGGGCATTGGGTCTCCACTCCAATCGCCCCCTCCCCCCCCATTCACATCTGGTATGGTTTTATTCTGGGTCTTAGATGCCTGGTACCTGATCCCATTGATAACTCATGATCACACAGGCTGGTGTGCTTCATCCATGTGGGTTTTGTTGCTTCTCATCTAGATGGCCGCTTGTTTATTTTCAAGCCTTTAAGAGCCCAGACACTTTATCTTTTGATAGCCAGGCACCATCAGCTTTCTTCACCACTTTTGCTTGTATACTCATTTTGTCTTCAGCTATCATGTTGGGAAGGTGAGTATCACAGAATGCTGGATTGTTAGAACAAAGTGTTCTTATGTTAAGGGAGTACTTGAGTTGAGGTCCAATGTCCAATGTCCATCTGCAACCTTAAATATTAACATATAGATATGAGTACATAGTTCTATTCCCCTCTCATTTTATATATTTATATATGATTGAGCCCCACTAGGCATCCTATGACCTTCCTTCCATTGATTTTAGTTCACTTGTTTTCTGTTGTTCCAGGGTTGGTCCTCCCCCTCCCCCCATTTCCTTTCTCCTACCTCCCCTTCTCCCGTGTACTCCCCAGGAACCATTGACCCGTCCTTTTCATCTCTGAATGATGTATCCCACCTATCTTATCTAGATAGACATGCAGATACATTAATAAGGATTGTGATATGTTGAAACCAATGAATTGTACGATTTGTGAATTGCATGTCCATCAAACTGTGAACATTTGGTTTTTTTTAACCTGACTATAAACTCCATAATCAACTTGACAACACTCTGTAAAATGGTCAGAGGGGCTCACTGGGGACATAATCCACGTGGGGACTCTGGACCTCCACCATCAGCCATCGCCTTCTGCAAACCAGGTTTTCACGGTTTAAACACTGATACCATTCCCTCCTTCAGATTTGGGCTTTATTGTTTATAATCCTGGGATTCACACAGGCTGGTGTGCTTCTTCCATGTGGGCTTAGCTGATGCCTCTCTTAGAGGACAGATTGTTTTAAGACAAGCCTTTCAGACCCCAGAAGCTAAAGTCAATTATAGGAGATATAAACTGTAACCCCTATCACCCACCTCCCTTTCGACCCACTTTCCTGTTGTTTCCGTATTCAGTATTATCTGTCTTCTCTTGATTGAGGTTTCGTGTTTTAGCTAATCGTTGTCGTTGGGGTTTTTGTTTGCTTGCTTGGCTTTGTTTGACTCTGCATGGCTGTGTTTTGTCTCGTATGATTCTCTGTATGTGACATCCAGAGTGGGTGTATCTACAGAGACAGTCATTGGATAGCGGCGTGGCGGCGGGGGAGTCGGGGGAAATGGGGAGCGAACAACAACGAGCTTGAGAAGAAAGCAAGCGTTCTGGGGTTGACTGGTGACGACTGCACAGACCTCCTTAGGTAGATGGAACAATTAACTTCTATGACCTGTTGATATGTGAAGTATATGCCAGTAGCCCTATTTTTTAAAATCATTTTATTGGGAGCTCTTACAGATATTATAACAATCCATAATTCAGTTGGATCAAGCAGAATTGTACAATTGCTGCCACCATCAGTTTCAAAACATTTTCTTAAGCCTTGAGCTCTTGGATATCAGCTCCCCCTTCTCCCCTCCCCACCGTACCCTCCCACCCTTCTCCCACCGTACCCCACTATACATAAAGGATATATATATTGTTGTCTCTTACACTATCCAATGTATCCATTCACCTGCAATTCTATTACTCATTCCCTGGGAGGGGTTATAGATCATCATTATTATAGTTCCCACACCCCCTCCCCACCTCTCTTCTCTCTACCCTAAGGGAATCATTAGTCCCATTACTATTTCTGAAGGGTTTGTCTATCTTGGATTTTATGCATTGAACGATCTCTATGCAAATGAACATACACTGATCTAACAAGATTACTTTTTTAAAAACTTTAAAATGTTTTAAAAGACTATCTTTGGGCATGGTGCTCTTTTAGGCTGTATCTGCATGAGACCAAAGCATCAGCACCAGGGAAGGTGAGCCCAGAGCCTCAGAGGGCAGTGAGTTTGTGGAAAGGAGGCTGAGAAGGAGGGTTCACCTGGAAGCGTGCGGTCGGTGCCCGCTCCGTTCTTGGAGAAACTGCTGAATGGGTGTGTGCGTTGGGCCACAGCTCTCTCTGCGACAACCGAAATGAACTGTTGTCAAAGACCCCTGAGTGTTCTTCCTAAGGGGGTGGGCGTACGCCGACCTTAGTGTTCCCGTGAGATTCCTCTCTGCTGCTAGCTTGGCGGCTTCCTGTAGCTGGCCTAGATGACTCTAGAACACAAGACCACCTCTCTGCAAGGGCCCTGGGGCCCCTCTCTTTTCTTCCCACCTTCCCTCGCCCTGGATCTTCTCACCGATCCTTTGAAGGTAAGACCTTGAACACCCTGGCCATGGGGAGGCCTCGGCCTCAGAGAATGCCCTGGTCGAGCTCTTGGTTGCTGGCAGAGAGGTCGGTAGTTCAAATCTTCCCAACAGCTCCTCGGAGGAAAAGCCCTGGTGACCATGAAAATAAGCCATCTCACCACAAAGGGGTGAGTCCCACCCACAGTGACCCTTCATGTAGGACACGCATTCCCGAGGCTGGGATCTTTGCAGAAACGGACGGCCATGTCTTCTTGTCTGCGGAGCGGATGGTGGACTCAAACCACCAGCCTTTGGGTTAGCAGCGGGGAGATTGAACGGCGGTGCCTCTAGGGTTCCCCCTATAAAGATTACAGACTCACTGCCATCCAGTCAACCCCAACTCATAGCGACCCCACAGGACCCGGTAGAACTGTCCCCTGTGAGTGTCGGAGAGAAGACAGCATAGGAAGCCGCAAGGGGAGGCTCTGCTCTGGCCCTCAGGGTTGCTGTGAGTTAGAATCCTCTGGATGACACAGGACAACAAGGTGAGCAGTGCCAGGTGCCTCACCTGCTCCCCACCCAACATCACCGAAGGTGCAACCACCTGTGTGATAAAGGAGGCGTTGCCAACCCATGGGAAAGGCGGAAGCCTGCCCCCATCCCCCTAGATTGTGTCTTCCTCACTCACTGGGCCTCTGCCTCTCCGAGACCTTGAGTTACATCAGTTATGTCACCTCTTTGGCTCGTGTTTCTTGGTGTAAAAAGGAGGCCCGGCGATGACCGAGTCGGATTGCTGCCACGATTTGGACATCTGAATAAAGGGGACACTGAGAAGTGCTTGAGAGGTGGCCTCCTGTGTGGCAAGAACGGTACAGAAATGAACTGTGTCGTTCCATGCTGAGGCCCAAAGCACAACAGAAGGCAACACCGCCCGGGGCCCGCCCCGGCCCCCAACCCTTGTCATGTCCGAGGCCATGGCCGCAGACACTGTGTCCATCCATCTCTTTTGCTGTCCCTCCGCTGTACCAAGCAGGATGTCCGAAGCACAGCAGACCAAGTCTTGCCAGCCTTCTGTGGGCACGTCTTCCAGGACCGATCTGTTTGTTCTTTCGGCCGTCCACGGTGCTCCCGGTCTTCTCCACGGCACCGTAATCCACAGCATCCACCCTGCTTTCACATGCGTGTGAGGGGACTGAACATACCCTGGCGTGGGTCACACGCAGCGTTGTCTTCCAAGTAGTCCAGAGCCTGTGAGATGAGCTCGCCTTAGAAATGGCCATTGGCAGCCTTTGGACACTGCAGCCAGTTCACTCGGTGACTTACGGTCTGCTGCTGACCACAGAAAGTTATCCCTGGGCTGGAAGCTACACGTGGCTGGGAGCTCGTGGCTGCCCACTGAAAGGGGATCATGTCTGAGAGAAAAAAACATCAGCCACTGAAAGCCCTGTGGAACCCGCATGCCACACGGGGTCGCCACGAGTCAGAAGCCATTCCTAAGCTCCGTGAGAGGGCGTGGGGCCCCCTCCATCTTGTTCACTGTGGAAAACTGAAACATGTCACCCAGTGTGTCCCCTTCCATGGGTGCACACATCTGTGCGACGTGTTGTGTCACCCTCCCAGGCTCTGGGCTGGCCCCTCGGCTTGCCACAGCCAGTAGGGCACTGCAGAAGGGGAGCAGAAGCTAGGCCTCACCGGTTCTGGAAGTTTCCACTTGCCCCTTCTCTCTGACTGCTGTCATTGGAGGAAGCTAGCCTAGCCTTGTGGAGCCCACGTGGAGGAGGACTGAGCTCCCCCTCCCCGCAACAGTCATGTACTTAGGTGAGGGAGGCTGCCACAGTGGCCTGTCCAGGCCAGCTGAGTCACGAGCAGCCTCAGGACGCTGGCATAAACCCACCTGCCCGCCCACAAGTCATGGTGAGGTTCCCAAGCAAGCTTCCGTCATCAGGGTGGGGGTGGCTTGTTACCCAGCAAAAGCACATGGATGCGTGAGCCACAAAGCGATGGGGGCGGGCTTACGTGGAGCTGCCTGTGGAGTGGATGAGTCTGCGAGAGAGTGGGAGATGGGTGGAGGGAGGGTATTGGACAAGAAGAGATGGGGAGGGACTTAAAGGATCTGGTTGCCAGCCTGCTCACCCATGCGGGCTTCTCACTGTGTTCAGAAGGGGAGCCGAGATCAGACATAATCAGGCCATCACATTAGAATGCGATGACAGCTCTGGAACACACAGGGCTCCGATCCAGTTCCCCGGCTGCTGTGGAACAGGTGTGCCCGGGCAGGTGCTTGCTAGGAAATGCACCCTGCAGGTTGGTCTCTTCCTTATTGATGGGGCTGTTACACCCCCTGCCCCCCCCCTCAAGGAGACACACACACCCCCGTGGGGACACTGACAGCCTTAACCCGGGGATTCACCCTTTTCTCGTGTAGAACAGAAATCTCAATTTTCCACCTGCATTAAAAGCTCTTTCTTCTACCTCCCGAGGCAAAGGTAGAAGAAAAGACTTTTTTTTTCCTACTTTTAATCTTCAAAGCACCAAATTCTGTTCCTGTCATCGGTTTTCCATACTCAGGCCTGCGTGGGGAGAAGAGACGGGTTAATTAGTTCCAATGGCGTCACTGGAATGACCTCACTTGCATCCACTCCACAAATTGGCAGTATTTTCAATGCAGCCCAGTTGTCCACTGTTGGGGGGGGGGTGTCTCTAGGGTGTGGGCATTTAGGGATCAAGCACCACAAAGGCCAGCTTTCCCTGTGAAGAAGCAGGTTCCTGGGCGGGGTGAGGGGAGGAGGCGTAGCAAAGAAAGGAGTCGTGTTTTCTCCTGCTTCCCGCCCAGGGAGTCAGTCAGATGCCTTTTAAAGTCCATGACGTCCACCTCTGTGACTCATCCATCCTTCAATCTTTTTAACCTTTAAATGGACTATGATTTTCTTTCTCGTGTGTGTGTTTATTCAAAGGTCAGCAATTGCCTTAGTATAACTTGAGTCTTTTGTCTGAGCCAAGCATGTAATCAAACACTTTCACACCAAAAAATACATGTGTAATACTCTCCATTTTCAGCCCAATATTTGGTGTATATCTGTTTATTTCATTCAAGAAAGAAACACTCCCATCAAGTTGATTTTGACTCATCGAGACCCTACACAGGCTCTCCAAGGCTGTCCATCTGTCGGGAGCACACAGCCTCGTCTTTGTCCCTTAGAGAGGCTGCTAGGTTTGAACCACCCACCTCACCATTTGCAGCCCAACGTCTCCCCTAGAGAGCCTGATAATAATGATTATTTCTGGGCAGTGAGATTTTTAGATCATCTGTTTTCATTATTCTTTGCACCTTTATCCATTGTTCAATTATTTCACAAAGCAAACCTGTGTGGCACTTTATGTATAATGCCATGATTTTATTTATTTATTATCATTTCATTGGGGACTCGGTAATTCATCTTGGCTACATTGCCCTTGATCAAGCCCCACCAGGCTTCTTATACCCTCCTTGCCATCTGTTTTAGATCACTTGTTGTTCCCTGTCCCTGGGTTGGTTGACACCGCCCATCCACCGCCCATCCTTTCCATCTGCCTCCCTCTCTCCCATGTCCCCCAACCATTGATCCATTGTTTTCACCTCCCAATTGTTTATCCCACCTATCTTATCTAGATATATCTGCAGAGACAATAATAAGCACAAAAACAAGACGGTAAAACCAAACAAATCCATGACAAAAAAAGAAAATCCTATAAATAGTTCCTGGTCTGTTTGTTGACCTTTAGGAGTATTTTCTGGTCAAGTCTGATGGGGTGCCACACTGTGACCCCAAAGTCTATTTTTGGTATTCCCCAGGCACTTCATTGCTTTGCTCCCCTTGTTGCTCTGTTGTACACCCTTAGTGTTTCTCCCCGGGGTGGTGGGGTCAGATCGGGCACAATTCCCATATTGTGTCTCTAGTGTTGTCCCCCTTAGCACTATGGGTCAGTGAGGGACCTCATGTCTCAAGGTGGGGCCAGCCCTATGACCTCTCTGTGCATTGGCTTCTCTGAGCAGGGATATATATATCATCCTCAAGGCTTGGTGAATGGCACAATTATATATATATAAAACGAAAATACTTTCATGTTTTCCTTCCAGTTTGACCTCTACCAGACTTCCAGCTTCACAAACATGCAGCGTGGAACCCCCAGACGGTGGCCCCTGGACACCCGGGCATCAGCTTTCGGCAAACAATAGGCAGACCTGAAACTGAATGAGGACCTCGGTGGAGCGCCGCACTGAGTGCCAGGCTGCTAGCCCCAGTGCCCCCTCGGGAGAGGGGTAAGCGGTCTGATTCTGGAAAGATGAGCAGCAGCAGCCCAAAGCCACACTCCCCGCCCTCCAGCCCAGGCTAGCTCTCAGCGACCTGTGGGGCAGGGCAGAGCTGCCCTGTGTGGCTCCGAGACTGTGGCTGTGAGGTTTCTCAGGTGGGTCATACCTCGGTTCTTGGCTTCGCACAGTGAAAGAATTCACGGCGAAGCCTGTTTTGTCATTCAAGTGGGTTTGTATGAAGGACCAGACATGTTTCAGGTTTTACAGCCTCAAAGGGCTCACAACCACGTGGAGAAGAACACCCACGTGTGCAGAAATGGTGGCGGGGGTGGGGTGGGGGGCTGCTGGGAGGCCAGAAGCCCAAGAACCCTAAAGACAAAGAGCACGTGGGCCCAGACCCCACCCTCCAACCTGCCCCTGACCAGGAGCAGGGTAAGAGAGAGAGGCCTTCCCCCAGCCAGGATATGTCCAGCCTTGGGCTAGGCTAGCATGGTTGATGGTATGGGTTGACCCCATTGGCTGGGTTGAGCCCACCTGTGTGATGTCATGAGCCTGGGCCTAATTTGGATAGCCCAGCTGTCCCTCTGACCTGGTTTGGGGGCTTGAGTGTGAGCATGCTCAGTTTGGGGTCTTCATAGTTTGCCTAATGGTTGCCTGATTTGTTTCCAACTTCCCCTTTGCAGGCATAGGAGGGACAACCCCCTGTCCCTAAACCTAACTACCTAACAGTGCCTCATGGGGGCAGAAAGCTCTGTCGTTCTCCCTCAGAGCAGCAGGTGGTTTCGAACTGCTGACCTTTCAGTTAGCGGCCCCACGGGTAACCACTGCACAGCCACAACCTGCGGGGAAGCCTTCCTCTGCCCTAGAGACGCGACAGTCACGGGGTTGATGACGAAGCCAATGGTAACAGTTTACCATTCAGGAGGGAGGGCGGTCCCCTCGGACAGCCCAGCACAGGAGACAGGCTGCAATGACAGGAAGGGGCAGGCAAGATGGGCGGATGGGAAGGGTCTCAGGGAGGAGGTGGGCTGGGTGCTGTCCCTTGGCAGCGGCATTAGCAATGTGGTGGATCCAAATGTGGCCTGGGAAACGTCCCAGCTCTGCCCACTGCCCCTTAAGCTAGGATCCAAAGGAAGGAAACCTCAGATTTTGATCTTAACTTGTTGGGAGAGTACCAGGACACCCAGACATGGTAGGCGTGTGGCCGCGGCATATGGAGTTACCCCAAGGGAGAAGCGTCTGCTTTTGCCAGAAGGCTGTCCTGCAAGGAGGCTGAGATAACCAGTTTCCCAAGAAGGGCCTGCAGCAGCCCCCGCCCCATAAAAACAACAGCCCATAAACCAATGGCTGCCAAGGCAGCTCCCCCTCAGCGCGCCCCCCACCCTTATCCCCTGCCCATCTGCCCCTGAGCAGAGCTGCCATCAATCAGTAGCACATTCCATGCCTGTGGCCTGTGGAGGAAAGAGAGCCAGGCCTTTCTTCTGAGACCCTTTGAGTAGACTAGAACCGCCAGCCTTTCGATTAGCCCCGGGACGACGCCCACCCACACTGCACTGACGCCCATCCACCCTGCACTCTCTGGTTAGTCCGTGCTTGGATTTCCTCCAGTCACACAAACACTGCCTGCTGGACAGGCCCTGGGATCTCACATGCCCAGGACTGTGTCCCAGGTGCCCTCTCCGGAAATACGGAGGGTGTCCCCTGATTGTCCCAGGCCTCTGCCTGAGGGTGGACCTTCAACTTCAGACAGAACTGCTGCCCAGATGGTGAAGGGTACCGCCCACAGCCCGCAGCCAGACCCTACTGAAAACCCCACTCCAACAACCCCCTGCCCCACCCGAACCCCCACCAGTCACCCCGTGAGACTTTTCACATCTGTGATGCTTCCAGGGGTCCATGCTGAAATCAGGAGTCTAACTTGCTGGGATGTGAACAACCCGAGCCAGCAGGCAGAGAACCAACTCCTAGTGCTCCGACTGACCCCCACCCCCTCCATCCTCCACCCTCTATGGGCATGTACTGGAGTGAGACCGGCTCACTGGGGGTTCATGGCTGGCAACCTTTCCCCAAGAAACCTCTGGGTGGGCTCAAGCCTCCAGCCTTTCGTCTGTGTGCCCAGCCAGGGGCTCTTAGGAGACCGGATATTTCTTGACTATGTAGCAACATTGTATCAATGTCTAGATGTATCCTTTCCCAGCCCCACTGTGTCAGCTGATCCAAGCAGGTAAGGCGGAGGCTGCAAAGAGATGACTGTGAGAGGGCCCTGGGTCTTCCCTGATGTTCTCTGTCAGAGTTAAACCACCAGGCCTTGCTGCCTAGCCCGCCTGGGTTTGAAAGACCCGTTCAGCACCCTGACTGCACACAGGCCTACACAGACAGGCAGATGGCAGCAGCCAGGAATCAAAGGGCAGCCTCTCCCATGAGAGAGGAGCATCCTGTGTCTGGACCCCTGCTCTCTCACCCGACAGAGAGTGAGGGACTGCAGAACCACATAAGGTCGGAGGTAAATCTGACTGGCATGGCTAGGACTGCTTTGAGGAGGAAAGTCCGCAGGGATGTCTACCTTTCAGGGAGGAAAGGTGAGCAGGCTGGGAGTGCCCTGGGTGCCCAGTGCGGGGGATGGGCTCGCAGGGTGCCATAGTAGGGTGGGGACTCTCAGGGTTCCCAGAGTAGGATGGGGACTCTCAGTGTGTCCAGAGCAGGATGGGGACTCTCAGGGTGCCCAGAACAGAGTGGGGCCTCCCAGGGTGCCCAGAGCAGGGTGGGGACTCTCAGGGTGCCGAGAGCAGGGTAGGGGCTCCCAGGGTGCCCAGAGCAGGGGTTGGCTCCTGGGCAAACATTGCTAGCATGTTTGAATTCCCAGTGCCCATCACTGCGTTAAGGAAAAACTCTTCTTCGCCATGATTTTTCTCATCTTTATGAAAAGGGTGGGGGCAACCACTTGTATTTAAAATTTTCTGCTTCAGTTATTTCTGCTTTCACCGTTTTCCCTTCTTCTTTCTTAGTGATGAATCGCCTGAGAACGAAACCCGCTTGGTCCTGGTGACTCTCCTTAATGAGCTGTGTCGGGCTGGTGGGTAACATCTTCTCAAAGGGCTCTGCATCTGTCCTTACACATGCTATTGATCTGTGCTGCTTTTCGGAAATGGGATTGTTCATGGGTCTAGAACTTTCCATTAGAAGAAAGAGACCGTGGTCACTGAACTAAGTTTCCAGGATGAACTATTACAGAGAGGTCGGCTTAATGTGCTCTCTCTGTCTCTGTGTCTCTTGTGTCTCACCCTCTCCGTCTCTGTCTTTCTCTCTTCTCTCTCTCTTTTCTGTCTGTCTTTGTGTGTATGTTTCCATCTGTCTCTCCCTTATCTATCTCTGTCTCTCTTTATGTTTCTCTCTTTGACTCTTTGTCACACACACACCACCACCACCACCACCACCACCTGGACCTTATAAATGGATGAATGGTGAAGGAAATCCAGGGAAGGAAGCGTGCACCTTTCCTCCTACCATGCTCGCCCCCATGAAGCCCCTACAATGACTCCCATGCCCAAGAACAAAACCAGCTTGTCTGCATGTTGTGTCTGTATGCCAGCTGCAGTGCCCCCAACCTCCTTTCTCTCCCCAATTATCTGTAATACTGGTCTACACCTGGCCTCCAGGGTCTGTCCCCCAACCTGCTATCCCCACCAGCGCTGGTGCACACCCCACCATACCGCCTGCTTGCCAGGGAGGCAATGTGGACAGGTGGACACAGCAACTCACCCTAACCACCCCACTCCCCTACTTTCTGCACACCCAACTGGTTTCCTTCTGCGACCCCCTAACGGCTGATTGGGCCAGTGGGTTAAGCAGTGGGCTGCTAACAGAAAAGTGAGCAGTTCAAAGCCCACAGTGGCTCCAAGAGCGAGTGACGAGGTTGTCTGCTCCATCCTCCAGGGTCACTGACTACCGGACCTGCCGGCAGTGTCTGTGGTTTGGTGTGCGTGGCAGCTCAGCAGATGGGTCCCCAAAGACCATCCCACCCTTTCCACGGAGGCTGCTGGGGTCTTTTCCTATTTTCACATAGGGAGGCATTTCCCACCGCCATCGCCAGCCACTGAAGAAATAAATGCCAGGAGGCTAGTCATGTGCGTGCCAGTCACCTTTGATGAAGCGGGCTGGAAAAACATCTAGTTCAGGAAGGGCTGGAGCTTGATGCCAAACGCTCTTGTTAAACTCACACATCTCTGGCGCTGAGCCCGCAATCTCGGGAGCGCCGAAGGCCCCTGCTCTGGGCGCCGTCTCCTGTTCCGTCTGCTCAGACCCTGCTTAAGGTGGAGGGCTTGGCGTGTCTCCCCCCCACCACCACCACCCTTGCCCCTGTCTTCTTTTTGATAATCGGGGGAAAAGTTGATTACCAAAATTATAATTAAGAGCTGGGGAAATATGCTGCAATTTGGGTGCTCCATTTAGCACAGGCTCCAGGTTAATTACCTGCTTTTACTAATGAATATATTTATGCGGCTCTCCTCGCTCGGCTGGTTGTGCAGCAAACAAGCCGCTGAAGAGATGGCTCCGCAGTTTCGGGAACCAGTAGCAGGGTCCCAGCCAGGGCCGCTCCTGAGACCCCCTGGGGATTTTACTGAGTCCTCTGATAGAGACTCTGGGAGGGTTGACTCCGCTACCCACCACGACAGAATCTTTTCCCAATCTTGAGACGTTGGGAAGAGCCCAAAGGGAATGGAGAGACTGTTTCAACGACATCTGTTCAAAGTGTGTTGAAAGCAGCATTCGGGTCACCTCTCTCCCATGCCCTGCCTTAGCAGGCTATCTCAACTGGCTCCTTTTTCATAACAATAAGTGTTGGTCCCTAAAATGAGAAAGTCCCCCCTTGCCTATCAGGCTGCTAGCCACATGGTCAGCAGTTCAAGCCCACCAGCTGCTCCTCAGGAGAAAGAGGAGGCTTTCTACACTCATGAAGAATCAGTCTGGGAGGCCCACAGGGGCAGTTCTATGCTTGAGGGTCTCTGGGAGGCGGCATGGACCCAACGGCTGGGGGTTGGAGGGCTTTATTGGCCAGAAGGAAGCCCTTTAAACCACATAAATGTCGGTGGCGCGCACAGTGAAGGACCCCCCCGCAGGGCCCTTGGTGAAGAGGCCACATCTGACCCTTTAAGAAAACTCCCTCACAGCCACCAAATAGGTTCTGACTCGTCCCAACCCTGCAGAAGAGCCCCAGTCCCATCAGGGTTATAAGTTGGGTTGCTAACCGCAAGGTCAGCAGTTCAAACCCGCAGCAGCTCTCCGGGAGAAAGAGGAGGCTTTCTGCCCCTCTTCAGATTGACAGCCTCGGAGACCCACAGGGGCAGTTCCACTCTGTCCCGTAGGGTCACTACCTACATTTACAGTCCTGCCAGCAGGGTGAGATCAGGCTCTTTTTCCTGTGACCTCACCAATTTCACTCTGTTTCCCACAAGGAAATGGAGACGCCCTGGTGGCACAATGGGCTTCCCATCGAGCTGTGATGGACAAGGTCAGCAGTTCGAATCCACCAGCCGCTCCTCAGGAGACAGATGAGGCTGCCTCCTCTCCCACGAGTTCCAGTCTCGAAAACCCACAGGGCCAGGGCTGTGCTGTTGTTTAAAGTCTCTATGAGTCACAATGCTCAATGGCAGTGACTTTGAGGGTTCTGTTAACCATAATGTAATGCTTTAAACCATACACATGTATTGTCTTGAGCTCTGGAGGCCACAGAAGCAAACTCCCTGCTACCAAGTCGATGCTGACTCATAGCAACCCTGTAGGACAGGGTAGAACTACCCTGTGGGTTTCTGAGACTCCCTCTTTATGGGAACAGAAACCCCTGTCTTTCTCCCCAGAAGTGGCTGGTGGTTTCAAACTGCTGACCTTGAGGTTAGCAGCCCGACATATAACCATTTTGCCACCGTAAACCTAAAATCAAGGTAATGGGAGGCAACCCTTGGCAGTTCGAGCCCCAGGAGAAGACCCTGTCTTGTCTCTGTCAGGTGCTGGAAGCCTCCAGAGTTCAGTGGGTAGATGCCTCTGCCTAGCTTATTCCTCTGTGTGTCTGAGGACCCCATGCAGGTGGGATAAGGCCCCTGTGCGCTCCAGTATGATCGGTTAACTGAAAACTCCTTCAGAGTGCCTGCTTCCAAATGACACACACACACACCACCACCCCCACCACACACAGGGAGCTGAGCAGCAGGATTGACTGCGGCCTGCATGCAAGGAGGAAGCAGTCCCATCCACTGTACTCACCAACGGGGGTAAGGGATGCCATTCTTGGGGAGAAAAAAGTAAACACCGTCATCGAGGAGATGCCGACTCACAGCGACCCTATGGCACAGGGTAGAACTGCCCCTGTGGGCTCCAAGACCGTAGCTCTTACAGAAAGAGAAATCCCCCATCATCCTCCCTCAGAGTGACCGGGGGTTTCAAACTGCTGACCTGGTGGCCACCAGGGCTCCATCCTCCGCACACCACAGGTGAAACGTGAGCTGCGTGTGACTTGAGGTGTCTGTCATTGTTCATCAGAAAAGAGCAATCCCTGGGCGTTCAAGATTCTTCTTTGTGAAGGATCACCCGTGGGCTTTGCCTGTTTGTAAAAATTGAGTCAATGTTCTCTTTTATTGGTGTGTGTGTGTGTTTAGCATCTTCAATTATTTAAATCATTTTTAATCATTTTATTGGGGGCTTTTACAGCTTTTATCACAATCCATACATCCCTCCATTGTGTCAAGCACATTTGTACATAGGTTGCCATCATCATTTTCAAAACATTTTCTTTCTCCTTGAGCCCTTGGTATCAGCTCATATTCCCACCCGCCTTCCTTACCCTCCCTCATGAACCCTTGATAATTTATAAATTTTTTTTCATGTCTTACGCTGACCACTGTCTCCCTTCACCCACTTTTCTATTGTCCATCCCCCTGGAGGGGGTTATATATAGGTCATTGTGATCAGTTCATCCTTTCTTCCCCCAACTTCCCCTTACCCTCCTGGTATCACTACTCTCATTATTGGTCCTGAGGGGTTTATCTGTCCTGGATTCCATGTATTTCAAGCTCTTATTTGTAACAGTGTACATGCTCTGGTGTAGCCCAGTTTATAAGGTAGAATTGGGGTCATGATAGTGGTGGGGAAGAAGCATTAAAGAAATAGAGGAAAGTTAATGTGTCATCGGTGTTATACGGCACCCTGACTGGCTCAGCTCTTCCTTGTGACCCTTCTGTAAGGGGATGTCCAATTGCGTACAGATGGGCTTTGGGTTTTCACTCCATGTTCCCCATCATTCACAATGATATGATTTTTTGTTCTGGGTCTTTGATGCCTGATACCTGATCCTAGCGACAACTCATGATCACACAGGCTGCTGTGCTTCTTCCATGTGGGCTTTGTTGCTTCTCAGCTAGATGGCTGCTTGTTTATCTTCAAGCCTTTAAGACCCCAGATGTTATATCTTTTGATAGCCGGGCACCATCAGCTTTCTTCACTACATTTGCTTATGCACCCATTTTGTCTTCAGTGATTGTGTCGAGAAAGTGAGCATCATGGAATGCCAGGTTATTAGAACAAAGTGTTCTTGCACTGAGGGAGTACTTAAGTAGAGACCCAATGTCCTTCTGCTACCTTAATACTAAACCTATAAATATATGTACATAGATCTATTTCCCTATCATTATATATTAATATATTTACATATTACATGCCTGTATTTAGACCTCTACAAATGTCCTTTACCTCCTACTTCTTTCCTCTATTTCCTTTTACTTTCCTCTTGTCCCATTATCATATTCATCCTTCATTCGAATTTCAGTAATTCCTTTGTGAGGCTGGCCAATCCCAACTACATGAACACCCCACCCCCAGAAGGATACACTTCAGAGGACAGGACTGAAGCTACAGCTCAGGGAGAGGGGCACATTTAATCAGAGCACATAGGAGCAAACTAAGAGGGAAAGAAAAAGAGTGGAACACATCCTGGCTCACCAGACACCAAGGATGATATTCCTGCTCAGAGCAGCCAATGCACAGAGAGGGCCATAGGGCCAGCCCCACGCTGAGACACAAGGTCCCTCACTGACCCATAGTGCAACGGGGGCCAACACTGAAGACATGGTGTGGGAACTGTGCCCAATCTGACCTCACCACACTGAGGTGAAATGCTCAGGGTGTGCAGCAGAGCAGCAAGGGGAGCAAAGCAATGAAGGCCCCAGGGAATACCAAAAGCAGACTTGGAGCCAGGGTGCGGAGCCCCATCAGATTTGATCTGAAAACACTCCTAAAGGTCAACAAACCTATTTATAGCAACTATTTATAGGCTTTTCTTGTCTTTTTTTGGTTGTTGTTGCTGTTTTGTTTTGCTCTGTCTTGTGTTTGTGCTTATTATTGTCTCTGCATGCCTATCTAGATAAGATAGGCGGAATAAACAATCCAGAAGAGAAAACAATAGGACTGATGGTTCTGGGGTGGGGTGGGGGACATGGGGGAGGGGGAGGTGGGGGAAAGAAAGGGGGTAGGCAACCAACCCAGGGACAAGGGAACAACAAGTGTATTAAAATCAATGGTGAGGAGGGCATAGGATGCCTGGTGGGGCTTGATCAAGGGCAATGTTGCTGAGAGGAACTACTGAAACCTGAATGAAGGCCGAACATGATAGTGGGACAAGAAGAAAGAGAAGGAAATAGAGGAGAGAACTCTTTCATTGTTTTGTCGGCCATTTCTATGGCCTAAGGGTAAGCGCTTTCTAGGAAACAGATTCTCAGATGACAGTTATGAGCATGGCGTGGAGCCCAGCAGCGTTGGGTCTGTTGGCATAAGGTTGTTATGGGTTAGAGGCGTCTCCAGGGCACCTCACAACAACCACGTGATCTAAACCGTGGCCTCTGGTTTCAGTGTCTGCCCTCTGGGCAAGATGCTCAGGGGTTTTATGGTGTGTGTTTGGTTTGGTTTTCTGTGTCAGCGACAGGGGCTGGATATGAGCGCCCTTGCTGTGAGGTCTGGGTGCGGAACCTTCTATTCAGCCAAGGGCCATTTGGACACTTAGGGCATCATTCAAGGGTCACACAAGATGATCCACTTAACACAGTGCGACGGATCACGAGGCAACCCAGGACTTCTACACGCTGTCTTCAGATGCCACCTGCTTGGACATATTTTAGTTACTTCGTCTATTTAGGTGTTTACATCAGTAGTGAATGTATCAGACTCGATTGTCTTCATGTTCTTTCTGTTTAGTTAGCATTTTAGTGAATCTTGGTTAAATCAAATAGTATTTGTTTGGATTGTTTTGCGAGGAGTTGTGCAGTTAGGATGATCAAACCTCAGTGAGATGTGAAACATCCCTAAATCGCTCAAGTGGTCTCCCGTTACACAGAAAGACATGAAGAAATGCTTAGCCCTAATTCTCCTAATTTTTCAAAGTAATGTAGATTATGTTGATTATTTTTACCAGAAGTTTATAATTTCATGAAGATTATAGTTCATAAAAGTAATAATGTTCTGCATTTCTGCATACATTGCAAAATATTATTTCATAATATGAGACATTTTATATTCAAAAGCTGAAAGTTACAAATAAATATGATAAAAAGTGATGAGATGTAAACCCATTTATGGTTTAATGCAAAAAAAAACCAAAAAACCTAACAGCCGAAAAAATACACAGTCATTTGGTAAGTTGATAATATATATATATATATATATATATATATATATCCAGCCTTTAGTGTGTTAAGAATTAGCCAGCTGCGTTTTGACCAAATGTAACCGGATAATTTTCCTTTGGTTTTAGGCAGTGGTTCTCAACCTTCCTCATGCCGCAACCCTTTAATACAGTTCCTCATGTGTGGTGACACCCCAAACCATAGAATTATTTTCATTGCTACTTCATCACTGTCATTTTGCTACTGTTATGAAGCGAGTGATCCCTAAAGGGGTCGCCACCCACGGGTTGAGAACCGTTGGTTTAAGGAGAAGCACGAGCTTTCTATGATGTGAATTCTGTGATCACCGTCGTAAGGGTGGCACACCAAGGAAGGAGTGCATTGGGTGCATCTTGGACATGCCAGAAAGCACAGGCGTCACCTTGAGGGCCGCGGTCAGCCGGCCCCCACGCCGCAGCATGTTGTGTCGCCACATGCAGGTGTGAAGAGGACGAAGAATAAGGAATATCCAAGAAGAATGGGTGCCTTTGACTGATGGTGCCGGTGAAGAAGATGGGGAATTCCAGGACCTACCAGACCAAAAGTCTGTGCTGGAAGAAGTACAACCAGAACCATCCCTAGGAGTGAGGATGCCCAGATGTCCTGTTATCAGAAGAGACCAAAGCCAAAACCAAGCTCAGTGCTATCAGGTCAATTCCAGCTCATAGCCACCCCCTAGGGCAGGCTCGAACTGCCCCTGTGGGTTTCTGAGACTGTAACTCTTTACAGGAGCAGACAACCTCATGATTCTCCCACTCAGGAGAGACCAGTCCCTGTAAAAGGTTGTCAAGTACAAGGTCAGCAATAAAGAAGACCCTCCACGTGGCATAGTGACACAGGAGCTGCCAGGATAGGCTCAAACACCCCACCATCAGGAGAATGGCACAAGATGGGGCAGGGTCTCCTCCTGTAGGGTCACTGCGCCAAAACTGATTCAGAGGCACCTAACAACCACTCAGGGATGGCTAGAGCCCCTGAGACTTTGCTCCTCTGTCACCCTTCAGGTCTGGAATTAAACTCAGCCCCTTGGCTCAATTTTCAGCCCAACAAACAGGTCTGTAAGGGGAACAACAACATCAGGGAGGTGCACATGCCACAGAATAACCAACTGTTCAAGATCCAAAGGGCAGCCTGTACCCAAGGACAGTTTAGAAAGGCTGAGGGAGAAGGAGGAATGGAAACAGGAAGCACAGGGAAGAAGTCGAATGTTGCACAGGAAGTGGGATGGTGCACAGGAAGTGGATAGTGTACAGGAAGTGGAGTGGTGCACAGGAAGTGGGGTGGTGCACAGGAAGCATGGTGGTGCATGGAGAGGGTTGCAATGGTTGCAATCAATAATGTGAAGCAAAACGAGTATGACTTGTTGAATGGAAAACTGATCTGATTCACAATAAATGAAAGTTATCGTTTTTAAAAGGGAGAGCAAAGAGCACGTGCTGCTACGAACCCCATTATGCACCCACCCCACAGAGACCTCCAAAAATGAATCCGCTTCAAAATGCTGACACACACACCTCACACTATTAAGAGGCGTGCCCGTGTCACTTTAAAGGGCCAGCAGTCTTCTCTCCTGGTGGCTACAGAATTAAACCACAGGAGAGTATGTCTCCTTTAAGCAGTCCACTTCGCAGAGCAAATGTTTAGTGAACGTTCAATCTTTGCGAATACTCCTCCTGCCCAGTGATGTGGAACTAGGGTTATTTACTAAGGATTAGAAGGAGTGAGTCACAGAAGTACAGTCGTGGGTTGTCACGAAGCCTCCGGTCCCCAGGGACACGAGGCAGGTGTGTGGGCATGAGCCCATGTTCCCATTGAACTTGTTCCTGAGTAGAAGACAGGCTGACCTGAGCAGCCCCTCAGATGATGCTCTGTTTAATTAAGAGAATGGTATTGAACTCGATGCTCCATTCCATTTTTAAAACCAGAAATACCCAGATTCTGCCCAGGCTCCCAAGCAGAGAAGCCAGGTAACCCTCTTTCAGCATCCCTTTGCCTCCCTTTCCATTTTGTTCTGGCCCCGTTGCGCAGGGATAGGAAATCAATGATGAGCCAAATACTGGTCAGGCTGGAAATGACGATGCGGTAGCATGACCGTGCAGCTCAAGCTTTGTAATTCCCTGAAACACACGCCCCAAGATGGACGGGGCTTTGCTAAGAGCTCATCGGGACCTCCAGCTTTGTCCCTGTGGGATGTGTTAGCCATTCATGAAGTCTGGGTGAGAAGAAGGAGGTCTCAGGCCACACCCAGCCTTAGACTTCGAAGGAAGGGGCCTCCGGGTGCCGTTGCCTGTGGTATTCTCAGCGGCCTCCTGTGCAGCAGGTGAACGTTGAACATTGAATGGGGAAGACCGAAGGAGAATCGATGCATTCAAACTGTGGCGTTGCAGAGTATCGAGGTGCCATGGGCTGCCAAATGGACAAGCCGACCTGCCTTAGACGAAGGGCAGCCAGAATGCCACTTACAGGCAAGGATGGCGAGCCTTATTCTCATGTACTTTGGACATGGTGTCAGGAGAAACCAGTCCCTGGAAAAGGGCATCCTGCTTGGTAAAGTCGAGGGGAAGCGAAAGAGAGGAAGGCGCTCAAGGAGATGGCTGGACACAGTGGCTGCAAAGGTGGGCCCAGGCATAGGGACAGTTGTGAGGATGGGGCAGGGCCGGGCAGTTTCTATTGCGCATAATGTCATTATGGGTTCATCCTGGCTCGATGGTACCAGGCAACCACAACAACAATGGACGGTGGGTTGCCCGGGTAGACTAGAAAAACAAATTCATAGACAGTCGTATGTGTATAAGAAAGAACTTTATATAGAGGATCAATTGAATATTGAGAAAACATCCCAGCCCAGATCAAGTCCATAGTCTGATATTAGCCCATATGTCTGATACCAATCTGTAAATTCCTCTTCAGACTCACACAACACATGCAACGGCGCTGAACGCAGGAGGATCACAGGCCAAGGGCTTGATAGTCTTGTGGATCCAGTGACAGTGCAAGCATCTCAGCACTGGTGTGGATCTCCACGTGGCTTCTTCAGGTACAGGTCGCGCTGCCATCAGCACAGAGCCATGTGTCTTGTCAGTAGAGTCTCTCAGAGTGAGCCTGTGTCCCACCTCCAGCGAGCTATTGATCTCCTTGTCGCCTCCAAATGAGGTCATCAAGCTGTGATCTGATTGACAAGCTAACCTCCACCCCTTCACTCTCAAGCCTCAAAGTGACAACAGATGATGTAACTACCACAGATGGGATTGCACACACACACACACACACACACACACACCTGTCACTGTAAACGTTGCCCTGCTAAGAAACAGAGGGCCTCCTCCGTGGTCACATGACT
The DNA here is from genome assembly GCF_050624435.1 of Tenrec ecaudatus. Lineage (NCBI taxonomy): Eukaryota > Metazoa > Chordata > Mammalia > Afrosoricida > Tenrecidae > Tenrec > Tenrec ecaudatus. The sequence goes on from NC_134547.1 coordinate 72,649,555, forward strand.
TTACCAAGCAAGGTAAAGTAAGGTGACAGTGGAAAAGAGGAAGGCCCTCAGCAAGAAGGACGGAGGACACAGTGTGTGCATCGATGGGCTCAAACAACAATTGTGAAGCTGGTGCAGGACCGACTGGGCAGTGTCTCCTCCTGTTGTTCAGCTTGTCACTATAGCAACAGCATGGTCCTGTCAATGAGGCCACAGCCAGGGAGTGGGGGGTGGGGTGGATCCTATACCTAATAGCTCTGGCTTGTAAGAAAGAGCAGGTTAGACAGAGACACGCTGGAGGAGACAGACACTGATGCCAGGAGGACCGAGGGGCCACCAGAAACCTCTCTCTCCTAAGAGGCCGGCAGCAGGAACGAACCCACAGGTTTGGCCTTCTGTGAGCAAATGCATTCCCACTGCCTTGACACGCCCTCCAGTGGAGTGTCTGTCACCGCGGCCCTAGGAAACGGAGATGCTGCAGGCAGACCTCGGAGGTATTGAGGGCTTGTCTCCGGAAACCCCCAAGACAGGCCAAGTATCCCAAATAAGTGAGTCACTGGCTACTCTGTGATTCTTTCCCAGTGCCTCCCGGGTGACACTGACAGGCTGCCGCCCTCTCTTCAGTGCACTACCTACAGGGCAAACGTTTGGATCTCGTGGGGTGACCAGTCAGGGACACAGAGACAGGGAGAGAGCATCTGCCGTTGGAGAGACAGCGCCAGTAGACGTGCTCCCGTTGTAAAGAACACGCTCTCTGGGACGCGCCATCCATAGAAAACCAACACCAATCTCGCTGCTGTGGACGTGATGCCGACTCACAGCGACCTTACAGGACAGCGCAGAACTGCCTCCGTGGGCTTCCAAGGCTGACCAGCTTAGCGGGAGCAGACAGCCTCACCTTTTCCCCGAGGAGCGGCAGGTGGGTTTAAACTGCTGGCCTGTGTTGCAGTTCAGTGTGCCGGGGCTCCTTCACTGAAAAGTGAAGCCCCATACCACGAGGGCTTCCTGGATCAAGTGCTCTCTCCACCCCGCCCCAATACCCCCACTGGGGACTAGCTCGGGTTCTGCTCTCAGCTGGGTCCCCAACAACCAGCCCACACAGACAAACACACAAACCCAATGGAGGCATGCAGGGGGGGCGGTGCTCCAGTGCTGCCCCTCCACCTCCCCCCATGCTGCACATCCCAGAGTGTCGCTGGCTCTGGCTCCCTGTTCACTCGGGAAAGGCCCTGGCCTCCTTGTAGCATGTATTTCTAAGTCTTCTGGGGACAGCCGGAGGACCCGCGGTGGCCACAAGGTCAGCAGTTCAAAACTGCCACAGCTCCACTGGAGGAAAAAGGAGGCTTTCTACTGCTGTAAGATTTTACAGCCTCAGAAACCCACGGGGGACGTTCTCCCCTGTCCTGTCGGGCCTCTAGGCTCAGAGACAGTACGGTGGCAGTGAGTTCGGTGTTTGAGTTTGGGGGAGCGTGTGGTCTTGCAGCCTCCTTCACAACCCTCTGTCACGGAAGAGATCGTTGTCAGGAGGCCCTGGTGGCATGGGAGTTATGCATGGGTCAGCAGTTCAAAGCCCCAGACTCTCCTCTGGAGAAAGACGGGACTTGCTTCTCCTTAGAGTGACCGCCTGGGGGAAGCCCTACCCTGTCCTGTAGGGCTGCCTTGAGTCGACATTGACTCCACGGCAGTGGGTTCCTGAGTCTTCTCCTCTAATCTTGCTTTAGTCACGCAGAAAACAAACAAACAAAAGCAAAACCCTAGAGCAGTGGTTCTCAACCTTCCTACTGCCACGGCCCTTTGATACAGTTCATGTTGTGCTGGCCCCCCAACTATAAAATTATTTTTGTTGCTACTTCATAACTGTAATTTTCCTGCTGTTATGCATCGAGCGGCCCCTGTGAAAGGGTCTTTCGATCCCCCAAAGGGGTCGTGACCCACAGGTTGAGAACGGTGCCCTAGATCAACAGGGATTGTAACCGCAGGCATCACTCGCTGCCATCAAGTCCATGCTGGCTCACAGCAACCCTACAGGACAGGGGAGAGCTGACCCTGCGGGCGTCCCAGATGGTCACTTTAGGAGCATAGGAAGCCTCCTCCTCTCCCGAGGAGCAGCTGGTGGTTTCAAACCATAACCTCTCCACGTGCAGCAGCAGGAGCCAGGGCTGGCTGGGGAGTACACAGTCCAATCCATAGCCCGTGCCTGCCCTGAGGGACAGGCAGCGCCACTGCTGTGGGGCTCGCCCTGGTGTCAGCTGGCCGGCCCCACCTCAGACCTGGGGCTCTTATCTGAATCAGAAATGGACCCTCCAGGAGGCAGAGTAGGGTCTACCCACTGCTCCCGAGCCAGTGTCCACTCCAGGTGACCCTACAGGACAGAGGAGGACCTGCTTTACCAAAGCTTTACCAAAGCAGACTGCTACGTCTTTCTCCTGCTGCCCAGCAGCTGATGGGTTTGAACCACTGACTTTGGGGTTAGCAGCCAGTGCTTTACCCACCCACACACCCCAAGAGCTTCTAGCAGATCAAGACATGGCAGGATCCCTGTGGCAGTTACATCATCCCTGTCACCTTGGGAAAGGGTGGAGTCTAGCCTGTCAATCAACTCATAGCCAATGAGGCCTCTCTTCGGGGATGGCCTTCTCCTGAGGATTCTGGGAACTCCTGTCTTCCTCCCTAGAGGCAGGACACACACTGTCCCTTCCAGACACTCCTGTTGACAAGCTTCATGGAGCTATGCTGATGGAGCCAGAGCCCTGGAACTGGAGGAGTCACGTGGAGACCCCTGCCAGTGCTGAGATGCTTCCACTGCCACTGGATCCACAAGACTTCCCACCCCCTGGCCTGGGTTGTTCCTGCATTCAGTGTCATTGCATATGTTGTGTGGGTCTGAAGAGGCATGTATAGTGTGGTATCAGACATATGAGCTAAATCAGATTTGTGGGCTTGATCTGGACTGGCCTGGGATGTTTTTCTTAATATACAGTTACTCTTTATATAAAGCTCTTAAAAAAAAAAAGACCCTCGCCCGTCATGCACCACACGTTCGTGGGGAGCCTGGTGCTAAACCATTCGTAGACGACCTGCTTCTGGGTCGGGGTTTCGTACGTAGCCAAGCAGCTCCCTCACTGCGATCTATTGAAAGTCAGCCCTCGACACAAGGGTTTGTAAAATTTAAAAAGACAAGAAAAACAGAAAAGAAAGAGGGAGAGAGAGAAAGCTCTTTCTTAAACACATATGAGTGTCTATGAATTTGTTTCTCTAGGCCACCGGACAAACACAGCCCCTGTACCAGCTGCCGATGGCACTTCTGCTCATGAACAGGGCTGGGACTTGCGAGCAGAAGGTGAGGCTCTTCCGTCCTCGGTGGGCAGCCTGGATTTGCTTCTGACCCTCTGTAAGGACATGGAAGCGTTTGTTCCAACTCAGAGCGAGCCCGGAGGGCCAGGGGGAGCTTCTGGGGCTCTGCGCCAGCCCCCAGGCTGGCAGATGCTGGTTGTGGGAAGTGTCTTCCAGGAGGTCTCTGGTTAACCACCTTCCGTGGAAGACATGTGATCTCTATTTGCATAATAGCGTCCCTGGGTTTTTTGTGGGTTTTTTTTTAATGGTTTGGAGTGAAGCAAACAAATCTGTAGCTATTCGGGAGCACAAATTGCTCGGGTGTGTTTTAAACTCTGCAAATGGAGAGCCGCCTGTGGGATGGTGGATGCCGCCCGGAGCAATTAGTGTCTGGTAGCGTGTTCGTGCCGGAGACGAGCACACCTTCATGTCTCTGGCAGAAGCAGAAACGCACTTGAAGAATCATGAGCAGGTTGGGCATGTGAATAGAATGCTGTCTTATTGTTCTTTTTTACAAAATTCAAAAAGCTCTTGTTATGCCCAAAAAGGGGGGGCGGAGGATTGGGAACCTACATCCTTCTGTTTTCATGGCTCACTTGTCCCATCCTGGACACTCGGTGTAAACGAGGAGGCTGCAGCTTCATCCTACCCCCTCCCTTCACACCGCCTGAGAGGGTCCTTATCGCCGTGCAGCGTGGACAGCCCTAGGCTGGCTGCTCTGAGGCAGGGCCCGGCCACCTCTCCTGTCTTCTTCACACCAGTCCTGACAACAGCTGTCCCTCCCACACGACTCTACGTCTTTGCTGGGCTCAGCAATTTGTTGCACTGTCCAAACAGAAGAAAACAGAAAGGAAAAAATAAAAACCCTGTTGCCATCGCAGAGTGGATTCTGACTCACAGCGACCCTCCAGGTCAGGGCTGCTGGGTTCAAACTGCCAACCTGGTGGTTAGCAGCCCCACATGCAACCTGATCTGCCCCCCAGGGCTCCCGTGTGCTCACAGACTCACAGGCACTACGCGTGGCCATGGGGTTTCTGAGTGCAACCACAGGGCTACAGTTCAGGATCAGAAACGATGAAGGACACGGTTCTGCAGCCGAGACATCCCCCTCTCAGCCCGGCCCTCAGCCCGGCCCTCAGCCCAGCCTCTGCCCTGCTCTGGCAAGGGCTCCAGGGCTCTCAAGCTCCGCTGCTCAGTGCCCATCAGCACCCACTCCTCCAGCGCTCGGTTCTTGTCCTCCGTGGGCTGGGAAGTTCACGGGGCTGCCTCCTGCCCGCCTCCCAGTTCTACAGATTGTCCAGCCGCAGACAGGCCATGGCAGTCATTCCTCCGCATCGGGAGTCGGGAGCTTCTCTCCTCGTGCCTGCGTCAGCATTTCGCTAACTCCGCATTCTCCCGGCTGCCGAGTCAGCAGACCCTCCCTTTGCCCAGAACGTCTGCAGAGATCAGGAGCAAGAGGCAAGTCGTCTCGCACCGAGCGATGGGAACACGTTTCAGCAACACAGGCAGTTTCCAGGCAGGTAAGAGGCTGGTAAATCCCAGAACGATGTCCAACGTGTCTAGCTGAGGGGGTGCTATGAAAGGGTTCTTTCCCTCAGGGCCTCTTTGAGGGAGCCCACTGAGTTAATGCACAAGGCATTTCACACACACACACACACACACACACACACACACACACACACACTCTTTGCACCAGGGGCCACACGTATCCCTATCCTGTACATTCACTGACCACAAGCAGCAGACTTATAGCCACCCATCAAGTCGAACTGTGCTCCGTTGGGTTGGGTTTCCATGGCTCGTGTGGAAGGAGATCGCCAGGCCTGTCTCCCAGTACACCTGAGTATCCCCCAAACTTCCACTAATCCCACCCAGGGACTCTACGTTTACTGACTCAAACCAAGAAAACTCACCCCTACAGGCAGGGTAGAACTGCCCCTGTGGGTTTTTACCACTGTTGAACTGTGTATAGGATTAGATGGCCTCATTCTCCCTGTCCCCCCTTCCGGAATGGTGGGTGGCTTCAAACTGCTGACCTTGAGGTTGGCAGCCCAATACGTAACCATTCGGCCACGGAGGCTCCTGCCCTGAAGATTTCTATAAACAGGAAGCTAGCCCTGAGTCTCAGGCAGGAACAGGAGGCATCCCAGGTCAGAAAGCCCGGCATCTGCTTCCTCCAGGTTCTCTTTGGAGAGAAAACGACCAAAACCAACAACCCAAACAGTGACCAGCAAAAGCAGGGGTTCTAGTTTGGGGGGGCTCACGTAGTAGACGGGGACAGAGTCTGGGCGGAGGAAGGCATGTGACTTCATCCAGCCACCCCTTCTCTTCCGAGCTCTGCTTTCAGACATACCTTCTGACCCAGTGGCGCAGTCTTACATCCTCAACGGGAGGAGCACGTCCGCTTGTCTGTCCTCCTGGTGTTCCCACAAAACCCGGGTTGAGTTCCCCTGGCCTCGCGTGGATCACGTGGCCACTCTTGCGCCCATCAGGGAGAGCCAGGTGGATTGGTGGGCCTGGATCACACACTCGCCTCTGGATCCCATGACCTGGGGTCGGCAGCACAGGAAGGGTGCCCATGTGAAGAGAGCGATGGAAGCCACTGCGTGGTGGCCGTGGCAGTGGTTGGGGGCCACGTAGGGGGTTCTACTCGAAGCAGCCCTTTGCACAGCAGGCACCACCCTCCTCCCAGTGGTGGTCCTGTCGGACTGCAGCCCCCGGGCAGGGGCTTCCTCTTTTTCTCGGACTTTACTTCCCAGAGCAGAATGTGCTTCTCCAGGGAACTGGTCCCTCCTGAGACCACGTCTCGTCATCCTCCCTTCGAAGGAACCTCCTGGCTGTACTTCCTCTGGGACAGATTTGTGTGTTCCGGACATCCGTGGGACTTCAACAGCATTGACCCTTTTCCAGGCTTCCTTCTTCGCCGTCCAGCGCATGCACGTGTGCGTGCTTGGGAGGGACAGGGAATGCCATGGCTCGGGTGGGTCAGGCACATTATTGCCCCTAAGTCACGTCTCTGCTCTTTAACACTCCAGAAGGTCAAAAGCTACCCAATGTAAACAGCTCTTGGGAGCGCCTGCAAAGGAGGGATAGCTGAAACCCGCATCCTTCCTTTGACCACTCAATGGCCCTGTCACGATGAGCATCGGACAGGTAGGAAAGGGAAGACTGGGGGTCACTGAGGGCCCAGGGGCTGAGATGGGAAAGGAGATTGCAAGCCAGACCAGCAAAGCATTGCCCACCTACCGCACCCCTGCCTGACATGATACCTGAAGATAGTAGCCATTGAGGGCAGAAGCTCTCGCCCTTAGCATGACCTTGAAACACCCACCATCTCTTGTCAGCACCAGGTTGGACCAGGCAGCACTGGGCCTTGCCCTGTACAAAACATTGCCAGAGTTAACAATAAGCCCACAGAGTCTCTTGAGGATTCTTGTAAAGAGTCACGTGCCAGCCGGGAAAGATGTGTTCTTGCTGTGGTAGAAAATGGGTAAACTCATATAAAGAAAGATGGGGGAAAAGAAGTTCAAGGTGTCTCTTTGTCAGCATTGCCATTGGAGAAGGCAGGAAAGAAAACACCAGCGTCAAGGACACTGGGCTGAGAAGGAAGTGTGGTATGTGGGAGGCGGTCTGTAGAGATAGGGAGGAAAGCACCCGTCTGGGGGGAGAAAATGTCGTTGCTAATGGTATTTGCTAGATTTTGTTTCAATAAAGAAATACACAAAAGACCACTTTGTGAGCCATTAAGTGAAAGACGTCCCAGGGACTCTGGATTCTCAATAGGCTGTTCCTTCTTGAATCTGAAGGAGAATGTTTTACTGAACGGTTTGTGCACGTGTTAACTTGTAATGGGATAGAATACTCAAACGCATATGGATGTGTATGTGTGAGTGTGTGGGTGTGAATTTAGTATAAAATGGAGGTGGTGGTGGTGGTGGTGGTGGTAGAGGTGGTTGTGGTAGAGTTGGTGGTGGTGGTAGAGGTGGTGGTGGTGGTAGACGGTGGTGGTGGTAGAGTTGGAGGTGGTGGTAGAGGTGGTGGTGGTTCAGTATTCTTGGCCAGCATTGCGATTCCAAGGTGTCCAAAGAGCAGCTGCTGCAAACGGACGAGAACTAAATGGTTCTAAATGGTTCAGAACGTGGGTCGTAGGTATCAGCATGTCCCCACTTACACCCATCCATCCCTAAAGGCCTTCCTCCAACAGCCTGGAGCTTCACCCAGCCCCAGATTCTAGGAGCAGGAGCCCAACCAGTCGTCCTACTTGACAGTAGGCCAGGGCCTCGTCTAGCATGTCTCTGAGGGACAGCTGGTGGCGAAGCCCTTTGAAGGGAGCGTCATTTCCTGCTCCAGAGCCTGGGGCTCCTCCATCCCGTTTTTTTTTTCTGCCCCCAGGACTTTTGTTTTGTGCAGTCACACCACCCTCTGCTGGAAGGCTTGGGTTTTGCCGCAAACATTGTTTAAAAATTAAAACAACTCACTGCTGCCGTCGTCATTTCTGAACGATAGCAACCCTATAGCGGAGGGTAGAGCTGCCCCTGTGGGTTTCCGAGGCTCTAACTGTTTACGGGTGTAGAAAGCCTCATCTTTCTCCCTAAGAGCAGCCAACAGGTAACCCAGGGCTCCTCGCCAGTAGAAGGGGGTCCTAAACCTACCCACGTCTGAGATGTCAGAAGAGCAGAGGAGAGGCAGGTGTCAATGTACACTTTGGCTGCTCAGTGGCCCTGGGTTACAAAGAGGAGCCAGACTTCGTAGCTGCACCCAAGGGAGGTGGGAGGCAGCAGGCGAGAGGACTTGTAAGAACTGATATCACAGAGCAGTGTGTCAGTGCCCAGGACCGAAGGGTGGATGGGCATAGAGGAGGGACTCAGGAGGAAGCAATGACTCTCCTGGGGGTGGGAGGGAAGGCGCCTGCCCAGAGGGGGCATTGTCTGAAGGGTTTTGAGAGGCAAAGAGGAGTGCTTCTAATACAGTGGTTCTCAACCTTCCTAATGCCGTAACCCTTTCATACAATTCCTCATGTGATACCCCACCCCCAGCCATAAAATTATTTTCGCAGCTACTTCATAACTGTAATTTTGCAACTGTTATGAATCATAATGTAAATATCTGATAGCCAGGATTTATTAGGTGATCCTTGTGAAAGGGTCATTTGACCCCCAAAGGGGTCACAACCCACAGGTTGAGAATAGCTACTCTAATAGATGGAAGCAGGGCAGTGGGGTGCAATCCAGACAGCAGATGGAGCCCATGCAAAGACAGGCAGCAGGCATTGCAGGGAGCACTTGGGGTGCTATACGCAGTGGGGCTGGTGGGTAGCAAGGGGCTGGGTCACAAAAGGCACCCTCCCACCATCAGAGTAATGATTATAGCCCTTTGACAGAAGAGGGGGGCAACACTCCCCCACCAGATGCAGTGCCCGTGTGCACAGCACTGCCCGCCATTCCCACAACACCAGCCCTCACTCCACCCCTCCCACAGCCTCTTGAAACTCCAAAACATTGAGCTCACTGCCATCGAGCCAGTGCCAAGTCACAGCGACCCTGCAGGCCAGCGTCCCACTGCCCTGTGGGTTTATACGACTGTAGCTGCTCACGGGAGCCGAACGCCCTGTGTTTCTCCCTTGCGGCAGCTGGTGACTTCAGACTGCTGGCCTTGTGGTTAGCAGCCCAATGGCAGGGCTCCTCGCTCCCAAATGCTGTGGCTGAAAACCCTCATAGGCATCTTCTTACCTTGGAGCAGTCACTCTCCCTGCTGGATCCTTGAAATCAGGGCTCTTCTTGCTAGGTGACAGCAACCGCTTGTGCCTTCTAATGAAAGACTGCCCGGGCAGCAGCCGCACCACAGGTGCTATGTGTAAACCCATTGTTCCAGCCACTGTGACAATCCATTGTATTGAGGGGGTACTTTTTTTTGATCCTCCACTTTCCCATCATGCTGTCCTCCTCAGGGACTGATCTCTCTGGACCACACGTCCCCAGCACATGAGAGGAAGTCTCCCCGTCCTCCCTTCTTAGCAATATAATGGCAGTTACATAATCTGGTGTCAACTTGAGGATGGTAAGAGTGAATGGGTGGGGTTTAGTGTGTCAATCAGATCGCAGCTTGATGACCTCATTTGGAGGTATGACAGAGATGAAACACTCACAGGCGGCCAGACCCGCTAACTCTGCTTTGTCTCCCTGCTGACAATGCTATGCTGATGGAACCAGAGCCCTGGATCTGGAAGAGCCATGTGGAGACCCACATCAATGCTGAGATGCTTCCACTGCCACTGGATCCACAAGACTTCCCACCCACTGGCATGTGATCTTCCTGCATTCAGCATCATTGCTTGTGTTGTGTGAGTCTGAAGAGCAATTTATAAACTGGTATTGGGCATATGGGCTAATAACAGACTTATGGACTTGATCTAGACTGGGCTGGGATGTTTTCTTAATATACATTTTTCCTTGATATAAAGCTCTCTCTTCCTGGATTTGTTTCTCCAGTCAACCCGGACTAACACAAGTACTCTGGCTGCTCTTCTTCCAAAGATCAGAGAAGAAACAATGCTTTTGAATCCTGGGGCTGGCGGAGGGTATCCAAAGCACCGTGGACTGCCAAAAGAGCACATGCATCTGTCTTGGCAGCTTTAGGGTGCCATAGTTTCAGCGCTGGGCTGCTAACCACAAGGTCAGAGGCTCAAACCCATCAGCCTCTCCGAGGGAGGAAAATGTCTACTCCAGTAAAAACCTGTATTCTGCCCTATAGGTTCATTGTGAGCTGGAATCACCTGTAGCGGTGGGGTTGATCTTGGTTTGTTTTTGCTTTGATGGTAACTCGGGGAGCCATGGTGGTGCCTGAAGGCCCACAGTGAAAACTCACCAGCGTACCATGGGAGAAATATGTGGCAGTGTGCACCTGAAGATTCTGAACCAAACCAAGCCACAGCCACGGAGCTCATTCTGACTCCATGTGACCCTATGGGACCGGGCAGGACTGCCCTTCTGGGTCTCTGAGGTTGTAACTTTAAGAGGAGGCCTGGTGGCGTAATGGTTACACATGGGCTAACTACAAGGCCGCTGGTCTGAAACCACCTGTCACTCCCAGGAAAAAGATGAGGCGTTCTACTGTCATAAAGAGTCTCAGACACCCACAAGGGTAGTTCTACCCTGTCCTAGAGGGTCACCATTGTTCGGAATTGCGTCGATGGCAGTGAGTTTGGTTTTTTCATAGGGCCTGAGAATGTCAGGGCTGCCTTGCCTCGACTGGACTGACCACAGCCTCTTGCTAAGTACGCATATCCCCGGCACCCAAGCCTGGGAACCTGCTGGTACACCTTCCCCAGGTAGCTCCCATGCTCAGTCTGAGCAGAGAGGTCAGTGTGGCCAAGGGCAGGGTGTTACAGGGTAAGGGCTGTGGAGGCGGCTGGCAGGCCAGGTGTCAGGCTGCGTGACGAGGAGGCGGGGCCAGGCGGCCGGCAGCCGACTGTGCTCTGCTATCCCTACCGCCCCTAGCGGCACTTTGACCTTTGCCACGCTTGGCCCTGCGTGCCCCGCTGGAGCTCGCCCCGCCCCTCCGCGTCGCTCCGGCCTGTAATTGGTCGTCTCACGGCCCGGCCCCGCTCTCTGGCCAATGGGGCGGGCGAGCGCGAGGGCCGGAAGCCGGAAGCCGGCGGCAGCTCGGGCGGCGCGCCCGCGGCCAGCTGTTGCCCGGCGCCATGCGAAGCCTCGGGCCAGCGGCGCGCTGTCTGCTGTCGCTGCGGCTCTGCCCGCGGCCGCCTGGTGCCCGGCTGTCCTGCGGTCCGGCAACGACGGCCGGCGCCCTGGAGCGCGCCATGGACGAGCTGCTGCGGCGCGCCGTGCCGGCCACGCCGGCGTACGAGCTGCGCGAGAAGACGCCAGCGCCCGTCGAGGGCCAGTGCGCCGACTTCGTGAGCTTCTACGGCGGCCTGGGCGACGTGGCCGAGCGCGCCGAGCTGCTGGGCCGCCTGGCGAAGGGCTTCGGCGTGGACCACGGCCAGGTGGCCGAGCAGAGCGCCGGCGTGCTGCAGCTGCGCCAGCACCCGCGGGAGCCGGCCGTGCTGCTGCTGGCCGAGGACCGGCTGCGCTACGCGCTGGTGCCGCGCTACCGTGGCCTCTTCCGCAACATCAGCAAGCTGGACGGCGGCGTGCCCTTCCTGGTGTGCCTGCGGGCCGACCTGCTGCAGGCGCAGACGCTCAAGCTGCTGGAGGGGCCGCACGTGCGGGTAAGGGGCCCGGGACTGCCTCCCCGTCCGCCAGCCGCCCGGGCTCCGAGTGCACACCCCCGTCTGCCTTCCTGTAGGACCTCGTAGCCCAAAAGACCCACCGCAGTCCACTCGGTTCCGACTCATAGCCACCACCCGGTAGGGCAGATCAGCACTGCCCCCATAGGAACCACTGACCTTGTGGTTGGCAGCCCAGCGCCCAGGCCACAGTGCTACCAGGCTCTTGTATATCCCCTCCAGAGAAAAACACTGCTGTGACATCAATTCCGACTCACAGCCACCCTGGAGGGCAGAGCGGGGCTGCCCTAACCTTAGAATTTCCACAGAACTGCCCTGTAAGGTTTCCTTGACGGAAAGCTGTACATCTTTCTCCTTTGGAGTGGCTGGTGGGTTCAAACTGCGGGCTTTTCCGTTAGGAGTCCAACGTCTAACTCACAGCCCCCCAGGATCGTGCCCATATCCTTCCCCGCTCCCCTGCCCTCACTCGCTGCCATGATTTAACTCACAGGGACCCTATTGGACTGTGATCCATTTCAGAGCAGTGGTAGCCGTAGCTGGGCACCATCTAGTTCTTCTGGTCCCAAGGTCATGGAGACTAGTGTTCACGTGTTCCTTGAGTCCATCAGACTGGTTACGTGTGAGTTTCCAACGAGACCCGCAGTTGCCTCTGGTGTCTGCTCAGGAGCTTTTAAGACCCCAGTTGCTACTCACCAAAGTAGGATGTAGAACACCCGTCTCTGTGACTGTGCTAGGCTAGGGGACTTTGCTGTCCCATGAGACTGTGGTCCTGAGCCCCCTGCCCAGCTGCTCATTCCCTCCACGTGCTTGGTTCTTTGCCTCCTGGTGGCATAGTGGTTATGTGTTGAGCTGCTAGCCTCAAGGTCAGCAAGGTCGAAACCACCAGCCACTTCAAGGGAGAAAGATGGTGCTTTCTACTCTCATAAAGAGCCACAGTCTCAGAAACCTACAAGGGCAGTTCTGTGCTGTCCTATGGAGTTGCTGTGAGTCTGGATCAGCGCGATGGCAGTGAGTCTGGTTTTGGGTTTTGGTATGCTGCACCACATTTATGCATGTATTTTCAGCAAGGGTCAGGTGGTCACACACATGGTCAGATGTTCTGTCACACCTAGTTAGATTCAGGGGAATAACCCCATACCCCCACCAAGCAACTTCTTGTAGATCGCCCTTACTGCAGGATTATGTGTATAACACTATCTGCCTAGATCATAGATTACTGTTGCTTCAGGATTGTGTGCATAGCAGCATCTGAACAGATCACTTACTACAGGATTGTGTGTATAATACTATCTGCATAGATCACTTACTTTAGGATTGCGTATATAACTATTATCTGCACAGATCACTGTTACTGCAGGATTGTGTGTATAGCCATATTTGCTTCCGTTGTTTTTAACTCGTGCAACCCCCCAGCGCCCTCCCCTGACTCCATCGCTGTTTTTGGCCATCCTCCCTCTCCCTGTGCCTCGCCGTCCTCTTTACACAGGTTAGCATGCATCTGCCCTCCGGCCCCCGTAACCATCATTGCATGCTTCTTTGGGTGTGGAAACCTTTTTCTTGACTTTCTGTCCTAATGGCCTCATGGCCTCTGTCAACATGTGCCCTTTGGCGTTTGACCGGAGTTCAGCGTGATGCCTACCACTTCTTCCCACACTGATGTGCCCCACCTTCCCTTGTCCAGGTAGCCCTGACTCAGATTAGGACCACTGAACTCCATGAGGGGAATGGTGGCTGCTTTCTCAGCCATGGTTAGCCAGACCTTTCTTCTGGGACACTTCTGAGTGGACACAGACCCCCAGTACTGCAGTGAGTGGCCGAGCCAGTTGACAAGGATGGGCACACGCACACACGTGGACCCCTTTACAGTGGGAGAGAGAGGCTAGCATCATGTAACTTGCCCCAGGTCTCTAAGCACGTAAGTGTCTTTAACCACCCAACCAGACCCAGCATGCCTGCACTGCACCACACCGCAGGTGTGAGTTGTTATGGGCAACTTCTGATCGCTCTTGCCTGTTGAGTCTTCAGACTCCAAACTCACTGCCCCTGTGGGTTTCTGAGACTGTAGCTATTTTTTTTAATTGTGAAATATTTTCTTTTATTTAGATCCACAATCAACCTGTGCCTGATCCAAGCCATGGTATTTTCTTTTTTTGTTGTTTGTTTAATCATTTTATTAGGGGCTCATACAACTCTTATCACAATCCATACGTACATCAATTGTGTAAAGTACATTTGTACATTCATTCCCCTTATCATTCTCAAAACATTTGCTCTCCACCTAAGCCCCTAGCATCAGCTCCTCATTTTTACCCCTCCCTTCCCATTCCCCCCTCCCTCATGAACCTTTGATAATTTATAAATTATTATGTCATATCTTGCCCTGTCCAACGTCTATCTTCACCCACTTTTCTGTTGTCTGTCCCCCAGGGAGGAGGTAACATGTAGATCCTTGTAATTGAGTCCCCCATTCCAACCCACCCTCCCTCCACTTCCCCAGTATCACCACTCACACCACTGGTCCTGAAGGGATCATCCACCCTGGATTCCCTGTTTCCAGTTCCTGTCTGTACCAGTGTACATCCTCTGGTCTGGCCAGATTTGTAAGGTAGAATTGGGATCATTATAGTGGAGGAGGAGGAAGCATTTAGGAACTAGAGGAAAGTTTTATGTTTCATCATTGCTATATCACACCCTGACTGGCTCGTTTCCTCTCTGAGACCCTTCTGTAAGGGGATATCCAGTGGCCTACAAATGGGCTTTGCGTCTGCACTCCGCACTCCCCCCCTCATTCACTGTGATAAGATTTTTTGTTCTGATGATGCCTGATACCAGATCCCTTCAACACCTCATGATGACACAGGCTGGTATGCTTCTTCCATGTGGGCTTTGTTGCTTCTGAGCTAGATGGCCACTTGTTTACCTTCAAGCCTTTAAGACCCCAGACGCTATATCTTTTGATAGCTGGGCACCATCAGCTTTCTTCGCCACATTCGCTTGTTCACCTGCTTTGTCTTCAGTGGTTGTGTCAGGAAGGTGAGCATCATAGAATGCCAATTTAATAGAAGAAAGTATTCTTACATTGAGGGAATACTTGAGTGGAGGCCCAATGTCCTTCTGCTACCTTAATACTAAACCTATAAATATATGCACATAGATCTATTTCCTCATCCTCATATAAATATATTTGCATATGTGAATGCCTTTATTTAGACCTCTATAAATGCCCGACTGTAGGTCTTTACAGGAGTAGAAAGCCCCTTCTTTCTCCATTGGAGCAGTGCGTGGTTTTCAACTGCTGACCTTGCAGTTAGCATCCCGGAGGTGTAACCTGCAGATGTGTGAGGATCGGGTCTAGTTAAAAGATAGGCTTCATTTCAGAGCCGGGAAAAGGGTGTGGGTATGATCTTTCCACCTGCTTTAGTGGGATGAGTCTTTTGTCAGACCGCACACCTGGGACTCTGAGATTCTAGACAAACACACGCACACACCACACCACACCACCTCTAGGACAGTGGTTCTCAACCTTCCTAATGCCGTGAACCTTTTATACAGCTCCTCATGTTGTGGTGACACCCCCCAGCCATAAAATTATTTCCATTGCTACTTCATCACTGTAATTTTGCTACTGTTATGAATCAGATGACCCCTTGAAAGGGTTGTTTGACTCCCAAAGGGGTCTCGACCCACAGGTTGAGAACCACTACCCTAGGCGAAAGCCCAGGCCCCCCACCAGCCATGGACCCTGACTGTTGCTGGGCTATGCTTGACCCTGGCAGCAGCCCAGTCGGAGAGGCCAGGCCTGTTCTGCCTGCCGGCTGATGCAGTCCCACTTGCCCTGTGCTCGCACTCGGGAGAGGCCCGGGTCCAGGCTGCAGGCCAGGCAGGCCTGCCCCATTGAAGGTGAGGGCTGGTGCTGCCCCAGGAGGGCCCTTCCAGAACTCGATTCTTTCCGGGAAAGGGAGGGGGTCAGTAATATGTTTAATGTTCTATGAATTAGGTGAAAGTTTCCAGAGCAGATCAGTCTCCATTCAACAGTTCACACTGATCTCCCCCAGCACTGATTGCAGGCTCCTCCGCGTGCCCCACTTAACCCTTTCCTCCCTGTGGTTCCCCTTTGTTTTTCCATCTTCCTGCCCTTCTGAACTTGGTCCTTTTGATCTCAAGTGGTTGCTCTGAGGTGTTTTGCACACCCTAGTGTTACTGTTCCCAGGCAAACCCAGCCACAGTGGTGAGTTTAGTCCCAGGCATGAGAGGTGACTGGTGACCAAGGGCTGTAGTCTCTAGGCTCCCACCAGTCCCCATCCAACCAGGCAGCCTGGTCACTTTCCTGATCCTGAGTATTGCTCCACCTTTTCTCCCCATCCACCCCGGACCTTCTAAGGGGATCCTTCTCAGAGCTCTCTGTAGTTGTGGCCTGGCACCATCTAGTGCTTCAGGTTCAGGGCTGCAGAGATTGATGTGGAACTCGAGTCTTACTGCAGGGAAGGCTTAAGAATTAGGTGGTGCATTGCTGGTCCCCAGAACGAGGTCACCCATCCATCGCTGAGTATTCTGTGCCAAGCACACCCTCCATTCCAAGTCTCGGCCCCCTGGCAGAGCCTCCATTCTAGGACAAGAGCGAACCTGCCTCCCAAAGAGCCCTGGTGGTACAGTAGGTCCAGCGCTGGGCAGCTAACAGAAAAGATGTCAGTCCAGATCCACTGGCCTTCTGGCTCCCCCTGGCCCAGTGGGGTGTGTGTGTGGTTGGTGAATGCCCACCATTTGCTCACTGAGGCCTGGGCAACCACAGGGCATCATCTGCTTTGCAGCTGGGAAGCTAGTGTTAGCCATGGTCAAGCATAGCATCCGGAGCTCACGGGAGCCGGAACCCAGACCAGTCTCAGCACTACAGACTTGGGGGCCCCAGGTGGGCTTTGGCAGCCAGGCAAGGGCCAGTGTGGACACATTTCCTTGTAACGCGCCTTTGCTACAGGAGTGAGGGCGTGCTGAAGCACATGACCAGGCGCTGGTGGTTTCTTTGTGTTTTGAATCAGTAAATGGGGAGGTTAGTGTGCTCAGGTTTGGCTGTCTGCAGCCTGGCTGACATGGCCTCCCCTGGCAGGCCCTCCAGCAGCTGATGTCGCCAAATCCCGTCACACTTAGAGCAGGTGTGTGTGTGTGTGTGTATGTGTGTGTGTGTTGAGTCTCCAGAAGTAGATGGCCAGGCCTCTCGGGCTGGACTTGATCCTCTGACCTTTTGGTTAGCAGCCATGCAGACCCTCCACAGTCAGCCTTTACCTTTGCTGAGCCTCTCGGGGCAGCAGGGCAGTCTGTCCTTTGTGTGTGGTTTCCACAGAACTATCAAGGACTGCATTTCCCACTTTGCCAGCCCCACCTGTGTGGTGGTTCCTCCTTGGGGGACCCCATCCCACCATGCACCAGGCTGCCCCCACTCCATGTCCTTTGCAGAACCCCTCCCCACACCCCTGGTTGCTCTCAGTGAGGCACTGGAGCAGTGGTTAAGCTGCTCACTGCAAAGGTTGGAAGTTCTAACCCACCAGGTGCTCTGTAGGAGAAAGATGAGGCATTCTGCTTCCCGTTAAAGACCTCATAAACCCTGTGGGCAGTTTTACTCTGTGGGGCTGCAGTGACCAACTCAAGAGCAGCAGGTTTGGTTTGGGTAATGAGGAGGAGGAAGACACTTGGGCAGGCTAGGTGGGCCTGGGTAGCCAGGTGGTTTTAGCCAAGTTTGACTCCCCGACCCCGGGGGCCCTGCAGAGAGGAGAGCAGGCTCTAAGTCAGCCTGCCACTGTGCCCAGGAGAACATGGGCTGTGCCAGAGCCACGGCTTATGGAGGAGTGGGCACAGTTCAGCCCTGCTCTGCACACTGGCCAGGGGATGGTGGCTAGGGGACCCATGGAAGGTCAGAGTGGCAGGCCATTGTGCGGCCCTGGGCAGATGACCCCCTGGACTCACGGCTGCCCTGGCGTATGTACCTTAAGTGCACAAAAGTCTCTCTTCTCTTCCTGGGGGCGTCCTCCGAGTCTAGCAGGGGCGCAGCCTCTGCTGGACAGAGGCAAGTGCTGGTTTAAGGAATGTTTTACAAGACCATGTGGTAGTTTTTCCCGACAGCAAGTCTGATACCCGGAGAAGGTGAACTGAAGTGAACTTGACCCCACAGTCAGGAGAAGGGGGAGGGGGAGGGAAGGGTTATCCCCAGCCCGGAAGTTCTTGATCCAGTTGCTCTAGATTCGTGGACAGTGTTGGGTGGTAACAAGCAGTTGATCCCAGCGGATTTATTTCTGCTGATCACGGAGCTTTACTTGTCTTCCTACTGAAGGAATCTGTAGGCAAATTCAGAGTGTCCTAGAAACGTAGTGGTCACTCGTGAGGCTGCTGCCTGCAAGATCAGCGGTTTGATACCACCAGCCACTCCTTGAGAGAAAGAGCGTTCTTCTCTCATAAAGAGCCACAGCCTCACCCACAGGGATGGTTCCGCCCTGTCCTGTAGGGTCACTGTGAGTCAGCCTGGACTCAATGGCAGTGAGATACCAAGCAGTTAACCATGTCCTTTGTAGTAGGACAGTAGGGGCCGGGGGGTGGGGGGGGGCTTATTTCCAGCTGTCTTGTGTGCTACCCGAGTCCCAGGTGAACTTAGAGGCTTGTGACTGTGCCTGGAACATGCGCTCAGGAAGGGCACACCACCTGGATGAGAGACAGGGGAGCGAGCGAAGACAGAGCCCCAATTGGCCCCATAGAAGCTGGAGGGAGTGGAGCCGCAGTTGGGAGACAGCCCCACTCCGATGCGGCCTCGCGTGGGCCTGAGCACAGAGGCCCATGTCCGAGTGCCCCTCGTTGGCCCCCTCTGCTCCTCACTGTCAGCCTACCCAGAAATATCGCAGAAGAGAAGCCTGGTGGTCTGCTCCAGACCCAGTGTTGCCAAGGCCGGTCCAGCTCACACCTGTGCTTGTGTGTGCATGCATGCATGTGTTCATATGTGCGTGTCTGTCGGGTATCCAAGGTGGTGAATCTATATTGTCTTTCTCCAAGTGGCTGGTGGGTTTTAACTGCCAGCCTTGTGGTGAGCAGACAAACCCTGAACCAACTGTACCACCAAGGCTCCTGAAAGGGCACCGCCTACTCTGAAATGCACGTGGGGTACCCCGAGTCAAGGTGGAACTCGGCGACAGCTTTAGAGTGTGTGAGAGAGGGGGTGTGTGAGAGAAGGGTGCATGTGTATGAGGGCCATTCGAATGAAGGGTGTGTGTGCGGGCTGTTTGAGTGGGGTGTGTGGGAGAGAAGGTGAGTGTGTGTGAGGAGTCTGAAGATGAGAAGTTGCTGGTACCCACTACCCACCATTCTCTGCACCACCGCCCACACCTGCCGTGTCAGCCCACCCTCAGCATCCTGTACAGAGCCTGGTGGGGAGCTGTGACCAGCTTTCAGACTCTAGAAACTCCGCGAGGCTGTGTCTCCAAGCCTCTGCTTGCTGATGTGACCCCACGTCAGTGAGCACAGAGTCCTGCTGGCCCTGCTGAGCTGGAGCCTGGCCCTGAGGCCTCCCTCCAGCCCCAGCGGTGGTGGTCAGGCTCGGCCCTGAGAGAGAACATTTGTCACCCTTCACCCAGATTCCCTGGGCCTCGGTCACGTTAGCCGGCTGCACCAACTCAAAATAGAAGGAAGAGGCTCTCCCGGGGGCATGTCTGTCAGCGATACCGTTTCCTCTGGAGTCATGCTGAAGCACAGCCATGGTCCTCGGTGGTCAAGGCCTCCTGACCCCACTACCCACCTCCATGGTGTCGTCCCCCGCCCCCTGGGGCCTCTGGCTCTCCTAACCTCACTATAAAGGTCCCGGTTGCCGCTTGGGTGATAAAACCAGCTCGCCGTCTCTAGAGGTAGATAGAGGTGAACTGAAACCATGAAATCTAAAATGCCAACTAAGATTTTTAAAAACATGCTGCCTGTTGAAGGACAGGCTACTGGCCGTCCGGCCAAGTTGTGCCCTGATGGCGGAGAGGAGACTGTGGCAAAGCAAGCCTCCCAGACTGCTGAAATCCAGGACCGGGGGCCAGGAACTGGCTTCTCTTCAGGGACAGGCTCTGTACTGGCAGACCACAGAGAGACCACACTGCCCTCTGGACACTCATTCCATCTCTGGGTGGGGTTGTGCTCACTGTGTGATGTGGGCAACTCTTCCCCTTCAGGTATCTCACTCCCTGCTAGCCAGCCCATCCCTGGCACAGGGGCCCGAAAGGACAAGGGCAGCACTGCCCCTGTGGGTCTCTGAGGCATCAATCTTCGTGCGAGCAGACAGCCTCCTCTTTCTCCCAGGGTCGGCTAGTGGGTTTGAACCACGTACCTTGCCTTAGCAACCCCACTGCACCACTCCCAGCGAACAGCGTGCTTACCCCTCAGTCACAGAGGCCTTCCACAAGGAGCCCTCGCCCATCGGGCTGCTCACCGCAGGGTCAGCAGTTCAAATCCACCAGCCATTTTGAGGAAGAAAGACGAGGCTTTCTACTCCCATAGAGTTACAATCTGAGCAACTCACAGGAGCAGGTCCTCTGCTGTGCTGTCCTGGCATCGACTTGAAGGCAGGGATTTGGGTTGCAGGCGAGGGTTGACTCCGGAGACCCTGCAGAGAATCGACTGGTCAACTTTAGGGGTCTGTGCGAAGAGTAGTGAATCGGCCAGTCAACTTGAGAGGTCTGTGGGAAGAGTAGCAGACATCCTTTGTTTCAGGGTAGGGTGGGTGTGCATGTGTGTTTCCACACACAGTCAGCGCCTGATCGCATCTGCCAGGTGTTCTGTCACCACTCTGCATCTCCGGGTGCCCGCCGCTGCCCAGGAGCCCACTGTGCTCCCCAGAGTCCCATTCTAGATCGTTCCACATGCCCTGTGGGGGGGGGGAGACACACTGCACGTCCTGGACCTGCCCCTCAGCACAAGGACCGGCCAGCATCCGGGCAGCCTACATGGCCCCTCTCTCCTGCAGGAAATGGACGGCGTGCTGAAGAGCATGCTCACCGAGTGGTTCTCCTCGGGCTTCCTCAACCTGGAGCGCGTCACCTGGCACTCGCCGTGCGAGGTGCTGCAGAAGATCAGCGAGTGAGTACCCCTGCGTGTGCGTGCATGTGTGTACGTGCACACACCCCCTGACCCCGGGAGCTCATCTGTGGTGACCTATTGGAAGCATGTACAACCCCCCCCCCAATCACCAAGTTTAGGGTCACTGGGGCCTGTGGCACACCAGTCATTGCAACAGCACTTACGTCATTGTGTCATTGGGACAGTACCACCCCCCTCGGCTAAAAGCTCTAATGTGACATTTGCGTATAAGGACAGACTTGTGCCCCAAAAGGTGCCATTGAGGGACCCCAAGTTCTCAGGGGCTGGTCGTAAGCCCTTTCTTTTGAGGTACCTGTGAGTGGACTTGAACTGTTTAGCAACTGAGCTCTGACCATTTGGCCACCCAGGCGGGGTTCGAGGCTCAGTCTCCATCTGGGCTGTCTCAATGCTGGGGGTGGGCTTCCCCGGGTGCCCGGCCCAGGGCCGGCCCTGTGTCCTGGTCCCAGCAGGCGGCTAGACAGGTGGGACCCACTGGGTGAGGGGCACTTCGCAGCTGCAGGAGCCAGAGGATGCTGGGAGCACTGTGTGGGGTTCCTGTGCACGGTGGGTCCTCCTAAAACAAGTGTCGGGATCTGAGTCTGGTCCCACCCTTCCGGACAAAGGGGGCTAGCAGAGGGGCGGGGTCGGTATCCAGCTGCCCTGTGATCCCTAGTGAGCGTTGTCCCTTTCCTCCCTCCCTTCACTCCTCACCAGGTCCGAGGTGGTGCATCCCATAAAAAACTGGATGGACATAAAGCGCCGCGTGGGGCCCTACCGACGCTGCTACTTCTTCTCCCACTGCTCCACCCCCGAGGAGCCCCTGGTGGTCCTGCACGTGGCCCTGACCCCCGAGATCACCAGCAACATCCAGGTAGCGCCGCGTGGCGGGCTGGCACCTCATCAGATGGACAGATGGCTGGGTGAAGCTACCGAGCACTGATGGCGGCTGGTTACGTTCGGGCTGCTCGCCACTGGAAACCACCAGCCCCGTTCGGCTCCCTATAGAGTCCGAATCCCTCTCAGAACCCACAGGGACAGTTCTACCCTGGCCTATAGGGTTGCTCAGAGTCTGCACGGCAGAGTTGGGGCTGGGGTTCTGTGAAGGGAAGGAGCTAGAACCCCTGGCTCAGCATTGCAGCAGCAGCTGCGCAGTGCCCTTCAGGATAGAGAGGCTCCTTTCTTGCTGCCCTGCGTAGAAACCGGTCCTGTCTGGTCATCCCTGCTTGTGCTTGTGGCTAGTGTGCCTTCTCCTGATGGCCCCTGGCAGGACCGTCTGACACACCTGGGCAGGTACGCCTGTTTCTTGAGCAGCAAAAGCAATGAAGACTGTGAGTGAGACTCAGTGGGACAGGGGCTCTGTTTCTTTGACCATGTTAGCCCTTCTCAAAGAGTGCAGGGCCAGGCCTGGGCTCAGGAGGGATCGCCAATTCTGTTTCACAGCCTCATCCCATCCTCCACCCCTGTCTCAGGATGCCCTTTACTTTGGGGGTCTCTCAGGTCTGGGGGTAAGCAAAGCAGAGGCCTTTCTGGGAGAAGTGCATAGCCCACCTTGCTAGACACGGCGCCGGGAAGCCCAGGGCCTCGTGACCAGCGCTGGGGCCTAGGTCCCCAAGCCACACATGGGCTCACAGAATAATCAGTGCAGCAGGGCCCTGCGGGTCTGCTTGAGAACCGTCTATGAGACAAAGATGAGCAGGTGTCAGGATAGAGGGACAAGATGACAGGGAACAAAGCTGCCAGAACAGGGCCTGAGCATCCATGTGTGTCATTGAACGAGTGTGGAGAGTAAGCCGGCCCCTCAGAGCATCCACGTGCTGTCACTGAGCAAATGTGGCCAGTGGGACAGGCCTGAGAGCGTCCACCTGCATCACTGACGGGAAAGTGTACACCACAGCCCTGAGACCAAGGCTCCCCCCATAAGGAGCCCCCCATGGCTCTGAGACCATGGCTCCCCTGCTATGAGCACCCTGCCCAATAGTTGCCCCGTGGGCAGGATCGCACCCCAGCATGCTCTCTGTTCTCCAGGAGATTGTGAAGGACTGCCCCCCCTCAGAGACAGAGGACAAGAACCACATCACCACTGTCATCTTCTACTCCATCAGCCTGACGCAGCAGGGCCTGCAGGGGATCGAGCTCGGCACCTTCCTGATCAAGCGGGTCATAAAGGAGCTGCGGGTAAGTGCACAGCTCTGGTCGCAGTGGATAGGGCTCCTCCTGGTCAGGAGTCAGGAGGGGGGAGCGGGAATCTCGAGTTTGCACTGCACTTCGGGTGTGCCCTGGGATGTTGGCCTTGCCGGGGTGGGGCTGGATGATCCACTCTGAAGGTATTGCAGGAGCACCTGCGTCTGTCCTCTGGAGTGGGGGTGGGGGTGGGTGTCTGTTGAGTGGTCACCCTAGCCACACCATATATGGCCAGCCTGCCCCGGTCCACTCCCTGGGGGGCTCCTGATGCTGGCAAGTCATCCACCCCAGAGGCGAGGCTGGGTCTGTACGACCTGCTCTCACTGTTGCCGTGAGCAGCACTGCACCCATCCTGCCCCAGGAAGTTCCCCGGGCTCGCATCACCATCTCGGGATGTAGTATGAGCAGGACCTTGCTGGGATCAAGCAAACAAGCCAGTGACGTATGCAAGACATGTTCATGTGTGTGCAGGATATGTGCACAGAGAGGGAAAAAATTGTTCCGAGGAAGTGGTTTGCATGGCTGTGGAGGCTGGAAGTCCCAAATCCGTGGGTGAGACTTCCAGCTGGAGGTTTCCCGACTCGAATAGCATTGGGGTCTGACATGCACAAAATCAGCAGGTCAGACAGCAGGCTGCTGGCTCACGTCCAAAGATCCAGAGGTCAGAGGCTGGCGAGTCGGACGTAGGCTCTAGAGGGGCTCAAACATCCATATATATTGGGTGCACGGGCTCTCCCCAGGCATCAGACCACACAGAAGAGGATAGTTATGTGGTACTGGATTCATGACCCAGCTGGGAGCACGCTGACCAGACTGTCCTCTGCCAGGTTTTAAAAGCAACGCCTCGTGAGCCTGCCTGCCTTTTATAACCAGAAAGTTCCGCGCGTGGGGCACACTCACTGAGTGATTGTGGTTGAAGATAGAGAATGGAGAAACTCCCCCAGCCCCCTTGGTCCCACACCCTGCACCCACCGTGGTACCCTGTGCAGGGGGTGGGGGCAGTCTGAGTCCTCCAGGGCAGTGCAGGCAGCGGCTGTAACAAGCACATTCACTCTCACAGCTCAGGAGGCTGGAAGGCCGAGGGCAGGGCACTGGCCCCACAGGGAGACTCTTTCTCTCTGAGCACCCTGGGTCTAGGTGGTTCCCAGCCCCAAAGGATGGTGGTAGGAGGTCCCGCCAACCGCTGATCACTTGTTTAACCTCCGTGACAGCTCAAGAGACTCACCCGAGGCACAGCGTATACCCTGGCTTGTGCCCTGCCTCGTGCACAGCCCACTAGTGAGGGTTTAGAACACAGAGGCTAGTCACATCAGATTACAGAGCAGAGGGCGGCCACAGCACAGGGGCCCGGGCCCAGCCGAGCTGACGCATTCCTTGGGAGGCACGATGCATGCAAACTGCCACACGGGGTAACCCAGCCCCCGGGTACCTGCATACCAGGCCCGCCCCACAGCGGCCCAGCCAGTTCTCTTTTGGCAGGGCCCCAACTCGGGCCTCGCTGTCCTCAGGAGCAAGGGCGGTCCTGAAGCCCACCTGGCCAGGGTGTGCCCAGCCAAAGACCCTTGAGTGAGTACAGATGACCAGTGTGTGTCCGAGGTGTCATTCAGAGGACCCTGCTGCCATCCAGCTGATCCCAACGCTCGCTCGGCGACCCTGAGATAGGCTTCCCGAGATTGCCCGCCCTGACAGGCGCAGGCAGCGTCATCTCCCCGCCCCCTCGGAGCAGCTGGTGAGTCGGAACCCTTGTGGTTCGCAGCCCAGAGTTTAACCTACGGAGGCTCTGTTCGCTCAGATTGGTCAGGTGTGAGTGATGGGTGGAGAGTGGTGCTGATCCACCAGTGAACCGCCCACTGAACCTTTCTGTCCTTCCGTCTGTCCGTGTGCCTGTCTCACAGAGAGAATTCCCTCACGTGGCAGCCTTCTCCAGCCTCTCGCCCATCCCCGGCTTCACCAAGTGGCTGCTGGGTCTGCTGAGCTCGCCCAAGGAGCACGGGCGCAGCCCGCTCTTCACGGACAGCGAGGCGCAGGAGCTGGCCGAGCTCACGGGCGGGCCGGTCGCCGACACGCTCAAGGCCTTCCTCAGCAGCCACGAGTGGGCCCTGAGCGAGCAGCTGACTAGGGCGCTGCAGGCGCCCCTGATGCGGCTCTGTGCCTGGTACCTCTATGGCGAGAAGCACCGGGGCTATGCCCTCAACCCCGTCGCCAACTTCCACCTGCAGAACGGGGCCGTCCTATGGCGCATCAACTGGATGGCTGACCAGAGCCGGAAGGGCCTGACAGGCTCTTGCGGCCTCATGGTCAACTACCGCTACTTCCTGGAGGAGATCACCATGAACAGCACTGCCTACCTGGGCTCCAAGCACATCAAGGCCTCCGAGCAGGTCCTCAGCCTGGTCACCCAGTTCCAGAAGAGCAGCAAGCTGTAGCCATAACCAGCCCACACTGCCCCATCCATCTGTCCTCGTGGCTGGGCCCCGAGGGTCGACGGTCCACAAGAGGTCCTTGGGCAAAGCAGAAGGCCCTGCTCTGCTCCCTTCCCCTGGGGCAGAGCCCCACCCACTGTGGTCACCAGGTGGCTGTGGGTACAAGTGGACACAGGTGGCCAGGGCTGGGGCCAGGGGCGCTCCTACCTCTTGGAAGGTCCCGCTGAGGTGGGTCACTCCCCCCCGCTCCCCCCAAGGACCCGGGTGAGCAGCTCGAGCCTGTTGGTAGCTACCGCGCTGCCACGCACACGCTTTGCTCGCTCCGGCCGTGCTGTTCGGTGCCCACAGCGTGTGTTTTACGGCGTGCCAGCGGCGCCGAATGGGTAAAACCACTGCCTGTGCCCTAGAGCACAGCTGCATGAAGCACTGGGGGGCCCCAGCGTGCCCTGAGCTCTTTGAGGACCGGCGTGTGGAGGCAGCCTGGGTGTGCTTTGTGATGCGTTAATAACACACTTGGCTTTGTCACTGTAACAGGCTCCCTTGACCCATCCTGACACCGCCGGGCCAGGGACGTGGGGTGGGCAGGGACCAGGCCTTCAGGGGGTGTAGGTCCCGGGAGCTGGAGACCCCAGGTGTGGAAATGTGGAGGAGGCCTGTTCGAGTGCAGGTGCCCTGTGTATTTGCAGGGGGGCGGGATGGTGGTGAAAGGGCTGTGTGCCTGTGTGTATATGGTGCAGATTCATGGGGGCTGCCCATGCATGAAGGCCTGTGCACGGCTCAGTGGAAGGGGGTGTGGACTTTGGGTAGCAGCTGTGCGTGGAGCAGGAAGGCGTGTATATGAGTCAGTGGGGGACAGGTGGCTCTCAGGGGCGCCCCATGGGGCAGGAAGCGTGTGTGTACATGGGTGTATGGGGTGGTGATTTGCAGTTGAGTGAAGGCTTGTATGCCTGCATCTATTTCAGACCTTCAAAGTGATTCTTTGGGGTTCAGCCCACTGCACCCCACATGCAGCATTAGATTGCGGCTCCATTGTGTCTGAGACGCTCCTACTCCCGTGCCCATCCTGCCGGGCATCGTGCCCTCGCTCAGCTCTGGGCTGGCTGTGAGGCCTCAGTTGGGGTTCCTCCCAGCCTGGTAGAGCCGCCTGGGCCCGGGTGGAGGCAGAGGCCCTCCCCCTGCTCTCAGCCGTCCTAAGCTCCTCCTCGGCCTCCTGTCACGTTGTCACCTTTGGCCCTGTATTTGACGTATGTTTTCCCCGAGTCTCTTGGGTGCCACGGAAGGTTCTGGATCCCTGGGGCCAGGCCTTCCAGCCCTCCCACTCCAGAGCAGTGCCCTGTCACCTGCCATGCTGGTTCCTCACATGTGAACAGACCATGACCCCCTAGGTCCCGTGGTGGGGGTGGGGTTCACTACCTTGGGGTGTTCCTAGCAATGCTGGTATCTGAGGTAGACCCCTGTCTTGCCTCATCCCCTGTACCCCAAGGTAGTGAACCCCACCCCCACCACGGGACACTCACCTTCCACACCTGATAGGACAGCAGCGGAGCCCAGGCCGACCACTCTGACCAAGGCACCCTATTCGGGAAGAGGGAGCAAGTAGTCACGGGGCCTGGCCCAAGGACGAGGTGAGGTTGATCAGGGAGCCCACGAGTCTATAAAGGACACGACTCTGGGTGGCACTGGCCGTTCCCTGCCCCACAAGCTCAAGGTCAAGTCCAGCAAGCCACCCATAGGAGCCCAGGCCCTTCCCATCTCAATAGCTCCATGCCCCTTTCCCTACTGCATACTGCTGATAGAGGTTCAGACTGGGAACAGACATGCTTCTGGGCCCCATATTCTGGGGCATGTCCCTGACAGACCCCAGCATCTCATCCCATCCAGAAGTTTGGGGAGGCTCCGTGTTAAGGATCCGAGAGCCGGCCAGTGCCCAGTTTAAGCCCTAGCTCCCACCACCTCCCTGGGGGCTGGAACTAACCCTGGCCCTGTGGAGTGCCAAGAGGCCCCCAGAGCATCCCCACAACCAGTGCCCCTGTGCTGTCAGGACAGTGCATTTCTGGCTTGATGTGGGTGCCATACTCCATGTTCTGGATCCAGAAGCCACAAGGTGTTCAGCATGTGCAGGGGAAGGACCTCCGTGCACAATGGGCTCAAACGCAAAACTCATTTCCATCAAGCCAATTCCAACTCACCGTGACCCTACAGTGCAGAGAGGAACCGCCCCTGCCAGTGGGCTCCCCAAAACAGCCTCGCCTTTCAAAGCAGCCAGTGGGTTAGAACCAGGAGTCACAGGACTCCCCGGTCACATTGGCCTCGTGTCCTGTGTCGGCTGCCGGCTGATCACTTCCAATCATGCTCCCGCAGAGCCATGCAAGTCAAAGCAGGACTGCCCCCAGGGTGCCCGTCGCCGGCGTTTCAGAACCAAGTTGACAGTCCTTTCTTCTGAGGTACATGTCAGGCCGGACTGGAACCCCTAGCCTTTCGCTCCGCAACCGAGCTAGTGAACTGCCCGCCCCACCCAGCATACACTCTGAATCAGAGGTGCTCTTTCCGATTCTCCACTAGATCTCGGACCCCTCGTTGGGATGAGGCCGCACAGAGCTCACCTCTGCTCAGGTTAGCAGCTAGGCTACTGCCACTACGCTGTCCCCAGGTGGGGACCATGCCAGCTCTCACCAGGGACATGCTTCTCTCCCAGGGAACACGGGATGCCCACCAACACTGCCTCCCAGAGGCCACCTCTCCAGGCCCCCAGCTGACACCCTGGCTGTTTGGATTCGGGCCAGTCTGTTGCCTCTGGGGAAGATGGAGGGGGGGGGGGCCTAGCTGCTGAGAGGTGGACACCACCCACCCAGAACCAGGCTTGGCAGCAAGGCTAGTGGTGGCCTTCGTGCCTGTGGTGGCCCACACAGCATCCTGGGAGGCTGAGTCCCTTGTGGGTCTATCCATCAGCCAGGGCTGAGGGGACGTGGCCCTGTCGGGGAGCATAGGACCCGATGCTCAGAATAGGCTGGTGCCCATGGTGGTATTGTGTCCATGGGGGTGTTGTGCTGTGTAAGTCACAGCAGCTGATTCAAAAGCCAGGCCTCCAACTAGAACGAGCCAGGCCTAGGGAGCAGCCCTCGTGAGCGCTGTGCCCCGTTTGTCCACTTGATGGCAGTGTTGCATTTCTAGCTGCCTTCTGCCTTTGCTGAGGGGACTCTGGCTTGGAGTTCCCCAACAAACACCCTCCTCCAGAGGCCGAGCAGTGAAGTAGGGGGCAGGCAGGTCTGCCAACTGCTGCCCCCACCGGGCCCCAGGTTACTTTGAGAGCAGGCAAGTGGCTGCTTGCAAAGGCCCAAGGAGCTCTGGGCGCCCTGAGAGGGGCTGTCCCTACCAGGGACTGACCCTGAGAAAGGATGTCCGGGAGGGGACCGTCTCTTCCTAATGGGACCATCCATCCCTGATGGGAACTATCTGTCCCTGAGGGGTCCCCACGGGGCTGAGTGAAGACAGGACTCTCAGCATTGGGCTCTCACAGGGAGGCAGCTTTCTGAGGGGCCAGGTCTCCCAGCCTGGTTCTGTCACCTGTTTGCCTGCATCACGGCGTTCACATGTCATGGCCACCAGACTTCATGATTATTGTCAAAGTCAACAGTCAGGTACGATACGCTGATGACAAAGAGGGTTGTTACATTCCACTGGGGTACAGCGCCTGGCTTCTCTCCCCTCCCCTCTACTCTCTCTCCTCTCCTCCCCTTTCCCCTCCCCCCTCCCCTCTCCCTCTCCACTCTCCTCTTTTCTCTCTTCCTCTCTCTTCTTTCCTCCCTCTCTCATCTTATTTCTCCTCTTCTCTCTCTCCTCCCCTCTTCTCTCTCCTCTCCCCTCTCCCTTCCTCCCCCCTCTCCCCCCTCTCTCTCCCTCCACCAAGATTAATAAATGCTAGTTGTCAGCAAGCTGGCTCCAGCTCACAGTGACCTTATGTCCAACTGAACAGAGCCCATTGTTTGAGCTATTCATGCAGTACCCCCACTGAGGGGTCTGTCACTTCTGCGGACCCTCTGCTTTAGCACCAGGGCCACTGCCAGCTAGTGGCCACCGGCAACCCTCCACCCCCCCCCCCAGAGCCATGCCCAGAAGAGGTTGGTACCCCTAGGAAGACGGATGAGTCTGTTGATGCTGAAGTAGACCTCAGCCCTGTGCCCCCCAGCTTCAACGTATTTCTTCTGTTCTCCTTTAAGGGACCCAGCAAACCCACCACCATCCAGTCTGACTCTCGGGGACCTTGTAATACAGCATGGAGCACCCCAGAGGGTTTCCCAGTCTTTCGGGGAGCAGGCTGCTGCATCATCCCCCCTCTGAGTGGGTTCAAACCATCCACCTCTCAGCAACCAAGCATTTAACCACTGCCCCATTGAGACTCCTTCAACCCACTGCCTGGGTCAAGCCTGACTCATATCCTGCAGGACAGGGTAGAGCTTCCCCTGTGGGTTTCCAGGACTGTGACTCTACAGGAGTAGAAAGTCCCATCTTTCTGGTGAGCGGCTGGTGTTTTCGAACTGCTCACCTTGCAGCTAAGCAGCTCACCGTGTACCCTGTACCACCAGGGCACAGGCCTTTGTGGAGAGGACTTCACAAGCCCTCAGGAGCTTTTGAGAGGAAGAGAGGACAGCAGCCGAGTCACCTGCTCCCTAGGTGAGCCAGCATGCCCGCCCTGACCCAGGACCACCATCTCACTCTTTGGGGGGGGGGGACGACACTGGAAGCAGTCTGGACTGGCCAACACACTCCCCAGGCCTCCCCCACGGCAGCCATGTCCCCAAGGCCCCGGTACACCAGCCAGAGCCAGCTGGCCAGGGACAGCACCACATCCAGGAGAGCTGTGGCCATCAGTGACCACATGGCCAACAAGTGTCCCATAGAGGAGGGCCAGGCCATGTGCTGAGGGCCTTCCGAGCACAGTGAGGGTCTTACAGAGCTTCCACTATGAGATGTCACCACTGGGGCTGGGGGGCTGCTGACCTCGACCCCCCCCCCAGCCAAGGCAGAGCTTTGTGATGTGACAGAGACCAGCCTGTCCCTCCTCCACCCCTATTGCCACGTCCAGTGGGGGGGTCCCCCGGAGGAGGCTCAGCCTCACAGAGCCACGCTGCCCACCAGGTTCACCTGTTCACCTACCTCAGGTAAGGAGGCGGGGTGAGGCCAGAGAGCAGATGGGCTCAGAGGGGGCAGCCAGGCCCACTGGCTCCCAGGGAGGGGGCTCGGAGTCAGGTCGGCTGGTAGCTCAGCTTGCCCTGGTGGTTACAGGAAAGAGCTGGGACCCAGGGCCAACCTGGTGATGATGGGTTCACTGGTACTGTCTCGCCCCCCACAAGAGGGGCCCCTCAGAGGAGACTCCCAACAGAACACACCTAGCACCCACAGTCTAGGACCCCAGAACTCACCAGGCCTGGGGTGCCCCTATGCCCACTCCCAGGCCAGGCTGGGCCATGTGCTCTTTCAGAGCCGCTGACTAGCTCCACCCCCTGAATGCCTGGGGCCAGCCTGAGTGCACAAAGTGGGGACCACTGGGGATCCCCAACCCCATGCCCTCCTGTGATTTGGGGCTACAGGGAGACCCCAGCCTTGATTGACAGCCTTCCTGCCTGTCTGCTCCCAGCATCTGTGCCCGGTGACCTCCACCCACCAGCTCCGGGGCCACATCTCTTGTTCCCCTCCCTCACCCAGCCACTGCCCATCTCTGAGGGCCCCTGTGCTCTACACTCACCTCACAACAGGTGCAGGAAGAAGGGATCCAAGTCCTGCAGGCAGGCTTAATCCCCACAATCCCTTCTAGATCCGTTTTCTCCTCACTGAGTCACAGATTACCATAACCAGGTGGCTTAAAACAACAGAAATGTACTCTCATGGACGGGTCAATCCTGGGCCTCGAAGCCTGGGCTCACCACGCAAGCCCAGGGGAGGGGGTTCTGCCCGCTGGCGGGGCTCCTTGGCTTGCAGCCAAGTCACTGCTGCTTCCCTCACCACCACCACCACCACCTCCTTTGTGTCCTGCATCCTCCTTCTGTCTCTTGAAAGGGGGGGTTAGTCCTAGGGCTTAGATTCCCCCCCTCCTTAATCCTCGATTTCCGCTCCAGACCCTTCATTAACCCTCGCAGCACTGAATGCTTTTCTGCATTGAGTTTTGTGTTGAATCAATGTGTTTTCCAGATGGAAAACTATTTGCGTGAAATAGGGAAAAATAGCTTTTTGGAGGCGATAATGGAATTTAAAGGAGCCCCGATGGCACAGCAAGTTACACCTTGGGCTGCTAATCAAGAGGTCAGCAGTTCAAAACCAGCCGCCGTTCTGTGGGAGAGGAAGAGGGGCTGTCTGCTCCCATAGAGAGTCAGTCTCACAAGCCCATGGGGGCAGCTCCATGCTGTCCTATAGGGCCGCCATTGGTCTGCGTTGCCTCGATGGCGGGGAGCAAGAATGGATTTTAGTCCAGTTAGTGGGACACATGTTTCTCCTGAGGAGCATCTGAGGGGCTTTGAACTGCTGACCTTGCAGTTAGCAGCCCGATGCCACCATGGCACAGGGCCCTGGGGTATGCCTGGACCCAGCACCACCGGTGCTCACCTGGCGCTCGCTGGTTGCTCAGGGCTGGGAGCAGAAAGGCTCTCCCTCCCAGCGTGAGTGTTCAAACATGTGAACAGAGAAGCGTGTCATTTGCAGGGTAACACCTTTGGAAAGGGGGCTATGTGGTCCTAGAAAGCTAGTGAGAAGGGGAGGCAGAGATGGGGAGATGAATGAGCTCCCAAGATGTGAGTGTCCTTGGCGGGCAAGTCTAGCCAAGTGGGGAAGCCCCCAAGCAGGAGGCCAGCTGGCGCTCCTGGGAGGCAGCTGGGGAGACCAGGGGAGGACCGAGAGGAGAGGGGAAGTCAGCTGAGGTTGGCAGATCTGAGGGGAGTAAGGGGCTCCAGTGTTTGGTCCCTGTGACTTCCAGCCAGGGTGGAGGCCGAGAGGGTACACCACAGTCAGGGCAGAGATGGCCCAAGGGGTCAAACTCTGCTGGCCTACAGCCCTGCAGTGGGGTCTGTAGAGGGGTGGGGCACACAGAAGGAGTCAGGAATCTCCAGGGTGACTGGGAAGGGGCAGAGCCAGCCACTCCTGCCAGGGAGCTGCCAGAGCACCTTGCCAGCCCCCGAGAGAGAGGAGGCACCTGAAAGCTCTGTTCCAGGGCCAGCCCGCGCCCTCCTCCTGCTAGCCACTACCTGTCTGAGCTGGCAGGACACGACAGGACCCAGGATGGGCCTGGGGCCCAGCCCAGGAGGAGGAGAAACTGCCTGCTGGGATGCTGAATCCCTGAACCTCCAAGACACTGCCCCCTCCTTTGGAGCCCACTGGCCCCATGGCCCTGCAGCCACAGCTGCAACAACACCCCACCCCCTCCCACCCTCCAAGAAGCAGGAGCCAACACCGCTGGCCACATTCTGGGGACCTGCTGGAGTTGGAGACAGCTTTCTGACAGGCATCAGGGACAGGACCCAGAGACTGGGTCATGTGTAAAAGGAGAGAAGGGCGCTCAGAACAGTAAAGCCCCCAGATGCAGGCCTGCTGAGGACTCCAGGGCCCAGTTCTGCCACGGGCTCCTCTTCTGTGGAGCAGTGGGCTAGGCACTGAGGTGGTAACCACAAGGTCTGCGGTTTGAACCCACTAGCCACTCTTCAGGAGACAGATGAGACTTTGTACTCCTGTAAAGAGTTACAGCCTTGGAACGCCAGGATGGAAGGCAATTTGAGGGAAATAGGGAAAAATGGTTGGGTTGGGTTGTTCTGGTTTGGTTTGGTTGTTTGGTTTTTTGAGTCATCGTGGGTGACCCAGGAGGGGGACAGTCCTACCCTGTCCTACAGAGTCACCGTGCACCAGAGTCGACCCCATTGCCCGTGTGTCTGGTTTTTGTTGTGAACGTATGTAAAAGCAGGAGCCCTGGTGATGTGTTGGATTATGTGCTGGGCTGAAAGGTCTGCAGTTCGACCCCACCAGCCACTCGTGAGGAGAAAGATGAGACATTCTCCTCCCGGAAAGAGTTACAGCCTCTGAGGGTAAGGGAAGGTGGGAAGAAAGGGGAGCCACTGATCTCAATGAGCGACGTATAACTCACTCCCGCCCAACTGAGGGGCATGGGCAACAGAAACGTGGGTGGAGGGAGACAGCGGACGGTGTAAAATATGAAATGATTGGAATTTGTGATTTATCAGGGGGGTGCGAGGTTGGGGGGAGGACATAAAGAGGACATAAAGCAGAATGAAAATGATGATGGCAACGTATGTGCAAACGTGCTTGATGCAAGCGATGTATGGGTTGTGATCAGAACTGTGAGGACCCAGTAAAATGATTGTAGAAAGAGAGTGGGTGACCCAGAGGGGCAGTCCTGCCCCACCCTGCAGGGTCGCTGTGAGTGGTCCTCCAGTGAGAGAAGCTGATCTGGGTGGGGGTGATGGTAGTGTCTCTGCAGGGGGATGGGGCCCTGCTCGCTGCTTCAGTTGCCCCACGTCACCCAGGTCACACAGCCAGAAGCTTCCCTCAGTGGGTCAGCTCCATGTCCCAGCCCTGTGTGGTGCCCCCACCCCCTTCCAGACTCCCTAGAGTTCTCCATCCCTGCCCCAGCACCCTCCACAAACATACCACATCCAGCACCCAGGCCTTGGCAGGCGCTGGCCCCCTGCCTAGAAGGCAGGGCCCTGAGTCTCCAGGCTAATTGGGGAAAAGAGGGTGCAGCTGAGGTGAAAGGGTGGGGCGAAGGGGCACAGGAATCCTTTGGGCAAAGTCAAGGTTGCAGGAGGCCCTGACTGCGTGCTAGTTGGGGGGTGTGGGGGGCGGGGTGGATGGCCCTGCCCCAGGTCCCCATCTCCCGCTGATGAGCAGGAACAAGAGGAGGCCTTGAGCAGTTCCTTCCTTACGTTGCCACCGACGGGCCGGCTTTGAAAAGCTCAAGGGAACAAAGCAGGAAGGTGATGGGTTTGTCCGTCCACACACGAGACAAGGCAGTGGGACTGGCTGGCATGATCCCAAGGTGGGTGGTATGAGCCCACACAGGTGCCTTGGGGGAAAGGCCTGGTGCTCTAGTGTCCCAAACACAAGCCAACAGGACCCCCACCCCCACCCCCAACACAGCTGTGCTAGGATGGGCTGTCAAGTTGGGGTCGTCTGGAGGACAGCTGGGTTTTCAGATAAGAAAAGAGCTAATGCCCAACGTCCTTGTGGAGGGCTCCTGCCGGGAGCAGCCACCCTCCTCTCTCCCGCTGAGTGGCAGGTGCGTGTGTCCCATTGTGCACAAGGCCAACACCACCCTGGGACACGCGGCTAGAGATGCATGTGCAGAAAGAGAAAACCAGTGAGCTCACTGCCTCCAAGTCTGCAGATGTACGGGGACCCCGCAGGACAGCCCTGGGGGGTTCCAAGACTACATCTTAGCGTAGTAGACAACCTCGTCCTTCCCGTGAGGAAGAGCAAGGAGTGGTTGGGGATGCACATTTAAAAAACAAAACACAGATCCCTGCCACCGAGGCGATGCCGACTCACAGCGACTCTATAGAATGGGGTAGAGCTGCCCCTGTGAGTTTCCAAGTCTGTGACTCTACGGGAGTAGGAAGTCCCAGCTTTCTCCCAAGGAGAGACTATCCACTGACATTGCAGCTAGCAGCCCATCCCATAACCCCCACACCCCAAGGCTCCACATAAGAACTGGCTGGGAAGATACATTCCTTCAGCCTCTTTCACAGAGGGCCACTGGACACCCCCCACCCCCACCCACAGTGTTCCCTGTGTCCTGGTCAGGAGTACAGGAGTATGGTCTCCCTCCTCTCCCCCCCCACCCCCACCTGCTGTTGCTCCTGGCTTGCTCACAGCACCACCTCCCCCCACCCCACCCCCAACGCCAGCACCTGAGGAATGTCTGCAGAGGGTTCCCTTCTGGCTTGCCGAGCCTCACTGCCATCCTTGGGCATGCAGCACCCCACCTGGTAGCACAGACCCATCTGTGGGCCCAACAGAGCCCACGAGGAGCTGCAGGTTCCAGGGCGGGCACATTTTATTACCCACAGATGGTCAGGGACACTTCTCTCACCCAGTCACTGACTGAGAGGCGCCAGGCTTCCTCTGGATGAACCGCCGCTCATGCTGTTAGCATGTTTTCCGTGATCTGTTTGTATGCAAAGGGCAGAAACATTCCCACTGTACATGGAATCTTTGAGAGAATCTCGTGCACATGCAAAAGCTGGGCCTGGAATCAGGGAGACCGAAGAAGAATGATGTGTTGGCGAGGAATCTCGGAAGTCCCTTGACTGTCCAAAGTTCAAAGTGATCTGTCTGGGAAGGAGCGCGGCCACGGGCACTTAGATGGCGAAACTCCAGCTCATGGACTGGAGACAGGTTGTCAGAAGAAACCGGCCTGGTCCCTGGGGAAAGACATCAGCCTGTGAACGCAGCGGGGCCAAGAAAGAGAGGAAGACCCTGCACCTTGTGGATGGACACAGTGGCTGCATGCACGAGGACCGCTGTGAGGCCGGCACAGCACAGGGCAGAGTTGTATTCTGTTGAACAAGACATCGCTGTGAGCCGGAACCAACCAGGCGGCACTGAGCAGCAGCAACGTGTGTGGGAAATGCACATCCCACTGTCCCACTGTCCATTATACCTGTGTGGGTGTGTGTGTGACACAGGAATGGCGTTTTAAGGTAAAAGATAGTGTTATGGTGATAATTAGG
Source organism: Tenrec ecaudatus (assembly GCF_050624435.1). Taxonomy (NCBI): domain Eukaryota; kingdom Metazoa; phylum Chordata; class Mammalia; order Afrosoricida; family Tenrecidae; genus Tenrec; species Tenrec ecaudatus. The sequence continues at coordinate 72,685,530 of NC_134547.1, forward strand.
AACTAAAGCTATGGTTAGGGATAGGGTTAGGTTTTTAATGTTTAGGTTAGGATTGTTTGGGGGTACAAAAAATGTCTCTGTGATACTATAAAGAGAACATTTATTGGGTTTTAAAAGGGACACAGACATGTCATCCGATACAGGAAATCAATACAGTGTTGGAGGATTGGCCATCGGATGCTATTTAAATACAGGGCAAAGGGAACTGTCACAAACTCACGATTGGTGGCAGACGAATATATTGCTCTTGGAGGCAGGACTGCACATGGATAGAACTTATGGGGCGGCCCAGGGGCTTCCAACCAAGGCAGTCAGGGTACAGCTCAGAGGGCACGACTCATGACTATGCGGCCCCCATACTGTCCCCAGGGACCTCCATCAAAGACACCCTGTAAAGTCCCTATAAGGGACTGCCTCTCCCAGGGCTGGCTGGAGAGGGTAGAGGTGACCCACTTTCCTGGGCACTCTGCCTGAGGGCAGGATGACCCGCAGCCTTGGTGAGCGACCAGATGGGATTCAGTGGGGGCTTAGCTGTCAGAGGAAACCAGCCTCCAACAGCCAAAGGGCCAGTAGGCGCACTTGTATGGCGACAGTATATGAAGATCATAGTAAATAGTAGAGCACAGTAGAGGAGTGAGCCCTATTGTATGGTAGCGTGCTCACCGCAGCCCCTCTTGATGGTCCATGTGGAACTGGCAGAAGAGAGAGAACTTTTAATCTCTTGGGACATTGATGTGATAAGACATGCTTATTCAGTAGTTACAGGCGTCACAAGGTAGGTCCCTGAGCTCACAGGTGAGGAAACCTAATACCTGCCTTGGGGGAGGTACCAGTGGGGTTGGGTGGCCCAGCAGGAAGAGAGAACAAAAGGATCATGTCTGCTTCTATAGTTAAAGCTGCCTCTGCGTAGCCATCAGCCAGGTGCTTGTAAGAGGCACCTTTGAGGCAGCACTATTAGGGGAAGATAAGTCGGGAGCAATATTACTTATGAGAATGTGACTGGGACTTACCTCCAACTCACAAGGGTGAAGGCCTCCAGCCACCCCAGAAACCCAGCCTACGGGGCTTCTTAATCTATGAGAACAGAGGGTTCGTTCATATGCACATTCTTCCCGCTCTTTGCCCCCACACCCAGTCTACTACGTGGAGACGCTGCGAGTGAACTTTGGACTGTCACTGTCATTCATGACCGCCTATGGAACCGGAGTGCCCAGAAGTTCAGTCATTTCTGACTCATGGGCGACCCTGTAGGACAGGGTAGACTGCCCCCATGGGTTGCTGAGATTATAACTCGGGGAGCAGGAAGGGCCCGCTCTTTCTCCTGTGGGAAGGTAGGTGGTTTCCAACTGCCCCCTTTCAGATAATCCACTATGCCACCAGGGCCCCTTCCTGGGAATATCACCCTTGCTACCAGCAAGTTGGTGCCTACTCTGGGCCCGGGCAGAACTGCCCCTGAGGGTTTCTGAGACTGTAACTCTCTATGGAACTAGACAGCCTCGTCTCTCGCCTGCAGAAGCGGCAGGTGATTTCAAACTGCCCACCTTGCGGTGAGCGGCCCAGCCCATAAACACTATGCCACCGGGCCTGCCCTCCTGAATATATCTCCAAACCAACCCAACTCTGCCAAACTCACCGCCTCACCGCGACCTATCGGACAGGGTGGAACAGCCCCTGTGGGCAGAACACCTGGTGTGTAGCTGGGGATAAAAAGCCCAGTCCCAGTCCCAACCCCTGAGGATAGGTCCAGTAGCACGACAGTGGTGGAGTAGCAATGAAAATACTTTTATGGTTGTGGGGTCACTACAACATGAACTGTGTGAAGGGTATTAAAACTGTATTAAAGGCATTAAGATGGTTGAGAACCACTTCCCCAAGGGCAGGGGTGTGATGGTGTGGGAGGCAGAAATGCCTTTTTGGGGTCGGGAGGGTTGGTGCAATTCCTCACCTTCCCTCCAACCCTACAGGACATCCTCGCTGCCAGCCCTGCCCCCTCCTGGAACCAGCTCCTCCCCTCCTCCCAGGGAACAGGAAGTGGCCTTGACCTGTATCCTTTCCTGAAATCCCGTCGGCATTCCCCCCAGACCTCCCCTGGCCCTGAGGAGGCAGACCTGAGCCGGATTCCTGGCCAGCCAGCCCTAAAGCCAGCACCCCACTCCTGGACCCTCGGGTGCAGCACAGACCCCTCCTCTCAGTTTCCCCAGCTTGGTTCTCACCTGGCCCCCTCTCCGAGGTACTGCTGCATGCACTCCAGGCTACTCCAGCCCACCACTCCATGCATTCCTCGATGACAGCCTCTTCCTCCTTCAGCACCAGGTCTGTGCCAGTGCCCTCCCCTAGCTCACTGCTGGTGTGGAACCTTCTGGTGGCTGTCAGTGAAGGGTGTGGAGCCCTAGGGAGGTAGTCGTTCCAAATTGGGTTGCAATCCGTCTGGTCGGCAGTTCCAAACCCCCAGCAGCTATGTGGGAAAAAAACGGCTTTCTACTCCCGTCAGCAGTCAGCGTCGCACGCACCCGCATGGGGCGCTGTTGTTAGGTTTCTCTGGTGGAAAGTACCTCGGTTTTTGGCTTTGCAGGAGCAAGTATTCACACCAAAGCCTGGTTTATGATCCAAGCGGATTTCATAAAGGACAGAAGTTTTGGGTTTGATAATCACTGAACAGGGGCAACCTGGTGGCACATGGGCACACCCACACGTGGCAACCTGAGGCCAGGGCGACCACTGCTGAGCAGGCACAGGACAGGAGTGGAAGGGTGAAGAAGGGGGGAAATGGGCAGGAGGTCTTGCGGTCAATGTATTTGAGGCCTCTGGCTGGAAGGCATGGTGGAAGGTATTGGTTGACCCTGTTGACTGAATTAAGCCCAGGTGTGCTGCTCACCTGGCTCGGGCTTGACTTGACACGTGCCCAGTAAGTCTGTGGCTGGCTCAGGGCTCACCTGATTCTCTTCCAACCTCATGTAGGGGGCCTTCAAGCATGCAGATGGACAACCCCTGTCCCCACTTCTTGCTACCTAACACTGAGCCAGCATTGACTCCATGGCAGTGAGTGAAGGAAGGAGCCCTGGAGATGCTGTTGGGTCAGTGTTGGACTGCTAACCTCAAGGTCTGCAGTTCAAACCCACCTGCCGCTCCTATGGAGAACATTGAGGCTGATTTACAGCCTGGGGAACCCAAAGGGGTAGTTCTACTCTGCCCTACAGGTCAACTTGATGGCAGAGAATCAGTGAAGGGTAAGGGTGTTGAGACCCCTCCCCAGGGGCCGTGGCCACTCCAGGAAGAAAGCAGCAGGGGCCTCGCTCCCAGGGCATGTTCCTGGTGTGTGGGGCAAGTGAACATCTTGCCCGTAGCTTGAGGGACGCTGCTCTACCTGGGACTAGTCGTGTCTTGTGACAGCTCCCTCTGAGCACAGACCGCTCGTGCCCAGGATTCAGGGCAAGAGTCCAGCCGCCATGGACCACCAATCTCAGCGGGAGGGACGCACAAGAGGCGAAGAGACAGGGCCCTGCCCTAGACTGGGGACCACTGCCCTGATCAAGTGGAGAAGGCGTCGGTGTCCCCAAGCGAGGTTCAGAGACCTCTCTGGCCAGAGGCACAGGCCCATCATCAATGATGATGATGAAGCCAGGCCCAGCTGGAGGAGGTTCACCTCCAGTGCCTCCGATCGATTCCAGCACCCAACCACCTCCACCTGTGCTGCAGGTCAGCTGAGACGAGGATGGCAGGGGGCCCCTCCCCCTACAGCAGATACCTCAGCACCCCAGCCAGGCTGCACCTTCCACCTCCAGCCTCCAAGGGCCCTGTCCAGACCTGACAGTGCCCGCTGCCAGGCGCCATGCAGGGTCAGATGGCAGACTGCCCAACACGGAGAGTGAGAAATTGACGTAAGCAGCCCAGGGCCTGTCAGGTCCTGCTCCGACATAGCCCATCAGCGAGGCATGAATCTCACCAATAAAGACCCAACACCCTCCTTGCTCTGCGGCCCCTCACAGTGGTGCCTGCCTGGAGCGATGCTCCAGCGGCTCCCCTCCCTGTAAAATGACCAAGAATCATTTGATCTCCCGCTGCAGGGAAGGGCCCAATCCTGGTTGTGCCCTCATCTGGTGATGAAGGTGACGATGGTGAAGATGACAGTGGGAGTGTGTGTGTGTGTGTGTGTGTGTGTGTGTGTGTGTGTGTGTGTAAGCTCCAATGATGGTGAAGAGGGTGTCGTAGTGAGGAAGATGATGGAGAATGGTGGAGGTGATGAAGACGACCATAAAATGAAGATGAAGTAACAGTGATGGAGATGGTGGTGGTGCGAGGAAGATGGCAGTGATAGTGAAGACAGACGATGGGGATGATGATGGTGGAGATGAATATGATGGTGACAGCAATGTTGAAGATGACCATGGGGACACTCAGGAGGGTGAAGAGGGTCACAGCGGTGATGGAGATACTGGTGATGCTGTGTAAGGTGGTGGCGGCCACAAGGAAGGTGAGGACGACGACCACCAACCAAAGCAACCGCCACAACCCAGGGGAGCTTGGTCGCAACTCAGGTAGTTAGGTCTCCACCCTGGGCAATCGCGGGAAGTCGCCAAGAAGGCCCTGTGCCGGCTTTGGGGATGAAACTGGAGGAACAAGATAAACGAGACTGCGGGGGTCTCCGTCCACGTGTGCAGCACTGCTCTGGCCACCCTTCCACGTGCTTATCTCAGTGTTGCCAACAACAGGACCTGCCTCTGAGGATGCTGGGAAGACTCATTCAACCGCGCATCTGGTAGTCAGTGTAATGGCGTCTGGTAGCAGGTGTAATACATCACAGCTTGTGTTGCTAGCCTCTTCTGGCCCCAGAGCCACCCTGCCACCTCGCCCTGAGCTCGTGGGGGCCCAGACAGCCTGCCTCGGAAGATCCTCACAGAGGCTGCCCTGAGGCCCGGGGCTCATCACCAGTTCAGTGAAGACACACCCCGTGGCCCTTCTAGGTGCCCACAGGGGCAAGAGTCGGGGTTCACAGGTTAGAGGGAGATCTGAGCTCATAAACAGGTCACGGGTCTGCAAGCACCCCGACTCCACGTGGACAAGACACAACTCTGGATCCCATACTGATTGCTCTCTCCAATGCCCCATTGTGGTGGGCATTCCTCACTCCCATGAACCTCAGCGGTGGTGGGAGTCAACTGGGACCACTGAAAGCCAATGGGGTGCATCTCTTCCCAACACTATTCATCAGGTGGAATCCATCAACCTAGCGGAAATGTTTACACCATGGGAATTGGTAGGCACTGCACATTGAGACTTCTGCATTGACTGCTGACTCTCCTGAGCAGGCTCTGATTTTGATCCATCGTCAAGTCCAGTAGATGGCTAGCTCCAAATGGGCCAAGGCTCCATCCATCCTTCCATCTTCTCTACTTGCACGGCCAGCATCCTAGCGCAAGTTCTCTCTGAACGGCCGGTACAGCCTCTGATGTCTCCTTGCTCAGTCATGAATTCCCCAGCTCAAAGCCCCCAGCCTAGTGCTCCCCATTGGGAGCCTAAGCTTGGCTCCAAGGCTCCATGCCAGGTCCAGGGGGTCCTCCCACCTCTTCCCTACAGTGTCTCCAACAAAACAAATCAATGGGACCCAGAGTTTCTGTCTGAACTATTGCTCTGCCTGCGAGGATATAGCCCAGGACCCGCATCCGACCATGGTGTTGGCAGGAAGGAGGAGAATTCAATACCGCACCAGCCCAAGGCCAGTGCCACAGGACAGAGGTCAGACATGCCTCCAACCTCCACCCCTCTCCACCCTATTCAGACATCAACCAGCCCTCCCACCGCTCTCTGTTCCTCCTCTGGGTTCATTCATTCTGCTGAGTTCATCCATTCATTCAAAAGTCAGAACTTGGACAACTCTCGCAATTATCGTTTATTCAGGAAGCTACCAGCTGACAAAAGTCAGCTAAGTGTAGGACTGCAAACTGCAAGGTTGGTGTTCAAAGTCATGAGCCTCCTCATGGGGGAAAGACGAGGCTCCTGCTCCTGTGAAGATATACAGCCTTGGGAACCCTACCTTGGATCGCTATGAGTCAGAATTGATGCTGACAGCAGTGTGTTGAACAGGCTATAAAGTAGTGTGGTAGTTGTGTGTGTGTGCGTGTGCCCACAGCAGTTCTCAGACGTGCTAGTGGCAGGCACCTCTCTCTCTGATCCTCAGCCTCTCAGCCACGTGGTCACTTGGCCTCTGCCTAGCCCAATGGGCCCCTCTGCTTCACGGTCTGGGTGTCGCGGCCTCTGCTATCTCTCCCACCTGAGACAAGGATCTCACACAAGGTCTGCTGGCAGCTTAGGGGCCATGGGATTCTCTCACCCTGCTTCTGGGGTGACTCCTTTCTCCCCAGAGGGATGGTAAACAGGCCAGTCCACTGTCTGTGTCCACCTGCCTGCTAGGCGTGGTGCATAAGTACAGCGACGTGGGAGAAGAGCAGTGTTGAATCTGTTTCCAATCTCCGCAAACACCACCCTGCCCACATCCCCAGTCCCATGCCAGCTCAAGTGCCACCTCTCCAGGGGGACTCCATGTGACTCTCCCTGATGTCCTGTGTTGTGAAGTCAACTCTGACTCACAGCCACCCCATAGGACAGAGTAGAGCTTCCCCTGGGGGTTGCCCAGGCTTTCATCGTGTGGGGGACCAGCCTCCACAAGCAAATGGGTCCCAAGGGGCGGTTATGTCATTGAAGGGTCAGTGAAAGAGACTGAATCAGACAAAGCATGCAAGGGCCCACCTCTTCCATGGAGTCTGGAACCAGAGAGAGCACGTGAGTGCATTCTCAGGCTTATATAGTCGCCAGGCAAGCAAACCACGCCATACACCTCCGTAGCAGGAAAAGGAGGTGCTCAGAGCCCACACGTGACAGGAAGACAGGTGCTAGACTTATGATGGTGCTTAGCCTTGGTGGTCCCTTCGCTGGCTTGACCTTCGGTGGCCCTGAGCTCTTCTCCAGGGCAGCAATCTATGATCCTCCTCAGGAGGGAGCTGGCTGTAGTTAGGGTGTGGGACAGACAAGAGGGTCTGGTTGCTCTCTCCGGCAGACAACCTTCAAGCATATCGTAAGCAGTCGTGTGCTTGCTTGTAAGAAGCATCCTAAGAGTAGCGCTATTACGGGGGAGACTGTGGGGACGATTTTGAGTCAGAAGAATGTGACTGGGATCCATCGCCAGCTCACGAATCTGAAGGCCTTCCTCCTCCACCAGTCTGCCTCCCCGACTCTTTAAATGCGAGCGTGGAGACTTTGCATGCATGCATTCTCTTCCTGGTTCTCCGTCCCCGCTCCCCCACCCCCATCTTAATGGGAACAGATACCTCAACTTTCTCAGGAGGAGTGGTTGGGTGAGTCTGAACCGCCCAGAAACCTACAGGTGAGAGTCCTGACGTCTGACCCGCAGCATCACTAAGGTTCTTAGCCAACCCCCATAATTCTCAGCAAAGCCCCACTCGCTGCTGCTGTCTTTTGGCTTCACTAGCGCCTGTGCTGTGACTAGCTCGGGGAGACCCCAGGCACCATAGCAGGCCGTGATCTGGGATGGGCTCTGCAGGATCTCCAGGCTTCTCTTCAGAGGCACCTCTGAGTGGACTCAAACCCTTAACCTTTCGCTAGCAGCCCAGCACACTGCCAGCTTACAGGGTCTCCAGGGCACAGCAGGAACATGGAAGCTCTCGCTGCTGTTTGGGACAGGGAAGGGGGGCAGAGCAGAGGGAGGGGGGTCCCAGTAGGGCAACAGGATGGGATGGGGGAGGCAGGTTTGCCATCCTCCTGGTAAGGTTAGGAAGAGTTGGGGAGGGGGCAGCGTGAGGAGCCCTGTGGGGTCATCTGCAGACAGACCTCAGGAGCCCCAGCCCGTGATCTGGGCCTGCAGGAGGTCAGCAAGTCAAGTGCTGGTGAGATGCTAGCCTGCAGAGAAGCCTGGCAAGTGCCATCAGGTACCTCTCCCCAACCTGCCCCTGGCCCATGACCCTAAACTAGGCTGCCGAGGCCCTGACCCCGACTGTCCACACAGGCAAGGTCCTGGGAGGTTGTGGACCTGAGAGATGATAGGGAAGGCAAACAGGGCTTTGTTTTTTCAGCTGCTCCGGGGCCAAGTCACAGGCGCCCTGATGGTGTGTGTGGTGGTTCCGCTTTGGACTGAGAGCCATACCATGGGCAGTTCAAAACCACCAGCTGCTCCAAGGGAGAAAAGGTACTCTCCTTACTGTTCCAGTCTCGAAACCCACGGGCCAGTTCTGCTCTGTCCGATAGGGTCGCCATGAGGCAGCAACAGCTCAATGGCCGTGAGTTTGCTTTTGAGTGGGGCCGCGAGGAGGCCTGGTGCTCCGTGGGTGATGCACGGAGCCGCTCCCCCCGAGATCGGTGGTTTGAACACACTAACCATTCTGCAGGACACGGAAGGCAGACTGATTCTGAAAGATGACAAGGTGGCAGGTCTCTGGGGAAGCCTGCTTTGTTGTTGCTCATTATGAGTCAGAATACGCCACGGGGCAGTGGTCAGGGGAAATGAGGCAGCTGCTCTGCACCAGGCCTGGGGTACAGACGCTGGCTGGTAAGGACAAGGGCCGAAGGAGGCTGTGGACAGCCCACAGCTTGGAGCCTGCAGGCCTCACTGCTGGCTGCAAAGAGACAGTGCAGGACACACAGGAGCCTTAGGGGCTTGGAGGCAGGGTGGAGCACAGGGATCTGGGTAGTAGGGAGAGGCATGCTAACGTCCCTGACAGCAGGGTCTGGCCCACACGCTCACGTTCACACAGACAGGCCTAGAGCACATGCACAGAAACTCACACATCCACACACTACATTCACACACATACTCACAAGCTCACATTCACACAGACAGGCCTGGAGTACATGCACATACACCCACTACATTCACACACATACTCATGCTTACATTCACATGTACAGGCCTGGAGCACAAGCACAGACACACACACACACACACTACATTCACACACGTACTCACATGCTCACATTCTCATGTACAGGCCTGGAGCGCATACACAGACACTCACACACACTCTACATTCACACATATACTCATGCTTACATTCACATGTACAGGCCTAGAGCACAAGCACAGATACACAATACAGTCACACATATACTCACATGCTCACATTCACACAGGCCTGGAGCGCATGCACAGACACTCACATTATAAATTCAAACACACACATACATTCACACAATACAAGCCTGGAGCACACATACACAGATACACATTCATATGCATACACACAGAATATGAGCCTGGAACACACACATCACACACTCACATTTACACACACGTTCACACTCACAAGCCTGAAGCACACACACATGTTCACACTCACATTCATACATACAATACAAGCATGGAGATCACACACACAATACAAGCCTGATGCATGTACACATTCACACACACAATACAAACATGGAGCATACACTCACACAGAGAGAGAATACAAGCCTGGAGCACACATTCACACACACACACTCATACACAGAATACAAGCCTGGAGCACACACATTCACACAAACAATACAAACTTGGAGCACACATTCACGCTCACACACACACTCACACAGAATATAAGCCTAGCACACACACACACGACACCAGCCTGGAGGAGATGGAGGCGGCTGTGGTGACTGCATGGGAGAACTCTCCCTTCCAGGTTCACATACAGCCGATGCATGTGCACACACCACGCGTTCGTTTGTCTGTCTATCTGCTTGCAGAGGCTGACATGCAACTGTGATGCTGGGCAGACTTCTCCAGAACTTACAGGCTAAGATGGACCAGGAAGCAAGGTGTGGCAGTGAACAGGGAAAGCCCAGGGTGGGCGCGAGGACCCAGCAGTGTCCTGTCCCATTGTGAGAACCTGCATGGCCGGGCCCACAGTCAGGCTGCAGGATGCCCACCGTGGACTAAGGACCCCCCACGGGCCCTGGGGGGCTGAGGGGAGCAGGTCTGACTAGTCCTGCCCCCTAAGCTGGGGGATGGAGGCTCAGAGATGGGTTGCAGGGCTTCAGGCCCTGGGCAACACTCTCGCTACGTCCATTCCGTCAGTGAAGGGAGCAGACGGGCCCTCGTGCCAATGAACTGCTTCCAGAGCCTGTTCCTATAGCAGACACTAGTTATACCGAGACAGGCGCCCAGCTGGCAGAGCCCTGAAGGCCCCAGCAAACCCACCCAGTGGCTGCAGACGTAGGGGTCTGCGCCCCAAAAGATCAAAACCAAATGCAAGCCCATGTTCACCAAGTCCATCCCAGCCAATAGCAGCCTCCGGAAGGCACAGCGGAGCTGCCCCATGGGGTTTCCAAGGCCGCCTCTGTCCGCTGAAGCATTGAGGACAGGCATCCACAAAGACACCACGGTTCATCCCTGGTTGCTGGGGTGGCCACAGCAGAGCCCTTTACACACCCTGGACAGGACCCCTGCCCACCCTGATGCTCCAAATACTGCCACCAGCTCAATTTTGATTCAGAGTGACCCTACAGGGCAGAGGAAACCAACCACGTGGGTTTCTGAGGCTATCAGTCTTTAGGGGAGCATACAGCCTCACCGTTCACCCACGGAGCAAGCTGGTGGGTTCGAACAGTTGACCCTGCACTGAGCAGACCAACTCATCATCCACAATACCACCCTAACAGTGGGGCTGGTCATCCACTCTCCTGCCGGCACCTTCCCCCTAGATTTAGTTTCTTGGCTTCTTGTAAACTGGATGAAGGTTTCCAGAGGAAAGCCGTTTTCCAGCCAACAGTCCAGGCACATCTTAGTTGCTGTCACTGATCTCAATGTCTCCATGTGACCAGCACGTCCCGCACCTCTGCCCTGTGGTTCTGGTCTCCATTCCTCCTTCCTTCCCTACTCTCTGCCCTTTGGCCTTGAGTCCTTGCTGCCTTTTGATGACTCAAGGAATGGACACCCCCCACTTATAAACCTGCCTGTTGATTGGCTGAAAACCAGTCATGGGGTGAGTCCATTTCCAGGCCTGAAAGGGGACTGAGGGCCATAGCCTTGGTCTCTGTCTGGCCAGCAAACTTGGGCTCTTTGAAGATTTTGAGTTTTGTTCCACATCTCCCACTGGATCCAGGATCTGCTTATGGGATCCCTCTCCGAGCAGCTGGTGGTGGAAACCTAGAACCATCTGCTTTTCTGGTTCTCAGGGTTGTGGGGTCCCATGTTCGAGTGTCTATTACTGGTCCATTGAACAAATCGCTTCCACGTGCCTTTGATAGTCCTCATCTTCATTAGTTGCACCTTAGATGGCTGCTCAGGAGATTTTAAGACTCCAGTCGCTCGTCACCAAAGCAGGGTGCAAAACGATGTCTCGGGACGTCAAGGTGACTCAGCACACAGCATTGTCCACAAAGACAACCTCCTGCTCCCTCTGGGTTTTTAAGGAAAAGGAGCCCTGGAGTTGCAGTGGATACATACTCCGCCGTGGAGCAAAAAGCCAGCTTTCTGAACCCATGAGCTGCTCCAAGGAGAAAAGGCCTGGCTATCCTCCAGGGAAGACTATAGGCTTGGAAACTCAGCGTAGCAATGCTGCTGTGTCCCACAGTCCCCATGAGTCCCAATCAACTCAGGCAGGGCGTTTTAAGAAAAAGAGTGGGGAATTTGGTGGGGTTGGGTGGGGGAGTGTCGTGGGATGTGGCTGCTGGTTCTTTCCACGTGTCCCTGTGCCCTCTCCAGCTTTAATGGCAGTGGCTCTGGACCCCCAGGATGACCTGGCCAGGCCCTGGTGGCCCTGCTGAGGCTTTGTGCCCCACAGACAGACTTCTGAGCATCGCCCACCCGCCTCTGCTTCTGGTGGCCTCAAGGAAACCCATCAGTGGCCCAGTTTCATCATTGGTAAACTAGACCTGTTGCTGGGCATATTTGCCCATCTCTCAGGGCCAAGGGGATAATCGATGAGATCATGCAGACAACCGGGCTCGGCACACAGAGAGGCTCTGGGCAAATATTGGCTGTTGTATCACGTGCTGGCAGGATGTGGGGAGAAAAGGGTCGCACCTCTGACCAGGGCCCATGCCTCTGTGGACTCACGTGGAGAATAGGATGCCCTTGCTGTGGCTTCCTGGCTGGCCCTGGCAGAGGAGGGCAGCTGTGCTGATGGGCAAGGTCTTCCAGCTGCCCACCGGGGCATAGGAAACTTGGACAACCTTGCCTTTGCACCCTGGGATGGGAAGGAGACAACCCTTTGTTTGTGAGACTTTAGTCCTGATTCTGGCGCTGTGTGGCCTCAGGCCCCAGAGCACCCTCTCTGAGCCCCTGCTGGGGAGTAAAACTCAAAATGAAACTCACTACTATGGAGTCAGTGACAACTCATAGGACTAGGTAGACCTGCGCCTGTGGATTTCCCAGACCATAAGTAACTCTTTAGGGGGAGTAGAAAGGTCCCATCTTTCTCCAGGAGAGCAGCTGGTGGTTTCGAACCGCCGACTTTGCAGTTAGCAGGTAACCCCTGCACCACCAGGGCTCCTAAAACAAAGGCTGAGGTCCACCAAAATAAATGCCTTCTTGGGCTCACAGAATCCAGGACATTTCCCAGACACCTTATTACCCAGGTAGGAAAGACACAATGAAAACAAATCCCATCAGGTCATTTCCCTGGTCCCAATAAATAACAAGCCCTTCCAAATGCCCTGTGTGTGTCACATGGACAGGGAGCCTGCCTGACCCAAGAGAGGCTGGAAATTTCAGATCCAGACTTGTTTTCAGAGAAATCCAATGACCCCCCTTGAACCACACGGGTTTTGAACTGCATGGGTCTGCTCAGACCCAGAGTAGGTGTTTGTCCTTCATCCCACCCCCAATGAAAAGTCGTGGCGTTACAGGAAAAGTCAATTGCTTCATGTAGGCCATTGATTGGGGCTGCCCAGTATGTCAAGATAGATGAAGCCATCCGGTGTGAAGATTATTGAGAAAGAGGCCAGGGAAATTTGTGAAGCTGCCACTGCAGCCACACCAGCAAGAGCAAAACAAACAATGGCTGTACTGTGACCCCCATGGTGTGGACAGCGCGGGACTGGGCGGTGCTTCATTCTTGTCGTACATCGAGCTGCTGTGAGTCAGGACCAACTCGACCACACTCAGCCACTGGACCCGCGCCCCCCCTCCCCCCCAGTTACTCTGAGTATGTTTCCCTGCTTATCTCTCCTTCCAGCAACTCCACCTCGACCATCCCCATCCTTGCAGTGCCGGCGGCCGGCTGGCGCCCCTGGTTGCAGCCACTGAGTCCATCCGTATCCTTGAGGGTCTTCTGCTTTTTCCGCTGGCCTTCTCCAAAACAAACTCACTGCCACGAAGCCAACCTGGAGGACAAGGTAGAACTGCCCCTGCGAGTTTCTGAGTCACTAACTTTGTATGGGAGTTGACCCATCTCTGCCTTGGAGCCACTGGTGGTTTCGAACCTCCAAATGTACAGATGTCAGCCCAGCGCATAGCCACTACGCCACGAGGGATCCTACAAGCATGGCTTCACTCACACTAAAACCATTGCAGGGGACATGCTTAGACTAAAGATGTGGTGCTGTATCTCAGATTCAGAGTCACTCGTATTTTTATTTCCGTAAACCTTTCCATCATGCCACCGGCACATCTCAACCTCAGTTTGGAATTTTCTGCTCAGGAGCCACTTGTGGGCCAGGCAGGTGGGAAGGTGGGACAGTGTCAGGTGGCACCCCAGATCAGGAGCCCCCCCAAAAGGGACAGCCTGCAGAGAGCCAACCTGCCCCTCCTTCCCACTTTATCTTGGTGTAGAGCTTTCCAGAAACAACTAAACACATTCTATTTCTGACCATCATGTGGTTGGTAAATAAGGGAAGAAAGTCCACCGGCCACCACGGTCCTCTTGGCAGCTTTTCAAAATGTGGCAGGGACTGTGGGGGGCCGGGAGGAGGGAGGACAAGGATAGGCCAGGAGAAGCCCTCTCCCCACTGCCCCAGCCCTCTGCCTCTGACCCTGAGCACCTTTCTCTCCACCTCAGTGTGCACATCTGAGAACGGGGGAGTGGCAGGTGCAGCACTTTTCAAGTACGGGAAGTGAGGCAGCTACTAGGGGAAGATGGAGTGTAAGCAAGAGGTGTATACCAGAGTGCCGGGCTCAGGCCAGCGTCAGGTCGTGACCTCTGCTGGGCTCCTGGAATATCAGGAAGCATTGGCAGAGGACAGCCTGCAAGGCCACAGAGGACACCTGGGTCTCCACCAGGGTCCCAGAGCAGTAGGGGTCCTCTGCACCCCTCTGCCACTGGCTGCATTATGCATACTCCCCTGCCCACCCCAGGAAGAGGATTCTGCATGCCCATTTTCACACGGGGAAAGCTGAGGCTGGGAGGGAAGCGTGTCTTGCTGAGCTCATCCAGCCTGGAAGGGGCCGAGCAAATCTGAGGCACATGACCTGAACAGAAAGGAAGCCTCCGCTTCCTGTGCTGCCAGGACAGGCCCCACCCCGTGTCCCCTTCAGCCACAGGGACCCACCAGGGCGAGAAGGCTGAGGGACTGGTCTCAGGCGCAACAGTGGCGTGGGGGACAGAGTTGGGGGGGTCCCAACCAGGCCAGTAGTCAGGAAGCAGGATATGTTCGTGTGCCTTTAAAAAAAAACATCTGATGAATGTGAAACTCCTCTGATGTGCAGAATATGGTGGTTCACGATTTCTCCTTTGGTCTTTATTCTCAAGTTTCCTATTTCGTCCAGCGTGTTTTTTGTTTTTGTAACATCCATTTTGATTTCCAAACAAATCGTGTGAACATTTTCATCTTGTTAATTTTAAATTTTTTTCATCTTGTTAATTACTAAGGGTTTTCTGGCACTTTTAAAAATTGGGGGTGGAGGCCCCAGGAGAGCGCCTCCTTGCCTGCTGTATCCTAGTGCCAGCGTGGGTGTCCACCCCCCACCAACACAGGCAGAAGAGTCAGAGCAAGGATGCCCCAGGCCTGGGAGAGGGAGAGGAGGGGGCGGGGCGGGGCGGGTAGTAGCATAAACAATGCAAACAGTTTGCAGCTAATAGGCTCCGAGTCCTGGTGGCACAGTGGGCTACAATCCCAGAGGCCATGAGTTGGAAACCACCAGCTGCTGCTGTGGAGGTTGGTGCTCTGTGTTCCTATGAACAGTCCCAGTCTCAGGAACGCGCAGGGGCAGGATAGGCTCGCTGAGCTGAGTTGGCACTGACTCGATTTGGAGGGGGCAGGGGTGGGGGAACACAAAGACCTGCCTGTAACTGACTTCAGATAGTGCCCACCACTCACTCACTATTCTACACTGCCCCCCAGGAGGTTTGCGGTGATGGCGGTGAAGCGGCTGCAGGTGGCAGAGGTTGTCGCTCCATCCCGTTGCTCTCGGGACGCAAGCTTAGCCATGAGCAGCTTGCCCAGTGGCCCAGCCAGTGGGCGCTGTGCCAGCTGGCAGGCTGGGGGTGGGGGGAGCCCCCAGCGGGGCCCAGGGCTCTCAGAGGCCACGGGTTGGCAGCGCGCCGCCCCCGCCCCTGGCACGTTCATTCATTCACGACCTGCTGAGTCACCCTGATGAAGGGGCCAGGCCAGCCCCGCCCGCTGCCGCCCGGTGAAATAGACCCGCTTCCCCGTAGCCGCTCACTGCCTCGCGGGTCTCCACGGGCGACGGGCGACTTCCCGAGACCTACAGGTGCCGCGACCCCCCGCCCCCAGGAACCTGGCCGGCTGGCTCGCCGGCCCCTCCAGCCGCTGCCCGCCCGCAGGTGAGTGGAACGGCCAGGCCGGGCCTGGGGTCGCGGTCGCGGTCGCGGTCGCGGCCCCAGCCAGACGGCCAGTGGGGACCCGGTCGGCGGGACCCCAGGGCGCCCCCAGCCCTGCCGCCCGGTTCCCGGCTGGGCCTGCCGCCAAGCGCCCAGCTGCCCACCCACCAGGTCGGCCCTGGTGACCGCCTGGCCACGTGACCGCGCTCCGGGCTGCGGGGGAGGGGGGGGCGGAGCCGCTCTGGTTTTCGGAGCCGGCTGGGTCCTACGAACCGCCTCCTGCTACCCGCGCCCCCAGGCCGGGTTTCCCATAATAGGGTTAGGGGTATAGACTTGGGGGTCGCCTGGAGGGAGGGGGCGAAGGGGGAGACTGGCATGGGGCGGTGGTAGGATTTGTGCTCACGCCTTCTCTGCTGGGCTTTCTCCTCCCGCCTGGCAGGACTGCTGTCCAGGGCCGAGGGCCCGTGCAGGACTCAGCTAGAATGGCGGGTGCAGGCGGACAGTCCCATTCTTTTAAGCTCTCATGACCCCTCGGGAAAACATCATGTCCCATCCTTCGATGCCTCGCTGTGGAGGTGAACCCCAAACTGTCGCTACTCTTTTAACTTTTCTCAGCCACCCTGGCGGCTGCACGGGAGGTGACTATCCAGAGTAGAGTCTTAAAAACGGGGGTGGGGTGGGGTTCCCACTTCACCAGCTGGAGGTGTGAAGAAGAACCAGGGACTTCGGCTTTCGGTCACTTCTATGCATGTATTTGCAGCGTGTCGCTGCAGGTGGCCAGGGCTCCGGGGGCCAGGGCCTCTCAGCAGCCTTCCTGTCCAGGAAACTGACCACAAGGTCAGCCCCGGACAGGGATCTCATGACTGTGGCATCCAGGGGACTTGGAGTCCAGGCTGCTCCCACAGAGGGTAAGATGGCCAGCAGTCTGGACCCCTGGGAGAACACACAGGCCGGGGGACAGGGAGGTGTGTCCAGGGTAGGCTGGGCACATTGGTGGGATTTGGGGGTAGATGGTGTCCAGACTCTGTGCATGGCTGTGAGCACAATGGAGACTCAGTAGCCCTGCCTGTGAGCTGGGAAGAGGTGCCTTCTCCATAGGAGGCCACAGGTAGGCAGCAGTCAGAGAGGATCCCGGGTGTAGCCTACTTCTGGTGTTCCCGAGCAGCAACAGCAAGAATCAGTGGCCCCTTAGCCAAAAGGGGTGCAGGAGAACCGGGAACTTTCATTCCCTGCCCAGTACTGTCTGGGAGGGGAGTGTCGGCTAGTCCCAGTGCTGGGACCAAACTGAGTGTCTGACCCCCAGGGATTTGGGAGGGCTTGTACCAGGACTTTCAACAGCCTGGTGAAATCATCACCGCGAGGTGACATGCACATAGCACCAGAGAGGATTGGCAAAAAGCCAATACCTGCTCTCCGCCCCCACTAACTGTTACTATCACTGGGAGTGATGATGTCACCCCAAACCCTCCCACCAGAGGGGGAGAGGGCGACCCTGGGAATGCAGGGTAGACCTGGGCAGGTGAGGGGGTTTGTTCACAAGGCACCTGAGAACATCTAAGAGAGTGTCTGGGTGCCTTCACCTCAAGCCTCCATTTGTTTCCTCACTTGCAAGTAGGAGATCACCCAGGGAACCACTGTGTGTCCCTGAGCGGACTCACCAATGGTACACTACTACCACTCTGCGAGGTCGGTCATCAGCCCGCCCCTTGTGGGACTTGGGAACCTGGCCAGCAGTGGACCTGGGGTTTCTGCTTCTCTGCTCTCATCAGCGGGGGCCCTGGTGGTGCGGGGTGCCAAGCATGAGGCTACTAACTTCAGGGTCAGCGTTTCCAAACCATGAGCTGCTCCTTGGGAGAAAGATGAGGCTGTCTGCTCCCGTGAAAAGTTGGCCTCACAAACCCACAGGGCCGTTCCCGTGTCCTGTAGGACTGCTATGGGTCGCCATCGACTCTACGGCAGTGGGTGGCTGATTGCATGGGTGTCTCGGGTCCGACACAGTGTCTGAGAATCCACCCCACCCCACCGCCCCCGCCAAATATGAATCAATCCCCCACTCTTTCCCAAGTCAGAGAGGTCCCATCAAATGCAGGTCCCACCTTCTCTGGAGGAAATCTGTAGGCCGGGGCCCTGGCCACAGGCTCTGGGTGGGCTCCTGCCACCCTGACCCTGTGACAAGCCCAGGTCCCCAAGCTGCCCCCGCAGCCCCCCAGAGCCTTGTTTGGGTCCCTTTAAGTGATTTGGGCCGGTGGCTAGCGGGGAGCGCTGGTGCTCCACCTCACAACAGGTTTTACCCATAACCCGGGACACCAGCTTCCAGTTCCTGTGGTACTGGCCCTTCTTACCCAGGGGCCTGGGTATTGCCCCGGGAGTCAGACCCACTCTTCCCACGTTGCAGATGAGGAAACAGATGCTCCCGCCATGCCCCCCCACCCATGCCCCCTTGCCCAGGCATGCAGGAGTGCCTGGAGGTCATCCCCACCCAGCAGCCAGACCTGGTTACGGCTCCAAAGTCCATAGGCCACTCTGGATGGTGGGGGGAACAGGGCAGGGCCTGGGGAAGAGAGGTAATGAACTGTGGGTGTGGCTCTTGCCAGGGAGGCTCAAGGGCTGAGAGCTGCCCAGGTGACTGGGCTGGGGGCAGGGAGGGACATGCTGGGCGGGGGTGGGGTGACTGCTTAACTGGGGTCTGGGCACTGTTTGGAGAAGGTTTGAGGGGTCAGCAGTCCCCCAGCGGGGGCTGTGGAGGTGGGGGGATTGGACTCACCCTGGTTCCACCAGGGAGTCACACCCAAGCCTGGTCTCTGTCTCCAGATCTGCTGCCAGCACTGACCCCCCCACCAGACACAGCCATGAACTCCTTGCGGAAGGAGCCCCTTGGCAGTGGCAGCTCGGAACCCCTCCCGGTTGCCATCATTGGTAAGTGAAGTGCTGAAGGCTGGGGTGGACTGACCCTGTGCATGAGGAAGCCCACAGGTGTCTGTGGTGAAGAGCGGGGCTGGCCGGGCCAGGCCTGGCTTCCCTTCACACCTGGGTCTTTAATTTTTTTTAATTTAATAAATCTTTTACACCTGGGTCTTTAATTTAACCACTGAGCGTATACCAGGTGGCAGTGCCCTGCTTAGCAATTTACAAACTATCGTCCCATTTTACGCTGGAGAACCCATGAGTTAAGAACAGGAGTCTGAGCCGCGAGGGCAGAGGGCGGGTCTGCTCCTAAGCTCAGAGTACAGTGGCCAAAGGTTTTGGCGCTGCAATGTCACACACACATTGCCTGCAAAGAAAGACAGCTGGGCGACAGCTGTCCCCATTTTACAGATGAGGAAACCAAGGGGCTGGGGCTTACCCAGGGAGACACAGCTAGTGCAAGGAGGGAGCCAGGGAATGGCCATGGCATCCTCATGAGCACAGGTCCCAGAATAACATCAGCTCCAAGGCGCCTTCTCAGAGCTCATCCACCAAGGGGACACAAGCAAGTAGCCGTGACTCCTGCCCTCCGGGGCATGCAGAAATGGGGGTGGGGAGCAGAGCCTTCCCTCTCCCCCCTCCCCGACACAGGTAGAAGGTGGACCCACAGGAAGTGGCCACGAATGTCTCCCAAAGTGTAGATCAAAAGATCAAATGCATCAGGCTGTCTCAAAGACAGTCCAATGCAGGGCACAGAGATCAGCTGGTGACGAAGAGCTTCGTGTTCGCCTTGGGCTGGGCCTGTCAGGCCCAGAACTTCCCCTTCTTTCTGTTTGGAGTTTCTTGTCCCTTGGGTGAAAGCAGACGAAGGAGATTCATTTTCTTCTTTTGCGGGGCGTCCCTCGTGTCACGGCAGGTGCTGGTTGGCCAGTTTGGGAAGGCATCATCCACTGAGCGCGGGCAGTCCATGGGGGTTCACCCTCGTGGCAGTGAATGTGTGGATAATACTCTGGGTCGTGCAAGGGGCCAGGAGAGCCTGTCACGCTGTGAGTCGAAAGCAAGGACCGGGTGGATTTGGGACAGTCTTAAGTTTATTCCTGTACGCGTTTGCAGATAGAAACCAGCCAGGTGTCTCTTCCGAGCTATTTCTGAGCCCAGTCCTGATCCCCTCAAGTGAATATAAAAGAAATGGGTTGTGTTGTTTGTTTGTTTGTTTACAATGATTACAGGGAGAGATTAGCCAGTCTTTATAATGATCCCAGGATACAGTTGATGCTCTAGGAATCCAGGATTTTCAGTGATCCTTAGGAAATTATGTACACGTACATTTCTCCAGGGACCATTTGACCACAGTCCCATGAAGCCTCAGGCACCCCTGTTTATCTAAATTGGGGTGATGTTTTGTGTCTGACTACCTAATGACCTAGTTAGTTAGCCTCCTCCCCAAGGTGGAACGGCAGCTTACATGGAATGTTTACCCTGTGGGGCGAGGGGCTGTTACATTCTGGTTTTTAACAAATGAAATCTAAGGGTGGCTATATGTCGAGTACTGACCTTCCCTCTTATCAGCACAAGACAAGGAGGGAAAAGGCAGGTAAGACCTGAGGAGCTGTCAGGATCTTGGAGCTCATCAATCACCCAAGAATTGCCATTGACCGGCAGCAGGATGGAGTTAGGGGTGGGCCGCCCCTCCTGAGCCCCTAGGCCCCAAGGCTCAGCCACCCAGACACCTTGAAACTGGAATCTAGGACCTGGCTTGTTTCTGCCTGAACCTGCGGGGTCGGGGTAGGGATCAGTTCTCAGTGATCTCAGACTTCCCACTGCATTCTCGGGTCCCCTCTGTCTGGGTTTGATGCCTCCCAGCTGTGTGACCCTGGGCAAGTTACTCAACCTCTCTGTGGCAGCTTCCCCACACGGCAGAGGAAAGGGTAGCAATTCTCTGGCTGAAGCAATTAGGGGTAAGCAGTGAGGTGGTGCAGGCCCTTCAGTGCTCCATTGGGACCTGGGACCCCACGGCCATCTGACAGCTTGTCATTTTTAATTATGAAAGTCACTCAGCACCTATCTAACACCGTTTCCGCTGCCTGGCTGGTTTCCTTCTGCAAGCGCTTACAGGAGGTAAACTTAGGCTGTCTCGATCTACCTGGTCTCTGTTCTCGGCTAAGAGAATGACAGGCCTTCTGGGGCCCATCGCAGCCAGCAGCAGTGTTGGACTACTGGCCCTGTGGTTCACAGCCTAAAACCTAACCCTCGGTGCCACCAGGGCTCCCTAGCTACTACTACCAGTACTTGTCATCCACTGCCTCTAGGAAGTGCCCAACCATCCTTCCTGACTGTGTTTTGTGGCAGTGGCAAGCACAGCCTCCAGTAGAGGCTAAAACTTCTCACTCACTGCCATCAAGTCAGGGCTGATTCCTAACTGTTCACTCAAGTGGAAAGACCAGTCTTTCTCCTGCAGAGTTGCTGGTGGTTTCGAACTGCCAACCATGTGCATGGCAGCCCACTGCACACCCACGATACCTCAAAGGTTCCTAGCATAGGCTAAAGCCTCAATGAATTAAATCATTCCGGTAATTCTTACGAAGAGTCAGGCCCACACCTGAGCCTGGGCAGAGTGATCTGTTTTGCCTACACCTGCCACCTGCCTGCCAGCCACTAGACTGACCCCTGCCCTCTCCCCTCAGGCAATGGCCCCTCGGGGATCTGCTTATCCTACCTGCTGTCGGGCAACATCCCCTATGTGAAGTCGGACGCTGTCCACCCACATCCCCTGCTGCAGAGGAAGCTCATGGAGACACCGGGGGTCTCCATCATGGACCAGGTAGGTCTGCCCACCTCGGGAGACTATCCCAGCTTCCCCGGGGTGGGGTGGGAAAAGAGTGCTGGGGAAGGAGAATGCATTTGCAGAAAATAAGACAAACTCACAGAAGATGACAGGCCACGGCAGAGTCAGCCAGAGAAATTAAATTGTGAGAGAAAGTGGGGTCCTCTTGGGTCCCCCTTCCACTGCCCCCTCAACGTGTCTCACCGCCCCTCTGCCCCAGTGTGAAGCCTTGCTGTCCTGCTTGCCGGCTGTGTGACCATGGGCAGGTTGCTTAACCTCTCTGTGCCCCGGGGTCCTCCAGTATCAGAAGACAATGGCTGAAGGGGGTTGGGGTGGGGCAGGGAACAGTGCTCAGTAAGATAAAAGTTCATGCCCCGGGGACATTCAGCAACATCTGGGGACAGTTAGGTTGTCACAGATGGGTGGGGGGAAGGGGTGTTACTACTGGCCAGGGATGCTGCCTAACACCTTACAGCAGCCACCTCCCCCCCCTCCATGAAGACCACCAGCAATATATAGGTAAGGCTCTAGGCCAAAGCTGCTCAAACTGTGCTTCTTGACCCCACACTGGGTCGTGTAACTGAATGTGAGGGTCGAGGGAAACTCGGTTTCCAAACAGGCAGCACCTACAGCCTAATTCATAATGGAGCACCCACGAACTGGAGGTGCCCAGGCTGCCCTTGCCCCCTTCCCACGCTGCTCAGCTCTCGGACAGAAAGCCAGGAAAGTCCAAGAAGCTTGCCTTGGCATATCAGTCCATGCCCCTTTCCAAGGAAGGAAGGAAAGCCCAGGAATGGACTCCCAGGCCCCTTGCCTGCCAGAAAGCCACTCCTGGTCCCCTTTGTCCCCTTCGATGGGCACCCTGCCCCCTCCTACCCCTCCCACCTGGCCTGGAATCCTTAAGTTCCTGAGAGACCCCAAATGAGTGCACACATACAGCCGCCACCACACACACACACACACACACACACACACACACACGCACCCTTGTGTGACTTCTGCCCCCTCAGACCTCTGCCCCTCCTCCTCACTCCCCATCTTCCAGGACCTGGACTACCTGTCTGAAGGCCTGGAGGGCCGCTGTGAGAGCCCCGTGGCCCTGCTCTTCGACGCACTCTTGCGGCCAGACACAGACTTCGGGGGAGACGTGGAATCTGTCCTCACCTGGAAACATGAGAAGGAACGGACTGTCCCCCACGTGGTCCTGGGCCGGAACCTGCCAGGGGGCGCCTGGCATGTGAGTGGGGAACAGGGCAGTGGGGACTGGGCCACCTCTATGCCTATTCAAGCCCTCTGCCCACCTGTCCCTTCCCTCCCCTGCCATCTGCTGGTGGGCAGCAGATGTCTGGAGCCAGGGCTTTCTCTTCCACGCAGTCTATTGACGGCTCCATGGTGACCTTGAGCCAGGGCCAGTGGATGGGTCTCCCAGACCTGCAGGTCAAGGACTGGATGCGGAAAAAGCGGAGGTAAGCCCCTCCCAACCCGAGCGTCCCCTGGCCTGCCCTCCTCATCCTCCTGAGCGGGAAGCAGAGGTCCAGGCAGGGCAGGACCCAGGATGGTACACAGAAGTGTCCAACTGGCCCCAGGACGCCCTGTGTCCAGTGCTCACTCCACCCTGCCTGACAGTCCCAAACACCTCAGGTCAGAGGACCCCAGGGCTCCTTGCCCCGCCCACTATTCAGAGCCTGGCCTGGGGCATCCTCTTCCCCTCCTACTCTGCTGGGAAGAGGGTGCACATCCTTTAAAAATATAAAATAAAATGCACCCAAACCATAATGTGTATGAATGAAAAGTGGAAACAGGCACCGGGGAGCCCCACACTTATACCCAACCTCGTCCATTTGGGGGCATTTCTCCCTGCCTGCCTTCCAGCTCCATACAGGACCACATGGGACACCCAACCCCTGGACAAAAGACTGCGGGTGTTTCTGCCCAAAGGAAGGCGAGGCCTGCTCATCCCAGGGCAGAGACAGACGGGCCTGGGTAGCACGATGCCAGCAGACCAGGACTTTGAACAGGGAAATCGGAACAGACGCGGGTTTGTCAAATGTGGGCAATGTGGAACCCTCAGAGGAACGGGAGATTTGTGGGCCGAGGTCCCGGGGAGGGGTGCCTCAGGAGAGGGATAATATACCTGTCCAGGAGCCTGATGATGGTCAGGATGGTGCAGAGCAACCGCCTGGAAGCCCCATCAAAAGTGTCAGGGTGACTGCCCTCTGAGCTGACCACCACTGTTTCCCACGCCGCCGGCAGGCATGAGGTTTGGTTGCTAAGCAACCCACATGCTGCCCTCCCCTTCTCTGAGGGAGGTTAAGTCTCCGACAGGGTCATTTCCCCAGTTCCACTTATGGTTCTGGTATACCTACATCTTATAGCTGTGGTTTAACTGAGGACCCTGACTGGACCCAGGAAGCACTGGCCTGTGGCAGACAGCGAGGCGGCTGCATCTATTTCAGTCGTGCCCATTTCTTTTCCGCTCCCCCTTATGCATTTTCCTGGGGACACCATAAGCATTTCGCACCGTGACTCCAGAAGGCTTGTAACCATCCTTTTGCCCGGGTGCTTCATGATCCCCAGGGCAGTCAAGCAGTTCCTCTGCATCACGTGGTCGGCACGTTCTCACCATGCGCTGGGCCTGGTGCTCCGGTGTCACCGAGACCACACACTGCCATCGAGTTGGTTCCAACTCACAGCCACCCTGGAGGACAGGGTGGAACTGTCCAGGGAGCTGCAGGGACTGTCGGTCTCGACTGAGACAACCAAACCTAAAGCCAAACTCACTGCCATCGAGTCAATGCCAACTCGCAGAGACCCTGTACGATAGGCCAGAAATGCCTCTGGTTGTTCCCGAGACGGTAACTCTGTGCAGGAGGAGAAAGGCCCCATCTTTCTCCCTCGGAGCAACTGGTGGTTTCAAACGGCTGGCCTTGTCTTAAGCAGCCTGACCCATAACCACACCACCAGTCCCACAGCAACAACATCATTCCCAGAGTTCAAGGGCCAGCTGTGGACTGGCAGAGTTTGGGGTAGGGGGAAGCTGGAGTGGTCTCTGAGCCCCAAGTCTGCAGCAGTTGTGGCACATGTGTCAGCTTGTCCCGAACAATCTTCCATTGCACGGGTTCACCCTTCACCATGTCTCCCGCTGGCTTCAGTGACACGCCTAAAGCTGTACCGGGAGGAAGTGGGGTTCCGCCAAAGCCGACAAGGCTGCAGGGACCCACACTGGCCCTGCCGGCATGACCCCTGGAAGGGCGGGTGGTAGTAATCAAATGCCCACTGCTGTGATCTGTGGGCTGGCCACTCTGCTAAGTGGCATCTGCTCCTTTAACCCACCAGCCCAACCAAGTGCACTAGAGTCAATTCCGGCTCGCCGAGACCCCATCAGACCAAGCAAGACTGCCCACACTGGGTTTCTCCGAGGCTAGCATCTTCCCTGAAGCAGCCGGCCCCATCCCCAGCTCTCCCAGGGGAACGTGGCTTCTTAACCCAGCGCATAACCCGCTGTGCCACCAGGGCTCTTTGTAGAAAAGCCGTTACAAGGAGAACGTATGATTGGCACAGGGAAAAACCACACACTGCGCGTATGCACAGGCAGGCAGGTTTTCTCCAGTAGACCCCTATCTCCTTCGGGCCACACCCCCACCTGCTCCCCAGAGGTAGCCCCTCTTGTCCTGCCAGCTTCTGAACGCTGCGGAAGTAGAGCTACGGTCTCCAGGGAATGTTCTGGAAACGTTTTAGCAGAACAGCAGCGGCATTGCCTGCCGGAGTCCACTTCTAGCACTTGCTCACGGGGCATCAGCTCCCGGGATCCTCTCGGTCAGCTCATGGCACAAAACTCCCACGACCGCCGTCACCATAACTGTACCAGTGAAGAAACTGAGCATCTCAGACCACACAGCTAACCCCCAGCACAGCCAGGATTTGTGCCCGCGCATCGGGTTCTGGAGGAACCCTAGTGGGGGGTGGGGGGTGGGGGGAGTCCATGTTGGAGCTGCTCATTGCAAGATGAGAGGTTCAGACCCACCAGCCGCTGGGCAGGAGAAAGAGGAGGCTGGCTGCTCTCAAAGATGGACAGCCTCCGTGGCTCTGAAGGGCAAGCTGCTGTGTCCTCCAGGGTCAGAACTGTCGCCAAGGTGGGCAGTGGGTGGGATTGGTTTAGTGGGGTCTGAGCTCTGCACCCCGCCCTCCATTGTCCCTCCTGAGGCAGAAGAGTAGATGAAGGCCTTCCAGAGCTTCAAACCCATCCCCCCCAGCCCCAAGGTCAGCCCACCTGGGCATCTCCACCCAGCCTGTCCCCTCTACCCCCAATGGCTCTCTGACCACCTACCCCCCATACTTTTCAGAGGGCTCCGAAACAGCCGGGCCACAGCGGGGGACATCGCCCACTACTACAGAGACTATGTGACCAAGAAGGGGTTGGAGCACAACTTCGTGTCTGGCGCTGTGGTCACGGCCGTGGAGTGGGAGGCACTGGAGCCCCAGGACTCTGGGGCCCAGGATCCCGGGCCCCTCTTCCAGGTGAGCGGCTTCCTGCAGAACGCACAGGACCAGAGCCCACAGCCTTTTGTCCTGCGCGCCCGCAATGTGGTGCTGGCTACCGGCACGTACGACAGCCCGGCCCGCCTGGGCGTCCCCGGGGAGAGCCTGCCCTTCGTCCACCACGAGCTGGCGGCCCTGGAGGCAGCCATGCGAGCAGGCACAGTGACCCCAGCCTCAGAACCCGTCCTCATCATGGGCGCGGGGCTGTCTGCAGCTGACGCGGTGTTGTATGCCCGCCACTGCAACGTGCCCGTGATCCACGCCTTCCGGCGGCCCGTGGACGACCCCGGCCTGGTGTTCAACCAGCTGCCCAAGATGCTCTACCCCGAGTACCACAAGGTGCACCAGATGATGCGGGACCAGTCCTTCCTGTCCCCTGGCCCCTATGAGGGCTACCTCAGCCTTCCTGAACACCAGCTGCTCCTGCTCAAAGAGGATTGTCAGGCCGTCTTCCAAGATCCCAGGGGCGGCCAGAAGGCCTTCGGCGTGTCCCTGGTGCTGGTGCTTATCGGCTCCTACCCGGACCTCTCCTTCCTCCCTGGGGGAGGCACCCACCTCACCGTGGACCCCAGCCAGCCGCTCAGCGCCAAGAGGAACCCTATCCATGTGGACCCCTTCACCTACCAGAGCACCCACCAGGAGGGGCTGTACGCTGTGGGACCATTGGCCGGAGACAACTTTGTGCGGTTTGTGCAAGGTGGCGCGCTGGCCGCAGCCAGCTCCCTGCTGCGGAAGGAGACCCGGAAGCCACCCTAACGCTGGTTGAGGGGCGCATCCTCAGCCCTGAGGGGACCAGAGATCCACACAGCCCTGCAAAGACAACCAACCTCCCACTAACGGGGGCCTCTCCTGGCAGGAGCCAAGCAGCCAGCCTCTGGGGAAGAGGAGGGGTTCCAGCTGCCGCTCAGTGCCCCCCCACCCCTCCACTGACTCAGATGGAAGACAAGGAGCCAGCAGGGACTGCAGCAGCCCCGTGCGGCTGTGGGGGGAAGGGGAAGCTGTCAACGCCCACAGGGAGTGGGGGTGGGTCTTCAGGTGAGCACTCATCCACAAGGCTTCAGCCCAAATAAAGACCACACCTGCCTCCACCTGTGTCCCAGGCCTCTGTGTCCCGGGAAGAATCTGGGCGGCTGGAGGGAGGCTCGACTTGGAGCTGGCAGCTCATGGACCAGGACGGGGACCTTGAAAATGAAGCCGGGAGAGGGGGGAAGATGGTGGGGCAACCATGGCCCCACGGTAAAGTAGTGTGTGTGTATAGGGGGGGGGGCATTGTGTTCTGTAGCCCCGGCCCTCCTTCCCCACCCCTCCATTCTCCAATGAAAACCACAGGTCTCCTGGCAGCCCCCACCTTTATGAAAATGATGCCTGGAGGGAGGGGGTGCAGGTGGGTGGGGGTGGCCATGGTAGAGTGGGGGGGGCTGGTGGTATCCTCTGTATCCCCAGCCCTCCTTCCCCACCCCTCCATTCTCCAATGAAAACCACAGGTCTCCTGGCAGCCCCTACCCCCTTGCCCTGCCACAGGCCCTTTGCGCAGCCTCTCCACACACCACCACCCCTAACTCCTCTTCCTGCTAATGGTTGCTCCCTGGGGGGACATAGGGAGCCTCGACCCCTCCCGAGGGCACCCCAGGCATCACTGCTGGCTTATTTGCCAGTCGGTTCATAGGTGGCTCTGCGCCCCAGTGAGAGTCTGCTCCTGAAGGCTCAGGGCCTGTCGTTCGTGGCTCGGGATGCTGCTGCTTGGGCCTGGCGCCCAGCGCGGCCGTTCAGGGTCCCGGGCGGGCCCGGCCCGGCCCAGGGCCTGTGGCTGGAGCTGTGGCCGGCGGCGTTGGCGTCGGCGTCGGCGTCGGCGACGGTGGCGGGCCAGGTGGGTGGGTGTCCCGCCGCCCGAAGGCCAGGGTGGGCGCAGAGAAGGAAGGGTGCCGGCAGAGGGCGCCACGGGCGCGCTGGACCCCTCGCGCTCCGGCCCCTGCGGCGGCGCCACGGGAGGTGGGAGGCTCATGGGGCGGGGACTGCGGGGAGCCCCCAGGGACCCCCCCTCCCACAGCCAGCCCCCTCCCGGGCTGGCCTGGCTCGCGCCGGGCACAGTGCCAGGCGGGTGGGGGTGGGGGTGGCGCCAGCACGTGGCGCGGGGTCCGGCACCCCCCCGCCCCCCCGCCCGTCCCGCCCGGCCGTCCCGGGTGGCCGCGGGCCGAGGAGGGAGGCGGGGCCGGCGGCGGGCGGCGCCGGGAGGGTCGCGCGGGCTGCGGGCGGGGGTCAGCGGCTCCGCGGCGGCGGCGGCGCGATGTGCGAGCGGGCGGCGCGCCTGTGCAGGGCCGGCGCGCACAGGCTGCTCCGAGAGCCGCCGCCGCAGGGCCGAGCGCTGAGCGGGCTGCTGCGTTGGATGGGCGCCAGGATGGGCGAGCCCCGGGCGCCGCTGGCCCCCGACGCCCCCGACGCCGACCCCCGGCCCGGACCCGTCGCCGCTTCGCGCGGGGGCACCGCCGTCATCCTGGACGTGAGTACCGGCGCCCCGACCCGCCCGAGCTCCGTTAGGGCCTGAGCCGCCATGCACCCCATCCCTGGAAACCCCGACACGGACCCCCGCCCTCATTCCTGCCCGGACCCGAGCCCTGCCTCTGGGGAGACCCTGAATCGGACCCCGATTCCTGCCGGGACCCTGAACCCTTCCTCTGGAGAGACCCCAAGACACGAACCCCTCCCCACCCCTGTACCTGCTGGGACCCCAAGCCCCTCCTCTGGGGAGAATCCGATATGGACCGTAATTCCAACCTAGACCCTCAGTCCCTCTCCAGGTGGGAGGGACCCCGACTCCTTCTGGTGGGGGGGATCTGGACAGGGACCCTCATTTCTGCTGGGACCCCGCAGGTTCTCCTCGGGGAAGGGGCCACAACACAAAGCCCCTGTTCCTGTCGGGACCCAGAGAACCCTCCTCTAGAGGAAGAGTCCCCGACTTGGGCCCCTGTTCTTGCGGGGACCCTGAGTCACCTCCTTGACCTGGAGGATCTCTCGGCTCCGTTTGGGGGACTCAATGACTTAAGATAGGACCCTCCCCTGGTCCCTCGCTACCAGGCAGCATAAGGCCCCCAGCTCCTCTGGGTCTGGGAAGGTCTGCACCCCACGTCTTCTCCCTCCCTATTTCACAGCCCCTCCTCATACTTCTCACCTTCCTGGCTAGGACTCCAGAGACCCCGGACTTAAGCAATTTTGACCTAAACAAGCCCCCATTTCTTCCCCAGCCACACATCCAACTTGTACTCCGTTCGCTCCGGGCCCTCCAGCCCCGCCACGCCCCTCCCCTCCCCTGGATCAGAGTAGCTACTTTTCTGAACCCCTGACAACCCCAGCTCTCAGCACCTCCTCTCTCCGCGTGGGCCCATCAAGCTTTGTCTATCAAAGTCCTTTCCCCCACTAACCCTCCCCCGCCCCCCCCCCACGGCCTCTGGAAAGTAAGGCCCCTCCCCATACTTAGCTACTCTTACTTTCCAGAGGCAGAACTACCCCCACCCCTGAGCCAGAACTCCTCAGCGCCTCCCCTCCCCCCACCACACCCTTTGCTGAGCCCCCCTCTCCCTCCATTCTTGCCTCCAAAACACCCTTCTCCACCAAAAGCCCTGCTCACTTGGAGACACCCCCCCTCCAGGATTCTGCCTCACCCCACTCTTCTCCCCTCTGGAAAGGTCCCCTCCCCTCCCCCACTTCTTGAAGGTGGAGAAGGTAGGAGACCTCAGGGTGGACGCCTGGGGCTGGCACACCCCTGCAGAGAAGGCTTCACCAGGGTCCCCCCCACATACACACAGTGACAGCCCCCACGCGTGTGTGTAAGTATGTGTGTCCCTGTGAGAGAGGGAGAGAGAGAGAGAGAGAGAGAGTGTGTGTGTGTGTGTGTGTGTGTGTGTGTGTGTGTGCGCGTGTGTGTGTGTGTGTGTGTGTCTGTGAGAGTCCTGTGTGTGTGGCTGGTAGGAGATGGGGGTACCTCTGGATTGAGGGTAGTTCTGGGAGAGCTGTGGGTGTGTTTCTGGGTGTGTATGTGTGCATACATGCTCATGCATGCACCTCCCCCTTCTTCCCTCCTGAACCCAAGGCTGGGCTGGGCTGGGGCTGAGACTGGACTGAGGCTGGTCTGAGGCTGGGGCTGGGCAGGGAGGGCTGGACGTGCAGGGGAGGGGCTGCAGGACTGTGAGTGCTGTGTCCCTGTTGCTGAAGTGTGTGTGCATGAGCTAGCATGCACATGCATGTGTACACACACACACACTACAACAGCTGAGCCTCCTCCTCGCCCTCCACCCCACCCCCATACTCTATATCCTGGGCTAACAGTGGTGTACTCTTAGCCTTGGTTTGCCCACCTGAGAAATGGGGAGGCCAACTCACTGGTTGCTATTCTCTGAGGGGAATCCCCAAAGTAGGTGTCCCCCTGTCCTTCCCCACCTCTGTACCAGGCTGCATGGAGGCATGGGGTCCTCCAGCCTTTCTCATAGAGAAGGGTGTGAGGTGCCCAGGCCAGTCTGAGAGGAGGGTTAGGGTGGGTTGATCCCCCCTTTCAGCCTCCATCACAGGGTTCTTGTCCAACCCCAGGAGGAAGGGTTCAATAAGGGGAAGTCCCCTCCCCTGCCTCAGTCACTCAGTAAAGGACAATGGTGCAGGTGTGGGAAGATAAGGAGTGGCAGGGCCTCCTCCTTACACCCATGGTGCCACTCAGCCAGAGCTGACCAACCTCCGGAGTCTAGGAAGGGCCGTGGCCTATGTTTTCCTGGATGTGGGGGGCCGGACCTCCCTTCTGCTGAGCTCCTCAGCTCCCACCCCAGAATGCATCAGACCCTGGGACACAGATAAAAACCAGGTTCCACCCCAGGAAGGCTTTGTGGGCCTGAGATTCTGCATCCCTAAGAAGCCCTCTGCCTGCCCATGCTGTGGCTTCTGACTGGCGGCCAGAGGGAACAGGGTCCAGCAGCAACCACACTTGGGGAGCCCTGAACACCAAGGTCCCACCAGGCAGGGTGCTCACTGCTGGGACCGGGGCTGGTCAAGAGATTTGGGCAGGCCCCCAAGTGGTGGTCACCTGGGGGAGGAGGTGGGAAGAGCTGAGAGGAGAGGCCCTCTCTGGGAACCCCAGGCCTTATTTCCCCTGGGCAGAGCCCTATAGGTGTCCCCAGAAAAGCCTATAAGAAAGAGGTGCTGATTCAGCAACCACCCCACCACCCCACCCCGCTAGCCAAGCAGAGGCCTTCCCACCAAAGCTTCTGGGTTTGGAAATTGGGCTGCCCCCTCCTTCTGCCAAGTGCTGCCGGTATGCCCACACTGACTTCTGAACCCCCAGTCTGTGAACCACCCACTTCTTACCCAGATAATCGCCGGTCCTGCTCTGTGTCCATTCAGTGCAAACCCACCGTCCCTGGAGAGGGAGCCTCATAATGGGCGATAGTGGGTGGAGGAGGGGTGGTGTGTGTGTGTGTGTGTGTGTGTGTGTGTGTGTGTGTGTGTGTGTGTGTTTTGGACGCTGACTCCTTAAAGACTGTGTGTCCGTGGCGTGGGCAGGCAGGTTGGCAGCAAGCACATAAGGAGCGTGGGCGGGCGTTGCTGTGGCGGCTGGCAGGGCCTTTGCCTTACAACCCCACCCCCCCCAGTTCCCCCCACCTCGCACTCCTGGAGCCCAGCCCACGCTCCTGGCCCCAGGGGAAGAGTGGGCCGGAAGCTGCAGGGCAGAATTCAGGGGAGAGCAGTGGGTCCCTGGCCTGGCGCTGACCCCACCTTTCTCCTCTGTAGATCTTCCGGCGAGCGGACAAAAATGGTGAGTGCCCCCACCCCCAAGCCCGGCCTCTTTCTGATGTTCATGGGGAAGGGACGAGGCGGGGATGGGAATGTGGGCAGCCTAGAACCCGAAGGCCCTGAACCCCCGGGGCCTGAAGGGGGGGGAGGTCTAATCCTGGCTCTGGGTGCCTCAATGCCCACGTCTGTAAAGACAGCATCCTGATAGACAGCGCCTCCTCATTGAAATGAAACACAGACAACAAACCTAAGTCAGCCCTCACGTCAGCCCTCGCGTCGGTCGTGGCTGCTATCGACGTGCAGGACAGGGTAGAACTACGCCTGTGGGTTTCCAAGGCTGTAACTCTTTGCAGAAGTAGAAAGCCCTGTCTCTCCCCCAGAGCGGCGAGTGGGTTTGAACTGCCGATCATGAGGTTAGCAGCCCCCATGAGTAACTTATTGGACCTCCAGGGGCTCCGAAACCGAGAGGGTGTTTGTGAGGCTGATGCCGCTGCGTCTTCATTCTCCTTGGCTGTTCACATCCCATACACTGACCATGTTCCGTTACCTGACCTTCAGTTCATTCAGTGTTTCCCAGCCACCATGTCTGTCTAAGGTCCAACATATTTTCATCTCCAAACGGAAACGGGCCCCAAGAGCAGGCTCCCCACTTTCCTCTCTGGACGGGGCGGTGGATCGCACTGAATGTGGTCCTAGGGGTCGGCTCTGTCTCAGGAAGCACCATGTTTTCGGGTGCCTTGTCAGTTGCAGCAAGCATTCGGACATTGAAAGTCACCTGTTTTGACCACTGACTACTCTGTTGCCGGGCAGCTCACACCAGGTTTCTCTGCTGATGGACACTTGTGGATCTCCACTTAGAGGCTACCGTGAAAGGCGGTGCTGTGGACACGTGTGTGAAGCCAATTCTGCTTGAATGCCTGGTCTCCCTTCTAGGGCACATGCCTAGGAGAGGAATGGCCGGTGATGGCACTTGTACGTCCCCGCTCAAAGAACCACCACGGTTGCCCACAGCGACTGTACCCTTGGCATCAGCAGTGGGCAAGGGATGCCCATTGTATTTATCTGCAGATCAGCTGAGCGGAGCTGCGGCCAAGAGCCACCACTGTCCCATCCCTATCCCTATAATATGCTGTACTCACACCTGTTCCCACCTTTGCTCACACCTGTACCCATACCTGCCACGAAGTCTGAAGGCTCACCAGTCAGGAAGAGGGGTAGGCACAGGTGTGAGAGTAGGCAGGAGAGCCAGTATAAGAAGTGGGATGGGTATCCGTGTGGATACAGGTATGAATGCAGGTATGGGAACAAGTATGGGCCCAGGTGTTGACTAGGCGTGGGAAGCAATATGAAAACAGGTGTGGGCATAGGTATGGGAATGGGCCGGATACAGGCCAGGCACAGGGATGGGCATACGTGTGGGAGTAGATGTGTGTGTGGTTACACACAGGTCTGTATGAGCATGCCCCTAGCGGTGGCCCCTCTGTACACGAGGTGGGGTGGTCTTCACATATGGGATGCTCCGTAAGGCACTTGGTGTGCGTGTGTGCATATGAGTGAGGGTGTGCATAAGTGCATGTGTGTGAGTACATGAGTGTGTGTATGTGTGTGTGCGAGTGAGGGTGTGAATGCACATAGATTTGAGTGAGTGCGTGTCTGTGGGTGGTACGTGTGTATATAAGTGTGTGTGTGTGCACGTGCTGCCGTGGGCCCCTCCTGGGCACAGTCTCAGGGCTGCAGAGCCGGTAGGTTTGGAGCGAACGCAGCACAGCATAGAGAGCAGCGTGTGGGTGGTGGTGCAGGTGCGGGTGCAGATGTGAGCTGAGTGTGGGAACAGGTGTGGGCACAGACAGGAGCGCACATCAGTGTGGGGTTAGTTGTGGGAGTAGGTACGGGCATAGCATGGGTCTGGGTCTGGAAACAGCTGTGGGAATAGCGTGGGCACAGGCAGGGAGTAGGGCTGTTTAGGGGTGAGACTAGGAGGGGTACAGGCAGGATGGGTTGACCCCTGCACGGTCTGCATCCGCCTACCCTGAGCAGACACTCACAGGCTCAGCTGCGTCAATGTGCTGATCTAGTGAGTGGTTTCCGTGGGTGTCACTACATCTTTGACAGGTGGCAGGCACATGAACCTGCCCAGGGTAACTGGTTTGACCCTGATCCAGGTGTGGGGGTAGGTGTGGGCACAGGTATGGGCACAGGATAGGTCCAGCAGTGGGAATAAGTGTACAAGTGTGGAAACTGGTACGGGGCTGGGAAGAGGTGTGGGAATAGATCTGATATAGCTGTCGGCACCGCAGGGTGTTGGACACAAGGTGGCAGTTCAAACCCACCAGCTGGCCTGTGGGGGAAAGACGAGGCTGTCTGCTCCCCAAAAGATTCCCGAAGCTTCAGGAACCTTAATTAGTGTCACTGTGAGTCAGAAAATGAGTACCGATAGCATAGTGGGTTGCTCAACCACAAGGCCAACAGTTTGACCCCAGCAGCCACTCTGTGGGGAAAGGTGAGGCTGTCTGTCCTGCGGGTATGAGGGTTGGGAAGACTCCAGGGCAGTGGGGTGGTGGGATGCACACACAGGCACGCATCCAGTTTTCTTCCCTCAGCCCAGAGTCCATGGGAGCACCTCCCTCAGCAGTGGGGTGCTAGGAGCTTGACACCCCCCCAGCCCCGGGACTGAGGCTTGGGGGGCAAATAGGCTTCAGCAGGGGTGATGCGAGTGGGCTTCAGAGCCTACAGGAACAAGGGCTTGGTGGTGATTCTGATGACAAGGTGGGGCACATGGTAGCCAGCAGAGGGGGAGAGGGCCAGATGTGAGCACCCACTCCCCACCCTCTGGGGACAGACATGAAGGCCTGGCATTTTCGTGATCACCAAGGGAGGCTGGCCTCAGCTTCAGTAGCGGAGACACCTGCCAACAGCGACGGCTGTGGGTAATTGGGCTGGATGCTCATTAGCCAAGTAGCCCCTGGGCCACGTGCCCGGTAAATGTCAGTGAGGGGGCTCTGTGCTTGACGGGGGGTGTTGGATGTCGTCACTGCTCGCTGCCTCCAAGTTCACAGGGCACAGAGGCAGGACACCCACTGCTCAGGGCAGCAGGCGGGAGACAGGGGCCTGGTCTCCTCAGTCTGTGTCCAAGGTGGACAGACTGTCCCCATGGAGTCCACTTGGCCTCGATTGGCCTCCCCACACAGCCCTGCATCCACCAGCAGATGGGACCACTTGCTAGCTGTGCTCGGCCAAAAGGCAAGGAGCCCCCAACCAGTTAAGTGGAGCCCCCTGCCCCCCACGGGCTGAGTGTGTGGACAAGGAACCCAGACTGCCTCCCAGTCCCTTTCCACCTGCGGGACCTTCGGCACTCAGAACCTCAGTTTACCTCTCAGTGAAATGGGGTCCAGAGTACCCCACCCCTGTGCCGGGGGCCCCAAAGGCAGGGCATTCTCTCTGAGCATGCTCCTATTAGGACCACCAGCTGTAAAGGTCCGTGGCTGGGAGGCTGGGCTTCAGGGGAGGGGCCTGAACGGCCCATTCCCCCTTGACTTCCGTCTTCTCTACGGAAACAGATCCCAGGAGAAGGCACGGGTGGGTGGTGAGTCCGGAGAGGGTGCTGGCTGCAGGCTCTGGCTGGCTTCCTGGAGGTTGCTCCGCCCGGTGTGTGCAGGTGGGGGAGGCTTGGGGACAGACTCCTGTCAGGTCACTTGTTTCGCTTTGGCCTGGTTTGACCTCAACCCCCGAGACTTCTCTGAGGGAGCCAGGTGTGTCCGCAGCAGACTGGTGCTTAGAGCACCGCCCACCCTCACACTCAGGAGAGGGGCTTGAGTCCAAGGAGGGTTGAGGGATGGTGCATGGTACAGGCCTGAGAATCCTACAGGACTGGGCACAGGTGTGGCATTCACAGCCCGCTCCTGCCCGCTCCCTGACCCCCACCCCCGAGCCTGCCCCACCTGCACCTGTGGCTGCACCTGTCTGCTGCTCTTGTGGCCTCGGCAGCAGGCTGGTAATGGAGAGAGGGGGCCGGCTGCTCTCAGGTCAGCCCCCAGTGGGCCCGTCTCAGGGGCGCTGGAAGCTGTGCCGCTCAACCAACGTAGGGGTAGGCCGGGAATGCTGCCCAAAGTCAGGGCTTGGGAGCTGGGGACAGAGACTGCCATGGGGCTGTGACCCCCACATGTGGCAGGAATCGTGTGTGATTAACCAGACCACCTGCCTTTGCTCTCAAGGGGAGATTACAGCAATACGGAGCCTCCGTGACGTGCGCCGCTCACCTCAAGGTGGGCGGTTCAAACTCACCAGTTGCTCTGCAGGAGAAAGGCTTTCTACTCCCATAAAGAGTGCCCGTTTTGGGAGCCCCAGGGGCAGTTCTGCCCTGTCCTCTGGGGTCGCTGTGAGTGGGCATGGGCTCAGGGGCAGGGAGGTTGTGGTTGGCTGTGGTTCCTCAGCTGTGTCATGCTGACGGCATTCACGCTGCCTTGGGTGGAAGACAAGCTGTCGACAGGTGCTGTATGGGGGGCGAGTGGGGTGGGTGGGGGTGCCATGTGACCTGGAGCTGACTGGTTCGTTTGGCAGCTGGAAAAAGGGAAAAGGGCTTGTTGCCATGGAGTCCGACCCAGAGCGACCTCGTGGGACAGAGTAGAGCTGCCTCTGTGTTTGCAAGGGGGCAACTTTCCTTCCGAAGGCAGCTGCCCCGACTTTCTCCCTTAGAGAGGCAGACCCCCAAACCAACCCGCAGCCATGGAGTCGATGGCAACTCACAGCGACCCTACAGGACAGGGCAGAACTGCCCCTGTGGGTGTCTGAGACTGTCTTTATGGGAGTAGAAAGCCCATCTTTCTCCAGAAGGTGGGTTAGAATCACTCACCCTGCGGTCGCAGCTCAGTGGCTGTCTAACCACAACCTCGCCAGGGTCCCCGGGGGCAGTTCTGTGTAGGGGGTGGGGGGAGGGGGAGTTGTGTTTATCCCAGTGGCATGGGAATCACCTGGCCCGGGAGGAGCAGGTGCTCTGGCCCCGAGGGCAGTCTCGGCAGATGGCAGCAGTCGTCCCTCCCCCTCCGTCCTTGTAGATGACGGGAAGCTGTCCTTGGAGGAGTTTCAGCTCTTCTTCACAGATGGTGTCTTGGACGAGAAAGAACTGGAGTCTCTCTTCCACACCATCGACTCCGACAACACCAAGTGAGCCTCTGTGCATGCGTGAGTGCCTGGGGAGGAGGCATGCCACGCGGGAGGCTGGAAGAGTGCCAACCTTGCTAAGCATGGGTCAGATGGGTCTGGCCCTCACTGCTGGGTCCCTAAGGGGCTCTGATGGCGTGGGGGTGACGCGTTGGGCTACTCACCGCAAGGTCAGCAGTTCAAAGCCATCACCTGCTCCGAGGGAGGAAGGTGGGGCTTTCTGCTCCCGTAAAGAGTTACAGTGTCAGAAACCCATGGGAACAGCTCTACCCTGTCCTGCAGGGTTACTGTGCGTGAGAGGCAGGTCCTTTGGGGACTGGCCCTGGCGGCCATCCTGTTTCTTGTTTTTGAGCAAGGAGAGACCCCAGGCCTTGCCCGTGATACTGAGAGAGCCTCGGGAGCAGCATGTTGGCAGGAACATGGGTCCCAGATCAGTGCTTATCTACACAGCCCACTCTGCTGCACAAGAACCCCCCTGCCCCACTGAGTCAAGCCAAAGGGCCCTGATTCCACCCTCAGCCCTGCTTCTGACCCCCCCACCCTGTTGGCCACTGAGGGCACCCCACTCACAGCCCCCCATGTGGGCAGAGCAGAGCTGGCCCATGAGGTTTCCAGGCTATGACGTTTCAGGCATGGATGGTCAGGGCACCTCTCAGGGGATTTGAAATGCCAGCTGTGAGGTTTGTCTAGGGCTGAATCCGTTTCACCTTCGGACCGCTCTCTTCGCCCAAGCCCCAGCCGCTCTCTGCACAGCTGTTCTGCAGTCTTCTCAGCGGGGGGTACTGCTGGGGGCCGGCTTGGTACATTGGGGTCCCCTGAGACTGGCTGGAGGTGGCCAGAACAAGGAGCTGCCCGGGGTAATTTGCAAGAGACTCTGAAAAAGTGTCTGGGCTTGGGGTCAGGCTGACACTGTCCCCAGAGTGTGGGAGGCTGGGGCTGCCGGCCTGGGGATAAGTGGACTCAGTACCCCCCCACCCCAAGTCTGGGCGCCTGGGGAAGTGGCTCCAGGTCGTGGGTGCCAGATGGAAGTTTCTGGAGATTTCCTCCTGCCTCCCAGGGTGCTTTGAAGGGGCTGAGGCCAAACCCTGCTGATCTATTCATTTGGTGGCTTTGTGGCAGGCCACCTGGGTGGAGGGTGTGAGCACTGTGTGACTGGGGACAAAGGGGAGGCTGCTGGCTTTGCTGATGAGAGGCCTTCAGAATGGCCCCCTGCGCCCTCGCTGCCCCCCCCCCAGCCCCCATATCCCACGTGAGTGCTCTGTAAGCCTGAGCTCCTGGAGAGGGCACACAGGCTGTCTGCCCTGGCGATCCATGGACACCCAGCAAACGAACCCTGGTGGCATCGTGGGTGGGTAACTCATACCCCTTGCAGCTCAGAGGGAGAAAGACCTGGCATGGTGTGCCGCTCCCATGCAGACTGCTGCCAGCCGGTGCCATCAAACCTGTTCCAAGTAACAGCACCCCATTGTCCAACACTACGAAGTACCACCATGGCCTTATGTTCCTGGGCCCGTGAGGGAACAGGGAGCCCTCGCTTAAATCCCGCCCCCACCATGTCCACATTCAGGAAGCCGCACACGCCATGACAAACCAAAACCAAGTTGGGGGCAGGGGGGTGGGTGGGAGTGGAGCCCAGCCCAGGGTGCCACACATTGGAGCGGAGCCAGCCGAGCGCCCTAGGGTTCCCAGGGCAGGTTTTTAAAAAGCCCTTTCACATGCCTCTAGATGGACTGGAGCGCAGAACCTTTGGCGAGCGTGGGAGTGTGGGTGTCCCTGGGTTCCCCATAGCCTGGAAGGGGGAGCCTATCAGCGCCGCATATGCCCATGACCATGGCCTGGATCCCCGAGTCCGTGCCAGTCTGCCACTCGGAGGCTCCTCCTCCTCCACATGGCAGTGTGGGCCCAGGTACCCAGGACCTCACAGGCCAGGGGGCCCAGGGGCTGTGTGTCCACTGCACGTTGCATTGACCAGTCACAGCCCTCCCTCCTACCCCAAGCCTGGTCCTTTAGCTCTAGGCCCCACTGTGCCTACCGAGTGCTTCACAGAATTTGGGGTAGCTGTGGTGTGGTGGTGGGGTCGGGAAGTTGCCTCCAGCTCCCTGGGTGCTCCCCAGCACAAACTGGGGGAACTAGTCATTTGCCTGACACCGTGCCATCCAGACAATGGAGTTTGCACATTGAGGAAAGGGGGGAGGGCACAGCTAACATATCCAGATGGCATGGGGATGTGGGCAGGAGATTGGGACAGACCTGCCACCTCTCTCTCTCTTTCTCTCTCTCCCCCTCCCTCCAGCCACGTGGACACCAAGGAGTTGTGTGGTAGGTGGCCGGCTGTGGGTGCTGGGACAGGAGAGAGGAAAGGCAGTTGGGGGGACACCGATAGGACAGAAGCCCCCTGAGACCCAACCTTTTCTTGTTTTCACCCCAGATTACTTTGTGGACCACATGGGGGACTATGAGGATGTCTTGGCCTCCCTGGAGACCCTGAACCATTCTGTCCTGAAGGCCATGGGCTACACAAAGAAGGTGAGTGGGCGCAGCGGCTCTTCAGGGTCAGGGCCAGAGCCCAGCTCAGCATCGATGTCCTTCCCCAGGCACCCATGGCCTGGGCCAGGCTGGACTTGCAGCGGCTAGTGATGGTGGGCCTGACTCAAGCTGGGCTTGGGCAGAACTCTGAGAGGTGGCTGAGATAAACTGTGGGCAGGGGCAGGGGTGAAGCCCCTTGGGGAGTTCTGCTGCCTTTGGGGCCAGGTGCCTTTTCAGGGTGGCCTGCTGGGTGGGGGTCCTAGAGTGGAGTCTAGTAGAGGGTGGCTGTGGTTTGGGGTAGGACAGCAAGAGGCCCAGGGTTTGTTTCCTTGGTGCGGTGATTCTATCCCGCTCACTCGGTATTTGAGTTCATGGAACTCGTTGCTGTTGGTCATTGTCGCCAGCGGGGCTCTCTAGAGAAGCCACACCAGTGATGCTTACGAATGTATCCAAAGAGTGGTTTATATCCAGGAAATGGCTCACACACTTGATTGTAGCAGCAGGCAAGTTCCAGGTCCCTGGGGTCAGTTGTCAAGCTGGAGGCTCATCCTGACTCCTGTCAGGGAAACCCTTGGCAAGTCACACAGTAGGCTCTGACTAGAAAGGGAACTGCACCTGAGGTCAGCAGGTCAGATGGCAGGGCGCCGACCCCTCCCTGCATCAGCAGCAGGCAGTGCAACAGGCTGCTGGCTCAAATTGAAAGCACTGGAGGTTAGACAATGAGCCAGGTGCAGGATCCAGACCTGGCAAAAGAGCAAGCAAGCTTTTCCACAGCATCCACATTTGTTGGGAGCAGGCCACACCCCAGAGGAAATCTCATCATGGGAGGGGTACAGTGGGGGAGAGGCCTCGCATTCTAACTGCCACACCACTGAGAGAATCCTGGTCCAGCTGGGTGACACATGCCCTTCTCTGTCCCAGTTGTCATCGAGTTGATTCTGACCCAACAACATCCCCAAGGGTGTGTGTGAGAGAGAACTGGCTCCTGAGGGTCTTAAAGGCTGAGGTCGTTCGGAAGTGGATTGCCAGGCCTTTCTCCCTAGGCACCTCTGAGTAGGTTTGACCTGCTAATTAAGCAAGTGTCCTACTGATTTTGGTTTCCCAGTGTATATCAAAGTTACACTTACTCTACACGGAGGTGGCCTGGCGGGTTGTGTGTTGAGCTGATAGCCACATGGTCATCACAGTGAGGGGGAAAGATGAGGGAGGCTGTCCGTCCGTCGCTCGCTCGCTCCCGCAAAGACCTGCAGGCTTGGAAACCCTGCGAAGCAGTGGAATGACTGAGCGGCGGCTGGGTTGTCTTCATTAATCATCTCACTCCTTTGCTTCGGTTGGAATGTCGTCTTGCCTCTGCCTTGTCTCTTCTTGCCTGATACCTGTCCCCCATTTCCATTGTGGCCTGGTGACTTCCCCTCCCCCCCCCCACACACACACATTCCACAGCCTGGCCATGGTGCCGCGTCCGGCCACCCTGTCGGGCACCAGGAAGTTTCCAAGTGCCTAGCTCTCGCAGAATGCGTTTGAATCGATGCATTTGCATCACGGTGCTGGAGACGGATCTTGACAGTCCCGTGGGTTGCTGAGAGGACAAACTGGTCTGTCTTGGAAGAATTAAGGCCAGAGTGCTCCTCAGAGGCAAGGGTGGTGAGACTTTGTCTTCCCTAGGTTGGACATACTGTCAGGAGGGGCTGGTCCCTGGAGAAGGGCATCGTGCTTGGTCACATGGAGGGGCAGGGAAGAGGAAGGGCCCTGACGAGAGGGATGCACACGGTGGCTGTGTCAGTGGCTCAGGCACAGGGATGACTGTGAGGACAGTGCAGGGCTGTGTGGTGTTTGGTTCTGTGCAGGGGTCGCTATGGGTCGGGGCCAACTCGTGGCACCTAGCAACCACAGCCGCACCGGCGGCAGCTCTTGTAGGTCTCCAAGAACAGCATCAGCACCGGCTATTGCATTAGAATTCTCTTCAGTGTGTCAAGAACACGTTCCTTTTTTCCATTCCCTTTGTTAGAGTCTGTCTTGGGAGGTGGTAGTTAATTTTCTCAAATGGTTTTTTTGGGTATTTTTAAAGCGATCATATGATTTTCTCTATTGATGGGGCGAATTCTATTGTTAGCCTGCTCGCATCCTGAACGCTTGGTAGCTTCCTGTGATAAGTCTTAATTGGTGTATTATTCTTTTTCATCACACTGCTGAATCCTAGTCCCCAGATGAACATTTATTTTATTGCTGTCTCTGCTGGGACTTGCAAGCGGATGGTAGTTTGGGGATGAACTATGAGGTCTTTGAGCGTTTTCTGGGTGTGAGTCAGCTTCTCTCGTTTAGAGTCCTTTTTTTTCTGATTC
The DNA here is from genome assembly GCF_050624435.1 of Tenrec ecaudatus. Lineage (NCBI taxonomy): Eukaryota > Metazoa > Chordata > Mammalia > Afrosoricida > Tenrecidae > Tenrec > Tenrec ecaudatus. The sequence continues at coordinate 72,727,304 of NC_134547.1, forward strand.
AAAAAGGGGAAGAGCTTATCCATCACTCTTGGATATGAGGCTATGGACTAGACAGAGAAGGAGAGCGGTCTACTGACTGCCTTAAGGCCCACCAAGTTCCCATCAGGTGTTTGCACTTGCATGTCCATGTGAGTGGGTGTGGTTCTAAGTCAAATGTCTGGGGGGATGTTGGTTTTTACGGGTTTGTCGTCATGTGCCCTTCCGGCTACTTTTCCAAATAAAGATCTAGACCATCGGTTGGTACAGAACAGGTACTTGGTGTGGACCCCGTTCAATGAAAGGTCTGTGAATAGGGTGGGTCTTATTTTTCAAATGTTGCTACACCCCTTGCTCCTGTTTGACCAGTGGTTCTCCACCTTCCTCATGCAGCGACCCTCTCATACAATTCCTCATGTTGTGGTGACCCCCCCCCCAACCATAAAGTTATTTTCGTTGCTACTTCATCACTGTCATTTTGCTACTGTTATGAATCGGGCAGCCCCTGTGAAAAGGTCCTTTGACCTCCAAAGGGGTCACGACCCACAGGTTGAGAACTGCCGTTAGGTGCTGTCCAGCGGGTTCTGACTCATAACGACCCCACGCACAAGAGAACAAAACGCTACCCGGTCCCACACCACCCTCCCTCTCTTGGCTATGTTGAGCCCACTTGCGATTAGGGGGTCCATCCCTCTCATGGACAGTCTGCCTCCTCTTTGCCCACCCTCTGCTTTACTGAGCTGGGAAGCCTTCCCCAGGGGCTGGGTCTCTGCAGCCAATACACACACCCAAAGCGCCTTCCTTGCTTCCAAGGAGCACGCTGGCTGCACCTTGTGTGAGATTCGTTTGTTCTTTAGGCAGCTCCCAGTATATTAGGAGTCAATTCCATCTTCGGGACTCATCATCCGGCTTTCGAATGCAGATGAGGTTGATTGAAAGCCCCGTGGCCTGGCTCAGGGGTACCTGAGTCTTCACGGGACATCTCTGCTTTTCAGCCCCGCCACGGGGGTCTTTTGCAGCAGATTTGCCTCATGGAGTACATGGTTTGGTTTCCATGTGGAAGTGTTCACTGCACAGTGGTTGGCCTGTTTTCATGACAGCCGGTCCTTTTTCTAATGGCCAGTCCAAGCCATTTGTTCCGCATGCATGGTGTACTACTCTCTCCCGTATGACTGGTTTCTTGTGATGGTTTCCGTGACTCGGCAGTCGCCAATATTCTTTTCGGAGCCCCTGATGGTGTGAGGCTGCTGACCAAGAGGTCAGTCATTCAAAACCACCACCGGTTCTGAGGGAGCAAGATGTGGCTTTGGACTCCCATAAACAGCGAGTCTCAAAAACTCACAGGGGCCGCTCTACCCTGTCCATTGATACGGCATCGACTCGATGGCAGGGAGTTTGGTAATGACCAGGAATCACAAATAATAATAAAACTGGAAATAACTTAAAGCCCCCCAAAACAAACTCAACTGCCACACTGACTTACTGGTTAAGGACAGTTTATGTGAAGTGGAAGCAGGAGTATCACAGCATCTGAGCCATTCAGGGCTCTTGGAAGGTAGTGAAGTGACCGCATGGGATCCTTGCATCCCCATAGGCATGTGGAATGACCACATCCTCTTCCCGACCACTGAGTCATGCCAGGCCCTTGTCAGGCATCATGTCTCGTCATTGCCTCGCGCCCCTTCCCGTGTGAAATGTCCTCATTCAAACACTAACCCAACGGCGGCCTTGCAGTGTGTGCCACAGCGCCACTGACCCGCCAACGTCCTTGTCCTCCACACCCTCAGAGCGGCTCTGGAAAGCGCCTCTCGTGGCGTCCGGTCTGATTAAACCTGGCGTGGCATCTCCACATGGGATTTCGGCTTCCTCTCTCGGGGGCTAGGATCCTTCTCAGGGCATAGGTGGCTCCCTGGTGCAGTCCTCATTTTACCGCGTGGAGGACCTGGACTGGATCCTGGCCAGCGCACCTCACGCACGGCCACCACCCACCATCGGTCCATGGGGGCTCTCGAGTTGCCGGGATCTGAACAGGATTCTGAGGAGCTTCCAGACTAAAACAGGCTGAGAAAACTCAGCTGGGAAAATCCTCCTTCAACCCTGTAGTGCACAGAGGGAGTGGCCTTGCTGGCTCTAACAGGAAAATGATTGGCATAGCTGGCCACTAGTTACGTTGTTACATCACTGCTAGCGCTTGTTACATTGTTACATTGCTGCCAGCTTTTGTTTAATCTCTTCCATAACCTTGTTCTTTGCTGCTGTTGAAAATTACACCGCAAAGCAGGTACTCAGCACTTTCTACATCAGCCCCACTGTTTCCTCATCTCAGCAGGTTTTATTTTTTAATAGGTCTGCTCTGCTGGATTTTACCCTCGATGGAAATAGAGAAGGTTATGCGTTCCAGTTTGCATTCTGCTAGTGGCTTTTAAACCTTATGTTGTTCTCCTTCTTAGTCCTGTTGGGTAGCCGGTTAAACGAAAACCATGTCTCTGTTCCCTTTTCTGTGGACTGAAGGGAAGTCTGGAGGTGTTTGGAGCTGCCTCACGTACACCTTTCTTCCTTGCTGATTTAATCCAGTAGACTTCAAATGAAGCTGCTGGTGGCAAAGGTTTCTCTTGCTAAGTGCTGTGACCTTAATAAAGACGCCCCAGTGGCGTAATGGGCTATAAGTCAGGCTGCCAAGCATAAGAAGGTCCAAAGTTCCAGCCCACCAGCTGCTCCACAGGAGACAGTGGAGGATGGCTGCTTCTGTTAAAGATCTACAGCCTCCAGAGACCTTACGAAGGGCCACTGGGAGGTGGAACCAATTGGACAGCAGTGGGTTTTGGTAGTGAGGGGGGGTGACCTTAATAAAAGAGCTGTGGTTTAGGTCATGAGTTCAAACCCACCAGCTGCTGCTCATGAGAATGAGGCTGTCTATTCCTGTAGAGAAAAGGTGTCTCAGGAGACCCTGCATAGGGTCGCTCTGAGACAGAAGCAACGTGGCAGCACTGGATCTGGGTGATGTTTTGTTGAGGCGGCGATCGTGTTATTTTTTTATGCCCCTCCCCATCCTCACCCCCGCCTCCAGCGTGTCTGTCTATAGATGTAAGTGATCGGGAGAGGCCTGTCCTGCATTCTTTTCAGAAATGTGTGCACATCAGACAAATCCCAGAGCCTGCAGCTTCCTGGACGCGTCTTTATCCTGTAAACGGGTCCCTTCTCCACCAATGCTAAACCCTAGGACCCACCCTTTCTCTCCGGGAGCTGAGGGCACAGCTGGGCACTGAGTGTGGCTGGGAGAAATGGCTCAAAGCGGATATTTCCCTCCTTGGAAAAGCATTTGTCTCTTTCAGGGTTTGACTGGTGAATACTTCCTGAGCCCCCAGGCTCAATGCTTCCTGCCCCCACACCCCCAGCTGTGGTTTCCCGTGGTCACTCCCAGCAGCCTGCCTGGCGCTTAGTGTTTAATGTGTTTACCAAGATTGTCTTGGTGAGTTTCTGGCCAGTCATTCATCTGAGTCCCCTGACCACAGGCCTGTGGGCGGGCTGGATCACCAGAGAGGATGGACAGTCAGTCACTGCACAGCGTCTGGAGAACAGAGCCTGAAATGAACTCTCTTGCCCAGTTAATCTTGGTCTAGAGCTATGTCTTGTGTGGGCTGAGCCTTGGCATGGGTGTCCACCTCCATTTTACCATGCCCCTGGGCATCTCCCTTTGGCTTCTCTCCATTATGTGCTTTCTCTCTCTCTGTGTCTCTCTCCTTCCTCAGTGTGTCTGTCTCATATCATTTCCCATTGTGCAATTATTGCTAATTAATTCCCACTCAAAAGTGATGGATGGTTTAATTTGCTTTCTCTGAGAGCCCTGTTTGCTCATGCCTTGCCAGGGACTGGGCATAAGTCCAAGGTTCCCCAGGCCAGGTGGATCAGGAAGGTGGGGTCTTGGTGGAAGCGCCCAGAGGAGAGTAGCTCAGGGCAAGGACCTGAGAGGACCAGGGGTCTTTGGCCCAGGGTCGTTTCATCGGTAGAGATCACCAGAGAATGGGACACACCAAAGCCTTCTTGTTTCCAGCCTGGAATGGAGCCAAGAGCCTGGGGCATGGTGTGTGCTGGAGTCTCTGGGAAAAGGGAGATGCAAAGCCAGTGGGAAATCCTCCTTCCCCTTTGCCGGGCTCCTCTCTTCCTCAGTCTGCTGCGTCTCCCTCTGCATTCCTGGAGTGGTGGGGGCTCGGCTGCCTTTAATTCTCTGCTGTGTCTCTGAGCAGCATGTGCATGCCCAGGATGCTGGAGGGAGAAAGAAGAGGGGGAGAAGGAATTGTGAATAATGCTTCTGTCCTGTAGTACTCGTTCGCTGCTGGCAGTAACACTGTCCCTGTTCCCGCTGTCATCCCCCTGGCCACCCCCACCCTCCTCCAACCTACTTGCCCCCGTCCTCACCCTAGCTCCCGTAGTCTTTGCTATGTGATCACGCAGAGATGAGCCTCTAAAAGGCATGTGGTCACCGAGTCCTCACCATGGCCCTCTAAGTGGGGACTGCAGTGACCTCATGCTCAGAGATGCCCCACAGCTAGTAGGTCAGGAATCTAAGGTCCACGGCCCGGTCTCTAGACTCGCCCCTTTCCCTCAACTGTACAGCCACTGCAGCGCAGATGGTGGGATCCTTCCCCCTGCGGAGTGGAGACACCCACCCTGGAGCCCTGTATGCCCCCTGAGTCTGTGCCCAACCGCCCCACTACCTGTGCAGGTGTATGAGGGCGGGAGCAATGTGGACCGGTTCGTAACCCGCTTCCTGCTGAAGGAGACGGCCAATCAGATCCAGTCACTGCTGAGCTCGGTGGAGAGCGCCGTGGAAGCCATCGAGGAACAGACCAGCCAGATCCGGTGTGTGTGGGGGTGGGGCCCACTGAGAGGGGCTCCTGGGTACAGGTGGGGAGCTGCCACACCTCTCTGAGCTTCCACTGCCTCCTTGTGAGGACTCAGATCGTAGAGGGTTGCAGACACCCCCACACCCCGTATACACGCTGCACGACAGATGGCACGTATCTTGGCCACTAGTTTCAGCCCAGGGCTGCTGAGTGGCATCTGCAGGACAGACTGTGACCCTGCTGCTGCTTGAAGGCCCTGCCAGCCGTTCTCCAGGCCCAGGGAGAGGTCACATGGCAGGGCTCATGGGAGATACATACCAGGACCACTGAGGCAGCAGGGTTCAGAGGCTGGGAGGGTGGAAAGGGAGGGGCTGGCTGGGCCCCAGCTGGCTGGGTGCCTTTGACCAGATTGCTACCGTCAGGCCCTCTGTTTTCTAGTCCAGAAGCAGGGTGATACTGCCCCCCACCCTGGGAGAGGGTCCAGATATCAGAGCTGCTGACAGGTGAGGCATGGGCCCCGAATCCCCTGCCATACACTATCTGTGCATTTCTCCCATCCACACTGCAGACAGACCCACAGCAAACCTAGCCATGTGGTCACAGAGAGCTGGTATGGACATGCCACACCCCCTTATACCCCAAACCACAAGCTCGTGGCCACAGAACAAGTGAAGAGCCTTCCAGCAGGTGAGAGGGGCCCCGGGAGTCCTGGGAAGGCTCCAGGGGAGATTGGGACCCCAACAGGCCCACTAAAGCCTCATGGTCCTCCTTCCCAGTCTCAGTGGACTCCAGAGAGGACGGGCTGGAGGCCCAGGTGAGCCGACTGGCAGAGCTGATTGGGAAACTGGAGAACAAGGTAAGCCTAGCAACACACACAACCCCACTCCCACCTCCAGCCTCCAGGGATGGAGGGCTCAGAGGATCTCAGACTGAGGACCCTGCTCCTGACCTGTGGGGCAGGAAGCCTGTCCAGGAGTTGGTGGCAGACCACCAGGAGGGGCTTCATCAGCAGAGTCCGGGCTGCTAGAGGCCCCAGCTTCTAGTTGAGCATATCAAGGGTGTGGGGTGTCTGAGTAAGGGGAGAGAAGAGACCACCCAACCATCAGCACATATGTGGTGTGGGTCCACACCCAGCCTCCCGGATCCACCAGCAGTAGAGGCCCTTCAGTAACAGGGCACCTGCCGGCTCCCCAGGGGAGAGTTACCTGTCAGAGAAGGCTGGCCCTGTGTCCATGGGAGAGGCGTGCCTCAGGCGCCCTGGGTCACGGCTCAGTGGCACCCCTAGGCACCAGGCCAGGATAATGTCGGCTGAGAGCTGTCACCGGACCACCAAGTGTGGATAGCATTTAACAGTGAAGTGAACTAGGGCCTGGTTCTCTTGGGGGATGTAAGATGCTGAGCACGACCACCCAGGTGAGATCTGCAGCCCCTCCCTCTACCCCACAGCCGGATAGAGGGAGAGGGTTATCTGCTTTGCACGATTATGTGTGCTATTTTGTCTTTTGCAAACATCTGAATTTCCGTGGGCTTGGGGTCGGTTCTGAAGGGGCAGGCTCCTCTCCCTGCCCCCCTGCCAACATCCGCCCTCCTCTCCCCACTTGGGAGGATGAATGGCTGAGGCAGTGAGGAGGCGCCCACCTGCAGACTGGGGTGGACCGACCCGGGAAACTGGCTGCTGGTGGGAGCTCTGCTGCGGGGACCCCGTGGCCCGGTTGTCATAACAACTCTGCGGGTGCCTCAGAGGGAAGCTCTTTGAAGCTTATTTTTAGCGCCCTGGTCTCCCTAACAACCGTGCTGGAAGCCCGCGAGCACCTGGGAGTCCAGGAGATGGGCGGGGCTTCTACGCCGCCGCTGATTGGCCCAAGCAGAAGCCAATCTGGTCCCGACGTCTGAGCCCACCTGCGCTGACTCCGCCTGTTTCCTGGGCTGGGAGGAGACCGGTGGGGGCCGGTGTGTTAGGCTGTATCAGTGGTGGGTGCCCAAGGTAACAAGGGAGTATAAGTGACCCCAATTCCCAGCTTCTGGGACCTTCACTCCCTGCCATGGAGTTAATGTCCCCTCACTGGGATCCTCTAGGGACAGGGTAGAACTGTCACTGTATGGGAGCAGAAAGCCGTGTCTCAGAGCAGCGGGTGGTTTTGAACTGCTGACCTTGTGGTTAGCAGCCCGCTGTGTAATTCCCTAGGCCACCAAGGCTCCATGCCACTTACTGCAGAGGCTGAGGAATCAGTGTAGACTTGGTTCAAATCTCTCCTCAGAGTCACAAGCTCAGAAACCCCGGGGTCTTTCTACTTTTGTCTGAATCAAGGGCAGCGGGCTTGCTCTGGGTTTAGTACAGTGGCTAGAGTGGCCCCCTCCCTCCCATGTTCTTGAGTACCAGGGGATGATTCATGGGCTGTGGGCATCAAGCTGGCCTTGCGTCCCAAGAAGCCAGCACAGCTTGGCCCCTGCTACCCTCTGCTCCCAGAAGCTGCTGGGCCACAGGTTTCCCTGGACCAGGCCAGAGGGAAGCTGAAGCTTCCTACTCCTGGCGTCTCAGCTCTTCATGGCTGACTACACCCAAACGCCACAGGGTCCTTCTCTCACATAGGCCAGAGTGTAGGGCCCAGCCCATGGAGGTGACCCCCTCGGGTGTCAACCACTGTCTGTCTTCCACATCATACCTGGGGATGGGGGTGGTCTATCTGTATGGGTTCCGTCTCAGAGAATTGCTCCAGAGGCTGTGGCCCTTTCTAGAACAGGTGGCCAGGGCTGGCCTGAGAGGCTGCAGGGTGGGGTTGAATCACCAAGGATGATGTAGGCTGAGGGTTGTCACCAGGGTAGTGGGTTATACAGGGGGCTGCTAACAAAGTCAACAGTTCGAGACCACCAGCTGCTCTGAGCGAGACAATGAGATCACTGCCACTGAGTCTATCCCGACACATTGTAACCCTGCAGGATAGAGTAGAACTGCCCTATGGGTTAGACTCCTCCTAGGGGAATAGAGAACCTCAGGGTTGCAGGTTGGATGCTAATTACAAGGTCAGCAGCTCTGATCCTCGAGAGAAAGACCCGCACTCTGCTCTTATAAACCCACAGGGCCAGTTCTACCCTGTCCTACAGGGTCACTCACTACGTGTGGCCATCGACTCCATGGGAGTGAGAAAGAAAGGTCTTAAAGAGCAGGGCAGGGGATGAGTAGAGGCCCACGTTTCTCCTGAGGAACAGCTGGTGGCTTTGAGCTGCTGGCCTTGCAGTTAGCAGCCCAACCTGTAACAAGGCTTTCTCCTCCTATAGAGTCGGTCTCCGAAACTCACAGGGCATTTTGACCCTGTCCTGGTGGCTCACTGAGTCAGGATTGGAGCGAGAAGCCAGCTGCAGGGAGCAGCCCCTGTGCATACAGGTCACACACCGGGGTGGGAGTGAAGGAGGCGGGCCTCCCACCTGTATCCAGGCATGGAGAGAAGGTGCCTGACCAGGGAGGCCTGAGGCTGCCTCCTGGGGCCTATGTGGTAGTACCCCCTCCCCATCACGATGCCCCTCACCTAACCTCCATTGCAGAGCCTCTGGTTTGACCTGCAGCAGCGGCTGTCAGATGACGAGGGTACCAACATGGTGAGTCCCAGGTCCTTCCCGGAGCCACAGCTCCAGACGTGGCCGCAGCAGGGGTGGGACTGCTGTGGAGGGTCATCTTTTAAAGCCGGATGTGGGTGTAGGGTGTGTGCATGTGGATGTTACTGGGGTGGGAGAGGACCTGGGAGCAGAGGAGGGGGCCTGCTCTCACCCCTTCTCCCCTCAGCACCTGCAGCTGGTCCGGCAGGAGATGGCCGTGTGTCCTGAGCAGCTGAGTGAGTTCCTGGAGTGCCTGAGACAGTACCTGCGGGCCACTGCTGCGGAGCAGGACTGCTTCCAGTGAGTGACCCAACCCCAGCCCTGCAGGGTCCTAGGCAGCTCTTGCCCTCAGCTTATGGGGCCTCGTGAAGTTGGACCACGGGGGGTGGGGGACAGTGTGCTATCCCCTGGGGTTTGTAAGGGTGAGCCTGGTGTGTGATGTGTGTGTACTTAGCTGTGGTCCTGGGTGCACTCCCCGTTCACATACCCAGCAAGGCCCAAAGTCAGTGTGGGAGACACGGTAGCCGTTGCCTCTCACAGGCCTTGCTTACTAGCCCCTGCCCCACTAGCAGGCTGCCTCATCCACTCTGTTCCCCTGGTAGTGTCGCCGCCATGAGACTTTCCGACGGCTTCACCTTTGTCGTGTACGAGTTCTGGGAGACGGAGGAGGACTGGAAGAGGTGGGACGGGTGCCAGGGGCCCTTTCTGTCCTAGTGCCCAGAGCCATGTGGGAGACGTGGGCCTCGGTGGGCACAGGGCACACCTCCCAGGGATGGAGGGGGCAGTGGGGCCCAGCCCTGAGCTGAGGTGAAGTTCCTCCATATGACCGTACACTAGGGACTATCCCCTTCGAGGTGTGCCCTCTGTGGGACCCCGGCAGCCCCACGCCTTCACGCACAGGCCCCGAGAGCAGATGTTGCCCCCATTACAGACACTTGCAGAGCCCGGAGTGCAAGGCGTTCCGGCACGTCAAGGTGGACACGCTGAGCCAGCCAGAGGCCCTGGCCAGGGTCTCTGTGCCAGGTAAGGGAGTCCCAGCCAGCATCCAGGCAGGAGTTGGGGCAGGAGGACGAGGCCATTCCCAGGATGGGCACAGGTTGTCCCTGGCTCTGTTCCGCTCAGGTGGCTGCACCAAGTCACCACTGGGATGGATGTGGGGCGGGGGGGGGGGGGGGGGGGAGGGGGGGGAGAGGGTCTGGGAGGTAGCATGTACCTGAGGCTGACACAGACTTGGGCATAGGGGGCCAGGCCACACACAGGAAGGTGGTCCTGGCCCCCTCAGAGTCCAGATGGGTGCATCCCCAAGGCTGCTAACTTCCCAGTAGGAAGGCCATGTGCCCAGAGTACTCACAAATGGGCTTGTCACTTGAAACTGCACCTGAGCAGCCCCAGCCATGGCCTGACTATTCCTGCCCCTGCCTGTGCCCCCACAGTTCATGGGAGGGGCACCTGTCCACCAACCTGTGCCCTGACAAGCTCTCTCCCTGTCTCTCTCTCCAGCTGCTTGGTGCACAATGGCCAGAAACTGACCACTCCTCTCTGTAGCCCTGCAGGAGCCCGCCTGCCCCTAACCACCCAGACCCCGAGACACTGGTTAATGTACTCTCTTTCCAGACACTTCTAAACAAGAATGTATCTTCCTGCCATTGGGAGCAGAGGGTCCCCATCCCCACTGCAGCCATGGGGCAGGGGTCTCTGACACCGCTGCCTGACCCCTCCCCACCTGACCACACGCATGACTCACCCTAGTGCCCAGGTAGTGAGGACGTGGCAGGACTCGCCCTCCACCCCACTGGTTGTAATTACCTGTAGGAGCCGAGACCCCGTAGCGCCCGACCCGGGCCTGGCTGCACGCAGAGGCTGCCCTGCTGTGGCCACAGGTACCAAATAAACTCGGGAACGCCCATCATGTCCTGTGGCTGCTTCCTGACCTCTCACTGACATGGGAGCGGTGAGCTGTCACCCCCTTCTAAGCTGCAGGGTGTAACCAAGTCTCCTCTGGTCTCGGTTTCTTAAGCTTTTTAAGGAGGCAGCAGCCCAGGAGAAACAGGGTCGGGGAACAAACCTCCAACAACCAAAGGGCCAAAAGGCAAAGTGTACGGCATTGTCAAAGCGGTCAGACACATTTTATAGTAGCATGTTCACCTCCTGATGGACCCTGCGGAACTGAGAGATGTGCGGGCGAGACTACTACCTTGGGATATTTATAAGTAAGTTTTTAAGACCTGCATATTCAATAGTTACCTATGTCACAAGGTGGGCAGTATCAACATTAAGGGTCCCTGAGCTCACAGGTGAGGAAACCCAATGCCTAAAGGGGGGTTGGGTACCACAGTGGGAAGAGAGAACAAAAAGATAATGCCTGCTTCTATAGGGAGATAGAATCGACTTTTAGGACAACGTAACTGTTAAGGGGAGAATCTGTGGGGAATGATTTTAAAGCAGGATAATGTGCCTGGAGCTTACCTCTAACTTACCAAAGTGGAGGCTTTCCAATGTGGAATACCAGACTTGCAGCTGCCCTCTGTGTTAAGTTAGGGAATATAGTCCCCGTCCAATTTCCTTCAGTGTTAGTTTCCCAGCAAGCAGCTTGGCATTGCTGCTAGCCAAGAATTCACCCAGGAAAGAGCGTGAAACCCTGCAGAGGTACCCTCAAAGACCACCACCCCAGGAAGCAGTGCTGGGAGGGCAGGGAGGGGCCTGGAGCCATGCAGGACAGGGTAGAACTGCCCCCATGGGTTTCTGACACTACCTCGTCATGGGAGCAGAGAGCCTCATCTTTCTCCCTAGGTGCCACTGGTGGTCCCAAACTGCTGACCCTGCAGTTGTAGCTCAATGTGAAACAAAATGGTTTGGCAGTTCCTCAGATAGTGCACTGGAGTGGCCACATGCCCCAGCTATTCCTAGGAGTACAGTAACTCAAGGGCTTCATTCAACAAGGCCCAGGAACAATGGGTCGAAAGGATAATGGAGCTTTTCCTGGTGTTTGTGAAACCCCCTCATCGGCCCCAAAGCAGTGAGCAGAGATTGGGGGAGGCGGGGGGTGTCAGTATTTATGCTGCAGAAGGTGGGCGCGCGCACACACACACACACACACACACAGTTAGGATTCCCACAGTATGCTGAGTGAGGGAGCACAGACACACTGCTCCCTAGATTGGCAAGGCAGGCGCACTGGACAGGAAGCAGGCAGAGCTGGGACGAGCCGGTGGCATGTGCAGTTACGCAGCTCTGTAGCTGCGTCCAGGCTCATTGAGTTGCCTGTCCAAAGAGGTCTGCGTGCTCGATGGGGGCTTCGGAAGGTTTGGGGAATGACAATCAAAAAGTGAATGGGTTTTCTCCACGGATTTCGGGAAGCCTCCTCACGTATGTACGTGACCACAATTTAAAACAAAAGTGAACAGAGGTGCTAAGCTCCCAGCAGGAACTGGCTCTTCCCACAGGCAGGAGACCTGGACCCTGGCCTTAGGACCCTGTGAAGGTTACCGTCCTGGTTCCAGAACACAAACACCTTCAGACACATTTGTCCCGAGAAGCCACAAGGACCCCAAGAGGAGGCCTTCTAAAGGCAGGAGGGGGAGGGGCACAGGTCCATAGAGGGGACTCCTCACCTCAGGACTTGCGCCCCCCCCCACCTCCCCTGCGCCTGTTAAGGGGCTATTACAAATGCCATCCCCACCCATAAAGCCCCTGCCCCCTCCCTCTACAGCTTGGTGCTGGCCTTGCAGAAGAGGGAGATGCAGCTCCCCCCAACCCTGCTGTATGCCTCCTCCACTTTCCTGTCTGCAAAGTGGGGACATGACACCGACTCTGAAGCCCCCCCCCCCCCGCCACCTGGCATCAGCTGGCACCAGAGCAGGCCAGCCCCACTCCCTCTCCCTCGGGAGCTGGTACTTTTCCAGCCAGCTCGCCTATTGTCACAACGCTCTCAGGCTGAGTGCACGGAGACCATGGTGGGGGATGGTGGCAGGGGGAACCCACACAGCTGGGCGTGTCCGTCCCTGTCCATCAGCCTGCTCCCTGCACCCCACCCTCGGCATAGCATCTGGCTGTCACCAGCCCACTGCACCCAGAGCCTCAGTGCCTCCCCAGGGCGAGTGGGCAGGGACAGAATGCATCTCGGGCCTAAAAGGTAAATGATAGCTTTCACTTACACTCCAGAACCACATGGGAGCCCAACCCCAGGTCAGCTTCATCCCAGGCAGCAGACCAGAGGAGGGAAGTTCCTTCCTGGTGGTCATGTAGTGAGTGAGCCAGCAGCACAGCCCCAGCCCCAACCCCAGCCCCCACCAACCATGCTCTCACCATCGAGCTACAAGGCATCATCACGTGACCTGACCAGCCCGTTTCCTGGACGCCCATTCCGACTCAGAGTGACCACAGGACAGGGAGGAACCACTCGGCGGTTTCTGCGGCTGTAAATCATGACAACGGCCTAATCTGTCTATTCCAGAGCAGCTGGTGGGTTCAAACTGCCGACCTTTCCATTGGCAGTCCCACGGGCAGCCCACCATACCACCAGGGCTGTGCATCAACCCGTGGGAGGACGAAAACTCGAAGTGCGGAACTGCCGATGGCCCTCCCCGAGGCAGATGGTCACATGACATTGAAGCCTGGAGGGACTCGGGGAGGAAACGTTTTAACAGCGGGGATGCAGGACAGGGTAGAACTGCCCCCATGGGTTTCTGAGACTGTCACACTTTCTGGGAGTAGAAAGCCTTTCTCGAGCTGCAAGTGGTTTAGAACTGCTGGCTTTGTGGCTCGCAGCCCAAGGCATAGCCACTATGCCATCGCCACCGGGGCTTCTCCCTCTCATACACATTTGCAGCCATATTCACAATAGCCGATGGGGGCCAACAGCCCAGATAGGGTGCATGCACACAGCAGGATCTTGCTCCACTGTGAAGCTCAGTAATGGCCGCAGGCCAGATGGACCTTGAGGTGCCAATTAACAAATACCAGTCACAAAAGGCCATATGCTGATAAGAGTGGGGGAGGGGAGGATTCTCACCTGCCAGACCTCAGAGGGTGACCCCAGCCTGTGTTTCTCTGACCTCATCCTTCATCAGCCTGTGCCCTGGCCTCATGCTCTCTGGGCTTGAGACCCTGTGCCAGATGGAGGTAGAAGTCACTGTCCCCCCCCCCACACACACCCCCGTGGAGACATTCTGTCACTCCTAAAAGCCCCGCCCCCAGTTCTTAGCATTTCCTGCCAGACCACTTCCCTCCTTTCTGAACTGTGGGTGGGCTCTACTCACTTTTCCCTTTCCCCTTGGCTGCCAGGAAGCTCAGCCCCATACCTGCCAATCTTGACCTAGGTTTTCTGGAATCGAGGCTGCCGTTTGTCCTAGAGCCTGTGGGGTGTGAGGTATCCCAGCAGCTGCCTTGGGCCTATAACCTCCAAAGTGACCCTGTCCCTACCATGCCCAGCATCCCCATCTGGATGGCTGGAAAATGGATGCTAAGGTGAAATTCATCAACTCACCTGAGATCCTGAAAGAGCCCGAGGCCATTCTGGGATCAAACCCAGGTCCCCAGCAGCTCTTTATGGCCCAGCCCTGCCCCCACCACATCATCTCCCAAGGACCCTTGCAGGAGGGGCGCCCCATAGCTCAGCCTTCCTGGGAAGTTGCCAGCCAGCCTTTCAAGAGGCCAACAGGATGTTACTAATAGGTGACCAGCATCCGCACTGGCTGTCTGCTCCAGGGACATTATCAGTCCATTAGGACAACCCTGTCCAGCATGTCCAGGTCCCCAACGCCCTTGTCCTGGAGGACATGTGGCCACTGAAGATGGAGGAGAAGGGCAGGCCAGTCAGAGATGGCTGCATAATGGCTGTCACCTCCACTGGTCAGCACCTACACTTCCAAGATCGGCCATGTGGCCAGCGGGGGGAGGGGGGCAGCGGTCCCTCCTACTCCCAGGTCATGGGCCCCCATCGTGTGACCACCCCTCAGAGGAGTGGGAAGTAGAGAGAAAAGGGGCAATGTAGTCCAGCGCCCAGTTAAACCTGGCCCCAGCTGTACCTCACAAGGTGAGGGGCCTTACCTGGCCACATCTCAGCTGCCCCCCACTGTCAACTGCCGCCTTAGGGACTGAATGGCACGTCAGTGAAGGAAGCCAGTCACACAGGCCACTTACATGAGACCATTTATGTTAGCCGCCCAGGCCAACCCCGAGACAGGGTGGTTCATGGCTGCCCAGCATGGGGACCGGGGGACTGCTTCTGGGTAGGGCTTCTCTCCAGATGATGCCAAGGCTCTAGGATTGGTGGCCCAGCCTGTGGACACACTGACACCACTCCATGCAGGTGGCTGGATGGTACAGAGGGGGGACATGTGGCTGTCGATCTCACGCAGCACATCCAGAGTCCAGTCATTGCAGATGGCCTTGAAGGCCAGTGCCTTCCCCTCCTCTCCCAGGCTGAATGCTGCCAGCCTCAGGGCACAGGAAAAGCAGTCTCAACTGGTCAGCGTCCAGTGAGGACAAAGACAGCTGGGTTCTCTTCCCTCCCAAGGCCCAGCACCCAACACCCCCAAGCTGGGCTCCCCTGGCACTAAGAGCCCCTTGCACTGGCAAAAGCCAAGAGGAACTGCCGGAGAAGGTCTGCGTCCCTCCGTGTGCATGCTGGCAGCAGTGACGTCCGCCGGGTGGTGGACTATGGTGCGTGGGGGTCTCTCCTACTCAGAACAGCTCCAGGACAGCCGCCACTGTGCTCTGGCCGAAGATGAAGGTGCCCACCAGCACGGAGACCACGCCCCAGAGTTCCAGGCAACACCTGCCAAAGCATGGGGCGACTTGCTAGTCTGGGACAGACCCCAAGCGTCCTCCACCTGTGCGGACAGGCTCTTAGGGTATGGAGAAATAAAGGTGGCAGGGACCAAAGCAATTGGCATGCCACCTGTAACTCCGAAGCCTCATCCCACCCCCACCCCGGCCCCCGACATTGCCTTCCAAGGACAGGATGCTCGCTGTTCAGCCCCTTCCTATCCACTGCCCAAGTAGGGAAGTACCCCTTCCCCCAAGCGAGGAGAAGGTTCTAAGACCTCTGCAGGGGAGGGTCAGGCCTGATTCCATGGTGGCAGGGGCTGGGGGCAAGTGGTCGGAGCCTTGGCAGCTGAGGTCATGATTTCAGGCTCTTAATGCAACCAGAAGAGACAACAGGCAGACAGTGGGGTGAGGGCCACACGGAGATTGCCACAGAATGGCCTGGCCGGCGGCAATATTTCTAGCCCCATTAAAGCAACCAGGGGCTCTGTTGTCATGGCAGGCTGGCTCCAGCCAGGCAGCTGCCCAGGAGGTCCACGCCTAGCGACTCAGGGAGACGTGCCTATGTGCCAGCTGCTAGGAACCGCCCCTGCACACCCGAGGGGCTGCCAGGGAGGCAGGCTTCTCCAGAGGCCAGGGTGAGGGCTGGCCTGAGCTTGGACCAGGGACAAGGCGAAAGCAAGCCTTCAGAGCCTGCTGTGGAGGGAGCCCCCTTCAGGGCCTCACAGGCAACTGAGGGGCCAGTTCTGAATCCGAAGACACCTCCCTGCCCAATGTGACTCCAGGAAAGCCAAGCTGGAGGACCCGGTGGTGTTGGCAGCGTCCTATGTGGACACACCAGCCCAAACCCACGGCTGGCCGGGCAACGGATCAAGCATGGTCTCCCAAGGGATGCGGCCTTTAACTGTGACCCGCCCAGCAAGAGTCGTGTTCCTGCAACTTGGCAAGGCGAGGGTGTGCTGGGCCGCCCCGCTGAGAGCAACCACCAGCGTTCTTGTAAGGAGACCCAGGGAAGTAGTGACTGTGATGGGGGATCATATGCCATAGGCTGAGGATGGCCAGGAGGGACCCTCCCCCAGGGCTCCCAGCGGGAGTGACCTTTCCCAAGCCTGGATTCTGGACTCTGGTCTCGAGTGGAGGGGACCACCCCAGCCCCAGAGCTCTGGGCAGATGGGCTGTCACTGCAGTGCTGCCCCCAAGCTTGTGAGGCTTGTTACTGCGCCCTGGGGGCCTCACAGGGAGTGTCCCCGACTGGTGGGCTCACTTTATCCAATGGGAAATGGGAGGAAACGCTGTGCCGACCCTGAAGGGGTTCCCCGGGGTGTGTGGTCTGGGGACCCCAAAAGGTGCCTGCTCATACATACAGCCCTCCTTCAGCCTGGGTGGGAGGACACGCCTCGTAGAGGCTCTTCCCAGCTCCTCTCTGTCTAGCGAGGCGGGCGGAGGGCAGCTCCCTGACCACACGGAGCCCCGACCACAGCCCCTGCGCATGACCTATCAGCCAGCACACAGGTATGTCACCCTGGGTAGCTGGGCGTGGACCTAGCAGGGTAGGCGCAGATACTGTTCAGCATTGGTCCGCCCCCCCACCCCAAGACCCCACCCCTTGTGGCCCTCGACGCCACACCCACAGAGGGGGCTCAGAGAGGGCACCAGGTCCACATGCAGGCACACCTGTCTGCCCGCCGCCCCTCCTGGGGACACTTACTTGAGTCTTGTTCCCAGGGGCTCAGTATTCATGGCACCAATGAGGCACAGACCTGCGAGGGGCGGGGGAGGGGCACCCTGAGCCCCGGAAGTTGGGCGGGCAGGAGCGGGAGCACAGCTGTGGGTGGGCAGGCAATGGGGGGAACAGCGCGGGGTTTGACCTCGGTTCGGCTGTGTTCTAGCTGTGCAACCCCAGGGTCTCCGGCCTCGGTTTTCCCCTCTGTGGGCAGGGGATGAGGGAACACTCCCACGGGGCTACCAAGATGTTCAAATGAAGACTGGGGGTGGGGGGCGCTCGGAGAGCACCAGCCCCGGACCTGACTCTCCTAAGCAGGTGCTTGGTAAACTGACGGGGCACGGGGTGGGGGTGGCAGGCGCGAGGGCATACAGGCCAGCGGTGAACGCGCGGAGCCTGGCTGGGCAGGCAGGGGTGTCACCTGGGAAAATGAAGATGAAGAAGGCGCTGATGCCGCCGATGATGCCGATAACCTCGCTGAGGTCGGGCAGGAGCAGGGTCAAGGTGAGTGTCACAGCCACCCATGCCGCAGTCAGGGGCATGCGCACCCGGGGCCCCGAGGGGTCTGCTGGTACCCTGCAGCTCCGCCTCCACACATCCTGCAGCACCGACCTGCGGGCCACGCCCACCGCTGATGCAGGCCACGCCCACCCCTCCCAGCTTCGAAGGCCAAGGAAGCCAACCACGCCCCTGTGACTATGGGACACGCCCCCTACCCCGCCTCAGCTATGAGAGCCCACAGCAATCCCTACACCTCAGGTGGTTTGGGCCTTGGGTGGATCCCAGTACAAAAGGATGTGACATAGGAGCCAGCAGAGAAAACAGGCACCCATGAGTACAGCCAGCCAGGCCAAGCCCCCAAGGATGTGGGGAGGAAGGACTTGAAGCACCTTCTGCCCTGGTGGCAAGGAAGAACCATGCACCCCAGCAGTTGGCCTGCAAAAGTGATCATGTGACTGAGGTTTCCCTCTTCCCCTTAGCTGCTGGGGAGCTCAGTGGTGGCAACTTCTGGTCTTTCCCAAGCTGGCACAGGGCTGTTGTCCTGCCCTTTGCCTTCCTCCTGTGAAGGGCCCTATGCCTGGCTGCACTACACATGTTAAAGCAGCTTTGCCACAGGCGGGGGTTGGTGGACAGACCCACAACTTCCTGTGATTCCCAGGAGTGCTTTTACAGACGGGAGGTCTGTGACTGCCCTGGCCTGTTTACTGATAACATGTGCTCACCGCATGTCTCTGTCTGTGCGGATCTAGATCATTCTCGCCTTACTGGAAACATTTTCATCATACACACATCAGTTTTTATACTCAAAAAAACCACTGCCCCCGAGCCCATGCTCACTCACAGCGACCCTCTAGGACACGGTAGAACTGCCCCCGCGGGCTTCCGAGGCTGTAAATCATTATGGGAGTAGAAAGCCTCATCTTTCTCCTGTGGAACGGCTGGGGGTTTCCAACTGCCAGCCCTGTGGTTACTCGTGTGAATTGCTTTGTTGGCATGCTTGTTCTATGTCCACACTTGCCTGACTGTGATCGCCTGAACCCCAACCCACAATGTCTCCATGGTCTCCCATACAGAGGCTGGGGGGGCGGGGAAGAGGACTAGTGGGTGGGAGGAGAGACTGGAGTTGAAGCAGAGGCTGGGGGTGGGAAAGGGCAGAGGGCTGGAGGATGTAGCAGAGATAGAAGCCATGTTGCCATAAGCCCAGGCTGGCCTGCCACACCAGAAGCCTAGAGGCAGGCAGGGGAGAGAGGCTCCCTGGACACTTGGGAAGGGGGTAACATGGACCTGTCACCAGCTTGGTCAGGGACCCATTGGTGTGTAGATTTGTCAGGGGGCCCCAGGGCACTGACAGGTGCCCCTATGTCCAGGCAGGCCTCAGATCCTGAGAGTGACCCCGAGGTGTGGCTGTGCGGGCAGCGGGTCTCACCTGCCCAGGAAGAGTACAATGGGGTAGACAGTGACAATGGAGACAGCGAAGAGGACTCGGGCTACGATGATGACCACGTCCCCGCCTGGGTAGGACATCAGGATGTCAGCTGAGACGTCGGCCCCAAAGGTCAGGAAGCCGTAAGCCCCTGAGAGGTGGAAGGTGGGGTCTGGTCAGTAAAAGGAGAGGCCATGGCCACACACCGTGACTCCTGGTATACCCTGGGGGTCCCAAGGCACCCGTCCTTAGGACTGAATCCCTGATACTTATCCGCAGAAGGTGGTGTCACCCTGTAAGGTGGATGCTACCCCACCACTTCTCAGCCACAAAGCTAGGGTTACCTGTGGGGTGCCTGCTACCCAATACAGTGACCAGGGGTTGACTAAAAGAGTGAGTGACCATAAGTCAGACGCCATGCTTTGAAGTGATACTCTCCGTTCCCTGTCCTGTCCCCTGCACTCACAGCCCGGCAGGGCAGAATGGAACTGCCCTGTGGGGGAGGGAGGGAGGGAGGGAGGGAGGCTGTAAATCTCTACCGACAGCCTCCTCTTTCTCCCTCAGAGCGGCCGGTGGATTAGAACCTGGAGAAGAACATGGCCCGCCAGGCCCGCCCTCACCCGTCAGCGAGTAGACGAGGCAGCAGGCCAGCAGGGACAGCGTGGAGACCAGGGCCCAGCGGGAGAGACGCTGGTCGTCCAGGCTGCAGTAGATGGACACAGCGGCTTCGTGACACTGGCGGGAGAAGGTGGTGTGTGGGCTCAGCACCACGCTGCAGCCAGAGGACACTGTATCCCAAGGCCACCACCCGAGGGTGCTAGAGTAGACGGCACAGGAAGGGACGGGGCGGACATGCACACCCACGCCACACAGACGGTCACAGAGGTTCAGGGTGATCCAGGACTCGGACACGCCAACTCACACATGTGGCACAGCCCCTTTCGGTGGCATCGATACTCCGTTCCCCCTGTAGGTCTAGGGACCCCTGAAACAGAACCCATTCCCACGGATGGGTCCCAACCCAGTGACCAGTAGCTGGTGGGTTTGAACCACCAGCCCAGGGCTTTAGCATGGCACCACCAGAGATCCTTGAGACCAGAGAAGAACTTCCCAGCACTGGTGGCCCACTGTATGCACAGGTGAAGGCGGGGTGAGTAGCACTCCTAACCTCCCACTGCACATCAGTGGTGGCCCCCACCCTAGTTACACAACAGGGTGGGCGCCCTGGGGAAAAGGGTCCGGGGGAGAATACTGCTGGAGCTGCTGCCTGACCTGGTGATGTCACACAGGCCACTGCAATGTGAAGTCCCCCCAGGGCCTCACATGGGCCCAGAGCCCAGGCGTGCCCAAGAGTCCTGGTGGCACAGTGGTTAAGTGTTCGGCTACTGAGGGGACTGTCGGGAGTCCCACCCACCCAGAAGCTCTGCCGGAGACCACCTGGTCAACCACCCCCGTGAGGAGCACGGTTACAGACACCCGGGGGGCTATCCCACTGCATCAAAAGGTCTCACGGAGTCAGGATTGGTCCCCGCAGCAGCAAGCCCAGATCGCAAAGGGGGCTGTATGTTGGGGTCCAGGCGGGTTGGCACCACAAGTGTTCCCCAAGAACCTAGGGCTGGTCCTGGGGAGGGCAGCTTGACACCCCCCCTCTCTCATGAAGACCCCAGGCTCCTCCCCACATCACTCCCCACTGTGGCTGGGACATAGGACAGAGCATGTAACAGCCAAGGGACAGAAAGAGCACCAATGTCCAGCCGTAAGTGGAGGAAGACACAGAACGTGGTCAGGCGTCAGGCAGTGAAGTCCTGGTGCCCGCTGCCATTCCAGGAACCAGGTCAAGACTATGACCCTGGGCCCTGTGAGCTCCCCAGCTGCCAGGGACAGACCCACGTGACCTCGCTGAGCGACAACAGCCAGAAGGGAACATGCGCACAGTAGACCCTGGCAGTGGGGGGGGGGGGATAGTAGGGGGCATGGCTCAAGCTCTCAGAGCGGGAGGGGGGGTTTCTTTCTGATAAAAATTCTCTGTGACTGGCAGCAGCATGGAGCCTGGCCCCAATAGGGGTCTGCCCCTCCCTCGCCACCCGTCACCCCCTCAGACACTCGGAGAGGGCCTGTTGGCGGGCAGGCAAGTTGCCCCTCAGCAGTATAAAAACACAGGTGCATCTGACCATGGCCACAGGGTGGGGAGGAAGGGTCCTGCTTCTGTGTTTGGGGGTAGGTGGGCACTGGCCCCCTTCATGGTTACAGGCCAACCCCCTCCAGCTGTGGCCCTACTCCCCCTCCTCCCTGCCATCTTCCTCTCCATGCATCCCCCGGGTGGTCAGGGGTCCAGGTTTGGGTAAGCTCTCCCTCAGGCCGGCATCTGAAACCCCAGCCTAGGCCTCCGTTGTTAGGAGAGTCGGCTGAGGGGCCGAGCGAGAAGTGAGGGGCACCCCTTTAAAACTGAGCGCAGACCCCAGGGGTGAAGCTGGCCCTGCCAGATGGCACTGCCTGCTGCTTGGGCAGGGCAGACGGGTGGGTAGGAGGGGGGCTGCTCCAATGAAACCCGAGCTGCTGACAGCCACATCATCGGAGCCTTCTACAAAGGAGACTCCAGGGAGCCTCAGTGAGGGAGAGGCATGACAGGAGGGCCTCCCGAGTTAGAGAGGGATGGGGGAGCCCGCAGCTGGCCCATTGGCCAGGGGAGGAGGGCGCGGGCAGCAGCTCTGCCCTAAAACAAACAAGGAAGGGCGGATCTGTGTCCACAGGAGGCAAGGCCAAACCCAGTTGCCCACTGCACCCCTACTGCAGAGTGGGATACTGCCACGCCCCCCAAACAGGCTGGATCTCCCTCTGCTTCATGCTGCCCTCTGCCCTTCACCTGGTGCTCCCAACAAGCCCCCCTCAGAAGCTGTTCCTCCAGGCCAGTGGGACGACTCTCCCCTGCGATTCTCTGCTTTACCCCACTCCCTCCCACAGCCTGCTGTCAACATGCTGTGGATCTGCCCCAGCTCCTCTGCCCCCACAGCTGGACCACACACAGGTCGGTCCCTCCCTGAGGCAGGATCTGGGTTCTGTTTCCTTTCTGTGTCCCCGAGGGCAGAATCCACCTGCACAGCATGTGTGAGTGTGACCAAGAGCCTGGCTAGTCTCCACGTCCTGGGCCCTGCAGGGAGGGGTGGAAGGGTGGGTCCCAGGCCCCCGCACGTGACCAAGTGCAGGGGATGGACTGTCAGCAGGGCCACACTCCTGGTTCAACTCATGCCTCCCTGTGCCCTGAGCCCAAACCAGGCCTCTCCCCCAGCTCAGCCCACACGCCCCCTTGCCCAGCCCTGCCAGGGCCCAGAGGGAGTCTCTGAACAATATCCCCGAGGGCCAGACAGGGGTAGAGCCCAGAGAGCAGGTGGACTCACACAGACTGACGGCACTCACTCACAGAGCTGACCTACAATTACCTGGAACCCAAAGCAGATGGTGGGGAAGACGCTGAACATGGAGCTCCAGGAAGAGGGGCTGGAGGTGAGGAGGGGAGGTGTGTGTGAGCGAGAGAAGCCCCCCTCACACCACCTGCCACCTGTAAGGAGGGGTCTTCCAGGAGATGAAGCATAATGAGACTGGCTGTGTTTCAGCCCCCACACCCACTCCGGGCTTCTGGATATGAGAATGCTGCTACATGTACCATGTTTTACCCAGACCCACATGGACACCTGATGGCCAAGAGGCGGTCACAGGGAGCTGGAAGTAACCCCTGGCTCCCCTGCCCTCTATGGAGAAGTGAAGCACAGAGGTGCAAGTTGGATCCACCAGTAGATGCCCAGGAGGGCAAGGATGGTTTGATCTCCATCCAAACCACCCAGGAGGTGGGGTGGTGAGGGACAGATCCACAGGACAAGCCTTTTCAGGGTCCCCACCTGTGGAACTGGCCCTAGCTAACACCCAGAGAGCCACCCCTGAGGCCCTCCCCAGTCCAATCAGGCACCAGGAGGAGAATTTCTCAGCGAGGAGCCAGAGATCTCTGCAAACCTCAGGGACTCGCTCCTGCAGGGACCTCATCACTGCCTTTCTGGGCTCCCCCAGGATGCCACCAAAAAGCCAGTCTCTTAGACTCACCTCTGTGAAAAACGGGGCTCCTGAGCCAAGCCCTCGGGCCAGAGGTAGTACTGCAGCACAATGACCAGGGTCAGGTAGCAGGCGGCCAGGGTGCCTAGGATGCTGATGTAGACACAGACAGGCACACACGTGCATTTATGTGTGCATTTATGTGTGCATGCGTGTGCGCAGACGGTGTTAGGGAGCAGGTGGTACACACAGCCAACATACAGGGTGGAGACCCGGACTACCTGGAGGGTGGAGACCCAACTACCAGGAAGGACCAGGGAGCAGGCCACTACAGTTTGCATGTGTCAGTACTACCTCTCCCTAGCCTGGCATCCTGGGCCTTGATGCCCACATCTGTGCAGCACAGACAGCACGAGTCAGAGGAAGCGAGCAGACCTGCCACATTCCTGCCTGGCAGTGAGCATGTGTCAGCTGTCGGTGCATCCACCTCTCAAGCACATGGCCAGCCCAGGACACTGGCTCCAGCCCATAACAGAGGGAAGGGGGCAGGGTCTCTCCCAGTTCCCCCAGGACCCTGCCCTGCCTGTGTGGTCTTGTATCAAGGTGAACACTCTCAGACAGGAGAGGAAAGGGTCTAGGCGTGGGGCAGGTTTGCCAGGCTGCACTTTTGCATAGGAGCCCAGGTGGTGCCTTGGTTACAAGTTGGGATGCTGCCCTCAAAGTCAGCAGTTTGAAGCCACCAGCTGCTCCGAGGGAGAAAGATGAGGCTGTCTGCTCCCAGGAAGAGTCCCAGTCTTGGAAACTCACAGGGGCAGTTCCAGCCTGTCCTACAGGGTTGCTGTGAGTCAGAATCGACCCGAGGGGTCTCGGGAACCCACAGGGGCTCTTCCAGCCTGTCCTCTGGGGTCACAGGAAGTGTCACCATCGACTTGCTGCCAGTGAGTTTGGATTTAACGGTCTCAAAACTGCACAAAGAACCTCGGACCAAGGGGAAGACGTGCCCATGCATGGAAAAGTCTGCAACAATTCCATACTGAGAAGTCAGTAAGGGACACACGAGGACCAGCAGGAAACGCCTAGGCCGCTCGTCTCGGTCCCGCCTCCTCTGTCCACTACTCGTGTCCAGGTCTGTTCAAGCCCTGGCAGCAGCTCCCCCCGGGCCCACGGAAACACAGGATAAAAACCAGCTGCCATGGCGAGGGCCCATGTCGGGAGAGTCGTGCTCCACCACACATGGCTGGACCTCTAGCCAAGCAGCCAACTGTGCCCTTTCTGTGCCTCCCCCACCCCCCACCCCCACCGGGACACCTGCCAGGAAGGGCCCGAGTCCCCTCGCACCTCGTGTACTTCTGGAAGCCAATCTCCCGGGGGACCGACAGGGGCAGGATAACCAGGCAGGAGAGTAGAGTCAGGAGGAAGCGCTGGTCGGCATACCAGGGCCGAGGGGCGGGGGGCACAGTGGGCAGCAGGAACTCATGCACTGTGGGGCAAGTGGAGGGTGGAGGGTGGGCCTGGGGGTTGTCAGCAGCAACCACTGTACCCAATGGCCCCCCCCACCTGAGTGCCCTCCCAGAGGGGCCCCTCCTAGCCTGTATCTGCCCTCCCCCAACACACACCCCTCACTGAATCTAGGCTTGCCTGTGGAAAGCCCACCCAACAGAAGCACCCAACCTGACACAAGCAAGCATTGCTCCCCCTGTCCCTGGGGCCCCCCTCCCCAGGCCTGGATGGCCCACTGCTTCTCTGTCTACACCCCTTTCCACGCAGCAAGACCAGCTGCCTCTGATGCCTGAGATCGCCTCAGCTGGCCACTGGCCGGCAAGGGCTTCTGGCTGCTCACATGATCCGCAGTTCAGAACCACCAGCTGCTCCGAGGGAGAAAGATGAGGCTGTCTGCTCCTGTAAAGTTTCAGCCTCAGAAACCCCCGGGGGCAGCTCAATCCTGTCCTGTGGGGCCCGCGTTGGCTCGACAGCAGGGAGTGTGGTTTGGGGTTTGAACCCACCCACTCAGGGCTTCCTCTGTAAGACATGCTGCTGCCACGGGTCTATCCGGCTCGCAGAGACCCCACAGGGCAGAGCAGGACAACCCCATGGGGGGCTCCAAAGCTGCAGATCTTAGCAGAAGCCGTCAAAAATTTCTCTCCAGCAGAGCTGGCTGGGGAGTTCCCACGGCCCACTCATCAATCGGTTCAACATGGAGCGCTAACCACCGCACCACCAGGATCCTTTCCCAAGAGACCCTTCCGTCTCAGCACTGCGCAGCCAGTGGCCTTCTTGCTTCCTTTGCGAAGACGGGGCAGAATAAAAGCGCAGGCGCAGGGAAGTGGCCGGCCTCCGCCCCACCACGTCAATCATCCCCAATTAAGAGCCTGAGATTGCCCGAGGGGGACTCAGAGGACCATATGGTGCCCACAGGATGTGCATCCTCCCAATTCCCCAGCCACAAGCAGGCTCTGAGGCAGAGGGGGAGAGGAAAGCAGGCGGTGCGGGGTGCGGGGAGTCGGAAGGAGCAGTCAGTACCGGAGGATTAGATTCGACAGCGGAGCATCAGAAAGGCTAAGCAGGCGCACAGAAACCTGCGTTCCACTACAAACAGCAAAGCTTGCCGAGATGGAAGCAGATCAACGGATCTCTCCGGCCCTTCCCCAGCGAATCTATGGGCCTTTGATTTGTAGCATGAGAGCAAAATACTCAAACAAACAGCAGTGGGGGCTTCCCGGAGGGACTCCACTCATGTTCCTTTTTCAATGTTCCTTGAGTTTGGGGATCACAAAGAAGCCTGAAGGCACAAGATGGTAGCTGTCGGGCGGATGGGGGTGAGGTTTCCCTACTAAATTGTCCTAGGATGGCCCTGGCTGCCCCCGGAGGGAGGAGGAGCCGGTGCCTGGCTGTGGTGGGAAAGCAAAGACCAAAGTGACCTCCGTGCAACTTCCCGGTCTTCGTCCCCCAGGGAAGGTTTCCAGGTTCTTAAAACTTCTCCCTCGGCATACAGGACAATGGGTTCCTCACCCAGATGCATAGCAAATGGCAAGATCTCAACAGGAAAAAGCACAAATAGCCCCGTGGACCCACAGGCAGGAGGCGAGAATAGATAATTTCCCAAAGACGGCATCCAGGAAACCAGCATCCAGCGTTCCTGTGCGCTAGCGGTAAGAGAAACACAGCCTTCAGCAACCAGGTGCCCCACGTCAGGCCAACACCTCCAGCAGAATTCAGAGGAGAATCCATGCTGGAGAGGATGGGGAGAGACCGGTGTGCCCGGACACCCTGCCGGGCCGGGAGAAGCATCCACCAACCACGGGAATCCGTGTGACGCTTCCCTGAACAGATGCAAACACGAGTACCTGATGCTCTCACACGCAATCTGTGTCCTGAGTATGTACTCTACAGAGATCAAGAAGCCAACTTGACCGGACACATGCACACCTGTGTTTGCCACACAATCTCCCTCCGCAGGAGCAAACACATGCAGACAACCAACAACTCCGCTGACAGAGGAGTGGGTACACACACACACACACACACACACACACACACACACATTCTCTCTCTCTCTCTCTGCATTCTTCCAATGGAACACACAATAAAAAACGTTACACACAATAAAAAAGAACCAGGAGTCTCCAATATCGCAAGACAAGGACAAAGTTGGAGCACGCTCTGCTTGGGAAAGTGAGCCGATCTTATGAAAGTCTCGAGACACCACGATTACAAGGAAAGGCAAAGGAAAGTGGTTTGCACACCAAAAACAAATACTTTGAAGCCGAGAGCAAGCCCGGGAGTGGGGTCGGGCGGAGAGGGGGGGAAACATAGGAAATAATAGAAGGGGAAGGGGAAGAAAGTTAAAGTTTACTGTGCCAACTTGGCTGATAAACACATGTGGGGTTAATTGAAGGGCAGAGGGATAAATGACTCGGTGAGCCTCGCCTTTCTAGTTCTCGGGTCTCTTGCTTTGTGATGGTGGGACCAGGGTGCAGCTGCCTTAGCCAGTTCCCTGCTTCAGCTTGCAAGGCTCACTTCCTGTAAGATATTCCCAAGGAGAAGCAGCAATGACCTACCCCGATGTAGCCCTGGGTGCTGGAGCAGTCATGTGGAGACCCCTGCCAGCGCTGAGATGCTGACACGCTCACTGACTCGGCTTTTCTCCTGCAGTCAGCGTCATAGTGTGTGTTTTGTGAGATGGAGGAGGACTTTGTGGATTGGTGTCAGACATATGGGCTAATGTTGGGCTGGTGGGCATGGGCAGCACTGGGCTGGAATGTTTTCTTGATGTGCACTTAACCTTTATATAAAACTCTCTTATACATAAGTTTCTGTGAATTGGTTTC
Source organism: Tenrec ecaudatus (assembly GCF_050624435.1). NCBI lineage: Eukaryota > Metazoa > Chordata > Mammalia > Afrosoricida > Tenrecidae > Tenrec > Tenrec ecaudatus. Next base: position 72,754,499 of record NC_134547.1, read on the forward strand.
TCTAATGTACCCAGACTAACACAGAGGGGAAAATAAGAGCCACATTTACAGGGGTAGGGGGTGTAATGGGGTATTATTACTGGTTTCAATTGTCGAGCAAGGTTGTGCAACGATATAAGACTAGGTTTCTTTAAAAAAAACCAACAATTTTTTAAAACCCCCAAACAAAGTGAAAGCTCACAGCCGTACACACCCCACCCCCACCAGATCAAGGTCCAAGTGGCCAGAAAAAGGAAGAAAAGTGAAACTGAGGGGGACTTGGAGTCTTTCGGGGAGAACAAGCTTACTTCAAGCAAATGAACAGACAGACACACACACCCCTTTTCCTAATATGCCCTTGTGATCATCCTGCGTCCTTTGAGAAAATCAATCAAGGGAACCCCTTGGGAACCCCACCACCACTGCCCTCATCACCTCCGGAGTGGAGCTGGCCCAGCAGATGCCCCCAGAAGCCGCTGTTTGGATGGGGCTTTTGTTTTGGAAGGGCCCTAATGAGACACAGATGAGTGTAGGACGGAGGGCACTGTGGGCGCCCACCCAATGACCACAGTGGTGTGCTGGGACCCAGCGGGCAGTGCTGGTAACAAGCCTGTGTGTGTGTGAACAAATGTGAACGCTAGGAGCGGAACTTTTCCCTCACTCCACCCCCTCTCCCCCCACCTGCCTCAGTGCCTTGTGCCTCTGATTCAGCCATGGCGGGGAGCTTGCAGCCAGCGGCCCTGTAACCCACGGCCGCCCGCAGGAAGTTCCCGGAAGGCCAGCACAGCCTGCTTGCACTTGGCCAATGGCAGGCCAGGCGGCGCTCAGGCCGGGAGGGGGGGGGAGGGGGGGCACTTGGAATCGTGCGGCCTCTAACGGGTCATGGCGCACACAGGTGTGAGAAAACTGGCAAACAACAACATCCAACTCCCTGCTGTGGAGGCGCCTAACTAAATAGAGACCCGATAGGACGGAGCAGAATTGCCCCTGTGGGTTTCTGAGATGGAACCTCTTCATGGGAGCCAACAGCTTCCTCTTTCTCCCTCGAAGCAGCTGGGAGGTTTGAACCATCGACCTTGGTGGCTGGCACCTCAATGCATAGCTCACTGTGCCACCCGGGCTCCTGAGAGCTGCTAATGGAGCACAAGGACTGGCAGGAACATGGCGGGCGGTCTTGTTCCGCCTCTGCGGGGAGGCCCAGTCTCCCCCCAGCCTCCCCTGCCAGCGTGGACGGACGCGAGGCTGAGGTACTCACATTTCTCCAGCTGGTCCCCGATCACCCTGAGGAAGGCCACCGAGATCATGAGCAGGTTGACGATGAAGCAGGCCTCACACAGCTTCCCGACGCCGGGGCCGCACAGCCGATGGACCGCAGCCTGGTAACTGGGCTGGCCACTCACGGAAGCCGCGTAGCCCAGGACCAGCAGCCCGCTGAGCAGGAAGAGCAAGGAGACCTGCACGGGACACGGTCGGCCACTCCGGGGAGGCTCAGGGGCCTGCAGAGGCCGAGGCTGCTGCCCCCAGAGAAGCCCGCGGAGGCTGTGAGGCCGGGCCCTGGAGCTTCAAACCATTCTGCCCCCACTGGCCTAACGTGATGAGAGTTAACCTCACATGTGTGGGCGGGGCGGCCTGATGGTTAGCTGGAGAGGACACACCTGGGCTCAGCACACCCAGCATCTGTGTCTCCACCCCAGCTCTGCAGAGGCCTTTGGGGGACACTCCTCAGCCCAGCTATTTGCATACAGCTCCTTAGGAAACTCTTTGGTCCCGGAACCCAAACCCAATGCCTTCGAGTTGGTTTTGACTCCGGCTGCTCCTGCCAGACAGAGGAGAACCGCCCCCGTGGGTTTTGAGACGGTCGGTCTTTACAGAGCAGGCCTCCTTGAATTCCTCCCTCAGAGGGCTGGCAGGTTCAAACTACTGACCTTGTGGTTGGTAGATTAAGGTGTAGCCCACCCCGCCAAACCAAACTCACTGCGGTCGATTCTGACTCACAGTGACCCTATGGGACAGGGTGGAGATGCTCCTGTGGGATTCTGATACGATAACTTTTTACTGGAATAGAAAGTCCTAGTTGTCTCCCTGGGAGCAGCTAGTGATTTCGAACTGCATAACCACAAGCCACCTGGGCTGCTTTCTTACAGGGAAGAGAGGCTAAATAAGAACCGTGCACACCTGTTCCCGCTCACCTACAAACACCACTTCTTGGCTTAAAGACATATGAGTGGTTCTTGATCTCACAGGGAGCGACCCCCTACACGTTTCCTCCCCACCTGTCCATCCCTCTCAGCCATGTCCACTCTGGAAGCATTTCAGTATCACAAGCAGACACCGGGGCACTTCCCCATCCATGCCCTGGTGCGGGGGACATTCCTTAGGGCGTGACGTCTGTCTGGGATCCCCTTCTCTCCTGCGAGGTCGCACAGCACACGTCTCCAGCAGATCGTCTGAAGCGAGGTCGGGCCAAAGGGCTGGAAGGTTCTGTCTACCCGGAGGTGCAGAGGGAGCAAGACCTGGCCATCGGTTCTGAAACCCCCCGGGGGAGAGGGGGCGTCATGTCTCAGGAGTCCCTCGGCAGCAGCTGGCCATCACTGGAGCAATGGCAACAGATGAGCAAGTGCCACCTGAGGGGACAACTGTGGCCTCCCCGCCCCCTGAACTTCCCCAGGTCCCTTCCCAGGGGCCACCACGCCCAGCCAGCTCTCGCTTGCTTGCTCGCTCGGGCAGCAGCGTGGTTTCCTGGTCGCCATCTGTGCCCTCTCTCTGGCCCCTGGTGCACAGCACCACGACTCCTAGGCTTCTCAGTCACACCAGGTTAGCTTATTGGTGGCGGCCGGGGCCCTCTCCTGCCCACTCCTGTTCTGTCGCCCGGCACACTCCAGGGTGGCCATCTGGGTGGTGTGGCGTCTCAGGCACTGAGGAACGAGCGGGCATCCAGAGCAGGTATCTTTGAGCACACGGGCCCCTTCCCTTCACCACGGTGAGGTCTGCACATGGACAGGTGCTGCCTGGTCAATGGGCCTGCAGAAGCGTGGTTCCGGGAGGCTGTGCCGTTTGGCCCTGGAGTCCAGCTGGCCTGTAGCAGGGCAGGGCGAGGCTCGACCTGGTCTCTAGGGGCAGGCTCCTGGCCCCTCACCCACCGTTTCTGTGGAGGACAGTGGTTCTGGGCCCGAGGAGCAGCCTCCTCACCTACGGGGGCTGCCACTCAGCCACCAGACAAGCAGCTTGACTCTGTTACTCGGGAAGCCAAGTGGGAGCAGCTTCTGTGGGACCCTGCTCCCTCTGGCCACTAGACCTTGATGTCCCCCCCACCTCCCAGCCCAGGACACCCTCCTCACCTCCACCTGGGACACGGGTCTCCTACAGCCCAGGACCTGGTTCTGACAGGGCACCCCAGGCTAGCCACATCTGTGTCCACGCTGTCCTGGGGTGCAGTCTCTCTGTGCTGGAGCAGATGGCACCCCCCCACTCCTGCTCCCAGCTGTGGCCTTGGTGTCTTTGTGGCTGAGGACCTGGAGAAGACCAGACCGGGCCCCAGCCCCAGCCGAGTCTGCATGGGAACCGGTGAGGACACCCAGACGCAGGAGGAGGTGGGGACGGGCAGGGCCGAGGGGCGCCGTCAAGAGGGGCTGACAAGAGGCGAGGTGAAGATGCAGAAGCTGGCTGGCTGGCGTAGGCAGGGTGCCTCTTATCTCCAAGGAGCACCTCGAACTTGTGACCAGCCCAGATAAGTGACACTGGGCTGGCGGTGGGTCTTGGCTACAAGAGACCCAGCCCACACAGGCAGCAGTGGAAAAACAGTGTTCACGAGTGTGGGTTTGTGCGCATGTATGCTGAGCACGTGTGGTAGGCGCACATTCTAATAGTTGCAATATATGAGTGTGTAGTGTGTGTGCCTGCTAGGTGCTAGATACATGTGTGTACATGCACTATGTATCTGCACGTGTGCATGCTGGGCACATGTGCTGCGTGCCTGTGTGCTCGCACGTGTCTGTGGAGAGGTTCACCCAGTGCTCGGCTATACATGGGCTTTGCGTGTCTTGTAGGGGGCTGTTTGTTCCATAAAGAGTGACATCTCAGGGGCCCGCAGGGGCAGTTCTACCCCGTCCTATAGGGCCACCGTAAGAACTGACTTGAGGGCAGTAAGTTTCGTACGGAACCAAGATAAGCAGGCACTGCCACTCGGGGCCATCAGTCACTGGCACCCTCTGTGCCCGGGGCTCCAGTGGCCAGGCTGCCCTCCTGGCAATGCCAGGCCCCACCGGGCCCCCAGCCCTCAGAGACCCGGCTCACCAGCTCTACCAGGAAGGCGGGGCCCAGCCCTCCAGCCTGCTGGAAGGCCCAGGGGAAGTTGAGCAAGCCGGCCCCCAGGGCGGACTTCATCAGGATGAAGATGGCGCCCAGCGACGACAGGCCGGGGCTGGTGTGGCCGGGGCCGACGGCGATGGGGGCCTCTTTCCCCACGAGGCCCCCACTTTCCTGGGGCCACTCCTCCATGGCTGCAGACACAGGGCAACGAGGCAAGGCACAGTTCCAGGCACACAGCTCCCTGCAGGGCCGCCTCTGCCGAAGGCTGGCCTCCTCCCAGTGCAGAGCCCCCCTGCCTTCCCCCCCACGTCCCCACCCCTCTTTGTACCCTACTATCCTCACTCGGCTCCACCCCACTCCACCCCACCCCACACGACCCATGGAGTCCCAATACCCGCCACCATCCCACCCGATTGTTCTCACCACCAGACGCTGACTTTGGGGTGAGAGAGATGGTCGTGGGCATGGGGGACACGTCAGGCACCCTCCCAGCAGGTCAGCTGCCTCTCGGGTGTGCAGGGTTGTGTGGGAGGTGGGTGTCCAGGTCGGTCAGGGAGTTGTTAATTAAGGGGCCTCAGCAGCGTGCAGGGGGCTCCCATTCCAATGTGTGGAGGCAGGGCGATCTGACCCCAGAGCTAGCTGCTGGAAGGCTCCAGCTCCACGGGGCTGCTGGGGATTAAGAGGCCCTCTGGGGGCCACCGGCAGGTCCCTCCCTAGGGAGGGGCTTTCTCAAGCTCCCCTCCCCTCATCTCCCTTAAGGGGGGGCTGCAGCTGGGAGAGATCAAAGGGGCAGGCTCCCACCTCCACGAGTGCTCATTGGTCACAAGGTAAGCCTCAGCTTCCTTGTCTGGGGGTGGGTGTGGGTGGACACCCATATGGAAGCATTCCCAAAGTGCCTCCCCAGGTCTGGCTTCTACCTCCCTCTTCCTCCCAGTGCCAACCAATGCCAGGCCGGTGGGTCCCTTCTGATGCACGGCCACTCGGCAGGACCAGGGAGAACCACCCAACTTCCCGGGCTCCCAAGGCTGTCATCTCTACGGAAGCCAGCCGGCTACCCCATCTTTCCCCCGGAGGAGCTGGTGGGTTCAGTACACACACCTTCCAGGTAGCCGGCGAATGCTTACCCACCATGCCACCAGGACGCCAGCTCCTGTAGTGCCCCTCTGATCACTGGGGCAGGGCTTGGGCAGTGCACCTGTGGCCCTGCAGCCTAGGTAGGGCCTGGGAGTTCCTGGGAGGCTGACACTGTGTGAGGAGACACTCCGGGGCCGACCACTTGCAGCTGGACCTCAGAGCCCCTACCAGCCCCAATCTGAGGCCACAAAACCCAAACTCCAAGCCATGGAGTTGTTGGTGCCGAAAGGGCAGAACTGACCCAGTGGGTCTCTGAGACTGTCACTCTGCTGGAGGACAAACCCTGCCTCATCTTCATCCTGTGGAGTGGCTGGAGGGATTGAACCACTGACCTTAAGGTTGGCTACCAGCCCAACACGTACCCACGATGCTGCTGGAGCTCAGCCGCCTGAAACAAATCCAACTCGTGCCATCGGGTCCTCTCTGACTCACGGTGACCCTTGAGGACAGGGGAGCACTGCCCCTGTGGGTGTCCAAGACTGACTCTTTACAGGCGTAGAAGACCTCATCTCCCTCCCTCGGAGCAGCTGGTGGTTTTGAACTGCTGACCTTGCCACGAGCAGCCTCTTCTGTTACCACTACGTCTCCAGCTCTGAAGGCCTGATCACTGTGGCTTCCCCAGCCTCAGCTCCTGGTCCTGTGACCTCAGGAGCAGACTCCGTGGGGAACCCACCAGCTCTCCTGGAAGTTCCTGTGAGCAGGACCTGCCTCAAGTCCACCCGCCAGCAGGGGCCCACCATCATCCCCACGGAAAACAGGGGACTCTGGAGGGTCTCATAGCTGGGATGACATCAGAGCTGGCGAGTGACAGGGCCTCACTGCAAAGCCTGCTGGCTTTGCTCTCTACCCACACCCCATCCCTGACAAAACCTGAGAGGATGGATGAGTGTGTGAGTACTGGGTGGAAGTTTGGGGGGCCATAGATTGCAGGGAGGGAAAGGGGTGCTGGTCTACCATGTGCTCACTTCCCATGGCTGTGAAACAAAGTGGGGGCTTATAGCCAGAGTGAGTCTCCTACATAGGCCTCTGGACTTGCTCCCTCGGAGGTTCTGGAGAAGGGTCTTCCTTACCTCTCCTGGCATTCCCGGGCCTGTGGTCACAGCCCTTCAATCTCTGCCTGTCTTCAGAAGCCTTCTCCCTGTGCGCCCTCCTCTCCTTATAAGGGCCCGTGTTCAATGGACAGCCCACTCAGGTGATCTAGGGCAGTGGTTCTCAACCTTCCTAATGCCTCGACCCTTTAACACAGCTCCTCAGGTTGTGGTGACCGGTATGTATGTGGCGTATCTGCATGTGGGCGGACCCGCCTGCAGACCGACAGAGGAGTGGTGTCTCAGTTCCTAAGACCATCGGAAATGTCACCTTACAAGATCCCTGTGAAAGGGTCGTTCGACCCCCAAAGGGGTCTCGACCTCAGGTTGAGAACCGCTGCTCTAGGGCGATTGCATCATGAGATCTAACTGCACCTGCAAAACACCTTTCCCTAAACAAGCTCACACTCACAGGTGGGCATGTCTCTGAGGAGGCCATCGTCCCACTCACTCACTCTTGCCTCTGCCTCACGTCCTTTGACCCGTCCCTGGAGGACCTCATGCATGGCACAGTGAGCCAGAGGAAGGCCCTCCACAAGATGGGCCAACACCGGGGCTGCAATGAGTCCAAACCTAAGAACAGTGTGGGGATGGGGCGGGACCAGCAGTGTTTCTGTTGTACATCAGGTAGAGCTATCAGTTGGAACCAACTTGGTCATACAGATAGCACACATGCCAGGCCCTGGACTAGAAACCGGGGCTGGGTGGCCTGGGGCCCCCTGCGTTAGAGGCTGGGTGGGGTGGTCTGGGGTCCCTGGGTTAGAGGTTGGGTGGATGGGGGGAATCGTGGGTGCCTGTTAGAGGTGTGTGTGTGTGTGTGTGTCCGTCCCAGGTCCTTGGACTAGAGGCTGGGGCAGTGGTTTCAGAGGCCACCTTCCCCCTGGTGGCTTGCAGGGGCAGTGACATCCCTAGCCCTTGGTGACAGGGGAGTGGGCACTGTAACAGCCCAGCACACAGCCCCCCACCACATTCATTGACTATCTCCAAAACCTGGCCATGGTGAGAAAGAACAAGAGGCCTTCCCCGGTGGCCAGGATCACCTGCCCCTGGGTGGGCCCCATGCCAGCTGATCACTGGAGTGTATATGACTTGGGAATTAAGCAGCAGCCTGGGAAATCCCTCTGCTTTGGCAGCCTCTGATAGCTGCTCTCTGCCAGCAGCCTGGCTAGGTGACCTTTCCCCAGGGCCGGGGGGAAGGCACCTCACTGGGCCCCCATGTGCAGGCAGCGGTCACCTCACTGAGCCGTGCCAGGTCCAGTGCCAGGTCCCGGTGTGAAGGGTGGCTGTCTCCGGAGTGTGCTCTGGAGCTAGTGACGGCTGCGAGTTAAGTACCACCCAGGCGCCAGAGAACCAAACACTGCCCTGCCCTGGGCCACCCTCGCTACTCACTGCTGCTGAGCCACTGTGCCGGCCGGTCCCCTGGCGGAGCTTCTTCCCACTGGCCCGCTGCACCGTGAGCATCACAAGATGCCAGGCAGCCCAGGCTTCCCGCTGCACGGCTTTGGAGTAGAAGTGCAGACCTGGGTGTCCGCGGGGCTGTGCTGTGTGGTGCAGCCTTGGGCGGGCCTGCTTGGCGACTCTCGGTAGAGACTGCCTCACCTGGCACGCCCTGTGCCAGCAGGTAACCTGTGTCTTGGACCCCCATTCGGCAGGGAACAAGTTTAGGATGCCCAACTCTGAGGGGCTGTGCCCCACTGAGGTCAGCCTTGGGGCCTCACCTACACATGGCACCTTACAGAGCTGCCTGACACAGGCAGGGGGCCACCGTGGTGGGAGACGAAGCCTGGGCTCAACCTGCCCCTACCCCTGCAGGGAGCACGGGGCTGTGGACGCCCAGGTGTGTGGTACGTGCTGCTGGTGTCTCCGCCGTCCATCCCTTGTTGCCTGCTAAGCCAGAGCCGGACCTCAGACATCCCTCCTCTGCAGATCAAGGAGTTGCCTGCCAGGTCAGAGGGACCTGGTCAGGGGCCCACAGCCTTGGGCACAGCCTCTGTGTCTGGGGTCAGATCACGACATCCCTGTGGCTGCCTGGGGCAGAGCCAGGCACACTTGCCTTTTCTGCTTCCCGTGGGCAATACACAGGCACCACGTAGGCAATGCATATTTATTGAAAACGTTCTTGACCGACGACGGCGGTGAGACTGAGACCCCGAATTACAAAACACGATGGCAAGTGAGACTTAGAAAAATAAAGCGCAGAGCTGTGTTTCAGAGTCAGGTCCGTGTCCTGCAGGGCTCTGCTGACCAGGCCTCTGGTCAGAAAGGAGAAGGCAGCCCCTGCGAGAGTCCTGGGGGTAAGGGTGAAGGTGGGAATGGGGGAGGGGACATAGTAAAAAACCGCATTCCGGTGACCAAAAATAACAGCTTTGCTTCCAAATAGCACACGTCCCTAAAGTGACTTTTCCAACAATAAATAGGGCGAGCTCCGCGGGAAGCAGGCTCAGGTGGGCGGGCAGGTGTTCGGGTGCTGCAGTCCTCGCCTGGCTTTGGTGCTGCTGTGGGGCGCTCTCCTGAGGCTGAGGGTGGGGGGGTGGGCAGGTGGGTGGGCCACCCTGCACAGAGCCTCCAGGGTGCTCACACGGATGGGGCCTTCGGGGGGTGCGCCTGTGGCACAAGCTGTGGCCGTTTCACCCTGGGCTTCCGCCGCTTAGGCCTGCCCTTGGCCTTGTTGATCTGCACCACGAAAAATGCCAGGACCACCATGGCGCCCAGGAAGGCAAAGACGGGGATGGTCTGGCCCACCTCCTGGTTGTAGCGGCCGGGCATGATCCCTGCAGGAGGGAAGCATGGTGAGCAGGCAGCCACAGCACCGAGCCGTAGACACCCACCTCCCTGCCCCTGCGGGAGCAGGCACTCACCCCCAGGGATGTCCCAGGCACCGCTCTCCCCCGGAGACAAGGGCCGCACTTGAGGGCGGTTGGATCTGAAGTTGGGCAATGCCACCTTGTCCAGGTCGATGGAGAGCAACTTCTGGTGTTTCCACAGGTTGCTACAAGCAATGGAGGCAGAGCTCGTGAGAGGGGCACCGGGGGCGGGGTAGGGCAGAGGCCCTGTGAGAGGGGCACGGGGATCCTGTGGCACATGGGTGCCGGCAGAGCCGGATGAGGAACTCAAATCCATGGCCAAGTCCCGCATATCAGAGCCACCCTCTAGCACACGGTTCTCGCAGCCTCATCATCTCCGAGAGTGGCTGGGAGGTCTGAACCTCCATGTTCTCAGTGACTTCAGCACTGAACCACCGAGCCACCAGGGCACAAACAGCAGAGGTCAAACCCAAGCCCAAACCACACTTGCTGCCTGAGTCAACTCCAACTCCCGGAGAGCTGGTCTGCAGCCACTTGCTGGTGGCAGGACATGATGGACCAATGGACCACTGTGGCAGTGACATCATCTCCTATCAACTAGAGAGAAGGGTGGAGTCTGGCCTGTCAATCAGATCGCAGCTGATGACCTCATTCAGAAGGGCCACAGAGATATAGTTCACTGGAGGCCAGACCCACTCTCTACCTTCCCTTTCTGCTGTTGAGATGCTCAGAGAGCTGGAGGAGACCCGTGGAGACCCCTGCCAGCACTGAGATGCTTCCACTGGCCTATGACATCCCTGCATTTGGCACCATTGGGTGTGCTGCATGAGTGTGAAGAGGATTTTACAGACTGGTATGAGGCGTACAGGCTAATATCGCATTTATGGACTTGATCTAGACTGGGCTGGGATGTTTTCTCAGTACACAATTACTCTTTGATATAAAGCTCTTTCCTATACGTACATGAATCTCCCTGAACTCGTTTCTCTAGTCTACCCAGATTAACACAAACACCTTGGTCGGAACAATCTGTGCCTGAGTGAGCCGGAACTGAGTGGCGTTTTCTGGTCCGCAGTCATGCCAACCCTCCTCCCGCACCAAGCAGAGGTTACCACATGCCCATGGGGGGAAGGTCGCCCCTGGCCAGGGCTTCCTGTCAGGTCCGTGTCCTCCAGGTACCTAGCAGCCAGGTGGGAACTCGTCGCAGCCCCTCAGTGCCCTGGCTGCTCACCCGCCTGTAGCTTTGGCCGGGGGCCCTCAGGCTCCTGTGGGGACCGTGTGTCTCTGCGGACGGATCATGGTCACCACACTTGGTGAGCCACACCAAGGGGACATGGATGGAGGAGTCCTGAGGGGCCTTGCAGATGGCGTGCCTGGGCTGGCTCAGGTCGGTGGATCACGTGAGAGACCCAGGGTCTGCTGGCTGCTTCTCAGACTCCCGACACCCCTTGTGGAGAATAACTGAGTTTCTGGAGTATGCACGGCACCGCCTGTCCCCGGCTTCGGAACTGCTGACTGCGGCTGTCCACGAGCCGGACAATGGATTATAACTACCCGGGCTGTGGGAGTGACCGCTTCCTAGAGATGCTGGGTCACGGGGCGGGTGGTGGGAGGGCGGTGAGCAGTAATGAGCACATTGGAACAAAGTGCTGCTGGCCCTCAGCACTGTCTGCATGCAGCCGGGGGCAGGGCCACGAGAGCAGCCACGTCCCTCCTCACTCCACCTTACCCGCTGAGATCCAAGCTGAGCGGACAGTCTCAGGGCAGCCTGGTGGGGCCCTAACTTCCACTCTGCTCTCTGGGGTTACAGCACTGGCTCCCCAAGGGGATACCCCATTCCCAAGCCATCAGGGTCCACTGTCCTGGGCTACCCCATCCTAGGCTCCTCTCTCATCAGCCACCGCGAGCACTCACCTAGGTGCCGTCTCGTTCAGGGGCTGCGGCTTGGCCCAGGACAGGTGTGGGCAGGCAGGCAGTGCCCGGGGCTTTGGGTCCCCCAAGTGGGACTCCAGGACCTTGGAGTAGCGGTGCAGGTGGTTCCCTGGGCAGAGGAGACAGGGTCACGGGGGCTCTCCCAGGGGCCGTCCTGTGAAGACCTTTCTCCCCTGGTCATGCTCCAGCTTGGCAGTCACAGCCAGTGCAGGCTGGAAGGACACCACCTGTGACGTCCGGGGCTGAGAACCACCTAAAGCCACGTGTGTGTCTGGCAGGCCTCTGTGGGTGGGGGGGTGGGGACAAGAGCACCTGGGCCAAGGGCTGCCCGCCCTCCTCAGGCTGCTGAGGGCCTGTCCCCACAGAGCCAGCCTCCTGGGAGTCCGTGGCTGTATGGGGCCCTCAGGGGTCCCTATGGAAAGCAGCCTACTCCCGAGCACTAATAAGCTGCTTTGCCCCAAAGCAGACTGTGGCCGAGCCCCCGGAGCAGAGCAGCCTCGCCAGCGTCCATGCAGCTGGCCAGGCCGCAGCCCTCCACTCCAGCCTCGTGTCCGGCCAGCGGACCCACTCACCTTCCATCCTCTCGGGGGTGATGGTGCCCACTCCGCTGGGCGGGCGCTGCCGGTTCCCCGAGTGGCTGAGGCTGGGAGGGGTCACCCCATACGAGGTGTACTGCAGGAGCGCATCCAGCAGCCAGAAGCAGTCTGTGTGGGATGGAGCAAGCGTACAGTCAGGGGCCTGTGGAGAGGCGGGTGCAAGAGCCCCGAGGGACCTGGGCAGCAGCAGAGAGGCCCAGTCACAGCAGAGTCGCCTGCCTGGCGCAGTCACGGGATTGGCACCAGAAGCCCGGCCATGGGCCTGTGTCACTCCAGGGCCCTGCTCAAGGCAGCATCAAGACGGTACCCAGTGCTGGCCACACTGCCTGAGCGCCCAGGCTCCATCCCGCTCAGGGACAGCATGACTGCCCCAAGGCCCCAGAGGAGTGCGGCCCTGGGAAGGGCCCTGCCTGCAGCCCCAGGCTGTCCTGCAGGGAACACTTGGATTGCGTATGAGACCTGGGGCTGTCAGTCACCTGTGGCTCCAGTCCCCTGAGCCCGCACACCTGGGGCATTGCCTCGAGTCCAGCTGGGAGCCATGGAAACCAGTGCCTGCTCCCAGGCTGCTGCAGGGGCCGGGCTCAGGGATCATATGGGGCCCACAGAAGGCTGGCACCCAGACAGGTCTCCACAGCTTTCCTGCAGATCACCTGGAGGCCAGGGCCGGCTTCTCTAGAGAAACACACTTGGTGGCTGACCCTCACTAAGGGCACTGCGGTCACATGCCACCAGCCTCTCTAGCTGCCTCTGAAAGCTGGGGACGGGCCCCTCAGAGTCTTAATTTTAACAGACTCTTCCAGTGACCTAGAGTCCTTAAAGAAAACCCTGAGCGAGAACTCGCTAATCTCCTCTCACCGGCCACTGCAGCCCTCACGCTCCATCCTGCATGTCAGCCACATGGTGAGGGCTCACAGGGAGCACTGGCTGGGGAGTTGGTCAGCTTCAACCGCCAAAAGGGGGGGGAGGGCAGGAGGAAAGGAGGAGGGAGGAGGGCAGAGGGAGAGAGAGCTGGAGGGAAGGGGGGAGGAGGGAGTGAGCCAGAGATGGAGGAGGACACAGAGGGGAAGGAGGTAAACAGGGAGAGGGAGGAGAGAGAAGGAGGAAACAGTTGGAGGCCGGGAGGGGATGGAGGGTCTGGTCCTTTGGCCCAGGTCCAACCCTGAGCCATTTCGTCTGCCAATCCAGCAGGAAGCACATCTTCCGCCCCAAGCTCTTGGCCCTGCTGACCAGACACGAACCAGGGCAGTGTTTCTCTCAGCTCAGAAGCCCAGGTCAGCGCTGTCTCAAGGGTGGGGTGGCAGCAGCTCCTGGTGACCCACCCCCAGGGACAGAGGCCGGACTCTGGGAGGAGGAGCGCTGCCGCCCCCGTGTGGCCGAGCTGCAGACCAGCAGTTGTTTGCTTCCTCAATGTCAGGGACCCAGCCGGCCAGTGGTGCTTGGCGCCTGGGCGAGGTCTGTCCCTGAGATGGACTCACCTTTCTGCCGGTGGCTGTCGTCCAGGCAGTTGGAGTCTCCATAGAGCACGATGCGGCCACCGCCCTCGGCAGGGACCTGATAGAGGCCCAGGATGGGGACGTTCTCCACCACCACCGTCTCCTGCTTCAGGACCTCCAGCCCTGCAGATGTGCGGCCTGGCAGTGAGCACTGTGCCCACCCAGCGGGAACGCCAGGACGTTTAATGCCACTGCTGACCCTTGGGGCTCCCAGGATCAGCTTTTAGGGGCCCTGGAATTAAACCTTGACCTCCATTCCCAAAACAGCGTGCTATGACCCTGAGACATAAGGAGAGCCCTGTGCTTGGGGGAGGGGGTGTGTGTGAGGGGGCGTGCGCAGACCTGTGACAGACAGGCTGGTCTCAGGAAGGATCCAGAGTTCATGAGGGTGGGGCAATGTGGCCCTGCCCGGTCAGGTCTCCCTGGTGAAAGGATGACCCTTTAGGGCAGCCTGACAGGAGACTCCAGCAGATTCCTGTCTCTAGGGCTGGGCAGGCCAGTGAGGGACCCGGCTCCTCACGGAGCCACTGACACAAGACAGGCCCACCCAAGGGAACCCAAGGGACCAGCTTGTGTGAGGGGCAGCTAACGGGCCTGGGGTCTCTCTCTCTCTCTCTGATGGGCTGGGGTGGAGGCTGCCCACAGCAAGGCCACTAACCACCACACACTGGCCCCTCTGACAGGAGAGGGTCCCACTGATGGGCGGGTTACACCCAAGAAGGTGTCATGGTGCAGAGGAGGCCAGAGGCTGCGTTTACCTTGGTCCTTGAACGTCTGTGTGATCACAATGCCGTCTTCCGGAAACTTAGCGATGCTGCAGCCGGAGGCGTAGTACACTGGGGACAGGAGACACGTGCACACACGGATGGATGGATGGACACACACACACCGACACACAGATGACAGGGCGGGCCCACACACGCTCAGCACCTTCTGCCAGAGCTGACATGCCCCCAAATGCTTTCTGCCCCAAGGGTAGGGATCTGACCGTGGTCTTTGTCAGGGCGGCCACTGCTGGAGCATCCTTGGGACATTCCCACCTCACAACCCACGTGAAAATGAAAACCACCAAAAGGGCTCGTCCCTCGGAGACCCAGGGCACCCCAGTCAGGGACCAGCCCCTCGTATACCCAGGGCACCCCAGTCAGGGACCAGCCCCTCGTATACCCAGGGCACCCCAGTCAGGGACCAGCCCCTCGTATACCCAGGGCACCCCAGTCAGGGGACCAGCCCCCTCGTATACCCAGGGCACCCCAGTCAGGGACCAGCCCCTCGTATACCCAGGGCACCCCAGTCAGGGACCAGCCCCTCGTATACCCAGGGCACCCCAGTCAGGGGCCAGCCCCTCGTATACCCAGGGCACCCCAGTCAGGGACCAGCCCCTCGTATACCAAGGGCACCCCAGTCAGGGACCAGCCCCTCGTATACCAAGGGCACCCCAGTCAGGGACCAGCCCCTCGTATACCCAGGGCACCCCAGTCAGGGACCAGCCCCTCGTATACCCAGGGCACCCCAGTCAGGGGCCAGCCCCTCGTATACCAAGGGCACCCCAGTCAGGGACCAGCCCCTCGTATTCCAAGGGCACCCCAGTCAGGGACCAGCCCCTCGTATTCCAAGGGCACCCCAGTCAGGGACCAGCCCCTCGTATACCCAGGGCACCCCAGTCAGGGGCCAGCCCCCTCGTATACCCAGGGCACCCCAGTCAGGGACCAGCCCCTCGTATACCCAGGGCACCCCAGTCAGGGACCAGCCCCTCGTATTCCAAGGGCACCCCAGTCAGGGACCAGCCCCTCGTATTCCAAGGGCACCCCAGTCAGGGACCAGCCCCTCGTATACCCAGGGCACCCCAGTCAGGGGCCAGCCCCCTCGTATACCCAGGGCACCCCAGTCAGGGACCAGCCCCTCGTATACCCAGGGCACCCCAGTCAGGGACCAGCCCCTCGTATACCAAGGGCACCCCAGTCAGGGACCAGCCCCTCGTATACCCAGGGCACCCCAGTCAGGGACCAGCCCCTCGTATACCAAGGGCACCCCAGTCAGGGACCAGCCCCTCGTATACCAAGGGCACCCCAGTCAGGGACCAGCCCCTTGTATACCAAGGGCACCCCAGTCAGGGGCCAGCCCCTCGTATACCAAGGGCACCCCAGTCAGGGGCCAGCCCCCTCGTATACCCAGGGCACCCCAGTCAGGGGCCAGCCCCTCGTATACCAAGGGCACCCCAGTCAGGGGCCAGCCCCCTCGTATACCCAGGGCACCCCAGTCAGGGGACCAGCCCCCTCGTATACCCAGGGCACCCCAGTCAGGGGCCAGCCCCCTCGTATACCCAGGGCACCCCAGTCAGGGGCCAGCCCCCTCGTATACCCAGGGCACCCCAGTCAGGGGCCAGCCCCCTCGTATACCCAGGGCACCCCAGTCAGGGGCCAGCCTCGCAGAGACCCAGGACACCCCGTAAGGGGAACGTGACTGTGGAGCACAGAGTTGAGAAGGGCCCTATCACAGACCCCAGCATGCCTGCGTCGAACAGGTTTTGCGGCTGTTAAACCTTACAGATGGACTGACGTCTGGTCAACAGTCATGAGAGCGGGGACTCTGTGACCTCAGGGGCAGGGAGCCCAGGCTGTCCTCCCTGACACAGAGCAGCGCACAGGGGTGTCAGGGCGTCACAGGGAGACTCACTGTCGTGGTTGGCCAGGGTGAAGTCCCCTTCATAGAGGCCATCGCTGAAGGCCATGTTCCAGACGGACAGCAGCTCGTTGAGAGCAGGGACGTTGGCACCCCCCGTGTCTGGCATCCACCACTGCCTGAGGGCGAGAGCAGGCTGGCTCAGTACAAGGAACCCGAGCCAGACCATGTTGTTTCCGAGAAAGTAGCTTCGGCAGTTAGTGAACGCCCGCCGGGAGGCCGGCAGAGGGACCAAAGGCTCACGTCAGAGCCTCCCTCCACAGTGCTGTCATGTCTGAGACAGCCCGGGCATGAACGAGAGCTTCCTTGTGTGTCCTGCAGACCAGTGGGAGGTGGCACCTCGTACTTCCTCACTTTCCTGTGGAAAAGGCTCAGAGCCAGAGGAGCCGTGTGAGCAGCAAGGGAAGGTGCTGGTGATGAAGAGTGTGCCACTCAGAGTCAGGACAAATCCATACATCCCCGAAGCCGCGCTCAGAGACAGCAGCCAGCCTCGCCCCTTAACAAGGCACGGCTTTCACCACACCCACGGACAGTGAGTGGATTCCAAGTCACAGGGGCCCCCCAGGACACATCGGAATGAAGTACTCTGTGGGGGTTCCAACAGAAGCCCATGGCCTCATCACCCTCATGGGAGAGCTGCTGGTGGGTTGGAAACACCGACCTCGTGGTTGGCAGCAGGGCACTGAACCACTGTGCCCCAGGGCTCCTGAGCTTTCCCTGGTCCGCCCATCATCCCATCTCCCACTCCAGGCTTCCAAAGGGCGCATCACATCCACCGCT
This sequence comes from Tenrec ecaudatus, assembly GCF_050624435.1. Lineage (NCBI taxonomy): Eukaryota > Metazoa > Chordata > Mammalia > Afrosoricida > Tenrecidae > Tenrec > Tenrec ecaudatus. Next base: position 72,771,295 of record NC_134547.1, read on the forward strand.
GCTCAGTGACGGACCCCGTCAGTCGAGCCTGCGCTGTGTGGCTCTGACAGCCGGCGGGAAGCCTACCGAGGGGCCTACGCTGGATGCCTGCAGTCAGTCAGGGACTGCCTGTGAACACCCTGGAAACCCACTGTGCCCTGAGGGAGCAGGGGGCACAGACAGAAGGGAGCTCCAGCTCAAGTCCCAAAACCAACAGACAGGGACCTCCAGGGAGGGCCGGGGACCCCAGAGCACTGTGCGCTCCCCTGACCACATGCCTCTCAGGACCTGCGCCAGGCATGGAGAGCGCCCTGCCTGAGCTCCCCGACGACCTCACAGGGAGTGGGTTCGCTGGGGAGGCAGGCACCGCCCGCGTCAGGCTTCTGCCCCAAACGCCCAGGCCCCAGTACCTTGTGTTTTCATCGTAGAACTTGACTTTCCTCATGACGGACGTGTTGTACCAGTCACTGAAGATGACAAGTGAGAGGCCGTTGTCCACGTCCCTGCGCAGCTTGGCGATCTCCTCGGGGAAGTACTCCTCCTCGCTGTCCACCATCAGCAGCGTCCCTGCGGAGCCGTGCGGTCAGTGTGCACCGGGGCAGGGGGTCCCGGGGACACGGGCCGCTGCAAGGGGAGAGTCCTCATTTCCTCGAGGAGAAGAGGAGCACTGGGGGGCTGTGCACTTCCCTCCTTTCCAACTGTTCACGGTGGTTTCCCCTCAAAGAGCTGAGCCAAAGGGGCCCGGTGAAGCTTCATGCTTAGAGGATGTTGAAGGGTCAGTCTCAGGGTCCCCCCATCGGTCAGTCTCACACGCCTGGTCTGGAGGGCCACTGTCTGTCAGTCTCATGAGTCTGGTCTACTTCAGTGGCCCTGACAACCATACTGCCCCGTGGAGATGGGCACAGTTGGACATGAAGCCTTGGTCAGCCTCCACAGGGAGGAAGCTCCCATTGGCCTGTGCCCAGCCTGGGAGGCCAGCAGACCCAGCGAGGGAGGGAGGAGCATCCGGCACCCAGCTCACCGTACTGACTGGCGTCGAAGCAGGTGAAGGGTGAGCCCAGGACTTCCACAAAGTAGCCCATGCTGCGCAGGTGCTGGTACATGTCCCTGAAGTTGGTGTGGATGTGGTCGCCGTTCCTGCAGGGCAACAGGCCGGGGGTGGCATGACAAGCCCTCGCCAGCCGGCTGTCTCTGGGTCACACGTGTGCGATGAGCAATGGCCGGGACTGTGTCCAGCGCGGATGCAGAGCTCTCCTGCCCGCTGCCAGGAACCGCCCACCCAAAACCGCCCAGTGAAGCCCTTGGCTGACCACCTCCCCCAGCTACCCACAAGCCTCCTTCCTCCTCCAGATCAGGTTTGTCCTCACGTGCCAGCCACGTTCAGCAGGGATCAGTGCCTCCGCTGCCCGCCCCAGCTGCCCGCCTGCTAGAGCCCCAGGGCCGCACCAGTCCAAGGGGTCGTTCTTCATGCGCAGGTTGTCCCTGGGGAAGTAGCCGGGAGGGTAGCGCAGGTTGTGGTACTGGTCCCAGAGCACACGCTTGCTCCGCGGCGGCGTGGGGATGATCTTCACCTTGATGGGCAGCTTGACTGTGGACGTCTGCTCGGCACTGCTCTTAGACTGGAGAAGAGATGTTGACAGCAGTGGCCCCGCCCCCACCCAGGGCAGAAGGGGCGTTCAGGCTTCTGGGGTGGAAGGGTCAGCTGGGATTAGCAACCCCAAACCCTGCCACTCAGGCTGGAGCACTTACAGCAGGCCCTCCCTGTCCCCCCCCCCACCCCACCCCCGGCCATCTAGGTCGATGGGACAGGGAAGAACTGCTCACAGGCTTCCCACACTGTCACTCTTCACGGGAGCAGAGAGCTCCGTCTTTCCCCATCTTTTGCAGTCAGCAGCCCAGCACGTAACCACTGCGCACCAGGGCTGCTCCGTCTCCGCCTGCAGCCCTAGCGCTAGCTCCTTCCCGTCTCCTCCCGGAGGTCGCGTGCTCGGGGACCAGCACCCGGAGCCGGCTGCCTGCCAGAAAGCCGACAACCTGCCCTAGCTCCCGGGCAGCAGCCAGGAAAGGGCACTCCCAGGGCCGGCAGACCTGGCGGGGAGCCTAGCTTACCTCTACATCTGCCGGGGAGGACACGGTGATCATGACGTGGCCCTGGGCGATGCCCTCCCAGGAAGCAGCCTTCTTGGTGACAGAAATGGAGATGGCCAGATAGCCTGACCAGGGCCAGAGGACCGAGGAGTACGAGAAAGCCACCTCCATGTTGTCCCCATTCTGCGGCAGGTAGGGCTGCCAGTCGGGCTGCGGGGGCGGGAAGAGAGTGGGCAGACTGAGGGGGAGCACCCACGGCCAGGGTCCTTGGGGGCAGCCCTGGAATTGGAGCTGTGCTCCTCTGGGAACTGCTGCCAACCACGGACTCTGACAACTCTATTCCGGTAGGCTCCATGGAGCCCACTCCCCTCAATTAACAAACGAGCTGTGCAGTAAGACCAGTCCAAATTACAAAGTCACAACAGCAAGCAGGAGGGCTGTCTGTTGGTCGGGGCAGGCAGACAGACTGACGAGTGCAGAAATTCTGGTTTGAGAACTCGCCTGAGACTGGAAAGGAACAAACAGCAGATCAGGCGCCAGGTTCCCATCAGTTGAAAAGCGTGAAGAGCCACGTGAACTGAGAGGAAAGTGGTGGCCTGGATGCAAACTGTCCTCAGCCAAGTTTCAAAGGCAGAGGCGGGGCAGGCCATGGTCACTGGGCCCAGAGAAGGAGGGCCACTGATGCCCGCTCAGCCTGGCACACATCTGAGAAAAGCAGACAGCAGCGTCCAAGCACAGACCTTTCTGGAAGAAAACAGGTGGGTGTTGCCATGAGCCCGCATTTCAACCTGTCTATGCGTGAAGCAGACCTCCCAAGCTGGTCAGCACGTTGGCAGAGGGAGGAGGAGACTCGGAGGAGGCAGGGGGCAGGGATTGAGCAAGGAAGGTGCCCCGTAGATGCTCTGGGGCGAGCGGTGAGCAGTGGAGACCCAAGGCAGCTCTCCTCCACCTCAGCCCACAGACCCAAATGGTGACGGCAGCGGCAGAGTGAACTGTGTAACAAGCCTGCCGAGGAAGACTCAGGAGACGGAACTGAGCCTGTGCTTCGTTGCCGGAGGGACTGGTTTCCAATGTTTGAAGCAACAGATCAAGAGAGGAAAGGAGAGGAGACACACAGCTTATGAAAATGTCAAACTCTCATACCAAGAAGTCTGTGACCCTCCAAAAGCTGATCCAGAAGGGGCGGGAGGCTCAGAACCAGGAGGAGCAAACGGGAGATCTAGGGGCCTGATTGCCCTGGCAGGGGAGCCCCACTCCAGGGAGAGGAGAAAATCCATACCAGACCACACAGTGGTGAACAAGCCCAAAGGATCTCTCTCTCTCTCTCTCACGCAGAGATGTAAATGAAGCAAGAAAGCCATTGACGCTTCATGGTGAGCAATGTACCAGAATGCTCACCACCAGATACAAGTTGGGTGAGGCATGCGCCCAGCAAGGGTTACCCATGGCTCGAGTCCATTCCGACTCAGGGTGACTGCAGGACAACAGGAGGGAGAGCTGCCCCACTGGGTTTCTAAAGAAGGCTGTCACCCTTCCAGAAGCCAAATGCCTCTTCCTCTCCTGTGGAGAAGCCCCTGCACTACCACCCCACCACCTGATTAGCAGCCACGGACAGACCCCTTGGGGACACGTACATCTAACCAAAGGAGCTGCACCCAGGGCCACCGGGTGCAGCCCCTAGCGTGTATATGGTAGTAGGCCTCTTAGTCCTGTGGTTATCATGAGCTGTGGAACCGATGTCGCTCAGGGCACCCCTGTGGGACAGAACTGCCCCCCAGAACTGCCCGGCTGCCACCCAACAGGTGCAGCCGCCGGGTCTCTGCCCCTCGGGCTGGTGGGTCCCACCTACATCCCTCTCTGTTGCATGCGATTTGGGAGACTGTGGGACACAGGTCTGGAGGTTGAAGAAACAGGGCACAAAGACCACCCTCCCGTAACCCCGAACCCAGCATGCTCAGTGGAGACGCCCCTCCAGGCACGGCAGCCAGGGCCTGGGCGGGGAAGGGGGGCGTGGGGGCTCTTGGAGGGTTAAGCACCAATCTCTGAAATCAGGCTCTGCGAGAGAAAGGCTATTCAGCTTTCAGAGTCTCGAGGCTGTGAGATTCTACCCAACTCAAAAGGAGACGAAGCCATCAGTGTAAAAACAAAGCGGGTTCAGGGCGTGCCTCCTGCCTGGCCACCAGGCTGTGCCGGGCTCCGTCCTAGCGCTCCGCCCGCCTGAGGACCTGATCCCGGGACTTGGTGGGCAGTGTATCTACAGGAGCACCGAATGCTTCAAGGGTAAATGTTTACAGGGCTTGGTGTGGCCAGGAATGAATTTTCACAACGGACGGTGCAGGGTAACTAAAACAGCGAGCTCGGGCCTTGGCAGGCAGGTGGGAGGGACAGGTGAAGAGACCAGGGCTTAGAGCGGTTCTTTGTTCGATCCTTCCTCATGCTAATGCTCAGGCCGTGAGCTCAAGAAAAGACAGATGTGGGCTTTAGAGACCAGAATCTCCATCCAAATACACAAGTCTTCGTGAGGAAACCACAGTGCCGAGAAGGAAGCCGGCCCCAAGGGCAGGACAGGTAGCCCTTGGTGCCCCTTGGCCCCACGGACAGGACTCATGGCCTGGCCCTCATGGGAGGAGCAGAGCAGCCACTCACCTTGTCCACGACCCTGCCGGTGACCCCCATGCCGTTGAGGATGGTGACATTGACAATCGTCGGCATGCCTCCGTAGTAGATGGGCTGTGAGCAGTAGGGCCACATGTAGGGGCACTCGGTCAGGTCGATGTAGCTGGGACTCAGGCTGAAGGAGAGCAGCCATGTCAGAGCCGGGAGACCACACGCATGGAGGCCTCACCCAGCTGACCGGCCACATGTGGGCCCGCCTCCGGCTGCCCTTGGCTGGTGGCTGTGCATGTAGCTTTGGAACACATCACTTCCCCGACTGCTGACGAGCCACCTCACAACTGGACTGCTCCAGGAACCACCCGCCTGCACTGAGCAGCCTGCTTGGGGGGAGGGGAGAGGGAGGCAGGAATACTACTCTCTGCACTAGGGTGGGACACTTCTGTGAGCTCAGCCATGTGAACAGAGAAGTGGCAGGTGTGATCCCTTCTCCATGTATCCTGGGATCGAGGGCCCTCAGAAGGAGGGAGAAAAGGAGGGAGGGTGGACAGGCGGGCAGGCGAGTGGGGGGCGGGGGCGGCCCTACCTGGCCTGGGGCCGGTAGCTGTTGAGGATCTGGTACGCTCGCAGCAGGTCCAGCTTGCCGTGGCCTTGCTCAAACATGTTGACGCCGGGGAGCCGCCGGGCAGAGGCGATCAGGGCCTGCTTCACACTGGCCGGGTTCACCAGCTCCCGCTTCTGGACCGTGCTGGGGAGCAGAGTACAGTTGCTAATCGTGTCTGAGCACGGTGCTTAACATGAGGCTGCTGTTCCCTAGCCTGCAAGGAGCGATGTGAGGCCAGGGTGTCCAAGTCGGGCCCAGAGGGAATCCCAGGGGGCCCATGGGGGCAAGGAGGGTCTGCCCTCAGGCTCCAGCCAAAGGCTCCCTCCAAAGGCAAAGGCAGATGTGGAGGCCTGGGCGTGAGGAGCCCCCTAGTGGACACAGTGTTAATGGATGAGTGGGCCTGTCACTGGCAGGGCTGAGCCACCAGGGAGTCTCTAGGTGTTATGGGGGGTGGGGTGGGGGTGGGTGTGTGTGTGTGTGTGTGTGTGTTTCAGAAACACAGCATCATGGGCAGATCAATAACCCCGTGTGTGTGTGTGTGTGTGTGTGTGTGTGTGTGTTTTTCAGAAACACAGCATCCTGGGCAGATCAATAACTCCGTCAGTGCTACTCCCCAGACGCAGAGAGAACCCCTCACTGGGCACACAAGGGAACTCTTTCCCCGTCCTTGCAACATGGCACCTGGGAGTGGGGGCCGGGGCAGTATCCAGAGGGTCTGGAGCAGTGGCTGATGTCAGGGAAGCTGAGAGGGGCCAAGGAGGGAGAGTTGTCTTCTCTGTGTGTGTGTACAGCTTGGGGCAAAGTTCACAGAGCAAATGCATTTTCCTGTCAACGTTAAAAATTCATTGGTTTGTGACACTGGGTACAACCCCCTCATCATAGCAGCCCTCTCCTCACTTCCTTCCTGGGCCGCCTCCGGAGGGCTGGGCTGAGTGCTGCCCCTGGGGCTGGTGGCTGGCTGCCCCAGGAGCCTGCACCTCACGCACTAGGCAGGTGTGTTGCTTGGCTACTCGGTGACAAGCCTTGGAGTGCTTTTAGGGTGGCCCAGGCCAGAGTCCTGGGGTCCCACCAATCTCTTACAAGTTTCCTTTTGAATTTTGCAGTAAGTTTTCTACTGGAGTTGGCTCTTCATGGGCGGTTCAAGAACCGATCAAAGCTCAGCTCAGGAGTTGCGACCTGCCCCTCTGGGCTCATAAATCAGGTCAAAGGTCAGCCTTAGCTTCCTGACTGGCCTGCTCAGGCAGGTGCTGAGGAAGTGCGCCCTCCCCACAGAACATGTCTACAGATGGCCACAGGTACTGCTCCTTGGTGCTAGGGACACCGGCCAGAGGGGGTCAGGCCTCACCTGCCCACAAGCATGGTCCTGAGAAGGGGACTTGCATGTCCCGTCTCCAACATGAAGCCTTGCTTCTCTCCAGCTGGCCTGTGCACAGTGCACGCCGCTCTCCCCCATGGGCCAAGGAGAACAAGTGGAGGAAGAGGGAGACCAACTTTCTAAGCCACCTGGTTGGGCCAGGGCCACAGTGTTGGGGATGGACAGGAGGGCTTTATCAAGGCAGCTACTGAGGATGGGAGCTCAGGCCCCCAAAATCGTGAAAGCGAGTGTTAACTTCACTGGCTTTTAGGTGGAGAGTCTCTGTCCACTGTCCAAATCCGTGGGTCCCCTTCCATGTGACCTTGAACTCAGGACGGGGAACAGTGACTTTAAAACGTTCCACCGCACATCAGCCAAGCACAGACCTGAGACTGGGACATACGCTGACCCGGGGGTTGAGCCATGAGCCCCGCCCCAAGCTGTCATGTTAGGGAGACTGCAGTGCAAGGCTGGCTGTTGGCCGGCCTCGTTCCCCTCGTGAGACACAGGAAGAGAGACAGAGGCACAGCCAGTTCCTCAGAGGGGACTAGGCCTGCTCACGTCTCCAAGACAAGCCACGGCAGGGACGCACCGGGCAAACATCCAGCCTGGGGTCCCGCCTCTGATGGGGGTCCACTCGCCGGCAGCACCCACCTGACCAGTAGAGTGACAGCTCCCGCCACCACCGGAGAAGCCACGCTTGTCCCCGACAGGGCCCGGCAGCCCCCTTTCACACCGGAGCCCCGCACGCCAGCACCGTAGGTGACAATGTCAGGCTTCACTCGACCGTAACCGCCTGGGAGTTCCTATGAAAGAGAACAGTCTGGTGACGGCACGCTGCGCCGCAGTGTGATGTGGTGCGGTACAGCTCAGCCAGTGGTCTGCTCCCAGAGGGCCACTGGGCTGGCCCCGAGAGCCACTGTGACTCAGAACACATTTACGGATGATGTCCAGGAACTTGTCCTTTTCGGTGGGTTTCACAATAACCAAGGAGACCTGGTTTCACGGTGGGTAAGCAGGGCTGTACCTGCACGACCAGCAGTTCAAGGCCCCCAACCGCTCCAGGGAGGAAAGGGAGGCTGGTTGCTCCTGCATGGATTTGCAGCCTCAAAAGCCCCACGGAGCAGTCAGCAGTTCTACTCTGTCCCTTAGGGTTAGTATGAAATCGGATCAGCTTGAGAGCAGTGGGGTTTGGGTGGGTTTTCCATGGCATATGTAACAGCAAGTCCTGAAGACAAGTGAAAAGTATTTTTCTCCAACTTATCTCTAAGTAAATGAAAACCTTGACACATTAGGAACGGAAGGGGACAAACACTGAAAACCAGAAAGGAAATAGTTTCTTCACAAAGGAACGAAGGACAGGCCCCGCTGCCCCAGCAGGACAGAGGGACCCCCTGGAGGGAGGGGGATGGATGAAGGCATCACAGGTGAGCCTTGGGGGGGGGAGAGGGACTGCTCCCAAGCTTCCTGGAAAGTAAGGCCAACAGGAGAGTTACAATTAGCTCTTCCCCTCTGAGCCTTTCCTAGGCTACCAGACACGAGCCAGTGTCAACCTGAGCGATCTCAGAGGCCTCCTCTGGAATAACATCTGGAGGGGCCCACAGGGGGTTGTCGGGGGCCCACAGGGAAGACAACATGGAGGCAATGCTTCAGCTGCTTCAGGACCTTTCTGGTAGGCCCCTTGGGCAAGAGCACCCACACAGGGAGCTGTGGGTGCCTGTGGGCTTTGGGAGGAGCTGTCTGACGGAGAGAGGGAGGCACAATCAGGTGACTGGAGGGCAAAAACGAGTTGCCCGGAGTCAACAGGGCCCTGAGACGAATCTTCACCAGGGGTCCTGCAGACCGGAAACAAATGCCACAGGGGGGACAGGCCCCCAGTCTCAGAGGGGCCTGTGGGCCAGTGCCGTGGGAACCAGCCTCTCCCGAGACACCAAGGGTCCCGAGGCTGAGAGCTGCCCAGCAGGCTGCAGTGTGATGTGGAGCTTGGCAGCCGTCTGGGGCTTTGCTGAGACCTGGACATGTGTCTGCCAAGAAACCACCCAACCTGTATGCTGCCCAGGACACCGGGTCTTGAACTAGGTCGGTTGTGATGGGCAGAGACAATGGAGCTGGGGCGACTGTCCATCCGGGCTGAGCTGCTGGGAGCTCCCCTCACTCTTCAGGTGTGGGCAAAGGGAGGCCCTGGCCAGCCCAGAGGAGGTGCTCAGTGGCCATCCATCAGGACCCACTCACCCCCAAAGGCGGCGACTCAGACACATTCTAAGAAGATGTGAGCTGAGGGGGCCAGCTCTCCGGGCCCTGCTCGCTCGCTCGCGCTCTCTCTCTCTCTCTCTCTCTCTCTCTCTCTCTCTCTCTCTCTCTCTCTCTCTCGTGTCTGGGCCCTCACTGCCCAGCTACTGGGACAGACTCCACACTCCCCCGCTTCCAGGACCCCAGGGCGGGAGGAGCCCGGCTTACCCAGGTGGTCATGCCCCGGGAAGAGAAACGGGCAATGTTGTCCTCAAAGTCAATGCCGCCGACGCCAACCACATCCATCTGGTCGGCAGGGTTGTTCAGAGTGCTGGGGGCACAGACAGAGTTACTATGTAAGAACAGGATCTCTCTGTTTGGGGCAGAGTGCCGTACTGGAAGAAGAGCATGGAGACATGAAGACTGTGTGGACGTCACGGAGTTGTCCGTGTCAACTCTGCTGAACAGGCAGGTGTTGTGTTGTAGATGTTTTATAACACACACACAGACGCAGATGCGCACAGACACACAGAAAGTCAGCAGCTGAGACTGGTAGCACCACAGCCTGCTCAGTGCGGGATGCCTCCCAGACAAGGTGGCCAAGCTCTGGCTCTGCCGGGCATCCATCACTCTTTTATTGGCAGAGCATGAAGACCTGTCCCATGAAGGTGACACACAAAAGCCCCTCCCACCTTCCCTTGCCAGTCTGTGAGCCTCCGTCCTAAGAGATCAGGCGACCAGTATCTCTAGAGGGCCATGCCTGCTGCGCACCAGGGGGCTCCGGCACACCGACCCCACTTAGCAGTCACCGACATGTGCAGGGGGGCCGCAATAGAAGCCGTGAGGAGCTACGTGACTATCACAGCAAGGTGGGCAGGGCCCACAGAAACAGCAGCCTTGCATGGGTACCTGGGGAAGCTGAAGGATGGGGACGGACAGATTCTCCGGACACTCTCCCGACTAACGGAGAGTCTCACGAAGATCCCAAGCTGAGCTCACAGCCGTCAAGCAAAATTGCCACTCCCAGCAACTCCCAAGCACAAACTAGTGCCCCACGGGCTGTGCTCTCTAGGGAGCGCCCCGGCAGGGGTGCATAGAAGCCCCCGGCATTCCCAGCAGCCCAGCGTGTAGCCACTGCGCCACCATGGCTGCCCAGACCCAGAAACAGACAGCGGTCACTCTACAGTTTTTCCAGGAAAAAGGTCTTTACAGGCATCTGCCGTGCTGGGGCTACTCACCCATAGAGAGGCCCATCGTTGCCAATCGCAGACACCATGATCACGTTGTTGGCTGTCAGCTCCCACACCTACAAAACGGGCAGGTGCTTATTAATGGAAATACATAACCGCCAACAATCAATACGCCACGGTCCCCAAACACCACAACTTCGCAACATGTAACTCTGAAAATGTAAGTAGGAAGAGAGGAGCAACAGTCTGCATGAGTCATGTCTCGTCTACTGAGACCAGAAAGACACGGTCTGCATGAGCCATGCCTCGTCTACTGAGACCAGAAGAACTCGGTCTGCATGAGCCATGCCTCGTCTACTGAGACCAGAAGGACACGGTCTGCATGAGCCATGCCTTGTCTTCTCTGAGACCAGAAGAACTCGGTCTGCATTAGCCATGCCTCGTCTACTGAGACCAGAAGGACACGGTCTGCATGAGCCATGCCTCGTCTACTGAGACCAGAAGGACACGGTCTGCATGAGCCATGCCTTGTCTTCTCTGAGACCAGAAGAACTCGGTCTGCATTAGCCATGCCTCGTCTACTGAGACCAGAAGGACACGGTCTGCATGAGCCATGCCTCGTCTTCTCTGAAACCAGAACTAGATGGTGCCCAGCTACTACGGCCAGCCGCCGACCAAGATGGACTGTGGAGGATGGGAGGAAAACAGAGACTGGAAGCCAGAGTCTCAGAAAGTCTGGAGCTGACCCCGGTCACGTTAAATTAGTCTACAACCTAAAAATGTTACCCGTGAGTGGGGAGCTCTGTTACAAAGAACCTGGAAACATCTATTTGAGACCCTGACCTCTGACAACAAAAATGAGGAGATAGGGGCGGGGAGAATACAGCCTCATAAGAGCATGGTAACGAAGCACGAAACACCTATGTGGGGGCCCTGAACACACCTGTACGCACACCGCCACACAGAGGCCTAACTGGCTGAGTCAGCTTTCACTGGAAACACAGTGACATGCCACAGGTGTGCCCCGGAGATGGAGCAAGGGCTGGAGGTGGGCGACAGCCCCCTGCAACACAGCCGTGGGCTGCACAGACTGCCTGCTTCCTCCCAGGGTCCCAGGGAGCAAGCACAGCCCAGAGAACCAATGCGAGGTTCCCGTGAGAATGAGCCACTCAGAGCCGAGACTCGAGGCAGTCCCTGCTGCTGGGACAGTGGTGCTGTCCATCCACTGCCAGGTGCCCAGGAGTGTGGAGCCTCACCACAGGAGGAGTGCCCATGCTCAAGAAAACCACTGGGAGCCCGGTTGTGCACGAGGCCAACTGTGTGCATGGCCCCGAAGCAGGTGTCTGGCTGAGCCAACCACCTGACCCCCAATGCCACTGCAGTTACGGCGAAGGGCCCCAGAAGCAAAGCCCTCTGGGTCTGCACACGGAGGGGGGCAGGCCTGGGCAGCTGGGCACCCACCTTGTCGACAAAGGGGTGGTCCATGAAGTCAGGGCCGCCGATGCTCAGGTTCAACACATCGATCTTCTTTAGGATGGCGTAGTTGAAGGCGTCCAGGAACCAGGACGTGTACGACACCTGAGCAGGTCAGAGTCCCTTCAGTGCCACAGCAAGTCGCTCACCGAGCCCCACCACGAGCTGCCCAGGGAAAGGCAGATGCGGCAGCGCCTCTATTTTCTCAAGGATAATTTGCTGTTCTTGAGCATACACAAGGGGACTTCCGAAAGTCCAAGGAAACATAGAGTTGACATAGAGTTGAAGGGTGAAAGAAATCTACACCCTTTTGGAAATGTCCCCTGTATAAGAGGATGCGCGCAGGCCAGCACGTGTGCCAGGGCGCTGGGGCGAGCTGAGCTGGTGAGCAGGGCGGGGCAGAAGGCAGCCTCGCATAGGAGACTGGTGTCTCCTCAGAGTGTCATGGTGGGTGTGTGTCCTGTAACCCCCGCCCACCCGCAGTGTTTCAGGGAGGTGCCTACCTGGTTATTGGTGAAGACTCTGAAGATGTGGAGTTCAGCATCAGGGGCAAAGCCCTGGCACTCCCTCATGCTGGCAATCACCCCTGCCACGAAGGTGCCGTGGCCCAGCCCTGCAGCAGAGAGAGGGGCCACGACTGAGGATGGACAGCACCCGGCAGCCTCAGGGCCTTTGGAGGCCTCCACCTCGAGTCCACTCCCTCCCGCCTCCTTCCCTGGCCACCCCATTCCCTCTCAGATGCTGTGCCAAGGGCTGTGAGATTAGCGGGGGGAGGGGGCTCACCATCATCCAGCGTCCGCTCATTGGTCCAGTTGGTCCTCTCCTTCACGTTCTTGAAGTGGGGGTGCTTCTCACTGAGCCCCGTGTCAAAGACAGCCACTCGGACGCTGGCTCCTGATTCCACGGGGACAATGCGCCAGTCAGAAACCACACCGGGCTCCCTCCCGGCCACGGGAACTCTATGTGCACAGCTGGGGGCTGGGGGGTTTAGGACTATGGGAGAGGCCCTGCTGTGGCTGCCCAGCAGCAGGCAAGACCAAAGAAAGTCCTTCTGGACAGGTCTCCCACCGACAATTGCCACTGGTAGATGCCCTGGGAATGCACACCAGGCCTCCCACTCTCATCTCCTCAGAGGGCCATGAGCACTCGCCAACCGCAAAGCTAAGGAGCAGGCTTTGTGCCTGCCCCTGCCCCGCCCTGGGCTGCAGCTTATTGATGCCGCTTATTAACAGCTGCAAGCACGTGACGCTTTCTTGAATGAGCTATGGATAGAGGGGCAGACCACACGAAGGAAGTAGCCCACCCCCCCCCTGTTACATAAAAAAAACAGACCCACAGCTATGGAGTTGAATCTGATAGCGACCCTATGAAGGGTTTCCATGGCTCTAAATCTTCAGAGCAGCCAGCCTCATCTTTCTCCCTCAGAGCAGCTGGTGAATTCGAACTACCAACCTAGCGGTGAGCAAACTGATGAGAAACCCCAAGGCACCTTCCTTCTGTGGCCAGCCCCAACAATATGCTCTTACAAGGGGACCTCAAAGAGTTGGTGGTGAAATGGAATTAAAAAGCAGATTCTCTACAAACATTTGAAGCCCACCCTACCCCCGTTGGAAGCGGGTCATGGGGCTCCTCTCCCATCAACACTGATGCATCTGTTTCTGAAAGCAGCCGAGAGCCATCTGCTCCACCCCGAGACACCATCAGCCCCTGGGATCTAGGAGTTCCAGCCCACGTGAGTTTCACTCCCGATCTGGGCGAGTGCTTCATTGGCTGGAGGGTCACACGTGTCACTCACTGATAGGCACACAGTGCTCCCAGATATCCAGCCCCAGAAACACTCGCCCACAGGGAAGGGGAGTTTGTGTAGGGGACTTTTCAGGGGAGACGAGGGAGGCAAGAAGGAGGGTCTGCTCATCAGGAGACACCGGCTGACGTGGGTACAGACCTTCCCCTCGGCTACCACAGGCACTTTCTGGAGGGAAGCAGTGTTGCTAACTGTCCTAGGCTGAAACCCACACCGGCTGGTCAGACGGTCAACTCCTCTGTCACTCGGCATGCAGGGCCCACACGGGCGCAGAGAGCGAATGCTCACTGCATTGCCAGATGGACGGACGCAAGCAGAGCCCGTGCTGGCTGCTGTTAGAACCACAGCCTGACAGTGAAACTGGCTTCCCATTCAGCAGCGGCTGTGGGGTACTGCTCGGTGTCCCCACCATGGACCAACCCCCCCCCCCCCACCTCCTCTTGCCTCTCCCTCCTGGCCCTCTGAGCTTCACCCTGGGGCCCTTGAGCTGGTCAGTCTGTCTGTCTTAGGCCTGCGTGCCTCCCTGGGATTCTGCTTGCCCGTAGGCCTGTCACTTGGTTGGCAATGCAGATGGAGGCGAGGATGGGGGTGAGGGGTGTCGAGTTCTGTTTAAGACCTGAAGGGGGTGAAAGTAGCCTCGGGGCCCACCAGTGAGACTGGTAACTGCCAGGCTGACTTTCCCTCCTTCCCTCGAGCTGTGTGCCTGTGCTGGCGGGGGAGCAGTGGCCACCACCCACCCTCTGAGCACAGCAAGTGCTGCCGGCAGAGAAGCAGGCACCCGGCCATGGTGTCCAGTACTCCCACCCGGGGTTCCTCCCGCCCTTCACCTGCCTGCAGGACGCACCTGTGTAGCCCATCTGCCACAGCACGTCGGCCTGCAGGGTCTGCGCCACCTGCCGGGGGATGGCCCTGAGAAGCCGTCGGCTGGAGTGGCGTCCGGTGGCGTGCCAGAACCCAGAGCCCAGGGAGAGGCTGGCCCTGCGCAGGGGGCGGGACGACGGCCACTTCTGGCTCCAGCGGGTGTCATTGCAGGGCCCGGTGGGGTCAGCTGGTCCCAAGAGGGGGAGGAGAGAGAGGAGAGGTGGTCACACACATTGACAGATGGGGGCAGGGATGCCTGGGAAGGTGGGCCTCCAGGAGAGCAGGGTTTTCCCAGCTAAGGACAGAGTCTGGTCCTGAGTGGCCTGCAGTATTCTCACCATTCAAGGCACACGGGGGCTCACATTCATTTGCAGAGAAGCAGACCCAAGTGTGGCCTTAAAATGGAAGCAAAATTCGGTTTCCACGTGCAACTCCTCCCTGCTGAGAAGGAAGGGGGAGGGAAGGGCCAAGAACTAACGTAGGAAGCTGGGAATCGGGAGCATTTCCCTCCTGTGGTGTTCCTAACATGCGCACGTGTCTTTCCCTCTCAGCGAGTGTTGCTCTAAAGGGTGAAAAAGTAGCGTGGACAAACACTGAGGGAAAGGGGGAGGGGGGCGCACATACATCAAAACTTGCCCAAACGGACACTACAGAGGGTGGATTTTCCCGTCTGTCAATTAGATCTTAAACCTCCTTCCAGAGCATGTGCAGGAACCAAGATTTCAAAGGAGCTCAAACCACCAGCAGCAACCCCTGACGTCGTTCCCAGGGCCGATTTCTCTCCCTGACTCCAGCATCCCAAGCCCTACTCCCCAGAGCGAAGGCCCTGGAAAACCGCACCCGAGATCCGGCTGTAAAGGAGCAGCTGGCTCCTGTCACCCATGTCAACAGCCTGGAGCTGTACTGGAGGCACTGACCAGGCACCCTGTTCAGGGCGAGGGCAGCCCTGTCTGGCTTCCCTCCCAGTCTCCTCAGAGCTGGCCTTCCGCCTTTAGAATGGGTGACAGAGAGTGGAGAATGTGAGGAGACTTGAAACCCTGACACGCGAGTAGCTGGGGAGAGGGACCCCCACAGAGATCCTGAAACACGAAACACGAGAGAGCGCGCCTGAGGGCCAGTGGGTGTGCACACGCCTGCTTCCAAGTATTTGTGAGCGTCGTCCTGTGGGACACAGGTGGGCTGTCTCCTGCCCGCTGGCCAAGGCAATGGCCGGGACCCAGAACATGACAGGTTTCAACCCCAAGAGAGGCAGACACCATCATCAGCTTTGAGTGTCTTCAACGCCGCTTGCCACCTCCTCCTGGGCAGCACGTCACCCTAGCTGCAAGGGGACTCTGTGGGACAGGAAGAGGCACCACTGTATGTCTGAGGAAACACAAACCCAAACACACTGCCCCTTGGTGTCTCTGAGACTCTTAACTCTTTATGGGAGGAGAAGCCTCATGTTCTCCCAAGGAGCAGCTGGTGGTTTTGAACTGCCAATCTTGTGGTTAACAGGGCGACGTGGAACCCACCGTGCCACCAGGGCTCCTCGGGGTGAGGACATGGAAGCTTACAGGAGAGTGGCTCGAGGCTAGAGGCGCCGGCTTCCTGGGGGTTGGGGGTTGGGGGTGGGGGTGGGGGCGGTCCACCTCACAGACAGGGAAGAGGAGACTGACTGCCAGGTGCTCAGTGGGCCGGCCCTGTGGTATTTCCTCCTGCGCTGAAGAGCATGTATGGTGGCGGAAAGAGAGCAGCACCGTGTATCACTTTCATTCCTTTGTATCTTCCTGCTTTGCCTCAAAAAGGTGACTTTACAAGGAGAAACAATATAACTAAGAAAGATCCCAACAAACAGACTCACTCGCTGCTACTGCGTCCACGCTGGCTCTAGGAGTCCAGGACTGGGCAGAACAGCCCCTGTGAGTCTCCAAGGCCGCAACTGCTTACGGGAGTAGAAATCTTCACCTGTCTCCTGAGGAGCGGGTGGCGCATGTAACCCACTGTGCCCCCAGGGCCCCTCATGGGCTTTCAGAATACAACATGACTCGATGTCTTCAAGTCGGTGCCAACTCACAGCAACCCCGTTAATGGGAGAACACCCGCCTTTCTCCTGTGCATGGAGCTGCTGGTGGTTTCAACTGTCAACCTGGTGGGCGGCACCCAACACATCACCTATCATGCCACCAGGGTTCTTCTGGGAGAGGAGACGGACACACACACACACACAGTTCCTATATCCTTCTGGTAGGCAGATTACTTTGCCGTCTCCTTGTGTTTCAGTTTCTGTGCGGCTGCCCGGCCTCAGAGGCTCAGAGGCACCGTGAGCAGACGCACAGGACAAGAGGAGCCAGACCAGGCTACCCCTCTCTGCTCACAGTGCCGGCACCAACAGGAGACACGGAGGAAACAGATCAGGCACAAAGCACTGCTGGGAGGGTTCCCTGGTCCTCCTGCTGCAGACAAGCTCTCTCAGAAGGCGCCTGTGGAAAGTCTCCACAGGATCTTTGAAATAAAAGGTCCCGCCCAAATCGTGGCTCCCACGGGGAGCTGCTGGGCCTGTTTAGCTGCAGGCAGAGGCCAGTTCAGACCGGCCTTGCTGGGGGGGGGGTGGGAGGGGCCTTGGTGGTGTGGCGGCTGTGAGCCCACCGTGGGAACCAGCAGCCGTGCCGGGAGAAAGAGGCGGCTTCCTGCTCCAGGAAAGAATGAGACCCTCAGACACCCGCAGGGGGAGTTCAAACCTGACCCACAAGCTTGCTATGAGGGGCCAACTCAATGGCAACGGATTACAGTTTTGACGCAGATTCTCCAAGGACACAGACCCATCTCGGGAGCTCCTTAGGAAGAAGTTGTCAGGAAATGGGAACCTGCGTGGGTGAGAAAAGGGGCAGGAAGCCTCTACTGGACCCCATTGGCCATCACAAGGGTGCAGGTGCTGGCTCACTCTTGGAGGGGACACAGTTGTGCTGGGAGACCTTCCCCCAGCTACCCCATGCCCTGAGCTCTTGCCTCCTCAGACTTTTGTTGTCGATCCCTAAACTCAAACCACAGTGAAACGCACACAGGTGAGACCCTGAAGGATGCCCAACTACTGTTCTGCCTTGGTGCCCAGGGAAGAGCATGGACTCTCGGGAAGGCGAGGGGGAGGGGACGCTGTTTCTCAGAGTGTATGCGCCTGCAGGGAGGGCTTGCTGAGACGCGGCCACTCCAGTCTGGGACTTTCCTGAACAAAGCTTCCTACAGCCTGCAGCAATACCTGCTGAGGGGACCTCGCAGGCCCAGCAGAGTCGCACTGTGTGTGGCCGTGTGGCGCTGAGTGACAGAGTGAGACCCAGGAGGACACACAGCAGAGGGCCAGCCACAGCAGGAAAGGGAGAAGCCCAACAGCAGGAAGGAGTGAGGAGAGGAGAGCAAAGGGTTCCCGGGGTGAGAGGGCTGTTCCCGAGAGGTGGGATGGCTCTGGGTTGACCTTGGGGAAAGGTCATTTCCAGTCCCACCACGTCCACGGACACCAAGTCAGTCCAGACTCAGACAGGCGGTCCCAGAGAACAGGGGAGGCCTGCCCTAGCGGGTTCTGAGGATGCAAATCTTTACAGAGTGGAACGCCTCATCTTTCCCGAGCAGCGACAGCTGGGGGGCTTGCTTTAACAAAGAAACGTCCTGTAATCTCCTCCACTGTCAGAGAAAGGACAACAAGGGGTGTAGATGCTCACTGTTCCCTCCCTAACTCTGTGGCCTCCTGATCATTGTCAACAACGTTGTGTGTTGTGTGTGTGACCGACACACACAACACACACACACATACACAAACTACCTGGTGTGCACATGGCAGGAGGTTGAGAGAGAGAGACACACACACACACACAGACAGAGACTGACTGACCGACTGACTACCTGGTGTGCACATGACGGCAGGGAGGTGACCCCGAGGCCCCATACTCACACTCCGCGTACTTGAGGGATCGGAAGACCTTCCGCTGGGGGGTGACACGCTTGATGTTGGGGTGGCCTTCCAAGGTGAGCAGCCCCGCCCTCTGCTTCTCTTTGATCTGAATGACCTCGAAGTCGCTGGGGTAGTCACTAGATGGGTTGTCACGGGGGAGGATCTGCCAGTTGTCCACGTCGCTGCTCCTCAGGGCACTTGAGATAAAGGAGCTGCGGGCCTTGGCGGTGAAGTACCCGTTGAAGGCCACGATGTACTCTGAAACCAAGGAGCCCCGGCACTACGGCAGGCTGCTCACCCCACGCCCCAGCAGCTCTCGCAGACTCTCCCTCCCTCCCACCCGCTACAGGGCAGGTTCCTGTCCCGGCAATGGTGCCTCAGTAGACTCCAGACCGGCTTGTCCTCGGGTGCCTGCTGGGCCCTTGCCCCCCTGCCAGGGAGGGGAGAGAATGTGCCTGGGTTGAGCTTGGGGAGGCCATCGGGACCAGCGCTTACCGTATTCCACCACAGTCGAGGAGAACTCTACCTTCAGTGTCAGGTGTGGGCAGCCGGGGCACGGGGCCTTCTCCAAAGGCCTCTTCTCCAGCCGGCCACCCAGAGGCTGCTTCCCACGGAGCAGGGCTACCACCAGCAGCAGCAGCCAGGAGAGCGCACGTGGCATGGTGGTGCGAGGAGGCAGCCCCCCAGTCCAGGAAACCCAAAGCTTGACTACAAGGTCCGTACAGTCCCGGCCAGGGGCGCACGCATCACTGCTCAGCCGCCTCGCGGTCCAGTCTGCCGCGGAGCCCCGGGGAGCGGCGTGGCCTGGTGCGGCCTGGCCAGAGAAGAGGCGTTCATTTCTTTCTCCGCTTCTTCTCCATGGTGGGCTCCAGGCGCCTCCCGCTCCGGCAAGACTACAGAGTCCTGGGCGCCATTTGCAGTGTGGAGTCAAGGTCCAAGGGCGGAGGTGGATCACTTGTACGCCAACCTACGGGACAGAACACCATCCGGGCGTCAGTGGACCTGGGGTATGGTTGGGTCCCAGGGGCCCAGAGGTAACCCTGCTCCACAATGACGTTAGGTGGGCCGGGGCAGAACTGTTCCAGAGGTCTGCAGCCATCAGCTAGCTTCTCAGAAGTGGATCCCCCGCCAGGTCTTTCTCCTGGGGACCCTTGAGGTGGACCTGATCCTTCAACCCCTCAGTGAGGGACAACACACACTGACCATGTGATCACCTAGGGCTGCCTTCTGAGTCCCAGTTCACACTGCCAAGAAGCGGCTTATCTTTCCACATTGACTTCACTATACTGCACCTGGCTCACTAGGGGGGGCACGGCGGCAGAGATAAGGCAGCTTCAATGGTAAAAAGGCTCTAGTAAATGAGGGAAATGGTGGAGGTGATTGAGGGGAGTTAAGGATAACTAAGTGATTAGCAGGCACAGTCCGCATGGTGGCCCTGGGCATCCCAGCAGCTGAAGAGACGAGGGACCAGGACCTGAAGACCTACAGCATGGGCTCCCATGTTGCTGTCTTTTTACCTTCCAAGGTCTCCCTCAAGCACAGATCCCCAGTTCCACTTCAATTCCCCCAAAATGCCATCATGTGTCCAGTGAAAGCTGGGACTCTCCCTCCGGTCTCCCTCCCTCCTGAGGTGCCTGCCCTATTGGGTTGCTGTGCTTTGGGATGGACTTGAAGGCAGTGAGTGAGCCTCTAGCAGGAGAGGAGAGCATTCACCAAGCCTGAACATGGCGAAGGCGGAGCGCCCACCAGAGGGGAAGGAGCTCACGCATCACTTAAAATGAGCGGCAGAGAAATGATTAGACAGCACTGGTCAAGGGGAAGAATTTTCCAGATGCAGAAAGACTCAGGAGTCAAGGTCTAGCTCACACAGGCCCCACCCCTCACCCCACCCCCATACTCTACCACCAAAATCCCAGATTCTGAAACCCACAGAGACACCGCTGCGAGGTGCTTAAAGACTCCACAAGCCCAGGATTAGAATTCCTCCTTTGCCTCCTATCCCACCACCTCCTTCCTCCTGATCAGGAATGCCTGGGCAGAGTGATGGAGAGACCCAGCCAGGGTGACGGAGGCCAGCTAGGACTTCCTCCCATTGTCAACAAGCCACCCTGCCATCATCTGCAGCAGAACACCTCCCCCCCCCCGCCCCCAGTGTTTCTGAGGCTGGAAAGCTTTCCGGGTGAAAACTGTTACTGCTTTCACTTGGAACCCCAACCTGTGGGGTGAGCACCCCAACACTGGGCTCCTGCTGCAGCACATAGCGGTAGGCGCGTAGTAATGTTTCTATTTGTAGTGAACGCTCCATAAAGCAGGGCGCTGTACCGATACAGGGGAGTGGAGGTGTGACCCGTGAAAGCAGCCAGAGAGGCCCCCATGAGATTCTCAGAGAAAGCAAACTGAGGGACAGAAAGTAGCTCAGTGGTTGCCTGGGGCCAAGTCCCAAACCAAACTCACTGCCATCGAGTTGGTTCTGGTTCACAGGGACCTCACAGAACAGGGTACTTGAGCCCTGGTGCAGTAACAGGTTATGTGTTGGGGTGCTTACTGCAAAGTCAGCAGTTCAAGCCCACCAGCCACTCTGAGGGAGAAAGAGGAGGCTTTCTGTTCCCATAAGAGTCCGTCTGGGGCATGGACACTGGTACAGATAAGAGCAAGGAATCCAGGACAGATAAACCCCTCAGGACCTATAATGAGAGTAGTGATACCAGGAGGGTAAGGGAAGGGGCAGGGGGAGACTGATCACAATGATCTACATATAAACCCCTCCCTAGGGACACACAACAGAAAAATGGGTGAAGGGAGACATCGGTCAGTGTAAGGCTTGAAAAAAATAATAATTTATAAATTATCAAGGTTCATGAGGGAGGGAGGGAAAATGAGGAGCTGATACCAAGGGCTTGAGTAGAAAGCAAATGTTTTGAGAATGATGGCAACAAGTGTAAAAATGTGCTTGACACAATGGGTGTATGTATGAGCCCCCAGTACAATGATTAAAAAAAAAAAAAGACTCCGTCTGGGAAACCCACAGGGAGCAGTTTTACCCTGTCCTACAGGGTTGGAACTGCCCAGTCACAGTGCGTTTGGTTCAGGGTGGAAAGTAAAAATGCCCTATAGGGTTTCCAAGGCTATAATTCTGTGAGTGAAAAGCCTCATCCTTCTCAGGTCAAGGGGCTGGGGGATTGGAACTGCTGGCCTTGCAGTTAGCAGCCCTGAATGTAACCCACTCAACCTCCGGGGCTCCTTTGGGGCTTGGTAGTGAGTGCAAATAAGCACAAGGGATCTTTCAGGGATGGGGGAAACGTTCTAAAAGTGGATGGTGGGGACGACGGCTACACAACTCTCTAAATCCAGAGACCACCAAACAACCCACCCCCACAGCCGCCATGGAGTCCATTCCAGCTCAGGAAACTTAAGAGGACAGAGGGGAACGTTGTCCTTGTGTTTCAAAGGCTGTCAGCCTTTATGGGAAGAGAAAGCTGAATCTTTACTCCCACTGAGGGGCTGGGTTTGAACTCGCTGATGGACGAGGTTAGCAGCCCAATGCCAAGGATGGTACTGAAAAGTGCTTACCATGAAATAAATAAATGTAATCTTAAAAAAATGATTCTGCAGATTTATTAACAATCATACGGGGGCAGTAAAGCTCCTCCCCAAGCCCTGCATGCAACCGGAGCCCGGGAAGTGGGAGCCCAGGGCTGGGCTTCCTGGGACGGAAGAAGCCAGCTGCAGAATTCACCTGAGGTCTTATTCCACCCACCGCCTTGAGAAGCGTCCTTCGAAGAGTCAAGGAAATGCAAATATTTGCCTTGACTTGGGTAGACGAGGAAGTCAAGATTCCCCGGAGTCTCCGCCCGAATCAAGGGTGCTCGCCAGGCGGCGGGATGTCCCGAGGGCGCCTCGGGAGGCCGGTTCTGGGGTCCCCGGAGCACACGCCCACCCTTCTGGCCGCGGGCAGAGCGGCGTCCGGGGAATCTGGACCTCCGGGAAGGCTGGGGGCCGAAGGCCACAGGACAGCATGCGCCCGGGAGGGCCGGCGGACACCCCCGGGGCGGGCCGGGCCGTCGGGTTCCGGACCAGGGCGCGCTCGGGGAGGTCTCGGCGCCCACGCCCCCCTCGTCCCAGACGCGCGGCTGCCAGTCCCCGCGGCGCCGCAGTACAGGCCCGGGGGCGTCCGCGCGGGGGGTCCTGGACCGCACCTCACCTCAGGGCCTCGGGGGCGGCCGGCCGCCACACCTGCGCGGCGAGCAGGCGGCAGACGGACTTGCAGCCGCTTCAGGCTGCGGTCCAGAGGGCTCGGGATAACGGAGCCGCGGCGGCTAGCACGCCTCAGGTCTCCATTCGGGGCTGTTTACTCGCAACTCTCGCGAGACCGCGTAACCTGAGCGGCGAGACCAGCAGCCGGGAGCGCCGCCCCCGCATGCTCAGCGTGCTCCGGGCCTGCGTGCGCGCTCCCGGAGCCCAGGGACCGAACGAAACTCTCGCGATGTTTACGACGCGGGGCTTGGGGTTGGGGGCCGGAAGATGGAGGCGTGGTCAACCCTATAGGTGTGGGTGAAGTTGGTGAGAGTCGAAGTATTCGAACGTCCTCGCTGGAATTTGAAGCCAGAAAGCGGGCCAGTTGGGTGAGATTTTACCAAGGGTGACCCTGGTGAAATGTCCCTTTGGGGAGGTCTGTTAGCCTTGAATGCTGAATAATCATGAAAAAGGACCAAACTCAATGCCATCAAATCAATTCCAGGGTAAAAAGAAGAGCTGATACCAAGGGCTCAAGGAAATGTCTTGGAAATGATGGCAACGCATGTACAAATGTGTTTGATACAATTGATGTATGGATTGTTATAAGACCTGTAAGCCCTCCCTGATATATGATTTACTAATTTTTTTAAATCTATTCTGATTCATAGGAACCCTGGAAGACAGAGTAGAACTGCCCCTGCAGGTTTCCCAGACTATAAATCTTGCAAGGGTTTCAAACTGCCGACCTTTCCGTTAGCACCCAACTCAACCCATTACACCACCAGGCTCTGAACAGACATTACTGTGAGCTGCCACTGAGTTGGTTCTTACTTAAAGCAACTTTGTGTACAAAAAAAGGGACTGCTGCTCATCCTCATAATTGTTTCTTGTGTTTGAGCTCATTGTTACAGCCACTGTGTCAACCCAATCTGGTGGAGGGCCTTCCTCTTCTTTGCTGCACTTCCTTTCTACCAAGCACAGTGTCCTTCTCCAGGGACTGGTCTCTCCTGACATGTCTGCATGGAGGGTCAATACTGCAAACGCTTTCTGCTGGCCCCTCTAATACAAACCCAACCCACTGCCCAGCCAACTGACTCCTGGCTACCCTATAGCATGCTTCCTGGGTCTCCGAGCCCTGGTATCACTGTCAGATGAGCTGGACCACTAACCCCAAGGCCAGAGGTTCAAACCCACCAGTCGCTCCTCAGGAGAAAGTTTCAACAGCCTGTCTCTGTACTGTCTGTGAAGTCCTATATAGGGTTGCTGTGAGAACTGACCCAGTGGCTGGCTGTCCTTTGTCCTGAGCGACTGGTGAGCTCCAAGCTCTAACCTTTCAGTTAGCACCCCTGTGCTTTCCTCTCTAGGTCTGGCTCCAAAATCAGGCTCAGGGTCCTTCCCCTGAATCCTGGTCATCTTTTAACAGCTCTTGGTCACTGTGCAAGTGGCACAGTAGGGAACCAAAAGATGGGCAGTTTGGTTCCACCAGACCCTCTGAAAAAGAACGTTTAAGATATTCTGCACCTGTAGATTTACACCCTTGAAAACCCTTTGAAGCAGTGCTACTCTGTCATGGTGAGTCTGAGTCGGAATCCACCAGTAGCAGTGGGTTTGGTAAGCCTTTAAATGCACAGACAGTTCAGAATTGGATTAGGCCAATGTGTTAGATAGTTGCCAAGTGATAGTGAGGAGGGTTAGAACTGGGTTAGGCCAATATGTTGCAAACAGTCACCAAGTGATGGAGCAGTGGTTCTCAACCTTCCTAATGCGGGGACCCTTTAGTACTGTTCATGTTGTGGTGACCACCCCCCACCATAACTTCATAACTCATTTTGCTACTGTTATGAATTGGGCGACCCCTGTGAAAGGGTCCTTCGACCCTCAAAGGGATGAAGACCCACAGGTTGAGAACCGCTGTGCTATAGACAAGGGTTAGGAACTAGGTTAGAACAAGTGAGTTGCATAGTTATCGAGTGCTAGTGAATGACTTGGGTTAGGAACTGAGCTGGGCCAATGGATTGCGAACAGTTGCCAAGGAATGTGAAGCCCCACAGCAGGGCAGCTGAAGCTGCTGGCAGCTCCCACAACTCCTTAAATCCAAGGGGGCGGGCTTCACCTAGTGAGTTCAAGGGAGTTCTGCCCAGCAAGACAGGAACCTCCCGTGCCTCCTGAAATGCAGACATTTACCCTGGAACGTCGCAGCCAATTCCGTCACTCCAAGTTCGGGGAAGAAATAGAACTTTTATTAGAAGGTGCCACCAGCGAGGAGACTGACAGCCAGGTCTTAGTGGCATCCTGTTTGAGATCAGAATTCATGGAGAATATATTTGCCTTTTCCTGGGGAGTCAAGGAGAGACGTTTTACAATAACTCAATTTTCAGCACAATCACGGGAAACAAGTGTTGACCACAAGCAAGCAAACAGAACAATCCGGTTCTTCTAGTCTTAGGCCAGTTGCAGGATGTCTTTGTGGACTAACTAGAAGGTAGGATCAAGCTTTTAATCACTAACGGGTAAATAAGAGAAGGCTCTCCTGCCCCTTGTAGGTGGAGCCTGCATCCAACCTGTTTGTCTTTGAGCGACCTGTCAAGTTATAAAGCCTGCCCAGAGAGTGCGTGTAGTAAGGGGGACTTTTTCTAACTACGTTAAGTAGAAGAACTTAGGCTACCGGCTTCCCACCGCTCTTAGCTCAGTCAAGAGCAGAGACACAATTAGTCCAAAGGACTTGTGAACCACAGGAACCCCAGCCTCTGAGAACCTGAGACCAGAAGAACTAGATGGTGCCCGGCTACCACTTGGAAAGCCATTGCAATAGGGGGGGTCTTGGATAGAAGAGGAGGAAAACGTGAAAATAAAAAATCATTAAAAAGTCTGCTAGAGACTGATGGACTCCGCAGGGCTGCGGGTCTCAGTCCCACTCAGGCCGAGGCCTGAGCTCACCCTTCACCCCTCCTCTCCCCTCCCTCCTGCACAAATCCCAGGCACCAGGGATGTGGGCACTCAACCCTGCAGAGGTGATGGGAAGGGCTGCATTTGCACAAGGACGGAGCTCAGAAAGAATACAAGCAGGAGGAGGAGGGGCAAGAAGGATGGAAGTGAGCAGTGAACTCAGGGAGGAAGTGGGAGGAGGGCTGTTCCTGTGTGGGGACTGCTGTCAGCATCACACATCAAACACGGGCATGACCCCCTGCACGGGAGACTTGTTCTGTAAGCTTCCACCCGAATCGTGACCGAGTACCATGGTTAAGACCGCACTGCTTCACGGATCTCCAGCTGTCCATGTTTTGCCGGCAGGGTCCGTCTTTGTTCACAAGGAAACCCTCTTTTAAAGCGGATGAGCCACAGCACTGGGACTCGAAGCAGACTCCCCAACTTCTGTTCCCACGGATTTTAATAAGGGAGCTTGGGGGGGCGGGTGGAGGGAAACATAAAAAGACTCCACCTGCTGTGAGTCTCCCTGAGCGGGGCCCAGTTCCCTGGCCGAGCTGGGTATTCGCCTGACTCAGCCTGTCGGGAAAGGTGAACCAGGGCTGAGAAGCTCACGCCCAGCCACACTGCGCCTTCCCCTCTGCGAGTGAGTCCTGGAGGCAGGAACTTGGAGCATAAATGTGATCACGGTTCCTCTGGCAGGTAGGGGATGAGGAAATAGCACTATTGACATCTGAAGCAGGAGCCGCGTGCGTTTGTAAATTCTCTGCTCCTGCCTGACGTTCCAATGCTTCCCATTTCCCACCTGCTCCATACGAAACCCCACCCAAGACAGACTCTCCCATGATCAGGGGAGAGGGTGATAGGAAGGTGCAGGCAAGGGAAAGGGCGCTTCACTTAGGAGGGGGCACTCACAGAGGGCTAGAACAGCTCCTGCACCTGCTCTGGGCTGGTGTGTGCACCTGTGTCCTGAGAGGAGGGGGCAAAACCAGTGCCAACATGGCTGGCCAATGGCCCGGCCACTGCTTGGCTGCCTCACTCCTGAGCCCCGCCCTCTCGGCCCCCAAGACGTTAGCTGAGCTGACAGCGTATGTGAGAGGCAGCTAGAGCTTCGGCCCAACCCCTTAGAGTTCAGGGCGAGGGAAGAGGAGGGGGGAATGGTCTCTAGTTCTCATAACCACAAAGTAACACTGGGCGGAGATAAAACACCACATGCCACACAATGCAGCCTCCCCTTGGGAGCGCCCACCAAAACACCAAATATTATCGACTCCCCCATTTGTGGTTTTGATGGGCAAGGTCGGTCGGTTGGTAGACGAGCTCTGGACGCCACCGGTGGGAGTGTGGGCTGCAGGCCAGGTCGGGGACCAAGCTGGGCGCAGGGTGTAGAAGCGGGCAAGGAGCTACTCAATCTACAGCGCAGGCTCTCGACCTCTGACCCAAGCACTGGCTTCAGCGTCGGTCACTGGTTGGCGTGGGTTTGAATCTGCACCACCTGTCACATCTGTATTGTGACTCACAGTTGTCAGAGCCCTAAAGATGTGGTCCTTACGAATGCTTGGCCTTAGTGACACCTGGACAACACGTTTTTGAGCAGATGTTGGTGTGGCCTGTGTCGAGGGGCACCGAGGGTGCCTCTCTCCACATCAGTACGAGCACTGGCCACTCTGCAGTCACAGCCCAAGCCAAGGGCGGGCACCTCGTGGGCACTTTCACACAGGGACAACACACCACATCACAGACATCAGCAGGACGCCATTTAACAAATGCTCTGCAGACACGGGGTTCTGACCCGAACACTGACTGGATCGGGATGGGAGGGCGCAGGAGCATGGACGGAAACGGGGCACTGCCCACTCCCACAGGCAGGGCCTCACCCAGGGGGAGGAGCTTAGGACGCGAGGCTGGGAAGTCGTCATGGGTCCTCGGGAACCTTCCCTGTGCGTCCCCCGTGTCTACCGGAGGTAAGACTGGAAGCTCGGAGTGGGGCGGAGACAGTACTCGCTGCCCCTCCACAGCACAGGATGGGACCGGCCGGCTGAGTATGCAGAGGCATCGCCTCCGAGCGTCAGCCCCCATCAGGTCCCACGTCCCGCCATCCTGGCATGTCTTTGTAGAAGCTGGCTGCCTGTCAGTCAAACTGCTTGGCCATAGACATGCATGTCTCCCAAGGAAACCTCCGGGGAGGAGCAGCACTTTTACACACAAACGGCCAAAGCTATACAATGACACATGAAGACTCTCTCTCTCTCACACGCACGCTCACTCGCTTGCTCAAGTCTCAGCCAGCCTGGTTATGAACCAGCACTCGGGAGCAGCCTTTCCTGATGAACACTGGCAGCCGATGCTGCTCGGGGCTCAGGAAACGGTCACTCTCCCTGAAAGACCGCCATCCTCACGGCTGTCTGAAAGCGCGAGAGCCCACAGGCCACGTCTGTTTTCCGCCAGTCCCGGGACGTCTTGTTTCAGAGGGCTACAGTTTTCGCACATCCTGGGAAAGCAGCGAGGGGACATGGGTTCCTCTGATCTGCCCTGGGGGTCTCTGCCATCACTGGCCTGTGCGGTTCAGGGCTTCTGTGGGGCTCTCCCGAGCCTGCTCAGACAGTATGCTGAACAGCCCCTCCAAAAAGACAAGACATCCGGGGCTCTCACTGTATCCTTCTGATGCTGCAGGTTCCCCTGGTCAGGCACGGCTCAGGCTTCCGTGCACAGTGAGCGGTGGAGGAGGTTCGCGCCCCACACCCAGAGCCACTCGGGCATGTACTGTGCAAAAAGGAACTGAAGGCAAGAGAGAAAGAGGATACAGTTAGAGCCTAGCGCCGGCAGCACCAGGGCAACACACAATCAAGGGACAGGTGTGCATGGGGGCTGTAGGACTGAGCACCGTGTTCTCCTGGGGTGGGGGTGGGTAGAAACATGAGCACCACCCAGCCCCTTCTCCAGGAGACTCAGCAGCTGGTGGCACACCTACCTGTAGGGCACAGTGCAGTGTGTGGATAGAGAGGAACACGCGCCTGTTACAAAAGCATTCCAGAATAGAAGGCTGGCGGTGTGGACAGATGCAGAGAGGGGTGTGCAGGGTTAGTGCTGGATGAGGAAATGGGGTGGTCTCGGCTGGCCACCAAAATAATGCTTAGGTGAGTGTATAAATACATAATGTTAACATGAATGTAGCGATACGGTTTCCACACTGCTACTACCTACATGACCAGAGCAGGTGGCGCTGTGGACATGGTGTTGCGTTGCTAACCTGAAGCTGGGCCATTGGAACCCACCAGGTTCAACGTGGGAGGGAGATTGAAGAAGCCTCTGGGAGTCCCCATAGAGACTGACAGCCTCAGGGCCCGAAAGGGGGAAGGGGCCCCACGGGACTGCTGTTTTGAGTCTGAATGGACTCAAAGGCAGTGGGATTGGTTTTGGGGGGTGGAGATGCCACCCAGAGAGGGGACTTGAATCGTCATCACACCGCAATTCCACACAAGACAACTGGCGACTTAACCAAGAGCCTCAGGAATCAGGTTTCAGCACCCCTCCTTCAGCTCTGCCTGCTCCAACAGGCAGGCACCGCATCTCCCTTGGGGAGCTGCGAGCATGGTGTTACCTGGATGGAGTGGGACCAGTACCCGGTGGTCCTTTTTGAGATCCCAAGGGTGGACACCGCATGGTGTGCATACACCCGGGGTGACGGCACCAGCCAGGAGCAGCGGTGCAGGAAGCTGCGGTGGGCGGTGGTGCCGGAGGCCACGCAGAAGGGGATCAGGCTCTGCACAAAGATGCCCTTGGAGGCATACTCGTACTGCAGCGCTCGGCTCAGGTGGTCCAAGTAGGCCTGGGAGAACCGAGGGAGGGCTGACATCAGTTTCCAGGAAGTGAAGAGCGAGCCCGCACTGACCAGACTGCAGTCCCGAAGGGACCCAGGGAAGAAGGCTGAGTGAGTGGGTGGGACGCTACCTTGGAAGCAGAGAAGGCAGCCAGGTGGGGGGTGGGCTTGCAGCAGGAGCCGGAGGAGATGGTGACGATGGCCCCCTTCTTCCTGGCCACCATGCCCGGTAACACAATGTGGACCAGCAGGCTGGCAGCGGCGATGTTGACGTTAATGATGTCCCAGAGTGTGTCCTCGGGCACCTGGGCGAAGTACTGCGGGCACGGGTAGGACACGCTGACGTTGTTGACCAGGATGCCCACGTCTTTGTCTCTCAGCGCCTCTCGGATGGGGCCGTAGATCTCTCGGCCGCTGTGGAAGTCTGCGGCGATGACAGCGGTCTCCACGGCGTAGGCGTCCTCAATGCCCTTGGCGACAGCCTGCAGCGGCTCCAGGTCTCGGCTGATTAGCATGACGCTCAGGCCACGGCTCGCCAGCTCCTCGGCATATGCTTTCCCAATGCCTTCGGCAGCTCCTTCAACGCCACAGGGAGGAAGGACCTCGGACTCAGAAACGCCACCTTCTCATGGAACCCAGGCTCTCAGGGGCCTTGGGGGATGGAACTCCCCTGAAACCAGAACCCCAAAATACCCCCACTCCGGGGTCTCCTTACAACCGCTACCGTTCATTCAGTTGAGCCAGCGAAGGCCATGTGCCCAGAGCCCTTTCACGTCCACCCACGAGGAATGAAATGGAGCCCTGGGGGTGCCGTGGGTTGTGTGCCTGCTATAACCACAAGGTCGGCGGTTCAAACCCCCAGCTGCCCTGAGGGAGAGAGATGAAACTGTCTGCTCCCATCCAGACTGACAGTCTTGGAAAAACCCATGGCCCATTCCCGTGTCCTCTAAGGGGACATGAGGAACTGGTACCAGCTCCAGGCTGTGCATCCACCCACCGGGTCAAATGAACAAGGGCGAGCTGACAGGTTAGATGGGAGTCCAGGGGCAGGAGTGGACAGAATGGCTGAGAAACAACCAGAGGAGGAGGGGGTGAGCCTGCTACCCCGCTAGGAGGTGAGCCCCTGTCATCGGGCTACACACACACAGACTGCTGACTGCCGGGTGTCAGTAAATGCCTGAACAAGCTGCCTTGACACAGCCCGTCGCTGCGGCCAAGCAGAGCCAGGTGCACAGTCAAAGCTCACTGAGCCAGGTGTCCATCAGGAGGGCGCCTGATAAAAGCCATCTGCCGTGGCGGTGACTGTCTTACAGTGACCCTGTGTGTTAGACCGGAGTGCTCCTCGGGGCCAAATGGCTGTTCCCCAGCAGGACATCACCAGGCTGGCTCCTGAGGCCACACAGGGTGAAGGGAACCCCCATCCTCCTCTCGGTCAGCAGCCAGCGTGGGGACTATGTGGACCTCCCAGGGGTGGGCAGACTAGATGACCCCTCCCCCCGTCCGACAGGTTCTAGGTAAGCCCTCTCCCACACTGTTAACTACTAGGTAAGCCCTCCCCCAGGCTGACAGGTGCTGGATAAGCCCTCTCCTGGCACGCCAACAGGTGAAGTGCTCTCTGTCTGGCACTTTCCCGAGCGGACCTGAGATGCAGCATGTAGTCATTCTCAGGCCTGTGTCTGGTGTGACTGTGTGGCAGGAGGGGCTTTTCAGAGACCAACCATCAGTGAGGGTGACGAATCACGCAGCAGGGGCATTTCTGAGAATGGGGGTGGTGCCCAGGGAGCTGGCATGTCAGCCTGAGAGGAGGAGCCGGGGAGTGAGGCAGAGGGAGAGCCAGCCCCGGGACCCTCTTCCTTGGGTGAGGGCAGAACTCTGATTGTTCACTCACCATCTTCCCATCAGAAAGCGCAGCACCGGGGGGTGGGGGTGGGGATGGGGGTGAGGGGGTGGGGGGGCGGCACAGAGGCATGGGAAGAGTGTGAGTGTGAGGCCAAATTCGCATTTCTCATGATGAGGAAGCCCAGGAGGCCAGGATTCGGGGTGGAGGAGGCCTTCACATTTGTCAATTGGAGAAGAGTCCCAATCACATTCTCATAATTAAAAATCATCCCACAATAGCATCCCATTATAGTGCTGCCTTAATGTTTTACCCCTTACAAGCACTTGGCTGACGGCTATCTGGCCGGAAGCTTGATCTACAGGAGCAGATATGTAGCTATTGTTCTCCCAGCTCAGGAGACAGTCACACCTGCCCCCAGCACTGGTGGTAGGCTAGTCCCCCAATGAACCCAGGGACCTCTAGGGATAAGATTCTGCCCACCTTGTTATGAGTAGGTAGGTGTCTGTGGCTGGGGATGGTGCTTGCACTCTCTGAGACTATATAAATTGGTGTAAAGAATACATACATTCTCTCTCTGGTTCCTGATGCCACAGAAGAGTTGTGCACCCCCAAACTTCTGTCTGCCCCTTAATTTCTTCAATTACACAACCCTCCCTTACAACCCATCCGGATGTGGGCTGGATTCCACAATCCGGTTCAAAAGTCCTGGGCACAGCACCCCCGCCCCAGAAGGTCCCTTGAGCAGCCCCTGGAGCCGGGTCAGGCCCCTCTTACCGCTGACGACGGCCCATCTTCCATACTGCTTGACCAGGTCTGCCCTGCGCACCAGGCGGGGGACAAAGTGCAGGCGCACCAGGCTGTAGAAGTCACAGACGACGGTGATGCTCTTGCGGGCCGTGTACCAGGCGCCCACCAGCGCCAGGGCCTCCAGGTAGCAGTTGCAGGACCTGGCAATCTCCCTGTACAGCAGGTAGAAGCTGTCTACCGCTGCCATGGCAACAGCAACCTGATGGGGAGGGAGGGGACACAAGGGGCTCAGCAGGGAAAGAGGAACAAGCAAGCGAGGGAGGACTTCTGAGGACATTCCAGCTCCTTTCTGAATTCCACTGGCAGTACCTCTGCAAACACACTAAACAACGAGAAAGACTACACCTGCTGGCTTCCAGCGCACTCTGAGAACCTCCGCGGGGTGGACAAGGGCTGCCCCTGCCGTGGCCAGACCTCCCCGTCTTTCTCCAGGGCAGCAGGGGGTGGGTTCAAATCGCAGACCTTTCCGTTGGCAGCCATGGAGCCCCCAGAGCACCTCAGCCCCGCAGTCCAGGCGGTTCATTGCCATCTGACCCCACAGCGGCTGCAGCCGTGAGAGGACTGGCCACCAAGGAGCAGGATCAATGGAACAACCTGGAGCTACACCGGGGCCTCCTGTGATCTGGCCTGGACTGCCCGCGTGGCCTCGGGCCCCAATCAATCCCAGTGCCTTGAATGGCGCCCACAGGCCGGTGGTGCAGAGAGCCCCGCTTGTGTGTGGGGACGCAGAGAAGAAAACCTGCGTGCGCACACACAGACACGAGGGAACAGCAATTAGGATGTGTGAGCGGAGAAGGGAGGGGATGCAAAACTTGGGGGAGGGGCCCCTCCTAGAAACGTGATGTGATGATACGGAACACAAGTCCTAACTAAGAAAACATTCTACAGCAGCAGCAAAAAGGAGTCTCATCTTCCGGGAGAGCGAGCCACCGTCCCACTCTGTCACTCGGTGAAGCTGACAGTGTGCGGTGTCCCAGGGGATGCAGTGGGGACAACCCTGCCCAGGGGGCTGGGGTGCCGGAATCACCTCAGGAGTGGGGAAAGGCATGGAGTACACACAGGGGTCTGATGGTTATGGGTGATGTCAACTAGGTGCTCCTGGGCAGGGGCAGGGGTAGGGGTGGAGCTCAATTTAACCCCATCACAGCCTGCTAAGACCTCCTTACTGTCAAAAGCCTTTTTGTATAAGAGAGCCGCACCTCTCTGTGGCCCTTCACCTTCTGCAGGGGCTAGATCTTGAGTCTGGTTCCTCAATCTCCTGTTGTGTTGGCTGCTGATCCCAGGAGTCATCAGCAGACTACCAAGGGTGGATTTGTTTGGCCAACTTCGGAGCGCTCCGTCCACCAGACCAGCCTGTGCCCCCTGCTGCCTCTGCTCGGTCATCCTGCCTCCTGGAGTCAGGAGAAACCTGACTTAAGCCAGACTGGACTTAACCTAGCTCTATAACTAGTTCAGCGGCAGCATGGCAGGAAGCGATCAGCAACTTAATCCATTAAAGAATGCCCCTCTCAAACAATAGGACAGAACGTGACTGGAGGGGCGAGGGGAGACTGTCAGCTCCTACAAGTGAAAGGCTAGGCCACCGGCTTCCGGTCACAGACCGTGCTCTCTCCAAGCAGGTAGCACATAGGCGATCGTGAATGGCACAGGTGGTACGGGCTTCTCACCCCCTTTCATCCAGGATGCCTTCTCTATCCCACCTCCAGACTGAGGGGTCGTTCCTGGAGCCCCCCTCTGCTGGTTGGGAATGCTCCTCTGGTGACCGGGAGACCAGGCCTCCCGCCACCACATTCTGCCCTCTCCTTCAGGAACCTCAGTGCCCCTGGACCTCACCCCTGACCAGCCAGGTGACAGAAGGTCAGGCAGCCACCATGGCCAGCCTCTCAGAGAAACGATCAAAACGCTGGCTTCTTAGAAGAAAAGGGCTTTGAAGTCACGTCTCCCCCCCCTAAACCACCCCAAGCGTTCCTAAAATGACTTTTGAAAAGTGGGAGCGTGCTTCTCGGGGGGAACCCTGTGGCAGGCCTCTGACCGCATGGCTCACAGCCTCAGGAGAAAGAGGGGGCTGTCTCTTCCCCTGGAGATGTATCGCCTCGGGGACCCTATGAGCTGTGAAAATATAAAGGAGATGAACAAGAAACAAAGACAAACTATCTGCCCGAGGGGGTCTCAGGAGTCCCTGGTGGTGCAGACAGTAAAGCACTCCAGTGCTGTCCAAAAAGTCAGCAGTGGGGACCCACCTAGTGGCTCCTAAGGAGAAACGACCAGACAATCGGTCCCCACACACACGGGTTACAGCCTAGAAAATTCCCTGGGGCACCTGTACTGTGGCATGTGGGTCACTAAAACAAAACCTCACTGCCGTCAAATCCAAGAACCCTACAGGACAGGGTAGAACTGCCCCTGTGGGTCCCCGAGGCCGTTACTCTTTATTTACGGAAGCAGACAGCCTCCTGTTTTCCCCACACACGTGGGCTTCTGTACTTGCATAGCTGACCTCGAGTGGCAGCTCAACAAGTACCCCACTCTGCAGCCAGGGCTCCCACAGGGTCAGGATCCACTCCATGGGCCCAGACACAATGAAACATCCCTCCAGGCATGGCCCTGTACCCATGAAAGCCGTTCAAAGAGACCACCCTACCCCCTGAGCTGTGTTTTCTTTGTTATCCAAGGATCTCCAGCCTTGTGAATAAAAACCCTATTCACATGCAGGAGGATGTGCACAACCTGGATGTGCTGGCCTCTGTTCACCAGGGGCCACTCAGGAAGGTGCAGTGAGGAAGATGAGGCTGAGTGACACAGGAGACCAGGATGGGCTGGGCTCAGCTACCAAGACTCAACATTTTCCTCAAAGATGCCACGGAAGAATTCTGACCAAAAGGGAGGGCATGCAGAACAGAATTTCATATTCCCACATGGCACTCACAGAAGTCAGACTTCTCGGGGCCATGGAGGCTGGACGAGCCCCTGGAACTCTTGCCCAGGCATAATCTTTAAACCTGCCAGCAAAAAATACCCCCAGAAGTCTTCTTAAAACTTCCCAAGGGCAGCTAATGCAATCCTTGCAGATCACAGCAGTCCAATCTGCAACCGACTGCAGACCCGGGCAGGGTTGACTGTTATATATAGAACTGCAACTCCGTGCAGATTCTTATAGATTCTTGGGGCTCTTGTTGGCATGCACTTTTAGATTCAGTATAATTGGCAGCAAGGGGGGAGGAGGGGATGAAAATTCTCAGCAGGGGTGGGCCCAGAATGGACAAGCTCAAAGCCCTGGTCTGACATGGGGCTGCAGAGACCACAAAAACTACCACCAAAACGGAACCCCCCTGCGGTGGCAGGGTTCGGACAGATGAAGGCCCTACAGAACAAAGTGAATCTTTATGAAGCAGCTGGTGGGTTCGAACAGCTGTTGTGCCAGACACAGGGGAGGGGGGAGGGGAAGGCACCAATTGGTGAAGAAAGCAGATGGTGCCCAGCTATCAAAAGATATAGCATCTGGAGTCTTAAAGGCTTGAAGGTAAACAAGTGGCCATCTACTTCAGAAGCAACAAAGCCCACATGGAAAAAGCACACCAGCCTGTGTGATCACGAAGTGTCTAAGGGATCAGGTATAAGGCATCATCAGAACAAAACATCTTACCATAGTGAATGAGGGGGGGAGTGCGGAGTGGAGACCCAAAGCCCATTTGTAGGCCACTGGAAATCCCCTTGCAGATGGGTCTCGGGGAGGAGACGAGCCAGACAGGGTGCGATGTAGCAACGATGAAAAATACAACTTTTCTTTAGTTCCTAAATGCTTCCTCTGCCTGCCCCCCACCCCCCCGCCCCACTGTCATGATCCCAATTCTACCTTGCAAGTCTGGCCAGACCAGAGGATGTACACTGGTGCAGACAGGAACCAGAAACACAGGGAATCCAGGGCAGATGATCCCTTCATTGGAACGTAAAGGGAGGGTGAGTTGGAAAGGGGGAACTGATTACAGGGATCTACATGTGCTCTCCTCCCTGGGGGACGGGCAACAGAAAAGTGGGTGAAGGGAGACGTCGGACAGTGTAAGATATGATGAAATAATAACTTATAAATTATCAAGGGTTCATGAGGGAGGGGTGAGCAGGGAGGGAGGGGGAAAAATGAGGACCTGAGGCCAGGGGCTTAAGTGGAGAGCGAATGTTTTGAGAATGATGAGGGAGGACAATAAAAAAAAAAAGAAAATTTTTAAAGGCACCAATTATAAGCCAAGCTCTCCAAGAGTGAGATGCAGCTGCAATTACTTCACCTCTGGGCTTCCCTGAAACCAACTGAGAAGCGGGGATATTTCCTGCCTCCTACGATCTTGAGAATGACACCAGGCAACACCCACAAAGCACTTAGCTCAGTGACTGCACCGGTAAGTGGTCAGGGCGCATTCGCTAGTTGTTAGCTGCCAATGAGCTGGTTCTGATTCACAGGGAGCTGATGTACAAGAAGACAAGAAACTGCCCGTCCTGCACCATGCCCACAGCCGTCCTGATATTTGGACCCCAGGCCGCAGCCACTGTGTCCATCCATCTTGTCAAGCAAGGGCCTTCCTCTTTTTTTGCTGCCCCCCTACTTTACCAAGCAGGATGCCCTTCTCCTGTGACTGGTCTCTCTTTACAACATATCCAGAATACATTAGCTAGTAGCCGCTACTATTCCGTGGTCGGATAAGAGGAAGAGAAAAATAAAATAAGAAAATGAGGAAGACCGTTAATGACAGAGGCTGCCACAACAGGGGCAAACCTAGCCTGGAGGATGAGGACGGCACAGGACCCGGCAGTGTCTCCTTTGGTGCACCTGGGGTCGCTGTCAGTCAATCGGCAGCAACTGGACAGCAGTGTTACCGACAGCCTAGAGATCGAAACCAGACAAGTCTTCACAACACAATCCACTACATGCTGCACCTTTCCGGGACTCTGTGCACTCATGTGCCTCATGGCACTACACAGATGGGGAAACTGAGGCCCACAGAGATAGAATGATGCACCCAGGGCCCCAAAGCTGGGCAGCTGAAGGAATTCTGCCTCTCAGGATTTCTCACACCTGAGGCTCTACAATAGCCACAGCCGACTGGATGCTGGGCTGTGTGGGGACCACACACCCCTTCAGAATGACCTTCTCCCTCGATACCTGGTGTGGGGGGAAGGGGCGGGCACCTGGCAGAGGGTGCACTGGGAGGCACCCAAACACCCCTAGGGGCTGCTGCGGCCTCCCCTAATTTCTTTATGAGCACTATTTTTCTTAATTATTTTTTACCCAGAAAAAAAAGACAATAAACTCCTACTCGTCTGGAAGGGTAAAAACACAGGCTGACACGGGCGTGGCTTGGCGGCTTACCCCCACACCCCGGGGATGGGCGGGTGAGGGGATGGGAGGGGGGAGACCCCAGAATTGCAGCGTCTCCAAGGGGGGTACCTAGGAGACGGGCGCCAGGGGGATTTAGGGAGCAGTGGTCTGAAGGAAGGGGAATGACGTTCGGGGGGGGGGGAGGTCCCCAAAGCCGAGGGCTCCACAATGACGGGGGCGTGGCTGGGGGGGCAGAGGGAGGGTCTCACAAGAACCCGGAGGCTGGGACACAGGGAGACTCAGGAGGGGTTCCCAGGGGGCGCGGTACCTGCAAAGGCGGCGCAGTCTCGACCCGGTCCCGCCAACCCCGCGCGGCCGCCGCCCCCGTCACCACCGCCGCAGCTGCCGCCCCGCACGCCCACACGTGACCCGAGCACGCGCCGGGGGCGGAGCCGTTGCGGGGCCCGCCCCCGGCGCCCTCAGGGCGCTGGCCAGTAGTGCGCGTGCGCGAACCCACGTTACCGTGGAGACCAGGAGAGCGTTGGGCCGCCGCCAACGACGCAGGCACTAGCGGCCAGTGGAGAAGGAGAGGAGCATCTCTGGCGAGACTGGGGCCACCGACGCCGCAGGGCGAGGTGTTTCGAGATGCACCCGGAGGCCCCGGAGGCCCCGGAGCTTGCGGACCAGGAGTGCGTGGGGGAGCCCAGTGTGGAGGCGTCTGCGGGGGACCACGGGAGCTCAGGCCTCGGGGCCCGCAAGGAAGGTGCTGACCGCTTCCCTGGAAGGAGAAGGGGCGCTGGACCGGCACCTCATACCTCTTCTTCAGACCCAGCGGGAGATTGGGGGCTGGGCTGTTATCTGCAAGGTCAGCAGTTTGAAACCACTAGCGACTCCTTCTGAGAAAGAGGGGCTTTCTACTCCCGTAAGGAGTCAGAGCCTTGGAAGCCCAGAGGAGCAGTTCTGCTCTGTCCTATATGGTGGCTCTGAGTCAGCATGGACTCGATGACAGCGAGCTCGAGCTTGGGTTCTGGTTTGGAAAGCAGCTCTCTGCAGGGGAAGGGTAAACGGACCAGTTCGAGAGTTTACTGAACTTGCTCCAGGTTACCCTCCAGTGGTCGGTGGTGCAGCCGTTCTGTGAGGCTGCTAACCCAAGGTTGGCAGTTTAAGCCCACCCAATGGCTCCTGTAGAAACAGACCTGGCACTATGAAATCTTACCAGAGCAGCTTTCTGCCAGATGGGGTCACTGAGAGTGAGACCCAGCTCGGGGCAGACTCACTCCTGGACAACATGACCTTGCATTTGTACCTCAGGCCCCAGTTCCCCTCCTGCTCCCCATGACACTCTATCTTGAATTGACCCCTTTGTCAGTGTCACCGTGTTAAACCAGCTATGGGAGGGCAGAACATCAGGACCAAATGCCCTCTACCCTGTCCAACACCTGACACATGGTCGAGAGCCTGGGTGAAAATCTGGGCTCAGGGTAGGACCCTCACCAGGGCTCCGGGGAGAGCTCGGCCCAGCACCCAGTCTCACTTGCTTTAGGGCCCAATGAGGGAAACGTTTTAGTGATCAGATAAAGAGGCCAGTCCAGTGGTTCCCAGAGTGGGTGCTCCCTGGGGGACACTGGAAGGATCTGAAACTCAAACCAAATTCACTAGATGCCAACTCATAGCAACCTTAGAGCACAGGGCAGAACTGCCCCTTGTGAGTTTCCCAGACTGTAAGTCATTGTAGGAGTACAAAGTTCTGTTTTTCTCCTATGGACCAACTAGTGGTTTCAAACCACTAGCCTTCTGGATTGCAGCCCAATGCATAACCTCTGTGCCACTGGGATTCCAGGGGTGGAGAGGGGTGTCTGCGCTACAAAAAGATTAATAAACTTTATCCTGGATGATGGGATTTAACAGAAAGCACAATCACTGCCACTGAGTCTATTCCCACCTACAGCCAACCTATAGGGCAGGGTGGGCCTGCCCCTGGGTGTTTCCAAGACCACAGATAACTCTTTACGGGAGTAGAAAGCCCTGTCTTTCTACCTTGGAGTGGCTGGTGGTTTCAAACAGCTGACCTTGTAGCTAGTCCAGTGTGTCACCCACTGCATCACCAGGGCTGCTGCTCTTGGTGTTAGAAGGCGGGGTCAATTGTTTGGCTGAAATGGGTATGTGGATGGGGTCCATTGTGGGCATGGAGGGTACCCTCAGGGATTACAGTCGGGGGCAGAGGGGCAGGGGAAGTTCCTTTGGAGGCATGTCTGAAGAAGGAAAAAGACCCATGCACAAGAAAACCAGATTCCCGATAGTGCCCTCTAGAATGGAAAGCAATTTGGTCATTTCTCCTGTTGACTTGAAGGCTTTTTTAATAAAAGAGACAAAAATTGCCCATACTTAGCATTCTTGTCTTTGATTCTTAGTCCCCTACCCTGCTCTCCCCCACTCCCCCCCCCAGACAAAAATTCACTGCCAGATGATTCTGACTCTTAGCCACCCCATAGGACAGGGTAGAACTGCCTCTGTGAGTTTCTGACCTTGTAACTCTTGATGGGAGTAGAAAGCTTCATCTTTCTCCTGCAGAGGGGCTGGTGAGTTTGAACTGCTGGCCTTGTGGTTAGCAACCCAGTGCCTAACTCACTGGACCATAAAAATTAGTGCCTCAGAAACCTTTTGAGGGCAGTTCTTACCCTGTCACATGAGGTCTTTCTGAGTCAAAACCTACTGGACAGCACCTACGGAAAGCGGAAAGTGCTGTTGATCAAATTGAAATGTGTGTGTGTGTGCATGTGTAGAATTATACACACAACACACATACACACACTATCTTTTATCCTCTAGGAGCCCTGGTGGTGTAGCGGGCTACTGATTGAATTGCTAAGGTCAGCAGTTCAAATCCACCAGCCACTCCACAGGTGAAAGATGAGATGTTGTACTCCCCTCATGATTTACACCCTCAGAGACCCAATGGAGTGGTTGCACCCTGCCCTCGAGGGTCGCTGGGAGTCCGCGTGGACTCGGTGGCCATGAGTGACTATGTCACCTCTGCCTTATTTTACAGACATTAACGAGCCCAAGGACACATGTGTGAGCCCTTCGGACACGTCCTGCCTCAGGGAACAGAAACCGAGTGGCGACAGCCGGTCGGACAGTGGCCTGGTGGCACACACAGGCCGAGCTGACCAGGATGACAGCGGCACCAGGTAGGCGGCCGCCTACCTGTTAAAGCAGGTGCATCCTGAGGGAGGTCGCACGTACCCCTTCTGCAGACAAACACACTGAGGTGCATGGAGATGGTTCAGGCACAGGCTGCCCAATGCCTACGCATTCTTGGGAGCCCAGCCAGGAGGGCAGTGCCCTGTGCTGGCAGCCGCCCACAAGCTCTGGCACCAGGAAGGGAGTGGCCGGTCACACCAGTGGAAGGGTTTTCACCGGGCCACACGTGGCAGGCTTTAAGAAATGCTGAAGGCGGCAATGTTGAAGAGGATCTGAGAGCTATTTAAACTAAATAGATAAATAAAAGGGGAGGAGGAGTTTATGTAACTACCGGGCCTGCGGAAGATTGGAGAATTTGGGGGCGGGGTGAAGGGGATGTGGCTAGGAATGTTTTTGGAAGAGAGGCGACAGCTGAAGGATGACCCTGTGGGCTTCTCCACTGTTGACAGAATGACCAAGAGCCTCCTGCAGAAACTCTGCAAACAGCACAAGCTGTACATCACGCCGGCCCTGAACGACACGCTGTATTTACATTTCAAAGGCAAGGGCTCTGAGGGGCGGGGCCGTGGAAAGGACTGCTGGGGTGGGGTGGGGTGGGGGCAGATGCCACAACATTTGGGAACAAGGATGACTCCTCCAAACGCCTGCCAACGGGGATGAACATAGAGCATTTGGTGCTGCATGAAGTTACAGGCAAACGGAACTCTGTGCTGCCCCACAGAGCCCCTGTAGGAGAGGGCAGTCGAACTGCCCGTGTGCGTCACCAAGACTGTGACTCTGGAACTGCATACCCCTTGTCTAGCAGCCCAATGCCACAACCACTAGGCCACCAGGGCTCCTTTAGACTAAGGCAAAGTAGTCAATCACTAAAGGACAAGTAGTTTACGAAGGGGGAAAAAATTTAAGACGGGGTGTTCAGATCAATGGAAAACAGACTCCGAAGGTTAATACGTTGCAGGATCAGGCCCGGGGTGGGGTAACTGATCGAGGGAGGGGAGATGAAGCACTGGGCCAAAGGGGAAGAGGGTATTATACAAGAGATGAGGACTCAAAGTGAAGGGTAGGGCAAACTATTGGAGGAGCCGGATAAGTAGGTTACATTCTGCCCTGAGACCCAGGTCTACACCATTCTGTCACAGAGCTGCTGGTAGGTTCGAATGTGAACCTTCCAGGTCTTAGCCAAGCACTTTGGCCCCTCTGGCCGAGCCCCGGTGCACGCATTGGCCCCCACTCACCCCCCCCCATGGGCATGCACAGGCGGCATGGCCCTGACGACCCCTCCCTGCCCCAGGCTTCGACCGTATAGAGAACCTGGAGGAATACACGGGGCTGCGCTGTCTCTGGCTGGAATGTAACGGGATACAGAGAATCGAGAACCTGAGCGCCCAGACGGAGCTGCGGTGCCTCTTCCTGCAGGTGAACCTTATCCACAAGATCGAAAACCTGGAGCCCCTGCAGAAGCTGGATGCCCTGAACCTCAGCAACAACTACATCAAGACCATAGAAAACCTTGGTAAGGCCGGCCACCCACCAGGGGCCGGGCCCTCGTTTGTTTCCCTTGCTTACCCCCCAGGGACGTATGGGGGTTGGGGGGCGGGGCAGGGCTCCCACTGGCGGGGCAAAGCCGACCTCTGCAGCCTGCACCTTCTTCCAGACTGCCTTCCGGTCCTGAACACGCTCCAGATGGCCCACAACCACTTAGAGAGCGTGGACGACATCCAGCACCTGCGGGGGTGTGCCCAGCTGTGTGTCCTGGACCTCTCCCACAACCACCTGCGGGACCCAGAGATCCTGGCCGTCCTCGAGAGCATGCCCAATCTGGTAACAGCAGAAAAAGAAATATTGCTGGTTCTGAGTTCTTAACATACCCAAACCCCCACCCCCTCTCTCTCCCCCTCCTTCATCCATCCAAAGCTCTCCTTTCATGCTTTTCCCCTCTTGGTGTTTTTAGTGGGATTGTCCCAAAGGAAAGGAGCCCTGGTGATGCAGTGGGTTAACACACAGTCAGCAGTTCAAATCCACCAGCTGCTCTGAGGGAGAAAGATGAGGCTGTCCACTCTGGTACAGAGATACAGTCTCTGAATCCCACAGGGGCGGATCGACCCTGTCCTATCTGGTCGCTGTGAGTTGCCATCAACTCGATGGCATGCGTTTGGTTTCTGATTTGGTGGGTTCCCTTTTGAGCCACTAACCACAAGGTCAGCAGTTCAAACTCACCTGCTGCTAGCACCGCAGGAGAAAGACAAGACTCGGGGGAAAACTTTTATTCATTTCCACGGAGAGCATTCTACCCAAATATCAAACACTAATAGTGAGTCCGTTCCGACTCCTAGTGACCCTAGAGGACAGAGCAGAGCTGGCACCTCAGGCTTC
Source organism: Tenrec ecaudatus (assembly GCF_050624435.1). NCBI lineage: Eukaryota > Metazoa > Chordata > Mammalia > Afrosoricida > Tenrecidae > Tenrec > Tenrec ecaudatus. The sequence continues at coordinate 72,813,925 of NC_134547.1, forward strand.
TGAGGATGACAACCTGGACGGGAGAAAATAGTGACAGTCTGGTGGGCTTGAACCTAGGACCTTTGGGTTGGGCCTGATGTTTAGCCCACGGCATCACCAGGGCTTATGCCCTAAACTGCCCACCCTGTGCCCAGTATTCAGTCTTTAATGAGGCACTGCTGATTGGCTTCCAGCGGGTGCTGAACTTGATGGGAAATCCAGTTGTCAAGCAAATTCCCAACTATCGGAGGACCTTGACTGTCCACCTGAAGCAGCTGACCTACCTGGATGACAGGCCTGTGTTCCCCAAAGACAGGTAAGGAGTGCAAAGCCTCGGAGCCATGCTTCCTATGAAAGCTTGGCATATTCCTAACTGATGAACACCTACCTCCTCAAAGCTCATTGCCAGCGAGTGGATTCCGACCCCCAGTGACCCTGGAGGACAGGGTAGCACTGCCCCTGTGGGGTTCTGGGCTCGGCCTCGGGAGTAGACAGCCTCCTCTTTCTCCCTCGGAGCAGCCGGCTGGTGGTTTCCAACTGCTGACCTTGCGGTTGGCAGCCCAACATGTAACCACGGAGCCACCAGGTCTCCGTGTTATCATCTTCACTGGGGGGGAGGGGATTTGGGGGATTGGTATTCTTTGACATTGGTGGTCTTGGGGAGCGGTCTCCATGGCTAGACGGTTGTCTATGAGAAGGTCCTTGTCTTCTCTTGTTTCTCAGGGCGTCTTTTCTGTCTGTCCACAGAGTAACCTCTGTCCAGCTGAGAGCTGGCGGGTGAGGGAGCCCCGCTCGCTGTGCCAGGTGGCTGGCAAGGCCAGCAGTTGGCCTTAGGTCTGCTCCTTGCGGAAGGTCTTGCTCAGGGGTTCCCCACCTCACCCCATGTCCCCTCAATGGCCCCCAGACTGTCATGCTTTTCATTTCCCTTCCATGTAAATGCTATGAGAACTGTGACTTTGAATAGAGCCTCCTGAGTACAGGTGGCCTGCTGGCCTGTGACCGATCGATCAATGATCAATAGAGTGATTGACTGAAACATTTCATTGGGGTTTGGGTGACAAGCAGATTGGTTTCCCATCTGTGTTAGTCCGGGGTAGACCAGAGAAACAAAAGGAAACACTCATACGTGTGTCAGAAAGAGCTTTATGGGGAGGGAGGGAAAAACAAGGAGCTGATACCAAGGGCTCAAGTAGAAAGAAAACGTTTTGAGAATGATGATGGCAAGTAATGTGCTTGGAACAATAGATGGATGGATGGATTGTGCTAAGAGTTGTATGAGCCCCAAATAAAATGATTTTTAAAAAAAGAAAAGAGTTGTATACACAAGAGCAACTGAATATTGTAAAAACATCCCAGCCCAGTCCAGATCAACTCTGCAAGTCTGATATTAGCCCATATGTCAGATACCAATCTATAAATTCCTCTTCAGGCTCACATAACACATGCACTGACACCAAATACAGGACGATCAGTCTCACAGTCCAGTGGGTGGGAAGTCTTGTGGATCCAGTGGCGGTATAAGCATTCAGCGCTTACAGGTCTCCATGTAGCTCCTCCATCTCCCAGGGTTCTGGCTGCATCAGGGCAGGTCCAGGTGGCTTCTCCTCAGGGATGTCTCACAGGGAGTGTGTGAATGTCGCACCGCCAGTGAGCTATTTATCCCCTCAGTGCCTCCCAATGAGGTCATCAAGCCGCGACCTGACTGGCATAGTTTATTTACCTGGTAAACTCCATTCCTTCACTCGTAAGTCTCAGATTGACAACAGATGATGTAACTACCATGCCATCCAAGAATTCAAGTATACAGGCCTCTGGCTTCACGACACGGTCGCCATTGCCCCAGCGGAAGTGGGCTCCCCTGCCTTCCTGGGTTTCTCGTTCCCCTTTGTCCATACTCCTGTCTCTCCCTGAAGTCTATGCTTTCTCCCGGGGCACATGCTGCCCTGGCATCTCCGGTGGGTGGTGGTCTAAGTCGGTGAGACCTCCCTGGCATGACTCGCCTGCACGTAGGCCTGTCTACCGCCTGGCTGAGTTGAGCCGTGGGCGTGAGTTCAATGCCAGGCCTACCGGGTGTGTCTCAGGAGGCTGCCCCGGTCTCCATCAGACCTGTAAGCCTGGGTTCCTATGGTGACAGAGCTTTGCTCCACATCCCCACCCACCCACCTTCCACTTGCAGTGGTAGCTGAGCACCACCTAGGCTGTCTAGGCTCAGGGTGGGTTTGTTCCCATGGCCTGTTGGATGAATTCTCCTTACCTGCCCTTGCTGTAGTCCGTGTTCTGGATTTTCCCGCCCTCTGGGGTGGCTGTGCTCAAAATTCCCAGACGACCCAGAGTCCTGGGTAGCTTTCCGTGTCTCTGGCTTCTGTGCATCTTGTTTGTCTGCTCACTTTTTAACTGGGCACTTTGTTTTCTGCGAGTTGGCTTTGAGGGGTTCAGGGGTTCCGCGTTGGGGCATTCAGCAGTTGGAAACCAGCAGCAGCTGCGTGGAGCCGCAGCCTGGGAAACCCACGGGGCAGCTCTGTCCTGGCCTGGAGGCCTCGGCGGAGTTGTGTTGCGCTTCTTTGGTTTTCTTTTCTGTCCTTTCGTCAGATGGGTGTCTGCCACATACCCACCCCCTCGCTACCCCCACCCCACATTGGCGGCATGTCTTTCCACACACTCAACCTCTGCCCGTGTCTTGTGTTTGTCTTTGTTGCTGAGTCGTGAGAGCTCTTTCTATATGGTAGGTAAGCGCCCCTGACCTGAGAGTGCGTTTTCTGGAAATCTCCCCATCCCACGGCCCCCCTGTCCCCTTTCATCTCGATGACGTCCAAGCTCTCTCCTTTATCCCATCGATCACCTGGGCCTTTGGGTGTCCTGTCCAAGGCACCTTTGACGAGGGGGTGTATGTGTGTGTGTCCACGTACTCACAGCCCTTGTTTGAATTTGACGAAAAGGAACCAGCTTGGCTTGGAGTCTGCTGTAGGTCTGAAGGGTCACCCCTCCTTCCGTCTCTGTGTGTCTGTCTGTGCCCTGGCACACAGAGCCTGCGCGGAGGCCTGGGCTCGGGGCGGGTACGCGGCTGAGAAGGAGGAGCGAGAGCTGTGGGAGAGCCAGGAGCGACGGAAGATCACGGACAGCCTGGAAGCGCTGGCCAGGATCAAGCGGCGGGCAGAGGCCAGGAGAAAACAGAGAGACAGCGCCCCCGAGGCAGGTGTGTGCACCATCCCAGGGAGACTCCAGCTCCTGGGGGGCACCCCCACCCTGAGTTGGACAATGCTGAGCTGGAGTCTCCTTGGGGGTTTCTTGTCTTTTTCCATCTGAACCCTGCACCTAGTTTACCTGTGGGTCCACCTACAGCTGGCCTCGCCCACCTGGCAGGCCACAACTGGGTGGAGCTTCAGGGCACTTAGACCCATCGGAACTGAGTGAGGGAACCCCCCCTGGTCCTCCCCTCTGTTTTCCCAAGAACTTGAAGCACTCCCACCCGCTAATTGTTTTTTCAGGCCGCCATAACAAACACCTTTATAGTGGACACAGCCCACGCTCACCGTCTGAGCTGAGGCGGTCAGACTTGCAAAGTGGGCCTTGTCCTCCCCCCTTCCCCCCTCCTGCCCCACCCCCACATGATGTCCTGATCCTGAGACTTGCCTGGTTTAGGACGGGCCAGTGAGGAAGAGGGGGAAGAGGAGACGCCGGGTGTGGACCCTGGCACTCGGCAGAAGATGGAGGTGTTCATTAGGGAAAGCTTCGAGGCCAAGGATGAGCTCTTCCCAGAAGAGTCCGGCCAAGACCAGGAGCTGCCTGCCGGGGAGCAGGACCCAGAGATAGAGGATCAGGAGACAGCAGAGGCACTCCCCACTGGGGCACAGAGCCCTCCAGCTCTGGGGATTGTCCAAGAAGGTGAGCCCAGGGTGGCGGGACCTCCAGGGTCCAGCTAGGTGGTACTGGTGGGATGGGGTGGCTGGTGGAGAGAGCTGTGCCCGGTGGTGGTTTCCAGGGCTGATTTAAAAACAAAAGCACAGATCTCCAGACCTTTCTTCCGAGACGCCTTTGGATGGACACAAATCCCCAAGCTTTTGGCAAGTCTGACCTTCGGGGTCCCTTTGAGCCAGAATCCCCTCGGCGGCCCCAGGTGGGTTAAGGGAAGAGGTGCCATGTAGGAGTGAGGTCAGGAAGGACTGGAGCCACAGAGGGGCCTGAGGCTGCCCATGCCCTCTGCCTCGCTCTCAGATGTGGCTCTTGGGCAGACACAGCATAGGCAGGTTGCTGGTGTCCAGGCCGAGGCAAGTGATCTGAAGGGAGAGTAGGGACCAGGACTCCAGGATGAGCAAGCCGGTTGTTTCACCTCCGACAGGCCCACCAGCAATTACTGACAGGTGCCCTCGCCCCAGGCCTTTGAGGCAGCCACACACATAGACTGAGGGGCAGGGAGGCCAGGTATGGGGCCCACTCTCCCTCCCTCTGGGGACGGCCTCTGGGCACGGCCCAGGGGTCTGCCCTCCAACCAGCTACTGCTCAGGCCCCCAGGCTCCTTGTCCACCACAGCTTCATCTCTCACTCACCAACCTCCCAGTTTCATGGTGACCATCTACTCTGAAGCTGGACCTGCTGTCTTTGGGGCCTTGTCTCCAGACCTGAGGAAGGAGGCGCCTTGTCTGTGTCCTCCCCTGGGGAGGACACAGCCCAGTCTAGACTGTGGGTGCTTTGGCTTCTGTCCCAGGGCAGCCCTGGGCACCACACCTCCTCAAATAGTTCTCTCTCTCGGCTTGTTCTCCCCCCAGCATGTTCTACTTTCTGGCTGGGTCACAGAGCACAAAGTTCACTTCGGTGGCCACACAGAAGTCATCCACCATGCTCATGATGAGGGGGTTTAGTAAGGAAGTGGACAGAGTTGTTCAGTCAGGATAGACTATGAAGTTCTTTCTGTTCTGCTAATAAATGGCCCTAAGGGCATGCTACTCTGCTATACGTCTCTACCCAAAGGTACTCAGCTCCAGCCCTGTGAGTTAACACACAGAGCGCCACCCCCCCCCCCCACCCTGCCCAGTTATGTCTCCACAAGCCAGTCCCGCTCCAAAGTGCTCTGTTTTACTTGCTGTGTGGGCTGAGAAGTCCAGGGCTCTGTCACTGCACTGCCCAGGGATCTCTGGGTCCAGAGGATGTGCTCCACCCCTGGCTCTTGCCATTCATGAGATCCCTCCCCTCCCCCTTGCTACGGAGAGGGCTCACTCTCTGCTCAGCAGGATGGCAATCACGGTGTATCCTGTGAAGAAGCACTCACAGCTGAACCCTATCAGTGTCTTCTGCCTTCTTCCACCCGGACCCACCAGGAAAAGTCCATTTGGGGGCAGCCAGAGAAGTTGCTCCCTGCTGGACCCACCCAAGCAGAGTCGTGGCCTTCCCCTTCCCTGTTGGATCCATCTCAGCCTTGTCCCTCTGACCACCTTCTGGAAGCCCAACCCGGCTGCTTACGACCGTTTGTTCTTGCTCCTTAGAGCTGTCTCCCCACACTGGGGCCGCCACCAGCGATGGGGTGGAAGAGAGAGAGAGGCTGGTGGCCCAGGAGCGGCTCTTCATCGAGGTACGTGCAGGGATCTGGGGGCAGTGTGTGTCCTCCAGTTGGGGACATGGGCACTGGACCTTCAAAGAGTGGGCCCTGGGTTGAGGATCGCAGGCCCGGCCCTAGGCCCTCTGCTCTGAATCTGCTGGGGAGTAATTGTGTCTGGGTGACTCAGATGCTCTGTGAGCGCTGCCCTGGCAGAAATAGGAGGGTAAGTCGAGGGAGACTTGTACTGAAACACAACCACTGTGTGAAGCTTGCTTCCCAGTCTTTCTCGCCCTTCCTGGAAAGACCGCCTGGTGGCGCGGTTGGTCAGATTAACCTTTGGACAGTTTGCCTCCAGGTGCGTGGTTCAAACCCACTGGCTGCTCCATGGGAAAAAGAGGAAGCTGTCTGCCCCCGTGAAGATTGACAGTCTCAGAAACCCTAGAGCTGGAGCCGGGCTGGGTGACAGTGGCTAGTACTCCAGGAGGATACTTTTCAGAGTCCAGTTTGGCCATCCTTCAGGGACCAGACTGTGTTCTCTGAGTTTGGGGAACAAAAAGCCCAGAGCGGCAAGACCAGGCCTGGCTGGAGGGTCTCAGCCTTGTGGACCAAAGTCCACTGAAAAACAAGTGGACGGTCCATCTGAAACCCAAGAACTGACTGTAGCCAAACAGTAGGGAAGCGTGAAAAGTTTTGAGTTCAGGACTCACCCCCTACCTACCTACCTACCCACCACCACCACCCTGGGAAAAGCAGGCCCACCTGGCTGCCCTCCAGTGAGGTCCAGTCCCCAGCTCAGTAACTGCCCCCATCTGTCAAGGCAGCACCACCTGGGGTCTCTGGAGCTTGCCTCACTGGAAGGTAGATGACCAGGCCTCTGGGAGGATTTGAACTGGCTATCTTCTGTTTAGTAGTGAACGCATTAACCGTCTGCACCACCCAAGGGCTTCCCATTCTATAAGGAGGTACAGAGGGGTTAGGTCACTTGTACAAGTGCCTAACTGCCCTGTCTCTCCCTGCCCACCTCCAGACATCTGGGTGTGGGTGAAGATGTTCCCCCTCCCCAACATTGTCAAACCCCCCCCCCCCAGACTTTATGGAGGTCCACACATGTCACCTGTGTACCCCCCGACTCCTGAGAAACTTAGAGGGGGAGGTGCCTTTGGGTTGGGCCCCTTCTAGACACATCACCCACACCTGTGAGGTCACATTTGGGAGCACCTCACGTTGGGCGGGGGTGTCAATAGTGCAAACCTACTGGCTGGACTCCAGTCCAGAAGTGGTTCATTTGTGTTCTGTGTAGCCCCCTCCCCTCTGCCGGCATTCATGGCCACACTGCCTGTGGGATGACCCCTTGCACATGAACGCGTGTTCTCCGTGAACTGAAGCTGTCACTTGTTCTTCCAGGACCTACCTGACTTGGAAGACGTGGATGACAGCGAGCTCCTCGGTCACCAGGAGGACCAGGTGACGAGGACACGTGTTTCCCCACAGCCAGTCTGCTTTCTCCCCTCATTTACGAAGTGCATCTGCCGGACCCATGGGGCGGGCAGAGGAAGGGAACGTGGCTGTCTGCGACTGTCGCCCATCCCCTGGGGCCACTGTAGCATGAGTCTTACCAGGCTCTCACCACCGTGCACCCGTTAGCAAGAAGTCCCAGTGCTGTGGTGTGTACAGCGTCAGGCTGCGGAGAAAGATGAGGCTCTTCCCTCCTGTAGTGATGGACAGCCTCAGACACCCACAGGCCAGTGGTCCCTGTCCTGTGGGGCACCATCACCCCGACCTTAGTGGGTTTGGGTGTGGCTCCTCAATGGCTGGAGAACGTGGTGATGCCCAGTGCAGGGTAGAGGGCCCCAACAATGGTGACACCAGAACCCGCCTGACTTACTGCCTGCTTTCTGCAGAAGACCTGCCCTCCCATGGTTGAAGTCGTCTCGAGCTGCTTAGAGGACGACAGTGACTCGGAAGCTGACTCCATGCCACTTTCTGGATGGGAGTATGGTTCCACAGAAGGCCTTTCCAATATATTCGCCATTCCTAAAGGCCCCCCAAAGCAGGCTGAGGGCCCCTTTGCAGACATCGTTAAACTGGGCGCAGAACAGAGCTTGGAAGTCCAAAGAGGAGACACGGAGTCTCCAGGGCCATCCCTCCAGCCCCTGATCCAAGAACTTGGGGACCTACCTTCAGACCAGCTGCTGGGGCCCCAGGCCTCCCACAACAGGGACAGCACCACACCCTCTTCCTGCCTCCCAGGTGATGCTGCTGTACTCACAGTCCTCTGCAGGTGGGCTGTGCCTTTGCCTGAAGCCCCCCACCCCAGCTCACCCTAGACCAGTGCTTGCCAAACTTGGCTAGTCATTGGAGGTACCTGGGGATCCCCAGCAAGATCAAACAATCTCCAAGGGGAGGCGCCCATGCACCTTGGGGTTATTTCCCGGACTGTAGCCTTACTCAGCAGCCAGATGTGTGTGGGACCTGGACCCTCCCCGCGAAACTGAGCCACCTTCTCTTTGGCCTCTTTAGGAAATGGTGCTGGCAAGGAGGCGGCAAAGGCCAAGCCTGGTGAGGGAGCCGACAACGAGGACATTGAATTTGGGCTGGACTGACCCCACCCCACCCCACCCCACGGGGGTCTCCTCCATCCCTGCACTAGGAGGGACAGATGGCGAGCTGGTAGCAGGCCGGGGCTGGAAACCCAGCAGGCACAGCGGCTGTACAGCCGCCTCCCCTCCCTCGTCCATGTCCGAGGCATGCGCCACCCTTGAGTGTTATCAGTGTGTTCACAGCCACCTGAGGGAATGTGTGGGTGTATCTTTATTACCTGTGAGTCACAATTACTCTGTGGTACCCTGAGAAGAGACCCTTCTCTGAACGCTGGCCCATGGCTTATCCCGTGAGCATGTCCCCGTGGGGCGGAGCTAAGGTCATGCGGTGAAGGGGCATTTTGTGGAGTCCAGCCTGAGAAAGTATGTCTGGAGGACAGGTGGGTCCTCAGACTGGCCCACAACACCGCCTGCGCCAGACACTAGATGGCGATCCAGGCTGTGTAAGGCACTCAGTCATTTCACCAGCACACAGCCAGGGTCCTGCTGACCACTCAGTCACACTGCGGTCACACTGCGCCCGGAGGGGCGTCGTTCCAACTCAGAGCCCGTCAGAGGCTCCTGCATCTCTTCCAGCCACCACTGGGTCTTCAGTCAGTCGGGGGGGGCTGGCTGGGGGCAGGGGACAGGTATCCTCAGAAGCCCATACGGGGCCTCTTCCGGGGTGGTTGTTGCCTAGACGGAGTGCTGCGGATGCTGGAGACCTGGGAGGGGGGTGCGGAGGCAGCCTGGAGACCAGAGGGTGGCAGTTTGGCCATGTAGTCCCGGAGGGTCTGTTGCCGCTCGGTGGGGACACCTGGCGCCCACAGCTCCTGGGTCTGCTCCTGGGAGGGGGGTGTGACCGGGGGCAAGGGGCAGAGCCCGGGGGAGGCATGGTCAGGGCTGCCCGAGGGGGTGGGGCCTTCGGAGAGGTCCAGGCGACTGCCAAGCGAAGAGAAAGTGCTGGAGAGCTGGGTGCGGCGCTTGCATCGGCTGGGCCTGAGACCCAGGCCCGAGCCCCCAGACCGCCGCCTCTCCCACCAGGCTGCCCCACGTCCCGCCCAGGCCTCACTCAGACGCTCGCTGAGCTCATCCTCCAGGCCAGACTCAGGGGCAGGGGGTGACTCCGCAGTGAGGGGCGAGCCCAGGTCCTGTTGCAGAAGGAGCCTTCCCTGGGCCATGGCAGCCCGCAGCCCCGCAGCCACTGTCCCCTCCGCCTGAGGCTGCTCCGGGTGGGCCAGAAGGTGGCGGTGGGAAAAGGTAGGGGCTGTCCACAGGGGCCGGGGCCGAGCCACCTTGAGTATGGCCTTCAGCCAGCGGCGGCAGCAGGTGGTGGCCTGGGGGCTCCAGGAAGTGGCGGGGTCATGGGGCTCAGGACCTGGCTCACCCTCGCGGAGGTGCAGGCTTTGGCAGAACACATCCCCTGCCGCTGAGAGCTGGAAGAGGGTCAGGCCTGGTGTGGAGGCGGTGGACGGGATGGCGGCAGCCAGACCTGCAGACAGGGCAGTATTACCAAGCAGGGCTGGCCAGGTCACCTACTTCAGCCCCGGGCTCGCCTGCCACCCGTGCGTGTACCTAAGGTGGGTGCCTCCAGTCGCTCCTGCAGCCGCCTCTGACCCGTGGGTTCCAGCACTGGGAACCCTGAGAGGGCATCAGTCCTCACTGGGAGGGACTGGGGGTGCCCTGCCAGCCTGGGAGTCGAAGAGCCCTCTCCTGGGGGCCAGACAGACATTGCTCAGACCCTGACCCTGGCTGGGGGCATGCCCCCCACCCCTCCACCTGCCTACATTAGGACCTCACCTGAGAGGTGCAGCAGCTGGAGCTGGCCTCCCTGGCCCCCCAGGAGTAGGGGCCGAGGGGCGCCAGGGCGGGGCGCGGGCAGCAGTTGGGCCAGCAGGGGCGCGGAGGGCAGGCCGTGGTCCCACTTCAGCAGGGGCACCAGGGGGAGGCGCTCATCCAACATGTAGAGTGAGAACTGCCCCTCAGGGAGAGTGACAAGGTGGGCTCTGTGACCCTCGGGAAAGGTGCTGGAAGTCGTGTCACCCAGAAGCCCACCCTGACTTTATCTGCTTTCTCCAAACCCACCTGGTCCTGGAACCTGAGCTTGAGAGACGCCCCTAGAGCACCAGGCTGACTGGCAGCCCCTCAACATTAGGAGACCCCCTGTCTTGCAAACTGCCATCCCTGTGGGAGGCCCTTCCTCCTCTTACCCATCTTGCCTGCCACCTCTCGACAGCAGGGTGCCTGGTCTGGCAGTTCAGTGCCCACCCCCATGTTCCCAGCCTCTCAGGACTCAGCCAGCGTGCTCCTGTACCTAGCGCTGCAGCTGGGGCCAGCCTGGTCTGGTGCAGCCTGGCAAGCAAACTCAGTGCCTGGCTGGCCCGGGGAGGGGTCCTCACCTGTGTACAGATGAGATGGAGAGTGGGGTTCAGAAAGGCCGGGCTGCACTCCCCCAGGTACTGGGTCAGCAGGACGCGCTCTCCTTTCTGGCATGAAGCCTCGGCACCCCCTCGGAAAAGCAGCAGGCCACAGCCTGGGGGGCCCTGGAGGACAAAGCCAGAGTCAGCCCCAACCTCAGCCTGTCTGTGACCTCATCCCCAACTCCACCGACCCGGGTCAGTCTGGACTTTGGGGCTGGGCTGCCTCAGTGCCCTCTACCTGTGGGCCCCCTCTCTGGCATTTCAATCCCACCCCTACCTGAGTGTCAATCATTCTCACGCCTGTGCGATCACCAACAGTCAGCACCCGGGGGTGGGCCGTGAAGTCAGCCCAGCGCCAGGTGGAGGGGTCCCGGAACACCATGGTCTCAGGGTCCTTGTAGACCTGCTGCAGCCTGGGGAGGAGGGAAGGGAGGTAGGGAGATGGGTGGAGGCTGCTTGGAAGTGTGTGTCATGTATGTGTGTTTGGCTGGGGTGGGGCAGGCCATTACCCATTTTGGGGAGTCCACAGGCAGATGGTGCCCGAACGGCTGCAGACAGCCAGCTCCCCAGGCAGGTGCGGGCTGCAGGGGGAGAGACGAGTCTGAGGGAAATGGCCCCCTGCCCCAGGCCCTGCAGGTCAAGCTCCCCCGTTCCCCTCTCACCTGAGGCTGATGCCAGTGCTTCCCTTCTGCACCTGCAGTACCTGCAGTGGGGAGGGCTGGCCCTGCCTGCTCACCTTCCACAGGGCACAGTGGTAGTCAGAGCGGACCGCCAGCAGAGCTGAGGGCACAGGAGACAGAGGGTCAGGGACCAGGCCACCCACCTACCAGGAAGGCTGAGGGAGGTGGCAGTGGGCCTTACCTTCTCCCTGGACAGTCCGGGTCACCACCTGCCGGATAGAGCCTCGGAGCTGGATGTGGCCAGGGTCCCCAAGGACCCTCGGGCGGCCATCTGAAGTCAGACTGACCTTTTGGAAGCCTGGGCCTCCCGCTAAGGATCAGTGTGAGAGCGATGGTCATTGCCACCCCCCAGCTACCACCCATCCCTCCCCAAGGGGGCAGCAGGGTCCCACCCAGCAGGCGGATACACAGCTTATCCAGGGCGCCCCCGGTTGGGTAAACCAGCTGCCCTGTCAGGGCTGTGCTCCCGGGCAGCCAGGCCAGGGCGCCCCCAGTGACAGCATCGTCCAGGAGTATCTGTCCCCAGCGCCCTGCTAGCTCCTCCTGCAGCAGCTCCCCCACGAGGCTGGCCACCGACCTGCCTAGGACAGGACCACCAAGGATGGAGAAGCGGCGCTGCCGCCGGCTGAGGGATGCCCAGGGACACCTAGGGAAAGAGGATCATGGGAAGGTCAGGCAGTGGTGGTGGATGGGATTGGTTTCTCACTGACACCGACCTGGCCCAACCATAAGACCCGGCTAGCAGATGGACATGAGGCCCAAGACAGCCAATCAGAATCTTTCCTGGGACACCTGGCAAGCAGCAAGGACCCTGGCTCTTTCCTGGGGATCAAAAGCCGTCCTGCCACATGGAGGCAGCCTGTCAGAGGGTGAAGGCAGGCAGAGGCAGGCAGAGGCAGGCAGATCAGAAAATGAAAAGGGACCTAGCCCTGATAACAGCATGTGAGCACCTGGATGCAGCCATGCCTGACACCCACCATTTAGATGAGCCTGTACATTTCTGTTCTCTCCCTAAGCTAGCTGGGGCTGGGTGCTCTATACAAGGAAGTATAGCCCGCTGACTACTCAGGGCTGAGGAATCAACAGTTCCTGTTCTCCGACTGCTTCCACTGCTGCCCTCCTGCTCATGCTCACTTGCCCCCAGGGCTGGTGTCCACCAAGGTCCTGAAGCAGCCTCTTCACACTGACCACAGTTTTCTTCTTAGAGTGGCTCTGTGTGGAAAGGCTCGGTTAGGCAGGAGCACACAGCCAGTGGCTCACTGCCACACGAAGGCGGGCACCCCTGCTGGTCACTCACCCGTGTGCCCTCCAGTTTGAAGTTCTCCTGCATCAGGCTCCCTAGGGACCCAAAGGCAACATCTCCATGGTCCCACAAGAAGTGGCTGAGCTAGGGGAGAGCGGACTGAGGTCATAAGCCTGTCAGGTCACCACACACACCTCTCTGGGCCACACTGCACGGCCTTGTGGGACCCCTCACCTGCTCAGTAACATCCAGCATGGCACAGGGTCGACTGTAGAACTGATGACCTCCCCGGAAAAGCAGGTCCTGCGCGGACAGCCCCGGGTCCCAGGGCTCTGCCAGGAGGTGTAGGGGAAGGGGTCTGAGTGTTGTCAGCCCAAGGAGCGGGGAGGTCCCAGGGCTCCGTGGGGAGGGGCTTGGGAGGGGGTCTGTTGAACACTAAGAAGGGACAGTCTCAGAGGGCAGGGCTTGGGTAAATCCTTACCAGGATCAGGTGGCAGCAGGGGAAAGGGCCCCGGGGTGTCTGGCTCCCACCACAGGTCCTGGGCTGAGGGCTCGGCTGCCGTGTTCTGTGGGAGCCACAGAGGCGATGAGGCGGAAGCCCCCTGGCAGGCTGGGATACAAGCATCGCCCATCCCCCAGCCCTTATGGGACCAAATACACACAGATGCTCCCTGAGCATGTCTGCATGGAGTGTGTGTCCTTCTGGGTTCCTCGGGTACGACTGACAGGACACATATGTCCCTCTGTAGTCTGGGGGACTGGGCAGGAGTGGTGGGACACACGTGTTCCTTTGGCCCCGTAGACTATTACAGGTTGGTGGACACCTCATACCCTGCCCTGTGAAATCAGTAACCTGGGGCCCGAGGCTCCTTCTCCCGTCTCAGCCGCTCAGGTCCCTTCTGACGGCTGCATGGCATGCCCCACCAGTGGGAAATCAGCTACCCTTAGACCCCTGAGGACTCTGTGAACATGGGTCATAACAGGTTAACTCAGCCCCCTCACAATAGCCCCGCAGAGCTGGTGCGGCTAGATCTACAGTCTTATTGGGGGAAGGGGGGTGCTGGGGACAGGGAGGGTGGCAGAGACTAGCTGGGCTCTGAGAGCAGGTGGCTGGCCTCCAGAGCTGGGTGTCCACCCTGATCCCACCTGATCTCACTTCCTCTGGAGACCTCCCGGTCACTGACTGAGATCTGGTGGATCACACACCCTGCCATCGGCTGGGCTGGCCAGTACCCCCACAGCTCACACCCTCGGGGGACAGGGGCCTGGCCAGTGAGGGTATTAGCTGAGTGCCAGGCCTTCCTTGCCAAGGAAGCAAGTGGCAATAGCATTCTGACCCCTGCTAGACCTCTCCCCATCCCGCTCCCGCTCCCGCCTGGCTTACTCCACAGAGCCCTCTGCAAGTGGCAGCAGGGCGGCTTCTGGGTCCAAAGGAAGTGCCAATTTCCTTCCTGAGGGCAGCAGCAGAAGTCTCGGGAAAGCGCACCCCTCCCCCATGCCCTCAGCCTGTGTGTCTGGCCCAGTTCTGGCATCATCATCATGATCACTGGCATATGTGTATGCCCCAATGCCTGCCGAGGTACCCCGCCACAGACAAGAAATTCTCCCTAGTCTGGGCTGAAGGGAGAGGAGGAGGGAACAAAGCCTATGGAGGGGGCTCAGGAAGGGGCGAGCCGACAGGTTCCACTGAGTGAGCCCACTAGGACAGCCAGGGAGGGTGTCCCCCGTACCTGGATGGAGGGACTCTGGCTCAGCCTGGGCCTTTGCCAGTGTGCCAATGGCTCCTGACTGTGTTCCCCTGCCAGAAAAGTGGGCCTAGGTTCTGGGGCCTGCCCTGGCACTACCATTCTCACCTTGGCTCTGCTCATGGGCAGGGACTCAGGCAATGTCAGCGCGTCCCTCCAGCTGCACATGAAGGACAGGTCAGGGCCACTGCTCAGACCCAGGGGGCCGCTCATAAACAGCGTGGGGCGCAGGGGACTGGGGAAGTCCATCCTGGAAGACAGAACCACATGGTCTGTGGGCCTCCCTGACACAGACTCTGGTGATGGCGTCCAGTGCGCCCGGGAGAGCGACGAGCAGCTGCTGAGGTGCTCCCATTGCCAGGGAGCGGACTGGTACTCGCAGGTCCTGCAGGACGGAGTACAAATGCCCATGTGGTTTCTGGAACGGCTGCTGTCTCTACAGAAGCATACTGCCACAGCTTTCTCCTGATTTTTGTCAAGGCTGTTGTCTTTACAGAACCGTGCTGCCACAGGGGGTGGGGGTCGGGTGGACAACAAAAACAAAGATGTAGCCAAATGCCAGACATCAATGGGCACGAGATGAAAACCAGCCCAAGGGAGGGGACAGCAAGCAATGAGGACAGCCAGGGAGCAGCTTGGCCAAGGAGGTGCCACCTGGGCAGAGCTGGCATCTAATGAGGCAGACAACTGGGGGGAGGGTGGCGGGCAGAACAAACAGCAAGAGCACCCCCCCCCCGGGGGCTGGAAAGTGCCGGGCCTGTCTGAGAAACAAGGAGTGGGGGAGCATGAGGAAGGGGAGAGGGCTGTTTCCAGCCGACATCACTATGAGTGCACATTTCTAGTCCCAACTTACAATGCCGAATTCATGATCCTTCCAAGCTAGAGGCTGTGTCTAGACCACCTGTCAACCTGCCATTGGCCGGCCACAGCGCCTCCCCAAAATGCCAACTGATAGGCTGGCTGAGAAGTGCACCTTTTAAAGGCTCATGGGGATACCACTCTGGAACCACAAGTAGCCACCTTGCTTCTGCCCACCCCCTACCATTTTTCCATGCTCATTTGGAAGTCCTCTCTCTGGTGCATAAGTGGGAGGCTGTTGATACTGATTGGTCACAGATGTGACAGAAGGAGGGAGGGAGGGAGGGAGAGGGAGAGAGGGAGAGAGGGAGAGAGAGAGAGAGAGAGAGAGAGAGAGAGAGATTAGGACCAGACTTGGAGCCCCAGGGCCTTGGTGTTTGCTATCAGTGCATAGGAGTGGTCGGAACAAATTCAGGTAGGAAGATGGCACTGCCATCAAGTGATCCCAACTGAGAGCTGAGAGCTGCCCTTGTAAGTTTCAGAGACTGTCGATTCCTTACTGGAGTAGAAGGCCTCATCTGTCTCCTGTGGAGCAGCTGGTGGTTTCAAACTGCTGACCTTGTGGTTAGCAGCCCCACACATCACCACTAAGCCACCAGGGTTCCTCAGGTAGAAGGAAAGAGAGAAAGGAATCAAACAGTTCCAACAAACACAGGTGGAATAGGCGCTGGTGGAGTCCCTACGACAGACCAGCTCCAAAGCAAGGCAGCCTTGATCTCCTGAGACCAGCCTCCTGCCAGGCTGCCAGTCCTCCAAGCCCTTCCGACCATCCAAGGCTGCAGAAATCGCCAGGTCTGGTTTCAGGCAAGAAGCAGGGCAGCAAACGGTTGCAGAGGAGGGGTAAAGAAGAGGATCGAGTGGGACCAAGTCCTCAAGTATTTCGCTAGTCCTTCCCCCTCCCACTCCATTTGCAGGCCCCACCTAGGCAAGCCACAACACAGCGGGGGGCTCACACCCAGGACTATGCGTCAGCCATGTGCTACCCACCACGTTAGCCACGTGTAGAACTCGCGCCACTCCGTGAGCTAGCGGCTGCAGACAGTTAAGTGGCTGGTTCCAAAGCCTGCGGGCCCGAACGGCGGGAAAACCCCGAGCTCGTCTCTGGGACCCGGGACCCCATCTCCCGCCACCCGGGGGCTGCGCTCTGTCCTCCCGTCCGGCAGCTCACACACTTACGTGCCCAAGTCTCGGCGTGCTCGTCTGGGAAATGGGCTCTCACGCAAATACCTCCTGATCCCAGTGTCTCCGAGTGGGTCCCAAGGCGGGAGCTCCTCACGCCAGCAAACTAGATGGGATGAAAACCACAATGTGAATTTACGGTTTTCCGGGTATGGCCGGAAGTGCTCCCTGGGAGACAGGAAGTCCCGCCTTCCAGCTCGGCTTCTCAGGCGTCCGCGAGCGCCACCTGCTGGGCGGAGGGTGGATGGAATAAAGGAGAGAAGGTGGTTGGTGACGAACCTCAAGGCCCAGAGAAGTCCACAAAGACTTAGGTTGGAATTCCGCTTCTGCTTAATCAACCTCGTGCCTGATAAGGTTGTTGTATTAAATTAATTAACTCATAGACATTAACTATACACCTGCACTAGCAAAAAAGCCCTGGTAGCACTGTTGCGTAAGCATCAGGCTGCTAACTGTAACGTCGGCGGTTCAGACCCACCAGCAGCTCCCATGGAGAAAGTTGAGGCTACCTGCTGGAATCAACTCGATAACAGTGGTTTTTTATTTTGTTTTCTTGGTGACATGAGACGAGCACTATGGGAAGAATCCTACTGATTGTCCTTGAATTGGAAAGAAGCAAGCCCTTCATATAGGTATATAGGGGCATCCCAGGAAGTATGTATGGCTCCTCAGGGGTGTGAGGGAGGTGTTGCCATATAGGACAGTTTCCATCTCACAGCAACCCTTTTGGGTAAAATAGGTTTGAACTGGCCGGGTGGGTTTCCAAGGCTGCACATCTTCATAGATTTGGATTTAGAATGTTGCATCTTTGTTCTTCAGGATAATCAGTGGGTTCAAACAGTCAGCATTGAGCAGCAACCAAGTGCTAAGTGGACACCATCAAGGACGCTTGACTAGAAGGCCAACTCACTGCCCTCCAGTCGATGCTGACTCGTAGTGACCCATAGGACAGAGTAGAGCCTCCCCTTTGGTTTTCTGAGATGGTAACTCTTTACAGGAGTAGAAAGCCTCATCCTGTACCCGAGGAGCAGGCTGTTGTTAGCTTAACCCACTGTGCCAACAGGACCTCTAGCTTTTAGGCAGTAGTTACTAACCACTAGCTGGGATTATGACCGAGCGTCGGTGTTAACAGTGAAAGGGTGTCTAAGGGCTACTCGTTGAGTTTCTGAGTCAGTAGGTGTAAGGTGGGGCTTGAGGTTTTGCAAGGTCCCAGGGAATACACCGTAATACCGCCTGTCCAGGGACCAGGCCAGCAGCCGGCAGGTAGTTTCTAACTCCTTACAGAGTAGAACTATGGTTCATAGACTTGTCAGTGTTGATTTTTTTTGGGGGGGGGGGCGGGTAACTACATCACCAAGATTTACTTTTGAGGGATTCCTGGGTAGATTTGAATCTCCAGCCTTTCTGGTGCCAGCAGCACATTGCTGGTTTGCATTATCCAGGTACTCCAGGCTTAAGGAAGACCTCCACTGGTTTTAAACGTTTAGCCTGTAATGCTTCTGTGGGGTTGTTATAGTCAGGGACCACTCCGTTTATCAGGTGAGGGCCTCAGTCTCAGAGAAGTTAAGCAGCTGCATGGGATTGGTATGATGGGTCGTGTTGGAGGGAGTGTGCATTGTCTTACAGTGGAAGCCACCTTGGAACGAAGGCCTGGTTCAAGAAACTGAGACTATCTTCCTGGTCTTTGATTCCCTGAGACTACCCTAAGAGTTAGAGGAGTCCTGGTGGCATAGTTGTTACGCATTATGCTGCGATCTGCAAGGTCAGCAGTTCAAAACCACCAGCCCTCAGCAAGAGAAAGATGAGGTTTTCTACTCCCATAAAGAATTAATGGACACACAGGTGAGACCAATACCTCTATGGTCGTGAGTGAGTGAGACCCAAGCGTTGAGAAGAGACAGACTTTTCCATTGGCTGGGCAGGCAGGGGTGGAGCTCAAGTTGCCCTATCCTGGGGATCGGCCTTTCCATTGGCTGGGAAAGAAGGCGGAGCTTGTGGTACTCTACCCTAGAGACTAGCATTTCCATTGGCTGGACCAGGGGGCGGGGCTTGTGATGCTCTACCAGCCGCGTGCTTGAACGCTGGAGGCGTCGGGCACGTATCAACGGGCGTGTACTGCAAAGCCAGGTCGGCCAGGTCCTCTTGGACTTGAGTCGGACCATGTCTTCTCCGGCTTTCGCGGCCCTGGGCGGCGACAGTGGCCGCAGGAAGCCCCGCTTGGCGGCGACGTTGAAGATCAACCCTGGGCCTACTCCGTGGCGACCCTCAGCCAGTCTGGGCGGAGATCCCTGGGAATCCGCGCCCACCCTCTGCGTGGAGGAGGTCGAAGGGGGTGGTGGACGCCCTCAGACGTCTTCGGAGGAGGCGGCAGCTGCAGCAGCGGCGGGGGACTGTGGGCCCGGGCGAGCACCAGGTTGGGAGTGAGGCAGCTAGGCCCATGAACCCTGGTGGATGGAGGAGGACATACCCTAAGGCTTTTCTCTCTTGCCCACAGGGCCTGCTAGGGACCTCTGTACAACGGCCAGGCAGCTCCAGCTGCAGCTCAGGGACCCGCCCCCTGGCCAGGCCGTGGCCTTGCTCACGCAATATGCAGCCAGCCTGGGAGTCTCGCTCATCTTTCGAGAGGACCCAACACCAGGTATTTGGTGTTGGGGGGGGGGGGGGAGGCGGAGTCAGGGACCGAGTCACCAGACAAGAGGAGCTAGGGGGCCACTGGCCTCTGTGCTCTGAAGACCGGCTGGCGACCAGGCGGCCCCAGATGAAGCGAGAGGTGGACCAGTGAAAGAACCTGGGGCCCTGCCCCTGGGAGCAGTATGTTTCAGGGACTCCACTTCAGATTCCCTATTCTGAAGCTCAGGGAAGTTAAGGGCCTTGCTCCAAGTGACCCGGTCATCACCATACCCATTGAAGGACCTGCTTTAATTAGCACATTAGAGGCTAATTAGAGGCATTGGAGGTCCCTGAAAGAGTGATACTGTGGAGGTATAATCAGTGCTCAAGGGCAGCGGCACTCCCAGCCCCACCAGTTCAGACAGACACGCAGCAGTACGCCAGGGTGGAAATTCAGGCTCCCAACCCTAAGCCAGCACTTTGCCAGTTTCTAAGGTGATAGTCAGGAAACCACTCCAGATGCTGTTGGCAACATTTTTGAACCCAAGAGAACTCCAGAAGGAGCCCTAGTGTGGTGGAGTGGGTTACATGTTGGGCTGTTAACTGAAAGGTCAGCAGTTCGAAACCACCAGCTGCTCCCAGGGAGAAAGATGAGGCTATCTGCTCCTGTTACAGTGTCGGAACCTCACAGGGACCAGTCCTTCCCTGTCCTATAGGGTTGCTATGAATCAGGGTCAGTTGATGGTTTGGAGTTTTAAGAGAACCCCAAGTTGCTCCTTTCTGTGGCTATCCAGTCAGTTCTGATGCACGCAACCCTGTATAAGGTTTTCCGGGACTGTAAGTCTTACAGGAGCAGACTGCCTCATCTTTCTCCCATGGAAGGGCTGGTGGGCTTGAACCACTGACCTTGGGGTTAGCAGCCCAATGCTTACCCCATGGCGCCAGTCGGGCTCCTTCAAATTGTCCCGGGGAGGTTCCCATGGTCCGTGCACACGGCTGCATGTGCTACCTGAGGAGTTGGAGGCCCCAGTCCACTTTGAGGTGCCTCGGAGGAAAGGCCTGTTTCTGAAGACCGGGGCAGACACAGTTCCGCTCTGACACACGCGGTATCCCATGAGGAAGGGAACCCAAGAAGAACTGCATGGAAGGAGGCGATACCACTGAGCACCCGGTGGCCCAGGTGATGTTCTGCCGGGACTGCCCGCAGGGGGTCCGTTATGTTGTCCCTCCCAGTCTCATGCTGCCCCCGCTCTGTAGGCAGGGTTCTGTCACCTCCATTGTACAGGTGGGGGGACTGAGGCCAGAGGGCTCACTGGGGTGCACGGCACACCTGTGCCAGTTCCTCCTCCCGAGCTGCCAGGAAAGCCTGGCTTCTCATCCTTTGCCTTTTGATCTTGCACATGTTCCCTCCCCAGGTGTTCTGCTGTCGTTACTCAAAATGCTAACTGGACACAGAGGGCGGCACTGCCTGCTCCTGTAGGGTTCAGCGATGATCTTGCCTGCCGTCCGCAGGTTCTCCTGCTGCCGTGGTGGTGCTGTTAGGTGCTGTCAAGTCCGCCCCGCCCCGCCCTGCCCCGCAGCGACCCGTGCACAGCAGAAAGGAACACTGCCAGGCCCTGCGCAGAGCCCATTGCTGCAGCCACGGTGTCTGTCCCTCCCCCTGCGGGCCTTCCCTTTTTCACTGCCCCTCTCCTTTACCCAACACAAGTGGAGACCCTGTCTCCCTTGGGGAGACTTGAATGGGTTCTGGGAAGAATCTCTGTCAAGTGCTCCCCCAGGCCCTCCAGGTGACGTTGCCATGCAGGCAGTGCCGGCGCCTCTCTCCCACTCCATGTATGTCCGTCATTGTAAATGGCTTGGTTCCGTCTGTCGGAAAGCTGACACCACACTCACACGCACACCCCTTAACCCTCACTCCCACCGTGTGTGTTCCCACCAGAGCAGGGACGGTCCCTTCCCTGACCGACTGCCGCTCACTCCGCAGATCCCAGAAACGGGAGTTGGTTCCACCTTGTAGCCACCCTGCCCCATCAGCATTCCACGGCTGTATGGGAACAGGTGGCCACATCTTCCTCCAGCAGAGGGGCTGGTGGGATCGAACCCCCAACCCTCCAATTAGCTGCCAGGTGCTTCACCATCACGCCCCAGGGTGCCTCTGGACTGTAAAACTGAAACCCCAAACCCACGATTCATGACGACCCCATGGAGACAGCTTGGAACAGCCCCACAGGGCGTCCAGAGCTGGGGACCGTATGTAAGTAGAGCGGCTGACAGTTTCAAACGGCCGATCTTGACCTTCAGGCCAGGCAGCTGAGCGTTTTAACCGCAGCACCACCAGGTGTCCCCCTCTCCAGATGGACAGTTGTCCCGCTGTCTTCCCAGCTCTGCATGTGTCCGTTACAAGGCCCCAGTGCTTGACTCCTGCCTCCTGAACTTGTTCTTCCTCCGTCCTTGTCTTCCACTTAGGGCACCAGCGCCCTCAAGAGAAAGGCCTCATGCCTGGTGGGCTGACTTGTGGTTCGCATGTGTCTGTTTCCTTGGGTGAGGCCCTCGACTTGCCTGAGGGATGGGAAGGCACACCACCCGTGTCGCCTCTCAGAATCACGGTGGCTGGAGCTGCGGCTGGCACTGCCAGCCAGGCTGCTTGGTGAGGGTGATGCCTGCCGGGGGCCACCAAGCTGCTTCCACCTGTGTTTCATGCGGGCCAGGTGCAGACCAAGGAGGCTGGAAGGCTGCCTCATCCCCGCCCCTCCCTCCCTCCCCAGGCCCCTGCACCCCCTTCTCTGTGAGCGTGGAGCTGGATGGTGTGGTCTGCTCGGAGGGCTCTGCCGACAGCAAGTCCGAGGCCAAGCAGCAGGCAGCCCTGTCCACCCTCCAGTACATCAGGGCCCATCTGGATGGACCAGGTAGCAGGGGCCAGGTCCTGTGCCCCAGCAGGATGGGAGGGAGGTGGCTGTGTGCATGTGCCCGGGTGGGCATGCATGTGGGCGGGTGGGGTGTGGCAAGACCCCTCTGGATGTCAGGCCCCCACCTGGCCGTGTGCACACCCCCAGCTGCTCTAATGCCCTTTTGAGGCCATGTCCACACTGGGGACAGGGCCTGCTGGAGGGGCAGCAGGAGCCTTCTGGCTTCTGAGAGCTACAGGCCTTCCTCTTCTCCCTGTGGGCTTCTGCCACTTCCTGAAGGATGGAGGGTGGACCCATCTCGCCGTTTCTCTTCTAGACTCCACTAGGACTTCTGGCAGGCTTCCACTGGCCACCCTGAGTGCAGGTAGGTGGGCCCCAGCTGGCCCTGCTTGGTGATGCAGGCAGCCACTGGGCCTTGCCCCCACCTCTGCCCTCCTCCCATCCAGAGGACATTGTGACTCATCAGCAGCGCTGCGCGGCCGTGGTGGACGCTGGCTTTGACCGCCTGGTGGACAGGAGCTCAGCCTACTGGGCCTGCAAGGGGACCGTGGCTGCGGTCATCCTGGAGAGGGGTAGGGACCACTTTCCTGGCCCGCCACCCCAGGGCCACCCCAGGGCCCACCCTCCCCCCTGGCCCTGGCCTGAGAGATCTCTCCACCTTCCTTCCCTGGCAGAGGTCCCTGGTGCCAGGGGCCAGGCCAAGGAGATGTACGGGCTGGTGGCGCTGGGCACGGGCAGCGGCTGCTGTACCGGCCGACAGGAGTTCTCAGGCCGGCAATTGCATGACTGCCACGGGTTGGTGATCGCCCGCCGGGCCCTGCTGAGGTGAGGATGGGCAGCCAACCACCATGTCTTGTTGAGGGTGGGTGGCGGGCACTGGTGGGGCCCCTTGAGAAGAGGGTGTTGGGCGCTTGGTTGCAGATCTGTGACGAAGGGCAGAGGGCACCCTCAGCGCTCAGCCCAGCCCCTGCCTGTTGCCCCCAGGTTTCTGTTTCGGCAGCTTCTTTTGGTGACACAGGGGGGGCCCAGGGGCAAGGAGCAGTCAGTGCTGGCCCCCCATCCTGGGCCTGGGCCCCCCTTCACCCTCAAGCCCGGAATCTTCCTGCATCTCTACGTCAGCAACACCCCCAAGGGAGCAGCCCAGGACTTCTAGTATGGGGAAGCCCGGCAGGGGGGTGGGGGGTGCTGGGGTAAGGGAGGGCAGACAGCAGCATTGACCCAGACCCCACAACATCCAGTACGGGGGATCCTGTGGGATGAGGGAGAGGCAGGCGGCACTGACTGCCCTGCCTCTGCCCCCCTCTCTACCCTCAGCCTCCCCTCCTCCCTGGAAGGCAGTTTCCTGCATAGCTGCCCCTTCCGCCTGCAGGCGCATGTGCGGGGGGAGCTGAAGCCGGTGGGCTACATCGCCACTGCACTCCGAGACACCCACGTGGGCTGCCTCTCGGCCAGTGACAAGCTGGCTCGATGGGCTGTGCTGGGTCTGGGTGGTGCCCTGCTGGCCCACTTCCTGCCCCCTCTCTACGCCACCAGCCTTGTCCTGGGTGAGGGTCTGGCTGGCAGTGGAGTGGCAGGTGGGGTCTGGGTGTGTGTGTGAAGTATTCTGAGCCCCCCCCCCATGCCTTCTGCCCACAGCGGACCCCTGCCACGACCCCCCCACCCTGAGCAGGGTCATCCATGGCCGGCCCAGCCTGGACGAGCCTGCACAGCCGGGCCTGCCCTCGCCCTATGCACGCACCACTCTGCATCTGTTCTCAGGGCCCCCGGGGGCCCCTTCGGACCCCATCCTCAGCACCTGCCAGGGCCTCAGCCTCAACTGGAGCCTGGGGGACACTGATGTGGAGGTCGTGGATGTGGACACCGGGCGGGTGAAGGCAGAGTGAGAGGGAGCTGGGCACAGGCGGGTGCGGGAGTGGGGGTGGCCCCTCCCCGGAGGCCTCAGGGAGTTCTGGGCTCAGGTTCACCCTGCAGCCACTAATGGGCTGCAAGGGCCAGCCAGTCCTTCTATGCCCACCTGAGAGGGGGGCCTGGTCAGGGTGGAGGGGATAGAGGCGGGGGTGGAAGTGGAGGAAGCTAGGTGGACCCACATGCAGGTTGTGATGCTGCCCCCCTCCTCTCAGTGATGCCCCAGGGCCCCCCTCCCGCCTCTGCAAAGCTGCCTTCCTGCGAGCCTTCCGCCAGGCCGCCCAAGCTCTGGGAAAGCCCCAACTCTTGGCCATGAGGACTTATGAGGAGGCCAAGGTCAGTGCCTCCCCACCACTGCCTCCAGTTGCCCTGCCTCCCCCCGCCCTGCCCATTGAGCACCCTGTCTCCCCCTCAGGCGGGGCCCTACCAGGAGGCTCGCCAGCTGCTCTCCGTGCTCCTGGACCAGCAGGGCCTCGGGGCATGGCCCTCCAAGCCCCTGCTGGGCAAGTTCAGAAATTGAGACCAGGACCCAGGCCAGGTCCAGGCCTAGCTGGACCCCAGCCTGGAGGAGTGCCCTGCTGGAGTGGGTGGGGTGGGGTGGGGGTGAGGGGCAGCACATGGGAGTGGGAATAAAGAATTACGTTTCTGCTGCTTCTGTGAGGAGCCATCCCTTCTCTGTGGTGGTTGGTGGGCCCGAGCCCCTGGCAAACTCCTTTGGTGAAATACAACAGGGCCTCACAGCCAGACCTTCTAGGATGCGCGGTGACCCCACGCAGCAGAACCCACCGTACCCGATCCTGCACACTCACCCCAGGCTGTTACAGATCAGAGCACTCAGTCACAGGCTCTCACTAGAAGGAGACCACCAGCCCTTCTTAGGCAGCGTCCTTTCTTGGCCACACAGGTGGAGTGCAGCCAGGCCCCCTGCCTGGAAGGGGAGGAGTCTAACAGGAGCCACGCCCTCTCCACACCACCCAAATCCAGACCCCTCCCACCAAGTCCCTTCTGGCTCATGGCCATCCTGGAAGGAGGCAGCCTTGGTCGTGGGGCCACCTTGATCATGGGGCCACCCCCACCCCACCACGCCTCACGGGAGAGGAATCACACAGGCAATCACTAATCCACTGGCTTCCATCTCAAAACTGCCTGCCTTCCAGTTGATGCCAACTCACGCCGACCCCATAGAATAGGGCAGCAGGGCCCCCGTGCGTTTCTGAGACTAACTTTATGCGTGGGTAAAAAGCCTTGTCCTCCCGAGGAGCAGCTGGTGGTTTCATACACTGCCCTTGCAGCTCGCCGCCCGGCTGGTAACCCACCGCCTGCAGGGCAGCTGGAGTCTGGTGTCTGTAGAGTTGTGCATCTGAGTCCCCAGTGTCTGTCCTGCGGTGACCGACTCACCTTGGTCGGCGGGAGGGCTTCCAGCTCATTCTTGCTGGGCTGGCGTCAGGGCTGCGAGGGTGGTATGCGCCGGCCACATGTGCTCCTCCCTCATCCCGGTCCCCAAACCCCAAACTCACAGCCATCGAATCAATGGTGGCAACTAGCGACCCTGCAGGACGGAGTAGAACTGCCCCGTGGGTTTCCGAGGCTGTCCATCTTTATGGGAGCAGACAGCCCCATCTTTCTCTCTCGGGGCGCAGGTGGGCCCATGTGTTGGCACAACACAACCCACTGTGCCACCAGGCACTGCGATGGGCAGATGCGTGGTGTGAGAAAGCCCTGCCAGGGACATGGATTCCAACTGCTCTGGAAATACAGCGTTGCCAGAGCAACGTTGAAAGCAGTATTTCTCCCGGTTCTTTCTTTTTTAAGGGCTGGGGGCTTCTTAAAAGGCTGAGCCTATTAACCAGCCTGCTGGCTGCATCTCTCTCTCCACTGGTGGGGCCTTGAGTTGATTTACTCTTGGCCCCGACACGATGACTACAAGTGGATCCAAAAACCTAGCGGGGCGCTTTCAAACTGCGACTGTCGCAGGCCCTGGGGTCTTCATTAATCACGCAATTACTGGGTAAACAAGTTATTCAAAGTGACACGAACTCCGCTGTGTTCTGCCAAATAAGCAACATCTGTCCCCATCCCGCAGACGTGCCTCTGCAGAGCCCCCTCCCCTCCCCGCCCAGCCCCGCCCTGGGAAGCCTTTCGCAGTATCCGCCCAGCTCCTCCGATGCAGCTGACTCTGCCCCACAGCTGCACGATGAACGTGCCCTTGAGATCCCAGAGCCTGTTACTGTCTCCTTGGCCGGCACCCCTGCCAAACATTTTTGCCAGTGAGAGTGTATTTAAATTGGAGTGCGAGGTCTCCTAGCTTGGCAGGACCCCAACATTGTTTCCTCCAGGGTCCCCACTTCCATCATCTAGACCAGGGGTGGGAGTGTCCAGCCTTCTACAGCCCGAGAACTCACCAATACCAGCTAACGTGCCATGCCTCGCCAAAGAAAAGCCGTCTCTGCCATCCATGAGGGTGGGGCTGGGGGTTTCACGAAATGTTAGGCCAAATACCGCAGGCTGATCTTGAGGTTGATAATTGTGCATGAAAATGATGTTGTAAACATCCAAATGCTCCCGGGCAGAAAAACGATTGCCCAGGTCTGATCTGACCCTAGGCTCCCAGACTATCATGCTCTTATTAGACAAAAAAAGAAAAGAAAAAAAAATCCTCAATGCTCCCTGGCAATAAAAAACATTTGTATCATATCCCCTATTCCAGGATAAAGTGTATTGATGCCATGAGGTGCCCTTCAGTTGGTTCTGACCCACAGTGACCCGATGTACAGCAGAAGGCAACACCGCCCAGCCCTGCCCTGTCTCACCGTGAGCCCGCGGCTGCAGCCCCCGTGCCCGTCCATCTCAGGGAGGCCCTTCCTCTTTTTCGCTGTCCCTCCACTTGACCAAGCATGATGTCGTTCTCCAGGGACTGGTCTCTCCTCACAACACATCCAAAGTACTTGAGACCAAGCCTCGTCCTCCTGGCCTCTGAGGAGCACTCTGGCCATATTTCCTCCAAGACAGAGCTGTTTGTTGTTTGCGGTCTGTGGTACTGTCAATATTTTTTTCACAAGTACCAGGATTTAAATAACATTGATGCGTCTTTGGTCTTCGGGTAAAGTGTGTAGCTATCTGCTTTTGCAGTGGCACCACCCCTCCCCCCATTGCTTTAGTGCCCTCCCCTAGGGGGTGGTATCAGCCACTTTGGGGAACCCTGCTCTAGGCCTCCCCACCACTGTCAATGCAGACCCCCCAGGGCCCTACAAGACAGAGTAGAACTCCCCCCCCCCCCAGGGTTTCCACGGCTGCGATCTTGACGGAGATGTACTCCATCTCTCTCCTGCAGAGTAGCTGGTGGGTGTGACCCTCCTGTGCTTCCAGTTACCAGCCGAGTGCTTGGCCACTAGACAGTCAGGCCAGGCTAGACCGTGGGAAGCCGAACCCCTGCCTACAACGGATCTACGTTTTCATTAGGTTTGGGTTCTGGGTTCTAGGACACCACTAGAATCGTCCACCAAACTCCCTGCCATCCAGTGGTAGAGACCCCACAGGTTCTGCCCTGTGGGTTTCTGTCCGAGACTAGCTCTTTGCAAGAGTAGGATGCCTCGTCTTTCTCTTGAGGAGGAGCTGAGGGTTTCAAACTGCTAACCTTGTGGCTAGCAGCCCAGTGCCTAGGCCACCAGGGCTCCTGGGAAGCTTCTGCCATGAGTGAGCACTTTGCCATGGGCTATGGGCTTGTGCTAAGGGAGGATCATGCTGGTTTGTGGCAGACAGACCCAGCAGGGGTGGCCATCTCTCCTGCTGCATTCCACTGACCACAGAGAGGCTGGGGATGTGGACCCATGGGGGGGGGGGCGCAGAGTGAAAGAAGCCACTGTAGTGGCCTTGTGGTGCATGACTGTGTTTCCCTAATCAGATGACACACATCGGGGGCAGCACGCCCCAGTCTGGACCCTGACTCTGCCCCGCGTACCCCTGGGAAGCTTGCAGCATCTTGACTGTCTTTGTTCCATGGGGCCAGCAGGGTCTCCCCCCACCCTCCGCAGGTGGCTGAAATAGCACATGGGTGTCTTGACGGTGACTGCACACAGAGAAGGGACATCACACCGTTTCCATGCTGAGAGGGAGAACTCACACAGCCCTGGGGATGGAGGGGATTGGTTCCAGGACCCCTTCCCCACAAAGAGCTGGAAATCTACCAAGGCTCAACTGCCTGACACCGAGTATTCATATGTAACTCGTGCTCGTTCTCTGTACACCGTGAATCCCCTGCCGATGACTTACGATACAATGTCAGCAGTATTGGACACCCCCTCAGCCTCTGAGGGGTTTCTTGGACGCCTTCATTGGTTTTATCATGCCACCCCCACCCTCCTGGAATATTTTCAGTCCATGGTTGATTTAAGTCCAAAGTTGTAGGGCCTGAGGGTGTTGGCATGGGGGCCACAGAACATGATGCAGAAGGCAGTGTCTGGCACAGGCTCAGAGCGTGCAGTCGGGGGACCTCGGCAGCCCCTGACCCTTCCAGAGCCTCCGTTTGTGCATCAATAAAAGGGGGACAGCAGAGGTGGGAGGACAGGGAGCCCATGCATATGCAGCTCCTGGGTGCAGCCAGTCCCCAAGAGGTATGCATTTCTCACCAGCACCTGTGCCCCATCTTTAGGAACAGTTCCCAGGCCTCCCTGTGGGGAACTGCACCCTCCTCATCCTCAGCATGTGGGTGGGATTGAGCCCACTCTGAGTTGCAGCAAGCTGACTCGGAGCCAGTCCCTGGATTGTTTCAGGGCACCGGCAGGACCCATGGAAAACACATGCTCCTGGGATTCACCTGGGGAGAGAGGCTTGCTCTGCTCCGGCAGGCTTGGCCTGGGGTCAGGGTGTGAGGGCCAGGTCTCCTGAAACCATCTTGTGACCACAAGGAGAGGCTGAGGGGGATACTGACTCTGCCAGAGACGCTGAAAAAGCTGTGCAGTCTCTGAGCTCATTTACTGGACACCAGAGACGTTGGTTCAGTTTCCGGGACACACCTCACACTCTGGGTTTCCAGTTCTGAGAGCCAAGGGTTCGCCATTTGTTTGTTTGTTTACTTTTTTAGTGGAGTCTGACCAGGTGCCTTCTGATATTTACGGGCACGCAAGGATCCCTGCCCTCCAGTCGATGCAAACCCTCAGCGACCTTCTCAGACAGGGTAGGCGTACCCCTGTGGGTTTCTGAGACGGCAACTCCTATGGGAGTAGAAAGTCCTGCCTTTCTCCCAAGGAGCGGCTGATGGTTTTGAACTGCAGACCCGGTGGCTAGCAATCCAACTCATATTCACTCTACCACCAGAACGTCTTTTATCTATGGGTATGTATCTGGAAAGGAAGAACCCTGGGAGTAGAGTGGTTCCGGGCTGGGCTGCTAACCACAGGGTCAGCAGTTTGAAACCACCAGCTGCTCCATGGGAGAAAGATGGGGCTTCTGACCCCCGTGAAGAGCTATAGTCTTGGGAACCCTGTCCTGCAGGGTTGCTATGAATCAGCACCAACCCCCCTGGCAGGGAGTCGGTTGGTTTGCTTTCTGTCTGGTAAGAATATTGGAGCAGGAGTCAGGTGTAAGAATGAGATGCATTTTTCATTTACTGAGCTCCCCTGAGTCCGCCGTCTCCCAGAGCCCACCCCAGGGGCCTGCACTCCAAGTGCCCACAGTGGTCAGGGAGCATAGCATGCCCTCTACTGGCTGCTGCCCATCCCTTTCTCAGCTCCTCTTCCAGGGTTTGCTGAGGGGAATCTATGAAGTAAGCTCCTTCTGAGGGAACCCAAGATGGGGGGTGGGGCGGGGCAAGACAAGGGTCACCTGCTGCCCAGGGTCATTGCTGCCAAGTCAGTGTCGACTCAGGGCGACCCTGTGTGTGCCTGAGGAGAAATGTGCTCCAAGGACCACCAGGCCTTTCTTCCAAGACACCTCTGAGTGGATTTGAACCTTCAACCTAAGGTTAACAGAGGAACATGTAACCAGTTGAGTCACCTCCCCAGGGCCATCCTGTGTCCCCTCTCCCCAGGACTCCCCAGAAGCCAGGCGGGTCTTATTAATTTCTCTTATTAATTTCATGTTTTAGGTCTCTGCTTCTGCCTTCTCCACGGACCATGGGAGCGTCCGTCTGACTCCCATGGTGTCTGCATCACGGGAACCGCTTCCCATCAATATTCCACCGGCTTCTTGCTTCTTCCCAGCATCTCCACCAGGAGGGAGTGTCACTGCACGGTGCAGCATCAGGGCCACTCCATTCTCCTAGCTATCGAGCCGCAAAGACAATGGGGTCAGAAAGCTAAGTTGGGTCCTGCTAAGCGAGCCTCTCCAGCCTTCTCAGCCCTGCTTCTCTGTGAGAACGGCTCCTCTGTTTGAAAATCAACTGTCAAAAGAACTCCCGGCCATTGAATCCACTTTGGCCCAAAGCAGGCCTACAGGGCAGAGTAGAACTGCCCCTGTGGGTTTCTGAGGTTAGAAATCCTGACAGGGGCACACAGCCTCATCTTTCTCCTGAAGAGCAGCTGGTGGATTTGAACTGCTGACATTTTGGCTAGCAGTCCAGCATGTGACCACTGTGCCACCAAGGCTCCTTAAATTGAGTGTGGATGGTTTTGTTTTTTGTTTTTGTTTTTGGTAGGGTATGACCAAGGAGAATGTAACCGAGAGGAATTACTAAAACCCGAATGAAGACTGAACATGATAGTGGGACAAGAGGAATGTCAAAGGAAATAGAGGAAAGAGCTAGGAGGCAAAGGGCATTTATAGGTCTAAATAAAGGCCTGGATATATGTAAATATATATGAGGACAGGGAAATAGATTTATGTGCATATATCTCTAGGTTTAGTATTAAGGTAGCAGAAGGACATTGGGCCTCCACTCAAGTACTCCCTCGATGCAAGAATACATTGTTCTATTAAACTGGCATTCCTTGATGCTCACCTTCCCGACACAATCGCTGATTGTGCATAAGCAAACGTGGTAAAGAAAACTGTTGGTGCCCGGCTATCAAAAGATATAGTGTCTGGGGTCTTAAAGGTTTGAAGGTAAACAAGCGGCCATCTAGCTGAGAAGCAACAAAGCCCACATGGAAGAAGCACACCAGCCTGTGCCATCACGAGGTGTCGAAGTGATCAGGTATCAGGCATCATCAGAACAAAAAATCATATCATTGTGTATGAGGGGGAGTGCAGAGTGGAGACCCAAAGCCCATCTGTAGACAACTGTATACCCCCTTACGGAAGGGTCGTGGGGAGGAGATGAGCCATTCAGGGTGCAGTATAGCAACAATGAAACTTACAACTTTCCTCTAGTTCCTAAATGCTTCATCCTCAGCCACTTTCATGCTCCCAATTCTACCTTACAAATCCGGCTAGACCAGAAGATGTACAATGGTACAGATAGGAACTGGAAACACAGGGAATCCAGGACGGATAATCCCTTCAGGACCAGTGGTGAGAGTGGTGATATTGGGAGTGTGGAGGGAGGATGGGGTGGAAACGGGGAACTGATTACAAGGATCTACATATAACCTCCTCCCTGGGGGACGGACAACAGAAAAGTGGGTGAAGGGAGACGTTTGACAGTACAAAATATGACAAAATAATAATTTATAAATTATCAAGGGCTCATGAGGGAGGAGAAGTGGGGAGGGAGGGGGAAAAATGAGGAGCAGATGCCAGGGGCTTAAGTGGAGAGCAAATGTTTTGAGAATGATGAGAGTAATGAATGTACAAATGTGCTTTACACAATTGATGTATGTATGGATTATGATAAGTTGTATGAGTCTCTAATAAAATGATTTTTAAAATATATAGTAAAATTCTAAAATAAACAGTAAAAAATAAATAAAATATAAAAGACTAACAAATACCGCTTGAGACAGTAACTATTGTCCCGCTTTAGGTCTGCTGAAGGCTTGGGAGGCGGTGCAGGGATGTGAGTGCACCCTGGCCCTGCACACTCCTTCCCTCCCCCAGCCCACAGAGGGATCTTCCACTTCCTCCCACCCCCCACCCCTCACCCCCCTCCAGGCCAACCCCAGCAGATCTGTGCCCAGAAGGTCAGCCCCCATCCCAGGCACCAGAGACAGTGGCACATTGCTTTTTAACACTGTTTAATGCTTCTCTCAGTGTTGCATGGGCGGGGGTGGGGTGGGGGGAGAGTCCTGGAGTGAAGAGAGGGAGGGGAGGGGAAAAGGGAAAGAGCTGAGCTTCTTCAGGAGTCTTATTCCAGACTATACATTGGCTGAGGGGCAGTAGAAGCCTTTAGAAGCTGCAAGATTGGCGGATTATGACCCAGGGTGCCCCCATCTGCTCCAGAGGGGCCCCACAGAAAGCCATAGTCACAGCTGACCTGTGACCCCAAGACACCCCATATGGCTGTGGGAACAGCCGGCCAGGGGCCTGTGTGGTCCTGCCTTCAGAGATACAGCTGTGGGTGACTGACTGAGTAGGTCAGTCAGTCAGTAGATCACTCATGGCCCCAGGGGGGCCTGCCAGCTTCCCCTTGGTGGTACTAATATCTCCCCAACCCTGGGTTCCTGGGGAGGTCCTAGGTTGGAGCCCCCACCTACCTGGACACTTCCTGCTGTGGCCTGCTGCCCTGGCTAGCCAAAAACCAAGGCCCCCAACTCAAACTCACTGCTATTGAGTCCATCTCAACTCATAGTGACCCTACAGGACAGGGCAGAACTGCCCCTGTGGGTAGTTTTGAGACTGTAACTCTTTACGGGAGTAGAAAGCCTCATCTTTTCCCCAAAGAGAAGCTGGTGGTTTTGAACTTCTGACCTTATGGTGAGCAGTCCAATACATAACCACTGGGCCACTAGGGCTGTCGTGAGAGAGCATCGATCAGATGGCAATGAGTTTTGTTTTGGGCTTTGCACTCTTTATAGGAGGAAAAAAGCCTCATCTTTCTTTCTTGGAGAGGCTGGTGGAGTTGAACTCCTGACCTCTGCAGAGCCTACTCCACCCAACAGATGGCTCTTGTTCCTGGCTGAGAAGAGGCTGGCATAGTGGTGCATGCCGCTTGTCTTAATTCATTGTTGCCGAGGCTTGGGCACTGCTCCCAATGAGCAGCCAGTACAACCCCGAGGGCTGTACAGGGAGCAGGGGGAAGGCAGGTTCAGACCATATTGACAGAGCCCAGGTTGCCGCCAGACGAGGCACCCACATTTGTGGTCTCCCAGGCATGATGCAAGTTGGACATCGAATAAGCAAAACCAACCATGAGCCTGTTCACTGACAGATGAGGGCCCGCTGTCCAGAGAGGGGAGAGGCTACCTCAGTGTCACCCTGGACCTCTCGCCCACAACTGAGTGGAGGTGGTCTGTGTAGCTGCACAAAGTCAGGCTGGAACAAAAGACAGGCTGTCTATGATGCTCGGTGAAGCAGGGTCCCTGCCTGTGCTCAGGAGACTCTGCCTGTCACTTCTTGGGGCAGGGTGGCACGTCTAGGTGGGATGCACCTCCTCGGTGACTGGTCTACTTGCCACTATGGCAATGAGCTTAGGTGCTGGCATGGTAGGTACCTCAAGATGGGCAAGGGGGCACGTTGCCTTGCGGACTCTTAGGGTCAACAGGATGGAGAAGTGTGTCCACATCGGCGGGGAGGGCCTTCGAGAGGGCCAGAGGAAAGGAGGGCTCCTGTGGGGCCTCGGCAGACTGAAGTGCATGCTGGTATAGGGGGTGGGGTGGCCCCCTGAGACAGAGACGTGGGCCAGACAGGGTAGGTGCTCACGAGCTGACTGGATTGGTAGCAGGCCATATCTCGATAGTGCCTACGTGCTGGGTGCTCTCCCACCTACATGGCATCAGGTGTGCGCTGTCTCCACCACTTCCTGTCACCTGTCTGCATCCTTCCGGGCCTCTTTGAGGGAACCCACAGCTTTCTTTTGCAGAGTGACCACGTCACTCTCAGGACGTGTCGTGGAGACATGTCCTGCTGGCAGTCTAGTGGGGAGTAAAACACTGGGTAGCCAGGATGTAGCACATCTCCAGTGGTGACTCGAGAGAGGAAGGCCCCAGGCCACTCCAGCGTTGCCCATCCCACCCAGCTTCCCACCACCTTACCCAACCTTCACCCTCCTCTGCACCCACAAGCCTGCTCAACTCACTCCTTCCCGCAAACCTCTCTGTGCCTCCCTCTGTCCTCTACCAAAAGAGCGAGATTCTCTCTCCAAGCCTCCAAGGCTCACACCGCTCCCATCCCAACCCACCTTCCCAGCTTCATCTCCTGGATGCAGCCCCCCTCCCCCCTCCGGGGAGCCAACTGTAGCCACCCAGGATCCCTCTCTGGTTTCAGTACATGCCGTCCTGTGCCTGCCTCCTCCACGAGGAGCCGAAGGGAAGCACAGTCATTGCTGGAAGAGTGAGTGAGAGAGACAATTATTAAAATAAATGCAAATGGGATGCCAGTGCACTGAAGAGCCTGATCTAGAGACCCAGCAAGGGGCTCAGTTCAGCCTCGCCCCTGGTTCCACCCAGGCTGCTGCACCCAGACTTAGCTAAAGGACTTAAAGGCAACGTCCCCCACCAGAGTACGAACAGGTCTCCACAGAGGCCCTCTGGAGCCCTGTCCAGGCCCAGCATTGGCTTCTAGAGAAGGTCCCACCAGGAGTCCACTCCATTGAGGAGGTCCTGCTCTGCTGGAGAGAGGGACTTCTGGGTGGGGGGCTTTAGAGGGGGGCAGGCTTACCAGTGTGGCTTTTGACGCAAGAGTTCAGCACTGCCTTTGTGGCCGAGAGCATCGAGTTGGGGGAAGGCAGCTGCATCAGGACAATGCCTTTGGCGACGAGGAACACAGAGATGGTCTCGATTCTCGGTGGGAGCCATAAAAAGGCTGAGACCCGGGGGTGCATGCGTATGTGCATGTGCGTGTGCATGTGTGTGTGTGTGTGTGTGTTTTGAGGAAGCAGGGAGAGCTGATTAGACTTTGTAATGTGGGTGGCAACGAGACCCAGGAAGGGTGGGATTTCCATAGGCTTGATGTTCAGACGTTGATGATGACCGATTCTGGAAGCATCCCAAATGCTAGAGGCTCAGCTGGGGAGGAAGCAACTCTCACCAGGGGCACCTAGTCTGCTGTGGGAAGGAACTGGGGGAGAGAGGAAAGTGCAGGCCCTGGGTGACTTCAGCCTGCACCACCCGTCCCTGGGGACGGGGGTCCACGATAGCCAGGCCTTGCTCACATCCCACCCCTAGCGTTGGGAGAACTCGACCCCACGATCCGTGGCTTGCTGCCGTGACGCTGGCTTTGGTGTGGTACTTGCTGGGGGCCACGAAGCAGCTGGGGCTAAGGGTCCTTGGTGGGCTCCGGGGGCTCGGCTGGGAGGGGGTCATCCACGTCTTGGAGCAGCTCGCGCTCGCTGCCCATGTCGGCGGCCCGCAGGCGGCGCAGGCGCGCTTGGGCCTGCTCCTGCTCCTTCTTGAGCTCCAGATAGGAGTGGGAGAAGGTGTGGAAGATGGACGTGGCCGGGAAGGCCATGATGAGGATCCCGCTGAGGATGCTGCTCAGGGCCACCATCTGGCCCGGCACGCTGCAGGGCACCATGTCTCCGTAGCCCACGGTGGTCATGGAGATGATGGCCCACCAGTAGGAAGCAGGGATGCTGGTGAACTCCAGCACGCGCCCAGACTCGTTCTCAGCCACGTAGACCAGCGGGGAGAAGAGCGTGACGGCCACGCAAAGGAAGAGGAGGAGCAGGCCGAACTCACGGGCGCAGCGCCGCACCGTCAGCCCCAGCGTCTGTAGCCCCAGCGAGTGGCGGGCCAGGCGCATCACGTACAGGATGCGCAGCGCCCGCAGCACCCGCAGCACCAGCCCCACCTTCTCCAGGTAGGAGCCCCCGCCAGGCCGGTCGCCGTCCTCCTGCAGCTCGTCGTCGTCGGACACGGCCAGGGACACATAGTATGGGGAGATGGCCAGGATGTCGATGATGTTCAGGGGGCCCCGGAAGAACCGGCACTTGTTGGGGGCTTGCACGAAGCGCAGGCAGAACTCCAGGGAGAACCAGGCCACACAGATGGTCTCCACAACGAAGATGGAGTAGCACTTTTGAGAGCATTCACCCTGCAGGGGGAGGAGGAGGGGCCACAGGAGGCAGATCTGCTGCGGGGGCAGAAATGCGGCCAAACGCCAAGCCCTAAGGTCAGCTGGTGGCTGCCCACCCGGCCCTGGGGGTGGACTGAGTTATTCACCACATCCCTCCACATAGTTCCTGGTTACACTGCAGGGGGCACACAGCGCTTTGGGGGGTTGGGGTGGAAGCAATCTTCCCAGCCTCCCTTGTAGCTACGCAGGACCCCATGACTCGTCTCCAACCTCCTTCCTGGGAGCTGGGACCCCGCAGATAGGCCTGCTTCTCAAGGTAGGGACAAGCAAAGCAGGCCATGGACCCAGGGGGACCCAGGATGGGGATCCTGGGGGAGCACATTGGAGCCTCAGCATGAGAGCCTCCCACTCCCCCTCCACCCCTCACTTTCCTCTGACATCAGAGTGCTCAGCTCCTATCTTGTCCGAAGCCAGCCTGGCCTGGGGACTCTTGATATGACTGCTCACCTTCCCTGATGCAAGCTCCTCCACTCCACAGGTGGCTAAGATGCTGGCAGCTATGCCACTGGCATAGGAGCCCTGGTAGCATAGGGGTTATGTTGGGCTCCAAACGGCAAGGTCAGCAGTTCGAAATCACCACCTGCTCTCTGGGAGGCTTTCTACTGCTGGAAGCAGTTAGTCTTAGAAACTCAGTGTGCAGTCCTACCCTGCCCTCTAAAGTCGCTGTGAGTCGGCATCGAATCGATGGTGAGTGTGGTTTGGTTTGGTGAGTTCACTGATGGAGTAGGTGGGAGAGGCCACAGGGAGGCCTGGTGGTGCAGCTGTTAAGTGCTCCACCGCTAACCAAAGAGTCAGGGGTGTGAGAGGTATACCAGTCTGTTCTCGCCACGACATGCTCTGCCCTGCAGGGCCCCTGTGTGCTGGAACGGACTCCACCTAAAAGTCACTGGTTCCAAGGCAAAGCCATCGGTTTCCGTCCAGAATGCAGCCTTGGAAACCCTGGGGGTGGGGGGCAGCTCTACTCTGCCCCCAGAACCCCAAACCCACCCCCGCTGCCAGCGCGCCCAGGCCGACCCACAACAACCCTGTAGGACAGGGTAGAACTGCCCCTCCCCCCTCTTCCCTCCCCCTCCCCCATGGGTTTCTGAAGCTGTAGCCTCATCTTTCTCACCAGTAGAGCAACCGGCAGTTTCGAACTGCTGACTTAGAAGCTCAACGTGGCCACCCAAGCTCCTGACTGTCGTGCAGAGCCTCTGTATCGACTGACAGTGATGAGTTCAGACTCTCACCCAGCCCCGGTATATGTACTACTCTGTAACTTCCTTAGCCGCCATCCTCTTTCTTTCATCTTACAAACACGGGTTTCCTGGGACCATTTTGTGCTGTCTGTGCTCAGCTTGGGGGTGGAGGTGGGTGGGCAGGAGTGGCATACAGCCCTGAGAGAAGCTGACGGAGTTCTGGAGATGCCTGGGGGTGCTGGGATGGACGGAGGGTTTGACGGATCACTCATGCAGGGAGTGTTTCTCTCACGGGTGCCCAACTGGGCGCCAGTTGATCTGTCTGTCCTTCAGTCCTTCACTCCCCGGGACCTCGCTTCTAAGCTGGCAGCTCCAGGAGGAGCCCTAGTGGTCGAATGTTGGCCTCCTCACTGCCAGGTCAGCAGTTGGAAGGAAACCTTTAGCTGCTCCGTGGGAGAAACAGGAGGCTTTCTGCTCCCGTAAGGAGTAGTCTCAGAAACCCACAGGGGCAGGTCTACCCTTTCCTACAGGGTCACTGTGAGTCACCATCGACTTGACGGCATTGTGTTTGAGGGTCTCGCTGTAGTCTCTGGGGTCACCAACATGTGCTTCCTAGGCTAACAGCTAGAAGTAGCCAAACCAAACCAAACCTAACCTAACTTAACTTAGCCAAACCTAACCAAACCAGACCAGACCAACCTAACCAAACCAAACCTAACCTAACCTAACCTAACTTAGTCTAACCTAACCAAACCAGACCAGACCAACCTAACCAAACCAAACCTAACCAGACCAAATCAAACCAAACCAACCAAACCTATTGCCAACGATTCCATTCCAACTCACAGCGATGTGACTACAGGACTGAGCAGAACAGCCCATGGGGCTTCCCAGGCTGTAAACCTTTAAGGCAGCAGCCTTGTCTCTCTCCTGGGGAGACTTCAAACTTCTGACATTTCGGTTGCTTGTGGCTGAGCACTTCATTAGTACCGTGCCAACTTCCTTCCCTGGGAGTGTGTTAAAAACACAGACTCTCAGGCCAGCCCCTCCTCCATCTTGAAGGACCCAGAATCCCCATTTCCAACAAGATCTACAGGTCCTGTCCAGGCACAGGAATATTTGGGAAGCACCTGTCTGGGGCTGGAGATGGGTGTAGGTAGTGTTTCTCAGCCTTGAGACCCAGTCTGGTCACCTGGAGAGCTTTGGGGGTCAGGGGGTTGGGGGGGGGCTGCTGTCCAGGCTGGAATCCTAGTTATTCTACGGGCCTTACCTTAGGACAGGAGTTGTCTAATTTCATGGCAAAGCTGCATAGATAATTCTAAGGTGCCGCCAGGGCTGAGACCGGCAGTAAATATTATCTACGTATTTGAGCCAATTGCCTGAATGTAAAGCAAGATGTTGACAGCCAGTTTCCTTTGAATTAAAATGCTCTGAAGTGGAAAGAAAGATTCTCTCCAGCTCCCAGAGGCTACACGGAGCAGCTCCTTTGTAGCTGGCCAGGAGAAAGAGAAAGAATGCAGATGGCCCATTTCAGTCTCTGTGTGCTTGTCCTTGGTCAGATGGTCACAAGGATGGGAGGCAGGGGCTGTGCCATTGAGGAAACCGAGCCCAGAGCCCCAGGCCCAGTGCTAAACCCCAGCCCTTTAATTCTTTGGTCGTCTGAGAGACAGGCGGTTCAAACCTGTCTGCTGCTGTCTGCTTCAGTGGAAACCCTCAGTCTTGGGAACCCAACATAGCAGTTTGCCTCTGTCCTGAGAGTCCCTGTGAGCCCACACTAATAGTGGTGGGTGTGGACTTTCATCTCTCAGTAGCACCATTGTCCCTGGATAGGGGCAGTGGTCAAGGCACTGGGCTTGCTCATGGCAAGGATGAAAGTTCAAGACCATTCAGAGGAGATTCGGAAGAAATGCCTGGTGATGAATTGCCCAAGCCTGCTGTGGAAAACTCCATGGAGTGAAGTCCATCTCAAGCGTGAGATGCCACAGGCAACTGGCTCCCACTAAAGGGCGGTTGTGACAATGGAAATAAGGTATCTAAAGCACTAAGCCGGGTGGGACCTGCAGGCACACCATGAATACATTGTAGCTATCATTGGAATGATACATTGATCTGAGGCAATCGGCTTCCTGGTTGCTACAGGGCAGCAATGTTGTCTCTTTCGCCCTGGCTTTCACAGGAAGCTGAAGAAATTCTCCAACAAGGAGAGCTCTTAGCAAAGCCCCCCCCACCCCCCACCCCCGCCTTGTTTCCCCCTTCCAGGGATTCGAAATGCTATGGGGGGGGGGAGGGCTCAGGTGTGGGGGATCCTGCCTCCCAGTCTCACCACTCACTTCCTGTGTGACCTGCCATTAGCTCTCTTTGTCCCCGCTTCCCTTTCCAATGAAGAAGTTGGAAGATAATGGGTTCCTGAAAGTTGGCTCTGAAGCCTCCCACCCCACCCCGTTAGCTTGCCCTAGGTACTTGTGGAAAATGCAAATTCTTGGATCCTAGGATCAGAAACCGTCCCCCAACACACACCCTTCTGTGGGGCCCAGGAACTGGCATTCTGGGAAGCGCCCCAGTGGGTGATGAAATCTTTCAGTCTCCTCTCCAGATTTGCCCTGTGAGGGCTCTTTCTCCTGTGCCATTCTGGGTGTTTTTCCTTGGCTTAAAGAATCTTAAACCAAAGAGAAACATGAAGGAATTTGATTAGGAACTACTTTGTGGAAATGCCGGGCCCAACAGCTCCCGAAGGTGACTCCTGAGGCTGAGGAGTCTGCGGGTGCCCTTCCCGCCTCTGCCTTTCTCATTTGGATATTCAGAGCATGTACACCACCCCCTCCACCTCCGGGCTGGCGGCCTGGCCCCGCTGGCCATGTCCCCGCACTGCAGCAAGTGTCTGCCTCGTCACTCCACCTGCATTGCTGCTCCCTGCTGCATCCTTAAACCAGCCGCCCATCCCGGGCACAGCCACAGAGCCATCTGCAGCGGGAGGCGGGGATGCTTACAAAACTTCTCATGGAAACCGGATGACGGCTCTCGGAGCACACCATCAGCTGTGTACCCAACAATTCCGTTCACGCACTCTTGTTCCATTGTTCCATCTCATTCTCAGAACCCTTCAATACATGGAGGTCACCCCCTCACCCCCCGCTTTTTCCCTAACCAAAGGAAACTCACTGCCACCCACTCAGTCCTGACTCACAGGGACCCTCTGGGGCAGAGCAGAACTGTCCCCAGAAATTTCTCAGGCTGCAGCTCTTCACTGTGGGAGTAGAAAGCTTCATCTTCCTCCTGCGGAGGGGTTGGTGGTTTTAGAAGTCCAAGACTTAACCCGCTGTGCCACCTGGTCTCCCCTCCATCTTCTCTAGTCCTTCTCAACTTTGTCCCTTTTGATATCAGATGTTGGTGTTCTAAAGCACGCACACCTCCCGAGTTATCGTTCCCCTTATCAATCACTCTCACTGCCATCGAGTTGGCTCCGAATCACGGCGACCCTACAGGACAGGGGAGCTGCCCCTGTGGTGTCCGAGGCTGTAACTCTTTAGGGGAGGAGAAAGCCTGGTTTTTCTCCTGAGGACCTGCTGACCTTGCAGTAGAAGTCCAGTTGTAACCCATCTCACTGGTCGGCAGGGCCTTTATACGGACCCACAGCAATAAGAGTTCAGACTCTAATCCAGCCATTATATACTATTTTGTAACTTTATATATGATTATACACTTTATATGCTACTTTGCAATTTTATATACGATTATATACTTTATATACTATTTTGTAACTTTATATACAATTATGCACTATTTTGTAACTTCTTTATCTGCCATTGTCTTTCATTCACCCAACATATATGTGCTTCCTGGACCCACTTTGTGCTCAGCAGGTGGGGAGAGGGTGAAGTAAGGTCCCGCAGTGAGAGAGACAGATGGAGTGCCGGGGATGCCTGGAGGCTGCTAGGGATGGACAGCATAGTGGTGAAAACACTGGGCCGATGACCCAAATGTCAGGAGTTCAAACCCATGTGATGCACCTCAGCAGGAAGACAAGGCAGTCAACCTCAGTGGGCTTCTGAGAGTACAAAAGGAGCCAGTGGATTTTTTTCCTGGGGGCTTTTTGAGGTGCGCCGCCCCCCCATGCCATCAGAAGACATGGAAGTTGGGACCCAGGTCCCCGCATGGGTGAGCCTTGGAATCCTCCTGAGTGAAAGGATCGGCCATGGCCGGCCGGCCACAGACTGCGTGAGTCAAGAAGAGGTCAAGCCGAAGAGATAGAATGTGGACCCGAGGGCGCTGGAAGTCCTGGGTTACTTGGTAGGCCGCTAACCACAAAGGCAGCAGTTTGAAACCACCAGCTGCTCCGAGGGAGAAAGATGAGGTGGTCGGCTCCCCTCAAGAGTGGCAGTCTCAGAAACTCACAGGGGCCCTTCCACCCTGTCCTGCAGGGTCCGTTTTGAGTTGGAATTGACTCAAGGTCAGAGCATCTGGTTTTGACCCAGGAGCCCGGTGGTATAGTTGGTTGATTGCTGGGCTGCAAGCCCCAAGGTCAGTAGTTCGAGCCCACGAGCCATTCCTTGGAGAAAAGATTCAGACTTTTGCTCCTGTGAAGAGTGACAGTCTCGGGGACCCACACTGGAGTTTCTGCCCTGAACTACAAGGTCACGGTGAGTTGTCGGCATCAATTCCATGGCCATGAATTTGGGTTTTTGGTTGATCTTGACCTTAAAGCATTCCTCCACTCCATTCCTGCCATCTCCCCCTCTGGAGAACACTGGACTGGCCTGTTGTCACATAACTGCATGCCCCCTCGCCCAATGCTGGTTCCAGGGGTCCCTAAGGCAGCTCTGGCTTCTGTCTGAGGTCCCCTGGGAACTGGCTCAGCCTCTTCCTCAGCCTGGCTCCTCTTCCCCAAGTCTGCCCCCACCCAGTGTCAGCCCCAGCTCAGGGTTCTCCCTCTGCCCCCTCCCACCACCTGCCCTGCCTCTCCTTCCCAGGATGTTGCTGTGTCCGTGTCAACTCCACGATTTGTTCCTTCTGTGTCACGGGAGAGGCAGCTCTTACCACGTGGGGGCCCTGCGGGCTCCGGCTGGTGTGGTTCTTGGCTGGGCTTGCGCTCCGCCAGGAAGTCCTGGTTATAAAGCAGTGGCCTCCAAACCTCACCTCAAGGAGCCTCGGCTCTCTTATCTCTAAAATGGGTGACAGGGAGCCCCTGGGACCAGGACACTGTGGGCCAGGTGCAGAGTTGGTCTCTGATCTGTACAGACTGACTCCCACCTCGTGGGGGGCGGGGGGGCGGGTGTATGTCTCCCATTTGGAGATGACTGCTCACACACTCATCCACTCTTGTCCTCAATGAAGGAGAAACCTCAGAGGCCCTGGCTCCCAGGGGGGTGGGGGGCAGCGGCATGCAGGGCCTCCCTGTGGTGACAGTGGAGCCTATCGTTACCACCCAGCCAGTTCTAATTCCTGTGTTTGTATGTACGAGGGGCCTTCGGAGAGTTTGGGAGAAATTCTGCTATTTTTCTAATACCAATTTTTGGAAGCCCCCTCGTGTGACAGAAAGGGGCCCTTGCCCAGCCCTGGGCCATCTTTCCAAACCCAAACTCACTGCCGTTCAGTCTATTCTGACTCATGGCGATCCTCTGGGACAGTGTAGAATTGGCGCTATGGGTTTCCAAAACAGTGACAGTCGCAGCAGCAGAGAGCCTCATCTTTCTTCCTGGGGGCAGCTGGTGGTTTCAAACCGCAGACCTTGTGATGAGCAGCCTAATGCATAATCACTGTGCCATCCTCAGGAGGTGATATTTAAATGGGGAAGGAAATTGACCCTTGGCAGCTGGGGAGTTTAACCAGGCAGAGGGAAGAGCGTGAGCCCCTGCCACCTGGCAGAGTCAGGAGAGGTGGGCCCCGAAAATGGGGTTGCTTTTTCTGGTCAGGACACAGGGACACTCAGCTGGGGAGAAAAAGCCCAGCAGGTGAAGAAGCTTTTTGCTGGAGCAATTATGAAATGTCAGTGAACAGAGTGACGTGACAGAGAACTGGCCGGTTCTCTGTGGAGCTGAGTCATGATCTCAGAAAGGTACTGTCGGGCTGGGGATTGGAGGGGGCTGGTGGTGGGGAGGCCGAGGAGTGGAGGAGCCACAAGGGGCTTCTTGTGCAAGGGTATTGTGGTGAAGGGGTGGGGACTGCACCCCCTGAGGAGGGCACTGCTTGACAGGGTCTTCACACCTCCCCCCACTCCCACCTCATCCATCCCCCCTACCCCACCCCCT
Organism: Tenrec ecaudatus; assembly: GCF_050624435.1. NCBI lineage: Eukaryota > Metazoa > Chordata > Mammalia > Afrosoricida > Tenrecidae > Tenrec > Tenrec ecaudatus. The sequence continues at coordinate 72,857,087 of NC_134547.1, forward strand.
CTTCCTTCTCTGGGTTCCACCCTTGCCAAATGCTTGGAGCGGGAGAGGGGCTGTGCCATCCCAGCCCTCTTCTGCCAACATTCTGTACTCCGGGCAGTCTCAGCAGGCACCTCTTCCCCAACCCTACGCCCACTCCTATGTGCATATCTCCCTGGGTCAGGAGAAGGGGGAGGAGACCTCCAAGTCCAGGGTCTAGAGCGTGTGGAAACATCACTGGGAGAGGCCTGGCAGGGAGGGCTGTGGAGCAAAATCTACCCTAAGGCAGCAGAGGCTGGCTTAGAGGTAGTGAGGATGGGGTGTACAGCCCCCCCCACTTTGCCTCACTTTTCTCCTTCTGAGCAGCTGGAGGTTCAAACTCCTGACCTCACAGCAGCTCGGTGTCTACCCCACTACACCTCCAGGGCTCTTTGGCATGCCAGGAGCACCCCCACTTCACACAGGAAACTGAGCCACTGAGAGGTTCAGTGACTTGCCCAGGACAGAGAACAATGGGTAGAAGACTGGAGCCCAGCGTGAACGCACCTTAACCTGAGAGCTCTAGGAGCCACCGTAAAAGTGGGGTGCGTGGCCCTGGGAACACTGGAAGCAGGATGGGCAGTTGAGAGATGATGGGTGTGGTGGTCAGGGGTCAGGGCTAAGGACCAAGCAGAGGTGATATGAAATCCTGGCTCTGCCCCTTGCTACCTGTGACTCTAAGAACTCAAAACCCCACACTCACTGCCACCGGGTCGAGTCTGTCTCACAGACCCTGGAGGACAGGGCAGAGCTGCCCCCGTGGGTTTCTGAGACTGAAACTCTTGACGGGACTAGGAAGCCTCACCTTTCTCCCACGGAGCGGCCAGTAGGTTCGAACCACTGACTGTATGGTTAAAAGCCAGACGACGTGTGCCCACGATGCCCAGCAGGGCTCCTTATGCTTGTTAGAAAGTGGAAACAAGATAAAACTTTAAAACAAAACCAAAAACGCAGACTCTCTGTGGCTCAGTTGCTTTCTTCACCTGTAAAGTGGGGTGACCATGACCTCCACTTGTGAGTGCGGTGGGCGAGGGCTAATGTGACCCCACCGTCTCAAGTGCGGGCCTCAAGAGAGCCGCTTTATAAACATCTGCCCCCCCACCCCCAGCTCCTCCCGGGAGAGCCCAGTCTGTCAGGTTCTATGTCTGAGAAGCACTTGGTGTGGTGCTCTGCTGTCCTCCCTCCTTGGTTGTGATGTGCCATCTCGGGCAGATAACCTTTAACTCCACGCCAGGGGTGCAGACATCTGCAGAGAGCCAGCTGGGGCCCGTGGGCCCTCAGGCTACAGAAGGCAGGTGACATCGTCAATTCCAACTAACATCGCACGCCCAGCCAAAGAGAGGCCACTCCAGCCGGCTCCTTGGGGGTGAGTTAAGGAAATGTTGGATCACTATGGCTTGAGAAGGACATTGTCAATATCTAAATAGCCCATGGCAGACAGTAGGGTCCCCCTCACCCCCATTCGAAAGGTGAGTCTGAGGGAAGTTGCTGTAGACTAGAGGAAAGATTGGAGGAAGTTGTTTTCCTTGGTGTCTGATAGAACCCACACCCCAGTATCACCTCTTTGACACCTTTACGAAGATTTCCTGCCGGCCACACCTCTGGTGTTCCTCCCCTCCCACGGAGAGCTAGCTGAGATGCTGACGTTGACTGGTCTGCGTGAAGGGGGCAGTGCCTCTGGGACAGATGTGCCCTGGACCTCCCTGGCCCAGTTGCCCCCAGGCACTGGGCGGCATTAGCATCTGGCCTTGAGAACCAGACTGTCTTCAGATAATGTCCCAGATAGGCAGGTAGGAGATCCAGAGCCTGCCGAGAGAACTTTCTCGCTTTTGTCAATGTGAGGACTCAGGCCCTGCCCTCCTGTGGCCTCTTCTCCCTCCTCGGTCTCTCAGCTCCCAACTATTAGAACAGGGAGACCAACTGACTGACAGGGGCTGCCTACACTCAGTGTCTTTAGGGAGAAAGCAGAAAGACGCTGAGAACTGGGTTGTTTCCTCCTTTAAAGTGTTGCTTCTCTCCTGCTCCATACTCCTCCATGGCTCCCCAGTTCCCTGACTCAGGGAGCCTATGCAAATTCCTCCCCCACCCAGTCCTGTTGGCCTCTGCCTTACCTCTACCTGATGCCTCCCGTCAACGTTCAGCTGGGTCTTGTGATCACTCAGCTTTGCAAAGCTCCGGTCCCTGGATAAGATGGAGACCTGACTCCTCCATCACCTCTCTCTTGAAGGTCCCGAGAGGGACCACCTCCTGGAGGGGCAGGGGTTCTTTTGGACTTTAAGTAGTGGGGTGAGGAGGTTGTGGGGTTTGGCCCCAAGGCTTTGGTTTTCATCACCTTTGTGGCACATTCGTCTCCCATTCCATAATCCATACATGTCTTGTTTTGTGACATTTGGCTGGCAGCCCTCTCGATGGAACAGGGGCTCCCCCCACATTTCCACATTCTTTCTCTTTTAGTCAAAAGGGGGAGAAAGGATGATAGCCTAGCTTGGGTGACATCCGTGAAAGATAATATGTAATAATGGTTTTTTTGGAGCCAAAGTGCCTGCAGCCCATGAAAATGTTGTAATGTTGTTTTTAATCACAGAATGTAAAGCAGCTCTGGTTGTATCTGTTTTATACTAAGGAGGTGATGAGACCATTTTTAGTAATATTTTTGTTGTTTTGAGGGAAATAATTCATGGGCGCAGAAACACCAAGTGCCCCTGGCTTTGGATCTCAGTCATCCCTGCTGGTGCAGGGGTCGTTATGCACTGGGTCGCCACCCACAAGGTTAGCAGTTTGAAACCACCAGCAGCTCCGTGGGAGACATCAGGGCTTTCTACTCCCGTAAAGCATGACAGTCTCAGAAACCCAAGGGAGCAGTTCGACCCTGTCCTGTGGGGTCTGTATGAGTTGGGATCTACTGGATGGCTTTGAGTTTGGTCTTTGACATCCTACCCCAACCAAATGATTACAATGTATCATATACAGGAATATAGCCCATGCTAGGTTATATTCATCCCTGGCCCCTCCCCATCTGATTGGTAAAGATCTCCAGGGACCCAGAGGCTGATGGGGATGGGAGCCTGGCCCTGACCGGCGGCCACTCACCTTGTCCTCCTCCACCCTCAGGTCTGGCATGGTGCTGATGCACAGGCTGACAGCCGTGGTCGCCACAAACAGGATGGAGAGGCACGCGAAGACCTTGCCAGGCAGGCCGGACTGCGGGTTGTCCACCATCTCCCGCAGCCTGTCCATGAGCAACCCCCAGCGGGAGGGGGCTTGGGCTGGCCGGCCCACTTCCCGGCCCCGCTGCAGCTCCTCGCCCCGGTGCAGCTCAGCCAGCTCCTCCAGCCTCTGCAGCAGCTTGCGCAGGCAGCAGCGCTCCAGCCGGGCCTCTTCGATGCCCCAGTAGCTCAGCTCCTCGCGGAAGGACAGGGCGCACATTTCCCGCAGCAGGACCAGCTTCCCGGCCGCCAGGAAGCTGACGATGGCCGCGAAGGCGCTGGGGCTCCGGTCGAAGAAAAACTCCTGGCTGTCGGCGTCGTAGTCGTCGCAGAGCTGGGCGATCTCCTCAGGACTCCGGCAGGCCTTGAGTTTGCTCAGGCGGCTCTGGGGGAAGGCGTCCAGCGAGCTCCAGGGCAGCAGGTACCGCCTGCCCCCGACGTTGACCAGGAGCTCCTTCTGCAGGTCGGTCACCAGGGACGCATCAGGGCCACCCAGCCTGCGGGCCCTGCGGTAGTACAGGCCCTTGGCCGGTGACTGCTCCTCACGGGGGCCGGACAGGAGAGGGCTCAGGGGGCTGCAGGAACCGAAGGGGTGGTCTCTGGACGGCATGGCATCACCTGACTGTCCCAGCCTGGGATGAGGGTCTACCTGTCTGTTAGGCAGAGAGGAAAGGGCAGGAGAAGGCAGGCAACAGTCTGATGACAAAGGATGCCCAGGCACACACCACCCACCCAGCCTGTGTCCTCTGGGAACCTCAGTGTGTACAAGGACCCTTGGTGACGCATAGGGTCAGGTGCCAGGCTGCTCCTCACAAGGTTGGCGGTTCAAACCCACCAACCCTCATGAGAGAGAAAGATGAGGCCGTCTGCTTTCGTCAAGGTGGATAGTCTCAGAAAAACCCAAGCTCTTTCCCTGCCCTATGGGGTCACTGTGAGTTTGGAAGGACTTGGTGGCAGTTGGGGTGGGTGCTCGGGGCTCACGCCCCGCCACCCCCATCTGTCAGTGGAGGCCACCGAGGGGCTAAGATGCTAAGTACAGTTTATTTTTTGTTTTCCTTTTCATATGTAATTCTAGCTTGTTTATTATTTATTTATTGAAAATCATTTCATTGGGGGCTCTCACCAATCTTAGAACATTCCATACAGTAGTGGTATTGAGCATATCTGTACATAGGTTGGCATCATCATCTCTAAAACCTTTTCTACTTCAGGCCTTGGGATCACCTCCTCTTTTTCCCCACCTTCCCACCCTCATGAATCCTTGATCAATTATACATTGTTATTATTTTGTATCTTACACTGTCCATTGTCTCCCTTCCCCACATTTCTATTATTCATCCTCTTGGCGGGGGGGCTATATGTGATGAGATCCCCTTTGTCCTCTTTCCCTTCCCTGGTCATCCCCCTACCCTCACGATACCAGCTGAGCACAGTTTTGTAGAGCTTATAGACTAAGAGGGATGAGGAAGAAAGGCCTGGCACCCACTTCCAAAAAAAAGCCAATGGCTCACAACCTTCCTGTCTGAAACTGGCCACGGGGAGGGCACAGATCTGGGCGGTGTGTCATTCAGTCGGGCATGGGGTCGATATGTGTCAGGGGACACCAAAGTGGCTGCTGACAGCCACCCCTGTATGGCTGGGGTGTTGTCAGGAGACCAGCGAGCCGTGGCATCCTTCCCCTGGAGGGCACAGACCCGGCCCCGGAGAGTGCCCAGGAGTGAGCGCGATGGGGCTCGGGAGCTGAGTAATTTGTTCCTGAGCAAGGGAGGAGTTGGAGCTCTGCCCCTTTGGGCTGTGTGGTCTTGGGTGTGGGGCTTAACCTTCCAGGTCGCAGACATGCTCTGGGCCAGCCTTGGGATAGCCAGCGAAACAAACTAACTAACCCAAAGACCAAACTCGCTGCCATCAAGCTGTTGCTGACTCACAGTGAGCCCGTAGGACAGGGTAGAACTGCCCCTGTGGGTGTCTGAGACTGTAACTCTTTACGGGAGCAGAAAGCCTCGTTTTCCTCCCAGCCCCAGCTTCCTCCCGAGGAGCCGCTGGTGGTTTTGACCCACTGACCTTTTGGTTAGCAGCCCAACACGTAACCACGATGCCACCAGGGCGCCCTTGCATGAAACACATTCACACATTCACTCATTGCCCAGCTGCAGCCGCCAAGGTGATGCCAACTCACAGCAACCTGACCCTCATGCACAGGGGAGAGCTGCCCTTGTGGGTCTCTGAGACTGCGACTCTTTAGGAGAGTAGAAAACCCCACCTTTCTCTCAATAAGTGGCAGCTGGTTTTGAACTACTGACGTCTCCAATGGCAGCCCAACGTGTGAACACTATTCCACCAGGGCTCCTTGCAAAATACAGCGGGTAAAAATAAGGCCTCAGAGGGCAGAAGCTCAAGCCCCCCCGGCCTGCTGCTGTGGGAGCACCACACCAGCCAAGCCCCCCACTTGGTCTGCACAGCTGGCCGCCGGCCCCTGCCCACCTCACAGGAGACAGGAAGCCTGACGTCAGTCAGTATTCTCACCAGCCCCTCCCACTGTCTCCACAGCCCCACGAGGCTGACAGTAACATCTTCCTGTCCCAGGTGAGGGAGGACCCAGTCCCCTGCCCCATGTTCAGCCTGGTGTCCCAGGAAGTTCAGGAAATACTGGTTCTTGGACCCTCAGTGAGGCAGGCCTGGGCACCGGGCTCTCCAGCCTCCACCTCTTCTCTGCATTCTCTCTCAGAGGTCATGGCTGGGGGATGGGAGGGACCTTTCCTGCCTCCCATGACAGCAGTCCTCCTGGTTTGGTGGGTGCTTATCTCTCCCCGCCCCCTGCTGTGTGACCTTGAACCAGTCACTCTCCCTCTCTGGGCCTCACTCCCTTGATCTGCAATAGGAAGGCCACCTTTAAATGGACCTTCTTCCTCCAGACTTACCAGGACGTCGGGTTCAGCCTGGGTGCTCGGAAGTGACACCTTTTTAGCCGGTGAGCTCAGCCGGCGACCGCTCCCCCAGCGAGTCAGTCTTCCCAGCCAGGGAGCCATATGAGCTTCTGAAAAACTGCATCTCCAGGAGACCTCAGGCAGCTGACGGAAAGAAAAGTTCCCTCCTGTCTGTCTCACAGGGCGCCGAAGCCAGGGAAGAGTTTGGCCAGCGTCTGTATGTACCTTTTGGAACCCGGCGTGCACTGTCCTGGGCATCACGTGGTGCCCAGAGAAGGTGAGTACCCTCCAGAGGCCAGAGCCTTCTGAAATCTGGGGAGCCCTGGCCCCCGCCCCCAACACACACACAAGTCTTCTCATTTGCCCAGTGCAAAAACCAAGGCTGGAGAGTGCCAGTGACTTGTCCAAGGTCACATAGTGAGCCCCAACCCAACCCACCGGAATGCCTCCCCCCAGGTGCTATCGTGGCTATGCTTTTCTGTATGGGGGTGCATACTCCCCTTTGCAAGCAAGCACCTGCCCTCTCCTTGACCCTCCTCCCCTCCCCCCTAAACAGCAGCCAGCCAAACTCCTCTCAGAGCCTGTAAAAGAGACCCATCCTCTCCCTCGCTGGAGAAGGGTGTTTCACCACACAGGGCTCTTTTCCTGCACACCTGAGCCCCCTGCAGCAAACACCAACTTCCCCAAAGTTTAACTCACCCTCTAGTCTCAGGGCACTCGGTTCCAGCCGTTCCTTGGCCGGGCAGGGGGAGCCCATGGCTCAGGAGGTCCTGGAAGGAGGTTCCCCTTCCCAGTGGAGCTGGAGGGCAAGAGAACCCTCCCTGCCCCCCCAGCAGTCTCTGAATGAGTTCTTCTGCAAGCCTCCTTATCGTGCCTCCTCCTGGAAGACCAAGTTCATTTATCCTGTGTCTCCCTCCCTCCAGCAGCTGCAGAGAGCCACCGGGGCAGGGTCTGGGGTGTCCCTTGCTAAAAGGAGCCAGCCTCTGGGGCGAGCTGGGAGTCTGTCCCTGTTTCAGCAGCAGGCAGTGTCCTCGCTCCTCTGTCCCACAGGGCCAGTCAGTCAATGAGGTCCTGCAAGGGAGGAGGGGCGGGGTGGAGAGAAGGGAAGGGCTTAGAAATAATCTCTCCATCAGCCAGCTGCAGCAGCAGCAGCAGGCGGGAGCTGCAGCCACCCTGCCAACTGCCTGGGAGGCACAGGGAGTACTCCTCCTTCCCCCCCCTCCACGGAGGAGTCTGACTTGGATGTGGCCTGAGGACAACCTGGGACCCATCCCCCAGGCACCTGGGAGGCTCCTGGGAGGGGTCTGTTCATGAGAGCTAGTGTGGGACTGGGCTTTGAAGCTGCAGGAGAAACTTTGGTGGTTTCGCAGGCCCACGACAGAGTTGGGCAGAGAAGGCTGGCCTTCCTGCCCCCTGAGCTTTCTGCAGGGGCAAGGGCTGCTCGCTTGATCTCATATGTTTATTGTTCTCAGGGGTGTATACCTGCCTGGTGCTGTTGTTCATCGATGTACTTGGTGGGTGAGATAGTTTATTGTGCCAGCCTGGCCGATAAACACAAGTGGGATTAATTGAAGGGCAGAGAGATAAGTGGCTCGGCAAGCCTCGCCTTTCTTGTCTCTCGCTCTTTAATCATCAGACCAGTGTGCAGCTGCCTTGCTTGTTCTGTGCCTCAATTTAAAGGGCACACTACCTGTGGGACGCCTAGCCTGTAGACTGTGTTGCTGTAACTTGAGGTCCCTTTAAGACCACACAAATGAAATTTACATCTCTGGAGCTGAGGACTGACAGTTGGTGACCTGCCTTGTTGTTTGCTGCCTGTGCTGGGATAGCCTAGCTCTCTCTACAGAGGACTACCGGATGGCCCTCAAGACTTGAAGGAATGCTAGTGTCTCACAACTCTCTCATGGGAGTGAGTTGCACTGAGCCATTTGTACTGCTTTATAATGTAACTGTTCATTTCTTGTATATCAATCTATTAATAACTGTTCATTTCTTGTGTTATATATCTATCTTTATATATATATATATAATTATCTCTCTAGAGAACCGGTTTTATCTCTCTAGAGAACCTGGTCTAACACAGTAGGCATAAACAAAACTGCCCAGTCCTGCACCCTCCTCACGATTGCTGGCACATTGGAGCCCATCGATGCGACCATGCAGTCCACCCATCTCTTCGAAAGCCTTCCTCTTTTTCACTCTCCCTCCACTTCACTGAGAGTGATTGATAATCTGACAGGCCTGCAAATGGGGGGTGAGTTCCTTTCCAGGCCTAAAGGGTGTTGAGAAGACATAGTCTTGGATGTTCTGCCAGGTTCTCTCAGACCACTAAGCCTGGCTTTCTGAACAGGTTTGCATTTTGCCCCACAGTTTTCTCCCGCTCTATCCAGGACTTCCTGTTGGGATCCTGTTCAGAGCTGTTGGCGGCACAGTCAGGCACCGTCTAGTTATGGTCTCAGGGGTGGGTCAGGCTGACCGCCTTAGTGCTCAATGCATAACCCGGTTCTCCACAAGGGTCCCATGTGTCTTCTAGAATGAGCTAGAATGCTCTCAGGCAGATGCTCGTCAGACAGGCACAGAGGCTCACCAACAGGAGTGGACTGGGAGGGTGGTCATGGCACTGTCTGTAAGGCCCCACACATGAATACCCGCAGGTAGGTATGTGATACAGGAGATGGGGTAAGCACGAAGGGACCCCTTCACGATGGAATACCAGCAGCCAGAAGGAGCGAAGCCCCAGTGTCAGCAACACTGTGGCTGGCACACACTGAATTGTATGCATCTTAGTTTTAACCTGGTAGGTACAAATATGATTCTATTATTGTTTGCTTGAAAATCATACACAGCTAAAGAGTGGGGAGGAAGGGTCAAATTGACAAGAGGTAGCCTGTGGTAGTGACACCATCTGTTGTCAGTTTGAGACTTAGGAGTAAAGGGGTGGAGTTTAGCCTGTCAATCAGGTTGCAACGTGATGACCTCACTTGGAGACGCTACGAGATAAATAGCTTGCTGGAGGTGGGACACAGGGACGCTCACTTCCTGCTAGACATTCCTGATGAGAAGCCCCATGGAGCTACCCTGATGCAGCCAGAGTCCTGGGAGCTGGAGGAGCCACATGGAGACCTCTGCCAGTGCTGAGATGCTTACAATGCCACTGGATCCACAAGACTTCCCACCCACTGGCCTGTGGTCTTCCTGCACTCAGTGTCATTGCATGTGTTCCATGAGTCTAAAGAGGACTTTACAGATTGGTATCTGACATATGGGCTAATGTTGGACTTATGGACTTGATCTGGACTGGGCTGGGATGTTTTCTCAATGTTCAATTGTTCTTGTATATAAAGCTCTTTCTTATACACCTGAGTGTCTCTATGAATTTGTTTCATTTGTCTACCCACACTAATGCATTTGCCTCCCAGCCGTTAGGTCTAATGCGTGAAGACAGGCAGGAGGGTTCATCCGGCGTGGTTCCACGCCTGTGGACCCCAGACCTCGGTGACACATATCCCTGGGAGGTGGGGGGTATAGTTACTGGGAGGGGCCACCAAGGCTTCTGGAGGGTGGGGGGCCATCATTATTTTTTAAAATCTGGGTCTGGTTTCACGGCATGCTCAACTTGTGAGAAAATTCACCTGCTGTGTGACTTGTAAGGGGCCCTGGTGGTGTTGTGGATCACGTGTTGGGCTGTTCACTGCAAGGTCAGCGGTTCGAAACCACCTGCTGCTCCACGGGGGATAGATGAGGCTCTCTGTGCCCGTAAAGACCGACAGCCTCAGAAAGCCACAGGGACATTTCTTTTACATCCTCCTGGGTTGCCGTGAGTCAGAAGCTATGCACGAGGTTTTCAAGGAGACAGACTGACACGGGGGCTGCCGCGATGGGCTCAGGCACAGGAGTGATGGTGAGGATGGCGCAGGACCAGGCAGTGTCTCCTTCTGTTGTGCACGGGGTGGCTATGGGTCGGAACCCACCCGACAACAGACAACTATAACGACGACATGAGTCAGGATCAGCACGTGGAAGTGCGCTTGCTTTTGCTCTGAATGACCTGTGCACTTTCAGTACGTCACTGTTATGTGGACCGCCCCTCGAGGTCACTCCCTGCGTGTCACAGTGGAACTGTGGAACTGTGCCGAAGGGACAGCTTAGGTGGCCCAGCGCCTTCCTCCTCCATTCCCCACCCACAGGGAGGGATTGTATGTGGTCCTCTATATCCATGCTTGGTTTAAAACACAAACACACCCGTGCATCACACACGGTTATTATAACTCATTGGAGGACCTCAGCAGAAAGGCCTGGTGATCAACCTCCAACGAACCAGTCTTGGGAAACCTGCAGTATGATCCCAGCGGATGCTTCGAGACTCATCAAGATTGCCTATGTGCTCAAGAATCACCCAGGGCATCCTGTGAAACTGATTTAGAACATCTTAGGAAGAGACCAGGAAGCCCTGTGGTGTCACGGTCAGTCATGGGTTTGGTCGGCAGTTCGAAACCACCAGCCTCTCTGAGGGAGAAAGATGAGGCTTTCTATTCATCTAAGTTAAAAACAAACAAACAACAACAACAACACCTCACTGCCATCCCATCAATGCTGACTCCTAGCAACTCCCTGTGGGTTTCCCAGACTGACACTGCTGACGGGAGGGGAAAGCCCAGTCTCCCGCCCTCAGAGTTGCTGGAAGTTTCCTACTCCCAACCACATGGATCACTCCCCACCAGGGCTCCTCTCCTGAGAGCACCGCCTGGGAAACGCACAGGGGTTGCAGTGAGTCAGAATGGACTGGATGACAGTGCGTTTGGTTTGAGGTGGGGGGTGGGGGGTGGGAGAGGGATGCAAATTCTCCGCAGGGGGTCGACCCGGCTGACAGAGTCGTGTGCAGTTGGCCAAGCTTTCTCTCTGGAAATCTGACTCTGGATGTAATTTGCCTTGTGGGCCCAGACTCTGCCACAAAGGGACATGTCCCTGAGCTTCCTAGGGACAAAGGCTCTCACAGCCAGTGTCCCTTCTCTTGGGGCCAGGCATCCAGTTCCTTCTATTCAGAGTGAGGAATGGCCCGCTGGGTGGAGCTGGGCTGGCATATCCGCTCCTGTTCCCACTCCTCCCACCCAGGTGGAGGCCCAACCAGCAGAACAGATGGACTATCCCTGTCCATCCACCTGACTCTGAACTCCAGACGCACTGAGTCAGTCACGTGGCCTCAAGACGTCTGTGGATCTAAATGAGAAAAGCTTGTGGAGTCCCCATACCGACTCTGTGAAGCCCATAACTCCAACGAGCAAACAAGTCACAGCAAAGACCCATGCCCCTCGAGGCTGTTAACTCCTATGGGAGCAGAAAGCCTCATCTTTTCCCATGAAGCAGCTGGTGGCTTCAAACCGCTGACCTTGGGGTTAGCAGCCCATGTGACCCACTCCGCCACTAAGGCCATCGAGTCAATGAACACTCATTGAGTTTCTCCGGATTTATATATATATATATACATATATAGTTATAGACATATATGCATATATTTAAACAAAATATGTAATTTATAGATATATGAAACATGTTTCAAAAGATTTATATATTTTCGTTTCACAAAAACGATCTACAGATATAACTTGTTTTCTGCAGCATCTTCAAGTACAATTCAGGACCCTGATCACTCATCCCTAAATTCTTTGGCACAGACAGCCGGAGAAAAATCAAGATCGCTTTCTACCTAACCATGAAACCACGATCTTGTCTGGCGCCCTAGATGAGAATTCTCCCAGCGTGGCCCCAGCCCCCTCTCTCCTGTCGTGCTGGTCAACAGCCAAACTGCAATCCGGACTCTTGCGCCGAGTCAGTTCTGACTCACAGCGACCCTGTCGGGCAGAGTGGAGCGGTCCCTGTGGGTTTCCAAGAGTGTGACTGTTTGCAGGAGTGGAAGAACTCATCTTTCTCCCCGGAGAAGCTGGTTTGTTTGAACTGCTGACCTTGACCTTGCGGTTGGCAGCCCCACATGCAAGCTGCAATACCACCAGGACCCCTTCATGAAAGGAAAAAAAAACAAACATGCTGCCATCAAGTCGATTCCGCCACAGAAGACACCATGGGTCAGGGTTTAACTTCTCCCATGGGTTTCTGAGACCGAAACGCTTTCTGGGAGTAGAAGGCAGATGTCCATGGTCAAGGCCGGAGTTTCCAAGCATTGGGTGTTAGAAGTAGAGCAGTTAGGGCCCAGGCCCATTCAGCTCCAGAGAGAGCCCAGTCAGAGCGTCTGCTGCCAGGACTCGTGAATCATTTGGCGGTGACGTCAATGAATGACCACACGTCCTTTTCCTGTTCCACTGTGGCATTGGCTCACAGGCCAGGCCGCGGGCTACTGCGGCTGCTGTTGGAGCCATGCCAAGACAGGACACTTCTGGCATTCGAAATAAAAATATTCTGTAGGAACAAAGTGACTCTCATCAGACCAAGTTGCAAATGATGTTTCATTTCCAGTGTCGGGTGAGCTCGTTCACCACCCCCACCCGTCACACTGGACAGACACTCACCATCCTCACTTTCAGGGAGTGTTCTGGCTGCACTCCTGCCGAGACGACCAGATCCGTCTGTTCTGTTGATGGCCTGTGGTACTTTCAATATTCGTGGCCAACAGCATGATTCACAGACACCGATTCCCCTTCCGTCTCTTCCTCGTGCATCGGTCAGCTTGCACAGGAGTATGAGGCTGTTGACCAGGCCGTGGCTGGGGGCAGGTGCCCCTGAGTCCTCAAAGTGGACATCCTTACTCTTCAATTCCTTAATGAGTCTTGTGCAGCCGATTGCCCAGTGCAACGAATCATCTGGTCCCTGGACAGCCTCTTCCACGAGCACTGGGGTTTGAGGCTCTAGCGTCACACCTGCTTCTCTTTGTCCACTGTGGATGACACCCAGACTTGGGAGGTGCGTGCGAAGCCACACGTTTTTTGTCTGGAAGAGATGAAAATGACTCCTGTCCCTTAGAAAGGAACCACCCCCCTCCCCACCCCGCCCCCACCAAAGGCATAGTTATTTCCCGCCCGCCCCCTGGTGCCGGCGGTGTTGTTCTCAGCCACGAAGCACAAGGTTAGTGGTTTGAATCTAACCTCGGGAGAAAGGACTGGCAACCTACTTGTGTAGGATCCTGGCTGCTGAAAGTCTGGCACATGCAGTTTCCACGGAAGCACATGGATTTACCATGTGTGGTCTGACCCGGACGTTCTGCTCGGGGGGCCTGCTTATGCCTGGGTCCACAGTGCTTCCTGGTCAGCCTGATGGACCATCTACCGGGCGCCCTCATCAGCGAGCCTGATGGATTTTCGACACGTGTTCCTTCTCCGTGTGTAGGAGAGGCGTTGCTCTTTTTAAAGGAATTCCTCTGGAAGGGCGGGGGAAAGAGCAAAGACCTCGGGGAGATGGACTGACACAGTGGCTGCAAGAGTGCCAGCGGTGGTCAGGCGGCTCAGCACGGGGTGATGCTTGGTTCTGTGGCACAGGAGGCTGCTGTGCATGGAGCTGACTGGATAGTGCCTAGTCACAAGGGGCCACAAGAGGAGCCGGGGGGACAGCGGGTTACTCACTGGGCTGCTAACTGCCAGGACAGCAGTTTGAGAGCGCCAACTGCTCCTTGGAGAAAAACAGGAAGCTCCTGCTCCTGTACAGAGGTGCGGTCTGGGAAGCCCACAGAAGCAGTTAGAACTGACTTCATGGCAGCGGGTTTGAGAATGGACCACTCAGACTTCAGTCTCCAGGACCCTGAGGCCAGAACAACTAGATAGTGCCCGGCTACCACCGCTGTCTGCCCTGAGAGGGGTCCCATGAGAAGGTTCTGCATAGAATGGGAGGTACGATAGTTTATTGTGGAACCAAATTCAAAAGCTTAAAAAAGACCAGGGTGACTGGTTGGATAGAGCTTGGTGGAACCGCCAGGAGGATGGGGGTTCCTCAGTCACCTTTCATGTCGGTAACTGGGTCTCAGCCTAAAGCCAGAGAGGCCTGTAAGGGAGGCCTGGGTTGCTACGTGCACTTCGGAACAGTCAAGTGTTGGAGACCATGAGGGTAGTCTTTAACCTTGGACAGAGTTCAGAAGGGGTGGGAAAGGAGTAGGGAGGGAAACAGGAGACACCGGGAGAAGGAAGCTGGGTGGTGAGGGTGCATCGTGGGAATCGAAGCCAATGAGACCAAACGGAAACGTGTCTCAACCGCTGAAAAGTGACCTGTTCCCCAAACCTTCACCCCATTCACAATTTAAATAAAAGGCTAAGGACATATTTTACATGTCACTGGGTCGAAATTTCGAATGCTCTGACAACAGCACCTGTGGGTGTGTGTTTTATTAGAAGAAGATTTATTGACGGACAATTGCATCATCCCTTCAGCCCTTGAAGAGCTGTTTGCTCCAGCAGAGCTGTTTGTCTTCGTGAAGGTTTTAAAGATCTTGGGTGGCAGTCTTCCTGAGAGTGGAGAGAGATGGTCACCAGGACAGTGTGCTGAATGATTTGCTTCTGGATCCCAACTACTCTACAGCAAGCATTTCATCAGGCAGGTCTGAGAAGCTAAAAGCAATAGAAGAAATTGACCTGATTTTTTTTTTTTAATGTGGAAGCTTTGTTCCCCGCTGGCACACACCGTTTTTCATCCTAAGAGGAAATATTTTGTTTGACTTGACTTTGCTGTCAGCAGAACTTTTGGCATTTGCACCCAGCACCCTCCCTTGTGAAAGAACTGGGAAGGGCAGAGAGGACTACTGCATAGGTACCGGGAGAAAAGCAGGATGAACACACCACAGCTGGGAAGTGGGGTGAAGGCGGGGTGTAGCCCAGTTACATTGAAATGTTTTTCTTAAACTTTTTAATGGAAAACTGAGACTCTTGGGTGGTGGTGTGTTTTGAAGCAGGGTTGGGCTCTACCTGGTTGTACTCCTAAGGTAAACTTGGACCAGAACTAGACATTTACCATTGATGCTCCTGGCCTATGGGCTGGCATGGAACGAACAAGCAAAAACATCAAATGGAAGGGGAAATGGTTGGAAAGAACACTAGATGGATATTGGCTAGAGGGGTGAATGCATAAATGGGAAGATGAATGGTTAGGTGGTGGGATGGATGGAACAATGAATATTAGGTGATAGATGGGTGAATAGAACTGTGGATGGATATTGAGTAGATGGTGAATAGACAGATGGATAGATGGTGGCATGGATGAGTGATGGATAGCTGTATGTGTATATGTATGTATGTATGTATGTATGTATGTATGTATGTATGTATGTATGAATGTATGACATAGTTAAGGTTTTGTGTCAACTTTGTTGGATCAGGATTCTCAGGGCTTTGACAGTTAAAACCTAGTGATCTACCATGATGTGTTCTCCTCAGGAGTGTGGTCTGCTTCCAATAAGAGTGGATGCTGAGGAAAATCTTGCTTGCTTTTTGCTCGGTCTGGATCCTGCATCTGACTCTTTGGCCTTTGGTTCTTTGGACATGAGCTAATGACCTGCCATGTTGCCTGCCAGTCCTGACACTCATCCACAGACATAAGCCTGGCCAGTTGACCTTGGGTTCCTCCACTGCTGTGGTCTTGCTCCTGATCTGGGGTTCATCAGCCCTCACCCCTACCCAAGCCAGGAGAAGCCTTCAGCCTAATGTTTGACCTACGGACTTGGAACTTACCCAGGCTTGTCCTCTTCTGCAGCTGTGTGAGCCATTTGCTTGACATAAACTACTTTCTTGATATACAATATATAATTATATGTCACTGGCTTTGCTTCTTTAGGGGACCAATCCAAAAACAGGTAGACAGTCAGAAGATACATCGGAGGATCCCGTCTTCTTTCCTTCCATGCCACATTGCCTGGGGCTCTGGAGTCTTGGATCTGCTGGTGACGTGGTCAGGAGCCTTCCCAGATTTGCTCAGGTGTCAGTTGAGGGTAGACAGACCAGGGATGAGACATTTGGGAGCCCACTGGGGTAACTTGAATGTGACCGAGGGATTAGATGAGAGGATACCCCACTGCAATGAGAAGGCAGCAGTCCTAGACGGAGCATACAGTACAATCGTGGATCTCATTTCGGTTGAAAGCATGTAGACATGGATGGGTGTATCTAACAGACCAATGCTGACTCACAGTGACTCTCTGCGGGTTCTGGGGCTGTAACTGTTCAGAGGCGTGGAGAGCCCAGTCTTTCTCCCCTGGAGATGCTAATGGTTTTGAACTAGCACGGCCAGGGTCTAGGAGTCAGAATGCCTGCCAGCCATGCAGAGGGCAGCCCAGCGTGTGACTACCAGACCCCCAGGTTTCATCTAAACGACAGCTCTCCACAAATACTGAGGTAATGAGCTTTGGATGGAAACCAAGCACCCTGTGTTGATCGCTTTCTGCAGTAAGGAAGATCACTACCTGGCCAGAGTCTTAGTAGGTGTAGGTGCCTTGAAAGGAGGAGGGCCCAGGTGGAATATTTATGAAGTTTTTTTTCTCATCTTATTTTAGTGTGCTGGATACCAAGTCGGGCTTGCCTGGCCAATCATAAGACGATGTAGGCATGACGTGTGCTTTTCCCATGGGGAGATGGTGCTGGCGAGGTGACAGAGAATAAGATGTATCATGCGCCACATAATTTGCCATCTTTCTAAATCTTCTGCAGTGAGCACGCTTTGTTTCGCCCATCTCTCAGACGCTTCGTTCTGCATAACGAATCCGGTGAGTCTCTCTCTCAGTGGTGTTGGGAAGCTAATCTCAAGGTCAGCTGTTTGAAGCCACCAGCCACCTGAGAGAGAGAGTTGAAAAAATGAGGTTTTCTACTCCCATACAGCGTTCCAGCTTCAGAAACCCAGCAGGGCAGCTCCACCCCGTCCTGAAGGGCGGCTGTGAGCCAGAATCCCCTTGATGGTAGTGAGTCTCTCTTGGATTCGGACTCTGCGGTCCATGTCCTCACCTGCTCCACTGAGCTGCTCTCCCCCGACGAACAAGTGAGTCAAGTCACCCTGAAGATACATGGGGCAGTGGGGCCCCGGTGGCTCTGTAGATCAGGAGTTGGATTGGTGATTGCAAGGCTGGTGGGTCAAACCCACCAGGGACTTGATGGGAGAAAGTGGAGGCTGTCTGGGAAGCCGTGCATAGGATTGGCGTGAAGGCAGTGGGTTTCGTTTCTGGCTGGGGGTTTTCACAGCAGAGTTCTCACCTTCTGAGAGGTTCAATCTCCAACCAGTATGCCCCCCTGAGAAGCCACCACCCACCTGTCAAGGGCAGCCTGCAGATTGCTATGGTGTTGAGCAACTCCCAGCCGATCTTTCAGATCAAAAGAAAAAGGTGTGTGGGGGGTGTGGGAGGCGGCGCAGATGGCGAGGCCTGGCAACCCACTTTAGAAAATCAGTCCATGAGGACCTGGTGGGTCACCCTGGTCTGATCTGCAAGTGACCGTGGGGGCAAAGTGCCACCAGACAGCATCTCCCTTACTCCATTGTGCATGGTGTCCCCAGGCACTGGGCATGGCAATGCTTTTTTAATGTGTTTCAACTTTGGAAGTGTTTTCCTATAGAATTCACATATTGACATACATGACTATATAGTTGTATGATACTATACAATTACATAGTCATGTATACTACTGACATATGTGAACGATGTGTCAATAAAAGTGTTGAGATTAAGAGCAATAAGAAGGAAGAGTGACAGGAGGCAAGAAGGTCCTGTCCCTCGCTCCTGCAGGGCCCAGTCCGCCCTGCTTTGCCGTTTGAAATTAGCTTCCAGCTGGTCGGTGCTCAGTCTCAGCTCCTTAGCTTTGACCCTCAGAGGTGGGGGTGCCCTCGCTGCATCAGGAGCTTAATTGCTTTCCCGTGGCTCCACCTGACGTGGACCCCAGACTGGGGGGGGGGGTTCTTTGAAGATGCCAGTGTGCAGGGGAATTAATTATTTAAGGAAAGGCACTTGGACCTGAGCCTGGATAAGCCTGGACTGAAAACCAGGCCCGTGTTGTCCAGAGCTGGCCCCGGCTCCCACAGAGATGACCGGGGTGGTCACTCACACAACACCTCGTGGTTTGCAACCAGCCGGGAGGCACCTCCACCTCGCTGAGTTTTGGTAGGTCTCTGCTGTGGAGAAAGGGCCCAGAGAGGTTGTGTGCCTGGCCCAAGGTCACCCCGCTTCAGAAAACCAGTGCAGTTATTGGAATCCAAGTCTCTATGCAGTCGTTGTTTTTAATTTTTATTGTGAACCAGACGAGGGCTTACAGAGCAGCTCCTCAATTCTATTTTCAGCAGCAGCATGCATTTTGTCTCAATAAATCGGTTGCAATCGCCTCAAGGACCCACCCACCACCCCACCCCATCCCTGTGTGTCCTGCTTCCTTCCTCCTTTCCAATCCTTCTGGACTTTTGTCCTCGGGTCCATGCTGCCCTCTGCGCCCTGAGTGCTTGACTGCTCTGAGGTGCCCATACCTCCCTGGCATTCCTGTTCCCCATATAGACCTGTCTGTTGTTTGGTTGATAACCGAGCCATGGGGGTGGGGGTGGGATGGGTTCAGCTCCAGACCCGCAGCGTGTCTAAGAGCCGTATGCTCAAGGGTCCCGCCAGTCTCTCTCCAACCACTTAGTCTGGTCTCTTTTATGATTGTGGGTTCTTGGCCATCATTGTCTTCCTGTCTCTCGAGGGCCTTCTGATGGGCTCCCTTTCAGAGCAGTAGGTAGTGGTAGTTGGGCATCATCTAGTGCTCTGGTCTCAGGGTGGTGGAGCCTGGTGTGTGTGAGGTTCATGAGTCCATTGGACCAACTAACTCCCCTCCCCTCCAACAACAACAACAGCAAACCTGACTCATGACCAGAGTCCATTATAACTCATGGCAATCCTGTAGGGCACAGGAGAATTGCTCCTGTGGGTTTCCAAGACTGTAGCTCCTTATGGGAGTAGGAAGCCTCATCTTTCTCCCTTGGGGCACCTGGTGGTTTCGAACTGCTGACAACAAGGTTAGCAACCCAATGTGTAACTACTACACCACCAGCGCTGCATGTACAGGAACTACAGTGATGGAAGCAAAGAGGCAAGTTGTTCTGATGCTTCAGGCTGGTGTTCCCCCCGAGGCCAGGTCATTCCCACAGACAGCATCTGAACCGGGGGTCTCCTTTTGCCCAGGTCTGACTCCCCCCACTTCTACAGCTCAGGATGCATTTGATCTGAGGATGAGAAGCAACCTTTTGCCAGTGTATCTACAGAGAGAAAAATCTGTCTCTTGCCGTCAGTGGGGACACTGGGGCAATCAGAAATGACACGGAAGACTCACTGTGGCTTGGGGAGGCCATGGGCCGTTAGCTCAGGAATCCCTTGGTTTCCGGCTGCTCCAAGGGGAGCCGACTTAATGGGCTTCCCTGGTGATCCTGATCCTCATTCAAGCCTGCTCTGTCTGAGCTGAGCCCTGGGATCATTAAGCCTGATTGTCTTCTCGGCTGATCATTAAATGCCTGGGGGCGTGGCTTCCTTGAGGAGGACTGACTGACAATCACAGCTGAGTGGTCTGTGCTGGGCCCATCAGCCCATAATCCCAGAGCAGTGCCCTCCTGGCTGGTGCCCTCCGGCAGGCCTGTGAGTCCAGAGGGAGAGCCCAGAAAAGGGCTGGAGCAAGAATTTAGACAACTTCGCATGGCCGGCTGGCCAGGCCTCTGGGCGAGGGCTCTGGCTGGTGAGGGTGGTGGTGGTGGTGGGGTGTTACTGTCTTCTGGAGATGACACATCACTGCCCACTCCCTCGGGGATTGTTGACAGCTGAGAATCTGGATTGGGAGTTTCCAGAAGACCCGTCTTCGAAGAGATGGAGTCTGGCAGTGCCTGCCTGTCTGAACAGGGGACTCCTGAGCTGGTGGCTGCTGTGTGTGTGTGTGTGGGGGGGGGGGACCTAGGGAACCCATTTGTGCCATCAAGTTGCCGCACAACAGAATGCAGCCTGCGCGGTCCTGTGTCATCCTCACCATTGTTCCCAGGCCTGAGCCCATTGTTGCAGCCAGGGTCAGCCCCCTCAGTGAGAGCCCCAGCCCTGTCCAACCCAAGTCTCTATGTCTGATACAAGTCCCTCTGCAGATGCACCCAGCCACATGCAGCGATGCAGATTGCAGGGAGACACAGGCCGGAGGGTGCAGAGTCCTGTGGATCCAAGGGCAGTGACTCTGGCAGCCACCAGGGTCAGCCAGCAGGAAGGTGATGGCAGAGCGAGAAGTGGTTCCCAGGGCCCCCTTATGAGAAGGCCATGACCACAAGGAGACATGATTAGGCTGTGACCTCATTGACAGGTTGAATACCACCTCAACACTTTTACGTAGCTTCACTTTGACATGAAGGTATGGAGCCACCACGGCAAATAAAAGGAAGCCCTTGACAACGTCAGTGTTTTCTCTGTTACCGCAGCATTAAGAAGCCCCAACCAAACTCACTCCCATCGAACCAATGGACTCATAGTGACCCTGTAGGGCAGACCAAGCAGAACGCCCCTGTGTGTTTCCAAGACTTCACATCTTTACAGAAGGAGCCAACCTCATATTTGCCCTGCGGAGGGACTGAGGGGATTGAACCACTGATCTGGTGGTTAGCAGCTCAACTCACAGTCCACTAGGCCACCAGGACTCTGGTGTTCATGAAGACAACCAGCTTGTTAGAAGGGTAGGGGGCGGGGCATTAGCGCCTGTGGACTCGTGGGCAACCTGTGCTGTCAAAGGTCATAACAGCCAGAAAACTGCAAGGACGAGCGTCTGGCCTTGGGCACAGTTTGGTCGCCACGGGCCCATTGGCTTTAGGGTCCAGGCTCCACCAGGCTGAGACAGATATGGCACTGTCTGCTGCCACCTGGCTCACCTGGCCTTCCTCCCTTGGAAACTGGAACTTGGAATCCCTGTTCCTCCTCCAGTGTCCCCAGCAGCCTTGGGCTCTCCAAGCCCCCTCCACACTCCAAGTAAGGAGAGGGTTTCCTCTGGGTCTCAGAGGTGCCAATGGTTTGATCCCAGCTGCAGCCCTAACTCCTGCCCTCAATCAACAGAAAAATACCCCCAGGGGGCCATTGAGCCCTTTAAGGACACTGAGTCCCCACCAAGTCCTCCCACAGAGCACATCAAAGAGGGAGGGACAGGAGGCAGGGAGAGCTGAGCTGTGCACACACATATAGTGTGTTCTTTAAAACCAACAATAACAACCAAATCCCTCCGGATTTCTTATCCCTCATGCACAAATAGTGTGGTCTGAGTAGTTAAAAAAAAAATAAAGGAGGGAAAGTCAAATTGAAATGGACTTGGAGTCTTTAGTGACAAACAAGTTCATCTCAGAAAAGAAAAAGCACATTACAGAGGGAGGAGAGAGGAACCAGGACCAGGCTGAGCCCCCTCCCCGTCCCTGTGATATAATTGTGCACCTTCCCGCTTGGAATGCACAGCTTGCCTCCGGGGGCTCAGAGGCGGCCCCCAAGGCCATGAGAGCTGTCGCTGGTGGTCATAAAGCCGGGTCAGGCCTGCAGGCCGGCTGCAGAAACATGCCCTGGGGAGCGCTCGCCCCATTGAGCGGCTAATGGTGCGTGAGGCCCAATGATCAAGGATGACACATTTTCAAATGTTAACCTTGAGACACCTGAAGGACGACAGCAGCTCGGGCCCCTGTCACTTTCAGAAGGCCCACAAGGTACATGTTTTAGTGTGGCCTTTTGGGTTTTTCTCCTTTAAATAGAAACTCGACTTTAATAAAATTGGGAGCTGGGAAGCTGGGAGTGGCCTCGATGTATTCATATATGATTTTTCTTTTTAAGAGGAAAGGCCAAGGTGCTATACCCATTCCACCAGTTAGCCATTCAGGCTTCTCACTCCGCTGGAAAGGGGTGAAGCTGGGATTTGAACCCAACCCTGACTCTAGAACTTGCCCCCATCACCACAGTGCTTTGCCCTTGTAAAATGGGAACAAAAGGATCAATTGGATATTTCCCACTACTCCCGCCCCCTACCCCCTTGCAATGGGAAGGAGCCCTGGTGGTGTAGTGGGGTACAAGCTAAGCTGTAAACTACAAGGTCAGCAGTTTGAACCTACCAGCCCTCCTTGGGAGAAAGAGGAGGCTTTCTACCCCTGTAAAGATGTACAGCCTTGGAAACCCACAGGGGCAGTTCTACCCTGTCCTAGAGGCTCACTCAGAGTCAGAAGTGACTCGACAGCAGTGTGTATTAGTTAATCAGTCATCAATCAGCTAATTAATAAGAAATCCTAGTGACATGGTCACTCAATGATAAGGACTCCTGCTGGCATCGGGGGTTATATGTTGAGCTGCTAACCACACGGTGGGCAGTTTGAACCCCTAGCCGCACCTTGGGCAAAAGAGGAAGCAGTCTGTCTCCTTACAGATGTGCGGCCTCGGAAACCCACCGGAGCAGCTCTACTCTGTCCTGTGGGCCAGCATGCGTGGGGGACTCGGTGGCAGTGGAGTGGTTTGGTTTTGTATCAGGAGTCCTTTTGTCATATAAACTCTTCCGTGAACCCCAGAGCCGGGAACCAGAGAGCAGGGGGCTCTGCTCGGGCTGAGGGGCATCTATCAGACCCTAGTGTGTGGCACCAGGGGCTCCCTAGTGGAACTCAGGGCTCTCCCAGGCACCGCTGGACAGTCCCAGCCCAGGTGTTGTGGAAATGAGAGTCTAGAAACGTCCTGCAGTGTGTGGTGGGGTGCCAGCTGTGCTTGAAATCCTGGCTCGGAGCACCGGAAGGGCTCAGTGTGGAAGACCAGGCTGTCTGGGTGACTGGGGTGGCCGGGGGTAGCCTCCACGGCCGGCCTCGTCCCTGTTCTGCATGTTCTCAGACGTGTGTGTGTGGAAACAGACCACAGGCCGCTGCTTGCTCCCTGCTCCCATGTGGTGCACAGAACCAGGCTGGACAGCACCAGGATGCCTGACATCTTTCTGTTCCCTCTGCGTCAAGAAAGGAGCCTGGTGGTGCGCTGGGTTAAGCACCAGTCCGCGAACTACACCATTGGCAGTTCAAACCCACCAACCACTCCTTATGTGGAAGACGAGGGCATCTGGTATCATAAAAACTTACAGTCTCTGAAGCCTCACCAAGCAGTTCTTCTCTGTCCAACAGGTCCCCAGGAGGCACCCTTGACTTGATGGCAGGGGGCTTGGTTTGGGGGTTGGATATCCTAAGAAGGAGCCCTGGTGGGCAGTGGTTAAAGCACCTGGCTGAGAATGGAAAGACCCACAGTTAAAACCCCCAGGCTCCTTCACCCTCGGCTCAGCGGCAGAAAGGTGAGGTTGTCTGCTCCTGGAAGGTGTTCCGGCTCTGGAGCCCACCGGGGCAGGTCTAGCCTGTCCTACAAGGTCACTGTGGGTCAGGGTGGACTCCATGACTGAGGGCTGTTTGGTGTGTGTATCACCCTGCAGCCCGGTGGTTCCGGTGCTCCCCTCTTGTGCCTCCATCTTGATGTCTTCCCCCAGAACCCAGACCCTGCCTTTGTTGGGGTCCCAAAGGAGATTGTGGCTCAGAAAGAACTTCACTCCCTACTTGAATGGTAGAAACCCTGGTGGGATCATGATTCCATGTTGTGCTACTGCGGCAGTTACAGAATTTCATGTCAACTTGATGTGTAGGGGTAGAGTCTAACCTGTCAGGTCACAGCCCGATGGTGCCGCCCTGTGGGCATGGCCTTCTCATAAGAAGGGTGCTGGGACCCTCCCCTTTTCTCTCTGCTTCACCCTCCTGTTGTTGGGGAGCCATGTGGCTGAGACCTGACAGATCCTTGTGATGTATCCACCACCACTGGATCCACAAGACTCTGAAGCCACCAGCCTGTGATTTTCCTGCATTCTGCATCACTGAACGAGGCTTTGTGAGTCTGAAGAGGGACTGATGGACTAGTATGATACTTAGGTTTCTTGTGCCCACCTGACCGATGAACACATGAGGGGTTAATGGAAGGGCGGAGGGATAAATGGCTCAGGAAGCCTCACCTTTTGGTCTCTTGTTTTCTGATGGTCAGACCAGGTGCAGCTGTCTTAGCTAGTTCCCTGCCTCGGCTGGCAAGGCTCACTTCCTGTGAGACATCCCTGAGGAGAAGCCACATGGACCTACCCTGATGCAGCCCTGGGTGCTGGAGAAGCCATGTGGAGACCCCTGCCAGAGCTGAGATGCTGACACCACCACTGGATTCAAGGATTTTCTGCCCACTGGCCTGTGATCATCCTGCAGTCAGGGTCATTTTCTGTGTTTTGTGAAATGGAGGAGGACTTTGTAGATTGGTGTCGGACATATGGGCTAATGTTGGACTTCTGGGTTTTTACTGGACTGGGTTGGGATGCTTTCTTAATGTACATTTACTCTTTTTATAAAACTCCCTCTTATAAAATGAGTGTTTATGAATTTCATTTCTCTAGTCTATCCAGACTTACACAACTAGTATCCAATTTACGGACTTGATCTGGACTAGGCTGGGATGTTTCCTGACATATAACTACTTCTTGATAGAAAGCTCTCTCTTGTACACAAACACAAGTATCTCTCGTTTTGTTTCTCTAGTCAACCGGTCTAACACAGCTACTAACCACAGATCAGCAGTTCGAAACCACCAGCCGCTCCTTGGGAGAAAGATAGGGTTTTCTACTCCCATACGTTGAGTTACCGTCTTAAAAACTGACAGAGGCAGTTCTACCCTATCCTATAGAGTCGCCATGAGTCAGCATTAGCTGGGTGGCAGTGAGTTTGTTTGTTTTTAAATTTGAGATATAAGGAACTCTGTTGGGCCATGGACCACAAGATCAGTGGTTCAAACCTATCAGATACCGCTCAGGAGAAAGATGAGACAGTCTGCTCCCAGAAGGATTTCCCCAGACCTCTTTATTTATATTTCTGTTTAACGATTCTTGCTCGTAATTGACTGCATGGCAATGAATTTGGTTTGGCTTATTGGAATCATTTGCATACGAAGGTTAACAAGACAATGAATGACTATAACTACTTGTTACTTCTCAAGGGCTTAGAGCACTACTAGGTGTGGGGAGGGGATGGAAGAGCCGCAGTCTCCTCACAGATAGACGAGGGGCAGGTCGTGCAACTCAGGAGAAGGTGAGCTATGGGCCTTACTGTTGCCGGCGCTCTGGAGCACCAAGGGAAAGTGATGAAGTCTGCCAGAGGGGGTGCTTGTCCATTCCTTTCTTCTTTCTCCCACCAATGCTGACTGAATATCTGCTGTGCCCAGACATTGGGGGAGCGTGAGGAGCTGGAAATATGAAGGTAAACAAGACCAGCCTTACCATATCGAGGGGAGACACACCTCCAGGCTGTGCCATCCATCGTGGCTGTGTCACTTCAGCTCTAAGGGGCTGGAAAGAATCATACTCTAGGATTTTCTCATGATTTTACCGGCTGGTTGGGGCTCGGCTGGTCAATTCTTCTGCTGGTCGCATCTGCCCTCAGCCACGCAATGGAGCACAAGGCTGGGTGCATGGTTGAGTTTGGCATATCCAAGGTGGTCTCTCATCCTCCAGGCCTCTGTTCCCATGTGGTCTCTTACAGTTCAGTCAGCTCGCTTGGAATTCCTCCCAACACAGTGACTGGGGTCTGGGAGAAGAAGCAGAAGCTGCCAATCTTCTCAGGAGCTGGATTACTATATGGAAACGGGAATCAGTGAGTCCGGGAAGAGGAGGCCAGGGAAGCGGCTTAAGAGACAGTCCTGGCCATAAATACCTCTCCCTTGAGTTTCGGAACCATTGTGCTAGGACGGGAATAAAAGGCAAGCAGAGGCCAGAGTGCTGGGCTTCAATTAACAGGTTTATTTGCGTTCGCAACTTTAGATTGGAGTGAGCGTGAAGGTGGCAGGGCGAGGGAAGATTGGAAGACAGGGTGAAGAGAGACTAGCCGGAGCGTAAGCCAGGGGAGAGCGGAAGAGGAAGAGACAGAAGGACAGACGTTCGGCCACAGAAGAAGGTGAAGAAAGTCAGAGAGAGCGAACAAAGGACTGCTGCGTCCATAACGTTTGGGGCAGAAATAAATGACCATGTCCAAGAGGAGCCGTTGCTTCTCTATTGGCTGTGGCACCAGTGGAAGGGGGTGGGGGAAAGGCTTTGTGATACATCTTGGCAGGGACTGAGACGGGGTTAGAGACCTGGCTGTGGCTGAGGGTCCTTGGCACAACTCACAGGGGGCTGAACTAGGGGGTTCAAACAACAGGAACAGGAGCTGGGCAAGAAAGGAAGCCAGCGAGTTAGGCTTGGGTCAGGGAGTGAAGGGCCAAGAGCACCTTGCCATTTGCATCTGCCCTGGGAGCCCCAGACGGACCCTGGGAGTGCAAGCAGGGAAGCGTTTTGTTTTTACAGAAGGCCCCCCTGGTGCAGGGAGAAGTCAGTGCTGATGCTTTGAACTGAGATTATCAAGCCCTGGTGAAAAAGCAGCTTAGTCAACAGCTGTGTGTGGGGCCCAGGCATCAGGTGGGGAGTTTATTAAATATAGATATTTGCAGATGAGCTGAGATGATTATAGAATCCAGTTCAGAGGATTAGAGGCGCAAACAGCCTATTGACTTCTGTCAGTTGGCAACAAAAGCCCCCGTCAGAAAGCTGTTGGACAGCCAACCCCTTTCAACACACATGGGACATAGTGCAGCCCAGTCTGGTGCCAGCCTCTTGGGGAATTTTACATTCATCCTTCTTTCTGCCCACTCTTCCATCCATCCACCTGTCCATCCACCCACCCACTCACCCATCCATCCATCCATGAACCCCCACCCATCCTTTCCCCATCCACACAGTCACCTCCCATCCATCCATACATTCATCCACCCAGCCACCCACCCACCCACTCACCCATCCATCCATCCATCAACCCCCACCCATCCTTTCCCCACCCATCCACCCATCTATACATCCATCCACCATCCTTTTATCTTTCCAATGCTTTATCTATCTTTTGGTTATTTCACCCAACATCACTCTGTCCTTGCATTTGTCCATTTCTCTTTCCATCCATTCACCCATCCTTCCATCTTCATCCTCTGTCTTTCCCTATTTCCTGCCATCCATCCTTCCACCCACCCATCTCCCTCTACTTATCTTCAAAGTACTCATCTGGCCATTCCTCCACCTAGCTAAGCTTTCACCCCATCTATTCTCCCATGCATTCCTCTCTCCACCCACCCCCTCTTCCACTCATCAATGCTTCCACCTTTCCTCTCACCTCTATTTTCCCACCCGCATTCATTCATCTGTCCATCCAGCCATTCCTTCATGAAAGATCGGAATCCTCCCTTACTGTGGGCCAGGTGCTGTTCGAGGCACTGGGAAGCAGCCGTGTACCGGGGGATTCTGTTCTCTGACTTTCTCAGCTTCTAGAGGCCACCACCCTCATTCCTTGGTTCACAAATCCCTTTGCTCCATCATCAAAGCCAGCAGCACCTCACCTCTCCCCTCCAGTGACCTCTGCTTCTGTAGTCTTGTCGCCATCTGACTCCTGACCTTCCGCCTCTCTCTCTCTCTCTCTCTCTCTCTCTCTCTCTCTCTCTCTCTCTCTCTCTCTCTCTCTGTTACAAGCACCCCCACTTGGTTAATTCAGGGCATGCTCCCCATGTCAAGATCCGTGACTGAGTCACAGCTGCAGTCTTTTTTGGCAGTTAAGTGACAGTCACGGGTTTGGGTGATTAGGGCGTGGGTGACCTTGAGAGGAGCCACTAGCCTGCCCTCTAGGTCTGGGATCCCTCCTACTATGGCAGCCTCCTACTTTTTCCTCCCCGCCTCCTGCGCCTTACCCTTCTGCTTTCCCTCATTGGGATGGCCCTTACAGGAAAGTCATTTGATGATGCTCTGTTCTAAGTGACTGCAGGCTTCTCCTTTTCTTCGGTACCAAGTGTGGACCCTGCAGCACAGGCTGGAGCACAGGGCACTGACCCACGGAGGGCCTGCTCACTCAGGACCATGGAGAGTGAGCGCATCCCTCTGGCCCTGAGCTGGTCTCTGTAGCAGATGCTGGCAGTGCCCCAGGTTTCCTTCAGGACCCGGACACTGGGTCCCCAGGCATGGAGAGAGCTGCTGGCAGTACTGAGTCCACAGCTGCCAGCCCTCTGCGGCTAATGCTTTGGCTGAACTGACTCACAGCTGTGGACCCGCCTCCTCCAGGCTGCCAATCTTTATGAAGTGACCTTCATCCTCTGACTGCTCTGTGGGGGGCAGGGAAGAGGGACTGGGCACATCAGGAATAGAGTTGTGTGCCAACTCAGGACCACTCAGAACGACCATCCAGAATCCAGAGCTACTTTGGAGTCAGCCCAGCATCACCTTCTGCCCATACCTGCCTCCTTCCCTGCTCGCCTCCTTCCCTGAGTGACCCACCCAGCCTCCAGCCTGGAGTCTCCCAGAAGTTTCTAAGGAGTTCAGTGAAGGCTTCCTTATCTCGGCATCCTTGTTTGCAAACCAGATATGATGAAGGAAGCTGCCGCCCCATAAGAACCCCACCACAGGGTGCATTCCAACTCCAGCCCCTCAGAAGAGGGTGGATCTGCCCCACAGGGTTTCCGGATCTGTCAATCTCTGTGGAAGAAAGCTGCCTCATGGTGGGTCTGCTCTCTCAGGTAGCAGACAACTGCTTGAAGCACCCACCGCCTCCATCGAAGCTTGCCCAGGGTAGTGCACCTGGTGCCAGCTCCTGAAATTGCTGGCTTTCAGGTCCCTTCCCCCCCAGAGACCAGCAAACACCGTCTTAGGCTTGTTCATTCATTCCACCCCACTTCATCTCATTCATTCATTGCATTGCACTCAATTTTATTTATATATCTTCCATCCCTTTCCTCATTCTGTTCATTCACTCACTCACTCACTCACTGCTGCCAGGCTGTTTTCTTCCATCCCGCTCACTCCCTTTCTCACTCCCGTCCCTCTTGTCTCACTCAGGCATTTCTTCCCTCCTCAAGTTGGGCCCAGTCCTATGTTCACCTGTGTTGTGTGTGTGCTGGGTGCCCAGGTTGCTGTGGGTTGTATTCCTGGTCTTCAAGGTAGAAGGGGTCCCTGAATAACTTTGCAAAGGTGCAGGTGTGTGGACCACCGGCAAGGTGGCTGGCATCCACAAGAATCCGATTCTTAACCTTGACTTTCCTGGAGGCTCATGAATGTGACCTAATGAACTATCCAAAGCAAGAAGTTCCCTCTGGCCCCACCAAGAAACCAAACTCCCTGCCATGGAGTCGATGCTAACTCATAGCCACGCTCTGGACAGCCTGGGACTGGCCTTGTGAGCTTCTGAGACAAACTCTCTCCTGGAGTAGAAAGACTCACCTTTCTCTGGATGAGGGGCTGGGCTACTGGTTTCGAACTGCTCACCTGGCGGGTTGTAGCCCAGATCGTCATCACTACCCCACCAGGGGGTCCTCCTGAATTGAGAATGTCTCTCAAAATATTGGAACACTTTCTGTCCCCTTTGGAAGGTCGCTCGCTCAGTCCTGTAATCTCTCGCCAGTGCCGAGGAGCTGCTGGGACATTTTAAATCATTTGTCAAAAACAAAAACTATAAATAGAGAAACACAAACTAGGTGGTGGAGGTGGTGGTGGAGGTGGAGGTAGTGGTGGTGGTGGAGGTGGAGGTGGAGGTGGTGGTGGAGGTGGAGGTGGATGTAGTGGTGGTGGAGGTGGAGGTGGATGTAGTGGTGGTGGTGGAGGTGGAGGTGGAGGTGGTGGTGGAGGTGGAGGTGGATGTAGTGGTGGTGGAGGTGGAGGTGGATGTAGTGGTGGTGGAGGTGGAGCTGGTGGTGGTGGTGGTGGTGGTGGTGGTGGTGGTGGTGGTGGTGGTGGTGGAGGTAGTGGTGGTGGAGGAGGAGGAGGAGATAGAGATGGAGATAGGATGCTACACCCAGAGAGAGCCGTGTGAAAACCTCAGCTCGTATTCTGGCCCATTATGCTCTCTGTACCACATGCACAGAAATATACAGACATCCTGCAGCAATCTAGGTGGCCTGCATATTCTGTTGGGATATTTACTTTTTCCTTTGGCAATATAGTATGAGCCTTTTGCCAGGCCAGTAAACCAGCGCGCCACCTTCAACAGAGGCCCGGCACTCCAGCGTCAAGACAACGGAATTTACCCCTCCGGGTCCTCAGCCTCCCCTCCCCTGTAACACACCCTGATCACAGACAGGATGTTGCCGACTGCCTTTCCCTACAGGCCTCTTTGCTATGGTGTGATCAGACGGCGCAGATGATGCGTTAGAACCCAGCTCTCATCCCATCTTGGCAGATTTCATTGTGATCAGGTAGGAAATGAATTGATGAGACTTGGAACTAGAAGTTGCCTGCGGTTCCAGTCCTTCTGCACCTGCTCCACCCACAGGGGGTGCCATGAGTCCGCGCTCCTTCAGGCCCTGCCTTGCCCCCCCTTAAAAAAAAACCAAACTCACTGCCATTGAATTGATGCAGGCTCATACCCACGCTACAGGACAGGGTAGAACAGTACCTGTAGGTTTCCAAGACTGCAACTCTTTAGAGAGAAAGCCTCATCTGTCTCCCTCGGAGCAACTGATGCCTTCGAACTGCTGATCTTGTGGTTAGCGTTAGCAGCCCAGCATGTAACCACTGCGCCACCCCCAGTTTAAAATCACAGTAGGTTCTGGCCCCTGCTGGATTTTAATGGGGCCCCCAGCTTTCTCAGGGTCTGCTGTCAGCTCCAGCTAGATCTCCCTCCTTCCATTGATTTTTAAACAGGGGCATGAAATCTCAGTCTTAATGCATCCCTCTCCCCTCTCTAATTCCTCACACTCCCTCCTTTATCTCCCCCCTTAGCAATCCCTTTCTCCCTCCTTCTTCAGACCTCTTCCCCCTCCCTTCCTCCTCCCCTGGAGGATGCAGGCTCCCTCTGAGCTTCAAGCCTGGCTTCCCCTCTAAGAGCGACAAATGCTTGCAGTGTGGACCTGAAACGGCCAAGGAGGGCAGAGGTGGGGTGGAAGGCTCAGCCCAGCAGAGCGGAAGTGGGGACTAGCAATGAGCAGGCGATGTCATGATTCCTGCACCCCAGAGCTTTTGCACCGGCTCTGCGTCTCTCTGGCTTCCTGTCTCTGCACAGGAGACCTGGACCCGAAGAGGGATGTCACCTGCTCAGGTGTCCAGACACTGGCATTGTTGTGGTCATCCCTTTATTTCCTGTTTCTTGGGGACCCCATCTGAGAAAGCCAATGACGAAGTGGCCGCCTGGTCTTCTGTATCTGACTCCCAGCGCCTGGAATGGGGCCGCACATGGTAGGTGCTCCTCTGTGAAATCTCTGCTCTACTTTGGTGTCGCTCTCTTTCAGGGCCAGTCAAGAGGGAGTCAAAGAGAGGCTGGTGGTTTCGAACTACCGACCTTGTGGTTAGCCGCCCAGCCCATCACCGCCTATGCCACTGCAGGGAGTCACTATAAAAGTCAGAATCGACTCGGTCCCGGTGGCTGGGTTGGAGACGAAGGACAGGAGGCAGAAGTCATCTTTTTAATGGGGGCTTGGGGGAGGTTTTGTCCATGAATATTGGTGCTGGTGCTGGTCCCTTGTCCCTTTAGTGCCCCCCACCCTCACCCCCCAGCTCAGGCCCCATTACAGGAACTGAGTCCTGGAGGCTGCATGTGTCACTGGGGCCAATAGGCGGCGCTGCTGAGAGGCTGGAGGGAGGGAGGGATTTCTCCATCTTTCTCTGCTCCTTGGAGCCAGCTGACAGTGGTGGCTGTGTCTGCCCTGTGGCTCCGGCTGTGGTCCCACCTTCTCCCTGGCCTCAGAAAGACCACCACTTCTCGCTCTGGGGGCAGGGTATGGCTTCTTGTTGTCGGTCATCTCGGACTGGCCTCGTCACCTTATGTGGTTTCTCAGGCTTCTGTCAGCTGTGGGGCCGATTCCCTGCTCGCACCCCTGTTGGGGAGACCCAGAGTGGCTCTCCTTCCCTAACTGGTGCCACTGTCACCCCAGAGGAGGAGTCAGAGAGGGGTAGAGAGGCTGGTCCTGGAGTGGCAGAGCAGAAGGGCCGGAGGCCAGTAACCTCAGGGTGGGCCGT
Source organism: Tenrec ecaudatus (assembly GCF_050624435.1). Taxonomy (NCBI): domain Eukaryota; kingdom Metazoa; phylum Chordata; class Mammalia; order Afrosoricida; family Tenrecidae; genus Tenrec; species Tenrec ecaudatus. Next base: position 72,889,202 of record NC_134547.1, read on the forward strand.
GCTCTCCTTCCTTCCTATGGACTAAGCCCAGGCTGTTCAGCCAGGCGGTCCTGCGAGCTCGCCTCCTGATTGATGGCCCTGTCACAGTGTGATTTATGACAAGACAGACTGTTTCTGCCAGTTGATGGATTGGCTCGCACTGGGCAGTGCATATTGAGGGTCAAGGATTCCTTCTCTTGGCTGAAACGCCTGCTGAGCGGAGTTGCTCCTGCTCCCCAGGACCCGGCCAGGACATGCAGAGGCTAATTCGGCTAGCCCAGTACCCACCCTGCTGGTCACTCCCCGCAGAGCGGCCTGCCCCTCTGATCTCCCCACAGGAAGAAAGAGGCATCAAGCAGGTTCTGATATCTTGCTGCCCCTGTGCAGCGGAACACCCTGGGAGCCCAGCCCCTCTCATCCCCAGGGAGTGATCCAGCTTCGTACCTGCCCAGGGGCGGCACCAGAACCCTCCCCACTGCCTGGTTCTGAACTGTGCATCCCAGTCAGCCTTTCTCAGGAAACAGGCTGGCCAAGGGAAAGCCAGACCTGGAACCATCCTGGTTCTGCCTCTTGGAGGGGACCCTGGTACAAACAGTGGCTGCCTCTTGGCTGCTAACCACAAGGCTGGAGGTTCAAACCCACCAGCTGCTCCGGGAGAGAAATACAAGGCTGGCTGCTTCTGCAAAGGTTTACCAGGAGACCCTGGCTAGTGTGCTCTTACCCTAGCCAAAAGGACATGGTACATGTGAGCATCACACCCTCGCTCCCGTGGGAAACCCAGCGGTGTGGACTGGGTGCCTAGGACCCAGGGGATCTCTGCCTCCACACCTCTAGGGTAGATCTGCTCCTGTGGGCTTCTGACACTGTAACCCTTTACAGGAGTTCCAAGCCCCGTCTTTCCCCCGTGAAGTGACGGGTGGTTTTGAACTGCTGACCTGGAGGGTGGTAGCGCCGTGTGCAGTCGCTGTGACATCAGGGCTCCTTGTCCATCACGGGGCATGACAGCCTGAAGAGAGTGGGTCTGTTTGCTGGACTGCACACGTCCTTCCATCGGAAACTGGCTCTGCGAGGCACGGGGTCCGTGCTGGACCAGCCCAGAGCATCAGCTAGCATCGTCCGGGTTGCAAGCGACAGAGGCTGCCCTGGCTCTGTTAAGCCCACAGGGGACTTAGTGGAAGGATTGCAGGCGCTCATAGAAGTGAGGGCAGAGGTTCTGGTTTGGAAAAGAGGACAGACACACAGACACTTGACCTGGGGGTGGGGGTGGGTAGGGGTGCGGAAAGACAGGAAGCACAACTCTCATCCCCATGTAGAAGCCGGTCTTGCCTGGACCCTGCCTGTTCTGGGGGCAGGAGTGGGAGCTGCCCTTTGGACTTTCCTACTGGGAAGTGGGCCCTTGTTCTCCATGCACCCAACCCTCGCTTCTTCAGTACCTACTGTGCCAGATGTTGTCTGTGCCAGATGTGGCCTGTGGATCTAGGGCAGGGACCCTGGAGCGGGTAGGCTGCAGATAGGCCAATACCAACTTCACTGCCCTTGGGTCGGTGCCGATTCACGGTGACCATACAGGACGGGGGAGAACCGCCCCTGTGGGTTCCGAGACGGTGACCGTTGACCGAGTAGAAAAAGCCTCATCTTTCTCCTGAGGAGCCGCTGGTGGTTTCCAACGGCCGGCCTTGTGGTCAGCAGCCAAAGGAGTAACCGCTGTCCCACCAGTCTCCTCGCTCTCTGTCAACCGGGGTCTAAGTCGTGCTTATAACTGAGCCTTCCCACCGCCTCATTGTGCTCTTCCTCGCCACACCTGTGACCTCTCCCTGGCCAGGTCACCGCTCCTAGTCAGGGCTTCTCCACAGAGTCAGAGTGTGGACTCCTTTGAGCCTAGGGGCCTTGGGGTGGACCCCAAACCCTAGCAATCCTCCAGGAGAAGTGGACGACCTGCTGGGGATCAAAGGCAGGGTCCTCACGGGAGCAGGGGGAAAAGGGTGGGTTCAGTTGGCCAACCTGACTTTCCAGGTGAGAGCCAGGTAATTGTCTGCACCACCAGAGCGCTGGAGAATGGAGGCCAGGGGATGCTTAAGGGCAGAGGGCCCCAGCCTCATCCCACATAGGAACAGGCTTGCAGTGGTGCAGGGAGAGAGCAGTCCTGTCTCCTCCCTTACTGGGAAGTAGGACTTTGGCCCCCCACCCAGCCTACAAATATTGACTGAGCTCCAGGTGCCATCTGCAGAGCTTGGCAGGGGCCATGGGGTGGGAGGTAGACAGGCCCTGAGATGGCACGACGGTTCTCAACATACAGAGCTGGGATGCTGGTGGGGGCTTTGTTTTGTTTGGAATATTGTGTGACCATGTGGCCTTGCCTAGTGTGGCAGTTATATAATTTCGTGTCAACTTGAAATGTGGGGGTGGAGTCTAGCCTGTCAATCGGGTCACAGCCTGACGGTGCCTCCTGTGGGTGTGACCTCCTCTCTCTCCCTGCTCTGCCTTCCTCTGACGCCACACTGAGAGCTGCCCCAGCCCTGTGCTGTGGGTGATGTGCCCACCGCCATCGGATGCAAAAGATCTGGCACCCACCGGCCACTGGTGTTCCTGCATTCTGCGTCATTGCATGAGGCTTCATGAGTCTGACGAGCGGCTTATGGACTTGAGTCGGACTGGGCTGGGATGTGCTCTTGATAGACATTTAATTACTTCTTGATATGAAGCTCTCCCTTACACACAGATGAGTGTCCTTGCATGAGCTTCTCCAGTGAGACCGGCCTAACACACCTTGTCACCTTTTCATTTCATCCCAGCTGCAAAGCCCCTTAGATTCTAAGGCTTAGAAGGTCAAGTCCACACCTGTTCTGGACACTTAGCAGGTGCTCACCTTGATGCTGATTCCAACTCACAGCCATTACCAGTTGGGCTGCTGAAAGGTCAGCAGTTCAAAATTAGCAGCTACTCTGAGGGAGACACATGAGGCTTTGTGTTCCCATCAGGAGTCGCAGTCTCAGGTCTCCTGTCCTGTAGGGTTGCCATGAGTTAGAATTGACTCAATGGCAGTCACTGCAGTAACTCACACCTGGAACTGCTTCTCTTTGGTCAGGGGGGCTATCAGCTGGGAGTCATGTGTTCTCGGGCCGGCTGTCCCCCAGCCCTGCACCAACCTCTCTGTTAGGGACTGAGCTTCCTAACCATTTAACCTTGCCCCCCGCCCCCAAGGAGCCCCTCTTAAGTTCATGAGGGGGTTGAAAATCCAAGTCAAGCCCGAGTCAGGGAGCTCATTTGCAGCTGATGAAGGACAGGTTTATTTCCACGTTTGGGATGGTAAAGGCTTTCCAGATTCACACCTGGAAGGGAATCTGGGCGTGGCTAAGAGGGAGACCTCTGTCTCAGAGGTCATCCTGGATCCCCAAAGGAGGGGTAATTACAATGGTGAGAGGTCTGCAGGGTCAGGTGGGCAACATCTACTGGGAACGTGGGGAGCCAGAGAGCCATCCAGGTAAGGGCCCACTGGGGACAGAGACTCAGGCATCTGGAATCTCCGGTCCCGGGAGTCACGCTCTGGGATTGAACTGTTTCCACCGGACCCTTTTCCAGTTTGAGCAGAGGTGGAGGAATGTCCCTGCAAAGGGAAGCAAGGACAGAATTAGCGAGAGCAGCGCGTGCACAGAACACTTCATTTCTACCCAGTCCAGGCCCCTCTCCGTCAGAATCATGGGGGGGGGGGGTCACTTCTGCTAGGAGGCACTCCCAGAATCCCTTTCCAGCGGGACCCATGAAATCTGAGATCCACAGGCACCGTGTAGTCCCCTGGTCCGCTCTGGAGCCCACTGGTTAGTTCAGTGGTCCATACGGGCCTGCTTTCTCAGGGGTGTGCTTGAGCCCCCAATCCAAGCCCATCAACAGAGTCCCACCCACTGGTCACAGTGATTGGTGCACACGACCCCATTCAGCCCAGTGAGAGTCAAGCCCAGGGTTGGCACTTGCTCACCAAGCAGAGGGTGGGAGGGACAGATGGACAAGACCCCATGGGAAGCTGTGTTATACAGGCTCAAGCACGGAGGCGTTCAGATGAAGGAACAGGGAAGGGTGAGGGAAGGAAGGAGCCGGGGCGGAGTTAGTTAATGTGCTTCTTCTTCTGTGGGCTGCAGAAAGGGTTTTTCCCAGGTCGTCTGCTGCTTGCTAGCCCGTGATGGGCAGTCAGCTGCTTACAAGTCCTCTCCCTGAGGGCATTCAGCCATGTGAGCAACCAGACTCCGTTGTCTGTCCACTCCCTGCTGATGAGGACAGTGCATTGTTTTCCTGAAGGAGAGCTCAGAATAGGTCAAGCCAGCTCAAGGAGGACCAGGTGAGGCTGCCATCCTGAGTCTAGGATCCGCCCCTCTTGTCACATGTGGACCCCCAGTCCCTCCCCTTCCCATGGCTGGTGTTGCCTATAGTACAGCCTCTTCCTGTTATGTAGGTGGTAACCTGTAATGGGGGCTTGCACGCCCCTAAGTACATACAGGTCTTGGTTAGGAAAAAAGAGGGTCTCTCCTCCCACTCTCTGCATGGACCTGGCTGCTGAGATCATGGCTGTCCAAGAGGTGAGCATGCTACTGTGAAATGTGTCTGACTCCTATATTTTATCTTCTCTCCTACCTTCCCGATTCTCCATGACTTTGCTACAATCTGTGTATATTATCGCTGTACAATTGAGCCTACGGAGCCCCCATGATTGCCAGAGGCTGGTTACTCTGACATCCTTCTAGCCAGTCTCCAACTCCCCCCAGAGGACCTTGCCCTGCACTGCTCTGGGAAGACGGTGGGGAAGATATGGAGAGGATTCCCTGGAGCACCATCCTGCTCTGAGAATCAGGAGGAGGGGAGCAGGGTCTCATTGTCAATAAGAACCAGGAGTGGAGTTCATCCTCCGGATTCAAGGCCCCTGTATGGTGACCCTCCTCAATCCAGAAGACAGCTGTGACATCGGAGAAACAGCAGCAGAACCAGGAGCCAGAGCCTGGAACAGAGTGATGGACGGCCCTACCACGGAGCAAGCGAAGCTGAGTGCTTTTGTTCAGGAGGCTGGCTGTCGGGGTAGGTGCCTCTGGATACCTAACATGGGGAACTGGGTGCACTGACTCACAGAGTGTGAGCTCGAGGCTTACATAGGAGTGCCGTGCCCTTTGGCACTTATTGGCAGCCCCAAAAGAACTTTGTAGCATGTCCTTATAAACAACTGTGTCCTGAGCATTTCTGACCCACAGAGCACCTGTTAACTTCCTTCATGAACCCTTTCACCATGAAGCTCGCCTGAGTGGTGTGGTCACAGCAACCCATTTTAGAACCCAGTGGGAAGAGAGGATGCGCGGTGTGGCAGCTACATGATCTCCTGTCAACTCGAGAAGAGGTGGAGTCCAGCCTGCTAATCAGGTGGCAGCTTGATGACCTCATTTGGGAGGCACAAACGGAGATAAATAGCTCACTGAGTCCAGATACAGGCTCACTTCCTGTAAGACATTCCTGCTGACAAGACACATGGAACTAAACTAGTGCTCTGGATGTGAAGGAGACATGTGGAGACTCCTGCTAGCGCTGAGATGCTTCCACTGTCACTGGATCCACAAGACCTTCCACCCACTGGCCTCAGATCTTCCTGCATTTGGCGTCATTGCCTGTGTTGGGTGCATCTGAAGCGGAATTTGTAGATTAGTATCCGATACATGGGCTAATATCAGACTTATGGACTTGATCTGAACTGGGCTGGAATGTTTTCTCAATATTCAACTGCTCTTGTGTGTAAAGCTCTTTCTTATACATATATGTATTTCCCTAGATTTGTTTCTCTAGTCTACTCGGTCTAACACACAGCGAGACACAGAACTCAAAATTTTACGACGTAGTAGAGTCTGAGAGTCCGACCCAAGGAGACCAGCAATGCTCCCGTCACTCCATACACCCAATATTCTAATTTATTTGCTTTAAAACTGCATTAATAACAACAAACACCTCGCTGCCATCGAGTCAACTCCAACTCACAGCGACCCTACAGGACAGGGTAAAACTGGCCCTGTGAGTTTCTGAGATTATCACCCTTCATGGGAGTAGAAAGCCTTGCCTTTCTCATGAGGAGCGGCTGGTGGTTTTGAACTGCTGACCCTGCAGTTGGCAGCCCAACCTGTAATCACTATGGTGTAAGCTGGAGCCCATATAATGTGTGAGGTAGGAACCTTTCAGTCAGAGCAGGAAAACAACGCTCTCCAGAATGGAGAGTGGATGGAGAATTGAGACTGCACCTTCTAAAGATGGATGATGGTTGAGACCTGCAGAAATATGGCAGCTGTTGCCATCCCGTCCCTGCCCCCTCCCGCTCAGCACCCCCCCCCCCACTGTTCCAACCCTCAAAGGGACTTTTGAGGTATGCCACCAGCAGACCATGCCCTCTGGTCACCTTCATTTGGAAAGTGACCTGGGACACCTGATGTCCAAGGCCGCCCTTGCCACCTACCTGCACACTGCGGCCTCACTGGTTCACCTCCTCGGGGTGGTCTTCTGTAAAGAGAGTGTGTCTGTCAGGCAGGTGTGTCCACGCCTGTTCCCAGGCTGGCCACAGTGCACCAGTGACGGCCAAATGAAGGCCAAATCCCTCAGTCTGACCTTCTCCCTGCCCTAGCCCTCCACTATCTCCCCCCGCAAGACAAGTCCCACCCACAGCCTCTTCCCTCTCCTCACTGGGGCCCCTGGCTTGGGTGACCTGGTTCTGCCTCACAGCCCCTGCCTGACCATATGTTTCATCTGCTTCCAGCCTCAAGGAAATGGCACACACTGTCCCTCTGTCCCCTGCTTTGTATTCTTAAGACTGACATTCAAGTGGCCACCTAGGAAGCCTTGCTTGACAGTGTCCTCTCCACAGAAAGCCCTGTAGGTGACCCAGTGACCTTCGTCACAATGATCATTATTGGTGTCTATTTCCTGCTTCATATTAGCTGCATGTTGGCAGGGCCAGGGGCTGGGCCTTTCAAGGTGACAGCTGAAGTTTCACACCCTCACCCCGACCCCAGTACAGAGTGAAGAGTAATGCTTGATAGAAAGGTGCTATGCATTCTTGTAAGGTTGCTTGGTCGGATGGATGGTGAAAGGAAGAGAGAAGAGACAGAAGAGGAAAGAGGGGCAGGTGGATGGATGGACAGTAGGACGAGCTGGGAAAGAAAGGGTGGATGACAGGAAGGAGAAAAGTTAGAAAGGAAAAGTATGTGGGTGGATCCATGGATGACTGAAAGAATGAATGGGGAACAGGACGGACAAGATGGAAAAAAGGAAGAGCATGTGTCTAGAGGGATGATGGGGTGGGTGGATGCATGGACGGATAATAGGAAGCTTTGGGAACGTGATAGATGAATAGATGGATAGAAGGAAGGGTGGGTGGGGAGATGGTCGGAAGGAGAAAAGGGTAGAAGGAAGCTAGATAGATGATGAATTATTGGATAGAAATAAGGGAGGGCAGGTATATGGATGGAGTATTGGATAGACAGAAGAAAAGGGAGTTGAGTGGATGCGTTATTCAATAGACAGAAGGGTAGGTAGGTAGATGGTTGGATAGATGGAAGGATGGAGGAAAGGATGGATGGACTGATGGAAAGACGAGGCAATGTTTACTGTGACTCCGGATCTGGCTCACAATTCCCCCACCCCCCACCCCATCAGAAAACAAAGCCTGTATCATTTCCTGTTTCTGGGTTCCAATTCATGGCAAGTCTTAGACCAAGCCTCAGCCCTGGTCTTGGGGCTGGTCACCTACCTAGCTGTCTAGCCCATGCTGAGACCTGGAGATTGGTTTTTCTCCCTGTCTAGTCAGGAAAGACCTCAGACCAGCTAATACCCAGTCTGGAGGAGGGATGTTCCCAACAGCATGGCCTTGGGCACCTGACCACCTCACCCCAAAGCACCCTCTGCTGAGGTGAGAGCAACTGGGGAGAAGATGGCCCTTCATGGTATTTTCAGGCAGGTACCCCCATAGAACTCCAAGAAACACCCACTTTGCCCCCTCATGCCCTCTGCAGAGAATGAATTTTCCTTCTTTCTCTACCTGGGTATCCTCTGTCAGATTTATGTCACAGGAATTAGCCATCTGGAAAATAACTGAGAGAAGGTCTGAAAGCAGCCAGAGTCCCTTGTGGAGTGTTTGTAATGCCAAGATGATCTTCACAGTAATGCTAAGAAGCACTGGGAGTTTTCCCTCTGGCGCTCAGGTGTGCAGGGCTCTCCCCAGCAGTGGGGACCCCACAGTTGCTGGGAAGCAGAAGCAGATATGAGGACCAGCTATCTTATCTGAACTCATTTAGAGCTCAGCAAGAATTGGACAATGCCACTCTTCTCTCTCTCTCTCTCTCTTTCTCTCGGTTCCACGAAATATACTTTCGCAGAAAACGTTCCTTCTGTTGAACATGCAAAAGCAATGCAATAGCCTGTCATCGTTGCTATCTTCAGGGGCCTCAACACAGAAATGTTTTAAATGCCTCAGCTCTACTTTCTCTGGAAGTAAATGTCTGTCAAGATAAACCACCCCAAGGAAAAGTCTTCAGGTTTCTGCAGTGATTTTTAAAGGATGCGAAGAAATCCCGAGGTGAAAAGGTTTGGGAACTGCTGTCTTAACAGATGATGAGGAAGCAAAGTTGCCACAAACAGTTGGCCAAGTGCCATTTCCATGATGGACAGAGAGACACTGTGCAGCAAGGATGGACGGATGACTGAGTAGATGGGTGGGTGAAGTACTGAATGGATGAGTGGGCAGACAGGTGATTGGGTGGATGAATAGATGGGTGGGAGGATAGTTGGCTGGGTAGATGAATGGAAGGATGGATGGATGGATGGATGGATGGATGGATGGATGGATACGTGATTGAGTAGATGGGAGGATGGAGGGACGACCGAGCAGATAGATGGCTGAATCAATGTTTGCATGGGAAACCGAAGGTACTGTCTTGGGTCTATTGAAAACGAGAACAGCAGGATGGCTGCAAATGAAAAAGCAACCCTCGAGCCTGACTCTCCGCGCCACCACGCCACCAGTCCTCTCGGGCTTCCCTTTCCTCTGCTGAAAATGGAAAGAACACGAGTGCCTCTTAGAAGTTATTGGAGGCCCCCCACGTCCTTGAAAGCCTGCGTGGGGACATGAGGTGCAGCCACGCGCAGTTGCTCTGCCTGTGGGCGAGAGGTCGTCACTGTGGGCAGCTGCCCTCCTCCAATGTCACCTGCTTCCCACTGCTGCTCGTCCTTACCCGCACCTCTCCCCCACCCACTCCTACTCTATTGAGAGCCAGAAAGCACTGCTGGGAGGGAGGATGGACAACCACCCGAAGCTCACAGTGCCTCATCCCCAATCCAGCCACGCTGCATCAGGCTCGCTGCAGCCACTGACCAGTCCATGGCCATAGCCGCCGTCGCACAGCTCTGTGTGTGTCCTGCTTGGTGGCCTCCCTAAATGAGCCAGCAGGCTGTGTGCTGGAGGGCCAGCGCTGGCACTTGTTTTACACGGTGATAAACTCCACCAGCGCCAGCCCACTCCCTCAGGGGGACTTCACGGCAGCTGGTGTGGTGGCAATGTTTTCCCAAGGTGTGGGTGTGGAGCTGACCACTTATTCTCAAACGACATGGACACAGACGCACACACTTACTAGGCCGGGGCAGGTGCTGGGGAATCAATGGAATGACATTGTCACCTTGGCCAACCTGGGAGCAGGGTCCACGGGACCTCTGAGAGCTTGAGATGTCTTCCAGGAAGACACTAAACACATCAGCCTGAGAGGAAAGACCCCTATCCTCCGTGAGAGGGGTCTGGGGCCTGAGTGCGTGCCCCTCTCCTCTCCTCCCCCCCCTCCCTCCCCCTCCCTGCAACTGGGGAGTCTGGGGATCTGAGGGGAAGTGTGAGCACTTCCCTTGTTTCTAGACTCCAGCAGGATTGTCCAGCGACAGTCTCCTGGGAACAAAGCCGGGCTCTGCGTGTGTTTCACTTACATGTAAACCACACCCGTCTGAAAGGTTAACTCCCTCCCTGGGGAGGGAAGGTCTGCCTCTGTGTCTGTCTCTCTTGGTCTCTCTCTCTCTCTCTCTCTCTCTCTCTCTCTCTCTCTCTCTCTCTCTCTCTCTCTCTCTCTCTCTGTCACACACACACACCCACACACACCACCACCACCACCACCCTGTGCCTTGGAGCTGGCAGACAGCACACAATCCCTCCCCCACCACTTCTGAGCCATGTGCATCTAGACTCGCTCTCAAACGCAAGCCCTCCTTCCTCCCCACACCTTACATGGAGACCCTCTGTGCCCAGCCACCTGCTAAGCCCTAGGCCAGTGTTTCTCGTCAGCCCTCTGCTCCTAGGCTGTGTGTTAACTGCTTGTGTCCCAGAGGGCCCTACAGAAAAACATGCCCACTGGCTCACAGCCAGCCTGCTGGACAGGCTGGGACTGACCCCCAGGGGTCAGAGGCTGCTCTCTTAGGAAGCAGACAGCCGCATCGAGGAGCGTCTGGTGGGTTCAAACTGCCAACCTCTCAGTCCGCCGGAGAAAGAACCACTTGATGTTCGTTGGGACCGGCTCTGAGGACTCATCTACACGACCCCAGTCCCTGAACAGGAGCCCTGGTGGCATAGTGGTCACATGGCTTGGACTGCTAACCGAAAGGGCAGCAGTTCAAAAGCAGCAGCAGCTCCGCTGGAGAAAGAGGAGGTTTTCTCTTCCCATGGAGAGTTACAGTCTCAAAAGCCCATAGGGTCAGTTCTGCCCTGTCCTGTAGGGTCCCTGTGAGCCCCCATCGACTTGATGGCCTTGAGAAGAAGAACCCCCAAACAGCATGGAGACACCCATTTTACAGACAAGGAACCTGAGGATGGCCTACAGGAGGCCGTGGGCCCATGGTCACCCGGCTGAACATGGCAGAGTCTGAGCTCACACCAGGGCCTGGGCGGCAGTGGAAGAAGTAGGTGCTCGGGGAAGTGGGCTCTTTGGGGGTATATATCCCTGACAGGGGATGGGGGAGGGTGGCCGGCAGGCCTGGGCACCCGCATTCACCTGTCTGCTTATGGTGCCTGACACAATCCAAGATGTATGGAATGCGCCTCGATATGTTACCCCGCCTCACGATGATGCAATCGAAGCCCGGGGGGCACCGGAGGGGCTCCATTCCAGGTCTCTGGACGCTTAAGCATTCTTCCTGGGCTGTAGAGGGGGACAAACTGGGGTAAAGGGCTGCCGGGCCAGTGGGGCCGCCCCCACCCTGCCCAGCTTCCTCAAGCTCTAGGCTGGCTCAGGCCCCATGCACCAAGTTCCATGCACACGCACGTCTGAAGTCAGGCGTTCCCCAATATGCCCTCACATGCAGGGACATGCTTACAGATCCCGACAACCAGTCCCAAGGGGACACCTTGACTCCCACACGTGTGCATGCACACATTCAACATACGTGTCCCCACTCTAACCCTGCCTGCCCACGCACTCATGTATGGCCACACACATGCACACAGGATCATCTATATACAGATCCTCCGACATGGGTACGGTCACGCCTGGAGGCTCATGCTGGCCCTCACACCAATCCTCACACACAGCCACATGTGAGCACCTGCCGGGAAGATTCCATTCACTTTCCATCCCGTTTTCCCACAAGCAGTCTGAAACCCCGTGTACAGGCTCCGCCCACCCCAAACCCCCCACCACCACATGCACACCAACACACACGTGCTCAGGCTCGGAGCTGCACAGAGCCCAGACACACAGCACTGGGACAGCCACAAAGTGTGGGTGTCCTTCAGAAATGGCTCCCCAGCAGGCGGCCCCATCATTAGAGGGCACTGAACCCCAATAGGGGGTGAGGGATTCTGAAAGCCAGCTCCCTGCTCTCTGCTCCTGCCAGGACACCTCATTCTGAGGGACAGCCCCAAGTCTTCTGTACTGGGCACCCTGAGAACCTCCCCCTTGACCCTTCGGTGGGGACGTGGGAAGGGACAGTGAGGGTAGCCCCATGAAGCAGGCTGGGGATGAGGGGTCTGGCTCTGCCACCTTCCAGTCTGGGGCCTCCCTGCAGGTACCTTGTGACATCTCCTTGGACATGTCCACCAGCCCGTCGTGGTTGCCACCAAACATTTTGGGTTCCTGCTGGTCAAAGTCTAACACAAAAGTGGGGAGTCAGTTAGGTGTGCATCCTGCAGCAGAGAGATGCCCCGAATTTGTGGGTGGGGAGCCCACACGTCATGACAACATAGAGGTCCCTCATGAGAGACAACTGCTTCCCCAGTGCTGTTACTCCCTCCATGCCGCCCTATCAGATCCCAAATCCCTGGGTTTCAGTTGGGCCCTGGGCTGTGGAAGTAGAAACATCTCTTCCCAGACTCCCTTGCAGCTGGCTGTGGGCATGGGACTAAGTTCTGACCAATGAGAGGTGAGCAGATGCTCCTGCCTCTCTTCCTTCTTGCTGGGGGCAGCTCGGACCCTGTGCTGGGGCAGTGGGCTGAGTATGGGGCAGGTAACCGAGAGGGCAAGGTTACCCCACTGGTCACTCCACAACACTGTGCACCCCATGAAGAATGACAGCTCAGAAACCCCGTGCAGGGCCATTGGGGCAGAGTGGGCTTGATGGCAGGGAGATGAGGTGGGGGTGTGTGGGTGTGTGTGCTCTCCTCACTGGGTGGGAGGTCCACATAAAAATGAGCAGATATCAAGGGCTCAAGTAGAAAGAAAATATTTTGAAATTGATGATGCCAGCATATGTACAAATGTAGTTGACACAATGGATGGATGGATTGTGATAAGAGCTGTGAGAGCCCCCAGTAAGATGATTTTTTTTTTAAAGATGATTTTTAAATAACTAAAAGTGTCCCTTCCACTGGGTCTGCACTCTGAACCAGTTGGCTCCGGTTTGACCCCCTGCTGGGAAATCACCTAATTCTAGGCCAGGGGTAGTGAATCTCGATATAAAGCTCCCCTGGTGAATCGTATTTGTACAGGTGGTACAAGAGCACCCCCCAGGGGGCTGGTGACCCTGCAGAGCCTGCATCAGCACACCTGGGCCCCACTAGGGGGCCGAACTGGCTTCTCAGGTTCAAACTCTGGGCTGCTCCAGGCTGAGACAAGGCTCCAGACTGGAGTCTCACTAAGGCCTCACCTGTGCGGCGCATGAGCGCACCACCTCTGTCATCTGCACAGCGACAAAACACACAACCATCCAGTCGATTCCAAATCACAGTGGCCCTGCGGGGGTTTCTGAGCCTGCACATCTTTACGAGATAAGACAGCCTCATCTTCCTCCCTTGCAGCGCCTGATGGGTTTGCACTGCTCACCTGGGCTCAGGAACCCCACGCCTGACCCACAGAGCCACGCAGGCTCCTCTGTCTGCCTGACCCACAGAGCCACGCAGGCTCCTCTGTCTGCCTGACCCACAGAGCCACGCAGGCTCCTCTGTCTGCCTGACCCACAGAGCCACGCAGGCTCCTCTGTCTGCCTGACTCACAGAGCCACGCAGGCTCCTCTGTCTGAAACAAGGGTGCCTTTTGGTGGAGGTGAGGGGAACAGGAGCCCTGGTGGTGTAGTGGGTTATGAGCTGGGCATCTAATTGCAAGGTTAGCAGTTCAAAACCACCAGTCACTCCGCAGGAGAACGATGAGGGTTTCTACTTCCCTAAAGAGTTACAAACTCAGCTACCCATGGGGCAGTTCTGCCTGCTCTAGGGGTCCATAAGCATCGGCATCAACTCGATGGCAGTGGATTTGGAGCTTTTTGGGGAGAGAAGAGGTTTTTTGAGGAGGCCTTCCTACCTCTCTCAATGATGCCAAGGGGTCCCCAACCTCCCTGCCAAACCCCCCCCCCCCATCTGACTCCTTGGAACAGAGAGGGAGGAATCCCTTGTCTGTCTTTCCCATAGAGATTTGCATCTCCACTCAACGGAGTCCTCTTGCTTCCCTGCTCTGGAAGCAGGCTGGGCACCTGGACGCAGTCACGTGTGCACTGGGACTTCTAGCCCACAGTCTAGGTGACTCCAGTCCTGGTGATGGACTCTTTACCCCCTCCCTGGGGCACACCCCTCCAGACTAATAGCACCCACTTTTCCAAGTGAGGGAAGGGGTCCCTGCTCACTTCTATAGAGACACTTGAGGTTCCACCAGGAGAAAGAGAGAGAGAGAGAGAGAGAGAGAGAGAGAGAGAGAGAGAGAGAGAGAGAGAGAGAGAGCCATTGTTCATAGGAATGGAGTGCAGGAGCACAGAGAGGTGGTCCAGGTAAACCCAGCCTCCGCCCCCTCTCCCAGGTCCGCCCCTACCACTCCTCACTGTTGGGGCCTTACATGGTGGGGGCAGCACTTCGGGCAGGCAGGTGAACACACAGCCATTGAAACAGCACAGGTGGGACTTCTTGCAATCGCTGTCCTCCTGGCAGCCCAGCTCCTGGCAGGCCTCCGAGGATGTCTCCATCATGGGCTCCGGGCAGCGGTCGAGGTCCGCCCCTATGGGGGCGTCCCTATCCTCCACCTGTGGGGTGGGAGACTGGGAGGGAGACAGAAGACATGGGTGGTGGGCCAGGCCCAGCCATATGTCTTGGGGACCTTGGACCTCCTGAGGGGTGGGGTGGAGGGTGGAGAGAGAGAGGCAGATCCCAAACAGGGCAGCCTGGGGCAGGGGGCCTCTGGGGGCTGGAAGCAGAAGACTCAAAGCCAGTCAGAACTGAAGCCATGCTGACATTTTGATAGTTGTATCCACACGGTGGGCAGTCGCCCCTCCTCAAATCCAACATGTTGACAGTCCTCATGGCAAGGGTGGTGGTGCTGCTGAAACAACCCCAGTTAAACAGAATGACAAGCTCACGGAGAGTCCCACAAACATTCTCAAGTTCACACACACCCGGATATATGAGATGCCCAAGATCAAACCCATGGCCATCCAGACACAGCTCGTAGAAACACTATGGGACAGGGTAGAACTGTCCCTTTGGGTTTTCAATGCTTTAACGCATTATGGGAACAGACAGCCTCATCTTTTGCCCCGGAGCAGCGGTGATTCCAAACTGCTGACCTTGTAGTTAGCAGCCCAGTGTATAGCCACTGCTCCACCAGGGCTTCAATATGATAGATATACATATATGTGTGTGTGTATATATATAAATATAATCTACGCACACAAATCTATAGGTATCCTATATGTATAATAGAGCCATGGTGTCACAGTGAACTATGCATCCGTCTGCCGGCTGCAAGGTGGGAAGTGGAACTCACCAGCTATGTGGAGGGAAAAAGATGAGGCTGTTTGTTCCCATAACATTTTGTCTGAGCAACCCCTTGGGGCAGGTCTCCTCTGCCCTGTATGAGCCAGAATGGCCTTGCTGGCGATGGGCCTCCTCGATGCTCTCTGTTGCACAGAGATGTGTGTGCGACATGTGACCTCACTGTAGGAGGGCCTTCCCGAAGTGCGTGGAAGCATGTAATGAGGAGACCAGGACAGTTTCCCATGTGGAAGCATGTAATGAAGAGAGCAGGACAATTTCCCATGTGGAAGCATGTAATGAGGAGAGCAGGACAATTTCCCATGTGGAAGCATGTAATGAGGAGATCAGGACAGTTTCCCACGGACCTTGTGAAACTCCTGCAGACACACAGAATTCACTCACAGGAAACTGCTTGGTTCTCTGCGTTTCTAACTTGTAGCCCAGATGGTGGTACAGAACCAGGGTGATGCCGGCAGTAAAGAGACAGCACACAAGGTTCTTGTCTTCCAGGGGAGTCCAGTTCACAGTGGCCCACAGGGCAGGCAGAACTGCCCCGTGCGCAGTTTCTGAGACTGTAACTCAGGGGTTCCAACCTTCCTCATGCCGCGACCCTTTCATACAGATCCTCATGTTGTGGCGACTCCCAATCATAAAATTATTTTCGTTGCTACTTCATAACTATAATTTTTCTAGTGTTATGAATCAGACGACCCCTGTGAAAGGGTCGTTTGACCATTCAAAGGGGTGGCGACCCCCAGGTTGAGAACTGCTGCAAGTGTAACTCATCTGTCTCCCCAGGAGCGCCTGGTGGGTTTGAACCGCCGGCCATACGCTGGCAGCCTGTAATAATTACATCATCCGTTGTCAGTTTGAGACTGAAGAGTGAAGGGATGGAGCTTACTTAACCTGCCAATCAGATCGCAGCTTGATGACCTCATTTGGAGGGGCTAAGAAGATCAATAGCTCACCTGAGGGGCGGGCACACGCTCACTCCCTGGGAGACATTCCTGACTGAGATGAGCCTGCCCATGGAGCCACGCCAGTGCAGCCAGCGTGGAGAAGCCTGCCATCGCTGAGATGCTTCTCCCGCCACTGGATCCACAAGACTTTCCACCCACTGGCCTGTGATCTTCCTGCATTTGGCGTCATTGCATGGTTGTGTGACTCTAAAGAGGAATTTATGGACTAGTTTTGGACATGGGCCAATGTTGGACTTAAGGACTTATATTCAATTACTCTTGTAGATACAGCTTTCTTCTACACGTATGAGTCCCCCTGGATTTGTTTCTCTAGTCCACTCAGACTAACACACAACCCAATGGTGTCACCCATGAGGCCCCAGGGCTCCTGCACAGACTGGTCCTGGTTCTCCACGGGATGTCCCTCGGCCTCAGCAGGGCCACCAGTGTGTCCACACACTGCCATAGATGAGACAGGGCACTTAGCACAGGGGAACGGGGTCAGGAGCAAGCAGTAGCGCTGTGCGGGGGAGGATCAGGCTCCCTGGCCACTGCTCCACCCACGCTGCTACCATGGCCTGGCTCTGCACTGGAGAGTGGGTGTGTCCAGGGCTGGTGGAGTGGGGAGGGGAGGGAAGAGGAGAGAGAAGAGGAAGAAGGAGGAGGAGGAGGAAGGGTGAAGAGGGAGGGGAAAGAGGTGGGGAAGAAGATATATATCAACCCTGAAAAGCCCACCAGCTGTGCCCTCGCCTTTGCCTAAGCCATTCACTTCTTCCTCAGTGGCACAGGCTGCACCGCAGGGCACTGCCTCCACGGCCTGCAGGGGAACAGGCATTGGAGAGCAGGTCCCCTGTGAGCAGATCAACAAGGCTCCTTGGAGGAGGCCCCATGGGAAGGGGGGCGGCCTGGGTCCCCACCTCCAGCCACCTAGCGCATCCTTCTTGTAAATCATCAGGAATTCTCACATCATGTTCCCAAAGCACAAACGAACATGGACCCAGCTTGGTGGGTCTCCCTAAAGACAGAAGGGCCACTATCTAGGGGTTCAGCCTCTCATGCCCCTGCCGTGCCCGGTCTCCCTAACACCTGCACCATCAGGAATCCTCCCCAAGCTGGGAGCAGGAGGCACAACCCCATGCCATTAGCTCCTAGTTCATTTCCTATAGCATGAATGGATTGGACTCCAGTCAGGGCCGGCTCTCTCTAAGCTTAATGTAATCAGACAGCCACCCCTGCCCCCTGAGGGCGGATTAAGAGTGCTTTGGGCCTGGTGGTGACACATTTTCCACCCCACCTGCTTCCCACATCCAGCCTCATTTGTGATATTCACTGTAAGCCTAAGATGAGGAGGGAACCCACTCGGCCCCTCAGGGGACTCCCCGGGAAGCGCTTTATAGCCAGTCCTCAGATGGAGCCCAGAATAAGGGGGTGGGGGTTGTATGTGAAGGATGACTGTGAATTCTGGTAAAGTACCGACTTGGCCCCCAACAAAGATAGAGACCCACTTCCCCTCTTGGGTTCAAGGACCCCCAAAGCTAAAAACGAAATTCCCTGCCCATCTCAAGTGGATTCTAAGTCATGGCAACCCTACCGGGACAGGGTAGACCTGGCCCTGTGAGTTGGCAAGGATGCCACTATTTACAGGAGTAGAAAGCCTTGTCTGTGTCGTGCAGAGGTGCTGCTGGCTTCAAACTGCTGACCTAATGGTTAGCCACCAGTGTGTAAGCACTCCACCGTCAGGGCTCCTCAAGGCCTGGGTTTATATGTGAGACCAAGCCCCCTCTCACCACTGTCCCCTCCTGCTTCCTCTCAGCCACACTGGTTCCCATTCTGCTGCCCCAGACAGCCCTCACTGCCCCACCCACCAGCTGATAAAACAGCACCCTACACCCTGTGGAGACAGGTGGCAACTCACCCAACTTGATAGCATCCTTCCAGAGAGTTCCAGAGCAAACATCTTCTCATCACCTTCCTGAGATTCCCATCCTTGATTTCCTGCCTGTCTAGGGCTCAGGCTGTAAGTCTGGGTCTAAACACCTGCCCAGTGTGAGCCCCCAAGACCGCTCACACCCGGACTTGCCATTCCATGGGTCTTACTTGGATACGGACAGTCCCCTGATGGTTTCCGTCTGGTGGTTATTAAAATCCCCCTCTCCGCCCAGGGAGATGGTTTTGGAATGTAAAATAAATGATGTCACCGCCTGGCGGTTATTAAAATCTCCCCGCCAGCCCCCTTCCAAGGAGATGGCTTTGGAATGAAAAAGCAACAATGTCACTTGGATGACAAGGTGCTCCTCACTCAAACAATGGTCCATTCAGCAGCCTCATGGGCATGCCAGATGGGAACCAAGGCCTAGAGCAGACTGAGCAGGGGTTGGTGCATTTGAATGACAGTGTTGATGAAGAAGATCTGAGGAGCCATGGACGGCACGAGGACAAACAGGTCTGTCTTGGAGAAGGACAGCCAGGATGCTCCTTGGCCAGGATGTGCACCCAGTGTCTGTAGAAGGGCACCATGCTTGGTAAGCAGAGAGTCAAGGGTTAAACTTGCAGTGGTTCAGTCACTTCACGGGGGGTCCCTCAATTTATAACAGTAGCAAAATTATCATTATGAAGTAGCAACAAAAACAATGTTATGGCTGGGGTCAACACCACATGAGGAACTGTATGAAAGGGTCAAGGCATTAGGGAGGTTGAGAACCACTGGGCTCAAGGAAGCCCCTCGAGGAGATGGACTGACACAGTGGCTGCCACTATGGGGCTTGGACTGAACGAGGGGGGCTGGGGATGGCACAGGACCGGCAGTGTTTCTTTCTGTTGTCTGAGGGTCACTATGAATCAGAACGGACTCACTGACACTGGACATTGATGACCCAAGTGGCCATGCTTGTCGTTTCTGCTGTCAGCGGGTCCAGGGTGTGCCCTTGCTGGGTTCCTTCGGTGGGGGGTTGAGCTCAGACCCCCCAAAACCACCTGCTCTGTCAACCACAGGTGCAGATACGTAGATACCCGCATACCCACTATGGCTCTGTGGAGACCACGCCATCCACCAGGTCAGCGCCTTCGCCCACACTTCTGATGGGAATAGCTCTCTGCCTTTGAGTCAATGCGGACTCACAGCAGCCCCGCAGGACAGCGAAAAACCGCCCCTGTGGGTTTCTGAGGCTGTAAGTCTCTACAGGAGCCAAACCTCAGCTTGCTCCTCTGGAGCAGCTGGTGGATTTGAACGACTGACTGGGCAGTTAGCAGCATGATGCCCTGTACCAGGAGGGCTCCAGAGGGGACACACACACACACACACACACACACACACACACACACACACACACACAGTGTCACCTGAATTTACATGTTGGAGGAAGAATTTACAAAATTCCTGGTACTGTCTGACTTATTTAAGAAACAAAAATATGTCAGTATTTGAATCACCAGGTAAAAAAAAAACAACAAACACTTCCTTTGGGGAAGAAGCATCCAAACCCTCAGGCTGTCCTCACGTCCTGTGACCCCTCCCCGCCTTCCCTTCCCGTGAAAGCGCTGCCCTGCCTTGGGCCATTCCAAGAACTGACTGTCAGCCAGACCAGTGAAGAGGTAGCCCAGGCCCAGGCACAGGAAGACAGCCTGCTTCCCTCCCAGCATAAAGTGCTTCTCCTCTGGAATTTGGACGTCAGAGATCTAGAAAAAATGTCCATCCAGGAACAGAGGGCTTGGGGCTCACGGATGCTGACAAATGCCACTTCCTGGCCCTCTGGAGCCTTGGTGCTGGGCACTGGGGGAGGGATTTGGTGGAAGTCTGATGGGTCTCCCAGGAGAGGGTCTCAGAAGGCGGGGCCACACAGGCTGAAAAGCAAGACTGAAGACTCGGCCAACTCCTTCACTGGGGGCTGAGGTGCCATGCTGTCTCCCTGCGAGTTCTCTCACCCCTGCCCTTGGGTGCATTCTGACTCAGAGCGACACTGGGACAGAGCAGAGCCACCTGTGGGCTTCTCAGAGGTCACTCTTGACGGGGCCCATCATCTGATATCTCCCCTAAGCTGAGCCCCTGCTGCAGGCAAGTGCTGAGTTTGCAGCTAGAACCACTCCCAGGGGTTCCCGGATGCAGAGAGGAAGGCGATTGCCAGGCCTTTGTCTGCACTCTGCGGAGAGTCAAAGTGCCCACCCTTGGGTAACGGTGAGGAACAACCTTCTCTGCCATCCATCCATCTAGACGTCTCCTCAGACCCCAAAACAAACTCCATTCCGACTCACCGTGACCCAGTAGGACTGAGTAGAACCGCCCCTGCGGGTGTCTGGTGTTGTCAGTCTTCTTGGAAGCACATGGTGGGCTCAAACTGCCAACCTTTTGGTTGGCAAACCAGTGCTTTAACCACTGTGCTTCAGGGTGCCCTGAGCATCTAAACCACACTCCAAACTCTGCCATTGAATCGATTCTGACTCAGTACGACCTTGCAGGACGGAACAGAACTGCCCTTGTGAACTTCCCTGACCGTGACTACAGGAGTAGAATGCCCTGTCTCTCTCCCTTAGAGTGGCTGGTGGTTTTGAACTGCAGACCTTGTGGGGAGCAGTCCAACTCTGCACCACTATAAGGAGCTGCTCCATCCCTCCCTTCTGCTCCTGAAGGCTGTGTAACATCTTCAGTCACTTAGTAACAAATTCCTCATTCCCAGTACGACATGCACTGAGAAACATGCCAAGAGCAACACAGTCTGCAGCTGCCTGCATGGAGCGCCAGACGCCACACCAAACACCACCTTCCCCAGCAAGCCAATCGCCCATCGTTGTCAGCTGCAGAAATAGTTGAGGGGACCCCAAACAAAGCCACGGTGCCAATCCAATCATTCTGGCCATAGTCACGGGGCTTGGGCATGGACAGCTGGGGCACTATGAGGGCTTGGGGGACTCAGAACAGAGCCCCCAGGGACAAGCTCCTTTGAGGGTGGCTGTGAGGCTCACATAGGACCGGGATCAACGTGGTGGGCAAGCCCCCACTGAATGTGCTGGAGACACACAGGGAGTCCTTATATGCCCCTTGCCCCAGCATCTCCCCTGCAGCGTGCACCCCGGGTTCTCTTGTTGTTCGCTCCTGGTTTGAACCCCCTCTCTCGTTCCCACATGGATGTCCAGGGCTGGGACCCCGGTGAGGAGGCAGGGGTATAGGGAAGGGGTGGTGAAAGTCCTATGACTCTTTCCTTCTCCCTGCTCCCCTCCTCCCCCCTGCCTCCCCTCCCCCTGTAGTGCAGAGGCTGTGCCAGGCTGGGCCACAGCCAGGATCTTTGTGCCGAGGCTTTGCTGGGCTAGCCCTAGCTCTTTATCCAGCGCCTAGGCAGAGCCCAGGGTTGGCTAAGGTGCCTCTGTCCATGGAATGATCCTGGAGACACTGCAGGACTATAATCTCATCTTTCCAGGAGTAGGACACCCCTGCCCGTCCCCCCAGGACCCAAAGGTCCTTGGGGAGTTCTGCCCCCTCAGTCTCTCCGTGGGTTGAGGACCCAGTCAATTCCTGTGGCCTCCGTCCCTTGTGTGAGAATGTTCTCTCTCTCTTGCTCATTCTCACTCTGTCTGTCTTTCTCTCTGCCAGGGCTCAGGCTGCAAGCAATGAAAGCAGGCTGTTTTCCCCAGAGGCCAGGCGGAGAGGTGGAGAGGGGCCAGGCCTGTGTGGGCGCAGTTAAGCTCTCAGCTATACTCTGAAAGTGAGGCAGTTCACCGCTGCCCAGAGGTGCCTGGGGAGAAAGGCCTGGTGACCAAGAACTCCGCCATTGGGGAAAACATGCCTGTGGAGCTGCTTGGTCTCGAGGCCGAGAGGGGTTTCCAGAAGCGGAGTCGGCTGGATAGAACCGGTGTGGTTTGGGGTGGAGTGTATTTGGGCAGGGGGTCAGGGAAACTCAGGCATGGGGGGCACGGGAAAGAAGGCAGAAACAGGGAGGACCCAACAGTGGGTACAAGAAGGTGGGTCACAGGCTGGGGCTGCCCTGGGCCGCTGGAGCTCAAGCCCGAGGCCTGTGTTCTATGGGCAGTGGCCCCAGCACCTGGGCTGGCCTTCAGGGCACAGAGCCAGGACCCAGGCAGCATCACAGAGAGCAAATAGCGTGATGGAAACCTGGGGGTGGGGTGGGGGCAGGGCATCGGCCCTCTCAGCCTTGCATTTAGGCCAAGGATAAAGATAATGAAATATATAGAACTGTACTAAAGTGTACATATAAAGAAGGGATGCTCTTGAGGCAGACGAGTGAAAGCAACTCCATTGTAAGCTGCTAAGTGACCTGCCGGTTCCTCCCTCCGCCCATCTCAGAAAGGTGACTGCTAGTTGACCTGCCCGTCCTCCCGCCCTCTTTATGGGAAGTCTCTGCTGGTGATTAGTTTTAGAATGTACTCCCATGTTCCCAGGGACACTCTGATTCAATACTCTTCCCTTTGACGTTGTCATCTGAATGGTATAGTTCATCTTGTCATGATCACCAGGATGTTACAATATAACGTTGTGATGGTAACCAGGACTTTATCATCAATTTTGGCAATGTTTCTTTTATGATACGAAATGTACCCTGTAACGCACGCTTACTCTTCTTGAGTTACAATCAATCCATTAATTTTGCTTTCTGCTTCTAATCATGCTTGATTGAATCCTAGACAGTTTTCTAATCATGCCAGATTGAACCCTAAGGTTTTCAGCCTTAAAGATGCACTGAAATGTGGACTTGGGACAGCAATCAAAGAATCACTTATGGATTCTAGCAGTCTGATTATAACTGAAGAAAGACTCTTCTAAATTTTAAGACATTAGAAAGGATGTCATTTATTCAAACCCATAATAGCCTTTAAGACCTCATAGGAATAGCCCCAAATCCCAAACAAACTCACTGCCTTCCAGGTGATGCTGCACCACAGCCACTCTGTAATACAGAGCAGAATTGCCTCTGGGGGTTGCTCAGACTACAACTCTTTACAGGATTGGAAGGCCTGGTCTTTCTCCCATGGAGCAGCTGGTGGTTTTGAACTGCCGACCTTGCAGTTAACAGCTCAACAAGTAGCCACGGCTCCACCAGGGCTGTTCCCACAGGAATGACAGAGGACTAGGGAGACAGGTGGAGAACTGAAAAGCAGGCCTCTCAGGGCTGCCTCTGGTGGCTGCCCCAGAATTGCAAAGGGTTCCTAGTTTGCCCCCTGGCTGGGTGGTGAGTAAATTTCTCCTGCCACCCTTCAGAGCTGCTGTGACAAAAGTGGCACCCACAGCGGCGGTGAGCACCCCATAGGCCAGCAGTCCCCTTACCAACACCTGCCCCTGTCCTATGGGGCCTCTTGAATATCTGGTTCCTTTTTTACATGAGCCTGGTGGCGTCATGGTTGTGCAATTTGAAACCCCCAGCCCCTATGCGGGAGCGGGATGGGGCTTTCTACTGTGTAACGAGTGACTGTCTCGGGAACCCAATGGGGTCAGTGGTCCAGACTTAACCCACAGCACAACCTGGGGTGCTTGGAGACTGCTAGCCCACTGCCTCAGAGTCTAGGCAGACTCACGCTGACCCTGAAGGACAGAGCAGATCTGACCCTGTGCATTTCTGAGACTGAAACTCTTTAGGGGAATACAACATCTTGTTTTCTCCCGAAGAGCAGCTGGTGGTGTCGAACTGCTGCCCTGGTGGTGAACAGCCCATCAGGGAACGCTCCTGCCACCAGGATGCTCTCCGAAAATATTACTTTTGGAAACCGCAGGGCCAGTTCTGCTCTGTCCTTCTGGGCCAGCATGAGTCGGATCTGACTTAATGGAAGTGGGCTTTGATTGACTTTGGTTTGTTTCTGTGTCTTTTCCCCTCATCCTGACAAACTCCTATCCAGACCTTCAAACCCCATGTCAAATGTCCCCCGTTCCTGGAAAGCCTGGCTCTCTAGGGAAGAGCTGCACATGATTTATCTCGGGTTCCCTCTGTCTCTGACCATCATTCGCCCCCAAGAATGTGCTGGGCACCGACTCAAGGATGGGTCCCCCTGAGACACCAGGGATACCCCACTGACCAGGCAGAAGCAGGCCTGCCCCGGGGGACGCACACTCCACCCAGGGAGGCCAGTGCCAGTCCATGCCAGTAGGATTGGTTTGAAAGTCCCCAAGGAGGTTGCTACGTGCCAATGTGACACACGGATGTCATCACCTTGACCCTCTGTGACCAGCGAGCCTCCTGGTTCAGGCTGTCCCTCTCCGGTCTGGGAAGAAAACAAAGCCAACCCACTACCGTGGAGTCAGTTCCAGCTCACATCGAGCCTGGAGGAGGAGGAGTGCCTCCCAAAGGGTGGTCAACACTGGGTGTCTTTAGGGAAGCCGACAACCTTATCTCGCTCACAAGACACAGTTGGAGGATTTGAACTGCCGACCCCCTGGTTCACAGCCTAACACTTAACCTTCTGTGCTACCCTCAGCACTCCCTCATGCCTCTCCTTTCTAGTCCCTGGCTCTTTTTCTCTCCCCCCCTGGCATTTGCCATTCAGCACGTCAGCACGGTCTTTCCATTGTTTGATTCTTCGCTGCCACCCCGGCCTGGCATCCTGGAGCTCCCTGGGGCAGGGACCCTTGTCCATCTGCCAGGGCCTGTGATCAAACAAACCACCAAATACAGGACGCACGGCCAGCAGGTCCTTGCTGACTCAGAGCCACCCTACCGGACAGGATAGCACTGCCCCTGTGGGTTTCTGAGACTGTGACTCTTTCCCAGAGTAGAAAGCCTCGACTTTCTCCCAAGCAGCAGCTGGTGTGTTAGAACCGCCGATCCTGCAGTTAGCAGTCCAACGTATAACGGCTACCTTCCTTAGGGTTTGTGACAATCCTGGGTTGACAGAGGCTATCAAACGGATGTGTTGAAAGACGTGCATAACCTGGTCTTTGACAGCTGAGCTCACAGGTCCTCAGAACCCTGTGGCACGGGCTCTACAAGCTGGGCTGCGACCCAGAAGGGTGGCCGTTTGAGAGCACCGGGTGCTCTGAGGAAGACAGATGGGGCTTTCTACTCCCCTAAACAGTCACAGTCTCAGACACCCACAGGGCAGTGCTCCCCTGCCCGGTGGGGCACTGCGGGTCTGCATTGACTCAATGCCGGTGAGTCGTGGTGGGGGGTTGTTGTTGTTTTCACAGATGTCCACAGAGGTCACGCCGTTTCTGGAGGCACACAGCCGAGCCCAGTCTCCAACCCAGATGGGCTCCGGGACGCTTGCTTTCTCTGCTCCATCTTCCCTCCCTTCTCCTGTGCCCACCTGTGCCCCTACCCCGGCCTCCCCACTCTGCCACGAGACCCTGGAGGGCAGGAGGGAGCTGGGGTCCCCACCCTGTTCCCACAGGGCCCTTCACAATGCCTGGGTCTATGAATGCTTTGTCCCCAGAGAAGAGAGAGCCACACCTGTGCCACTGAGGGTTGGCACAGATGTGCAGAGTAAGGCCTTTGCAGGAGGAACCAGACAACTGCTGCCTGGCTAGGGAGTCCCAGCCTTCCCCCCCCCCTCCAGCTGGGACACAGACACCTGCCAGCCTGACCTTGGTGGAGGAGGGTACAGGAGTGCACAGTGCAGTGACCCCGTGTCCCTGCAGCACTCACAGTCATGGGGGACTTCGTGGGCATCATCCCTGAGAGCATCTGCTTCCGGGAGACCCTGGCCACGCTGGCTCCGAGGAGCAGCAGGAAGCACAAGTTCTGAAGGGGCTTCCCTGAGCTGCGCCCCATCGTGCCGGGTTGGAGGCTTCGCTTCAGAGGCTGCTGGAGGTGGCAAGAGTCCCGGCCAACGGGAGATTACTTCCCTGGCTCTAGGCAGCCCTGCTACTGGGTGGCTGCAGGCCTGGCTACTTTATTCTGGTCTGGAGACTCTCAGGGGACAGGAGGAGGGAGACCTGGGATGCTCTGGAGGCCTGGCTGAGAGAGGCCAGTGCACAGCATTGACAGGAGGCAGGGCAGGGCAGGGCGGTGGACAGGCCTGGAGGTCAGAGGGGTGGGGCTGCAAACTGCCTAGATCTCTGCCTGGGAGCCATGCTGCTGGGCTGGGGATGGGGAGAGGGGGGTCTGGGGTTATGGGAGCTGGAGCTCCTGGCTGTGGGAAATCAGAACCCGCCCTTTCCCTGGTTTTGTCCTCTGGACAGTGGGCCTGAGAGCAGTCCCCTGGGGCCTGTGTTTCTTGTATGAATGAAGTCACACAATGCATTTAATGTCCTGTCTTGTGGATCAGAATCAAACCCACCGTGCCCAGTTGATCTTTACACACGGAGACCCCCACGGGACTGGGAAATGCCCCACAGCTTTCCAAGTCTGTAACTCTTCATGGGAGCAGAGAGCCTGGTCAGTCTCCAAAGGAGTGGCTGGTGGTTTTGAACCAGCAACTTTATGTCGAGTCACCCAATGGGCCACCAGGACTCCTTCCTTGCTCTGTCAATGTTGGTGTGCATGTGTGTGCTGATGTGCCTATGATAGTTACGGTTTATTATGCCAACCTGGCCAATGAACACATGTGGGACGAACTGAAGCATGGAGAGATAAATGGCTCAGCAAGATAAATGCTCTCTGATGGTGTGACCAGTGTGCCGGTCCTTAGTGAGCTCTCTGACGCAGCCGACAAGGCTCACCTCCTGCTGCATGGCCCTAGCCTGATGCAGCCCAAATAGAGGCCCCTGCCAGTGCTGAGATGCTTGCGCGCTCACTGACTTGGCTTTCCTCCTGCAGTCGGCATCATTGCGTGTGTTTTGTGAGATGGAGGAGGGTTCTGTAGATCGGGTGGGACATATGGGCTAATGTTGGACTTATGGGCTAGGACTGGACTGGGTTGGGAAGCGTAATGTACAGTTGCCCTTATATAAATTCTCTTATAAAATATAAGTGTTTATGAATTTTGTTTCTCTAGTCTACCCAGACTAAGACAGTACCCGTATGTGTATGTGTGTGCGTGTGCGTGCTTACGTGCCCATGTATGCCTGTGTGTGTATGTGTGTCTTGTCTACACAGCGATCCGTTGTTTTACACACGTTGTGTCCACTGGCTGGCAGAAGGCCCTACTTCCCCCCCGTTTTACAATCGGGAGACAGAGGTACAAAGAGTACTGGCCTGGGGTCTCACACCAGCCAGTAGGCTTGGCTCAGACCCAGGCCTCTGTTTCCACTGTGACATGGGGGAGGGAGTGTCTGGGCGCTGGTGCGTTCAAAACAGCAGTGCCTTCTCGGCACGCGGGAGGCTGGAGGTCTGAATTCAAGGTGCTGGCTCTCGGTGAAGGCCCTGGGGTCCTTTCAGCTTCTGCTCCTGGGAGATCTTCTGTGGCCTGTCACCTCTGTCCCCATCCTTAGGCGGTCTTTAGTGCAGGGACCCTGCATCCAAAGGACTAGCTCCACCCCTGGCTCTTTTTCTTGCTGATAGACGGTTGCCTGATACCTGCTGGTTTGTTTCAGCCTTGAAGATTGTCTTCAGACACAGCCCATTCAGAAAGGGGGAACCGATGTTAATCATTGACTTATAACCTGCCCCCCACCTACAAGGTGACACCAGAAACATGTGTGAAGGGAGACAGCAGACGGCATAAGAGATGAAAATAATAATAACTTATGATTTATCAAGAGTTCATGAGGGTGGGCGAAGGAGGGGAAAAAAGAGGAGCTGATACCCAGGGCTCAAGTGGAAAGATACGCTTTGAAAAGGATGATGGCAACATAGGTACAAATGTGCTCAACACAAAGGATGTCTGGATTGTTAGAAGAACGGTAAGAGCCCCCAATAAAATGATAAAAAACACAGATACACAGCCCAGTCCTGTGGACTGGGGCCTGCCTCTCGCCTGAGGCATCTACATTCCGGAGGGGAGGACCTGGGACCTGAGATGTAGGAGCAGCTGTGAGGAGGGGGCAGGGTCCCTTCTGTGGAGCTCGGGGTCCCTGGGAGTCTGAAAGGGCTGGATGGCACCTAGCAACAAGGACAGCAGCAACATGTCACAGCACCCTTCCTGCTTCACACCATGTTCCCAGCTCCGCGCGTCCTGCTGTGCTGCCCTCCTGAGCTGCTTCCTGGAGATGCTGCCCCTTTGGTTTCGTATGGCCACTGAGATACACATTGCTCATGGGTGCTTTGGGTGGGCTGTGAGGAGGTGGGTTCAATCCCACCTGTGAATGGTGTCCAGGGGCACAATCTCCAGGGGGGAGGGGTGGGTGTGAGGCTGCTGTCTCCATAGCAGGAGGTCGCCCATCTTTCTCCCACAGAGCCTTGCGGGGCTCAGAGCTGACCTTGTGACTTGTAGCCAAGCCTTGGGCCTTTGTCCCGTCAAGGCACCTTGAATTTTCGGGTGGAACCAATGCCATGACATGGGTCTTTATGGGGAGGGGCAAAGTTGGAGAAGGGAATATGATGATGGAAGCAGGGGTGAAAAAGTGTGATCAGGAGAAGGATACTGCTGGCTTTGTCGATGGAGGAGGGCCCTGAGCCAAGAAATGCAGGGCCCTGCAGCTGATGCTGATGCACAGTGACTCTATAGGGGAAGGAGAACTGCCCCGGGGGGTTTCTGAGGATGCAGCTCTTTATGGGATTAGAATGCCTCACCTTTCCCCCATGGAGTGGCTGGTGGCTTCAAACTTCCAACCATGCAGTTAACAGCCCAATCCATAACCATTACACCCTCAGGGCTCCTTGCAGAGGCTACCCCAAAGACAAACAACTCCCTGCCATAGAATCACTTCTGACTCAGAGCACCCCTGAAGGACAGGCTAGAACTTCCCCTATGGGGTGTCTAAGACAGTCAAGCTTTATGGGGGTAGAAAGCCTGGTCTTCCTCCCACTAATTTGCGTGTGGTTTCGAACTGCCAACCTTGAGGTTAATACCTCAATGTCTAACCATGATCACCCTCAGGGTTCTGTGCTGGGCCAATCAAAACAACGACAACAACAACCAACTGTACTTCCCTGGAGTCCATTCTCACTCAGAGCGTCCATACTGGTCAGGGCAGAGCTGGCCTGTAGTTTCTGAAACTGTAAACCTTGACAGGGATAGAAAGCCTCATCTTTCTCCTGCTTAGCAGCTGGCGGCTTCCAACTGCTGACCTTGTGGTTAGCAGTCCAATATGTAACCCTTACACCAGCAGGGGCCCTTGCAGGGGCCAGTAGAAGCTGGAAGTGGCAAGGAAACGGATTCTGCCCTCCACCGTCTCCACCAGCCCTACCCACAGCCGATTCAGCTCCACAAAGCTACTGACCTCTTGGCCTCCTGGATGTGAGTCAGGGGTGGGATGATGATCTCTCACAGCGCCCACTGGGTGCCCATACACCCCCTCCCCAGGAAGAGCCAAACCCTGCATTCTCAGTGCCTGGGTCTCTTCCGGCTGCACCCCACACCCATGCAGCTACTGGACACACAGCTGGCTTGCAGGAAGCACTGCCCAAAGCACCTCTAGAATTTGGTCCTCACGGCATCCCTGTCGGGGACCAGCCGTGACCACAGGTCAGCTCTTTTCTTGTTGGTGTGAAGTTACCAGAGGACCCTCCAATGTTCTCAGGACAGGAGGGCTACCATCAGGGCTCAGTTTCACACGGTGTGGGAGAAGGGAGCACCAGGAGAGAAACAGCCCAGAAAAAGTCACTAGCCAGGAACCAGGCCACTTTCCTCTGGTCAGTGACAGGGACAGGGTTCAGCCTGACAGCCAGACAAGCTCTCCATCACCAGTGCCCAGTCGGGGACCTTCGTCCAGGCCCTGCCAGACCGCAGGACTCTATGTTCCAAGTGGCAGATGTCCTTCTGGTACATCTGAGCTCTGCTGACCTGGATGGCTTCCCTAAGCCTCCTGGGCTGGACTCTGGGGACATACCATGCCCTCAGTGTGACATGCTGCAGCCTTTGGGTAAGGAGTCCTCTTGAACCACCTGGGAGCAAGTCAGTCTTTCATGTCCCACGTCCTCGGAGCAGTCTTGAAGCTGGCCTGCTGGGGCCTGACTACCACTGCCCGGCCCGACAGAGGAGGCAGATGTCGCCTTTGATAAAGGCGAAGCGCACCCATGTCTACTGCAGCAGGGACTGGGAGCCAAGCAGAATGAAGTGCAGGCTGGTTTCCATCTCCTCCACTTATCATGATGTCGTTGCTGGTCCACGAGTCTGGTTCTCCTTACACTGAGGTCATTTCCTTCGGAGCGCTTCTCTGTCCTTGCCTCTGTGGCACAGAATCTCTGCCAGTAAACCTCCATCCCTTTTATTATCATGAAAGAATGCATTTACTTGGAGAAATTTATAGGATGCCGAACAAAGGCATCGAGGGTGAGGTCATATTTGGAATGAGGTGTCTGGTGGGAGGGAGATAGGCTTGATTGGAAGGAGGGAGTCTGATACCCTAGACACCCCCCCAAAAAGCAAACCATCTGCGATTGAGCTGATCCCGACTTAGAGTGCCTACAGGACAGGGTAGAACTGCCCCTGTGGGTTTCTGAGACAGGACCTCTTTCCAGGAGGAGAAAGCCCGTCTTTTCCCGACTCCTGTTCATTTGTTGTGGGGTGCTGGGGAGTCGGTCTGACCCACAGGGACCCTATGCACCAAAGAAACAAGCACTGCCCGATTAATTACTCCTAGAACCACGGCCAGCAACAAACAAACAAACAAACAAACAAAACAACAACCAACCAAACCTTTTGCAAATGAGTTGATTCTGAATGGTAGTTGAAGCAGACGAGCCAAAGCAACTCCATTGTTGTAAGCTGCTAAGTGACCTGCCGGTTCCTCCCTCCGCCCATCTCAGAAAGGTGACTGCTAGTTGACCTGCCCGTCCTCCCGCCCTCTTTACGGGAAGTCTCTGCTGGTGATTAATTTTAGAAGGCACTCCCATGTTCCTAGGTTCTGGACAGTACAATTTGTTTGGACTCTTCTTCGATATATTGTTTGTTCCGGTAATTTTTCCATACTGTTCCCTCTGAAGGGTGCAGTTCATCTTGTCAAGATCACCAGGATGTCACCATTGCATCTTGCTATGGGAACCAGGATGTGATCATCGATTTTGTATGGTTTCTTTTATGATAAGGAATGTACCCAGTCATGCATGCTTACTCTTCTTAAAGCACAATTAATCCATTGATTTTGCTTTCTGGTTCTGTTGACGTTTGCGTGAGCCCTAGCCGGGGATAAATGAGCGATTGGGCCTTTCAGGAGGACCGCGAAGTTCACTCGGGACTTCTATGAAGGGAAACGTCTTTAGTTTCTCCGCAGCGCAGGGAGCTGAATAAAGACTCTCAAGACATCGCAGTGGCGGCCATTTCTTCGAGCCCGCAACATTTTGGTTCCCTGGCGGGGAACGTCACTGTGTCCTGGTGCCTCTGCCTGGCAGGTGCTCCTGGAAATATGGGACCTCTAGGAGAGGCCCCCCCAGGTTTCACCTGGGCCCCAGGTAGGGCCCAGGACTCCTACCTTCCCAGTTGAGCAGCTGCCTGGGGACGCTGGGATGTTGGAATTGGACCTGTGTCTCCCATGCCTGTTCCTCCTGAGGTCAGTTTCCCTGTGGGAGCACTCTCTGGCTGACTTGGGAAGGGGACTGGACGCGGTTGGAACTCTTCCGGTCGCTTCTCACCAGGACGCTGGCTGAGGAGCCTGGCAACTTGTTGAGTTGGCGGCTTGTCTTTGCCGGCCATCACTTAATAGGTTTGGGGCCTTGAATTGGCCACTGGTTTGGTATCTTGTTGAATTGGCAACAAGTTTGGTGCCTTGACTTGGCAACTGGCTCAGTAGCTTATTCAAGTGGCAACAAGTCCGGTAGCTTGTTAAGTTGGCAGCTTGCCTTTGTAGTCACTTGACGAGTTTGGTGCTCTGGTTTGGCTAGCCATGGTGCTTGTCTCTTTGTGTAGCTCGGTCAGTCTAATTACTGTCCTCTGCGTGTGTGCCTTTATGTTTCTCCGGCAACTCTGGGGTGTGTGTGTGTGTGTGTGTGTGTGTGTTTCTTTTCTTTCCTCCGTCCCAGTGATGGGGTTGCTGGCTGTTAGCCTCGCAGTCACAGACCCGACTGACTGGACCTCTAGACCCAAAACAAAAAGAACTTCTTTTGCTTGTTATTTTAGCACTTTCTAATGGCAGGTTTACATTGTTGGCTAAAAGTAAATGAATTTTAATCAGGATCAAAGATTTTTTGTTTTATAAATTAAAAACCTCTGTGTGTGATCTGTATTATATATATACATAATTTACATATGGTATTTTTAAAAAATACATGGAGTGGTTTTATCCACCAACTTGGGATTTGGACTGACTGAATGAATATGAATCTAATCTGCCAAGGTGCTCGGGAAAGTTTAAGCCTTAGAAGTTAGGCTTCTTTGTGTCTATGTTTTTGTTTTTATTGTAAAAATAAGTAGCAATTTCAAACACCTTATACAGAAAAGGTCTGGCTTTGTTCTCCATTCTCCTGGTTTAATTTTTTGTACCGTCCTTTTCACGTAGCCTCCGGTGATCTTTTGCCTTTCTGAAGTTTTATTTTGTCTGCTTTGCAGTGCTGTTAAAATAGACAACCCATCAAGCTCTGTGTCTTCATAGAAGGACTTTACCCAGAAGTTTGGGAACCGGAATGTGTTTTTGAATGGGTAATTAATCTTTGCTTCCAAGAAACATAAGTTCAGCTCATAAAAGTTGTTTTTCTGTACTTTTTTTTTCCCGGATAACTGACTGTTTATATTTTCTCATCTTCAGAAGGGAATTAATGGTTTTAATTAATGTATATTAATATGTATAATATGGATGTGTCTATGTGGTGTGTGTTTGCATCTAATTAAAGTTGTAACTCGAGGGTCAGGCGAGCACCTAAATGGTCTCACTTTATTTATTTATTCTATTTATGTATTTAATTATTTTTTTGCATGTGAGTGGTCTCTCTTTAAATGGAAGTCCCCTCCTATTTGTCTGCATCATACTGAGAGGGTTAAAAAATCAGCTCCAATAACTACCCTTTAAAGTGTCTGTCTCCTCCTTCCCCGTGGGCTGCAGGCTCATCCATCTCTAGTTATTTTTCCTGTTATCTTTTGGGTTACACTTTTTAACCGCTCAGTCTCTTTAACTTTCTGTATAAGAGCTCTCTGCCCTGCAAAATGCGTTCTCCGCACTGGGTGGCTCAGGGTGTTCTATGTAACACCCCCGGTTCCACCTGTACTCCGGAATCTCTTTGTAAAATGAAAAATTCTCTGCGGTGCCGCCAAGCCCTACCCATCCCCTGCAACTTCTTGGGTAAAGCACCCACCCCCCACACCTTTGCCTTGCCTGAATCTGTTTGCTGTGGGCTGTCCCTGACCCACCGCTGGCAGCAGCCACCTCCCACCTGTCATCCACAGAGAGTGAAGAGCAGCCACCGAGGCCGCCTGCCTGCGCTCACCTGTGGAGAGCAGATGCTGGCTCCCTGCTCTGTAGAACTCTGGTAAAGTCCCTGGGTTTGTTTTTCTCCTAAAAGTATCGCTCCACGTGAAATGACTGCCAGCAAATATGGTTGTGGTTTTCCCATCAAAGGATCTCAGCCGAATTTCCTGCGAGGCCCGAAAAAGCTGTGTTGAGCTTCAGCAGGGGTGGGACACAAGAGGAAGAAAAACTAGTCTAAATTTTGTTTTTTAAGAATTAATAGAAGTTGCTCAAAGGGTTTATAATGCCTGGAGAAACAAGCGACAGGCTGTAGCCGGTACTGCAGTGGTGGCCTTCCAAGAAGCAGTCAGACCCCTCAGAAGCCTAGAGAACCAAAGACAGAGTTCAGATTCAGAACAGGCCACCCTGAGGAAGGAACCAGTGCACCTATTCTAAAGAGCAATTAAAGATGTAAAAAATGTATAAGTCTCTCTGGGGTGTCTACCTTACGCAGGTTGTCTCCAGAGAGTCCAACAAGGACAGTGTCCATCAGAGAGCCAAAAATGTCTCCTGAGACTCAGGCATGCCTGTGTCTGGCCGAGCTGGCGGTGCCTGTGACGTCCTCTGTGGTAAGTGCTGACCGCCCTTCCTGGGCTGACCCTCCTCACACACATTGCTCAGTTGCGTTTGCCAGGACCTGTGGTTTCCACCAACGATGCCCATTGGACTCCAGGACCACGGGAGGACAAAGCCCCTTTCTCAACAACGACGGTCGCGCCTTCAACGTTCCTCGGGTTACAACCCCGACCCAGCGGGTGTGAAATCTGCACACGGTTGTCTGAAAGCTAAGACGCAGGTGTAGATGTCTTGGTGATCTGCTCATCAGACTAATCATAGATTTTCCTCCTTAGCAGGAGTAGCTTTAGCTAACTATAAGAATAATGCTGCACAGCTTGGAAAATAAAATAATCATGTAAAGTTTTCACTTATAAAATTGTACACAAGGTGTGGCATTAAGAATGCTGTCAAAGGCCACATAAAAATGTATATCTATGTACATATATTTAGATATATAATTATTGTTAATTGGGGTCCTCATAAAAATTGCTCTAAAGGTATGGATTCAACTATTTGTCAGTAGGTAGACAATGCTATGTGGAACAATGTAGAATCTTTTAACTGGGCTAGCACTCTGTCTTTTGTTCCCTGACTGTAAAAATTGTTGGCAGCTGCCTAGCCAGAGGTCAGATGAGACCACATTGTTTATTCAATTGTGTTCTGAAAAGAACATGGGAAGGTAAAGTTTTAATTCCTAAAGGTTATCTTGGTGAATCCTGTCTAAGACGGCTCAATAACTAAAAGTAACAAATGTACGGGTAAACTAAGGGGACACAAAGGTCAATCAATATATCAGGCAGAAACCAGCCGCTTGGTCGAAGCGGCTCGCGAGCCGAAGAACTCACAGAGGGCCCTGACCTGGCCTAACCAGTCTGGGAAAACCTGAGGCCACATTGTGTGACAACAAAAGTGTTTAAGTAAATGTTACAATAAAATAAATAAAAATTGAATTTGTTTAAAATTTGAGTTTCAAATCTGGCTTTACTAGGTCTACACCATTTTCTTTTTAACTATTGTTATGAATACAATAATTTGTCAAAACAATCTTTGAAAAGTAAAAGAATAGAAAGCTTGTAAAGCTACTGGCTTTCCGCCATCAATTTGAATCTTTAAAATGGGTAGAGGCCACGCCTGTAAAGAACGTTTTATGGCTTTAAAAAAAACAAACAAACTTTAAAGAAGTGGTTTGCTCCTAAGGCTGAAAAAGTGTTAAAGCCATGAAGAAACTCTCCTCTCTAGGACTAAGCATGAAAAGGAGCCTGATATATATATTTGCATGTACATGTCTTTGTCTAGACCTCCATAAATGCCCCTTGACTCCTAGCTCTTTCCTCCATCTCCCTTGACTTTCCTAAGAACTAGAGGAAAGTTGTATGTTTCATCGTTGCTACACTGCACCCTGACAGGCTGCTCTCTTCGCCACGACCCTTCCGTAAGGGGATGTCCAGTTGCCTACAGATGGGCTTTGGGTCTCCACTCCGCATTCCCCCTTGTTCACAAAGACATGATTTTTTTGTTCTTTGATGCCTGATACCTCCAGGTCTTGTTTTTATGTGTTGAGTTGTGATCCCTCAGGGGGGCCCTGGTGGCGTAGTGGCTAAGGCTCTCTGTGGGCGGTTTGAACCCCGCAGGCCCTCCGAGGGCGAAGATGAGGCTGTCTGCTCAGGGAAAGGTCTGCAGTCTCCGCGATCCTGGGCGCAGGGCCGGTCGCTAGGAGTTGGCGTGGACTCAGCGGCAGTGGGTGTGGCGTTGAGTGGGAGCGTGTTTGACGGAGCCCTGGTGGCCCGATGACTGGAGTGGAACGAGCTCCCAGGTCCATCACAGATTGAGTTGTCTCCCCCAAATCTGTGTCCATGGGGCTAGACGGTGCTGCCCAATGTGACGGCCTCTCTGCTGCTCTGTGAACTGACGGCATGACCCTCTGAGCTGGAAGTCCCCCACTCCTGAATGCAGAGGACTGGGCTGTCTATACGAATGTTAATCATTTTATTGGGGGATCTTACCATTCTTCTAACAGTCCAGACATCCATTGTGTCAGCACATTTGTACCTATGTTGCCATCATCCTTTCAACACGTTTTCTTTCTATTGAGCCCTTGGTATCAGCTCCTCACCTTTTCCCTCCCTCCCCCGCCATGACCCCTTGACAAATTATGAATTATTATTTCTATATCTTACACTGACCGCTGTCTCCCTTCCCCCATGGTTTCCATTGTTCGTTCCCCTGACAGTAACTCTTTAGGGGAGTAGAAAGCCTCATCTTTCTCTAGCGGAGAGGCTGGTGGTTTTGAACTACTGACCTCGAGGTTAGCAGTCCAACAGTTTCTAACATAGCGTTGAGTGGAAGTGGTGAGAATGGTACCTTTGTCGTCTTGTTAATGATTTCAAAGGAAAGCTTGACCCATGGGTGTAATCTTGGCTGTCGGCTCTTCACATACGCCCTGACTCATACGAATGACCTTGACCCGGGTCCCAGTCTCCTTTAACGTTTGCATCCAGAAGGGCATTGACTTTTATCAGATACTTGTTTTATATTACCATTAATCATTTTATTGGGAGCTCTTACAACTCTGATATCAGATCCCTTTCGCATCTACTGAGCTGACCGTGTGGTTCTTTCCCTTTGCTCCATTGATGTGGAATTGCGCTTGGTCGATTGCCTAACGCAGCGTGTTCCTTGCATCCCTGCAACACGTGCCGCTGGTCCCATAGCCTCGGTGGGGCCGTGAGCTGCTCACCCACAGGTCAGGGGTGCGAACCCATCACTCACCCCATGGAGGAAACATGGGCCATGGGTCCTATGTACTCTCAGACACCCCAGGGGGAGGTTTGAATCCATCCTCTGGGATGGAGTTGTTGGCAATGACCTTGATGGGTTAGTCCTGGTGCGTGGCTCTTTTACTGCGCTGTTAGATTCAGTGTGCGTTTCACTCGGGATCTTGACATCTCTATTCAGACGGGATTGGTCTGTAGTTTGGCGATGTCTCTGTCTGGTTTGAGAGTCAGGGTTATGTTTACTTGGTAGAGCCAGGGAGGGAGTGCATCTTCTTCGTCTTTCTTTAGGAAGGGTTTAGATAATACCGGTGTCCATTTTCCTCTAAATATTTGGTAGAATTCTGCAGGGAAGCCGTCGGACTGGTTTGTTTGGGGAGCTTGAATAGGGCTTACCGAGGGCCAGCAGTTTAAGAGGTGTCATGATCAAGAAGGGAGGTACGGAAGACAAAAGTCCAAGCTGCCCTGAAGGCAAGAACCAACACTAAGGTCCTAGGAACTACTGGGGCATCGAGTGAAACCTCAAGCTGGTGGAGCACTCTGAGCATTCTTTTGTCTGTGCCAAGAAAGGTTGAAGACAGAGTCCTGGAGAACTGACCGGGAGAGATCTATCTCTGTGGCCATTCCAAAGAAAGGTGACCTGAGAGAATGTGGAAATTGTGGAACAATATCATTAATATCACATGAAAGTAAACTTTTTCTGAAGATCATTCAACAGTGGTTGTAGCAGGACATTGAGAGGAAGCTGCCAGATATCCAGGTCGGATTCAGCAGAAGAAGTAGAACAAGGGCTACATTAGGGAAAGCAGAGAAAGACGGTGAGGTAGTTAGTTTATTGTGCCAACCTGGCTGATAAACACATGTGGGATTAATTAAAGGGTGGAGATATAAAGCGGCTCGGTGAGCCTCGCCTTTCTAGTTCTCGGGTCTCTTACTTTGTGATGGTCGGACCAGAGTGCAGCTGCCTTAGCCGGTTACCTGCTTGAGCTGGCAAGGCTCACTTCCTGCAAGACATCCCCAAGGAGAAGCTGCATGGATCTACCCCGATGCAGCCCTGGGTGCTGGAGCAGCTGTGTGGAGACCTCTACCAGTGCTGAGATGCTTACATGCTCACTGATTTGGCTTTCCTCCTGCAGCTGACATCATTGCGTCTGTCTTGTGAGATGGAGGAAGACTTTGTGGATTGGTGTCGGTCATGTGGGTTAATGTTGGAGGTGTGGGCTTGGGCAGCACTGGATTGGGATGTTTTCTTGATGTGCATTTACCCTTGATATAGACTCCGATACAGGAGTTTCTGTGGATTTATTTCTCTAAAGTACCCAGACACACACAGATGTGCACCCAGGCTTTATTGACTAAGCAAAGGCAGTTACTCGGATGGGCCATAACAAACAACAGGCAGCATGGAGAAGAATGGGGATTTCCAGAGGGCTTCATTATGCTCCTGCGGAACTTGCACACGGACCAAGAAGCAGCCATGCACAGAACAGGGGAACACGACAGGGTCTAAAATCAGGAAACATGTGCACCAACACTATCCTTTCTCCATCTGTATGCCAACCAACTGAACTGATGGACTATATATGAAGATGAGGCAGCAGAATTGGAGGAGGGCTTAGTAACAACATGCAATGTGCGGATGACACAACCCTCTTGCTGAGAGCGAGGAAGACTTGAAGCCCTTGCTGATGAAGATCAAACTGCAGCCTCAGTGTAAGGAGAACCAGACTCGTGGACCAGCGATGAAATCATAAGTGGAGGAGATGGAAACCGGCCTGCACTTCATTCTGCTTGGCTCCCAGTCCCTGCTGCAGTAGACATGGGTACGCTTCGCCTTTATCAAAGGCGACATCTGCCTCCTCTGTCGGGCCGGGCAGTGGTAGTCAGGCCCCAGCAGGCCAGCTTCAAGACTGCTCCGAGGACGTGGGACATGAAAGACTGACTTGCTCCCAGGTGGTTCAAGAGGACTCCTTACCCACAGGCTGCAGCATGTCACACTGAGGGCATGGTATGTCCCCAGAGTCCAGCCCAGGAGGCTTAGGGAAGCCATCCAGGTCAGCAGAGCTCAGATGTACCAGAAGGACATCTGCCACTTGGAACATAGAGTCCTGCGGTCTGGCAGGGCCTGGACGAAGGTCCCCGACTGGGCACTGGTGATGGAGAGCTTGTCTGGCTGTCAGGCTGAACCCTGTCCCTGTCACTGACCAGAGGAAAGTGGCCTGGTTCCTGGCTAGTGACTTTCTCTGGGCTGTTTCTCTCCTGGTGCTCCCTTCTCCCACACCGTGTGAAACTGAGCCCTGAGTGGTGGCCCTCCTGTCCTGAGAACATTGGAGGGTCCTCTGGTAACTTCACACCAACAAGAAAAGAGCTGACCTGTGGTCACGGCTGGTCCCCGACAGGGGTGCCGTGAGGACCAAATTCTAGAGGTTCTTTGGGCAGTGCTTCCTGCAAGCCAGCTGTGTGTCCAGTAGCTGCATGGGTGTGGGGTGCAGCCGGAAGAGACCCAGGCACTGAGAATGCAGGGTTTAGGTCTTCCTGGGGAGGGGGTGTATGGGCATCCAGTGGGCGCTATAAGAGATCATCATCCACCCCTGACTCACATCCAGGAGGCCAAGAGGTCAGTAGCTTTGTGGAGCTGAATCGGCCGTAGGTAAGGCTGGTGGAGAGGGTGGAGGGCAGAATCAATTTTGTGCAAGGGCCCCTGCTGGTGTAAGGGTTACATATTGGACCGCTAACCACAAGGTCAGCAGTTGGAAGCCGCGAGCTGCTAAGCAGGAGAAAGACGAGGCTTTCTATCCCTGTCAAGGTTGACAGTTTCAGAAACTACAGAGCAGCTCTGCCCTGAGTGGTATGGACGCTCTGAGTGAGAATGGACTCCAGGGAAGTGCGTTTGCTTGTTGTTGTTGTCGTTGTTTTGATTGGCCCAGCACAGAACCCTGAG
Source organism: Tenrec ecaudatus (assembly GCF_050624435.1). Taxonomy (NCBI): domain Eukaryota; kingdom Metazoa; phylum Chordata; class Mammalia; order Afrosoricida; family Tenrecidae; genus Tenrec; species Tenrec ecaudatus. The sequence continues at coordinate 72,928,971 of NC_134547.1, forward strand.
GGTGATCATGGTTAGACATTGAGGTGTTAACCTCAAGGTTGGCAGTTCGAAACCACACACTAATTAGTGGGAGGAAGACCAGGCTTTCTACCCCCATAAAGCTTGACTGTCTTAGACACCCAATAGGGGAAGTTCTAGCCTGTCCTTCAGGGGTGCTCTGAGTCAGAAGTGATTCTATGGCAGGGAGTTGTTTGTCTTTGGGGTAGCCTCTGCAAGGAGCCCTGAGGGTGTAATGGTTATGGATTGGGCTGTTAACTGCAAGGTTTGAAGTTTGAAGCCACCAGCCACTCCATGGGGGAAAGGTGAGGCATTCCAATCCCATAAAGAGCTGCATCCTCAGAAACCCCCCGGGGCAGTTCTCCTTCCCCTATAGAGTCACTGTGCATCAGCATCAGCTGCAGGGCCCTGCATTTCTTGGCTCAGGGCCCTCCTCCTTCGACAAAGCCAGCAGTATCCATCTCCTGATCACACTTTTTCACCCCTGCTTCCATCATCATATTCCCTTCTCCAACTTTGCCCCCCCCCCATAAAGACCCATGTGATGGCATTGGTTCCACCCGAAAATTCAACCTCGACAGGACAAAGGCCCAAGGCTTGGCTACAAGTCACAAGGTCAGCTCTGAGCCCCGCAAGGCTCTGTGGGAGAAAGGTGGGCGACCTCCTGCTATGGAGACAGCAGCCTCACACCCACCCCTCCCCCTGGAGATTGTGTCCCTGAGACACCATTCACAGGTGGGATTGAACCCACCTCCTCACAGCCCACCCAAAGCACCCATGAGCAATGTGTATCTCAGAGTGGCCATACGAAACCAAAGGGGCAGCATCTCCAGGAAGCAGCTCAGGAGGGCAGCACAGCAGGACACGCGGAGCTGGGAACATGGTGTGAAGCAGGAAGGGTGCTGTGACATGTTGCTGCTGTCCTTGTTGCTAGGTGCCATCCAGCCCTTTCAGACTCCCAGGGACCCTGAGCTCCACAGAAGGGACCCTGCCCCCTCCTCACAGCTGCTCCTACATCTCAGGTCCCAGGTCCTCCCCTCCGGAATGTAGATGCCTCAGGCGAGAGGCAGGCCCCAGTCCACAGGACTGGGCTGTGTATCTGTGTTTTTTATCATTTTATTGGGGGCTCTTACCGTTCTTCTAACAATCCAGACATCCTTTGTGTTGAGCCCATTTGTACCTATGTTGCCATCATCCTTTTCAAAGCGTATCTTTCCACTTGAGCCCTGGGTATCAGCTCCTCTTTTTTCCCCTCCTTCGCCCACCCTCATGAACTCTTGATAAATCATAAGTTATTATTATTTTCATCTCTTATGCCGTCTGCTGTCTCCCTTCACACATGTTTCTGTTGTCACCTTGTAGGTGGGGGGCAGGTTATAAGTCAATGATTAACATCGGTTCCCCCTTTCTGAATGGGCTGTGTCTGAAGCCAATCTTCAAGGCTGAAACAAACCAGCAGGTATCAGGCAACCGTCTATCAGCAAGAAAAAGAGCCAGGGGTGGAGCTAGTCCTTTGGATGCAGGGTCCCTGCACTAAGGACCGCCTAAGGATGGGAACAGAGGTGACAGGCCACAGAAGATCTCCCAGGAGCAGAAGCTGAAAGGACCCCAGGACCTTCACCGAGAGCCAGCACCTTGAATTCAGACCTCCAGCCTCCTGCGTGCCGAGAAGACACTGCTGTTTCGAAGGCACCAGTGCCCAGACACTCCCTCCCCCGTGTCACAGTGGAAACAGAGGCCTGGGTCTGAGCCAAGCCTGCTGGCTGCTGTGTGACCTCAGGCCAGTACCCTTTGTACCTCTGTCTCCGGATTGTAAAACGGGGGGGAAGTAGGGCCTTCTGCCAGCCAGTGAACACAAAGTGTGTAAAAAACGGATCGCTGTGTAGACAAGACACACATACATATAGACACGTAAGCACAGATGCTCACACATGTGCACATGTGCACACACATGCACACACATGGGCACCGTGTTATTCTGGGTATACTAGAGAAACGAAATTCATATTTCATAAGAGAATTTTATATAAAGGGTAATTATACATTAAGCATCCCAACCCAGTCCAGTCCAATGCCATACATCCAACATTAGTCCATATGTCCAACATTGATCTACAAATTCCTCCTCAAACTCATAAAATACACACAACGATGCCAACTGCAGAAGGAAAGCCAAGTCAGTGAATGTGTAAGCATCTCACCACTGGCAGAGGCCTCTACTTGGGCTGCATCAGGCTAGGGCCATGCGGCAGGAGGTCAGCCTTGTCAGCTGCGTCAGAGAGCTCACTAAGGACCGGCACACTGGTCTCACCATCAGAGAGCAAGAGACCAGACAGGCGAGGCTCACTGAACCATTTATCTCTCAGCCCTTCAATTGATCCCACATGAATTTATTGGCCAGGTTGGCATAATAAACCGTAACCATCACAGGCACATAAGCACACATGTGCACACCAACATTGACAGAGCAAGGGAGGAGTCCTGGTGGCTCATTGGGCAGCTTAACATAAAGCTGCTGGTTCAATCCCACCAGTCGCTCACTGGGAGAAAGATGAGGCTCTCTGCTCCCATGAAGACTGACAGCCCCAGAAACCTGTGGGGCAGTCTGCTCTGTTGCCTCAGGTGAGTGTGACTTGGAATTACCTGCATGACGATGCATCTGATTTACTTGTTTGCTCGCTTTCCTTCCTCTTCTTTCCTTCCTTCCTTCCTTCCTTCCTTCCTTCCTTCCTTCCTTCCTTCCTTCCTTCCTTCCTTCCTTATGTTGGTTTAGAAAGGTGCCTTGGTAGAGCAGGGGATTGCATGTCTGGCTGCTAAACATAAGGTCGGCAGTTTGAAACTACCAGCTGCACAGCAGGAGGACCATGAGGCTGCTTGCCCCGTTAAGCATTCTAGCCTCAGAGAGCCCCGGAGGAAACTCTCCTCTGTCCTGTAGAATTGCTGTGAGTCAGAATCCAGTAAGAAACGAACCCTGGAGGAACACTGGGCTACTAACCATAAGATGGTCGATTCGAATCCACCAGCCACTCTTTGGGAGATTGATGAGGCTCTCTGCTCCCATGAAGAGTTACAGCCTTGGAAAGCTGTGGGGGCATTTCTCAGTCCCATAGGGTCTTCATGTATCAGGATCAACAGTGCAGCGGTGGGTTTGGTTCTGACCCACAAGAGAGGACATTAAATGTACTGTGTGACTTCAGTGGTACAAGAAACACAGGTCCCAGGGGACTGCTCCCAGGCCCACTGTCCAGAGGACAAAACCAGGGCAAGGGCAGGTCCTGATTTCCCACAGCCAGGAGCTCCAGCTCCCAAGACCCCTGAGCCCCCTCTCCCCACCCCCAGCCCAGCAGCATGGCTCCCAGGCAGAGATCTAGGCAGTTTGCAGCCCCACCCCTCTGACCTCCAGGCCTGTCCACCACCCTGCCCTGCCCCCCTGCCAGTGCCCTGCACTGACCTCTCAGCCAGGCCTCTAGAGCATCCGGTGCCCCCTCCTCCTGTCCCCTGAGAGTCTCCAGACCAGAATAAAGTAGCCAGGCCTGCAGCCACCCAGTAGCAGGGCTGCCTGGAGCCAGGGGAGTAATCTCCCCTTGGACAGGACTCTCGCCACCTCCAGCAGCCTCTGAAGCGAAGCCTCCAACCCGGCGCGATGGGGCGCAGCTCAGGGAAGCCCCTTCAGAACTTGTGCTTCCTGCTGCTCCTCGGAGCCAGCGTGGCCAGGGTCTCCCGGAAGCAGATGCTCTCAGGGATGATGCCCACTAAGTCCCCCATGACTGTGAGTGCTGCAGGGACACGGGGTCACTGCACTGTGCACTCCTGTACCCTTCTCCACCAAGGTCAGGCTGGCAGGTGTCTGTGTCCCAGCTGGGGTGGGGGTGGGGGGCAGGGCTGGGACTCCCTAGCCAGGCAGCAGTTGTCTGGTTCCTCCTGCAAAGGCCTTACTCTGCACATCTGTGCCAACCCTCAGTGGCACAGGTGTGGCTCTCTCTTCTCTGGGGACAAAGCATTCATAGACCCAGGCATTGTGAAGGGCCCTGTGGGAACAGGGTGGGGACCCCAGCTCCCTCCTGCCCTCCAGGGTCTCGTGGCAGAGTGGGGAGGCCGGAGGAGGGGGCACAGGTGGGCACAGGAGAAGGGAGGGAAGATGGAGCAGAGAAAGCAAGCGTCCTGGAGCCCATCTGGGTTGGAGACTGGGCTCGGCTGTGTGCCTCCAGAAACGGCGTGACCTCTGTGGACATCTGTGAAAACAACAACAACCCCCCACCACCACTCACCGGCATTGAGTCAGTGCAGACCCGCAGTGCCCCACCGGGCAGGGGAGCACTGCCCTGTGGGTGTCTGAGACTGTGACTGCTTAGGGGAGTAGAAAGCCCCATCTGTCTTCCTCAGAGCACCCGGTGCTCTCAAACGGCCACCCTTCTGGGTCGCAGCCCAGCTTGTAGAGCCCGTGCCACAGGGTTCTGAGGACCTGTGAGCTCAGCTGTCAAAGACCAGGTTACGCACGTCTTTCAACACATCCGTTTGATAGCCTCTGTCAACCCAGGATTGTCACAAACCCTAAGGAACGTAGCCGTTATACGTTGGACTGCTAACTGCAAGAGCAGCGGTTCTAACCCACCAGCTGCTGCTTGGGAGAAAGTCGAGGCTTTCTACTCTGGGAAAGAGTCACAGTCTCAGAAACCCACAGGGGCAGTGCTATCCTGTCCGGTAGGGTGGCTCTGAGTCAGCAAGGACCTGCTGGCCATGCGTCCTATATTTGTTGGTTTGTTTGATCACAGGCCCTGGCAGATGGACAAGGGTCCCTGCCCCAGGGAGCTCCAGGATGCCAGGCCTGGGTGGCAGCGAAGAATCAAACAATGGAAAGACCGTGCTGACGTGCTGAATGGCAAATGCCAGGGGGGGAGAGAAAAAGAGCCAGGGACTAGAAAGGAGAGGCATGAGGGAATGCTGAGGGTAGCACAGAAGGTTAAGTGTTAGGCTGTGAACCAGGGGGTCGGCAGTTCAAATCCTCCAACTGTGTCTTGTGAGCGAGATAAGGTTGTCGGCTTCCCTAAAGACACCCAGTGTTGACCACCCTTTGGGAGGCACTCCTCCTCCTCCAGGCTCGATGTGAGCTGGAACTGACTCCACGGGCGTGGGTTGGCTTTGTTTTCTTCCCAGACCAGAGAGGGACAGCCTGAACCAGGAGGCTCGCTGGTCACAGAGGGTCAAGGTGATTACAACATCCTGGTTACCATCACATAACATCCTGGTGATCGTGACAAGATGAACTACACCATTCAGATGACAACGTCAAAGGGAAGAGTATTGAATCAGTGTCCAGAACCTGGGAATATGGGAGTACATTCTAAAACTAATCACCAGCAGAGACTTCCCATAAAGAGGGTGGGAGGACGGGCAGGTCAACTAGCAGTCACCTTTCTGAGATGGGCGGAGGGAGGAACGGGCAAGTCACTTAGCAGCTTACAACAATGAAGTCGCTTTGGCTCGTCTGCCTCAAGACCACCCCTTCATTTGATATATGTATGTGTATATATATATATATATATTTCATTATCTTTATCCTTGGCCTAAATGCAAGGCTGAGAGGGCCGATGCCCTGCCCCCACCCCACCCCCAGGTTTCCATCAAGCTATTTGCTCTCTGTGATGCTGCCTGGTTCCTGGCTCTGTGCCCTGAAGGCCAGCCCAGGGGCTGGGCCCACTGCCCATAGAACACAGGGAGATGGAGCCCAAGCCCCTCGCCCTGGGCAGGCTTCCTCTGTCTGAAGCTGCATTCTTTCCCAGCAGTCCCCGGGGCTTCAGCTCCAATGGCCCAGAGCAGCCCCAGCCTGTGACCCACGCCCTTGCACCCACTGTCGCCCCCCCCTTTCTGCCTTCTTTCCCATGCCCCCTGGCCTGAGCTTTCATGGACCCCTGCCCAAATACACTCCACCCCAAACCATACCGGTTCTATCCAGCCGACTCTGCTTCTGGAAACCCCATCAGGCATTTCTCCTGAGGCACCTCTGGGCAGTGGTGAACTGCTTCATTTTCAGAGTATAGCTGAGAGCTTAACTCCGTCCACACAGGCCTGGCCCCTGGCGAAGAACAGCCTGCTTTATTGCTTGCAGCCTGCAGCCCTGGCTGAAAGACAGATAGACAGACAGACAGAGTGAGCGAGAGCGAGAGAGAGAGAACATTCTCACACATGGGACGGAGACCACAGGAACTGGTTGCGTTGTTGACCCACGGAGAGACTGAGGGGGCAAAACTCCCCAGGGATTTTTGGGTCCTGGGGAGAGGGGCAGGGGCAGGGGTGTCCTACTCCTGGAAAGATGAGAGATTATAGCCCTGTAGTGTCTCCAGGATCATTCTATGGACAGAGGCACCTTGGCCAACCCTGGGCTCTGCAGGGGACAGGAGAAAGGGCTAGGACTAGCCCAGCAAAGCTTTGACACAGAGGCCCTGTCTGTGGCCCATCCTGGCACAGCCTCTGCACCAAAGGGGGAAGGGAGGATGAGGAGGGGAGCAGGGAGAAGGAAAGAGTCATAGGGCTTTCACAACCTCCCTTTACCCCTGCCTCCTCCCAGGGGTCCCAGCCCTGGATTTCCATGTGGGAATGGGAGAGGGTGTTCAAACCAGGAGTGAACCACAAGAGAACCTGGGGTGCACGCTGCGGGGAATGCTGGGGTGGGGCTGTTTAAGGGTCCCATGTGTATCTCCAGCACATTCATCAGGGGCTTGCCTACCATGTTAACCCTAGTCCTATGTGAGCCTCACAGGTACCCTCAAAGGAGGGCACCCTGAAGCACAGTGGTTAAAGCACTGGTTTACAACAGAAGGTTGGCAATGCAAACCCACCATGTGCTTCCATGAAGACTGACACTACCAGACACCCGCAGGGGTGGTTCTACTTGGTCCTACTGGGTCGTGGTGAGTCAGAATGGAGTTTGGTTTGGGGTCTGAGGAGACATCTAGATGGATGGATGGTCTGGGCTACCTCTTTATTGGTCTGGCTGACAGTTAGTTATTGGAATAGCCCAAGGCAGGGCAGCGCTTTCACTGGAAGGGAAGGCCGGGAGGGATCACCAGACATGAGGACAGCCTGAGGGTTTGGATGCTTCTTCCCCAAAGGAAGTGGCTCACTTTCTTTTTCCTGATGTTTCAAGTACTGACAATTGTTTGTTTTAAGTCTGACAATACTAGAAATGTTAAATAAGCAAAAGTTTTCTAAACTCTTCCTCCAACATGTAAATTCAGGTGACATTGTGTGTGTGTATATATGTGTCCTCTGGAACCCTCCTGTACAGGACACTAAGCATCGTGCTGCTAACTGCCCAGTCAGTTGTTCAAATCCACCAGCTGCTCCAGAGGAGCAAGCCGAGGTATGGCTCCTGTAGAGAGTTACAGCCTCAGAAACCCACAGGGGCGGTTTTTCGCTGTCCTGCGGGGCTGCTGTGAGTCCACATTGACTCGAAGGCAGAGAGCTATTCCCATCAGAACTGTGGGTGAAGGCACTGACCTGGTGGATGGCGTGGTCTCCACAGAGCCCGAGTGCATGCGCTGGTATCTACGTATCTGCACCTGTGGTTGACAGAGGAGGTGGCTTGGGGGCCCGGTCCAGATTTGTGCATCCTGAGCTCAACTCCCCACCAAAGGAGTCCAGCAGGGGCACATCCTGCACCCCCTGCCAGCAGAAACAACAGGCTTGGCAACGCGGTCATGGATATCCAATGCCAGTGAGTCCGTTCTGATTCATAGTGACCCTCAGACAGCAGAAAGAAACGCTGCCCGGTCCTGTGCCATCCACAGGCCCCTCGTTCAGTCTGAGCCCCATTGTGGCAGCCACTGTGTCAGTCCATCTCCTCGAGGGGCTTCCTTGAGCCCGGTGGTTCTCAACCTCCCGAATGCCGTGACCCTTTCATACAGTTCCTCATGTGGTGGTGACGACACCCTCCCTCCCGCAACCATAACATTATTTTTGTTGCTACTTCATGATGATCATTTTCTGACGGTTATGAATTGGGCAACGCCTGTGAAAGGGTCTTTTGACACCCACAGGGGTTGAGGTCCACATGCTGCAAGTTTAATCCTTGATTCTCTGCTTTACCAAGCAGGATGGCTGAGATAGTTCAAGTTTATTGTGCCAACCTGGCCGATAAACACATGTGGGGTTAATTGAAGGGCAGAGTGATAAATAGCTGAGTGAGCCTCGCCTTTCTAGTGCTTGGGTCTCTTGCTTTCTGATGGTTGGACTAAGGGGAAGCTGGCTTAGTCAGTCCCTGCTTCAGCAGGCAAAGCTCACTTCCTGCAAGACATCCCTGAGGGTAAGCTACATGGACCGACCCCGATGCAGCCCTGGGTGCTGGAGCAGCCGTGTGGAGACCCCTGCCAGCGCTGAGATGCTTACACACTCGCTGATTCAGCTTTCCTCCTGCAGTTGGCATCATTGCATGTGTTTTGTGAGATGCAGGAGGACTTTGTAAATTGCTGTTGGACATATGGGTTAATGTTGGATTTGTGGGCTTGGGCAGCACTGATTTGGGCTGTTTTCTTGATGTGCACTTACCCTTTATATAAAACTCTCTTTTATATGTATGAGTTTCTGAGGATTTGTTTCTCTAAAGTACTCAGACTAACACAATGTCCTTCTCCAGGACACTGGGTGCACCGTCCCTGAAATGAGGTGCAGACATCCTGGTTTTAAGGAGCATTCAGGCTGGACCTCCTTCAAGACAGACCTGTTTATCCTGCAATACACAGCTCCTCCGATCTTCAACACTGTCATTCCAATGCACCAACCCCTGCTCAGTCTGCTCTAGGCCTTGGTCTGATCTGGCATGCGCATGAGGCTGCTGAAAGGACCATAGCTTGGGTCAGGGTCTTCCAAGTGACATCATTTCTTTTTCATTCCAAATCCATCTCCTGGGAGTGGTGGGGGAAGACTTAAACATAACCAGCAGGGGACTGCCCAGATCCATGTAAGACCCACGTGGCTGGCAAGTCCTAGACTGAGCAGGCTCGGAGGCTCACACTGGGCAGGTGTTTAGACCCGACTTACTGCAGGAACCCTAGACAGGCAGGAAATCAAGGATGGGAATCTCAGGGAGGTGATGAGAAGATGTTTGTTCTGGAACTTTCTGGAAGGATGCTATCAAGTTGGGTGAGTTGCCACCTTTCTCCACAGGGTATAGGGTGCTGTTTTATCAGCTGATGGGTGGGGGCAGTGAGGGCTGTCTGGGGGAGCAGAGAGTGGGAACCAATGTGGCTGAGAGGAAGCAGGAGGGGACAGTGGTGAGAGGGGGCTTGGTCTCACATATAAACCAAGGCCTTGAGGAGCCCTGATGGTGGAGTGCTACACACTGGTGGCTAACCATTAGGTCATCAGTTTGAAGCCAGCAGCAGCTCTGCAGGACACGGACAAGGCTTTCTACTCCTGTAAAGAGTGGCATCCTTGCCAACTCACAGGGCCAGGTCTACCCTGTCCCGATAGGGTTGCCATGACTTAGAATCTACTTGAGATGGGCAGGGAGTTTCATTTTTAGCTTTGGGGGGCCTTGAACCCAAGAGGGGAAGTGGGTCTCTATCTTTGTTGGAGGCCAAGTAGGTACTTTCTCAGAATTCAAAGTCATCCTTCATATACAACCCCCACCCCCTTCTTCTGGGCTTCATCTGAGGACTGGCTGTAAAGCGCTTCGCAGGGAGTCCCCTGAGGGGCCGAGTGGGTTCCCTCCTCATCTCAGGCTTCCAGTGAATATCACAAATGAGGCTGGATGTGGGAAGCAGGTGGGTGGAAAATGTGTCACCCCCAGGCCCAAAGCACTCTTAATCCGCCCTCAGGGGGCAGGGGTGGCTGTCTGGTTACATTAAGCTTAGAGAGAGCCGGCCCTGACTGGAGTCCAATCCATTCGTGCTATAGGAAATGAACTAGGAGCTAATGGCATGGGGTTGTGCCTCCTGCTCCCAGCTTGGGGAGGATTCCTGATGGTGCAGGTGTTAGGGAGACCGGGCATGGCAGGGGCATGAGAGGCTGAACCCCTAGTTAGTGGCCCTTCTGTCTTTAGGGAGACCCACCAAGCTGGGTCCATGTTCGTTTGTACTTTGGGAACATGATGTGAGAATTCCTGACAATTTACAAGAAGGATGCGCTAGGTGGCTGGAGGTGGGGACCCAGGCCGCCCCCCTTCCCATGGGGCCTCCTCCAAGGAGCCCTGTTGATCTGCTCACAGGGGACCTGCTCTCCAATGCCTGTTCCCCTGCAGGCCGTGGAGGCAGTGCCCTGCGGTGCAGCCTGTGCCACTGAGGAAGGAGTGAATGGCTTAGGCAAAGGTGGAGGGCACAGCTGGTGGGCTTTTCAGGGTTGATATATACCTTCTTCCCCACCTTCAGCCTTCCTCCTCCTCCTCCTTCTTCCTCTTCTCTCTCCTCTCCCCTCCCCTCCCCACTCCACCGGCACCCACTCTCCAGTGCAGAGCCAGGCCATGGTAGCAGCGTGGGTGGAGCAGCCTCCAGTGGCCAGCGAGCCTGATCCTCCCCCGCACAGCGCTACTGCTTGCTCCTGACCCCGTTCCCCTGTGCTAAGTGCCCTGTCTCATCTATGGCAGTGTGTGGACACACTGGTGGCCCTGCTGAGGCCGAGGGACATCCTGTGGAGAACCAGGACCAGTCTGTGCAGGAGCCCTGGGGTCTCGTGGGTGACACCTTTGGGTTGTGTGTTAGTCTGAGTGGACTAGAGAAACAAATCCAGGGGGACTCATACGTGTAGAAGAAAGCTGTATCTACAAGAGTAATTGAATATTGATCAAACAGCCCAGCCCAATCCAGATCAAGTCTTTAAGTCCAACATTAGCCCATTTTCAAAACTAGTCCATAAATTCCTCTTTAGAGTCACGCAGCCATGCAATGACGCCAAATGCAGGAAGATCACAGGCCAGTGGGTGGAAAGTCTTGTGGATCCAGTGGCGGGAGAAGCATCTCAGCGATGGCAGGCTTCTCCACGCTGGCTGCACCGGCGTGGCTCCATGGGCAGGCTCATCTCAGTCAGGAATGTCTCCCAGGGAGTGAGCGTGTGCCCGCCCCTCAGGTGAGCTATTGATCTCCTTAGCCCCTCCAAATGAGGTCATCAAGCTGCGATCTGATTGGCAGGTTAAATGAACCCTGGCAGTTCAAACCCACCAGGCGCTCCTGGGGAGACAGATGAGGTACACTTGCAGCGGTCCTCAACCTGGGGGTCGCCACCCCTTTGGATGGTCAAATGACCCTTTCACAGGGGTCGCCCAATTCATAATTGTAACAAACTTATAGTTATGAAGTAGCAACGAAAATAATTTTATGATTGGGAGTCGCCACAACATGAGGATCTGTATGAAAGGGTCGCGGCATGAGGAAGGTTGGAACCCCTGAGTTACAGTCTCAGAAACTGCGCACGGGGCAGTTCTGCCTGCCCTGCGGGCCACTGTGAAATGGACTCCCCTGGAAGACAAGAATCTTGTGTGCTGTCTCTTTACTGCCGGCATCACCCTGGTTCTGTACCACCAACTGGGCTACAAGTTAGAAACGCAGAGAACCAAGCACTGTTTCCTGTGAGTGAATTCTGTATGTCTGCGGGAGTTTCACAAGGTTGTGGGAAATTGTCCTGATCTCCTCATTGCATCCCTCCACATGGGAAATTGTCCTGATCTCCTCATTACATGCTTCCACATGGGAAACTGTCCTGATCTCCTCATTACATGCTTCCACGCACTTCGGGAAGCCCCTCCTACAGTGAGGTCACATGTCGCACACACATTTCTGTGCAACAGAGAACATCTAGGCGGCCCACCTCCAGCAAGGCCATTCTGGCTCATAGAGGACAGAGGAGACCTGCCCCAGGGGGTTTCTCAGACAAAATGTTATGGGAACAAACAGCCTCATCTTTCTCCCTCCACATAGCTGGTGAGTTCCACTTCCCACCTTGCAGCCGGCAGACGGATGCATAGTCCACTGTGACACCATGGCTCTATATACATATAGGATACCTATAGATTTGTGTGTAGATATATATATATATATTATACATATAACATGCCTATCTATTTGTGTGTGTGAGTGTGAGTGTGAGTGTGTGTGCGCGCGCACCCTGGTGGAGCAGTGGCCATGCACTGGGCTGCTAACTACAAGGTCAGCACTTTGAAATCACCGCTGCTCCGGGGCAAAAGTTGAGGCTGTCTGTTCCTATAATGCGTTAAAGCATTGAAAACCCAAAGGGACTGTTATACCCTGTCCCATAGTGTTTCTACGAGCTGTGTCTGGCTGGCCATGGGTTTGATCTTGGGCATCTCATATATCCGGGTGTGTGAACTTAAGAATGTTTGTTCGACTCTCCGTGAGCTTGTCATTCTGTTTAACTGGGGTTGTTTCAGCAGCATCACCACCCTTGCCATGAGGACTGTCAACATGTTGGATTTGAGGAGGGGTGACTGCCCACCGTGTGGATACAACTATCAAAATGTCAGCATGGCTTAAGTTCTGACTGGCTTTGAGTCTTCTGCTTCCAGCCCTCAGAGGCCCCCTGCCCCAGGCAGCCCTGTCTGGGACCTGCCTCTCTCTCTGTCCACCCTCCACCCCTCCCCTCAGGAGGTCCAAGGTCCCGGAGACATATGGCTGGGCCTGGCCCACCGCCCATGTCTTCTGTCTCCCTCCCAGTCTCCCACCCCACAGGCGGAGGATAGGGACGCCCCCAAACCTAGCCGCATACCGTTGTACCTGGAGTATTGCCCTTAGCCCATGATGGAGCTGCCCCCTGAAGTCTGCCTGCAGATGGTCTGCCGGGTGGACATCAATTGACAGAAGTCCCATCGCTGCTGTTTCAATGGCTGTGTGTTCACCTGCCTGCCGGAAGTGTTGCCCCGGAGAGGAGGTGGGAGAGCGGGCGAGGGAGGGTTTACCTGCATCACCTCTGTGCTCCTGCAATCCATTCCTATGAAGAATGAACCTTTCTCTCTCCCTCTCTCTACTGGTGGAACCTCAAGTATCCCTATCTAAGTGAGCAGGGACCCCTTCCCGCACTGAGAAAAGTGGGTGCTGTTACTCTGGAGGGGTGTGCCCCAGGGAGTGGGTACAGAGTCCAACACCAGGACTGGAGTCACCTAGACTGTGGGCTAGAAGCCCCAGTGTACACATGACTGCGTCCAGACAGACAGGGGATTCCACCCTCTCTATTCCAAGCAGTTCAGAGCAGGGTTGGTGAGGAGGTTGGGGAGCCCGTGGGGTCATTGAGAGAGGTAGGAAGGCCAGCTACCCTACCCCTCCCCCCAAAATTCCAAATCCAAGGCCATAGATGCTTATGGACCCCTAGAGCAGGCAGAACTGCCCCGTGGGTAGCTGAGTTTGTAACTCTTTAGTAAAGTAGAAAACCTCATCGTTCTCCTGCGGAGTGACTGGAGGTTTTGAACTGCTAACCTTGCAATTAGAAGCCCAGCTCATAACCCACTACACCACCAGGGCTCCTTCCCCCTTGCCCCTCCACCAAAAGGCACCCTTGTTTCAGACAGAGGAGGCTGCGTGGCTCTGTGGGTCAGGCAGACAGCGGAGCCTGCGTGGCTCTGTGGGTCAGGCAGATAGAGGAACCTGCGTGGCTCTGTGGGTCAGGCAGACAGAGGAGCCTGTGTGGCTCTGTGGGTCAGACAGACAGAGGAGCCTGCGTGGCTCTGTGGGTCAGGTAGATAGAGGAACCTACGTGGCTCTGTGGGTCAGGCGTGGGGTTCCTGAGCCCAGGTGAGCAGTGCAAACCCACCAGGTGCTGCAAGGGAGGAAGATGAGGCTGTCTTATCTCGTAAAGATGTGCAGGCTCAGAAACCCCCGCAGGGCCACTGTGAGTTGGAATCGACAGGATGATTGTGGGTTTTGTCGCTGTGCAGATGACAGAGGTGGTGCACTCATGTGCCACACAAGTGAGGCCTTAGTGAGACTCCAGTCCGGAGCCTTGTCTCAGCCTGGAGCAGCCCAGAGTTTGAACCTGAGAAGTCAGTTCGGCCCCCTAGTGGGGCCCAGGTGTGCTGACTCAGGCTCTGCAGGGTCACCAACCCCCTGGGTGATGCTCTTGTACCACCTGTACAAATACGATTCACCGGGGGAGCTTTATATCGAGATTCACTACCCCTGGCCTAGAATTAGGCCATTTCCCAGCAGGAGTCAAACTGGAGCCAACTGGTTCAAAGTGCAGACCCAGTGGAAAGGACACTTTTAGTTATTTAAAAATCATTTTATTGGGGACTCTTACAGCTCTTATCACCATCCATCCATCCATGCATTGTGTCAAGCACTTTTGTACATATGTTGCCACAATCTTTTTCAAAATATGTTCTTTCTATTTGAGCCCTTGGTATCAGCTTCTCATTTTTATGTGGACCTCCCACCCAGAAGGGGAGTACACACAGCAGAACTCCAAGTCAAGTTCATCTCCCTGCCATCAAGCCCACTCTGCCCCAGAGGCCCTGCACGGGGTTTCTGAGCTGTCGATCTTCATGGGGGCTGACAGTGTTGTGGAGTGACCAGTGGGGTAACCTTGCCCTCTCGGTTACCTGCCCCGTACTCAGCCCACTGCCCCAGCACAGGGTCCGAGCTGCCCCCAGCAAGAAGGAAGAGAGGCAGGAGCGTCTGCTCACCTCTCATTGGTCAGAACTTAGTCCCATGCCCACAGCCAGCTGCAAGGGAGTCTGGGAAGAGATGTTTCTACTTCCACAGCCCAGGGCCCAACTGAAACCCAGGGATTTGGGATCTGATAGGGCGGCATGGAGGGAGTAATAGCACTGGGGAAGCAGTTGTCTCTCATGAGGGGCCTCTATGTTTTCATGACATGTGGGCTCCCCACCCACAAATTCGGGGCATCTCTCTGCTGCAGGATGCACACCTAACTGACTCCCCACTTTTGTGTTAGACTTTGACCAGCAGGAACCCAAAATGTTTGGTGGCGACCACGACGGGCTGGTGGACATGTCCAAGGAGGTGTCACAAGGTACCTGCAGGGAGGTCCCAGACTGGAAGGTGGCAGAGCCTGACCCCTCATCCAGCCTGCTTCATGGGGCCACCCTCACTGTCCCTTCCCACGTCCCCACCGAAGGGTCAAGGGGGAGGTTCTCAGGGTGCCCAGTACAGAAGACTTGGGGCTGTCCCTCAGAATGAGGTGTCCTGGCAGGAGCAGGAGCAGGGAGCTGACTTTCAGAATCCCTCACCCCCTATTGGGGTTCAGTGCCCTCTAATGATGGGGCCGCCTGCTGGGGAGCCATTTGTGAAGGACACCCACACTTTGTGGCTGTCTCAGTGCTGTGTGTCTGGGCTCTGTGCAGCTCCTAGCCTGAGCACATGTGTGTTGGTGTGCACGTGGTGGGGGGTGGTGGCAGTGAGGGTGGGGAGCCTGTATGAAGGGTTTCAGACTGCTTGTAGGAAACAGGATGGAAAGTGAATGGAATCTTCCCAGGCAGGTGCTCACATGTGGCTATATGTCAGGACTGGTGTGAGAGCCAGCATGAGCCTCCAGGTGTGACCATACCCATGTGGGAGGATCTGTATATAGATGATCCTGTGTGTGTGTGTGTAACTGTACATATGAGTACATGGGCAGGCTGGGTTTGAGTGGGAACACGTATGTTGAATGTGTGCATGCACATGTGTGGGGAGTCATGGTGTCCCCGTGGAGGATGTCAGGCACCGTAAGGAGACAGGTGAGTTCGGGTGCCGAGGCCTGCCGGCCACCCTCCCCCACCCCCTGCCAGCGACACGTACCCCAAGAGCACCAACTTCCCTGAACACCCACTTCTTCCACTGCAACCCAGGCCCTGGCGTCAGCTCAGTCTCTGCCATGTTCAGCCCAGTGACCATGGGCCCACGGCCTCCTGTAGGCCATCCTCAGGTTACTTGTCTGTAAAATGGGTGTCTCCATGCTGTTTGGGGGTTCTTCTTCTCAAAGCCATCAAGTTGATGGGGATTCACAGCACCCCTACAGGACAGGGTAGAACTGACCCTGTGGGCTTTCGAGACTGTAACTCGCCATGGGAAGAGAAAACTTCCTCTTTCTCCAGCGGAGCTATTGCTGCTTTTGAACTGCTGCCCTTTCAGTTAGCAGCCCAAGCCATGTGACCACTATGCCACCAGGGCTCCTGTTCAGGGACTGGGGTCGTGTAGATGAGTCCTCAGAGCCAGTCCCAACAAACATCAAGTGGTTCTTTCTCCGGCGGACTGAGAGGTTGGCAGTTTGAACCCACCAGACGCTCCTCGATGCGGCTGTCTGCTTCCTAAGAGAGCAGCCTCTGACCCCTGGGGGTCAGTCCCAGCATGTCCAGCAGGCTGGCTGTGAGCCAGTGGGCATGTATTTCTGTAGGGCCCTCTGGGACACGAGTAGTTGACACACAGCCTAGGAGCAGGGGGCTGGCGAGAAACACTGGCCCAGGGCTTAGCAGGTGGCTGGGCACAGAGGGTCTCCATGTAAGGTGTGGGGAGGAAGGAGGGCTTGCGTTTTGAGAGCGAGTCTAGATGCACGTGGCTCAGAAGTGGTGGGGGAGGGATTGTGTGCTGTCTGCCAGCTCCAAGGCACAGGGTGGTGGTGGTGGTGGTGTGTGTGACATAGAGAGAGAGAAAGAGAGAGAGAGAGAGAGAGAGAGAGAGAGAGAGAGAGAGAGAGAGAGAGACCCCAGGAGAGACCAAGAGAGACAGAGACACAGAGGCAGACCTTCCCTCCCCAGGGAGGGAGTTAACCTTCCAGACGGGTGTGGTTCACATGTAAGTGAAACATAAGCGGAGCCCGGCTTTGTTCCCAGGAGACTGTCACTGGGCAATCCTGCTGGAGTCTAGAAACACGGGAAGTGCTCACACTTCCCCTCAGATCCCCAGACTCCCCAGTTGCAGGGAGGGGGAGGGAGAGGAGGGGAAGAGAGAAGAGGGGCGAGCACTCAGGCCCCAGACCCCCTCTCACGGAGGATGGGGGTCTTTCCTCTCAGGCTGATGTGTTTAGTGTCTTCCTGGAAGACATCTCAAGCTTTCAGAGGTCCCGTGGACCCTGCTCCCAGGTTGGCCAAGGTGACAATGTCATTCAATTGCTTCCCCAGCACCTGCCCCAGCCTAGTAAGTGTGTGCGTCTGTGTCCACGTTGTTTGAGAATAAGTGGCTAGCTCCACTCCCACACCTTGGGAAAACATTGCCACCACACCAGCTGCCGTGAAGTCCCCCTGAGGGAGTGGGCTGGCGCTGGTGGAGTTTATCACCGTGTAAAATAAGTACCATCGCTGGCCCTCCAGCACACAGCCTGCTGGCTTTCAGGGAGGCCACCAAGCAGGACACACACAGAGCTGTGCGACGGCGGCTGTGGCCATGGACTGGTCAGTGGCTGCAGCGAGCCTGATGCAGCGTGGCTGGATTGGGGATGAGGCACTGTGAGCTTCGGGTGGGCGTCCATCCTCCCTCCCAGCAGTGCTTTCCGGCTCTCAATAGAGTACGGGTGGGGTGGGGGAGAGGTGCGGGTAAGGACAAGCAGCAGTGGGAAGCAGGTGACATTGGAGGAGGGCAGCTGCCCACAGTGATGACCTCTCGCCCACAGGCAGAGCTACTGCGTGCAGCTGCACCTCATGTCCCCACGCAGGCTTTCAAGGACGTGGGGGGCCTCCAATAACTTCTAAGAGGCACTCGTGTTCTTTCCATTTTCAGCAGAGGAAAGGGAAGCCCGAGAGGACTGTGGCGTGGTGGCGCGGAGAGTCAGGCTCGAGGGTTGCTTTTTCATTTGCAGCCATCCTACTGTTCTCATTTTCAATAGACCCAAGACAGTACCCCCGGTTTCCCATGCAAACATTGATTCAGCCATCTATCTGCTCGGTCGTCCCTCCATCCTCCCATCTACTCAATCACGTATCCATCCATCCATCCATCCATCCATCCATCCATCCATCCATCCATCCATCATTCATCATTCATCCATCTCATCTACTCAAGCCATCTATGCATCCAATCACCTATCCATTCATCTACCCAGCCTCCTATCCTTCCACCCATCTATCCATCCAGCTAATTACCTATCCATTCATCATCATCCACAATTCCTCACCCACTGATCTATTCATTCATTTGTTTATCGATCCTTCCATTCATCCACTCAAAAGTCCATCCATATACCTGCCCTTCCTTATTTCTATCCAATAATCCATCATCTACCTACCTTCCTTCCACCCTTTTCTCCTTCCGACCATCTCCCCACCCACCCTTCCTTCTATCCATCCATTCATCTATCACGTTCCCAAAGCTTCCTATTATCCGTCCATGCATCCACCCACCCACTCATCCCTCTAGACATATGCTCTTCCTTTTTTCCATCTTGTCCGTCCTGTTCCCCATTCATTCTTTCAGTCATCCATGGATCCACCCACATACTTTTCCTTTCTAACTTTTCTCCTTCCTGTCATCCACCCTTTCTTTCCCAGCTCGTCCTACTGTCCATCCATCCACCTGCCCCTCTTTCCTCTTCTGTCTCTTCTCTCTTCCTATCACCATCCATCCGACCAAGCAACCTTTACGAGAACGCATAGCACCTTTCTGTCAAGCATTACTCTTCATTCTGTACTGGGGTCGGGGTGAGGGTGTGAAACTTCAGCTGTCACCTGAAAGGCCCAGCCCCTGGCCCTGCCAACATGCAGCTAATATGAAGCAGGAAATAAACACCAATAATGATCATTATGACGAAGGTCACTGGGTCACCTACAGGGCTTTCTGTGGAGAGGACACTGTCAAGCAAGGCTTCCTAGGTGGCCACTTGAATGTCAGCCTTAAGAATACGAAGCAGGGGACAGAGGGACAGTGTGTGCCATTTCCCTGAGGCTGGAAGCAGATGGAGTGCATGGTCAGCCAAGGGCTGTGAGGCAGGACCCAGTCACCCAAGCCAGGGGCCCCGGTGAGGAGAGGGAAGAGGCTATGGGTGGGACTTGTCTTGTTGGGGCAAATATTGGAGGGCCAGGGCAGGGAGAAGGTCAGACTGAGGGATTTGGCCTTCATTTGGCCGTCACTGGTGTGCTGTGGCCAGCCTAGGAGCAGACATGGACACACCTGCCTGATGGACACACTCTCTTTACAGAAGGCAGCCCCAAGGAGGAACCAGGCCGGCCCCAGGTGAGGTTCGTTCCATGAGGCCCCAGCATGCAGGTAGGTGGCAAGAGCGGGCTTGGGCATCTGCGTCAAGGTTGCTTTCTGAATGAAGGTGACCAAAAAACATGACCTGTGAGGGCTGGAACAGGATCGGGGTTGGGGAGTGGGGTGGGGGGAAGGGCTGCCGTGTTTCTCCAAGTCTCACCATCGTCCATCTTTGGAAGGTGCAGTCTCAATTCTCCATCCACTGTCCATTCGTGGAGAGCATTGTGTTTTCCTGCTCTGACTGAAAGGTTCCTACCTCACACTTTATATGGGCTCCAGCTTATACCATAGTGATTACAGGTTGCGGTGCCAACTACAGAGTCAGCAGTTCAAAACGACCAAGCGCTCCTCGGGAGAAAGGCGGGGCTTTCTACTCCCATGAAGCGTGACCATCTCAGAAACTCACAGGGCCAATTTACCCTGTCCTCTAGGGTCGCTGTGAGTCGGAGTCGACTAGATGGCAGCGAGATGTTTGTTGTTGTTATTAATGTAGTTTTAAAGCAAATAAATTAGAATATTGGGTGTGTGGATTGATGGGAGCATTGTTGGGCTCCTTGGGCCGGACTCTCAGACTCTACTAAGTCGTAAACTTCTGAGTTCTGTGTCTCGCTGTGTGTTAGGCCACGTAGACTAGAGAAACAAATCTAGGGAGGTGCATATATGTATAAGAAAGAGCTTTACAGTGCTACAGCTCTTTTAGAATTTGTCTAGCAGGTTTTCTGGTCTTCCCGGAAAACCCCTAAAAAAAAGAAAGAAAGAAAGAGCTTTACACATAAGAGCAGTTGAATATTGAAAAAACATCCTAGCCCAGTCCAGATCAAGTCCATAAGTCTGACATTAGCCCACATATCTGATACCAATCTACAAATTCCACTTCAGATGCACCCAACACAGGCAATGACGCCAAATTCAGGAAGAGCACAGGCCAGTGGGTGGAAGGTCTTGTGGATCCAGTGACAGTGGAAGCATCTCAGCGCTAGCAGGAGTCTCCACATGGCTCCTTCACATCCAGGGCACTAGTGTAGTTCCATGTGTCTTGTCAGCAGGAATGTCTCACAGGAAGTGAGCCTGTATCTGGACTCAGTGAGCTATGTATCTCCGTTTGTGCCTCCCAAATGAGGTCATCAAGGTGCCACCTGATTGGCAGGCTGGACTCCACCTCTTCTCGAGTTGACAGGAGATCATGTAGCTGCCACACCGCGCATCCTCTCTTCCCACTGGGTTCTAAAATGGGTTGCTGTAACCACACCACTCAGGCGAGCTTCATGGTGAAAGGGTTCATGAAGGAAGTTAACAGGTGCTCTGTGGGTCAGAAATGCTCAGGACACAGTTGTTTATAAGGACATGCTACAAAGTTCTTTTGGGGCTGCCAATAAGTGCCAAAGGGCACGACACTCCTCTGTAAGCCTCGAGCTCACACTCTGTGAGTCAGTGCACCCAGTTCCCCATGTTAGGTATCCAGAGGCACCTACCCCGACAGCCAGCCTCCTGAACAAAAGCACTCAGCTTCGCTTGCTCCGTGGTGGGGCCGTCCATCACTCTGTTCCAGGCTCTGGCTCCTGGTTCTGCTGCTGTTTCTCCGATGTCACAGCTGTCTTCTGGATCGAGGAGGATCACCATACAGGAGCCTTGAATCCGGAGGATGAACTCCACTCCTGGTTCTTATTGACAATGAGACCCTGCTCCCCTCATCCTGATTCTCAGAGCAGGATGGTGCTCCAGGGAATCCTCTCCATATCTTCCCCACCGTCTTCCCAGAGCCGTGCAGGGCAAGGTCCTCTGGGGGGGGAGTTGGAGACTGGCTAGAAGGATGTCAGAGTAACCAGGTTTCATGGGTCCCACCCACCGCAAATGGATTCTGGGAGTGCCTGCTAGCAGAGGTGACCCCCATATGGTTCTGGCAGGGAGGGGCCTGGACTGGGTAGGAGTGAGTGTTCTGTGCACGCGCTGCCCTCGTTAATTCTGTCCTTGCAGCCCATTTGCAGGACATTCCTCCACCTCTGCTCAGCCTGGAAAAGGGTCCAGTGGAAACAGTTCAATCCCAGAGCGTGACTCCCGGGACCGGAGATTCCAGATGCCTGAGTCTCTGTCCCCAATGGGCCCTTACCTGGATGGCTCTCTGGCTCCCCACGTTCCCAGTAGATGTTGCCCACCTGACCCTGCAGACCTCTCACCATTGTAATTACCCCTCCTTTGGGGATCCAGGATGACCTCTGAGACAGAGGTCTCCCTCTTAGCCATGCCCAGATTCCCTTCCAGGTGTGAATCTGGAAAGCCTTTACCATTCCCAAACATGGAAATAAACCTGTCCTTCAACAGATGCAAATGAGCTCCCTGACTCAGGCTTGACTTGAATTTTCAACCCCCTCATGAACTTAAGAGGGGCTCCTTGGGGGCGGGGGGCGGGGTTAAATGGTTAGGAAGCTCAGTCCCTAACAGAGAGGTTGGTGCAGGGCTGGGGGACAGCCGGCCTGAGAAGACATGACTCCCAGCTGATAGCCCCCCTGACCAAAGAGAAGCAGTTCCAGGTGTGAGTTACTGCAGTGACTGCCATTGAGTCAATTCTAACTCACGGCAACCCTACAGGACAGGAGACCTGACCGTGTGGGTTCTGAGACTGTGACTCCCAAAGGGAACACAAAGCCTCATGTGTCTCCCTCAGAGCGGCTGTTGGCTTTTGATTGGCCTAAGCTAAAGCAGGCCGGGACCCTGCTTCCCTGTGCATCCCTGTTGGTCAGCAGTTGTCCCTGCAATGAGGAGACCGAGAAATGGTGCTAGGGATGCCTGACTCCCTGATAACCGGACAACCTGCCTACCAGAGCTGATAAACTTCACCCTGGACCATAAACCCTCCCGCTGACCTCCTAGGCCATCAACCTCACTGCTGACATGGACATAATCTTTGCTGCTGCTGCGTGGACCTCCCTCTCTCCAATTTCCTTTAAAAACCCCAGACCCCGGGCAACCCCCGAGATTCCCCTGCGCTACTTGCTAGACCATGTAGCTTCACCCAGGAGTTCTCCCGTAATTAAGCTATTTATGATTCTGCTCTGCCTTTTCCCTGCCAGTTATCTTTGTCCAATCTTCCTGTGCCTCAGTTTACCTCTCACTCGTCCTGTGCCTCAGTTCGTCTTTACAGTTTTGACCGCTGACCTTTCAGCAGCCCAACTGGTAATGGCTGTGAGTTGGAATTAGCGTCAAGGTGAGCACCTGCTAAGTGTCCAGAAAGGGTTCAGACTTGACTTTCTAAGCCTTAGAATCTAGGGTTCTTTGCAGCTGGGATGAAATGAAAAGGTGACAAGGTGTGTTAGGCCGGTCTCACTGGAGAAGCTCATGCAAGGACGCTCGTCTGTGTGTAAGGGAAAGCTTCATATCAAGGAGTAATTAAATGTCTATCAAGAGCACATCCCAGCCCAGTCCAACTCAAGTCCATAAGCCGCTCTTCAGACTCACGAAGCCTCATGCAATGACGCAGAATGCAGGAACACCAGCGGCCGGTGGGTGCCAGATCTTGTTCATCCGATGGCGGTGGGCACATCACCCACAGCACAGGGCTTGGGCAGCTCTCAGTATGGTGTCACAGGAAGGGAGAACAGGGGGAGAGAGGAGGTCACACCCACAGGAGGCACCGTCAGGCTGTGACCCGATTGACAGGCTAGACTCCACCCCCACATTTCAAGTTGACATGAAATTATGTAACTGCCACACTAGGCGAGGCCACGTGGTCACACAATATTCCAAACAAAACTAAGCCCCCCCACACCAGCATCCCAGCTCTCTATGTTGAGAACCATCATGCCATTTCAGGGCCTGTCTACCTCCCACCCCATGGCCCCTGCCAAGCTCTGCAGATGGCACCTGGAGCTCAGTCAATATTTGTAGACTGGGTGGGGGGCCAAAGTCCTACTTCCCAGTAAGGGAGGAGACAGGACTGCTCTCTCCCTCCACCCATGCAAGCCTGTCCCCATGTGGGGACGAGGGTGGAGCCCTCTGCCCTTAAACATCCCCTGGCCCCCATTCCCAGGTTCTGAGGTGCTCTGGTGGTGCAAAGAAGTACCTGGCTCTCACCTGGAAGATCAGGTCTGCCGACTGAACCTCCCCCCCGCTGCTCCCGTGAGGACCCTGCCTTCAATCCCCAGGAGGTCGTCCACTTCTCCTGGAGGATCGCTAGGGTTTGGGGTTCACCTCAAGGCCCCTAGGCTCAAAGGGGTCCAGACCCTGACTCTGTGGAGAGCCCCTGACTAGGAGCGGCGACCTGGCCAGGGAGAGGTCACAGGTGTGGCGAGGAAGAGCACAATGAGGCGGTGGGAAGGCTCAGTTAACAAGCAAGTCTTAGACCCCGGTTGACAGAGAGCGAGGAGACTGGTGGGACAGTGGTTACTCCTTTGGCTGCTGACCACAAGGCCGGCCGTTGGAAACCACCAGCGGCTCCTCAGGAGAAAGATGAGGCTTTTTCTACTCGGTCAACGGTCACCGTCTCGGAACCCACAGGGGCAGTTCTTCCCTGTCCTAGAGCGAGACTATAGATTATTTCTACCTTCTGAAGCCACTCTCCTTGTGGTCCTACATTACTTACGATGGCCCCAAGGTGAGACATCCCTTGCCCAGTCACATGAGCCTGCAGGAAGCCCAGCTCCTGAGCTCCAATGAGCCAGCCTGTGCGGGCAGGTGGGGCCAGGCCTCGACCCTTCTCTGACCCTGCTCTCTTCTTTCTGGAAGCACTTTCTCTGTCAGCCCCTCCCTGGACCACTGGCAAGGCTCTGCTTGCGGAGAACCCAGTCGAGGTGGAATGTAGGGTGTGTGGGGGCTGAGGGCTCACAGAGCAGAGACGTGAAAGACCACCTTGTTCCTTAGCCCCGGCCCTGAATTCTGGGGAGGTCAGGGTTTGAGTGTGTGGACTGGGACCACGACTACATGTGACGCCATCTCCAGAGAGCGCCTCCTGCGTTCCTTCACTCACTCACCCATGCACGCACATACTTTCACTCACCCACACACAGGCACACACTCACACACGCACTCATGCCTGCATTCACACATGCACACATTCACTGACACATGCATGCACACACACATTCACACACATGCACATTTACTCTCTGGCTCAAAAACATGTGTCACCCTCTCCTGTTCTAGCGATGAGCTGCCCGAGGGCCCCTGTCCTAGATCCGCAGGCCACATCTGACACAGACAACATCTGGCACAGTAGGTACTGGAGAAGCGAGGGTTGGGTGCGTGGAGAACAAGGGCCCACTTTCCAGTAGGAAAGTCCAAAGGGCAGCTCCCACTCATGTCCCCAGAACAGGCAGGGTCCAGGCAAGACAGGCCCCCACATGGGGATGAGGGTTGTGCTTCCTGTCTTTCCGCACCCCTACCCACCCCCACCCCCACCCCCAGGTCAAGTGTCTGTGTGTCTGTCCTCTTTTCCAAACCAGAACCTCTGCCCTCACTTCTATGAGCGCCTGCAATCCTTCCACTAAGTCCCCTGTGGGCTTAACAGAGCCAGGGCAGCCTCTGTCGCTTGCGACCTAGACGATGCTAGCTGATGCTCTGGGCTGGTCCAGCACGGACCCCGTGCCTCGCAGAGCGCAGTTTCCGATGGAAGGACGTGTGCAGTCCAGCAAACAGACCCACTCTCTTCAGGCTGTCATGCCCCGTGATAGACAAGGAGCCCTGGTGTCACAGCGACTGCACACGGCGCTGCCACCCTCCAGGTCAGCAGTTCGAAACCACCCGTCACTTCACGGGAGAAAGATGGGGCTTGGAACTCCTGTAAAGGGTTACAGTGTCAGAAGCCCACAGGAGCAGATCTCCCCTGTCCCACAGGGCCCCTGTGAGTCAGCATGAAGACGGGGGTGGTGAGAGCCCTGTGCTGTCGGCCAGACCCTGCGCAATGGATACGACTATGTTTTTTAGATTAAAACAAATGCATGAAGCTTGTAGAACACACACACACACACACACACACACATGCTCCTCACTGCCATCCATGAGAATTGTCACACCACACACACACATGATGCAAACAGCGACCCCGAGTGTTCCTACGCTGCCATAGCTGGGGGTTCCTCTGGGTGCCATCAATGGCCTGTGGGTGGGGGTGGGCAGACAGGTCATGATTCAAGGTGAGAGAAGGGCCAGATCTGACCTCAAAGGGCAGGAAGTGGGACCTATCTTCCTAGAGGCATGGAGACAGGGTTCAACTAGGCCCTGGACACCCAGCCCACAAGGCAGGGTTTCCCATGCAAGAGAGGGTGTGTTGCTGCCAGGCACTTATCTGGGGATGTGCAGAGCACCCACCCCTCAGGGAGTGTCTGTCTGGGTGGGGCAAGAGCATGCTAGCTAGAGTCTCCTGTTCTCCTTCTGCCCTGGCCAGAAGCCATGGGTGCTGTGCAAGGAAGGGCTCAGCTCCTGGAGCAGGGTCCCCTGCCCCCAGCTGTTCCTGCCCCCTCCCCCGCATGTTCTCACCAGCTCCATGTCCCCTCCTCAGAAGGCTACAGGGCCCTTTCCCTGGTGTCCCTGTGGCATGTGCACAGTAACATTGTGACACACCAGGAGCTGTGGTCTCTTAGGATGATGTATTCCCTGCCCAGAGCTCTGCCACAGCCACAGCCGCCTCTGGGGTCCCAGCCAGCCCCTGTTGGTGCTCGGAGATTCAAACTGCTAACCTGGCAGTTAACCTCTGTGTCTTATCACCAAGCCCCTCTATGACTCCAGACGACTGGAGGTGCAGCAGAAGGACTGTCACCTGCCCTACTTCATCTTCGCTGTCTCGCCACCACCCACTGGTGCTCGCTGGCTCCCTCGGGCAGCTCATCGCCAGAACAGGAGAGGGTGACGCGTGTTTCTGAGCGAGAGAGTGAATGTGCATGTGTGTGTGTGTGTGTGTGTGTGTGTGTGCAGGTGAAGTGAATATGTGTGCGTGTGCAGGTGAAGTGAATATGTGTGCGTGTATGTCCATGTGTGTGTCAGTGAATGTGTGCATGTGTGTGTGCAGGCATGAGTGTGTGTATGAGTGTGTGCCTATGTGTGGGTGAGTGAAAGTGTGTGCGTGCGTGAGTGAGTGAGTGAGTGAGTGAGTGAGTGAGTGAGTGAAGGAACGCAGGAGGCGCTCTCTGGAGAGGGTGTCACATGCAGTCGTGGTCCCAGTCCACACACTCAAACTCTGGCCTCCCCAGAATTCAGAGCCCTCAGCCCCCACACACCCTACATTCCACCTCAACTGGGTTCTCCGCAAGCAGAGCCTTGCCAGTGGTCCAGGGAGGGGCTGACAGAGAAAGTGCTTCCAGAAGGAAGAGAGCAGGGTCAGAGAAGGGTCGAGGCCTGGCCCCACCTGCCCACACAGGCCGGCCCTGCTGGAGCTCAGGAGCTGGGCTTCCTGCAGGCACGTGTAACTAGCCAGGGGTTGTCTCACCGTGGGGCCATCATACATAACATCGGACCACAAGGGGAGTGGCTTCAGAAGACAGAAATCATCTACAGTCTCTCCCTTTCTCTCTCTCTCTCTCTCTCTCTCTCTCTCTCTCTCTCTCTCTCTCTCTCTCTCTCTCTCTCTCTCTCAGATCTGGCTGGGCCACACACTTCTAGAGGAGACCCTTCCTGGTCTGTCCCAGCTTCTGGTGCCCCAGGCCCTCCGTCTCTGTGTCTCTTCTCCACTTCATCAGGACCCTGCAAAGGCTGAATTCAGACCACCCCCCACCCCCTGCCAGTGTGACATTGTGGTCGCCAAGAGCATCTTCAAAGTCCCAGCTCCAAGCCAGTCACACTAGGTACTGAGCATCTCTCTTTGAGGGACCCACGGAGGCTCCCAGCAGGGGCAGCACATGTCCGGACATGCGGTCTCCTCACTTCCAAGAATGCCTTCTCCGGAGCCGAGGTCCAGCCCCTGGAGATGCAGGTGCCCGGGGTTCGAAAAGGAGCCCACCAAAGGGGGCTGGGGCAGTACCACACAGCCATGAGTGTCTGCTCGGCTGCAGAGTGGGTTGGGATGCACAATAAGGTGTTCATCAGGAGGGGCGGGGGTGGTTAGGTGCTCTCCGCTTGGTTCTGGCTCACAGGGACCCTGGGCGCAGCAGGAAGAGACGCAGCCTGGCCCGTGCCGTCCTCACGATGGTACGTCTGAGCCAGCTACTGCAGCCTCTGTGTTCAACGTCTCCTTGAGACCCTCCACTTTTTGAGCTGCCCAGGCATCACATCCCGCTCCTCCAGGCTCTGCCCCCTTCCCCTCCCGCTGTGAGGTGCCCCAGGGGTGAGAGATGAAACTGGTTTCCCAAGGAAGAAGCTGCCTGCCCTCTCTTCCTCCAAGCCAGACTGGTTCGTTCTTCTGGAAAAACCCCCACACCGAGCTCACTGCCGTCGACTCAGGGCTGACTCAGAGCGACCCGCTGGGAGTTTCTGAGACTATCACGGGAGTAGAGAGCCCAGCCTTCCTCCCACAGAGCTGCTGGTGGTTTTGAACTGCCGATCCAGCAGATCATAGCCAGACACGTAACCACCACACCACCAGGGCTCTCTTTTTGTTCCTCAGCTGGCCGTGGTCACTCAGATGTCCTCCACCGTCCTTCAGAGGCGCCAGTTCTCCGCGCTTCCTTGTCCACTGTCTGGCTTTCGCCTGCGTGCAAGGTGACCGATGGAAAACTCCAGGGCTTGGGTTGGGGCCCTTTAGTCCTCAAAGTAGCATCCTTGATTTGACAAGGAGAGGCCGAGGCTGAGGGCAGGGCCTGGCCCTGCCCCCGATACCTGCTCAGTGTCCTTGTTCTTGTGCCACTGCCAACTCCCTGTCTGTTCCGAGCCGGCCCACTCTCTGCAGGCTCGCCAAAAATATTTGTTGCATGAGCCACCGACTCAGCTTCCTCCTGGTAGAACTGGGTTGGCAGTGCCCACCCCGTCCACCACCCAGGCTGTTGCCCCAAGGTCCCTTTGCTTGCAGGCTGGCTAATGAAAAGCTCAGGGAGGCCTGAAGCAGGGACACAGCCACTGCTGGGTCCCCAACAAGACATAGTCACGCCCTCACCACTGGGTGCATATAGGTGGGATCTTATTTGGACATAAGCTCTTTAGTGCCGACATAAAAATCAAACAAATGAGAAACGCCTCAAAGTCCCTGTCATCGAGTTGATTCTGACTCACAGCCCACCTGTAGGACAGGGTAGAACTGGCCCTGGGGGATTGCGAGCCTGTAACTCTCTGCACAGGAGCAGACAGCCGCATCTAGCCCACCCACTGCAGTCAAGCCCACCGTGACTCAGCGTGACCACCCTCTAGCACGGAGGAGGACTGCTGCCTAGGGGCTCTGAGGCTGTGCGTCCACGGGAGGAGACAGCCCCATCTTTCTCCCTGGGAGCACCCGGGGGTTCTGAGCACTGGCCTGTGGGTGGTAGTCCAACCTGGGACTCACCAGTCCACCGGGCACCCATCCAGCTAAGAGGAGGCTATATTGAAGAAGCGAACAAACAAGCAAGTCCAAGCTTGCTCTGCTGCCCGTGAAGCCGATTCTGAGCAGCAGGGACCCCGAGTGTGGGAGGAGGATGTGCCCACAGAGGGTTCTCTGTGGCTTGGCTCCTTCGTTCACCCAAGGTGAATGACGGGGTGACTGTGTCTCATGTATGTTGGATGTGCTGTCAGAGAGACCGGTCCCTGGAGAAGCGTCATGCTCGGTTAAGTGGAGAGACAGTGAGAATGAGGCAGGTCCTCAACAAGACAGATGGACACAGGGCTGCAACAATGGGCTTCAACAAGATGGGGGAGTTTTTCTTTCTGTTGAACACGGGTCACTGTGAGTCGGACCACCTCAAGGGCACCTGACTACACCACCTGCAAGGTGGCAGCCATGGGGCTGATCATTGCAAATGTCTTTCTCCGGGTTCTCCAAGTCGCTCCTGGTGTGCGCGTGTGTATGCACATGAGTACAGGGATCTAGGTGTGCATACAAATATGTGCATGTGCCAATATGTGTGCGAATGCATGTGCATGTGAGTGCATGTGTGAATGTGTATGTATGCATGCTGGCATGCACATGCATATGTTTGCGTGGGTGTACATGGGTGAAAGTGTGTGTGCATGAGTGTGAGTGTGGGGTGGGGTGTGAGTGTGTGACTGCATGGATGTTTGTGTGTGTGCATGAGTGCACATGTGTGTGTGCATGAATGTGAGTGCATGGATGTTAGTGTGCATATGTTTGTGTGAGTGCACATGTGTGGGTGGGTGTGAGATTGTGTGTGCATGAATGTGAGTGTGCATGTGGGTGTGAGTGTGTGTGTGCATGCATGGATGTTCATGTGTGCGTATGAGTACGTGTGTGTATGTGTGTGTGTGATTGTGCGGGTGCATGATGTTCAAGTGTGTATGTATATGTGAGTCCACATGCATGTGTGTGTATGTGTGTGTGTGCGTGTGTGCATGTGTGTGGTGTGAGTGTGCGTGTGCATGAGTGTGAGTGTGTGGTAGGGTGTGAGCGTGTGTGAGTGCCTGGATATTTGTGTGTGTGAGTGCTCATGGGTTTGTAAGTGTGAGATTGTGTGGGTGCATGGGTGTGAGTGTGGGTGCGAGAGTGTGTGTACTTGAGTGTGGGTGTGGGTGTGTGACTATTATTTCTTTTTCACTCCCAGCCTCCTTCAGCTGGGACGGAGATGGGTGATAGGATCATGGAAGCTGTCTGGGGGCTTCGCCATGGGGTGGACTTTCAGCTCTGCAGGTTCACCCTGACTTTGGGTTGGGGGGCGTGAGCCTGGGGCAGCCACTGTGTGAACAGGGGACCAGCCCTGTCTTCCTTTGCCGGGAGGACCTCCCACATCCCTCTGAATCCCTCCGTCCAGGAGCCGGGCTGCACCAAACCTGGGTGGGAAGGTTAGGCCACAGCCTCCTGTCTGACAGTGACCGACTGGATGAAGGACTGACCCTGGGGTGGCCCTGGATTTGTGTCAGAAGGAACTGTTGGCACAGATGGTGTGCACTCAGTTGTGAACCGAGAGGGTAGTGGTGGTTTGTACCCACAAGGCAGAGGTGCTTGGGGAGAAAGGCCTGGCAGGCTGCTTCCCTCAGGTGTGTCCCCAAAGCAGTTCCACTCTGTTCACGCACAGGACAGGTTCGGGCTTGGGTGTGACTGTCCCACCCGAGCCAGGCAGAGTTGGAACCTGGGCCTGTAAAGTAAAACCCAAACCAAACTCACTGCCATCAAGGAGATTCTGACCCGAGCAGCCCTCTCGGACAGGGTGGAACTGCCCGTGGGTTTCTGAGACTGTCACTCTCTACAGGAGTAGAAAGCCCTGCGGGTCTCTCAGGAAGTGGCTGGTGATTTCGAACTGCTGACCTTGCAGTTAGCTGCCCAGTGTGTAACCACGGCACCACGTTCAAAGGGAGCACAAGGGACTTTGTGTTCTTCATCGAGTCAAAGAAGTCCAACAGGAGTCCTGCCTTGTGTGTCTGTGCAGGCTCCCCTGTTCGACTTGGTGGCACCCCCATTTATCAGTGAGCCTTGCAGGTGTGTGCTTCAGAACAATCCTGGGGCCGGGAGGAAAGGGGTGCCTCCCTTGCCTGGCTTGGGGGGCTTTCCATGAGGCTGGGACCACCGCTGCTAAAGCTGGGACCCAGACCCAAACACGCCAGTTGCCGGGGAGTCAACACGGATGTGTGCTGTGCAACTGCGCTCCACCAGGTTCCAGGGCCTGGTTTGGTGGTAGCGGGGGTCGGGGGTGGGGGTGGGGATTCTTTCTTCTGAAGCAGCTCTGGTTGGATTGGAACAACCAGTCTTCCAAGCAGCTGCCAAGGGTTGAGCAGTTTGTGCTTAGGGTGACTGGTCACCTCAGGGTCACCGTGAGGAGCATGGGCTGGGGAATTTGGGGGAGAGCCATGGCCATCTGTGTTTGACTCAACTGACCAGAGAAACAAATCCAGAGACTTTCATATGTGTGTAAGAGAGAATTTTATATCAAGAAGTAATTATGCATCAATAAGACAGCTGAGCCTGGTCCAGATCAAGCCCGTAAGTTCTATATTAGTCAGTAAGTCCAATATGAGCCTATGAATTCCTCTTCAGCCTCATGCAGCACATGCAGTGATGCCGAATGCAGGGAGATCACAGGCTGGTGGGTGGAAAGCCTGTGGATCCACTGGTGGTGGAAACATCAGGGAGACAGTGGCCCACCTCTTTTTTTTTTAGCATTTATTATTATTTTTTAATTAAAAGATCATTTTATTGGGGCTCTTACAACTCATAACAATCCATATATCAATTGTATCAAGCACATTTGTACAGATGTTGCCATGATTATTTTTGCTACACATTTACTTTCTATTGAGCCCTTGGTACAGCTCCTTTTTTTCTTCCCTCACCCAACCCCCTCATAACACCTTAATAAATGAGAAATTATTATTATCTTCATATCTTACATGGACTGCTGTCTCCCTTCCCCCATGGTTTGTGTGTTCTTTCCCCAGTGGGGTGGTGGTGGTTATGTGTTGATCATGGTGATTGCTTCCCCCTTCCTCCCCTCCTCTCCCCACCTACTTTCCTGGTATCACTATTCCCATTCCTGTTCCTGGATTCCATGTGTCATAATCTCTTATCTGTACCTGTGCACTTGCTCTGGTCTAGTCCAAAGGGAGAGGCAGCCACTGGGCTCATGAGAGTGAGGAGTGAGGAAGCCTCCAGGGACCAGAGGACTATTGTGCATTGTTGTATCACTGCTTTACTGAGCCCCGGTTGACTCATCCCTTCCCTGTGACCCCTCTGTGGGTGGATGGCCCATTGTCTACAGATGGCCTGCCTCTTCTGACGGCAGAATCAAGAGAGAAAGCTCCCAGAATCCTCATGACAAGGCCACACTCACGGAGGGTGGGGAAATCACCAGGCCGTTGACCAGACTGACAGGCTAGACTCCAGCCCTTTGTTCCTATTTATCAAGTTGACATGACATGGTGTCACCACCACGCCCTCTGACTGGGGCCTGGATGCTCTGGGCAACGAGCACCAGGACTGGACACCTTTGAATGCTAAACCAAGAGGCGCTCAGTGCTGTCACGCTGCTGTAGCAGAGTGATCACAGCGGGTGGCTTTAGCAAAGAGGGAGATATTCTCTCCCAGGTTAGGGTCCCACGAGTCTGAATTCTGGGTACAGCTCCAGGGAAGGCTCTCTCTCTCTCTCTGTTGCCTCGGTGGGAATGTCATTGTCTTCTTTCCGCACCTGTGGGCCCAGTGTCCCTGGGCTATCTCCACCTGTCTTTGCATTGATCTTCCCCCGGGTATAGGAGGTTCTCAGCACAGGGACCCAGGTCCAAAAGCCACACTTGCTCCTGGCTCTTCTTACACGGTGGTTTCGAGGTTCCTCTGATCTCTGCTGCCTGCTTGACTGGTGTTGTTGTTGTTGGGTACAATCAGGTTGGTGCCAACTTATAGCAATTCGATGACCACAACCCAAAACGCTGCCCCGTCCTGAGCCATCCTCACAATTGTTCTTACGCCTGAGCCAACAGCGGCGACTGTGTCCATCCATCTTGTCGAGGGCCTCCCTCTTTTCTGCTGCCCTTCTACTTGACCAAGCCTGAGGCCCTTCTCCAGGGACTGGTTTCTCCGGACAGCATGTCCAAAGTGTGTCAGACCAAGCCTCGACCTCCCTGTCTCTAAGCAGCATTCTGGTTGTACATGTCTCCCAAGGGCTTGTTTAATCTCTTATCTCCCCAGAGAGATTGACTCAAGGTACCACCTCATCCTGGAGCTGGCCTCGACTTCGTGAATGTCCTACAGGTGAGGATTTACATCCCCACACTGAGGTCGATGACATCAGACCACAAAATGAAGAGTATCACAGAGACTCACGGCCCAGCCAAGTGGACACATATTTGGGGTGGCGGGGTGCCGGGGGGGGGGGGGGAGGTGGGAGACACAAGCCAATCCACAGCAAGAGTCCCTTTTAAAGGGGAGTCAGCTAGTACTTAAGAAATGCCATTCATCTAGAGACCCAAACCTGGCCAGCCAGCAGCAGCAGCCTAGTGGGCTGGAGAAGAGACGGTGAGGTGGGGTCTGGGGACCCTGAGACAGGCTGGCTTCTGCCCCAGGAAGTTCTCGCTGCCCCTCCCCAGCCTCACCCCCAGCCCACTCTCCTCTCCACCTGTGAAGGTCTTCTCCTTCCTCCTGAACACCGCCCTCTAGAAAGTGCCGTGACTTCTCCCCCACCCCCACAAGGTCGTTCTAGAAACTCTTTTGGAAGTAGGTTTGGCTGTGTGCCCAGCACACACAATGGCTGGCCCACGGGATGCGTGAGGAGGAGGAAGGGGAGGAGGAGGATGGGATGCCTGCCCAGCCAAGGGGGAAACGGCACCTGAGCATCAACCAGCCACGTCTGCCGGACGTGGCAGGGGAGGCAGGGTGGTGTCTGTGTACATATTTACCCCAGGCCCCAAGTCTCATCCAAGGTTCTCGGGTGGGGCCTCAGATCCAGGAGAAAGACCATTTGTTCTTGGCTGCTCACTTCATGGATCCCACCCCACCACTCATTCCGCAGGAGAAAGGCTGGGTGCTGGGTACTGGGAGCTGGGTGCTCATCTTTAAGGACGACCGCCCGGAACAGTCACATGGGTTGCGATGAGAACACGTGGACTTAACAGCCCCTGATGACACTAACCCAAAGTAGCTGATCTGAATCCAGCCAGGGCAGCACCTAGTGGAGACCTGGAGATGCATAAAGATGCCCCCAAGTGTGTGTGTGGTCTCAGTGGGATACAGTTCCTAATGGGATCTGCTGGCATGGGCGATGCAGCTACCTAGAATCGGGTTTCCTTTGGAACTTCCACCAAAATCAGGCTCACTGCCACCCGGTGGATGCCAACTCACGGCACTCCTGCATTGCCGAGACCGTAACTGTCACTGGAGTCGAAAGCCTTGTCTTTCTCCCACAGAGTGGCTGGTGAGTTCCACCTGCAGCCCTTGCTGATCACAGGTCAGACGTGTGACCACGGCGCCACCTGAGCTCTCCACAAACAAGAGAACATAAGTAAATAAAGGAATGCATGAAGTCAAAGTCAGAGAGAGAGAGAGAGAAGGCTCACAGCCTGAAACAGCCCCCAGATTCTTCGCCCCTCAGAGCTAACCACTGGTCCGAGCAGCTACAAAAGCAGAGAAGTAAAACGGAAGGGAACTTGGATCCTTCAGCGACGTGCAAGTTTATTTAAAAAACAGAACTAATATGAGAGCCAAGAAAGGCCCGGGGACCGACTGTAGGCTCCCAAACATTCCTGGGCAGCCGCCTCAATTCAGAACAATGAAGTTAGCACCCTCCCTGGCAATGGACGACTTTCATCCTCCAGCCTTAGCCCGGGAATGACCAGGGCCCTGCTGTTGGTAGCCCCCCATCCCGTCATTCCCAAGCCCCTAGCTCCCACTTAGGGGACCACTGCATAGGGTTGCCATGAGTCTGATGAATAGAAATGTTTTAGGAAGGAAGGAAGGAAGGAAGAAAGGAAGGAAAAAAGAAGAAAGTTTCAGTGCATGCTCCTTCTGTGCCTGAATTGTGTCTCAAGGGTCTGGCCCTGGGTCTCCAGGAGGATCTATGTGGCTGGCAAGCCCAGCCTGGCCAATGCTTCCACATCCTGGGGCCAACAGGGCCTGTGGAGGGCGCCCCGAGAAATGCAGACTCGGGCTCTGGAAGGCGGCCTTGGTTTTGGGGTAAGTGCAGGAGCATGCGCATTGAAGAAGGCTCGCTGGGATGGAACCAGGCCTCTCACTTAGCCCCTCTGCAAAGTTGTGTTTCCATCCTCGCCGTCCTGAGTCAGAACGCACAGTTTAACCAGACCCGGGGTGACTCTTGTGGCATCTGCTGGACTCTAAGACGCTGTAGGAATTGGTTATGCGTCCATAAGGTCTGGAGAAGTGGAGGGGCAGCACAAACGAGGAAGGCCCCCGGCAAGATGGATGGACACGGGGGCAGCACCGCTGGCCTCAAGCGCCACAAGTGTGGGGATGGCGCAGGGCCGGGTGGTGTTCCTTCTGGGGTCACTGAAATCAGAACCCCTTGTCACCACTTTCATGGTGGCAGAGCGCTTCAAAGTCTGCATCACCAGCGTTCACGGTGGGTGCGCACATGTGACTAACAATCAGATGGACTGGCCTTCTTTGTGTGCAACAGACCTTATAAGAGACAGCACGGGGCTTCGAGCTGGATCTTGAAATGTCTTCGTTGACGATGCAGGCACGCCATTGTGGATTGTGTCCTTCCTGTGGGAAGCCAGGTGATTTTCCGATTCAAAATCCAATACCCTTTCCACTCATTCAACTCCATACCCCTTTCAACTCATTGAAGCCTGCGTAGCCTGAGTATTCCATCTCGTTTTAGCAGCTTCCAGTGTTCCTAGATTCACACTTTGTACAGTCCAAGTGCCAATTGTTAATCGACGTTGGCAGCTGTTTCTCTCCTTCTGAGTCACGGCTCACCAGCAAAGGAAAGTGCCGCTCTGTCCACATCAGGAGGGGCTGTGCGCTGAGGGACAGCTCCCCCTCAGTCCTATCTTGAGAGCCAGCCATCTGACCCGAGGGCTCATCTGCTGGCAGCGGCTCTGACAGTGGCCGGCTTCTATTCGTGAGGTCCTCGGTATCTGAAGATGTTTCCATGCTATTTGCGTAAGGTTTTCAGGGCTCTTTCCTCTGAAGTGGACAGCTTGCCCCTTCTTCCTAGTCTGTCCTTAGTCTGGAAGCTCTGCTGAGACATGTTCCCGTGGGGGGACCCGATGGTATTTGAAATACCGGCGACATTGCCTTCTTCACCACAGCAATAGCAAGGCTGCCAAAGAACCACAAACAGACAGAGAGCCTGCGGGTAGGGACCCTAAATGGGGTGCTAATGAATGTGGGTGTGGAGGAGAAGGTTTGGCAACAGTCAAAGGGTTCTGAACTCACAATGGTGAGAAATTGACCCAACAACCAACGTGCCACGACTCCTAGGTGTTTCTGGAAGACATTCCTTGGGGGAAAGGGGTCTTGAGGGGGAAAAGTTTTAGCAGCCCTGATCTAGGAGACTCACCCGGGATCTTGTAGGAGTGCCGATTCAGATGCAGTGGATCTGGATCAGACAAGCAAATGCTCAGGCGGGGCCCAGCCTGGAATGATAGCAGCGACGGATGGGTGAGTCCATACCATTGGGGTCCTGCCTCTGGCCCTTGTCTCTGCTTGGAATGCTTCACACTGAGGTCTCCACTGCGGTCCCCTCTCCTTCACTCAAGCCTCTGGGTCCCTTCTCTCAGGTCCTCTCCCTCCAGCGCCCTCCCCCGCTCCCTGTGCAGGCTCCCTGGTGATACAGTAGACCTGTGTGTATGTGCAACGAACCTCATCCATTTAACAATACAAAACAATGGCCGGCAGGGATAGGGCTGGAACAGGACCTGGCACACGACACCAGCTCAGACAGTGTGTGGGGACGGGGCGAATGCATGCGGCTTTGTCTGAGTCCCAAATTCTTCTTCAACAAAATGAGACTAGCTGCTGGCATGCAAGGCCAGGGCATGCGCACACACGCGTACACACACACACGCATGCACACACACACACACACACACACACACGAGGGTCTGTTTAAGGAGCCACAACGCCAAGCCCCTTCCTAAAGGTACAAGGCCAGCAGTTTGAAACCACCAGCTGCTCCCTGGGAGACAGAGGCGGCTTTCCACTCCTTGTAAAAAGGTTGGTTTCCAAATGCAGGGACAGTCCCACCCTGCCTGGCCTGTGGGGTCACTGAGTCAGAATGGACTCAGTGGCAGTGAGGTTGGGGGATTGTTTTGTTTTTCTGCAGGAAATGCTTCCCAGATGTCACCTCTTTCCACTCTGTGAGTTTATTTTCCAAATGAGCTCCAGGTGCCGTGTGATGGCACGGAGGCCGGTGAACAGCGAGCATTAGCTGGGGATAATTGGTGGGCGATGAAACAGCACCACTTTCAGGTGGAGAGAGGAGGGACGGGCGGGGCGGGAAACATCTTGAACCTGGGGCTGCTCAGAGCAAATGTTTCAAGACCTTAGAGGCCTGGCTGGTTTCACCTTGACCCTCAGTGCTGTCCCATGTAACTAGGACTCCCTCCGAGCTGCGCACCTTAGGGACGTATCTTGTGTGACAAGACACCCGGAGAGTAGCCTCTAGAATTCTGCGGCCGAAGACGGAAGAAAACTTCTCAGAAGAAACAGGTCTTGCCAACACTGCGAATGACCTTGGAACCAAACAAGGTTGTGGTGCTAACCAAGGATGTTTGAGAAGGAAGACAAATAGCAGTGGTTACTGAGATCTAGGAACGGAGGATACACAGACAGAACAAAAGGGGAAGACAAAGGGGTAATTCAATGAATCATTCAGAGTGTGATAGCAAGAAGCCACCGACAGAAATTCAAAAATGCCAATAAATAACGAAATCCCTTCCCAACTGCAAAAGGAAATCGACAGACTATATAAATATTTGCCCACACCCCGGAAATGCCTCCCGAGAGCTCCTGATGGGATCTGAAGTGTGTGTTCTGAAATCAAAGTCCAAGATGACTGCAGGGACAGCTGAGCAAAGGCCTCCTTAGCCCCCCACCCCACCCACCCACCGTGCCCCCCATGTGGCTGAAATCCTTAAAGAGGAAGTCAGGGGTCCTACAGGTCTGACTTGAGCAACTAACGGGGTGCAAACAAGGACACACCTGGCGGCAGAGCAAGGCATTTCGACCAGATTTTGTAAATCTCAGGGGACCGGTCACTTGCTGCAGCCCCTGGAGTGGGAGCGCCCAGGAGCGTAGCCGGGATCCAGACGCCGTGGACAGTTTTCAGATGATGGCAGACAAGGCCGGGGGAGGAATCGCCACTTTCAACAAGGCCCTGCTGTGGACCCAGATGATCGCACGCCCCAGAGCCAAGATCTCACTGAGCAGGAGACCCGGAGGGCTACTATCTCCTTATCCTGCAGGATCCTCCACCTCCATGTCTCCCTCCCAGACTGACACAGAGGAAGAGTCAACTGCAAGGTGGACACGAGGGACCACCTGCACTGTGATGCTGGACACTCTGGGCCGATGTCACCCACTGGCCTGCGGGTCTCAGACCTTACCACCACCCAGTCCTTGCTGGTTCTCAACGACTCCCTGCATGGTTCTGAGACCATCACTGCTGACTGGGGGGGGGGGGGGGAGAGAAAGTCCAGTTTTTGAGGAGCTGCTGCCAGTTTCCAACTGCCCCCCCCATGGGGATCACAGCCTAGCTTGGAACCAGTGCGCACCAGGGGCTTCATGCGGGTCTCTGAGGGAACCCCCCCATCCTCGGTCTGCCCTGGGGTCAGATAGAAAAATGTGTGTATGATTAGTGACACTAAAATACCTGTGGCAGAGAAAACAATCTCAGTAGAGAGAGACAGACACCTCTGAGGAGGGGGGGTACCATTGGACACCATTTGTGAAACATCCAACTCCCTGACCTCAGAGAGCTTACCATCTGGAAAAGGCCTGGACCACACAACCAGGAGCCCCCAGGGGAGTGACACAGGACCTTGTGAGCTCTTCACAGTGGACCTTCGGGGACAGGAGTTGAGTTCAAGATGCAGATTGACAAAAGCAGCCTTCAGTGGGGAGATGCTGCTTAACCCACGGAGCTGCAGACAAACGCACCCATGCCCACAGGCACCCAGGACAGAGTGGACGGGGAGCAGTCGGAGTGGGACAGTCTCAGCTCCCTCCTGCCATCTGGGTCAGGTCAAATTCACAGTCTAACATCAATGAGGGCATTGTCTTGGTGACCTGATGCTTCCGTAACTGAAGAAAGCGAGCAGACCGCCCAGGACTGAACCACACACAGATGCTTTGTGCCACAGGCCAGAGGCTACAAGTTCACCTGGAGGTCGCCTCCTGGGGCCTCCCCTTTCCTTCCTGATGACCCTTGGGGTCCCTTCTCACCTTGTGGAAGCATTTGTCCCGTGGGGCATCACCCTGCTTGTGTGTCATGTCCTCCCCTTTATCAGACACCACTCAGAAGTGGGTGGAGACCCAGCACAGATACTGCCCCATTCCCAAACAGGGCCCATTCTTGAATACACTGCAACATGGTTTGGGGAGGCAAGGGGGAGCACAGTGCACCTGTTGCTAGGTAACTCACTGCCTCCTGCCCCTGTAGGGTCCAGTAGAACTGCCTCGAGTTTCCAAGGCTCTACATTCTTATTATTATTTAATGTATTATTAATTGGGAGTTAATACATGTATCATTCCATACTTCAATCATGTCTATTAGAATTGTACAGTTGCGACCACCATCAGTTTCCAGACATTCTCATCTGCATGGACTCCTGGACATACTCTCCCTTTTACAACCCCCGCCCCCCCACCCTCATTTCCCTCCCCAGAAACTCTTAGTGTACTTGCTGTCCCTCCAGGCTCATCAACCCTGGGTTTCATCCAAGGCTGGACATTTGGCGGAAGCACACGGTCCCATCCTGCTCCCTCAGAGGGGATTGGTGGGTTGGAACCGTCAACCTCTTGGTTGGCAGCCCAACGCTTTAACCACTAGGGCTTCTCCATCGGGATCACACATGAACGGTGCAGCTGGGAGGGGGCCGGAACGGATACAGGACAAGTTTAAGCCCCTGCAAAGGGGAATGCACAAACTTTGAAAGGTAAGTAAGAACTGCCCACACATCAGGCACTAAGCCTCAATCACGTAATGAAGGGGGTGGCCCTGGTTGGTGGTGGTGTGTTGGGGAGGGGTGTCACTTTCTCATCCCAGTGCTACAAAATCAAAAGGGTGTGTGTGTACCTGTGTGTGGGGGGTGGGGGGGTGGGGAACCGCAAGTCAGCCAAAAGGTGGTCTCAGCTGTAGCCAATCCTAGAGCGGCGGTCTGGTACGGGTTGGGGGTGGGGGTGAGTTTGAAAATCGAGCTGCCCTGCATCTTGTGATCTTGGATGGACCTCACTCAGACAGGCTCCTGAAGGACGGGGGCCTTGGTTTTCTGCTCTGTGAGATGGTCTTTCCGCTACACTGGGGACGGCCCCCGCGGGTGAGGGACGGCAGAGCCCAACTCAGCTGCAGCTCCGCGGGCTCCAGCGCGGGAGCGCTGCCTCTAGGAGAATCACCTGGGCGCGCATTGCACACCCAGCCCGCCCGAGCTCCAGCACCTGCACCTGAGGCCGGCGGGGCCGCGACCTCTAACCCTACCCCCCTGTTCCACCTACCCGCCCCTCCCCACCGCGGTAATTTCCATGAACCCGCTTGTTTGGGTCCTACGCCGCGGTTCTCCAGGGCTTCCGCGGCCCCTGGGGACCCGGCCTCCCTGGGAGCGCACGGGCTGGGGCGGGGCCAGGGGCGCCCAGCGCGTAGCCCCGCCCCGGGGCGGGTCCTCACCTGCGCGGGCAGGTAGGCAGCTAGGAAACGCGGGCCTGGCCCTGGAGGCTTGGGCGCGCGCAGCCAGCCCGGGCCTCGCCAGGGACCGTGGGAGCCGCGCGGGAGGCCGGGCGTGGGGCCGGGCCCGCTCACCATGGCGGAGCGACGCTTCTCCAAGTTCCTGCGCAAACTCTGCTCCCGCGAGGCCCACCAGTACGAGCCGCTGGAGAGGGGCGAGTGGGACGCCCTGGTGAGTCTGGGCGAGGGGGCCTGACCCCCGGACTCTAGCCCACCCCCTGGGCCCCCGGGCACCCCAGACGCTGTCCCCATCCTTCGCTCTCCCTGTCTTTAGGAAGAGACGCCTTCAGAGTCTTGGAAGCTTTGCTGTCCTTTCCTCCAGGCAGGACACCAAATAATTTAACCTCCTTGCCAGAGCCCAGTTTGTACACAGGAAACTGAGGCCTGAGAGAGGCAGAGTATACCCCCAAAGTGCCACATAGCTATTACAGACGC
Source organism: Tenrec ecaudatus (assembly GCF_050624435.1). Classification (NCBI taxonomy): domain Eukaryota; kingdom Metazoa; phylum Chordata; class Mammalia; order Afrosoricida; family Tenrecidae; genus Tenrec; species Tenrec ecaudatus. The sequence continues at coordinate 72,969,913 of NC_134547.1, forward strand.
CGTAGCTGGGAAAGCCCCCCCTTCCCATGTATGTTTGGTTCGAGGGGGGGGGAAGGGGGGAATTTAACCTCCTTGCTGGAGAAAGAAGAGGCTGTCTACTCCTAGGGGGGTGGGGGTGGGAGCTAATCCTGGAAACCCACAAGGGCAGTTCCACTCTGACCTCTAGGATCCTGTGCGTCATAGTCCAGTCGAAGGCAGGGAGTGTGTTTAGGGTTTTTGTAGGCTGCTACAGTGGTTTTTAAAAGTCCCTTCCACCGAAAAGCCCAAGCAAAGTTGTTGCTCAAAAGTTACAGCAGGACTAGTAGCAGTTTCCTGTTCGAGTCTTTCCAGAAACCAGTCTGCCTGTAGGACCAGCTGACCTCCAGGACACCCTTAAAATACACCACTGGACTGCGGGTCTGGGGGTGTATAGGTGCCAGTCACTGTCACAACAGAAGGAAGTAACCCCCCCCCCCCCCCCGCTTCCTGCACCTTCCTCCCAATTGTTCTGTTCAAGCCCATCGCTGCAGCCCATCATTGGGAGCTCAGCCCTCTTTTTCTTGGACCGCCCCCCAACACACACCCACAAACATGAAGACCTTCTCCAGGGACTGGTCTCTCCTGATAACATACACGTCCAAAGGACCTGTGACCAAGTCTCACGGTCCTTGCCTCTAAGGAGCTGCCTGGCTGTTTGTCTTTCCGGCAGATCTGTGGGTTCTTCCGGCATTCCCTAGTGCTTCCAGTACCTTCCCGGCACCATCTTGGACATGCTCCATTCTTCTTTCCTCATCCTGACTCCCCGTCCAACTCCCACACGTGTGGAGGGGGCGACTGGAAAGGCCATGGCTTTGCCAGCAGACCAGGGGCAAAGCTGCCATCTAAATGACTCGGGACATTTGAAAGCCTGGGGTGACTGGTGTCCTCCCCTTTCTGCTCTGTTTTGCCCAAGGGTCTCCTTGCAAGAGCTAAGGACAGAGAGAGTGCTGAGGTCTTGCAAAATTCTCTCCTGTTCTCGTTCTCTCTCTCTCTCTCTCTCTCTCTCTCTCTCTCTCTCTCTCTCTCTCTCTCTCTCTCTCTCTCTCTCTCATTCAGAAACAAACTGCCAGGCTTTCCCTGGGCATTACCCCTCTGCTCCAGCCTTCTTTTGAATTTAGCAATGGTAAAAATGTGCACACCCACACATCTGCCAGCACAGGCCCCGCCTTCTTAATTCAGTGACACTGGTGCCCCTGTCCTTGTTGGCCACCAATTTGCCAGTGTCCTCACCCACCCACCCGCCGGGAGCATTTCACCACTATCACACCTGATGCCATCTCCCCACCCATCTCGTGTGGCTTTCTATAGATGTGTGACTTTCTGTATTCGTGAGACCAGACAGGACATGTCCTTCGGTGGTTTCTAGGTCCACCCGTTTTATGGTGTGCACCAGGACTTCATGTCTCTTTATGGCTGAGTAATATTTCACTGTGTATCGGGTTAGGTGTATAGGCTGTATCTGGTTAGGTCTGAGGCCAGCAGTTCAAATCCACTAGCCACTCCATAGGTGAAAGATGAGGCTTTCTGCTCTTGTAAAGAGTTACAGTCTCAGACACCCACAGGGGAAGTTCTACTCTGTTCTTTTTTAAAAAAATGCATACATATTTTAAAATGCATAGATATTTTTATCAATCACCATGGTAGTATTAATACATGCAAATTTTTCTCATCAGTAGATATCACATTAGAAATGTAGATATTTAAGCACAATGTTTATCCATCACATCTTTATAATTATAATAGTTGAGAGTAATTGATAAATCTTGCTATTTCATGTGTTAATAAATAAGCACCTATATTACTATCTTTTAAATCTTAAAAAATTTTCAATTTCCTTGATTTAAAACATTATTAATTGGGGGTTAATACATAGATTGTTCCATGGTTCAATCACGTGAAGGAGAATTATACAATTGCTACCATAGTTGATTTCCAAACATACTTTTTTCTTCCTGGACTCTTTGACATCTTCCTGGACTTTGTCCTTAGAGGTTCATCTGTCCTGGCTTTCATATACCAAAACAGAGAAAAACATATAACACAACTTTCACAAGGGTGGCCTCCAATGATATAACACCTCGGAGATGCACCCCAGTATCAACAAACAAAAACAAAACAAACCAGAAACACAGAAAGTGTTTTTAAAAACAACAGATCAGATCCAGCATGCATCAGAGGGGCTTAGGGGGGGAAGGGGGGATCAACTGACAAGGTTTTAACTGTCCAAGTCCTATTTTTGCCTTTGATCTTCTGCACTCATCTCTCCAATGCACTGTTTAGTAGCCCCTCACCCCCCCCCATTCCTCCACTGTGAATAGAGGAGCTCACGGGGGCTTGTTTCCTATGTAGTTCCCACCGTCTTCCATAGCCTTCTGCAAACCGGACCCTCACATTTAGACTCTTAAACTCATCCCTCCTTCTGCTATGTCTACCCAGTTCCTGGAGGGTCGCAGCAAGTCAGCATCAACTCGATGGCAGTGCGTGTTGAGTGAGTGAGTGTGATGACTACATGTTCACTGCCGAGTAATATTTCACTGTGTGGACGCACTGCTTGTGCGCACTGCTTGTGGACGCACTGTCCATTGCTTGGCAGATATTGTTTCTTCCTCCACCTTTTGTCTGTTGTGAACAATGCCACAATGAATCCAGGCATCCAGATTTCTGCATTCCCACGTTCCCGCCTTCACTTCTGGGGGTGCACCTAGAGTTGGGGTGCCTGGGTCATATGACAGTTCTGTGTTCTCCTATGACTGCTTGACGGGTGAAAGGCAGCCTGAAAGTTAAATTTCCTTTTTTTTAATGTAAAAGGTTCCACCAGAGGAAAAAATTGCAATTAAACACAGGTTTCTCCCCATGCACGGGACGAGAGCTTTTTTGTTCAGGACCCTGAAATGAGTGTGCACTTACAATTCTTGTCATAAAACGGTGTTGCGGGGATGCTCCAGTGTCAGGACTGAGTGACCCCCCCCATGTCCTCATGAATGAGCAGTTTGCATTGAACCTCTGTCCTTCCACAGTGCCGTGCGTGGCCCCTCGGTGGGCTAGAGGCGTGGGTGGCTTTGCCGTGCGACTGGCATGTCATGAAAGCTGTTTGAGGCTAGTTCACCACTGAGGTTCTGTGTCTTTCCTGCATCCCTGTCTCCCACCTCGCTGTCTGTGCTTTGATTTCTGAAGCCCAGGGGATGCCTGCCGACTGCGCCCTGGTGGCAGAGTGGGTTCTGTGATGAACTGCTAACCTCAAGGTTGACAGTTCAAAACTACCAGCCGCTCCATGGGACATAGGCTAGGCTTTCTCCTCCTATCAAGAATGACAGTCTTGGAAACTCACAGGGGCAGTTCTACCCCGTCCTAAAGGGTCACTGTGTGTCAGAACAGCCTCAGTGGTGGGAATTGGGGGGCCTGGGGGTGCTTGCTAAGCATCCCTGAGGTGTGGATGCTGCAGACCAAACTTTCAGATGGTCCAGATGCTCCGAGTCCAGGGGTGAGGACCTTGCCTGGCGAGGCTGGGGAGGTGGGGTGCTCTCAGCAACACCTGGCAGGCCACAGTGGGGGTGGTGGGCAGCCAACAGGGAAACAGGTATCCTGTGTCCAAGGTGCCTTGTGCAAACACAGGAAGTACAGTGAAGGAGGAGGGAGAGAGGGAGGGAGAGCAGGAAGGTGGCCAGCTGACCAACTGACCAACCAGCCAGCTGCTGGAGCCAAGCAACCTGCTTTCTGGCAGGGCCGCCGGCAGCCCCACCCGGGGGACCCTCTGCTCTTAGAGGTGCATCTTCCACGTCCCAAGAAAGAAGCCCTGGGGGAGCAGTGGTGAAGCACTGGTTGTTGGGGCCCCCGAAGGAGTCAGAATCCGCTCACCCGCAGTGCCTGTGTGTGGGATTATTTTCACCCCTCTCTCCAGAACACTCACACGGAGGTGCTGCTCACTTGTGGCGGCTCTTCCCTCAGGTGCCACGGCCCCCGTTTCTGAGCTTGTCTGCTTGCCAAGCCTGCTTTGCCCACGGTGCCCACAGCCTGGCTCGGCTACTGTTGCCACGCCAATCACACAGTTGGGGGAGTGTCTTGCTGTGACTTCCCTCCAAGTAAGTTCCAAAGTTTTCCCACTTTCATATTAAAAAAAAAAAGGCATTTCCACCTTTGGGGATGAGGATGTACATCGTCATGTCGCCCCACCCCTAACAAGTTTATGGGTCAGGTCTTCAAACCGTGCCCGTGTTCAGTTGCTCGATATCAACAGCCAACCAGTCTGATCATGCGTCTGTTCTCATTACGTATTTATGTAGACCCCCTATGAGGTGTGGTGGGGTTTTTACCTGAAGAAGAGCTTTTTAGGAGAAACAGTGGTCCCAGAAGGAGGGCCGCTCCTACTGGCCACCAAGCCAGCCTGGGTTGGGATTGCCCTTCAGTTCCCCTCCCTAGGAGTCGAGTGGGATTGTGGGCTAGATGAGGCCACTGGGGCTCCGAGACGCGTGGATAGCATTCTTCACACCCCACCACACTTACGAAGTCAAATGTGACAACTGCCTTCCGGCAGCGCTCCTGACACTGGGGGTAAGGGAGGGTTTCCACCACGTGGGAAGCCTCCGTCTTCTTGTGACTTCTCCACAAATCTTGGCTGAGGGTGCTGAGGAGGCCTGGGTGCCAGGTAGAGTTGGGAGGTGGGGGCAGCCAACAAGGACAGGCGTTCGGTGTTGGAGAGGCAGTGGAGACTGGACTTGAACAGGGACCCCACTGGCTCTTCCACCGGCTGCATTTCCTGTGTGGTGGGGAGGAAGGGTTTTCCAAGGGCCCCCCCCCCCACTCCTGGTGAGTTTCAGGGGTTCTGTAAGAAGTGACTACCCACTGGGCAACTTAACCCTTTCAAATTCAAATTACCCTCTGCTTTAGATTATTTGGGGGTGTGTGAAGTCATGTGTTTTTTGCCATGGGACACGTTTTTAATAAAGGGAGAGGGGGATGTTGAGGTCATATGGATTTTAATGCAATTAGTGGACTATATAGGGCCCATGGGTTATGTGGAACTGGGATTGATGGACAGCCACATGTCAGCTGATTTACACCATTCTCCACCACATGGCAATGTGCACTAAAAGTGGGACAGCAGTGTCCCACCAAACCCCAGATGTGGGGATGTTGGTGGGTGCTGACTGTCCCATAGGTCATGGAAATCTTCAGACAAAACAAATCGGTGTTTTATAGTTTTGGAGGTCAGAAGTTCAAAATCAACATTTGGGCAGTCTTGGGGTCTCTGAAGTAAAACTTTGGAAAAGACTCACCTGGAGTTCTTGTTACATTGTAGACCCCAATTCAGTCTACCTGGGGTAGAATTGTACATTCTCAGCAGAAGGGAGGATTGGAATGAACCGGTTCAGAGCCCTTCTCTGAGGCCCAAGGCACGGCCTATTCCAAGTTGCTCTCCCCACTTCTGGAAGCTGCTGGTAGCCTTTAGTGTCTCTTGGCGTGTGGACACATCCCAATCCAGTGACTGCCTCAGCTCCTCTGTGTGTCTCTGATCAGGACTCCCGCCATTGGATCCGGGGGCCACCGGATGCAGAATGACCTCATGCTGACAGTTGGTGTCAGCCGAGACCCTATTTCCAAACAACAGCACAGACTCGGGACGGGAAGGTGATGCCAGATGACTTACTTAGGGACACAGTCCAGCCCACAACACCTCCTCAGCTTAATCACTGAAAGCAGTTTCTCTGCAGAGCAGAAAGTTAAAGCGAGGGGAACATTGGACCAGAAATTCCTGCTTCCCAGGCCTGGGTGTGACACCAGGGAGGCAGTCTATCCCTCAGCGCTCTGGTGTCTCACTGGGGCCAGTCACGGCTCCACCCGCCTCACTCAGCCTTCCTGCTTGCAAGCTGCTTCACTTTCCTGGGCTCCCCAGCAGAGGACAAGCTCCCCCAGGAAAATGGCCGGGTGGTCATCATGTGTCCCATCAGGATTCTCCAAGCCAACCTGTGCACCAAGTTGCTGTTTCCCCAAGGACGTGGGAGGGGGAACAGCCACACACCCTCACTATGGTGCTCCGCCCTGTGGACAGCTGGGCCCCAAATTGCCAGCCCACAAAGGATGGTTTAATGGTGGGTGTGGACGAGAAGAGGTGGGGAAGGGAGGGGTGCTTCAGATGAATGGACGTGGCAAGGATTCGAAGTCTTCAGGACAAAGGGCGGGGGTCATTGGAGTGGTCCAAGTGGACACGGGCAGGCTGTAGGGTCTGGGGGAGGAGAGAGGGACCTGCAGAGCCTGGGATACCGGCTTTGTCGCCAGGGCAAGGAGAGCAGCGAAGAACTCAGGTCACCATGACTGGTCAGTCGTCATTGGCAGCTGTTAGGCATTAGCCAGGCTGCAAGCACACGGCAGAGGCAGGGTCATCTGCTGGAAGAGCTGCTCATTTCGGTTGCAGGAAGGGAGTGGACAGGAGGGAACACGGAGGCTTGCCCACCCACTGTGGAGGCTCGCCCACACACGTGCCCACACAATCAACTGCCTTGACTGAGCCCATGATCGCGGCCACTGTGTCCACCCACCGTGGGCAGGACTTCTTCCCTGCCCGCTACTGTACTCAGCATGGTGGCTTTCTCTATGGACTGGCCTCTCGGGCCGCATGTCCAAAGTACGTGGGAAGTCTTGCCATCCCTGCCTCTAAGGAGCTCTCCGACACAGATCTGTGTGTGCTTCCAGCAGTCCACCTTCTCCACCAGCCCTGGCATTCAAACCTACGTGTCCATCTTCAGGCCTCTGCTCAGTCCCTATCGATTTTTGTGTGCATTCTCAGTCATTTGGAGTCCTGGCCTTTCTCTAGACTCCCTGCGTTTTTTGAGTTGGCGCGCGCTCCGGCTGAGTCTGCCCAGACACTTGTTATGGGCAGCTGGTGGATTCTAACTACTGACCTTGTGATTAGCAGCCAATGTATGGGCCACTGCACCACCAGGGACCCTTGTGGTGCCATCCCATCTGTCAACCCACAGTGGCCCGACACACGACAGAACAAAACACTGCCAGGTCCTGCGCCACCCTCACCATTGTTCCTAGGTCCACGTCCAAGGTTGCACCCCTTGGTGGTCCATCTGTTGAAGGCTCCCTCCAGGAGGAAGAAGCCTTGAATCTTAAGGAAGTTAGAGAACCTTGGGGCTCTCCAGGTGGGGGTCTTCAGGAGTCAGAGTTGGCTCAAAGGCAATGGATTTTTTAAAAATCAATATTTTTATTGGGGGCTCTTACAACTCTTACAATAATCCATACATCAATTGAATCAAGCACATTTGTACATAGGTTGCCACCATCATTTTCAAAATATGTTTCTTTCTACTTGAGCCCTTGGTATCAGCTCCTCTTTCTCCCTTCCTTCCCCTCCCCCACCCTTGTGAATCCTTGATAAATTATGAACTATTCTCATGTCTTACACTGTACACTGTCTTAGACACTGATCATTGCAATCGGTTCCCCTTTGTCTCCCCCTTCTCCCCCTTCCCCTTAACCTCATGGTATCACCACTCCCATTACTGTTCTTGAGGCGTGTATCTGTCCTGGATTCCATGTGTCAAGAGCCCTTATCTGTACATGCTCCGATCTAGCTGGGTTTGTAAAGTAGAACTTGGGTCATGATAGTGGGGAGTAGGGTGGGGGGGAGGCCTTAAAGAACCAGAGGAATGTTGTGTGTTTTATTGGTGCTATATTGCACTCTGGCTGACTCATCCCTTCCTTGTGAAGGGATGTCCAATTGTCTACAAATGGGCTTAGGGTCTCCACTCAGACGCCACTCATTCACATCGGTATAATTGTTTTGGGTCTTCTGATGCCTAATACCTGATCCCATGGACACCTCATGATCGTACAGGCTGGTGTGCTTCTTCCATGTGGGTTTTGTTGCTTCCCTGCTAGATGGCTGTTTAACTTCAAGGCTTTAAGATCCCAGACTCTATATCTTTTAATAACTGGGCACCATCAACTTTGTTCACATTTGCTTATGCACCTATCCATTCATCAGTCTTCAGGGATCCTGTCGGGCAGTGAGGTCTCAGAGTGCTCACCAAGTGTTCTTGCCTGGAGGGAGGAGGCTTGAGTAGGGGGAGGGCAATGGACTTGGTGTTTTGTTTCCACAGGTTTCGCGGGGGGGGGGGCGCATATGGTCAAGAATCCATGACGTTGACAGCAGAAAACCAAGCTCCATGAAGGCATTGGCCAAAAACAAGGCTCTCTGAACTGATGGAAACCCGGCTGAGATGACCCAACAAAGGGATGCAGCTCTGGAAATGTTGGCTTGTCTGCCCCAGGGGATTTGGAAGACACCCACCCACCCATGACTGGGAGGGCTTATAGCAGGTGCCCACTCCAAATAAAGCGAGCCAGCAGAGTGTGGGCATCACCAGATGGCATCAGTGGCACCACACTCCAGTGAAAGTTCTCTGAAGATGCGTCAGAAACTGTTGCAAGAGCGCATTGATGGGGCGCCGCCGGAAATTCAGGCTCGGTTCCTAAAAGGACTTGGGAATGAGAGGTATCACTGCTGACTGCTGGTGGGTCTTGGCCAGAAGCAGAAGTTACCAGAAGGGTGTTTGCCTGTGTTTTATTGACTGTGCAAGGGCATTCACTGTGTGGGTCCCACCCTCCCCAACCCACCCCCCAAAAAGCATATGAATTCCACAGCACGTAATGGTGTTCATGGGGAACCTGTACGTGACCAAGAGGCAGACGTGGGAAGAGAGCACCGCAGGAGGGTGCCCTGTGGCTTACAGTGGGGAAGGTGGGCATCCCGGTTGCGTCCTTCCGTCATGCTGAGTGGGTCTGCATGCGGAGAGAGACCCCGAGCTGTATGGAGAAGACTCTGCGGAGAAAAATGGCTCAGCTGGAGGGTGGGAGGCAGACCCACGAGCAACTTGAGATGCGCCCGTGACACCGTGGTGCCTGCTGAAAGGAAAGATGCTTGAGGCCCTTCCTGGTGGTGCTCAAGGACGACCGATACCTTCAGTATGGATGACACCTCAGCCCAGAGCAGCGCAAGACGGGCCAGCACCTGTCCGTGTCTGCCCACCCACGCCCGGCCTGTGGATCTTTCTGTTTCCATTTCATTTCTGGCACCTTCCATTGTCTCCCCACTACCCCCTACCCTGTCCGTCCTCTTGTGCACACATTCCCGCTCCAGTGACTAGCGGATGTTCGCAGCTGTCTCTTTCCATGTTGAAGCGTTTGCCAACCCACCTCCACCTGTGTGAGTTCCGTCCTCTCTGTCCAGCAGGGCTAGCACGTCCCAGGCACTGCCGGGCTCTTCTCGGCTTTCTCTGTCACGCACCCGGGGGCACACCGCTCACCGGTTCACAACACACGCTGCTGTGCCGTGAGTCCCAAGTCTGGGGGGCTCGGGGTGGTGTGGTAGTTGGTGTCTGGTGTTCACAGACAATGGTGGGGTACAGAAGACCCTCGCTCCCTGCATATTTATCCCAAGCACCCCTGCCTGGGCAGGGAGGTCACTGGTAGCAGGCACAAGTCTTGAGACCGTGGCATCTGGTTTTCGCTGGTCACCCATGTCGTTCCATGCCCCTAAATGCCATCTCTCCATGTGCAGGATAATGTCTGGTGGAGTGATATTCCATCATCTGCATACGTGCCATCTTTTTTTGTTTTACTTTAAAATAAGTGGACTTCATTGTGAGTGAGGGGTGGGGACTGTGCCCCCTCTGTGGGTCCATCCATCATCTCATGATGGGTCTCAGGGCTTCAGGGAACACTCAGGTGTACTGGCTTCCGGCTCTCCCTTGTGGCGACGGCTCTCGTGTGTACATTTGTGGGGGGTTTTTTTTGGGGGGGGTGAGTCACTCCAAACTCCACCCCACAGCTGTTGCTCTGTTTTAGTAGGGAGCGAGATGGGGAATCCAGTCTCAAGGACTGGGGTGCTCAGAGATCCTGGGGGGTTGCTGGCCTGAGTTCCGCACCTGCCTGCCTGTGTCTGTGTCTGTGTGGAAAGTCACCAGTTCTAATCCTCTCCCACCGAGTGCGTGCCACCGCTTCACCAGTGCTGAGAGTCCTGGCTCCCATGATCCTCTACGTGGGTGCTTTTTACTCCATCACTGGCAGTGAGTTGCCACCCACCAGTTTGGCCTTGATCAATCTGGTCACCGTCTGGCTCGGCCTGCTCCTCCCGTGGCCTCTGACTGCACTGGCCGCCCCAGAACAAGACACGTAACATAATCATGGCACTCACATTGTCCTGTTGATGATTCTTTAGCTATGGGGTCACATATGTAGATGGTCATATATACCATCTATATATGATGTGTGTATATGTGTATATATGTATATATATACATATGTGTGTGGATATATATATACACACACCATACCACCACCACTAACGTATCTCTCTTCTTTCCCCTCCACCTTCCCCTCTCCCTGTTCCCTCTCTTCTCCCTCTCTCTCTCTCTCTCTCTCTCTCTCTCTCTCTCTCTCTCTCTCTCTCTCTCTCTCTCTCTCTCTCTCTCTGTCTCACACACACACACACACACACACAGACAGACATTAGCAGCCACCACTGATAAGATAGGAAGGATCCTGGGCTAGGTTGGTGTTTCCCAAACACTGAATGATCCGGGGTGGGGGATTGGACGCTACAAAAGCAGAGTCCTTCCTTTAATCCCGGGTGATGGTCTATGGCACGGAGCGGTCAGTTGCTGGGAGGGAGGGGGAGGGAGGGGGCAAGGTGCTGAGTATTTCATTTTGGAAAGAAGGCCGTGGGCTGTGGGCCGAGTAAGTGTGGGAACCTATGGGCTATGGGCCCCTCCGGACCTGACGGTCCAGATGTCAGGGGCCTGCTGCCCTGCTGTCTTGGGAGTGTGGCACTATGATGGCCACTGCACAGGGCATCCCGAGGGAGAGCAGAGAGCAAGGGGCTTGCTGACGACATTACAACTGGTAGGTGTGGGGTGGGTCACGGGAGGGGGCAGCCAGACCCAGGTCTGGTGGTGTGTTGTGCCTTGTGGCCATCACATAAGACGCTTACACGTGCACACAGGCTTTCTGGAGCCAGGTGGAGCTTCTGCCTAGTCCCTTCTCCCGGGGCCTTCAGCCCTGCCAGATCTAGAGCCCAGTTTCTTTCTGCGGCAGCCACACGAGCCACTTCCTAGTCCCTGGGGACAGATGACCGTGCCGTCCCTACCTGTGTGTGTCTCCCCCTCTTGTCCTCTCTTCCTCGCTACTTTCCACCCAGCTCTTTGGGTCGCATCCTTCACAGGGGTCCCCCGCCTCCTTCCTCCCCAAACCCTAGGCTTGGTCAGTACCGGGTCCCTCCCCCTGAACCAGCGATTCATACTGGTGGCCCCAAACCCAAGAAGGAGCTGCAGGGTGTTCAGCAAGAGACCCCACCCGCCCATCTCCCAGTCCGGTGGGCCCCAGGCTCCGGGCAGCTCCTGGCCCTCCCAGTTCTTGTGAGCCGAGTAAGAGGCCTGCTCTTCCTGCTGGTGCTGTGTCCCCGGTCCTATTTGCAGTCTCGGGTGTCCTCCCTCCTCATGTTCTTCTCAGGCTGTGGCTCCTGGGAAAACCCTGTGCACACGTGGGTACCTAGTCCCTGGGTCAGCTCCTGGCCAGGCAGCTCCCCTTCCTGGTAGGCACCTAGCAGATCTGAGGGCTCGTGTCCTTCCCAGGATGCCCCCTCCACTCTCCAGGGCAGTGCTGTTTATAGCTGCACAGACCGGGTGCTAGCTCCTTGCCCAGCCACGTGCAAACAGAGTGGCGCCATCTGGCATAGCCCGGCATGCAGCAGGATCTGTGGACAGAGGGAGGGACTGTATGTGTGTAAGGAGCCCTGGTGGCGTGGTGGGCCAGTATACACTGGGCTCACTGCTAACCACAAGGTCAGTAGTTCAAAACCACCAACTGCTCCTTGTGAGAAAGAGGAGGCTTTCTACTGCCTTAAAGAGTTACAGCGTCAGAAACCCACAGGAGCAGCTCTACCCTGTCTTCTAGGGCCACTGTGAACCATAAATGACCTGGACGTCAGCAGGTGTGGCTTTGGATACCCACCAGCCATGCTGCAGAAGAAAGATGTGGCTTTCTGCTCCCATAGTGATTAACCGTCTCAGAAACATGCAGGGGCAGTTCCATCCTGTCCTGTAGGCTGTGAGGCAGACTGGACATGATGGCAGTGCGTTTGAGGGAGGCTTAACCTTCCAGGGGGTGCTGTGGCCACACCAGTGCTTTCTCTCTGTGCCTAGAGGGAGCAGGGACATGGACAGTTGGTGTGCTTTTGTGTCCAGCTGCATCATGGTTTCCAGGTCCACCCGTGCATGAGTGACGTTCCATTGGGTGGAGGGAGCGCGTGCCATTTATCGGCGGTCATTGCCTGGTGGGCCTGTGGGTGGTGGTCTCCGTCTGGCTCTCTGAGGAGTGCGTGACTGTGTGACCGTAAAAATGATTGAGAACGTGGGTTTTCAACGTGGGTCTCCCTGAAACCAAACCGGACTCCAACACAGAGCCACCCCATGTGCGTGCCCGGGGCTGGAACTCTTCCCGGGAGCAGACAGCCTCCTCTTTCTCCTGGGAAACAGCTGGTGGCTCTGAACCGATGACCTTTCAGGGAGCAGTCTAACATGCCACCCACTCTGCACCAGGACTTCCTCGCACCAGGGCCCCGACCCAAAACCCAAGCCAAGCTCATGGCCACCCAGTCGATTCCAACTCACAGCAACCCTGTAGGACAGGGCAGGACTGCCCCTGTGGGTTTCGAAGACAGTCACTCTTTGTGGGAGTAGAAAGCCTCATCTTTCTCTCTTGGAGCAGCTGGTGGCTTTGAACTGCTGACTTTGCAGTTAGCAGTCCAACATGCAACCACTGCACTGCCAGGGCAGTATGGAAACAGTCGTCAGTGTGCAGTCGCTGTCCTGGGGTGGTTGTGTCTACTTTGGCTAGCCTCTGGAGCACAAGCACACAGCCTTCTATGACTGAGTGTTGCCTCTCCTGGGCTATCCTTGGCTGTGAACTTTCCTGAGACTGACCACCAGGTTTTTTCTCCCATGAGGTGGGCTCTAACAGGGAGAGCTGGAATTCGAACCCAGCACAGTGCCGAGGTGCCCAGTGGTGAGTCCAGGAGGTGGCTTGGGAGGAAGCACTGTTTGCTGTGGCTGTTTTCCAGGCTGGCACCTGGCTGATGGTCCCAAATGTTTGCTGTTCACCTGAAGGGCAGGCCCCTTGGGTGAGGCCAGCCAGGTGGACTCTCAGCAAGTTGATATCCCTGTGAGCCAGCAGGGGCAGGGGCATGGCTGAGGTCTGACCAGGGCTAGGAGAGCCAGGTCCTGCTGGCTCGGGGTGAGCTGGGGAGGCAGGGCAGTGGGGTGCTCAGGGCAGACAGGTGTCTCGGATAGGACCCCATGGTTCAGGACTGGAGGCAGATGCAGCGGGCTGACTCCTGTGCCTGTGATCCCAGTGGGAGCAGCTGGCACCATATCTTCGGTGCTGCTGGGCGTTGATGTTAGCTGCCATGAAGTCCGTTTCAGCTCTGGGCGCCCCAGGTGTGCAGAGAGGAACTGCAAGCAGCCCTGGTGGCACTGTGGGTTAGGCATTGAACTGCTCACCGCAGGGTGGGTGGTTCAAACTCCCAAACATCTCCTAGGGAGAATGAAGAGGCTGTCTGCTTCCCTAAAGACTGACAGCTGCAGAAACCCGCTGAGTCAGGCTGGGCTTGGTGGCAGTGGGTTTGATTTGGGGCTGGTGGTCCTGATGAAAGGGATAGCCAGTCCTTTCTCCCAAAGTCCTTCTGCTCCAGTGTGAACTACTGGCCTTTCGTCTGCTGATTGAGAGATTAGCTCTTGGTGATACACCCCCCCAAAAAAAACCCCCCAAAAAACAAGCAGGGCCATTGAGTCCTCTCTGGCTCTCAGAACCCTCTAGGACCGAGCAGCACCGCCTGCCCCTGAGGGGTTCCACGGTTGAACATCTTTAGGAGAGCAGACTGCCTCATCTCTCGACCCTGGAGTGGCTGGTGGGTTTAATCTGCTGACCTTGGCAGACAGCCACTGAATTCCCAGGATTCCTATTGTGACACCCGGGGACTCCAAATTTACATAAGCCCCCTGGATGCCAAGCTGGGGTTCTGGTGACATCTTGAACTGGGATGGTGACGAGGGATGTGGGTGGCATGGTGGAGTCAGTTCTGTCGGCAAGAGTGGTTGGCCTTGGATGACTTCTGGGCATGCCTTCGTGCTAGTGAGAACAACGTTGACAGCCATCCCCACCAAGCCCTTGTTTTAGTGAACCATAGGAGGAGCGTAGTGGTGACACCCTGAGCTGCTAACCGTAAAGGCAGCCGTTCAAACCTACCAGCCGCACCACAGAAGGACTCACAAGGACAAGTCTACCCTGTCCTGTGGGGTCTCTGTGAGTCAGCATCGACTCGATGGCAGGGAGCAAGCCCACCTAGAGGACAGTGAATGCTGCACCCCAGAGACACCTCACGAGTACACATTCTGGAAAATCTGAGGGTGGGGGAGAGGAGCGGAATGGGGGAACCTATCGATGAAGACCCAAGACACCCCCCACCACCCCTACCCCACCATGTGAGCAGTATTTAGAACCCAATCAAACTTCAGCTTAAACCCAGACGGGGCCATTGGAGTTTCAAACAGGAAATGACTTTTTTTTTTTTGCTGTAAAAAATAGACACCCCAGAGCTTGCCATTACAACTGTTTTGAAGTGTATACTTTATTGCACTCATTAATATGCATTCATAACACTCATTAATATGCCTTCATTGCACTCATTAGTATGCATTCATTAATATATACTCACTGTGCTGGGCAACTATTGCCACGATCCATCCCCAGACAGTTCTCATCAGAAACTCGGCAAACTTCAGCAGAAATTCTTCACCTCTGGCCCCCGACGTGTTGTCCAGAGAGACCAGTTTCCGGAGAGACCAGTTCTCGGAGAAGGACATGCCTGGTCACCTGGAGGGCAGAGTCAAAATGAGGCAGACCTTCAAAGAGACGGAGGGACACCGTCTGGAACAATGAGCTCAGACAAGAACCACAGTCTGGATGTCGCAGGGCTGGACCGTGTTTCCTTCTGTTGGGCGGAGGGCCGCTGAGTTGGAACCGATCCAACGGCCCCTGACAAGAGCCACCCCCACCCCACCCAGCCCTCCCCTTGGTCTCTGTGCATTCTCCCGTCCTGAAGGTGCCATGCGGGTGGGACTCTCGTGTCCGTGGCCTTGGGTCTGGTTTATTTCACACAGCATTCGGCTGTCAAGGGCCATCCTTCCAGGACTTCATTTCTCTTTCAACCTGGGTAATACACTCCGTCGTATGCTTTTCAGTACACCCCCTTTCTCCTCCCCACCCCCAGCGCTAAAAGGGTCCCTTGGGTGAGTCCTACCTTTTGCTCTTTTGAAGAAAGCCTTAGTGACCATTGGCATCCGATGGAGATTTTGAGATCCTGCTTTCAGGGCTTTGGGTGGATGCTAGGAGTGGAATAGGAATTATTCATATGCCCAGCCGGGACTGGTATGTCTGACTGTGGGGGGGGGGGAGAATGGGTTTATACCTGGGGCTTCCAAAGTTCCTGGGGGAATCCCATGATCTCTTCGTTCCATTTTCCCGTGAACTTTTGGAAGCCCCCGGGATCCCAGAGTCACTCAGGCTGCTGTGTGACATGTGGACTTGGTGGAAAAGAATTGATAAGACCAAGAGCAGAAGGGTGGGGGCAGTGCAGGTCAGTCATCGAGGCCCAGGAGGAGACCCCGTCCCCTCCCCACCAATCTGTGGGCAAGAGCCCTGTACTTTCTTTGGTGTGACTGTGGTGGTCATGAGGGAAAGAATGCTCTCAGCTGGAGCTGCAACTTCCGGGGGATTCGGGTGACTCTTGTTGAGTCAGGGAGTTGGCAGCAAACCTAGGGGCCAGGTGAGTGCTCCTGATGATTGTCACAGAACTTCCTGGGTGTTGGGTGTGAGCGCTTGTCTAAGCAAACGCAGGGGTTGGCCCATTGTGTTTGTTTCAAGGAAGGAGGAGAGGGGACAGACAGGGAGTGAAAGAAGAGTTTGTCATGGTGCCCCATTGGAGGAAGAGGTCACTCCCCTTCCTCATGATTTAAAAAAAAGGAGGGGGGGTTTCATCGTGTCCTGGAGATCAGAATTCTAGGAATAGGATTGCAAAAACTCCCAGCACTTCCTGATGCCGTCTCTTCTGAGTGACCTGTTCTCTCAACCCCTCCGGGCATTTTCCATGACTTCTCCCTGAGTCTGTCTCCCAACACTGAATGAACGCTCACTGGTGCTCCCGGAGGCTGGCAGTATGCCCCTTTTCTTAGCGCTATTTAAAAAGTCTCAGAGCCAGGCTGCTGTACCACTGGTCACCAGCAGGAGGAGCTCTCTAATGCTCTGTTGGTCGGGGTGCAGTTCTGACTCTTAGCAAGCGATCCTATGTACAACAGAACCGAACTCTGCCCAGGCCTGTGCCACCCTCACCGCTCACTGTTTGGCTCAAGCAGTGTTGCACACTTACTAGCAATCTTGGTTGTTCGAGGTTCCTGGTTTTGAATATGTAAAGCATCTCCACCTGTATCGCCTTTGCAAGATCCAATTCTGTTCAACACATTTTCTTAAAACCAGATATGCCAGTCATACCCATTACTAGGGGCAGCTCAGATGCTCACTGACAGTAGAGGGGATGAATGTGTTGTGATTCATCATCGAACGGGGGCTCTCTACAGCCTCAGAAATGTGTAAACCGTGGCTAAACGCGGTGCCATCCATGAAGGGCACCAACAACGTTAAGAAAGAAGCCAGACACCAGACCATACGTTGTATGTTACCACTTATGTACGGAGCCCCGGTGATACAATGAGAGCCCTGGTGGAACATTGGGTGCACATGGGGCTACTAACTGCAAGGTCAGGGTTCGAATCCACCCGCCTCTCTGTTGAAGAAAGATGGTGTTTTCTGCTCCTGGAAAGATTTAGAGCCTTGGAAGCCCACAGGGCCAGTTCCACTGTGCCCCGAAGGGCCACTAGGGATCAGAATCGACTCGATGGCAAGAAGGTAGGTGGCGTGCAGAGGTGAGATTCTCAGCTGCTGATGGGAGCATCAGTAGTTTGACACCCCCCCCCCCAGGCTGCTTCATGAGAAAAGACTTGACAATCAGCTCCCATCAGGATTTCAGCCTGGAAAATGCTACAGGGCGTCTCTATGCCATCACACAGGGTCCCCAGGAATCAACTCCTGGGCACCCACCCCCGCCACTACACACACAACACCCAGGCCCACGCAGGACGCACCTAGGAGGTTAAGGACATGGGACTGGCGACCTTTCTTGGGGTGGATAGGCTGGGCAGGGCATGACGAAGCTTCTGGGCGCTGGCATATCTGTCTCTTTATGCGAGAGCTCATAAATGGATTTGTCAACGTGAACGTTACGGTATTTTTTGTATGCGAGTTAAGAGGTTGAAAAGCCTCCTTGGTACAGAACTTGAGTCTGCTTCGCCCCAATCCTGGCTTGCTCTTTGCCCACAGACTGACGAACCATGCGAGCTGAAGGCCACCGAGAAAGAGAAGGCGGTGGTCCCCCTGGCCCCCAAGGAAGCGTGCAAGTACCACAAAGAAGACTTGGCCAAGGCGTTTTGTGTAAGAATTGCATTGGCCTCTACCGCCAAGCCTGACAGAGGTGTTCTAGTTAAGCATGCAGGAAAAAACAGACATGGCCTTGAAATTCAAGTCACATGTTGCGTATTCATGAGCAGTGTTAGATGTCGCCCAGGTCCCATGTAGAGACGGGTGGTGAGTGGTGATTCTTCCCGCCCTCTTCCGAGTGCAGCGGTTCTCAATCTGTGGGTCACGACCCCTTTGGGGGGGGTCCAACAACCCTTTCACAGGGGTCGCCCGATTCATTACAGTAGCAAAATGACAGTGATGGAGTAGCGATGAAAATAATGTTATGGTTGCGGGTCAGCACCACATGAGGACCTGTATGAAAGGGTCACGGCATGAGGAAGGTTGAGAACCACTGTCCTGGTGTGAGTTATGTGTGATGGTGGGCAGTTCATAGCCAGCAGCCGCTCTGAGGGAGAAAGATGAGGCCTTCTGCTCCCGTAAAGATTCACAACCTCGGGGACACACAAGGGCAGTTCTCTGTCCTGTAGGGTCGCTGTGAGGTTTTTTTTGTCTCCTACACAGAGTTGGCTGACTCCTGTGAACCTGAAGTTCCCAAACGTGGCTGATCCTTGGGATCCCCTGGGGATCTGGTGAAAATCCAGCTCCCTGGGCTCTCTCGGGGGACTTAGGCTCAAGATGGCCCTGCCGTGACTTTCAGGCCATTTCCTTTGGATTACTCTTCAGTTCTTGTCAGTTGGCTTAGGGGCTGAATTTTTCAGAACTCGATGACCAGGCCTTTCTTCTGATAAAAAAGAACTGCCAATCTTCTAGTTGGTCTATGCAGGGCTCAAGTGCAGGGTCCTTGAACCCCGGGGCCCAGTGCTGGGTCTGAATGGAACCCCGGGGCCCAGTGCTGAGTCCGAGTGGAACCCTGGGGCCCAGCGCTGTGTCTGAACCAACCCCAGTGTTCAGTGGGCAAGCCTGTGTTCATTGTCATCATCAGAGACAATGTTTTTTGGGTGGGGGTCCTGCGGCTGGGGCCTGGGTCCCGGCGGCAGCGAGCTCACCCTGCCTGGTCTCCCCTAGGTGGACTTGGAGAACGGACTGTCGGAGTTCTCGGTGGCACAGCGGCGGCTAGTCCACGGCTGGAATGAGTTTGTGGCCGACAATACGGAGCCTGTGTGGAAGAAATACTTGGACCAGGTAGGGCCCACGTGTCAGGTCTGCCCTCAGTGCAGCCAGAGGTGAGGGTAGGTGGAGGGGAGCCATCTCTTGATTAAATATTGATCAAGGTGTCCTGGGGCAGGGCTGCTGTAGAGATAAAGAACCCTCCCTTCCCTGTCACGTCTGTGAAAACTGCTCTCAGCCACTTAAGGAGACAGCAGGGATCATCACTTCCCGGTGACTGGCTGGCTGGCTGACCGCTGACTGTGTGCCAGGCACCCTGCTAAGTGCTGTAGGCCCTCCCTGCATCTTCCTGTGAACCCAGCTCCCACCTCACTCACTGCCCCTGAGGGGATGCCACTCAGCCACCCACCAGGACAGACTAGAGCTGCCCCCGGGCGTTCGGAGACTACAACTCTTTAAGGGAGCAGACAGCCTCTCCTTTCTCCTGGGGAGCAGCTGGTGGGCTCCAACTGCTTATCTTGCCACCAGAAGCCAAGGGTTAGGGTTAGGGTTACCAAGGCTCAAGTAGAAAGAGAGTTTTGAACATGATGATGGCAACGTAGGAACAGAGGTGCTTGACACGATGAAGGGATGGATGGATGGTGATAAAAGCTGTATGAGCCCCCAATAAAATGATTTAAAAAGAAGATGCTCAGTGCATAACCCACCAGGGCTCCTCCTAGCCCACCTAGCTTAGAGTTCATCGGCTCCCCATGGGCAGCAGTGGCTGCTGGGTGCACTGTGGTGCCAAGCTGTTGAACAGATGCCAAAGCAGCCTCCAGATGAAGCTGATCTGAGCCACCCCCCCACCCCATCGTGGGAACGGTCCAAAGGGGTTACACAGAGGCCGGTACCCCAGCTCGAAGACAGAAATGAGGCGGGTGGAGTTCGTTCTCAGGTGGGTGAGGCCCCAGGAGCCGGTTACTGACTGGCCCGCAATGGACAGCACCCGCCGGCCATTTCCTCCTCGTTTTACAGGTGAGGGGCTGAAGTCCAGAGAGATGGACATCTTTGCCTGGGGTTTCCAGAGCCGCCAGGCTCAGCACATACACATACAGGGCACGCAGTGTGCACTTTGAATTTCGGGGAATCGGGAGCCATTGGTTAGTCCCAGCAGCCCCCACAGCTGCAGGGGACATGTCGCCATTCGGTGTCGCCAGGTCGGTTCCATCTCGTAGCCATCAGTGTAGAACAGAACGCAACACCGCCCAGTCCTCTGACATCCTCACCCACGAAGCCCTGCTGGAACCCACGGTTACAGCCCTGGGGTGAGCCCAGCTGGTCGAGAGTCTGTCCTTTCCCCCGCTGCTGCCCCTCTGCTTGACCGAGCATGATGTCCTCCGCGGACTGGCCCCTCCGGATGGCACATCCACAGTACATGAGCAGAAGTCCTGCCACCCTTGCTTCTAGGAAGCCTCTCTGGCTACTTCTTCCAAGAATCACGCTGCATTATTCATCTGAAATGAACTCCGTGTCCTGTGTTTGATTTGGCAGCCAGAGCCCATAGCCACAGGGCAGTGCTGGGAGGCAACTTGTCCCCAGAGACTCCGTCCTGGGATCCCGCCACAGCCCCACCTGTGGATTGGTTCGGAAGGGCAGGTGCAGAAGTCTGACCCCGGGGCACCATTGGAAAGGGGCTAGAGCAGTGGTTCTCAACCTTCCTCATGCTGTGACCCTTTCATACAGTTCCTCGTGTTGCCATGCCCTCCCCCTACCAACCATAACATTATTTTCATTGCTACTTCATAACTGGAATTTTGCTACTGTTATGAATCAGGCAACCCTTGTGAAAGGGTCGGTCATTCGACCCCCCAAAGGGGTCGTGACCCACAGGTTGAGAATGGCTGGGCTAAAGCCTTTGACATGGAACTGCCTGCAAGTTCACATCTGAGAGTCAGTACCCCTACAACCTACCCCTTACCAGACCAGAACACTCCAGTTAATGGGGAGAATGTTCCAGAAGGCTGACCCTGCCTCGGTTTCCTCGACCCTCTGCAGCACCATCCCTTCCTCCATTATGAGTGTCACCCCTCCTGAGGCCCTGGCTGGGGAGGGGACAAGGCTCTCATGTCAGCGGTCTTCTTATTGGCTCAGGACTTTCTTGGTTGGGGTTAGTGGACAACAGGACAGGCAGTCTGTGCCCTTGGCAAGGTGGCATGCTACCAGAGAAGACAGTAACAACCACAAGGAAAACTCGAATGTCTATAAGGTGGTCTGCTACGAAGGCAGCTTGGCTCTGACCTTGGTCTGGAGGACTTAGAACCACTATGGTGGTGAGGTCGGGGCTGTGTGGGTGGTGACCACAGAGCACTTCCCAGAGGCAGGCAACATGGGGGCGGGCTTACAGGGCTTCTTTTCATGAGCAGTATGAATCACGCTTCTGAGCCACTTTCCCTTTTTGCTCTGGCTGCTAGGAAGCTCAGAGCCACACAAACAGCCCTGCTTTCAGGACTACGTCCTACCGGCTCACATTCCGGCCATCTCCCTGATCCCGGTCCTCCTTGCTCAGATCCATCATAAGACCTGTGTCTCCTTCCTCCTGTGTCTGTAACATGAGCCACCCGGGACAGTTGTGGCTGTGAGGAGAGGGAGCAGATCATCGATCAAACAAATCCTTTTCCGGGTGTTTTCGGAGCAGTTGACACAGTTGGAACCCTGGGTGGCTATTAGCATGAGCAGGGTGGTGCCTGGACTGGACACAGGGGACGTGCAGGATCGGGGCACTCGGAGGGGTGAGAGGGTACCCCTTGGCTATGCAGGAGCAGCACTGGCATCCTGCCAAAAGGGACAGGTCCTGACCTGTGGGACCATAAGGGTGTGAGACAAACCCAACCACCCAAAGATGAGCCTGGGCTGGTGTCAGGGAACGGCCACATCTGTTTCCGGGGTGCGTTACCAGCAGCCCTAGGTGGCCACTGCTAATGAAGCTGTAGTGAGGGGCTCCCGGGTAGGTCCGAGACCCATGGAGAGGCTGTCACCATCACCT
Source organism: Tenrec ecaudatus (assembly GCF_050624435.1). Classification (NCBI taxonomy): domain Eukaryota; kingdom Metazoa; phylum Chordata; class Mammalia; order Afrosoricida; family Tenrecidae; genus Tenrec; species Tenrec ecaudatus. The sequence goes on from NC_134547.1 coordinate 72,991,655, forward strand.
TGGCCCTCGGTCTCTCTGGAAGACTGACCTGGGTGCATGACCAAGTCACACAAAATCCAGTAAAATCAAAGCCCTGCCTGTCTAGTTGACTGATGTCTAGCTACCTGGTTCAGGTGGGCATGAATTCCTGGGTCTATTCAGGCCTGTGGCCTCTCAGAGGCAGATCTCCAGGACTTTTTTCCGAAGCACCTTTGGGTGGGTTGGCATCAGCAGCCGGCTGCTTAACTGTGTGTGCCACAGAGACAGCAGTCATAGCCTCACTGGAAACCCCGGCCCCCACCTTGTGCTTCCTTTCCAGTTTAAGAGCCCCCTGATCCTGCTGCTGCTGGGCTCCGCCCTGGTGAGTGTGCTCATCAAGGAGTACGAAGACGCCATCAGCATCACCATGGTGAGTGCTGACCACCAGGCCAGTGGCTCCTGGGACTTTTATTATGCAAGCTTTGTTTCTCTAAAACCTATTCCCAGCGGTGCCAACTCACAGCAACCCCCAGGAGGACTTCTGTACAGAAGCCTCATCTTTGCTCCTTGGGGCAGCTGGTGGGTTTAAACCACTGACTTGGCAGCTTCGTAGCCCAACCCACTGCAAGCTTGCTGTCGGAAAAAATCATAAATGGGTGTACTGTGTGTGTACACACACAGGGGGCGTTAAAAAGTTCATGGAAACTGCTCTGAACATGCTACCATTAGGTCTTGGATGGGAGGGGGAGTGTGTGAGTGTGAGTGGACAAAACTGCCAAATCCTAAAAGAGGCCAAGCTTACTGATCTGCTGGAGACCGGTAGGACACCCCCCCCCCGAGAGGTACCCCCGCCCCGTCTGGAACTCGTGCAGTGTTAGACTCCTCAGCCATTTGAGATTCAAAGGGTCAGGGATGGAGCAGGGAAAGAGACAGGACGCTTCACCCAGGGGCAGCGATGCAGGCTTCTGAATGGTCGGCTGCAAAGGTGCTGGTCAACCAGCACACCTTCACTGTAAGCAGTTAAAAAAAGGAAAAGAAGTTCCGGGAAAGAGGGAGCTGAAATATCTTGGAAATTTTTGCACACTCTGTGAAGCGCACACACACACACACAGATTTCAAAAATTTTGAGGAAAAATTCCATGACCTTTTCATTCCATGTACTCATATATACACATACAAATGTGTACGAGTGTGTGTATGTATATAATGAAAATATGCATCAGCTCTCCTCTTGCTCTCAGGTATAGCTAAAGAGAGGTGAGAGGCATCTATGTGGATGCGGTTACGTGTATATGAAGAGAGGTGAGAGGCATCTATGGATGCAGTTATGTGTGTATGAAGAGAGGTGAGAGGCATCTATGTGGATACAATTATGTGTATATGAAGAGAGGTGAGAGGTATATATGTGATACAATTATGTGTGTATGAAGAGAGGTGAGAGGCATCTATGGATGCAGTTACGTGTATATGAAGAGAGGTGAGAGGCATCTGTGTGGATGCGGTCATGTGTATATGAAGAGAGGTGGGAGGCATATATGTATGTGCATGCAGTTATTTGTGTATAAACAGAGGTGAGAGGCCTATATGTGGATGCATTTACGTGTACATACATGAGAAAGAGGAAGACTCTCAACAAGATGTGTTGGCCCAATGGCAGCAACCATGCGCTCAAACACAGGAGGCATTGTGAGGCGGGCGCAGGACCGACTCGTCTTTCATTCAGTGGTCCATATGGTCACTGTTGTTCAGAATTGTACTTGACCACACCTACCAACACAACATAAAGGCAGGTGCATATGTGTATGTCTGTGTGTGGATCCACCTACCTGCCTTATTATCTCCCCTTCTATACTATACCTGAGAACAAGAGCAAAGCTATCCAGCCTCTCCTCTGGGCCCTCGGGTGTCTGGTTGCCTGGCCCCTGCCCTCACTGACTCTAGATGGTTCTCCAGCTCTGCGGCAGAGACCAGAGTGGCAGCCCCCTCCTGACGACCCAGCCCTAAGCTCTTGTGAGGGGCCAGATCCTGGGCTGTGTCACAGCCCCTCACTCACTCACAATAGGCATCATTCCCCTCTCTCTGTGGAGCCAGCCCCCTCCTCAGACCCAGGAGCAGGGGGACTCTGCCCCTCTCTAGCTCAGTGAGGTCACATCCAGTGAACACTGCACAGGAGCGATGACAAGGAGATGTCATTGAGTGCAAATAGTGGTTTCCCTAAGAACATAATGCTGTGTGTGTGTGTGTGTGTAAAGAAACCAACACGGCTCCCATCGTGAATTCCTGGGTGACGGCGTGAAGGATGGCTTCTCTGCTCCCTCTGGTTGCTAGATTGTGACCTTTTCTGCACAGTGCACTTGTCCCTCTCTAACCCCACCCCACCTGCCAGACACCTGGTGCCAGGTGTTAACCCGATGCCCCTTCCTTGCTCTCTAGGCCGTGTTGATTGTGGTCACCGTGGCCTTCATCCAGGTGCGTATCTTCCGAGGCCGGGGCAGGGTAACCGTGCATGGCGCGAGTCCTGAGCCTGTGCCGTGGTGACCGGAGTGACAGGGACCGAACGAGAGGCCGTTCGTGAATGCCTCGTCCGATGTGCTTCCTTCCAGGAGTACCGATCGGAGAAGTCTCTGGAAGAGCTGACCAAGCTGGTCCCGCCCGAATGTAACTGGTAAGTCAGAGCCCGTGACCATTGGGCATCAGGTGTGTCCTGTGGAGGATGACTCCGGAGAAGCCCTCATTGCATTGCTGTGTGTCTCACACAACTTCTCTGGGCCTCACCTCATCCCTGGGCAGCCATCTCGGGGCCTAGCCCAGGGCTGCAGGTCCAGCAGGATGGTCTAGGAGATGTCTGATGTGTGTGTAAAGTGGCGTCAATTGTCCCCCCATCCCTGAGAGGTCAGGCTCTGAATTTGTCATGAATCCTCAAAGGGGGGCTCAGAAGAAGGGAGCTGGGCTTTCAGAAGCATCAGCGCTGGACTGGAGGGGGGATGCCACAGAAGCTGTCAGTCAAGTGGCTCACAAGCCGATTTCCTCTACCCTCGCGTGTCTGTGTCTTGGTCTTCGAGTACTGTGGAGTCTGTTCACACTCACAGAGCAGGACCTGCCAGGCCTCATCTCCCGCTTTTGGCGGGTGGGGGTGGAGTGGGGTTGAACCCCTCACCTTTAGCTTAGTCTTGCAGCACTTGGCTGAATTTCCCAGGTGACACACAGGGCTGCCTGAGCTTGGCCCATCACCAAGGGGGAGCTTGGGTGCTGGGACCTCTGCTCAGCCATCCCAGGGCCACCTCTTGTTTTCCCGCCTCCAACGTAGCACCCGAGAAGGGAGGCTCCAGCACCTGCTTGCACGAGACCTGGTTCCCGGAGACATTGTGTCCCTCTCCATCGGAGACCGCATCCCGGCCGACATACGCCTCACAGAGGTGAGCACCTCGAAGCCTGCCCCGAGGGGCGCGCAGACCCTGACCTCCTAGAGGGAGGGGGCTCACTTCGTAGCCTCGGTCCCCCTACACTACGTGGGCCTGTGTTCACACGTGCCCGTGCACGGAGAAGATAGCCTCCAGTGTTTCCCGATCACCACGTGCCCTGCTGCACCCTCATGTGCCTGGGGAGGACGCTCCAGAGGATCTCCCGAGGCTGATCCTTTGGGCGTGAGTTGCCAGGCCTTTCTTCCGCGGCATCTCTGGGTGGGCTGGAACTACCACCTCTCCAGTTAGCAGTGGATCCATTCACACCACCAGGGGCTCCACTCTCAGTCCATGGCCCATTAGCCACAGTGGTTTCGTAAGCCCATCACAACTGGGCTAGGGCTGGCCAGTCCAGGGTTGGCCACGATGGCAGGTCAAACTGGGGTGAGGTTGGGCAGTGAGGCGAGAGTGGCTTCTAGATACAGAGTGACTCAAAGAAGTCCCATCAGGCAGGCAGATGAGCCTCCTGAAACACACACAACAGGAAGGCACACCTCCCTTTCTCCTGTGTAGCGTGGGAGGTTAGGTGTTGGCAGGTCATCCTACTGGGTTTGTGGGCAAGAGGCAGTTTGGCAAGATGGTTAAGAGTGCAGGGCTGGGACCAGAACCAGGGTTCAAATGCCTGCTCTGCCACCACTAACTCTGTGCCATGGAGTGAGTCACTGAACGGCTTTGTGCCTCTGTTTCCTTGATGGCAAATGGAACAAATGCTGGCGCCATCCATGCAGAGTGGGAGAAGTTTGGGAGAGGTGCTTAGCCCAGGACCTGACTTGTAGCTGGGTCCCTCAGCACCTCTCTTCTTGCATATGTCTGTCCATGTGTCTGGCTACTATGGAGTCACTGCCCACTGTCAGCAGGGAGACATCCTCCAGTGGGTTTTCAGTGGCTGCTCTTTCAGAAGGATATCACCAGGCCTTTCTGCTGAGGCACTTCAGCATAGGCTCAAATGGCAGGATTTTAGTGAGCAACCAAATATGTTAAGTGTGTGCACCTCCCACAAACTGTAAGAGAACATTAGCTGTCTCTACTGCTGGGTTCAGTCATGTTCCAGTGCAGGTGATGTGGCTATCATCAAAGAGGGCAGGGCATGGAATGCCACAGGAAATTCAAAAGTGCTTTGAAACGTGCATTCTATGTTAACCACCACTTTAATATTTTAAAATTGTAGCAAAATTCCATATAGCATTAAAAGAAAGCAAGAGTTTTATTTTATCTATTTATTTTTCCAAAAGGGACCATACACTCAAAGTAGTTCAGAAGAGTTTCTGATAGTTGGAAGCCTCTGGCCAGTATTCTGATACCCCTTCCCCAATCCTACCTGTTCCCCAGTCCCTGAATGTTCCTTGTTTGCCATCCACTATCAAATAACACTAAGAGAGTGGGAATTGCATGCTGAGCTTTTAAAGCCACCATGCGCAAGGTGAGAAGGGAGGTCTCACATGCTTATCCTTTTGCCCCACAGGTGACAGACCTCTTGGTGGATGAGTCTAGTTTTACTGGCGAGGCTGAACCATGCAGCAAGACAGACGGCCCTCTGCCAGGTGGGGGTGACCTCACCACGTTAAGTAACATCGTCTTCATGGGCACACTGGTGCAGTACGGGAAAGGCCAGGTGAACCCAGCGTCCCAGACCCCAGCCTCCCTTTCCCTCCCCAGCACCTCCCCTAGCCCTCCAATTTCACTCTTCTCTCTCCTGAATGCAGGGTATTGTAATTGGAACAGGAGAGAGATCCCAGTTTGGCGAAGTCTTTAAGATGATGCAGGCAGAAGAGGTAAGGAAGGTTCTCTGGTCTCATATAACATGGGCTTTAAGGTTATTCTAAGTTAGCGGTACCAGTTGTGCCCATCTCTTGGTATGAGGATAGTGTGGTTAACCTGGGAACCTGTTTTTGTTTTTTTGGTTTTTTGTTAGTGAAATTTGTTTTTAGAGCTGTTTAGGGTTCTAGAAAAATATGTGCCCCCTTTCTTCCATACGCAATCTCATCTCTGATTGAACGTCTCTTACAAGTGACATACCATCTCAAGGTCTTACTGTTGACGAGAGTCGATAGTCTACTTCGAGGGGTCTGGAGGCGCAGTGCAGTCAGTGCTGGGCTGCTGCCTTCTAAAGAGTTGGTAGTTTGAACCCATCTTCTGCTCTTGGGAGAAAGACATGGGGGAGGCCGCTTTGGAAAGAATTGCAGCGTTGGACACCCTAGGACAGCTCCGCTGTGTTCTGCGGGGTTGCTGTAACACAGAATGGACTCAGGCATTCGGCAACAGTACAGCATAGCTCGGGAGAGGATTCAGTCCGTCAGGTAGCCTGATGGATTTTTGTTTGTTTGTTAACCATGTTCTTGTGGCTTGGGTGATATTTACAGAGCAAGTTAGTTTCCCATCAACAATTCAGGCACATTTTGTTTGGTGACATGGAGTGCTGTCCCCACAAGGAGATAGCACTCACCCCAATTCTTCTCTGTGTTCCCCATTTCCATTCGTCTATCTTTCCTGCCCTTTCCCGCCACCTAAATTTTGTCTTGGGGCAAATGTTATCTCTTTGGGGCCTGTTGGTTGATTGTTCGAGGAGGCTGTTCCTGATGAGTGCAGGTGCCTACGTTAGAGGTCTGACCCTTGTTTGGCTGAATGACTATTTCTAGGAGTAAATTCAGTTCCAGGTTGAAGGGGGTTCAAGGGCCACAGTTTTGGGGGGGGTCCCCATTAGTCATCAAGTCTGATCTTTCCAATGATTTTGAATTTGGCTCTACATTTTTTCACTCACCCGTCCAGGACTTTTACAGTGACCCCTATGCTGGGTACCATCTAGTTCTGCTGATCTCCAGCTTGCGAAGGTTATAATCCTGTGGTCCATCAGTCTTATGGACTAAGTGTCTCCTGGAGTCTTGGAGTTTCTTCTCTCTTCTCTGCTCTGGAAGAGGCCACACGGTGTATCTTAGATGATGGCTCCTAAACTTTTAGACTCTGGACACCACTCATCGAAGTAGACATACAGATCATTGTCTTTTAGAATGATGGTGTGGCAGTTGCCTAGACGTCCCAGAGCCCTATGGGTTTTGACAATATGGAAAGTCACATGTCCGGCAACACTGTTTCCCTGTCCTGAACATGCCTTGTGTTTCACCTGTTCATCCGCCCCACCCCACCCCTGGGAGCACATATTTGAAATGATTATTTTCAGTGTAATGTAGATGTTAGGAACTAGCCTACAGTAAGGAAACAGGCATCTAGTGTCAAGGTCGGGGGACTTTCGCATGTCTGCACCCCTGTGTAACCATCACCCAGAATAAAAACCACCTGTGGGCCACCGACAGAGCTGGTGTGGTTGCTCCTGAGTCCCCATCTCCTAAACCGGCTATTGTTTCTCTCCCAGACGCCCAAGACGCCCTTACAGAAGAGCATGGACAAGTTGGGAAAGCAGCTCACGCTGTTCTCCTTCGGCATCATCGGTGAGTGGGGCTGTCCGAGTGGGCTCTGGGGGCTCCATGTGGCCATCTGGAACAACCTCACCATTTCTCAAATGCTCTGCGGACTGAGGTCGGAGCATAGACAGCAAAAAGAGGCTGCTGTCTGAGTTTGACCCAGCGGGCTGCCGTAGACAACAGTCCTTCCATTGAAATGGTTTAAATGGAGAGGTCACTCAGTAGAAGTCCCCGCTCCCACGTGGGGGACGGAGGCTCTATTCATCATCAGCCACCACCCACCCATCCCTGGAGACGTGTCTGTGTTGCTAGGGTGCTGACCAGGTTCAGCAGAGCGTGCAGACTAAGGTTAGGAAGAAAGACCTGGCAATCGACATCACAAGGCCAGCCAGTGGACACCCCACAGGACACCCCAAAGGGATCTGTGTCAGGCCGGGCTGACTAGAGAAGCAAATCAGCATATGTGTAAGAGAGAGCTTTCTATCAAGAAGTAATCACGCATCAATAAAACATCCCCGCCCAGTCCAAATCGAGTCCATAAGTCCGACACTAGTCCTTAAGTCCCTCTTCAGACTCATGAAGCATCATGCAACGATGCCGCATACTGGAATATCACAGGCCAGTGGGTGCAGAGTCATGTGGATCCAGTGGTGGTGGCCCTATCATAGCTCTCCGCAGGTCTCCACGTGGCCCGTCAGCAGGAAGGTGAAGGCAGAGAGAGAGAGAGGAAGTAACCCAGATCCTCCTTATGAGCAGGCCACACCCACCAGGAGATACCATCAGGCTGTGACCTGATCGGCAGGCTAGATCACCCCTACACTCTTAGGTCTTCAGGTTCACATGAAATTATGTAACTTCCGCAGTACCTTTCTTATAGAGAGAGCCATGGGTGAGGAAATCTGTGCGGATGTTGGTGAAGTCACGCGTGTTTCCATCTCACCTCCCTGCAGGGCTCATCATGCTCATTGGCTGGCTACAAGGGAAGCCGCTTCTCAGCATGTTCACTATTGGGGTCAGGTAAGGCCGCCACCTGCAGAGGCCCATGTGTCCCCACATACTCCTGGTCCTTTCAGATTTTTTTTAACTTTTCTGGTAATTTGGGTGAATTTCTGTAGGGCAAATTGGTTTTCCGTTGCACGGTCTTGCACGCTTTGCGCTGTGTGACCCGGGTGGCAGCCCTACAGTGTGATGTGGTTCTGCCCACTTCCTGCCCGTGTTTCCTGTTTCCCATCCTCCTCTTTCCCTTGCGGCCTCCTCTGAGCTTTCTCGTGGTTTCAAAGTGTTTCTAGCTGCCTGGGGCTGGTGCAGTCGTTCGAGGCCCGTGTATGGTTTGGCTGAAGGCTGAGTCAAGGGCATGAGATCATTTCAGGCCTGCAGGGTGAATGAGGGCCACTGCCTCAAGGTGCACCAGTCTTTATCCGCTGGGGCCTGTGATCTGCCTCTCTGATGTGCTCACCTGACTTGGCAACACGCCACGGGGAGAGTGCTCACCTGGCCACGCATGGCATTGGTCCAGTTCTCAGCAACCCTCAAAAGCCCCAGGGACCACTGAATCTGGAAAGGAATGAAGATGACAGAACAGCCAGCAGGCAGGAAAGAGAAGTTTCTAGAGCCAATCCGTGGAGAGCGGTCCCTTTTCATACTTTATCCCAAACCCCTATGAGCTGAGAGGCATTCCCGATGGCATGGTTCAAGATTCAGGGATACCTCATTGAATTGCACCCCATTTGGTTGTATGAGGAATACTCCAGCAGGGGGTATTACTGTCTACAGCAGCGGTTCTCATCCTGTGGGTTGAGACCCCTTTTGGGGTCAAACAACCCTTTTACAGGGGTCACCCGATTCATAACAGTAGCAAAATGACAGTGATGAAGTAGCAACGAAAATAATTTAATGGTGGGGGGGGGTCACCACCACATGAGGAGCTGTATTAAAGGGTCACGGTGTCAGGAAGGTTGAGAACCGCTGCTCTAGAGAGATAGTAGATCTTCAGAGACGGAGCCCTGGTGTGCAGTGGGTTACACATGGGATTACTAGCCCACAGGTGAGCAATTCACACCCACCCGCCACTCCTTGGGAGAAAGATGAGGCTTTCTACTCCCAGAAAGATGAACCGTCTCGGTGACACATACAGGGGCAGTTCTACCCTGCCCTATAGGGTCATTATGAGTCAGGATTAACTCGATAGCACTGAGAGAGAGAGAGAATATGAATGAATTTCCCATCAGGCTTCAGGGAGGTTGCGGGGCTGTTTTGTTCCGTCTTGCCATTGGAGCCTTTGTGGCATCTGTGTGTCAAGTGAGTCCCTAGCACCGTTTCCCAACAGCATGTTCTCATCTGTGAGTCTGCGCCCCGTGTGCGTCACTCTCACAGTATTTAAGACATTTTTGTCATGCTGTCACACACCTCCCAGGCCACTGGGTAGGGCCAGAGTCACTTTGGTGCGTATGCACTGTGGAACGCGCTGGGAAATGATTGGTGCTGGATTGAGGTGGTCTGGAGCCAGGCCCCTGGCATTTCTGGTGGGAGGGAGGTGCTGGTACTGATTCTACTAGCCGGGTCTCATCTTGTCTAGTTGGTGGGATCACTTTTTTATTACAATGGGATTCTTGGAGTACCTGCAAAGCCTGCCCTTCCCATACCATGCAGGGGGACCACACCCTAGGACAGGTAGAACTTCCCCTGTGGATTTCCAAGATGGTATGAGCAGAAAGCCTCGTCATTCGCCCAGGGAGCAGCTACTGGGTCCAAACCTGTGTGTACCCTGCTGAGACCCCAGAGGTCTGTGTACAGGGCATTCCCTGTGATAGCTCTCAGGAGGGTGAGTTTAGCTCCTCCTGCCAGACTGCCCCAGGACACGGAGAACATGGAAATGGCACACAAGGTGATCTTGGCTGACCTCACCCATCCTGGGTGTTCCCTGGACGGTGAGGTGAAAGGTCACCATACCAAACCTATATTTCTCTGATTCTGGGAGGCACGGTGATTTTTCACTTGATCACCTCTCTGAAGAGAAATTCTGCTGCTTCGTGCTGTTGGGGGGGTGGCCAGTGTTATTTCATTAAAAACAAGACAAAACAAAGGCAGTGTTGGGTCTTATATGTCACTCCGTGCACCAGAGGGGCTAGGAGAAAGGTGTTAAGAAGGACGAGCCCCAAGGGATTTGTCTTGGGAACACTCGCCCACAGGATATTTGGTGGCAGTTCCTGATTCAGGAGGGACCCTACAGCACCTTCCAGAGAGTTGACGGTCCCCTCGAAGCCCCTCACTGGAGCACCTTTTACCCATCTCAAGTTCATCCCCCACTGGAAGGTCATCAACCAGCCAGCCTCCATGTCCTGGAGCCATGGGTCAAGTAGAGACAGAGGGAGTCCAGTCCTGACTCCCTACTGCAGGCAGTAGGTTTGACCAGAGCAGCCACAGGAGGGGCGTCCATGTGCCTCTGCCCCACTCCAAACTCCCAAGACAGACTCTCATTGGTTCAACATGAGTCACATGCCCTCCTCTCAGCCAATCAGTACCATGTATGGGGGAATGGAGCCCTGTGGTGTGGAAAGTTGTTCAAAGAAAGAACAGCAGACACCCCTAAACTTATGTGCTGCAATACATGAGGGCCTTGGCTCCCCCACTCCCGCCTCAGTCCTTGGTGGCTCCCTCACGGGAAGGCCCTGGGCCATGAACATTGCCGACACCTCTAAATACATTAACAGTGATTTAATAGGTGATGGAATCATGTTCATAGTGATGTCATAGGTGATATTATCATGCAACATTATACATCATGATAACCTGTTGCCATCAAGTTCATTCCGATGAATGAACTTCAGCCTGTGTCGTGTATCAGCCCTGTGTTGTATATCGGTATATAAGCGATAATAGTGATGTGATAGGCAATATAGTTATGTAACATTCTACATCATGATAACCTGTTGACATCAAGTTTATTTTCACTCGCAGTCACCCAGAGGACAGGGTAGGACAGCCCCACAGAGTCCCCAAGACCCTCAGTCTTGATGGAGCCAGCATGCCTCAGCTCTCGCCTGAGGAAGGGCTGGGCTGAACTTTTGGCCAGCAGCTGTGCTCATAGCTTACCCGCCGGTCACCAATGTCCTCCTCCTCTTCTCACCCAAACGTCAGCCCTCCAGCACAGAGGAGGATTCCCGGAACTCTCCATCATTTTCAAACTAGACAACCTCATCTTTCTCCCTCGGAGTGGCTGGTGGGTTTGAACCACCCACCTGTGGTTAGCAACTCAATGGTTAACCCACTTGCCACCAGAGCGCCTTTTCTTCTCCCCACAAATGAGACATATTTAAATACAGAAGCACTCAGTGGGAACCTGGCTGTCAGACTAATTCAGACTACAGTGTGGGTGTGTGATAGGAAGACACCTGAAGGAGGAGGTGGTGAATGTCACATTATTAGGAGTGGAGACTGGGAGAGGGTGGGCCTAGAGGACACCTAGGCCACACTTCCTTAGCCGGGCAACGTGACCACTCTGATGTACATGGCGTTCCAGTGTATGTATCACAGGTGACCCGTCCATCTGTCCTCTCCCCAGCCTGGCTGTGGCTGCCATCCCGGAGGGCCTGCCCATCGTTGTCATGGTCACACTGGTCCTGGGAGTGCTGCGGATGGCCAAAAAGAGGGTCATTGTGAAGAAGCTGCCCATCGTGGAGACGCTAGGTGAGGGACTGTGGGCCCTGCCCGCTGCCAGTGCTGGGATTCCAACTCCCCGAGGCCTTAGAGGACAGAGGAGCACCATCTCATGGGGGGTCCAAAGCTGTCATCTTCTCAAAAGCACACTGGCTCATCTTTCTCCCTAGAGGTGGCTGGTGGGTTTGAACTGCCAACCTAGTGGCTAGCAGAACATGTAACCACTTAGTAATTATGCCCATGGCCATGAAGTCAATTCTGACATGGCAATCTTAGAGGACAAAGGAAAACTGCCCCTGTGGGTTTCCCCAAAGCTATAACCTTGATGGAAACAGTCAACCTCATCTTTCTCCCAAGGAGTGGCTAGTGAGTTTGAACCACTGACCTGTTAGCAGTCAAATGCTTCATCATGATGCCACCATGAGTCTTCATTTCCATCCACCAAACCGACTGCCCCTGAATTGATTCTGACTCATAGCAACCTTGTATGACAGAGTCGAGTTCCTGTCCCATAGGGTCTCGGGCTATGAATATTTATGGAAGTTAACTGCCCCACCTTTGTTTATGAGGGAGGCTGGTGGGTTTGAATCATGCACCACGGGACTCTGCAGGCATGGAGTCTCTCACACACCACTGTAAGCCTGAGAGTTAGTGGTAATATGACGTCTTTTCCCACAAATTCATGTGTCTTTCCTGGGCCCAGGTTGCTGCAACATCATCTGTTCGGACAAGACAGGGACTCTGACGGCCAATGAGATGACTGTGACCCAACTGGTGACCTCCGATGGGCTCCACGCTGAGGTGGGTCCCTTGAGAACGGATTCCGTGTAAGCCAAAGGTTTGCCCTGCCCAGATCCTGTGTCTCCCAGGGCTTCAAACTGGTTCCACCCCTTTCCGTCACAAAGTGTGGTGGGTGACATCAGAACCACCCCAAAGTTTTACACTGGGAGTGACCCAGTGTGATAACCGGAACAAGAGAAATTTATAGCTGCAGTCCAGCCAGAAGTTTAATCTTCCTTTCATGGGTCCATGGGCACATTGCTTAGCAAACAAGTCTTGCCCCACAGAGTGGGGAACAATGGTGTCCGGCTCAAATATGGCGGCCAGTGTGTGTTGCTCTCTGCAGTCTGGCCGCTAATCCAGTCTCCTGCATCAGGCTCCTGAACGTACTAACCATTCCTCTTCCAAGTCTCTTATTCTAGGGCACCAGCCAGGAATTTTTCCCACTCTGGTGATCATTCCATGGCATCCAATTTTACAAATTCGGGTCTCTTCTGGTTTCGTGTAGTCGGCCATGACAGCCAGCCAGAGCTGGGCTGAAGCCAGGATTTCCCAGACCAGGCACTGCTGGTGACTTCCTGCTGGTGACATTCCCCATTGGTCTCCCCCTGCAGGTCAGCGGAGTTGGATACAGTGGCAAAGGGAGCGTGTGCCTCTTGCCATGCAAGGAAGTTCTTAAGGAATTTTCCAACGTCTCTGTGGGAAAATTGGTGGAGGTAAGCAGATTTTTAAAAGCACCTTGGTTCATGATGACTTGTTTAAGATGGGGATTCTCTTAAAAGAGAGATAGTCTTTAGACCTACTTGTGCTTGGGGACCTTTGGGCCACTGCAGGGTTCAGGGGTGCAGTGTTACAGGCCTACAAAATGCCCGAGGGACATAAGGGTTGAGCTGGAATGCTTTCCTGGGGAGACACGGAGAATCGGATGTTGGCCAGGGGGCACAAGATAAAGGCTTCTGGTTGTTGTGGTGAAGGCTGGTATTTCAGGTATGGAATTCTTGCCTTCCACATAGCACAGTCAGCTTCGATTCCCAGCCAAGGCCCAGCCTCCACCCGCCTTCCCATGGAGGCTTTCGTGTTGCTTCGAGGCTGAGTAGGTGTCAGCAGAGCTGCCAGACCCAGTTGGACTTGGAAGAAAGGCCTGGTGATCTAGCTCTTAAAGCCAGCTGGGGAGAACCCCAGGGGCCCAGGTCTGATCATGGGGGTAGTGCAGGGCGGGGCAGTGGTGCCTGGAGCCACCTTGAAACTAACTAATGGCAACACGGTCCTGGTCACTAAGTGCCCTCTGCCCTCGGCTCCTCCCTACACGTCAGTCCCAGGTCATCCTCACATGCCCCAGGATGCTCAAGTCCATTGCTGCAGCTACGATGGCAGCCCCTCTCATGGAGGACCTCCCTTCCTGGCCCTCTGCATCACCCCAAACAATGGCTCTCTCTTACAATTCATCGCCCCTCCCCCCACGCCCCGATGACATTCCCAAAGCATGAAGCCGAACACATCCTGTAGGAAACTCAAGGTTAGTGTTGGCTGCTCACCATCTTGGTCTCGAAACTCTGCTGAAGCCTGTCCGCCCCCAGAGACCCTGCTGGGTTTGCAACTGCCAGCAGCATCTCCTCCAGCATCCTGGCGGCCCCGCAGTGGGACAGGTCCGCAGGGGGTGGAAGCCCCTTAGAAGGAGCAAGCTACACATGGCAGCCTACGGCACACTCACAGGAAGTTAGAGTCCACTTTTCCAAAGGAGAGTGGAGCCGGGAGACTTGGGGGCATGTTGTTGTTTTTTTTAATAATTTTTATTGGGGGCTCTTACAGCTCTTATAACAGTCCATACATCCATTGTATCACTCACATTTGCCATCATCATTTCCAAAGCATTGTCTTTCTACTTGAGTCCTTGGTGTCAGCTCCTCTTTTTTCCTCTCCTTCTCCTCCCCTCCAACCCTCACGAACCCTTGATAAATTATAAATTATTGTTTTTGTCCTATCTTACATCGTTCAGTAGCTCCCTTCACCCACGTTTCTGTTGTATTGTTCATCTGGGTGGGGGTCGTGTTGTACGTTGATCATTGCAACCAGTCCTCCCTTTCTCCCCCTTCGCTCCCACCTTTCCCCACCCTCATAGTATCACTAATCTCATTACTGCTCCTGAGTGGTTTATCTGTCCTGGATTCCGTGTCATAAGCTCTTCTTATTTTATTTTTTAATAATTTTATTGGGGGCTGATCCAACTCTTACCATAATCCATCCATCCATCCATCCACTGTGTCAAGCACATTAGTATGTTTGTTACCATCATCGTTCTCAGAACATTTGCTTTCTCCTTGAGCCCTTGTACTGGGGACATGTTTTTATTTTGGGGGGGGGGGCATGTTTTTAAAGGAAAAGCACCAAGCTCACTGAAATGTCCGTCAGTCAGAGAGGGCTTCCGAAAGACAGTGGGAAAACGGGATGAAAAGATCATGACATCGTCCCACCTGTGTTATGAGAGACACACACACACACCCCTCCCCCCCCACCCCTTCCCCCTGAGTGCTTGCTGTGTTTGTTGTAATTAGCGTCCGCTGTCCCACGGCCCTCGGAAACTGGAGCAAGTCTCCAGGGACTAACATGCTCCCGGAATGCTGCCTCGGGGTCCTCCACTGAGATTCCTGGGCCTTCTCTCTGCAGGCAGGCTGTGTGGCCAACAACGCCATCATCAGGAAGGGGACAGTGCTGGGACAGCCCACGGAGGGGGCTCTGGTCGCCCTGGCCATGAAGGTAGGGGTGCTGGCAGTCTACCCTGGGCACGTTCTCCGTTCCACGCTGGGTGGGTGGTAGCATGTATGCTCTGCCTGCGCTGCCCATGGGAAGGATGTCCAAGACACTGAAGGCCATCTGCCCCTCTTTGGCGATGTTATTTATTATTATTATTACAGTGAAAACACGCACAGTAGAAACATTTACCGCTTTCAGCAACTGTGTGTGACTCAGTGACCAACAATGTTCTTCAAGTGTGGAACCATTTTCCCCGTCGTTTTCTGCATCCCTCGCCAGCGCACCCCCTTCCCCCACCTCCCTCGGCAGCATGCATGCTGTGTCCTCGAAGCAAAAGCTCTTCTCCTCCCTCACTCCCACCCCTAATGGCCACTGATCATCCTGGTGTCTGGATTACCACCTATCTCATGGACGAGAGATCAACCACGTGTGTCCCTGTGCAGCCGGCTCCTGTGCTCAGCAGGGTGGGTTTAAGGTTCCTGCGCTGTGCCATTAGCATGCTGTAGGACTCTGTTCTCTTCATCCTCCTGGACCTGCTGACCTGTGGGTTAGCAGCCAGCATTTGACCCCATGCAGCCAGCGCTCCGGCTAAGAGGTTCGGTTTCCAACGAGGATTCCCTGATTCGCTCTCCTGGGAAGACTTTTCACTTTCCCCACCCCCTCGTCACTCCCCACCACACACTAGAAATTTTAGGGACAAAGATGCCCTGAGCATATATTTAGGTATTGTGTGTGTTTGTCGTGTAAATGTGCGTGCATGTGTTTGTGTGTGTGCATGTGTTTGTGGTATATGTGTGTGTTAGTGTTAGTATATGTGTTTGTGTGTCTATAGATTTATATGTGTGTTTGTGTATGTGTGTGTCTCATGCACTCAGAAGGATTTTCTGTTGCCCAAGAAGCCGTTCTTTGCCCACTGTAGGAGTAATGGGGTGCCTGGGTTAGGACAGGTTTGGCTCCAAAGCTGTCAGAACAAACATTAGCCTTGGCTCAGGATCCTGGGTTGATAACCCATCAGGGCCACCTCACTGGCCCAGGGTGGACACAAGATCCCATCTGGGGGAAGTCAAGTCTAGAGGGGTCTCAGGATGCTGCCAACAGTTAAGCCCAACTGGCTGCTAAACTAAAAGGTGGTGGAGGTTGGCGTCCACCCAGAAGTACCTCAGAAGAAAGACTGGCAACCTAGCTCTGAAAACCCAGTCAGTGAAAACCCCGTGGCACACAGTTCTGCCCTGACTCACTGCCCTGGCTGCCACGGGTCGGACCGGATGTGCAGGCAAGGCAGGGTGCAAGTCTGGAACATTCCTGACGGCCTTTTGTCTGTAAGTAGATTTCAGATCCCACACATCAAAACAGACAAAGGCAGCAGGAGTTTGTTATGGGTGGGGCATTTAAGAGAGTCTGGTACCGGGGCACCCTCACCCCCAACATGCCCCTGGCCACAGGTGGTATGTGGACTGGGCTCTGTGGGCTCGGCCCACACCCCTCGCCGTCTCCTCCTCACAGATGGGCATGAGCGATGTTAAAGATGGCTATGTGAGGAGCAGAGAGATCCCTTTCAGCTCGGAGCAGAAGTGGATGGCTGTGCGATGCAGTCCAAAGAACGGGGTGAGTGCTGGCGGCTCCCCTGCCCCTTCCTGCCCGGCCCCTCTAAAATGTACAGCAAAACCCAGATGGGGGAGAGAAGGTATTCAAGCTCCGGGGTGTCCCCATTGTTGTTAAGCACCCGGTAGTTTGCAACTCACAGCGACCCTGTGTAGGAGCCCTGGTGGTACCGTGGGCCATGCACTGGGCTGCTAACTTCAAGTTCAGTAGTTCAAAACCACCAGGCACTCCAAGGGAGAACGAGGCTTCCTGCTCCCATCAAGAGTTACCCTCTTGGAAACCCAGAGGGGCGTTTCTCCCCTGTCCTATAGGGTCACTGTACATGGGCATTGACAGGATGGTGGCAAGTTTGATTTTTTGAGTTAGCAACGCTTTGTGACAGAGCAATGATCTGCAGACTGTACAACATCTACAGCCTGAGGTTCTGACTGGGCTCAAGGGTGAGACCACTGGCCCCTAGTTGCTGAGTAATGACCCCCACCTCCCACTTACCCCCACCCACACATACAGGACCCCCACTGTAGCTGTTGGTGCATGTCACCTGGCACACCGTTTCCTGAGCTGCATCTTACGAACGCACATCTTTTACCTGTGGGTCCCCTGGCGGGTTGGAACCATTGACCTTCCAGTTAGTTGCCAAGTGCTTAACTTCCACGCTACCAGGCCTCTTTGAAATCTGTTTCTAAGGGACTCTAAAGTACAAGTTGGAACTTGAGGTTGTCTGGGGCCATCTCCTGGGGCCCTCGGTCTAAAGTACTGGCTCAGGTTAGGCCGGGGGGCCAGCCAGGCGAGCCTCACCTGGGCCCTTCCCCAGACCCCTGCATGAGGCCATACGGATACTGTGTTCCCTGGGGACTCTGGGTGGGCTCCATGGTGAGATCACTGCTCTCCAATCGTTGAATAACGACCCCCAAGCCCCTCACCCCACCCCCCCCCACACACACACACTATGACTATGCTGGAGCAAGGTAGTGAGGTGCACGCTGCCCAGCAGGGATGTGCCCCATAACGGGGTTCCTCCCTCTGATCTCTTCCCAGGAGCAGGATGAGGTCTATTTCATGAAGGGGGCCTTGGAAGAAGTGACCCGGCACTGCACCGCCTACAACCACGGGGGCCTCCCGCTGCCGCTGACCCCCCAGCAGCAGGCACTGTACGGGCAGGAGGAGACCAGGCTGGCCTCACTGGGCCTACGAGGTCAGTGGCCTGGCATGCTGAGCTTTCAGGGGCACCAGCCAGGGGTCCTTTGTCCATCAGGGTGTCTAGCAGAAAGGCCGTCGCACTGCTGTGTCAAGGTGTGGGGGGGGGTGGAGGGGAAGCAAGCTGGGGCCCAAGAGTGGACCCCAACTGAGTGTGGTGCCCCTGTGTGCCCAAGCAGAGCTGTGCACCAGGGTCCACAGTAGCTCACCTTCCTGCAAGGTGCCCTCTGGGTGGAGTGGGGTCTCCAGCCTCTCAGTGGGCAGCAAAGTGGGTTAACACCATCTGCACCCTGCAGCAACTCCCTCACTGAGCCTCTTCAGACCATAAAGACCCCCGGCCCCCGCCCCTAAATGCCCTGAGCCCTGGCGGCTCCTAACCTCAAACTGAACAAAAACCCACCGAGTTGACGCCCAAGGGGCAGCACTGCGAGATAGGTAGGACTGCCCCCTGGGTTTCTGAGACACTCGCTCTTTATGGGAGTAGAAAGCCTCGTCGCTCTCTCACGGGGCAGCTGGTGGATTGGAACTGCTGACCTGTGGTTGGCAGTTCAACATGGAACCAAGAGGTCGGTGGGTGGAGTCTGCTAGCCGTTCCCAGGGAGAAAATGAGGATGCCTAGCCCCATCGGAGGCCCGTGGAGAGGATCTGCGCCACCCTTCAGGGCCCCTGTTGGGATCGGTGTGACAGCGTGCGTAACCATGCGTGGGTTTCCAGGGTGATGAGAGGGAACCCCTCCTTGCCACAGGCTCCAGAGGGCCAGTTGTATGAGCACGTGGCCATGTCTGGTTTTCTGAGCAGTGCCGATCTCCCTCCTGAGAAGTGGTGCAGACACACACACATATACATGCATGCACACGCACACACACACACGCCTCCCTGCATGCCCCGCCAGCTTGCCTGCCGGGCCCCGCTGCATGTTCCCCTTTCTTGGGGCAGAACTCGGGTGTGGGATACTGTTGTTTACTGGGGCAGAGCCATTGTACCTACCTACCCCCCCAACAGAGCTGTCTCACATATTACTGACCCCCCCAGGGGAGTCTGTACAGTGCAGCAGGGGTCCTGGGGGAGCCTCGGGTAAGCACTGGCCTGGGGACCTGAGGCTGGTGGTGCAAATCCTCCCGGTGTGCTGCCGAGGAAGACCTGGCAATCCCAGCCTTAGAGACAGTCCCTTAGGGGCCCACCCAGGAAGCTCAACTGCCTTAGAGGGTCACCGTGAGTTGGGATCAATTCCAGGGTGCATGGCTGCCTCGGGCTCAAGGGTGAATGGCGTGCCTCCGTTTCTCCTGTTATTGGAAGGCACTCTGGTAGTTAGGAGAGAGTCCGTGGCCCATGTCTTGGTTCACAAGAACCAGCCAGAAAGCAGATAGGCCTTGTCTAAGGGGCCATAAAAAATGCAAGGAGAGGGAAGGAAAGACAACAGAAGTCTTTTTTCCACGAGCTTTAAAAAAAAAGTTTTTACAGCATTTACTTCACTCTGATAGGGTGTAATCATTCAATCATTTACAACCAGGAACAGAAAAACCCCAAGGGAAAAGCAGGCCACATTGAAAATGGAAACCAACTTGAAAGGGAGATCAGATGACAAGGTGCTACACTGTAGCATTGCTCATAAAATAGGTGCTACACTGTAGCATTGCTCATAAAATAAGGTGCTACACTGTAGCATGGCTCGTGTAATAAGGTTACACTGTGTCATTGCTCGTGTAATAAGGCGCTACGCTGTAACATTGTTGATGTTATAAGATGTTACACTGTAACAAACATCTGTCAGCAGTTTGAAGCTCCTTCTTGTGGGTCCTGGTAGTGCTACTGATTTCCTGGAGACTGATGAAGAGAATGTCTATGTGTTTTACTGGCCTGCTGCCTGAGGTCCACAGGGTGAACACCTCTGTGCAATGTCCCCTCGGCCCCAAGGACCCGTTTGTCTCGCTCTCTCCTCAGTGCTGGCTCTGGCGTCTGGGCCCGAGCTAGGCCGCCTGACATTCCTGGGGCTCGTAGGCATGATCGACCCGCTGAGGGCAGGCGTGAGGGAGGCCGTGCAGGTGCTCTCCGAGTCGGGGGTGTGCGTGAAGATGATTACAGGGGACGCCCTGGAGACGGCCCTGGCCATCGGTAAGTGGGGTGGGAGAAGGTGGAGGAGTGAAAGCCCCCCAGCCACACCCTGTAAAACAGGTGTGGTACTAGGATGGCAAAAGATTGAGAGTCCTGGACCAGTGCTCCTCCATCCATGGGGTCTCTGTCCCCTCTGCCTGTGGGGGAGGGGTCCCCCAAATGGAGAAAGCCCTTGTGTCTGAGTATCTGCCGGAGCCCGACTTTTGTCTCCAGGGGCAGCTCTGCTTCCAGTGGACTGTTCTCATTATTGCCCCAAGGCAGATGGTGGCTCTGGCCTCAGTGAGACCACTCCTCAGCAGCATGCCCTTGGGGGGGATGGCATATCTCTATTTCCTCTCTGCAGGAAAGGGTGGCACACAGCCAGGGCTGGGTCAGCAGTGGGTGGTGTTTATTCTTCGCTGGGGGCAGTGGGGGCAGGTGGCCAGCTCTCAGGCCTTGGAGCATGCCCTCAGGGATGTCCTCCCCAAGGAAGAAGCATTGGCCTGTGCAATGGGCAGCTGAGGGCCATGTCTGGGGAGGAGCTGGACAGCATGGAGGAGGGCCAGCTGGCCGAGCACGTCAGAAAGGTAGGACTTCACAGATGGGGGGGGGGGGCTCTGTGTGGAGGTGGGGGCCCAGGGAAGTGTTCCCTGGCTATAGGGTGGTAGGGAGCCTAGGGTAGATGCATGGGGGGCTCTTGAGTCAGCACTATTGTCCCTGCCCCACTGCCCCACTGTGTATCTGCCCCAGGTATCCGTGTTCTTCAGAACCAGCCCAAAGCACAAACTCAAAATCATCAAGGTGGGTATGTATAGGTGGGGGGGTGGGCAGGGGCTGGGCAGCACGTGCCCCCCAGGCCACTGTCCAGACCTTGCCTCATTCCACCCAATGCCACTGCTTCTCCACAGCCAGTGGGAGGAGCATGCAGTGCTCAAACCCCATTGGCTGCGCCTGGTCACCTGTCATGTCTGGCTGCAAGGAATGCTGGGATGTACAAGTGCCAGCTTGGAGGGAGGGGGCTGTGCCCACTAATCCTGGGGCTGGCTGAGCAAAAAATGGGAGACTGGGCCTGGAGGGGTGGGGATGGTTTGGCCTAGACACTGCATCGATGGTGTGCTGGGCTCCATCTAGTTCAGGGCCTGTGACCCCAATTTTCAGGTGGAGAAATTGAGGTTGAGTTGCCCAAGGCCCCAGTCTGCCAGAGGGGGACCCGCTGTGGGTGGGCTGAAGGTTCCAGAAGCCAGGCTCTGACTGGCCTCCTTCCCCTCCATGTCTGAAGGCCTTACAGGAGTCGGGGGCGATCGTGGCCATGACAGGGGATGGGGTGAACGATGCAGTGGCCTTGAAGTCGGCGGACATCGGGATCGCCATGGGGCAGGCAGGCACAGATGTCAGCAAGGAGGCTGCCAACATGGTGCTGGTGGACGATGACTTCTCTGCCATTGTGTAAGCTGTGCCCTCAGCAGAGTGGGACATGCAGCCGGAAACAGGCTGCTTGCAGCAGGAGGGCCACACCCACATACCCTGAAGCCCACACCCTGGGCTTGAGCTCTGGCTCAGATGGGCTCACAGCTCTGGGTTGGTGGCAGGGGCTGAGAAAGCCGGCCCCCTGTAGCCTGGTTCTGGAAGGGGTCCCAAGGACACCATGAAATGCCATCAGTGTCCCTCATAGGTCATTGAAAATGCCACTCACACCGCTGTGGTTGCAGGCAGAAAAGGCATGATCCCAGCCCCTGTTCACAGGCAGGTATAAAATGAGGTCAGTGTCTGGTAGAGCAGGCAGTAGACACACTGAGGGGTCTACACCCAAAGACAGCTTCCAGCAGTACATTCCTGGGCACTGGTTACCTTTGAGTCCTTGCGTTAACCTCCCCCCCTCCCCAATTCATTAACGTGCCTTATTTGGGAAACATTTAATAGATATTTTGATGACTCAAAAAGACAAAACTCACTGCCCTCGAGTGGATTCTGACTCACAATGACCCTACAGGATGGGTAGGTTTCTGAGGCTGTAACTCTCTGCTGGAGCAGAAAGCCCCATCTTTCCCCTGCAGAGCAGCTGTGGGTTCGAACCGCAGACCTTGCAGACCAGGGCTGCTTTAGGCTTCTGTAGTCGTCCTCTCAGTCTGATCCTTTCCCTCTGGATCCACACCAGCTCCTAACAGAGGCTGCTTGGGTCAGTCACAGCCATCAGGAGTGCAGCGAGGTAGGTGGGTGGGTGGGGTTTTGATCCACTTACCAGCAGCAGGGTTTCTTCACACTGGGTTCACTGCAGAACCTTGGGGTCTGTTCGCAGTTCAAAGAGGCGGAGCAAGCCTGAGAGGCAGCCCACTGCACCTACAGCCCTGCCTTTCTTACCCCCTTTCTTTTTTAACATGTCTTACGTAGGCAGGGTCTAATCCAGTGACTCAGGGTCCCCATCCTTCCCCCATTTTCACCTGGCCCCGGCCAGGCAGTCCCCTTGGTCCCTGAGGTAGGTACCGTCCTCAGAGAGCCTTACCCTAAGGCAGGAGCAAGAGCCCTGGGGCTTAGGGGTCGGGCTGCTCACAGCCCCACAGATGGCTCAAACCCCCAACTGCTCCTGGGAGGGAGGGGGAGGTGAGGCCGGCTGCTCGCATGAAGGCTGGTGTGACAGCCTGGGGAAGCAGCTGGGCTGCTGTGGGTCAGAACTGACTTGGTGGCAGTGAGTGGCTCATGTCATGGGAGAAGAATGGAGCTTGTCTGCTCTGCTAAAGACAGACAGACCCACAGGCCAGTTCTACGAGTGGCAATTGACTCAGCAAGGCAGTGAGTTTGGTTTAATGCACAAAAGACTCAGCCTTTAAAGGCAGAGTGGCATAGTGGTTAAGCACTGGGCTGCTAACCACAAGGTCAGCAGTTCGAAACCACCAGCTGCTCCCAGAGAGGAGGAGGGGACGTTCTACTCCTGTAAAGGGCCACAGTCTTGGACAGGCACAGGGGCAGCTCTATTGTATCCTACAGGGTCACGGTGAGTTTGGTTAGAGGGGCAGGTTGGTGAATTTGGTTAGAGGGACAGGCTCGATCATTTCACAGGGCAGATACATTTGGTGGCCATTGTCAGCAAGTGGCCTATGGATCCTGGGCACTGCCTGGACTGGTCACGCTAATGTTGGTACCAGGTGGTCCCCGGGCTGATGAGTAAGTAGTCTAAAAGAGCCCAACCTATTGAGAGCCAGCGTGTCCCCCAAGAAGGCCTGATGTCACACTAACCACAGCCTCATTTTACCCAACTGACCTCTCTCTGAACCGCTGCTTCCGGTCCTCCAGAGACGCTGTGGAGGAGGGCAAGGGGATTTTTTACAACATCAAGAACTTCGTCCGCTTCCAGCTGAGCACGTGAGTCAGCCGGCCCTTGGGATCGGGGCTGAGGAGGTCTGTGCTTCTGGGGCTGAACTAACAGTGGGGCCCTCACCTGCAGGAGCATCTCTGCCTTGAGCCTCATCACGCTGTCCACAGTGCTGAACCTGCCCAACCCGCTCAATGCCATGCAGATCCTGTGGATTAACATCATCATGGATGGGCCGCCAGCACAGAGGTGGGTCCCCCAATAAATGTGTGGTTAGAGAAGGGGGCGCAGGAGATGTCTGCTTGGAGCCAGCTCCCTCCCCAAAAGTGAGGACCAGTCCCAAGAGTGAGGACCAGTTTAGCCAAGATCAGACTCGGGGGGTGCCAGAGCTGAGGACGACAGGCCCAGGGCCCTGTAGTGTTGACCTTCAGCCATGTGTCACTGGCCTGCTCTGTGTAGCCTGGGGATGGAGCCAGTGGACAAGGACACCCTGCGCCAGCCACCCAGGAGCCTTGGGGACACGATCCTTAGCCGATCCCTCATCTTGAAGATCCTGCTGTCTGCAGCCGTCGTCATCAGTGGGACCCTCTTCGTCTTCTGGAAGGAGGTGCGTGACAGGCAGGGTGGTACAGAGACCACTGAGCTGCAGGCTGAAGGCAGCACATCTCTAATCCAGCTGACTGCCATCCGTCAGCCCCAACCTGAGCCACCTCCAGACACTGGGTGTAATAACCCAAAGGATGGCAAGGTTCCTCCAGAGGAGCTGCTGGGATTGAGCTGCTGACTCCTTGAGCTTAGGAGCTAGTCTAGGGTTGGGCCCAGAGCTTGCAGCCCAGCAAGTGACCTCAGCCTGTGGGCCTCTAAGCCCTCCTATTAGGGAGGGGCCTGCTGTCCCACTCCTGGGGAGGCAGTGCTCAGGGCCCAGCAGTCCACTCCCTGGCCTTCCTGGTCCGTCATCACTTAAGGCAGATTCATTATAGGGGTGTCACCACCTCTGGAGTATACCCCTGGAGCAACAAGCATGCCTGCTCCCTAAAACTGATGGCTGAGGAAACCTGGCGGGGGGGTGGGGGGTGTCCTACTGCCCCACGAGATCACTATAGAATTCTCCCTCCACCTGTCCAGGCTTCAGGCATAGAGGTACACACCTGTCCTCCCCCGGCACGGTGGTGATAGGCTGGTAGAAAGGCGGTCCTTGGAAACCACCAGCCGCTCAGACCAGGAGTCCTTCTGCTCCCATAAGGGTGGCTGTTTGAGCCGGTCCTGTGAGAATCCCCTGGGTGTCAACAGCCCAATTGGCTGAGTGTACCCAAGGTGACCGGCTCCGATTCCAGCTTCGGAACTCCTCCCCCCACCTTCACAATTCTCATGTCCTCCACAATCACAGGAGGGGGGGTGGGCCCATGGGCAAGACTCACCTCCCTGCTCACCTCTCCCCCCGGGTTTCAGATCCCAGAAAACAAGGCCAGCACACCTCGCACCACCACCATGACCTTCACCTGCTTTGTGCTCTTTGACCTCTTCAACGCTCTCACCTGTCGCTCCCAGGTGAGGCCTCATGCAGGCAGGGGGGGATCCAGCGGTGACAGGGGTTGTGTCCACCCGCCGATGCCCCTCCTCAACGCTTCTCCCCGCAGACCAAGCTCATCTGGGAGGTGGGCTTCCTCAGGAACCGCGCCTTCCTCTACTCGGTGCTGGGCTCGCTCCTGGGACAGCTCGCTGTCATCTACCTGCCCCCGCTGCAGCGGGTCTTCCAGACAGAGCAGTTGGGTGCCCTCGGTGAGTGAGGGGCCCCAGGCAGTCTGGGACGGGGTCTCATTATCCAGCAGTTTTCATGGGGGTGGGGGGGGGCTGAGACTGCTGGGCAGTCAGGCAGGAGCTGGTCCCCCAGTTTGTTCCCTCTATCTTCCCCTGCGGGAACGTCGGTGCTTCCTCCTGGCTAAGGTCCCCTCCCCTCCCCTCCCCTCCCGTGGCCAGATCTGCTCTTCCTCACCGGCCTGGCCTCATCAGTCTTCATCCTGTCGGAGCTGCTGAAGCTCTGTGAGCAGTACAGCTGCCCGGCCACCCACCAGCCCTCCCACTCCAGGACTGGGACCCGCTCCCCATCCTCCCAGGAGCGGCTGGAGGAAGCAGCAGGATGCGGTCCTTCCTGGAAGGCCCCTCCGTTGGGGGATGCGCCGTGAGGAGCATGGACAGGAACACGTCTCTATTTATTAAATCATGATTTTTACGACCCGCGTCTCAAGACGTTCTTTGAAGCAAAGATCCACAGGAAAAGACACGTGCAGAGGCTGCCACACCGAACAATGCCCTCTAGTGACCCCGACAGGCCTCCTGCTGGGGATAGGGGGGCTCCCCTGCCGCCCCACACTCTCTTGATGCTTCTTCCCCATCCAGGCTCAGCCCCAGGCGGATGATGTGTCCTGGTAAAGGATTAAGGGGAGTGGGGAGGGGTCCTCTATAGAAATAGATGCACACATACCGTGCTCACACGTGCCCCCGCCAGTAACATTTAGGGGGTGTCAGGATGAGCCAGACTCACTGCCTCAGGTCCCCTCACAGCGACCCTCCTGAGACTGTAACTCTCTCCTGGAGCATAAAGCCTCATCTTTCTCCTGTGGAGCAGCTGGTGGGTTGGAACCGCTGACCTTGTAGTTCGCGCAGATCAACAGATAGCCCACTGGTCCCCCACCAGGGGTCCTATTTGCCAGGTACAAAGATGGGCTATATCATAAGGGTGCAAGGATCAATGAGAGTCCAGAAAGCAGGCTAACCATCCTCAACACTTAGGCCCGAGAGCAGAAATGGACCGGACAGCAAGGCAGGTCCAGTAGCCCTCTCAACTGAAGATTTCAATCAGACCCTTGACTATCTAACAAGAGATTGGAAGCACCACCACCACCACCTCCCCCCACCAAAAAATAAAAAAGCCAAACCCACTGCCACTGAGCCCATGCTGACTCCTAGAGGCCCCACAACAGGTTTCTGAGACTGGAAAGCATATGGGAACAGAGAACCTCGTCTTTCTCCTGCAGAACAGTAGGTGGCTTTGAACCCCTGACCTTGTGGCTTAGCAGCCCATGCTTACCCGGCAGCGCTACCACTGCCTCCTTTGGGCAGGAAACCAGCAAGGACCTCTATGACATTAGAAACAGCAGCCGCGGAGCAAAGAAGAAATGGATGGATACACAGAGGTGTTAGGTTCTGATCCAGCCCCATCTAAGGGCACTTGAATAAACACGGAAAAGACCACACTACTACCAACACCTATAATCCAGGACTCGGCAACCCTTCCTACACGCTGCAGTGAGGTAGCACAATCTGGGGAGGCCCTGTGCCACCCAGGGCTCCTGAAAAGGGGATCTGTAGAGCCGGAAATGAAACCCCTGTTTGCCGAGGGCTGGGAGGGAGAGGGTGAATCTAACAGGGAAGGGGTTTCTTTTGGGGATGATGAAAGTGTTCTAGAATCCAACATTGGTGCCACAACCCTGTGGACATATTAAAAGCCTCTCTGTTTCCCACGTTGGAAGGGTAAGTTTTACAGTGGGTCGCTAACCACAAGGTCAGCCGTTCAAAACCACCAGGAGAAAGATGAGGCTTTCTACTCCCGTAAAAATCGACAGCCTCAGAAACCCACAGGGGGAGTCCTACCCTGTCCCACAGTCAGGATTGACTTGAGGGCATGGGGTTTTGTTCGTTGGGTTGGTTTTGCAAAACCAGTACATCCCTACATCACAATGGACGGTGGCCTGGCCGGCCCAAGAAATGGAATCACAACACAAGCCCGCCACAAGAGGGTGACTGCCGATGGGCTCGCTTCTAGGAAAGTAACCGAGACTGGGAAAGCAAACATGATTCACAGCCAACCAAGGGTGGGAGGGAGCGGGGGGCACAGAGTTGATGTGCACAGTGTTCAGACCTGGGGAAAAGGGCGGAGAGAATGGTTACCATGTGGAAGGGCATCGTGGGTGCCCCATTTGTACCTGCTGCTCCTCCACCAATCACAAGACGCCCTTCTCTAGGGACCAGTGTCCCCAATGACATGTTCAAAGTACAGGAGACTTTGGGGAGCATCCTGGCTGTACTTCCAAGACGGGATCTGTGTCATGGACCACTGGCAGAAAACCGTTCACAAACACTGGGGGGAAGGGGCGGGGATAC
This sequence comes from Tenrec ecaudatus, assembly GCF_050624435.1. NCBI lineage: Eukaryota > Metazoa > Chordata > Mammalia > Afrosoricida > Tenrecidae > Tenrec > Tenrec ecaudatus. Next base: position 73,019,035 of record NC_134547.1, read on the forward strand.
TTAGGTGTCAACATCCAAAGCATGTCTACAACCTTTATGCGGAAAACCACCAAATGCTAATGAGAGAGCGTGAGGGAAACTAAGTGACTGAGGGGCAGGAGGCAGCGAGTCCATGGGGGAAACGTCCAGTGTAGTTGCCTGGTCAGTTCTCCCCACGGTCAAGGGCAGCAGCTCCCAAAGTGGGCTATGATACCGCTGTAAAGCAGATGTCTACACTCTATCCCGGATCAAGGGCTACGGTACAAAAGTTTTTTACCCACCAAAGGGGCACCCAGTGACGTTTTCCTGAAAAAGGGGGTAGGTATGCTAAGTAAGTATGGGGCCTATGAGCTACAGCAGAGGTTGGGCCTTTGTTTTCTGCCAAGGGCCATGTGGAGATTTGTAAGGCCACTCTCGGGTCACTCTGGCCCAACATGGAATGAACTCACCCCTAACGTGAGTGCTGGAGCGGCTTCTCCTGGTGAGGCATGGGGTGGTTCGCTGGTGGGATGGTTTCCTGGGCCTTATACTGCGGGCCTGCCCCACCCCCGGTGTGCGGGGTTATCCCAATTCCCAAGAGGGGGGCCAGCAGGATCTTTCTGACGATACAGAAATGCTGCTCTTGACAACACTTCTCTGGGAAGACGGAGAAAGCGGAAGAGCTCAAACAGGTGTGAAAGGAACAACATTGGAGGAAGGGAGGTGAAAATGGAGCAGAATATGCATTTCTGAAACATTCTCCTGGCAGAGCAGGTCTTGTCAATAAGCAATTACAAAATGTAGACATCTCCCACTGTCAACGATCCCTGCGGACTCTTCGTGACCCTATGGGGCAGAGTAGAACCGGACCTTTGGGTTTGTCTGAGACTGTAATGGTGATGGGAATAGAAAGCCTCATCTTGCTCCTGCAGAGCGGTTGGTGGCTTTGAACTGCTGACCTTGCAAATCGCAGCCCAATGTGTAATCACCGCACCACCAGGGCTCTGGTACAAAGTGCAGCGAGGGGATTAGACACTGCGCACAACAGGCACTACCCTGCGGCAAAGCACCCTCACAAACAGTAACCAAAAGCCCCCCTCAGCACTCCCCCCCCTCCCCAGCACTTGGATGCCAGGAAAAGCCAACAAGCAGGGAGTGGGCAGGAAAGGTCCAGGGCCGAACACCCAAACCCATGGCCACCAAGTCCATTCCGACCCAGAGTGACCCTGTGATAAGGTCTCCAAGACTCATCTTTCTGGAAGCAGTCAGCCTCATCTGTCCCCTTGGAGCAGCTGGGGGATTTGAACTGCAGACCTCATGGTTAGCATTCCAACACTGACCCCCACACCAGTGCTTTCTCTTTTCTTAGATGAAGCTTTCTCACTCCTGAGAGGGGAAATAAAATGATCACTTCCACCTATTGGGTGATAGTGAATACAGTGTCCGGGAAGACAGTTTACAACCCCTCCAGCCCACCAGGCATGTCAAGTGAGCGGAGCGAGGCTGGGTTCATTTAAAATGTAAAAACCCACACCTCCTACACCAGTACCTGAGCGTCTGAGAGGCCCTCCTGCAGGGAGAATCCCACCAAGGCCCACGCAGTGGGTATGCGCTGGTGGAGGTGGAGGTGGTTAAGGGCCTCGGGTCAGCTCCACTCACAGCAGCCTGACGTGTCACAGGACGAAGGCCCACCTGGTCCTGCACCATCAGCACCATTGTCCTTAAGCCTGAGCCCACTGGTGCAGCCGCTGTGTCAATCCATCTCATTGCAGGTCTGCCTCTTTTTCACTGGCTTTCCATGTTACCAAGCACGATGTCATTCTGCAGGGACTGGTCTCCCCTGGTAACATGTCCAAAGTAAAGATTAACACCCCCCCCAAACACATACACACACGTATGTGTGTACACACAAAATATATACATACAAAAAAATACCAAGACGCTGTAGAGCAGGGCGGGGCCAAACTGCCCTGTGGGTGTCTGAGGCTAGGTCTTTACGGAAGCAGACAGCCTCATTTTCCCCCACGGAACAGCAGGGGGCAGGGGGGGACTCAAAGTGGCCCTTCAGTTGGCAACTGAGCGCTTTCCCCACTGAGCCACCAGGGCTGCCCCACAAAGGTCACGGTCTAGGAAACACTGCAGGGACCCTGTTCTGCTCACAATGGCCTTGGGCACCAAACAGCATCCTCGTGACTTCTCCCTCCAGTTGGACAAAGTGGCCCTCTTCCTGGGTGACAGTAGCTCCGTGGTGTCCCAGGCTCAGTGCAGCACAGGCTGGCAGCTGTCAAGCCTAGGGCCCCCAGGCCCAGGCTGGTGCCAGATGCGTCTGTGTGTGTGCAGAACCCCACGGCAATACCGCCACACAGGCTCCACGCCTCAGAGAAGCCCGATGCTATCACGGCACCCCTCACAGGGGCCCAGTCTCCCAAGGCGCCAGACACCTGGCCCTGGACTCCCCACCCTTGCCCTTTGTAAGGTAGGGGGCCTTGTGAGACAGGTGGGAGCTGTCCGTGGTGAGCTGCCACAGCCACCTGCAGCCCGACACAGGATGGTGTGTTCAGACAGCGTCCCCACTCTCCAGGCAGCTGCCCCAGACAGTGAGACCCAGGACGGCAGAGGCAGGGACATGGGAGACCTTTGGTGAATGAGGTATTTAATTATATAGGTGTAGAGAACATCCCAGGGGAAACAATGCCCTCCCCACCTGAACCCTGAGCCTACGTGCATCGTCGGGTTTACAGTAGAGGTGCGAGAGGACTTGAATACTGGAAGAACTGGGCTGGGGAAGAACTCCGCAGGCCCTGTTGGTCCCAACACTTTGGAAGGAAGGAAGGTCGTTAACTGCCACAAGGACCCACCTCACCTCATGCCCACATCTCCTGGCCACCTGGTGGAGTGGGGGCACCTTTCTCCTGAAGGCTCTTTCCTTCACAAGGCCTTCCTGAAACCTAAGAGGGGGCTGCACTTAGGGCACAAGACGAGAGAAGGGCTGGGTCTCTAGAGACCCCTGGACACAGCTTCCCCAGCATGGAGCTCACGGCTGGTGGTGCGAGTGGGGGGCTCTCTGTGTGCTAGAGGGCCTTTCAGGTTGGAAGACAGCAGCTCTGCCGAGGCCCAGCCCCTCAGATACCCCAACTAGGTGATTCTTGGCATGTGGATTCAGTGGGGGGAGTGTTTAAGTGAACCCAGCCTGGGGGTGATCCAGACCACGTGTAGGGTACTACTGATGGAGTAGGGGGAAGGAGCTCGTGTCAGGGCGGGTCTGGAAGCTGGCATGTGTGCAGAGACGTGAGTTCCTCTACCTCATGGGACAAGCCTGGAGACGTTATGGTGTCCCTCGGTGGTGCAGACACGAGGCACTTGGTGACATGCCCCCCAGAGGTGCCGCGGAATAAAAGCATGGCTATCAGTTTCCAAAAGGCCCCAGCTAGACATGGGTTTGGTTAGAGACGAGCCGTGCATGGCTGCACACGTGTGACATGTGGGTGTGCCCAGCCAAGCCCATGCCGGTGGCTCCCAGAGGACTGGGGGGCAGGGGGAGGGAACCTGCCCAGCGGGGTTCCCAGGGTGTAGGTCTTCATGGAAGGGCTCTGTCTCAGCTTTCTCCCAGTGGGTTCACCGCCGGGCCGTTGGTGAGCAGCTGCATGCAGCACCCTCTGCACCCCCAGAGCACGTTCTCCGGTGCCAATGCTGCCCCAGTGCTGGGATCCCCCTGGCTGCCCCCACTTAAGGCCCCGACAGAAGCAGGCACTTCTGCTGCCCACGCGGCTCATGGCACAGTTGGTTAAACAGCGTGGAGACACGGCTTCAAAGGTGGGCCTTATCTAAGAACCCCACCTCGGCACCTGCTGGGGCTCCTGCCCCCTGGGACCAGTTGGCCTTCGAGTCTCCTGCCCCCCACATCCTGACAAAGGTGCTGTGAGAACTCGAGGGCGCAGCCCCTGCGGCACCCTCACGCATCATCCGGGACCTCTCGGAGCCCCTCGCTGTGGCGGCCCCGCCCACTGATCTCCAGCAGGGCAGTGGCTTCAGGGTCCCTGTCCAGGATGCTCTTCTTGCTGCTGGCCTGGAAGGAAAAGCAGGGGGCTCAGGAGTGCTGAGTGGCATGCCCTCCCTCACCCCATCACCAAGGGCAGGTAGAGGGCCTCCTGCCAGTCCTCAAGCCCCGAAGGTGCTAACTTCCCAAGGCAAAGGGGTGGGGGCCCCACCACTGAGAGGGTGAGGGTGTTATGGGAGGCACAGATATGCACACAGCAGTGGGGGAGCCCCAGGAGGAGGGGCAGCCAAGGGCCGGTCTGTGCTCACCGGCTGAGACTCCGCATCCCCGATGCCCCACACTTCTATCCTGTGGAAGCAGAAGTCCTCCTGGGCAGACAGCTGGGGGCTATTGTAGGTGGTGCAGGTGGGTTTGGCTTTGCTGTGTCCCTTCCCAAAGTCCACGTCGATCCACAGCCCGAAGTAGCCATGCTGGCCACCCATGCCCTACAGAGACAGAGCCATGGCACTGCAGTCAGCATCCTGGGGGCTGGCCCCAGCCTGTCCTGCAGGGGGCGGCATGGAGGCAGTGACACTCAAGGCCACTGCCACAGCCACTCAGTGACTCCAGCCTGCCCTGCAGGTGGAGGCTTGGCCAGGGGTGTGTGTGTTGGGGCCCCTGCCACAGCCCCAGACCCCAAGATGGCCCAACAGAAGCCGAGCCCTGCCTGTCAGCCCAGGGGACAGATTCTGTCCTGGTTACCAAAGAGCTCATCCAGCCTCCATGAGTGACCGACCGCCAGTGGCTTTCCTGACAGAGAGAGGAAGGCAGCCATGCTGACCTCCCAGGGTCAACCCCGAGCCGGGGTAGAGGGCCTCAGGAGGGAAACAAGGACAGGAGAACGCTGGAGCCAGGAGCCACTCACCTTACCAGCCCATTTGGGATTGTCTGCTGCCCCTGGTTCAGGTACATGAAGTGGTCGTTGTACCCAGTGCACGTGTGCACGGCCATGCGTGGGAACACGGAGAACAGGAAGCACTTGTTGTCCCCTGGAAGTGACCAGAGAGACAGGAAATAGCCATGCGGTCTCCAAGCTGAGCCCGGAAGTCACCCACCCTTCGGGTCTGGCAGTGAACTCAGGCCTGTGAGAAGAGTCAACTCTTTTGGCACCAAAAGGGTTGGGAAAGGCAGGGGATGGAACGGGAGACATGGGGAGGAAGGGGATGCATGGCGGTGCCCTGAGGGCGTCACAGTGCATGAGCCATACACAGAATACTGAATGTGAGACTGACGGCCTGCTCTGTAAGGCTGCACCTCATTCACAGTGACAAGCTTAGAGTGGATAGACAGACGGACGGGAGGAAATAAGCTGCCTGGAACATCGGGTCCCTGACCTCTCAACCTTGGTCCACAGCCCCCCACCTCCTGGGCAGCCCTCAGAAAGCAGGGCTGTGGGGCTGTGTAGGCCAGTCCCCAGCTGAAAACATGCAATATCCAGCAGGGTGCCCAGTCGTCCCTGGGACGGTGCAGGTGGTGGGCAGCAACAAGTGGCATGGGCTACGTGTGGGCACCTGGGCCACTAAGAGAAAGGCTGAGGCTCTGGGTACAGCCAGGGTCCCCTGGCACAGTTATCCCTGCCCTCCCTCCCTCAAAGGCAAACCCCTCCCTCAAAGGCAAACCCATCCCCTCAACAAGCCCCGTCTATCAGGCACTCTGCTGCTGTGCCCGGGGAGCCCTGGTGGCGTAGTGGTTAAACACTGAACTGCTACCTGAGGTCGGCAGTTCAAAATCACCCACCTCTCCCGGCTGCTCCCTTAAAGACTGACAGCCTCAGAAACCCACAGGGGCAGTTCCATCCCTCCTATAGGCCAATGCCAGGGAGTTTGATTTGGTCATCCAGTTTCTGTTAAAGGAGCAGGTAGCCGACCACAGGACCTCACAGGGTGAGATGGGCGGCGTTTCATTTCCCTGCAGTCTCACAGAGAGGAGCTCTGAGAGCACCTGGTTAAACTCTCTCCTCCTTATCAAAAGGTGGCCAGTTCAAAAATCCACCAACTGCTCTGCCGGAGAAAGATCCACAAAGACCAACAGTCTCCGAAACCCCGTGGACTGGGCTACCCTGTCCGATAGTGTTGTTATAAGAAAATTTAAGGGGAAAACAAAACACTACTGAGGTTCACAGCAACACTACAGGGCAGGGTAGATCAGCTACGGTGGGTTTCTAACACTGGCTCTTGACGGGAGTGAAACAGCCGTCCCCGAGTCAGATCAACTCCACCGGGCTGCTGGTGTGGGCCGGTTAAGTAGCTGAAGAGCTCTGCCGTTTGCGGGAACAGGCAGGGGATCGAGGGAGCGGAGACAGACTGCAGCCAGCCTGGGAAGCCACCGGGGGCAGTGCTGCCCTGCTCTCTGGATCCTACCTTGAAACTGGGGCTTGATCTCCCAGGAGCAGGAGGCAAAACCTCCAAACACATGGCCGGCGAGGTCCTCGAGCAGGAGCAGGCAGGGCCCCCGGCGGGTGATGCGTCCGCACAGCTGGGCGAAGCTGTGCCCATGGAGTTCAGAGGAGAAGAGCAGGCGCCAGGACCGGCGATGCTCCTGGGGCAGGTGGCCGTTGAGGTAGATGACTGACAGTACATCCAGCAGGCTCGCCACCTCCTGCCCCGGGTCCACGTGGCGCTTGGGGATCAAATCGGCTAGGCTGAGGGATGCCGTCAGGACTTGGAGGCCTTGGCGAATGACCACGCCCAGGAACGTGGCCACGAGGGGGACCCGGAACACCCAGTCCTCGACCTCGGCCTGGCCACACATGCAGTCCAGCTGCTCGGCCTCCAGAAGCTGCTTGCCACCTGCAGGGAGGGAGGGGAAGGTGTGAACAGGGCCATCTCACTTCCTTATAGCCTCGCTCTAGGGGCGGAACCAGTTATACACTGAGCTCACTGCAAGGTTGGTGGTTCGGACCCACCAGTCACTCTGCAGGAAGATGGTGAGGCTTTCTGCTCCTGCAAAGAGTTACAGTCTCGGAAACTCACAGCTCTACTCTGTCCTACGGGGTCGCTATGAGTTGAAATTGACTTGATGGCAGTGAATGATATTCACGCTGCCCAACAGAGGCCGGGGGAAATGGTGTAGGGGTGAGACCCACAACCACTTTGGGGAATTTGTGTGTAGAGCAGAACGTAAGCTAACACGGTAATTGGTTTTCCATTGATTGCCTACTGAAATTGTGTCTTGATTGCTGAACCAAACCGCCACTGCCATTGAGTCAGTTCTGACAGAGGATGTGCGGGAGTAAAATGGTCCTTGTGGGTTTCAGAGGCTGGAACTCTACGGGAGCTGGGAGTCTCTTTCTCCCTTGGAGCGGCTGGTGGGTTTCAATGCATAACCCACTGTTAACACCAGGCTTTGGATCTCTAAAAAAAAATCTTACTGCCAACAAGTCAGCCCACTGCCAAATCTGTCCATCTTTATGGGAGCAGAGCGCCCTCATTGTCCTCCCAAGGCACAGTTGGTGGTTTTGAACTTGTGGGTAGTAGGCCAACACACAGCCCACTCTGCCACCAGGGCTCCTCAGGCCTTGGATCCTATCCGATCCAAACCACTCCAAACTCACTGCCATCAAGTCAATTCTGACTTCTAGGGATCTTCTGGGCAGGGTAGAACCACCTCTCCAAGTTTCGGACACTGTGACTCTTCAATGGGAGTAGAAAGCCCTGTCTTTCTCCTAAAGAGCGGCTGGTGGTTTAGAACTGCTGACCTTGCAGTTAGAACCCCAACTTGTAAGAGCACACAAGAGAAATGAAGAGGGGTGGTAAGGGGAATACATCCTGGCCCACCAAGCCCAGAGGACAATATTCCTGCTCAGAGCAGACAACGCACAGAGAGGACCACAGGGCCAGCCCCACCACGAGACACAACGTCCCTCATTGACCCATATATAGTGCTATGGGGACAACACTGAAGACACTGTGGGAATTGTGCCCGATCTGACCCCATCACACTGGGGGGCGGGGGAAACACTAAGGGCATGCAGCAGAGCAGCAAGGGGAGCAGAGCAAGGAAATCCCTGGGAATACCAAAAATAGACTTTGGGGACAGAATGTGGCACCCCACCAGACTCAATGGGAAAACACTGTGAAAGGTCAAAAAACAGACTTGGAAATATTTATAGGGAAAAACAAACAAAAAAGCCCAACGCGTAACCACTGCCCCAGCAGGGCTCCTTGGGCTGGGTGAAATAAGCATATAATTCGCATGAATCTGGTTTCTTTCCAGGGGGTCAGTAGATACGTGGTTCAGAGCCCGGGGTGAGATGGCCATGCCTGTTCCCGCTATGCTTTTGTGGGACAGTGGTTGGACTTCAGCCCTCAGACTGCGCCCTCCTCTCTAGACCCCTTTCAGAGCACATCCATTGGCCGTCCTGGGGGCCCAACCCCACACCCACCCCTCCCAGAACAAAGCAACGGTCATCAAGACCAGGACGGGTTTCAGGACTAGAGGGCACTTGCCTGGTAGCCTCATCTCTGAGAGCAGCTGGGCAGCCATCACCTGCACCCTGGACGGGGTGCCCGGGGTCTCCTTCCACGTCCAGCCCCTCAGCTCCCGTCTGAAGTCCAGCACATGCAGCACAGAGCTGACCAGCTCCTCTGTGAACTGCAGGACACAGCGTGACCAACCATGGGTACTGAGTCAGCATGTGAGGTCAGAGAGAGGAGGCCCCAACTCGAGAGAGCCCAGTGCACCTCAGGTCGGGGCTTGCTATCAAGCACTGTAAGTCGGTTCACGAGTGTTCTTATGTTTCAGCCCAGTGGGTCGAGGGTCTTCCTCAGCGTAGCTACCTGCATTTGTTTTTCTAAGGAGACACTGGGCCAGCCTAGTCTCAAAGTTCTAAACTCAGCAATCCCCGATCTAAATGTCCGGTGTCCTGTTGTGGCAAGGACAGGGAACTTAGAAGCCAAGGATCAATCGTCTAGGCGGCAGCTGTCCAGAGGAAAGAAGCGAGAAGACTCAACTAGATAGTTAGACCAAAGGGCAATTGGACCATTCAACCCCCTGGCGACACTACCCTGAGGCCCAAGGCACTAGGCAGTGCCCCTCTACCACAGTCAGCCAAACTGACTGGGACATCAGAGGCCCCGGGCAGAATGGGAAGAAAGTGTAAAACAAAATTGAAATCATAAAGATGACCAGGGAGGGGCAGAAAGAAGGGGGTGATAGAGGGATTCTGGGAAGGACGTGGGGAGAGTCCTGTTATATTAAGGGAATGCTGCGAAACAAAATGCGTACAAGCTATGGCCTGGAAAAATCTACGTGCACCGGGAGACCAGGTTTTTCAAACCAACCAACCAGGTTTGCTGGTGGGCTAGAGATTGGAGGGACCCTCCAAATCCATGTCCCTTAGTCACCCTTCGGGCCTGGAATTGAACTCGCCGCTGTGGTTCGATTTTCAGCCAACCAGCAGACGGGTCTTATAAGAGACACCGTAACACTAGGGTGCTGGTGTTCTTTAGAGGACTCGATGGTGTGCGATGGAAAGGCAGCTTCTGTGTGCTCCAGGACAGAGTCGGGAGGGTTAGGGGAGGAGAAAAGGAACCGGGAGACACCACCGGGAGGGAGAAAGATGAGTGACAGGACCTTGTGGGGACTGCAGTCAATGGGATGAAACAAAGGTATGTGACTTGCTCAACAGAAAACGGATCTGCTCAAGTCACAGTAAGAAGTTCAAAACTGCTCTGCTCTGCAAGCTCTCACCCAAAGCAACAGAGCAAGACAGCAAAAGAAGTGTTGGTGCAGGGACCCCCAGCAGCCCCCACCCCACCCCCGGCCCTGCGACCTGGCTACCTTCTGGATGTCCCTGGCCTTCACCGAGCTGCCCTTGCCAGGGACCATCTTCAGCAGCAGCAGGCTCTTCTCGCCGGAGCTGCCCTTCAGCAGATGGGACATGGCCATGGTGAACTGTGCCTGGGAGACCCTCTCGCTGGGGCCTGGGTGCCTGCCCGGCAAGTCCAGCCTCCGCATGCCATCATACAGCCGGGTGACCATGGCCTCAGGGAGTGCTCCTCCAACATGGGCCTGGTTGGGATGAGAGGGAGGAAGCCCAGATCAGGGGGTGGGCACAGCCTTGGCTTCAAGAGTCCAGGATGCCCATCAGTCTTGGGACCTCTCAAAAAGTCAAGTGTGCTGCCCAGGCCCTGCTGAAGCCCTCAGACAGCATCCTGGACAGTGTCCTTGTGTTGGGGTGGGTGGACCAGAAAAACAAATCCATAGACACTCGTATGTGTGTAAGAGAGAACTTTGTATCTAAGATCAATCGTACATGAATCACATTCATTTTCACCATTTCACACAGGAGTAACCAAAGACAACAACCAAAGAAAATGGCCAAAACTTTAACTTCCCATGTTCTTTCCAGAAAACAACCCAGTAAACTGCATGGACATATCTGACCTCTGGCTAGGCAAAGCAGAAACACTACCAGGAGGCCGAGGTCAGCCAAGTATCTACTCGCCATCTTCAAGATTTGTTTCTCTAGTACCCCACTCCTGGTACCATAATGTGTTAGACCGGGTTGACTAGAGAGACAAATCCAAGGACACACATTGCCCTCCTCAGAATCATTCCCAAACTCACTCCCTCCCATCGAGTCCCTGCTGACTCATAGCAACCCCCTGTGGGTTTCTGAGACGGTCACTGTTGGGGGGGGGGGGCAGAAAGCTCATGTCCACCTGTAGTTAAGCCTCCCAGTTAGGGACTTTAGCATACAAATAGCCAGCCTCTACTACCTGGGGCCGTTCACACCCATCAGCTGCTGTGAGGTAAAGACGGGGCTTTCTACTACCATAAAGGGCTACAGCCCGGGAAAACCACGGGACAGTTCTGCCCTGTCCTACGAGGCGCCCTGGGTCGGCATAGACTTGTTTGTTTTTGTTTTATGTGAACTCAACAACTCAACTCGCTGCTAACTCCCGACCTTGGAGTTAGCAGACCGACCTGTGACCACTACACCACCAGAGAGCGTGCTGTTGATGTTTCCAAGGTCCCACAGAAGGCAAGCCTGATGCGTTGCAGAGTTTTCAGATCAGCTTTAGCCTTGCTTATCTAGATCGAGATTGAGAAGCAGGGCCTGTTTCTGCATCAATGCTGGAACGGGCCCGTCTTGTTCAGGCTGCTCCAGCCGGCCTGTGGCCAGAGTGACTGCTTCTGCGCACACACACACACACACACGCACAAGCACAGAGAGCTATGCACATGTACACACTCAGCATCTACCACCCAGCTGTGCCCTCCCGGTAACCACCCCCACCCATGTGCCCAGTGAGCTGTCACCTCCCACTCAGGCCATCCTGAGGGCAGGGCAGTTATAACCCCCTCCCCCACTCAATGAAGGTGAGGGGATGCTCTCCCCCATCTCTCCCCGAAACCTAGCCAAGTGGCCTGACGGCACCTGCACACCTGCTCCGTGAGACTTGGAGCTGAGCCTCCACTGCTTCTTTAGGAGCCCTGCTGGATTAAATGCTGGGCTGCTCACCACAAGATCAGCAGTTCAAACCCATGAGCCACTCTTCAGGAGAAAGATGAGGCTTTCTACTCCTGTAAAGAGTTAGTCTCAGAAACCCACAGGGGCAGTTCTTCAGGGTCCTTCAGGATCATCGATGGTATGGCTAGAGGTCTGGCTTTACTTTCACAAAGAAACTCACTCGTTCTCACTCCCATTGAGACGCTGCCGACTCACAACGACCTTAAGGGACAGGGTAGAGCTGCCCCTGTGGGTTTCCAAGACTGTAACTCTTTACGGGAGTAGAAGGCCTCATCTTTCTCCTGCAGAGTAGGTGATGGGTACGAACCGCTGACCTGGTTGTTAGCAGGTCAATGTGAAACTTCAATGCCACTAGGACTCTAGTAGGTCAGAGGCAGAGGAACATGTGGGATGTCATGTCCCCAAGGTCCTACAGAGAAGGCCCCTCATTCTGTCTGGAGCCTGTCTCTGGGGTGAGGGGGACACTAGACTCAGGGATCAGGGAGGAAAGCAGGGTTGACCCTGGGGTGCTGATCGCATGTCGGCAACGTGCCCCAAATCAGGAGGTGTGGTTCACGAGGGCACAGCTCTGAGTTCCTCTCTTTAAAAAAAAAACATCACTGCCATTTAATCGATGCTGACTCACAGCAACCCTGCAGGACAGGGCAGAACTGTCCCTCTGGGTTTCTGAGACTGTCACTGTTTATAGGAGCTGAAAGTCCCGCATTCCTGGAGAGCGGCTGGTGGTATCGAACTGTTGCCCTTGTGGATCCCAGTCGAATGTATAACCACTGCACCACCAGGCGGGAAACTGTGGTCATGGGGGCAGTGGGGACACCATCTGGGAGCTGCTTTCTGAGTACTTTCGCAGAGACTGTGACATCTGTCCCAGGTCTTCGGGGGGGGGGGGGGGGGGAACCTGGCCCTCTGCAGAACACACACTTCTTGTCAGTGATACAAAGTGCGACAACACACGCAGGTGAGCAGAGTCTGGTGGGGGCATGGCAGAGGGCACGGAGGGGGACAGGCCCAGCTCTGGGCCCCACTCTGGCCCCAGCAGTAACTCCGGCCTCGGGCCTCACCTTCAGCGCCTGCAGGGAGAAGGAACGGGGTGAGCCGTGTGAGTGGCTCCCATGGGCAGCGAGGGTATCAAACAGCCGGTCCACCTTGGCTTGCTCCTGAGGGAGGAGCTGGGAAGGGCAGCTCTGGGCCGATTGGCTGGGGCTGTTCCCCATCTTCTGAGCTCTGCAGAGAGGAGAGAGGCCACGTCAGAGAACACCAATGCCACACACCAAAAACCAAGCCAGCTGCAGTCCAATGGATGCTGACTCATAGGCGGATCAAGTTCTCCCCGGAGCTTGCTGCGTGGCAGCTTTACCATCCCCGCTGCTGCCCCTGCCCCCCACCCGGGCCCTAATTAGCAGTATCTGGAGACACCATGAGGGTTTATACCTTGGGCTGCTAACTGCAAGGTAAACAGTTCAAAACCACCAGCCGCTCCTTGGAGAAAAACAAGGCTTTCTACTTCCCATAAAGAGGTGCAGTCTCGCAAACCCACAGGGTCAGTTCTACCCTCTCCTATAGGGTCACTATGAGTCAGGGTGCACTGGAGGGCACTGGGTTTGGGTTTTGGTACATGTGGGAGGGGGCGGTACTGAATATCCCACGCTGCAGGCAGCCCCATCACGAAGAGCAATCTGAGCCCCAGCCTCAGTCAGGCCAAGTGTGAGAAAGCGACCTTCCAAGGATGTAAGCAAAGGGGGCAGAGTAGATGGTCCCCCCGAAAAAGTGCACCTACACCAGGATGCTTGATGCTCTCACACTGGGGGGTCGATATGAAGAGAGGGGGTAGGGGGGCCCTGGGTTCAGTTCTGACACTTGATGGTTTTCGGTCTGTGTGTGCGTGACTAAGCCTTTCCAAACCTCAGTGAGGAAGAGTGCTACCAACCTCGGGGCAGCGGGGAGTAACGACGATGAAACTCTAAATCAGACACCCAGACCCGAAGCTATGGGGTAGATTCCACCTCAAAAGCAAAACACCCAGGACGGTGTTTCTGAGACTGTAACTCTTATGGGAATAGAAAGCCTCTGTTTTCTCCCCTGGAGCAGCTGTTGGTTTTGAACTGCTGGCCTGTGGTCACCACTAAGCCACCAGGGCTCCAGATCAAACTTCTGTTGTGTTTCTGCCGCAGGCCAGCCGTGTGGAACAAACTCAGAGGGGCCTGCTCAAGGCTGCTGTTTGGGGGTGGGTGGGAGGGAGGTCACCTTCCCTGCTGGTGGGTGTCCTAAGGCCTTAGTCAACTCCGAGGTGCTCAAACTGGCCCTCTAGGGCTCCCCACCCTAGTCTGGTGCCCTCCATCCACTTCCACCCTCCTCCCCTAAGACCCAGTAACCTGAGAGACTGACATGACGGCTTGCAGCCTCTCTGGGTCCTAGAGCCCGGCCCCACATTTGGTCTCAGTGTGGGGCTGGCCGACCTGACCTGCGGGCCACCTGGGACTTCTACACCCCACCCCAGTTGACAGGAATGTGACCCGACCCACCCCTCTCCACCCGCTGTGCAAATACACGGACACTCTTCCCTGACCAAGATCCTACGTGCTCCCGCGCCTTCATCACCCCCACCGCACCCCCACCGGGATACTCACCCCCCACCCTCCACCCCGACTCCCCCAACCAGCGCAAGGTCTTAGGCTGGAGGCGCACCTCCACGACCTCCAACTTTGGCTACACAGCCATGTGACACACTCAGAGCCCCTCCATCTGAGCCCTCAGCTGCCTATCCGCCCGCCTTGGCCCCAACCAGCTCGGACCCTGCCCAGCGGCCTCCTCCTGCGCAGCTGGCCAGGCTTCCCGAAGCTCACCTGCTCCCGGACCCTGCTGGGAACCAGACACTTCCGGTCTGCGGTGCGCAGGATTGGCCTGAGGGCGGGGCCTGTCCTGTTGCCAGGAAACACTGCTGACAAGCAGCCATGCTCCCCAATCGCCAGAGAGTAAACAGAAAGGGGTGGAGCCCAAGGAGGAGTCAGCCAATGGTGAGGCAGCTCGCCGCGGGGGGAGGGGGGGGAGTGGGCTGGGTAGGCTGGCCCGGAGTCGGGTAGCTGCCTGGTGTGGTGAGGGTGGGTTGGAGGGGTGTGTCTATGATGGGCAGCCTCTGGGAGTGGTTAAGTCTGGGAACGGGCCGGGCCTTAGGCTGGAGAAGCTGGAGGCAGTGCCTGGGGAGGCAGGGAGGAGAGCCTGGGGGCGTGGGGCAGGAGGGAGGCAGTTACCCCAGCTGAAGGGAACATAGCAGTTAGAGGGGCAGGTAGGCCAGGTGTGGTTGTGGATGAAGGGGTGGGGCGGCACAAAGACCGTGAGACCCTGGACACAGGCGATTAAGGACACACATCCCCCAACCACCCCGCCACCTTTATGACGGAAACGTCACCGGAGCGGCCTTTTCCATCATTCTCAGATAGGGCTCCTGATGTCCTGAGCTGCCTCTCAGGGACTCTGTGTCCGAGCAAAAGTGTTCCGCGGGGTTTCCAGGTGCCATGTGGAAACAGGTTGCCAGGCCTTTC
This sequence comes from Tenrec ecaudatus, assembly GCF_050624435.1. NCBI lineage: Eukaryota > Metazoa > Chordata > Mammalia > Afrosoricida > Tenrecidae > Tenrec > Tenrec ecaudatus. Next base: position 73,034,045 of record NC_134547.1, read on the forward strand.
TTCTGAGAGTCATCGGCAACGAGGCCAATGTTTTGGCTCAGAAGTCAAACACCAAAAATCATCACCACCACCATTGTGTTATTTCCAGCTCATGGTGACCCTGTACGACAGAGAAGAACTGCCCTGTGGGTTTCTGAGGCTGAAAATCTTTACCGGTGCAGAAAGTCTCATCTGTACCAGGTTCTTCACTACCCACAGCCCCACGTAATTCCAGACTGAATTCTCACCGCCATGGCAGCGTGAAGAGATGCGAACCGCTAGCTGCTAAAATGACATCAAGGGGCCCTGATGGTACTGTGCATTAGGCACTTGACCGCTAACCGAAAGGTCAGGAGTTCAAACCCACCCCTCTCAGAGGGAGCAAGACGAGGCTGTCTGCTCGTATGAAGGTTTGCAGCCTCTGAAGCCCTCCTGAGCAGGTCCGCTCTGACCCCAAGTGTTGCTTTGAGTCAGAACAGAGCCCGGGCCAGCCGTGAGTTTGGATGTTTTGGTGTTTCAAGTGGTGTCGCCTGGTGGCAATGTCAGAGACCGATTACCACCCCTTCTTGGGAAGTATTGCAAGTGACACCACAGTTTGGGCTTGACAGTTAGCAAGTTAGTTACATGCTGGGCTTCTAACCAGAAGGTTGGGAGTTCAAAACCACCAGCTCATCTGAGGAAAAAAGACATGGCTTTCTACTCCCCCCAGGAATAGTTCTACCATCCTATAGAGCAGAGGTCCTCAAACTTTTTAAACAGGGGCCAGTTCATTTTCCCTCAGACCTGTTGGAGGGCCGGACTATAGTTTTAAAAAAACTATGAGCAAATTCCTTTGCACACTGCACATATCTTATTTTGAAGTGAAAAAACAAATGGGGCAAAAACACCCCGCGGGCTGGATAAATGTCCTCGGTGGGCTGCATGTGGCCCACGGGCTATAGTTTGAGGACGCCTGCTATAGAGTCACTACGAGTTGGCAGTGAGTTTGGAGTTTGGTGAGCAGCGCCAAGCAAGAAAGTCCTGGTGATGTGTTTCCACAGTGACTAGAGATGAGGAAAATCCTGTGGAGCAGTTCTGTCCAGACAGGGGTGATGGGCTGCCACCTTGTGGCAATACCAGGAACAGCTTCCCACTCACCTGCTTGTAAAGAACGTATTCATGAAAGTATTCTCAATTTTTAAAATTGAGACTTACATTATTTCATAAGGGGTCCTGGTCGTGTAAAGGGATGAATCCGCATGGTTGGCAGTTTGAAACAACCGGCAGCTCCAAGAGCCAAAGATAGCTTTCTACTCCCATAGTCTCAGAACCTCACAGGGGGTCACTATGAGTCAGCATTGACTCAACAGCAGTGAGTTTGTTAGGTTGGTTATATTAATTAAAATTTTGCATGTCGAGTGAGGCTTTGCCTTTTACATATATAATAAACACACACACATGCATTCTATTCTATAGCATTCCATATATGCAATGGACATCTCTCTTGGTCAGTGAAGAAGAGGGAGACCCTCGATGATATGGGCGCAGAGCTGCAGCAACGGGCTCAAATAACAATTGTGAGGATGAGGAAGGAGCCCCGGGCCAAGGGACACATGTGGCCTCGGTCAGCTGAGGGATGTGAAGGAACAGATTCTGCCCTAGAGCGATGTCAACCTTCTGACCACAGGGACAGAGAGGAAATAAGTAAGTTGCTTTCCACCACGAGTTTGTTATCTGTCCTGCACAGGCTTTCTGACCCTCTCTCTCCCCTCCCTCTAGTCATATATACACATATATGAAACAAAGTCTGCCTGGTTCAACTTGAATTTCAGATAAGCATGTGATTTTTTTAGTATAACCAAACCCACTTCCATCTAGTCTGTTCTGACTCATATAAACCCTATAAGAGACTGGGTAGAACTTCCCCTGTGCTTTTCCTAGACTATGACTTTTTACAGGAGTAGTGGTTTTGAACTGCTGACCTTGCAGTTTGCCCAACTCGTAAGCACTAAACTGCATTCATCTCTCCGTAGAGCCGTCACAGCAAGACGAGCCAGACATCCACAAGGTGGCGCTCAACACCACAGAACACCTGGCTTTGGTCCTGTTTCTCAGGAGAACCTGTTTCAGAAGAGTTTACACACAGACTTAAGGAAAGAGAACTCAGGCCTTGGCCTTTGGCACCACACACAAACCAATATTGAGACATTACCACTGAATCGAGGAGCCCTGGTGGCACAGTGGGCGGCGGTCCGCCCGGTTGGCAGTTCAGAGAAAAAGCCTGGGCCTTCTACAGACACCGGGGGTGGGTGGGATGGGTAGGGGGGTGGCTGTGAGTCAGTACTGACTTGATGGCAGTGAGTTTGATGTGTCTGGTGGCACAGTGGGTTATGGACTGGGCTACTGACCACAAGTTCTGCAGTTCAAAACCACCAGCAGCTCTGCGGGCCTTGCTACTACCGTCAACAGTTCCTGTCTCAGACACCCACAGAGGCAGTTCTCCCCTGTCCTGCAGGGCTGCTGTGAGGCCGAATGTTCCCCATAGCAGGGAGCTTTGAGTGTCACTAATAAAGCCCCTACCTTCTATTTCTGTAGCTCACACACACACCTTTTCTGTATCCTAATGCCATCAGGATCTCGTGTCGTTTTGTCATCGATGTCTCCTAGGTTCCTCTTGACTGTGGCAGCTTCTCAGAAGTTCATTCTCTCTCTCTCTCTCTCTCTCTCTCTCTCTCTCTCTCTCTCTCTCTCTCTCTCTCACACACACACACACACACACACACACACACACACACACACACACCTGCTTTCAGGTCTTAGGTATTTTTCGAGTGGTGTTCTCATAGTATAGCTGGGTCAAGGGTGAGGGGAGAGGGGTGGCAGAGACCTGAGGTTGGGTACCCTTCTCATCACGTGACTTTACAGGTGCATTCTGCCATCACCGCCCTGGCTGTACTCTCTACAGTCCAGTCTTCCAGGTCTCCCTTCTGGACTTCCCCAGCTTCCCTCTTCCCGTGACCTCCTCTTTCCAGCCTGCTTTTCTAAAGATTAAAAAATTTAAAAAGACAACACCCAAAACCACAACCACTGTTGCCTTTGAGTGCAATCAGCCCAACGGCACTCACGAATCGATAGGGTTAGGACATGATCTATTGAACCCACTGCTATTGATGCTGATCTGTATTGCTCCCATAGGACAGAGTAGAAACTGCCTCCATGGGGCTTCTGCCTTTTAAATCTTTAGGGAACCGGATGGTCCCCATTTTTCTCCCTCAAGAGCGGCTGATGGGCTGGAAACACCGACTTTTCCACTAATAGGTTGTTCCCGGCTGTCTGATCAGGTCTGACTCATGGAGGCCCCGTGCTGACAGGGGAAAGTTGTGCTCTACCCGATTCACAGCGGCTGCTCTTGATCAGTCGTAGACTGCCAGCTCTTTCTTCTGAGTCTCCCAGTGGTCCGTCCAAACCTCCCACCTTTCCAGTAATGGCCAGTGTTGATGCATTATTGCCACCCAGGGGACTCCATGGGAACCCCTGAGCCCTGCCACTTCAGAAAGGATGGGTGGAGTGGCAGAGGGGAAGCTGGCTGCAGCAGTGAAAACAAAGTGGGGGTTTGCAACCTGGCAGGGGGTCCCCAGACACTTGGGGTTTGACAGCAGAAAACAGTGGGGGGGCTCCTTGAAGAGAGTACTTCTGGGTGAGTCCTTCCAGTAACAGTGGTCTTGCTGCCATCTCCATCGTCTCCCTCCCCCACCCCCCCCAACACACACACCTCCTCTGTCATTTGAAATGGTACAACCCCCAGTGCACTCTGCTGGGTGCGAGGGGCCCCACGCAGCCACCAGCTCACCTCACCTCACTGGTGTCGCCCCAGCTTGTCAAGGGATAGCCTTATATGGAGAAAAGCTGCCACAGCTACAGGGCTTTCTGAAAGGAAGTCCCCCATCTGCCCAGCCCTGAGCCTTTTCTGCAGATGGGCAGGCCTCACACAGGCCTTGGCTTCCCCAAAGGCCCAGGTATCCATGGCAACCAGGAGCTTGGAGCCAAAGCCAGAGGGACTGGGAGGGGGCTTCCCCTTCTAGCTCTACAGCCAGATGACAGAGAGCACCGCCCAGGGACCCTCCTGCAGGGGAACAGGAGCCAGGGAGGGGGGCGAGGGCGGGGGGAGCCGGTACTGTGTCTGTCACCAGCACAGGCTGGTTTCCTGTTACTGCGATTAGCAGGGACTGCCCTCTCTACACATGGAAGGTTGGTGGCCAGCCGGCCCCTGGGCTGGTCTGTAGGCACATTGTTCCAGCAGCAGGAGCTCAGTTCTTCCGTCTGTGTCCTACGCTGGTCACTGTCACAACATTTCAAAACTCCATCATCACACATCATAGACTCCCCTCGGGCCCACCCAGGGGAGGGGTGCATTCTGACTCCTAGAGACCCTACAGGACCAAGCAAACATGGCCCCAAGGCTGTCCACCCGTTCTCACCAAATCAGACTGCCTCGCCATCCTCCTGCAGAGCGGCTGCTTCTGTCAAAACCTGTTTGGAAGTTCCGTGAGATTCCAGGGAAGCTGCAATGCAAAGACAGAATGCAGAGGCCTGGGTACCCGCCACCCCCACCCACCCCTATATAACACCCACCTCGCCCAGCATCCCGCGGGTCTCATCCTCTGTCACCTTATCACAGAGTACATTCCCACAGTGGTCACCCTCAACAGCCCTACTGCCTCCACCTGCTTTCAGCATGGGTAATGTGTGGATACAGGTGGCGTGTGGACACGGGTGGCGTGTGGACACAGTTGGCGTGTGGACATGGGTGGCATGTGGACACAGGTGGCGTGTGGAGGCTACACTGAGCCGTTGTCACTGCTGGGTGCTGTCAGGTTGGTCCCACACAAAATACCCCAAACCAAATCCCACTGCCACCTAGCGGATTCCAACTCTGAGCTACTCCGAAGGACCGTGCTGGACTCTGCCCGTGACTCTGCTATGCCGTAATCTTCATGGGGGAGGGGAGGGGCGGGGAGAAGAGGAAGACCCTCACGGAGATGAACGGACACAGAGGCTCCCAGCCTGGCCTCAGACATAAGAACCATGTGAGGGCGGGGCGGGATGGGGAGGGCTCGGTTCTGTCTCACAGTGGGCTGCCCTGTGTTGGAATGGACCCACCCGCACCTGACAATCACCACCCTCTTTATGAAAGGGGGCCTGGACCACAAGGTCAGCCATTCGAACCCACCAGGCTCTCGGAGAGAGGAGGACGAGGTTGCTTCTCTGGTAACAAGTGGCCATCTGGGAGACAGCCACAGGGACCGTGCTGCTCTTACAGAGCCGCTGGGAGCAGGAATGGAATTGACACCGCATGGCAGTAGGTTTGTTTGTTTATCTGTACAAGATCCTATCTCCAGGGCTTCTCTCCCCAAGAGCTGCTGGCTGGGTGGGTTTCAAACCGATGACCCCCACCCCCCAGCACCTAACCCTTGTTCTGCCACGTTGGGCTGAAAAATGCCTGACCCTCACCAGATGCCCTCGGCTCTTCCAAATGGGATGCTGGGACTCTCGTCGGGGGGTTGGGGGGGGAGCAGAAGCTCTGTCACAGAGGTTTCCCATCCAGCAGGGTCACTGGGTTTCCAGACTTTGACAGACTAGGAAGAAAGGCCGGGCAACCTACTTCTGAAAATCAGCCGGTGAGAACCCTGGCGGAGCCTGATGCCGAGCTGGGAGACGAGCAGACAGAGCGGCGACCATGAGGTCGATGCTCTGAGACTGACGGGATGGCCTTTCCTCCTGCTGTGACCGTGGCCATCAGGAGCCAGGCCAAGGACTGGAGGAACAACAACAGGCCCCCATCCCCTTGTAGCCAAATGACAGAGGGAGCAGTCGGACTCCTGCGGAACGGGCCCTCAGGTCAGCCAGCCAGAGGGCAGGGCCCGCCTCCGAACAAGGCTGAGCAGACAGGAAGCGGACACAGGGAAAAGGAGGCATAGCAAAAGGAAGCCGGGAGGAAGTAGCAAGCGGTGTGAGGCTTACAGGAGTGGGGGGCCTCTGGGCACTTAGTTCAGGAGCGGGTTTGCTGACCCCCGAGCTTGAGCGGAATGCCTGTGGGCTGAGGCTCTGGGCAGAATGGTATGCCCTTTGGGCAGTTATTAGCAGACCGGAAAGAACTTGGTAACATTACAGCCTGTTAACTCCCTTAATGAGCCTTTCATCATGGATGGTGTGTGTTCAGTGTAGCCGTTCTGATAGACATTAGGGCCTAGAAGTAAACTATCGGACATGAAGTAAAGGCAACACAACACGCGGAAAGAGTACTACGACTCCAACCTCTTGAGCATGTGCATCGCGCACACGGGTCCCTGGAGGATCAGTGGGTTAAGCCTTGGGCTGCTCATGATAAGGTCAGTGGGCTGAACTCACCAGCCACTGCTGGAAAGGAAGACGGACTGTCTGTTTCCATAAAGCTTTACCGCCTCGGAAACTGTGCGGCGTGCGGTCCCCGTTCTCTGTTCTAGACTACCGCTTCCTCCCTCACGGCCATCGAGTGGATGCCGACCATAGCGCCTCATGGCCACCTGTAGGACAGGGCAGATCCGGCCCGGTGGGTTTCCGAGACTTTCACAATGGACGGGAGCAGGAAACCTCGTCTTTCTTCTGAGGACCTGGCTGGTGCCACATGAGCCACTATGCCACCAGGGCCCCTGATAAGGTCACTAGGATCGGAATTCCACTCCGACGTTAGCAGCGGCCTGTGCGGAGGCTAGAGCCTGGGCTGTGGGCTGACTCGGCTGCTCTGCAGGAGAGCAGTGTGGCAGTGGCGATTCCAGCCCCGCCCTGCTCCCCGACAGGCCCTTCCACTCTGCCCCTCGGGGTGGCTCCAACTCCTCGGCGGGTGGGTTTGGCGAGCGTCAACAAAACGGCCTTTTCCCAATCCGCACCATCTTCACGTGTCATCTCACTCCAGGCCCCCACTGGGCAGGCGGGTGGGCAGACAGACAGTGGACACAGTGCTGCGCTTGGTGGATGCCCATGTCTACGCATCTTCACACTCACAGCTGGGGGTCCAGGTCTCCGGGCCTGTGGGTTTCAGGGGCCAATTGACAAACACCCAGGGCCAGACAGGAGGCGGCCTGTACTTCATGTGTGGCCATAGCAGGGCACTTTTACACACGTTCATTGTCACTTATCAACCTCTGTCTCAGTCAGCAAAACCACAGGGACACCTCTTCCTGCCAGAGTGGAGTCCACCAGCCTTCCAGTGGAGCAGTCCAGCGCTTACCTCACAGCCCAGCCAGACTCCTTTGGGGGACACTGTGGTAAACTGCATGGGAGGAGGGGGTGGCTGTATCTGCCCACATCTGGCTTCCCGATTGTCAGGCGGCAGGGGCCGGACATGCCCTCACTGTCCATTCATCTTTCCCTACTGGGACACCAACCAATCCTCTCACGGCACGATCTCCTGTGGGGGCTCCGTCCCCACTGCAGTGGCCACACAGAGCTCACAGGGACGCGGCTCCTTAGCACAGGCAACAGGTCAGCACAAGTCGGGATCCATACACAGGAAGCGTACAGCAGCCCTCCACAGCCAGCAGCCAAGTCTCTTTCCGGTCCTTGGCTGCCCAGTCACATGACCACTTAGCTTCTGCCTCCATGGACCAGGATAGCCCACCTGCTCAGAGACCTCCCTCCCCCAAATGGGATCAACCACAGCGGTGGAGTCGCCAATGATGACACATCACAGAAGGAACTGTCTCGAGAAGAGCCGATCAACTGGCTACATCCCAGACACCTAGATCTTAGCAAAGGCAAGGTCACCTTTTTCTTCATCAAATTAAAAAAACATCTGGGCCAATATTGAGCATATCGACACCAGGAGGGGAAGGGGGAGGGGGAGAGAACCGACCACAATGATATACATATAACCCCCTCTCAGGGGGATGGACAACAGAAAAACGGGTGAAGGGAGACAATAGTCTGTGTAAGACATGAATAATAATAATTTATAAATGATCAAAGGTTCATGGCGGGGGGTGTGGGGGTGGCAGGGAAAGAGCTGATACCAAGGGCTCCAGTAGAAAGAAAGAATTTTGAAAATGAAGAAGGCAACATATGTACAAATGTGCTTGACACAATGGATGGATGTATGGATTATGATAAGAGCTGTACGAGCCCCCAATAAAATAATTTTTTTTAAAACTTCAGCCAAAAATCATTTTAAAAAATCATTTTCTGTAGGGCTCTTACCAGATATTATAACAATCCATAAATCAATTATACCACGCAAACTTGTTCATATGTTGCCATCATTTTCAAAGCCTTATCTTTCTATATGAGCCCTTAGTATCAGCTCCTCTTTTTTCCCTCCCTCCCCCCCACCCTTGTGAATCCTCGCTGTCTCCCTTCACCCACATTTCTGCTATTTGTCCCCCTTGGGGTGGGGGTCGGGGTAGGGGTCATACATCCATCATTGCTATCTTTTTCCCTCAGTTTTAAGACTAGACTAGATGCATTGAGTTTTGTGGGACACTTCCTTCATGGTCTCCTTGTTGCTTGCTGTCTTGGCCCAGTGACAACTGACAGCTCCACCGTGGCTGCTGTGCAAGGCGGCTCTTCCAGGGAAGACAGATGGCAGTCCCCAGGGAGCAGGGTTCCACACACCCACACCGTGTCCCAGAGGTTGGCTCGCCTGCCAACAGCCGGGGCCAGCTCTCCTGCAAGTGCCCGCTCAGGACTTTCTTTCTGTGCTGTTAAACCAGCCCTTTCCCCTTGCTTCTCTGCTCACTCAGCGGTTGGACAGAGCTGCTTAGATAAGGTGATTCCAAGCAGGTACGTAAGGAGACCAGCAAGCAATCTGGGCAGCTGTTGACCGAGCAATCCGTTGGCAGTACCCTCCCACGTCCATGCCAGTGAACAGACTGCCAGAGCTCGCAGCCAGCAGCCCGGTCAGTAGATCCAAGAGGGCCCCGTTGCCCAGGTGCTAGGAAGCATGGACCACAGGCTGGACCCTCCCTGTCTGTGAGGCGGCACCTTCCTGCCTCACCCAGGAAGCCCGGCGTTTCAATCTGATGTGAGATTAAGGGGCCCAGGTGGAGCAGTGGTTTTGTGCTTGGCTGCAAAGCCCAGAGGTTGGCAGTTCAGACCCACCAGCTGCTCTGCTGGAGAAAGAGGTGGTCGTCTGCTTAGGCAGAGCCACAGCCTCAGGCTGCCTATGGGCAGTTCTGCCTTGTCCCCCAGCATGGCCAAGAGTCAGAATGGACGTGATGAACTCTAGGTGTTGTCAGGCACCGTGGCGGCTGCTCCAACTCAGTACCACCACCCCACCCCACCCCATGGGATGAATCAGAACAGCCCAGAGTTCTGGGTTGTCTCGGCTGCCATGGTTACTGGATCAGAGTGCCAGGGCTGTCCTCCATCAGAAACCCTGGGCAGGTTTGAACCGCCAACCTTTGGCAAGCAGTCAAGTACTTAACCATTGGCACTAAACGAGACATTAAATCCAAGGGTCACAGCATTGGCATCAGCTGGCAGGCATGTTCAAGACCCGCCTGCAGAGAGGCACGCCGCCTGTCCCCAAGTGAGAACATGGACTCCCGTCTAGCCGGCTCCTCAGACAGCCAGTGAGCTCTCTGGGCCATCTGGGCCCCCAGCTCCTCACCTGGAAGGCCACCTGGGGCACTGAGGACCCCCTGGATGAAACCACACTCTGTGTCGGACACAGGCACTGGCCACCCTATAGAATCTGCAGCTCCAGGTGACTGCCCTTAGGCCCCTGTTAGAACCTGCCCATCCAACAGGAGGCCCATTATCCCTGCTCCTCAGACAGACCCTCCTCCAGTGAAATTTAGCTCCCAGCACCCACTACGCAGGGGCAAGTGCCCCGAGCGTACCAGCTCAGCCTCCCTCGCAGAGAGTGCTTCTTTGGGTGTCAGCAGAGACCTGTGCTCCAGGAGGTTTTCAAAGGCTGGATTGGGCAGTAGTCCTCCAGACCTTTCTTCCGCGGCACCTCTGGGCAGCCACAAACCTCCCACCTTTTGGTCAGCAGCTGAGCGAGTGAGCACCCGTCAGAGCACGGAGGGACTCCAGCATCCCTTATTGCAGAAGGGTCAGGGAGTTCATGGGATATTCCTTATCCTTTTATTCCATTCTCCCCAACTTTCTGAAGCCCCCCTCAAATCAAACTTGGAGGACTGAAACCACCTACCCAGAGCAGTCTGAGAAAGGAGCCCCTGGCCCGCAGTGGTCTGCTGCCGCCTTTCAGGGGGTCTACCTCAGTACTAAGTGGATTAGGTGATGGGGTGCTCACCACAGGTCAGCAGTTCAAAACCACCACCTCTCTTTGGGATCAAGATAAGATTTGACGGATTCCTTAATAGACAAGATGAGGCTCCTCCCATAAAGAGTGAGTCTCTGAAACCCACAGGGGCAGCTCCACCCTGTCCTATAGGGTCACTATGAGCCGGCATCGAATCGATGGCCGTGAGTTCGAGTGTTTGAGTCTCAGAGGGTGTCCACTCCACAGCCAGCTTTGGGTCCTTTCCCAGCCATCCTAACTCTCAGACATGGGGAGTGTGCGCTCCGCCCTCTGGCCCCAGTGCAGACTCCTGCCTGACCCCAGGCCAGAGGCAGAGGTCCCCTCCTGCTGCCCCTGCCCCACCCTACAGCCCCATGCCTCCATTCATTCCTTATTCAGCTGAGTCAGCCAAGCAAGGTCATGGGACTCACCATCAGCCCCACTGGCCAGAGGCTGTCCCCTCACCACACAGACCCGGAGGGGGCTTTCTCTCACTAGAGAAGTCACATGACACTATGGCCGGCTGGCATGACCTGCACAGGCTCCCGAACCCCTCGGAGGCCCACAGCCCACTATGTTCTTTGTCAGCCCCCGAGGGCCCAGGCACGGCTGCCAGCTCCAGGCTGATGATGACAATCCTGGCCCCTCATCAGCCCCCAGGTGGAAAACAGGGGTGATACTGTGAGATGCAGACTCCCAGGCCCTAGGGGGGAGGGGGGGGAGGGGGGCAGGGCCAGCTTTTCTTCTCCGAGTTTCTGTCTGCAGGAGAGGCCAGGAAAAGACGCCTTTCCATTCCTCTCGCCTCGAGTTCCCCGGGCTCTCTCCGGACTCCGGCACACAGGGTGCTGGAGCCTGCCTCTGCACAGGCCAGTGCAGGGGCTTGGACTCCAAGCTTGCCCAGAGTCACACCGTAAGTGAGGAAGAGGCAGGACCCAGACGATCGGGACTCGGGACTCTGATTCTTAGCCAAGTAGATTGCTCACGCTCACGTGTGCCAGCGTGCACACTCCCATGTGTACGCATACACATGCCACCACCACCTCCTCATCCTCCTTCCAGGAACAGGAGCATGGATTCTTCAACCAGGATCTTTTCTATGTGTTGTTATTTTAAAAACATAACAGGAGCAAGCCTATGCTGCAGTGGTCTCAAAACATCATGTATGCTCTCCAGCTTCTAAAAAATAAAACCGTTTGCTATGAGGCAGGCCACCAGATTTCTTTAGACTCAGAGCATCATTACAGAAGTGTTTTATGGTTTTGCCAAAAAATACAAACAACCCCACGCACAATGAGCACACACACAGCTCCCTGCTCCCCACCCCAAGGACAATGACCCAACCTGATCGGCAGGAAGTACTCGGACACGTCTTGAGGAGGAACCTGACCCTGGAGAAGGACGTCTTGCTGGGTCAAGTAGAGAAAGGAAGATCCTCTGTTGGAGGGACTGACACGGTGGCTGCAACCATGCGCTCACACGTCCCAACAGTCGCCAAGCCCGTGTAGGGCCGGGAGGTGCTACGTGGTACGCACCCGGGGTCCAGTGAGTCAGAGCCCACTTGACAGCCCCTAACAGCATCAGTGCCAGCTCCCATCGACAGTCCTGCAGCAGGCTTGACCCAGCGACTCTGTGGGAGGCAGGCTTGGGGCTTCTCCAAACAGGACATGGGAGGCAGACTCCAGTTTCTGCTTTCAGAACAAAGTCTCCTCCCTCCTCTGTATGAAATCATAAAGGGCCCAAGACTGGCCCCTCTCTGGCCCTAACTGCCTGAATCATGTTCTAATTGGGGCCTTGGTGGACAACATTTAAGCAGTCCACTGCCGAGCACAAAGTAGGGAGTTCAAACCCACTAGTCCCCCTCCTACCCTGCCCCCGGGAGAAAGACAGGGCAGTCTGCATCCACAAAGACCATGGCTTTGGATGCCTTCCGTCTCCTATAGATCAACGTGGGTCAGACTCAGCCCAATGACCATGGGCTTTTCATCAGTGTCCCCTATCTGTCCCTTTGCTCCCAGAGCAGGGTGGCCTCTCCTCCTTGGTTTCTCTTCCTATCCTACTGAGAATGATCCAGAACTCTTTACCGGCAGACTGACTTGGGCTTCTTCTCCGAGCCTCAGTTTCCTGATCTGTGAAATGGGAAGGCAAGTGAGAGTTGCCTGTGGTCTTGGGCCAGCAGCCTCGGCATCCCCAGGAAGCTGTCTGAGATTCAGAACCTCAGCTCCCACCGCCACTCCCCTGCCAAGTTTGAACGGATCCCTAGGGAACCTGTGTCCCATTCAAGTTTGAAGCTCCCTGCTCAGCCTCCCAGCATTCCTGGTGGGATGAGCGAGAATGCTAACTTCCTGGTGCTTTCTTGATCTTCCCACATGTCCCTTCTCTTCTGCCCTCAGGAAGGTAGAAATTCTACACATCCCCCTGCCAGCATGCCTCCCTGTTAAACTTTGAGGAGTTACCAGTCTTAGCAGGACCTTCCATGCTACACGTTAGACACACAAACTCAGCAACACTCCAGGCACGAATTACTGTCGCCCCATGAGAGATGTTCAGAGTGGTCCCAGGACCCGGCCGCATTCACCAGGACCCAGACAGAACTGGAGACCACATCTGTGCGGCACCGCTAAGCTTGTTCTCCTCACTCCACTCTCTGGTCGACCCCAGTGCAGCCTGGGGTGCTGGGGTGCTAATGCATGCATGTGTTCATGCATGCCTTCATCGTGGGCTTATGCACGCATTCGTTCACTGACCCCTCGCTGCTTCTGCAGACGGCGAGCTTCGTTACAAGCTAGTGCAGCAAGAAGCTGTGTCTTCCTATAGAACCAAGAACAACTACTCTGAGCCGCTGTGAGTACTCCGGGAAAGAGACAGACAGACAGACAGAGAGAGCGAGAGAGAAGGAAGAAAGATACTACCAATAAAATGATCTTATACCCCAGGGGAATGATTCATAAGGTTCTGGATCCTAAAAGATGATGTCTGTAACATGAACCAGATGCATGTATAAAACATAGATAGATGAATGGATTTGGAGCTCATGCTTAATTCTAGCCCCAATCCAGGAACAATCCGTTCTCGAGACATGGCCCTGTTTGATGCCCGCCTTCAGGAAGCGATCACCGGCGGTGTGGATGCCATAGCACAGTGTGGTGAGGCAGCCGATGGCGCCAGGCATCTGGGAGATAGTGTCGGGTCTTCAAGGCTTGTCTTCAAACAAGCAGCCGTCTAAGTGAGGCATCGACTAAGTGCACATGGAAGAAGCACCCCGGCCTGTGGGATCCAAGGACTGTAAATCATAAAACCCATATCTGGAGGAGGGAGTGGTATCAGAGCTCAAATCCCAAACACCTGGCTTGCAGAAGGCTACGGAAGACAGCGAGAGCCTAAAATCCATTTGCAGGGCCACCCCATGGATTAAGCCTCTGGAGCGTCCACGAGACCGTCGAAGTCTAGGGACGTGACCCCCTCGCCATCGAGAGCACTGGAAAGTCGAGCATGCAGGTGTAGTTAGGTTAAAATGCAACACCTTATCATTTGATCTTCCTTTGACCCATTTCAAAGTTGCATTTCCTCATTCATGTTCTTTTTAAATGGTTGTATCGGTGTCTACTTCACATATCATTCAGGAAGGTTTTTAATCTGTTCTGCTTTCTTTTCGATTGAGTTTTTGTCTAGTCCTTACTGTTTTGTTCATTTGTCTGTGTTCTATATGGCTTCCTGGACAGGAACTCCAGGATGGGTAGATGTATAGAAACAGGAACTGCATGGATCACTGCCTAGGGGCACGCATGGAGGATGGGGGCAGCGGGGAGCTAACAATGAGGAGAAGAAAGCGTTCTGAAACTAGTGGTGACGTTGCGCAACACAGTACGATTGAACGGTGACGTTGTATGATAGGTGACCGCTATGCCAATCGAATCAATAATTTTAAAAAATTGAACTTGAATGAGGAATATGCAAAAATTTTCCTGAGCTGCAAATTTCTGGGAAATCTCAATTGCTGATTTGCATTTCTGGCAAAGACCTCTCCACCCACCCCGGAGTTGTCTGATTCACAAAGCTCAGGGCGGTGGGGGCGGGGATAGCAAGCCCGCCAGTGACCTTTGCAGGAAAGGAGGCCAGTGTTTGGGAGGAATTCCCCGGAGCAGCAAGCAGGCTGGCAACAGGTCCAGAAGCTCATTTCCTGGCTTCTGCAAACCTCTCCCGGCACATGGGAGTTCCCACTCCTTGCCTGCACGCACACAAGTCCCCTTGCCCAGACAGGAGAGTCCCTGCTGCCGGGAGAGGTGGCCCTTCTCACCATTTCATCAGGGGAGGAAGGGAGGCTGAGAGGACACACCCAGTGCAGGTTTTCATGGTCGAACAGCACCGAGCCTCTGGGGCGTGCGACCAGGAGAGACCAGTCCCTGGTGAAGGCTTTCATGCTGGGTAAAGCCCGGGAGCAGCTGGAGAGAGGAAGGCCCTCAAGGAGGTGGGTGGACACAGTGGCTGCCACGAGGGGCTCAGACAGCCGTGATCATGAGGATGGCCCAGGGCGGGCTACGTTTCCTTCTGTTCCGCACCACTCACTACGCATCTGAACCTGCAAAGGGGAACATAGCAACACCAACAACCGCGGTATTTCCAAGGGACAAGTAGTTGTGAGCGGATGCTTCTTAACCTGGCAGACGAGGCTATGCTGAGGCGGTGCCCAACTGCTTATTAATACGAGGTGATTGGTTTAGACCAGCAGTTCTCAACCTGTGGGTGGAGACCCCTTTGGGAGTCAAACGACCCTTTCACAGGGGTCAGCCAAGTCATCACAGTAGTGAAATGACAGTATGAAGTAGCAACAAAAATAATTTTATGGTTGGGGGGGGGGTCACCACAACATGAGGAACTGTATTAAAGGGTTGTGGCATTAGGAAGGTTGAGAACCACTGCTCTAGATGGCTGATAACCTTCAGACAGATCATCTTTAAGGTTGAGAACCACTGCTCTAGATGGCTGATAACCTTCAGACAGATCATCTTTAAGCAGTTGACCTCCAAGTGTATAGTCAAGCCTTGGGTTTGGTGTATGTTACGGGGGAGACCACCTGGGGAAAACTTTCTGTTTCCCACACAGGCTCCTGAGAGATCTGGAAGAAGATGGGGAGGCAGGCTGTCCCCCAGCCCTGTAGTCGGTCCCTGGCCCTGTACAGGGAGATGTGGACAGAGGCCACTGGGACTGGCCTCTCCCCTTGCACCCAGCGCCGGCACCAGCCATTGGAGAGCTTTCTCTAAGTGTTGTAGGGGATGAGAGAGAACCACATCTTAAATATAAGCCATGGGGAACATTTGGAGCCCGGGTGGTATCGTGATTACTTATTGGGTTGCTGACTGCAAGGTCAGCTGTTTGAAACCACCAGCCCCTCCCCAGGAGAAAGAGGGGGCTTTCTACTCCCAGAAATCCACAGGGGCAGTTCCGCCCTGTCCTCTCGGTCCCTGTGAGTCAGAACTGACTCAACGACAGTGAGTAATTCAGGACAAAGTCTCATTATCTGGATGAGGGAGACCCTTACACCAGCTCTTCATGGCAGCCAAGGGTGTACAGGTTACCGGGGGCTTACACTGGACATGGGGGACAGAGAACTGTCACAGGAGCCTGACTGGGGCCTCGGGCGGCTCACGGTTGCAGGCAGGACTGAAGAAGCAGGGGTGGGGCCATGGCTCAGACACGTAAGTCATGCTGGACAGAAAAACTCCCAGGGTTGGTCCAGGGAGTCAGGGATGTGATGTGTAACTGTGCGACCCTAGCACCCCAAGGTTCCATCAAGGGTATACCTCCTCGCCAGCCCTGGAGGGGGAGACCCTCCCTCCCTGGACTGGCTCAGGGATCCCTAGGAACCCACTGTCTGATGCCCTCTGCCTGAAGGCAAGGCTGCAGCATGGCCTTGGAAGGCCAGACCAAAATGCAGTGGAGGTGGAATGCACACAGGCCACAAAAGGGATGCTGGCTCTCAGTATGGCCTCCTGCAAACGAGCGCTGGACTCTCAACTCGCATACACCATTCACAAAGGGACGTGGCCTTTTCAACTTCTCATTTCCCGCCAATAAAAAAGTCAGGGGGTCTTTGAAGCTACTATGGAGAATGAGAAGAAAAAGCTCCCTGCGATCAAGCCATTCCTGATCCGCACCCACCCTATAGGACAGGGGAGAACTTTCCGGGGAGTCAGGGGGTGGGGTGATTCCAAGATGATGATTCTTTACCAGGGTAGAAAGCCTCATCTTTCTCCCGGAGAGCAGCTGGTGGCTTCAAACTGCTGGCTTTGTGATTGGCAGCCCAACCAGCACTCTACCAATCCCTCAACCAACTAAACCTGACCATGCCTATCAATCAGTAGGGCCCCTGGTGGCACCGTGGGTTACAGCTTGGGCTGGTAATCATTCAGGAGCTAAAACAAAACCCATTGCTGTCGGCTGGACACACAGCCATCCCGACAGGCTCTGCAGGCTGTGGCCTTCACGGAAGCTGGCTGCCGCCTCTTTCTTCCATGGAGCCACTGGTGGTTCACACCGCGGTCTTCTCAGTCAGCAGCGAGATTCAGAACCACATTTGTCCATTTGCGCGTCAAGGCGATTCTGACTCCCAGGACCTCAGAAGACGCGACTGACAAGGTGGAATCACCGACCTTGGCCTTAGTAGTCCACGCTGAGCCCACACCCCCACACCGGGCCTGGAGAACGGTGTGGCTGGTTCTCCATAGAGTCATGCTGGTACTCTGAATGACCACACAGGGGAGATGTACCGGACAGGCAGGCAGACGGAATCTCAAAGAACCCTACAGCAAGATTTCCAGTCCTGTGGCTAGGTCTCACAGGGCTAGCAGCAGAGACACACAGGAGGGGTCCAGGAGGAGAGAGAGGGAGAGAGGGAGAAAGAGAGGGGGAGAGGGGGGGAGAGGGAGAGAGGGAGAGAGGGAGGGAGGGAGGGGGAGACAGAGAGAGAGAGAGAGAGAGAGAGAGATTGAGATTTTGGGTCCGTGTGCTCCTCTCTCTGGGAGAGAAACAGCATGTCTCTCTGTCCCCCTCAGAATCCCATCTCCTTGGTTCCAGGCTCTGCCTCCACTGGTGGTTCTCAACCTTCCACATGCTGTGACCCTTTAATATAGTTCCTCATGTGGTGGTGACCCCCAGCCACAAAATTATTTTCGTTGCTACTCCATCACTGTCATTTTGCTACTGTGATAAATCGGGCGACTCCTGTGAAAGGGTCATTCGAGACTGCTGGTCTTGCCCCAAACCAGCACCTCTGCATCCAATGGCCATTTTGTTTGGCAGAGCAACTGATGGGCCCCCGCTTGAGTCAGGTGTACAGTCTGCTCCACCCAGCTCTGCCCACCTTGGTCCCGCCCACGGTGCCAACGGGGCTTCCAAGTGGGAGCTGGAGACACAGACATGGCTTCCTTGTGGAGGCCCACAGCCGCACCAGCTGCTGACAGGCCTCGAGACTTCCTGTGCAGCGCGTCCACAGCCTGTCCCTTCCAGCAAGGGGGCCTCAAATGTTCGTGGTGATTGATTAGTTGGCCTTTGATCTCCAAGCTCCATTTCCAGCCCAGCTATTGATTTGCTCTGGGGCCTTGAGGGAAATCCTAGTCTCTCTTATCCCTTTATTTCCCCTCCTGTTTGAAAAAACCATATAAACAAAAATTCTCACGGAGGCTGGAAGTGTGAGCCATCACAAGAGCTGTACCACTGGCTGGTCTGCACGGAAGGTTCTCTGGTACACACACACAGCAGCGGGTACTTTCTGAGCCTGCACAGGGGGCTCTCCATCCCTGACCTTTCAGGGCCGGACCCGCTATCTCTCGAGGCAGCGAGTTCTCTCGGGCATTGAGAGGCCGGTGAGAGGCAGGCGGGGCCCTTTCTGAAGGAAGCTTATTAGGCTGGGAACATAAATCTTCTTTGCTTCCTTCCTCTGGACACGGATTTCAAGGGAAGCGGCCTGTCTTCCCTGCAGGGAACAAAGGCTCTGTGTCCCTGAGGTGCCTCCCTTCCCCCCAGCCTCTCCTCTGCATTCTGCACCACCTCGACCTGGTGGCCTCTTCAGGAAGGAGTTGTAAGTTCTCGAATGGCAATCCCCGACCACAGCCTACACAGCTGCAGGGCCCCCCCCCCCCGGCCCCCTCAGGGCTGCTGTGTCTCCTGCCCCTTCCCCAGGGAAGAGCCAGCCCCAGCAGTAACCCAGCTGGCCTCCGCTGAAGCAGAGTTACCTCGTCAAAGGGACGGTCCCTTTGTCCCTGTGTCATCTGAGGAGGCCTGGGTCCCCCACAGGCTGGGTATCTTAAGGGGCGATGAGCACAGGCTGTGGGATCGGGTACCTGCGGAAGCCACACTGCTTTGAAGTTGATTCCCCCTCGAGATGCCAAGCGTCTTACAAGTACTGCCTCCATCCAGCCTCAGGAAGACCTGCAGGGAGGGGCTGCCTGCTGTACCCATTTAACGGATCCGGCAAATGGTCCAGAGGGAGAACAGGTAGGCCGGGGATTCCAAAGTCAAGTCATGTGGCTGCAGACACCCAGCCTAGTAAGACCACTTCCTGTATCCCTGGAAGAATGGCTGATGGGAGAAACCAGTCCCCCTGCAGGAGGCCTTTTATTTATAGAGATAATGACAAACCCGAAAATAGAGGCAGGCATCAGAGCCTATGTTCTCAGGAAATGAAATGCCTCTCAGACCAACTGTAATTGGATGTGAGAACCATGTAATAACTAACCTATAAGAAGATTAAAAGCCTGTATGCAGAACATGAGAGCCCCAGTGGTATTGTGGTTACGAGTTGGGCGGCTAACCATAAGGACAGCGGTTCAAAACCACCAGCCGCTCTGAAGGAGAAAGACGAGGCATTCTACTCCTGTACAGGGTTAGGGGGCAGGGGGTTACAGTGCGGGGGTAAGAGGGGACGATGTCACGGAGTCCAGGTAGATAAGAATGTCTAGAAACTGATGGTGGTCGCAACTGTACAATTCTACTTGACGTGATTGAACCACGGAATGATACATGTATTGCATCCCAATTAATAATCAATTACATTGAAAAGAGAGGAAGGAAAACAAGAGTTTGGAAACCCACAGGGGCATCTCCACCCTGTCCCGAGTCAGCATCGACTCAGTAGCAGTGGGGGAGGGGTGGTTCTTTTTGTTTTAGTTTTGGCTTATGTAGAGCACATTGGTGCAGGATTGTAAAATTAAACAAGCATTTGAAATACACGCGCCAAAATAAAAGGCACTAGAACAAGATCCGTGAAAATGTTGCCGTGTCTGTTAGAGGGGTGCATCATTTAAATTAAAAAAAAAAACGTGGAGACTGTGCTTTGAGAGAAACGTTTATGGAGCAAAACCCGCCTCCCTTTGAGCAGGTGAAATGCTTCGTGGCGTTGGCCGTGTTCCCCACCGTGACACAGCGCTCGCCCCAGGGCCACCCCGCACCCCCCATTGTGTTGTCTGAATTCTCTGCCTGCTTCCGGCCTCATCACTGCCTTTGGTGCCCGCTGCCCTTCTGATCTCCAAGAAGTGATAGCCTCCAGGAAGCCGCCCCTCTCACATGGGACTGCTTTGTTTCATGGGCCCAGCTGTTGGGAGGCACGGAGGACGAGACGTGGTCTCCCCTGAGCTTTGGACGTGTTGTCAGGAGAGACCGGGCCCTGGAGAAGGGCGTCGTGCTTGGTGAAGTAGCAGGGCAGCAAAAGAGGAAGGCGCTCGATGGGATGGACGGACGCGGGGGCTTCAACATGGGCTGCAGCACAGGAAGAATGGTGAGGGCGGGGCAGGACCGGGGCGGGCAGTGTTTCCTTCTGCTGCCCATGGGTCACTATAGGGTGGAACCGGCCCCTAAGAATGGCCGCTGTCTCAGGCCCAACGGGCATGATGAGGTCAAAGACTAGCAGAGGTTCCTCCAGTCTCTGTCAGGCTAGCGACGCTGTTCTTTTCGTGTGAATTTGATTTTGTTGTTGTTCTACGTTGCCCCCATGCCCCAGCCCACCCCCGTGTTCAAGGCCCTCTGTTGTGATCCCAGTCAGAGAAGTCACCAGAGGCATCTGGGCACCATCTATGTGGGGCTAACTGATGGAGGTAAGGAAGCCAAACTCTCAGGGATATATTTTTTTCCCTTCAATTTTCTATAATGTGGTTAGAGTTCTTTCATGGTAAAAAGCCCGATATTTCCAGAGGTAGATAAAATGAACAAGTTGTTTATACCTGTCGAAAAGGTACAGTCCCACCTAGGAGGAAGGTTGTGAACAGGTGGCCCCAGCAGGTTCAATCTGGCTGCAAAATGTCATCATTGTTTTAAAAAAAAAAACTAATTTGGCTTCTGTCGTGCAAAAAAGAAGGACATTTCACACCTTTCTCAGAACATCTGCCTGCCTGTGACCAAGGCATTCCTCCCTGGCAAATCCTCATAGAAGTGTGTGCTTACACAGCAGTGGACATGTACTGTTCTAGCGTGTGTATGTCACGTGTCCCCCAAGTGAAGAGCCTGCAGCGGCTCAGTCGAATGGACCAACTAACTGCCTGTGCTGTGGTCACACCAGCGGATACAATCTTCCGGTCAGGATGAGTGATCTATAGCTAGAAGGGGGCTTCATAAAGTGCATGGGAATAACAAAATCACATCAATAAATCCTACCTATCAATAATTACACAGGCTCTGAAAGGATTAAATGCACCACTCGGCAGACAGCAGGGGTGGGAGGGGTGGAGAGGGAGGGGGAAAGAGGAGCTGATACCAAGGGCTCAAATGGAAAGATGTTTGGGAAACGATGATGGCAACGAAGGTGCAGATGTGCCCGACACAATGGATGTACGGATGGTTAGAAGAACTGTAAGAGAATTTTAAAGGATTTAAGAGAGAGACAGAGAACAGAATGGAGAAGAAAAAGGACCCACAAGGACTTGGCGAGAAAACAGTTGGAATGGATGGAAAGACTCATCCAAGTGCAGGCCAGGGTCAGCAGACAAAGCCCCTCAGACCCTTTATGCTGACAAAGCTCTGACAAAGGGAAGCAGGAAAATGACCCCATGTATGCTCGCCACCCAAAGATGAACTGCTTAGGAATACATCAACCAGAGAAACAAAAACCTGTATTAAGAGAATTACAAAACTACCAAAGGGCTCAAGTAGAAAGAAAACACTTTGAAAATGATGCCGACAAAACAATAATAATTTATGAACTACAAAGGGTTCACGAGGAAGGGGGGAGTGGGCAGGGAGGGGGGAAATGAACAGCCAATATTAAGGGCTCAAATAGAAGGCAAATGTTTTGAGAATGATGATGGCAACAAATGTACAAATGTGCTTGATACAATGGATGCATGTATAGATTGTGATAAGAGTTGTACGAGCCCCCAATAAAATGATTTAAAAGAAAAGAAAATGATGATGTCAACAAATGTATAAAAGGGCTTGACACAATAGATGGATGGATTCTGAAAGTTGTATGAGCCCCCAATAAAATGATTTATTAAAAACAAAACAGGACTACAGAAATCAAGAGAGATGTACATAAATGGAAACATATACTGTACTTGTGGATAGGAAGACTTAAAATTTAAGAATGTCAATACTACTCAAAGCGATCTACAAGTACTAGGGAGTACTCCCCTCGCCCCCCAAAAAACAGAATTATGCTGGGCAGAGCAGAGCTTTCATAGTACGCACTTTTTCCCGCTAGGCGAGTATCAAGCAACTTGCTCTGAGTTAGTGCACCCAGCGAGAAGGTTCTCTCTGGTCACAGTGAATTTTTTCGTCAAAGCAGTTTTGCTTAAACCTCCTTTTTTGTGATGGCTGACTTAAGAAAACAGTGTGCCGCTGTGAAACTTTTGTTTCCTGCTGGGGGAAAAAAATGCTGCAGAAACTGTTGTGATGTTGAACACGGCTTACAAGGGCAGCGCTGTGGGAAGACTCAAGTGTACGAGGGGTTTTCTCCTTTCAACAAAATGCAGAAGGATGCAATGCGGAAGGATGACAAACCTCATTCTGGACGTCGTCAGCTTCCTGAACGGACAAAAATGTCGACTCCCAGTGCATCTGGAGTTCATTCCCCCAGGTCGGCCTGTTCGTCAAGCTTTCTATTTAGAGGCTCTGAAAAGATTGCGTAACACTGGGGGACAAAAAAGGCCTGATTTGTGGCAGACAGGGGACTGGTGTTGCCACCACGACAATGCACCTGTTCACACAGCAATCTCAATGCGCCAGTTTTTGGCAAAAAAACAGCATGTTTCTCTTGCCCCGCGTACCTTACTCACCTGAACTTATTCGATGCGACCTCTCTTTGTTTCTTCAAATGCAGAGGGACATGAAAGGACAGTGATTTGACGATGTAGAAGAGGTGAAGAAAAAACACAAGGGAGGTGCTGGCAGCCATGTAAGCAGCTGCGTATGAAAAATGTTGCCAACAATGGAATCACAGGTTGGACAAATGTATTAAGTATAATGTAGAGTACTTTGAAGGGGATAAGGTTGTTTTGTAAAAAAACAAACATAGATTTGAAAAAAATCCCTTTTTTGGTGAAGTAACCCTCATATAATGAAATCTTGATCCATATTCCAACATCATTCTTACAAGATATTAAGAAAATACTAATCAACGTTCTATGGAAATGAAAGAGACCACAGATAAGCAAAACTCTCCTAAAGAAGATAAAGGTAGGCGCTCTCTCACTTCCCAATCTTAAAACCGACTCCCCGGCCACAGTGGTCAAAGCAGCCTGGCATTGGCACACAGAGAGCTGTGCGGGCCCATGGCATAAACTGGAGAACCTAGGGGTGAACCCATCCGCCTGCGGATCTCTGATAAAGGACTACACACATTGAAGGAGGGAGGGATGGTCTCTTCAACTCATGGTGCCGGCAAAACTGGGTGCCCATTTGCAGAAGAATGAAACAGGGTCCATATCTCACCCCATATACAAAAAAACAAGCCCAATGTGGATCAAAGACCAAAATGTGAAACCTAGAACTTTAAAGATAATCCAGATGTGTGTGCATATATTTATAGGCTTAGTATTAAGGTAGCAGATGGACATTGGACCTCCACTCAAGTACGCCCTTAATGCAAGAACACTTTGTTCTATTAAACTGACATTCTGTGATGCTCACCTTCCCAACACGATCACTGAAGACAAAGCAGATGCATAAGCAAATGTGGTGAAGCTGCTGGTGACCAGCTATCAAAAAAATGAGGGGGAGTGCGGAGTGGGGACCCAAAGCCCATCTGTAGACATGGCCTTACAGAAGGGTCACGGGGAGGAGATGAGCCAGTCAGGGTGCAGTGTAGCAACGATGAAACATACAACCTTCCTCTAGTTCCTAACTGCTTCCTCCCCCCCCCCAACTATCTTGATCCTAATTCTACCTTATAAATATGGCTAGACCAGAGGATGTACACTGACTGGTACAGATAGGAACTGGAAACACAGGGAATCCAGGGGGGATGATCCCTTCAGGATGAGTATTGAGAGTGGCAATACCCAGAGGGTAGAGTAGAAAGGCGGAACCAATTACAGGGATCTATATTTAACCTCCTCCCTGGCGGCTGGGGGCGGGGGGTGGGGAACAATAGAAAAGTGGGTGAAGGGAGATGTCGGAAGTGTAAGATATGACAAAATAATAATTTATAAATTATCAAGGGTTCATGAGGGAGGGGGAAGGGGAAGGGAGGGAGGGGGAAATGAGGAGCTGATGACAGGGGCTTAAGTGGAGAGCAAATGTTTTGAGAATGATGAGGGCAATGAGTGTACAAATGTGCTTTACACAATTGATGTATGTATGGATTGTGATAAGAATTGTATGCGCCCCCAATGAATTATTTTTAAAAGATTATCCATGAAAAAATATAGAGACAAGCTTTGGGTGCCCAATACATGGCACAATGAAAAGCACACAAACAACAGAAGCAACCGTGACTGGAACCCCTTAGAAATCACATGTGTAGGGACATCAGACGATTTCGCCAAAAGAGTAAGAAGAGAACCACAGGCAGGGGGCGGGGGGGTTTCTGACAAAGGCATTATTGGGCAAGGGGAGAATCTCTAAAATTTAATAGAAAACTTTAATACCGCAACGAGAAAAAGATCGACAATTCAATTTTTTAAATGGGCAGAGAACATAAGCAGAAGCTTCAGAGACAACATTCAGACAGCCGACAAACATATGGACAAATGCTCTCCAGATCATAGCCGGGAACCCTGCTGGCGTGTTGGCGACGAGTCGGGCAGCTAACTGCAAAGTCAGCAGTTTGAAACCACCAGCCTCTCCAAGGACGAAAGACGGGGCTTTCTACTCCCATCGAGAGTCACAGTCTCAGAAACTCACCGGGGCAGTTCTACCCTGTCCTATAGAGGCAGCATCCCGACTGAATGACAGTGGGTTTGAGGTTATTAGCCACTCAAGAGATGCAAATTAAGAAAACAATGAACTATCACTTCCGCCCAGCATCAATACAAAAGAAACAGAAAACAGATGCTGGCGAGGGTCTGGAGAGACTGGAGCCCTCGACCACTGCTGGTGAGACTGTAAAATGGTCCAAACACTGTGGACGGTGGTGTGGAGCCTCCTCAAGAAGGTGGGAAGGGAAGTACCATAGGATCCAGCCCTCCTTCCGCTGGGTATGTACCCTAGAGAGCCACGAGCCGGCCATGACACAGAGACATGCACACCTGGTCGTCTAAGCACTGTTCCCAACAGCAAAAAGATGGGAACACGGGGGCGAGGGGAGACAGCAGCTGGTGTAACATGTGAGAATAATGATTTGCAATTTATCAAGGGATCACGAGAGTGGGAGGGAAGGGAAAAAAGAGGAGGTGATACCAAGGGCTCCAATAGAAAGTAGAGGTTTAGAAAATGATGATGGCGACATATGTACAAATAGGTTGATGCAATTGATGCATGGAATGCTGTAAGAGCGGTAGGAGCCCGCAATATGCATGTGTGTGTGTGTGTGTACACACATGAAACAACCTGACTGCCCATCTGTGGAAGAACGCTCCATCAAAGTTGGCGCACACACACAACAGCCGATGGCGGAATGGAAAAGACCAACAGTGACCCTGGCAAAGGCCTCCTACCCTGGACCCACCTGGAGGGCAGCGTACTGAGTGAATGGAAGCAATCACAAAAGCACAAACGTCACGTGAGACCACTATTATTTAAAAGAAAACAGACTTTCTCACGAAAAGCAACATTCTTTGATTGCTCCTCATACCAAAAACCAAACTCGCTGCCACGGATCGAGTCAATGCCAATACACAGCGGCCCCATCAGACGGGGTAAACTGCCGCCGTGGGTTTCTGAGGCTGAAACTCTTTCGGGGAGTAGACAGCCCCGTCGTTCTCCTGAGGATCGGCTGGTGGTTTCAAACTGCTGACCTTGCAGTGAGCTGTCCAGCTCGAAGTGTTTAATCGTATGAAAAAGTTGGAAATCTTGGGAGAATGACCAACATGGACCACAGAGGCCCCAAAGCAGCCCCTGCTTGGGGATGGCGCCAGAAGGCTTGCTCAGTGCAGGGCAGCCGCCAGCCTTAGTTGCATAAAGAAACACAGTATCTGCAATGCCATCAAGCACGGCGTGATCACACTGTCCACCTGCAGGCAGGGCGAGCGGGCCCAGTAATCTGCCTGAACATGGCCTCCCCAGGGTCCTGGGCAGACGGGAAGCACAGAAGCGCTGATGAAGTGTTCACAGAGGCCAGTAATTACATAGCCATCAAATGAGGGTGCACCATCTGGAATCACTGCCCAGATCCCCACTCCGACAGGCACCACCGTCGGGGAACACCGGCCTCTCCGCTGGGGTCACTGAGAGCCAGAGAAACAGAATAGTCCCAGTCACCAGAGATCATGCGGGCACTTGCTAAAACTGCCCATTCCTGACACCAGGGCACTGCCCACACTGACAGTGGCTATTGCTGAGCTTGGGCTTTGTGGTTGGAGAGAGAGTGAGAGAGACTGTCCCTCTCTCACTCTCTGCAAAGCAGTAGCCCCAGCCCCCAACATCATCTCAGCACAATTCCTCCCACCCCATCTGCTCAGGGTGGTCCCTAAGTTATAAGAACAAAGGCCAAAGGCGGAGCCATGGCACTAGGAAGGTGGTGGGGTGAGGGTGTGTCCGCTGAGTTTCCAGGATGCTTCAGGCTCTTAGGAAGACAACACAGCACAGGCCTGCCTTCCCCTCAGACTCTCCGAGGAAGACAAGAACCCCAAACCAACACAAGCCTGCTACTTCCCCAGCCACCCTCAATGCCATGGAAACAGCCAGTGGGGCTAGGGAAGCTGAAGAGAATGTTCTGGATCTGAGGCTGTGCATGGAGATGGAGCTGGGTACAGCCGTCTGGGGCTCTCCAAGCCTCCTGTAGTCTGGGGACCTGCTGTCCCCACACTTTTTGTTCTGGTGGCAAGAGATCTGGTGCTGAAAGACAAAATGTCCCCTGCTTTCTACCCCACCTCCCTGCTTCCCCTGTGAGGGGCGGAAGCCTCCACGTGGAGCCACTAAAAAAGACAAAAAACACTGCCACCGAATTCAATCTCAACTCACAGAGACTCTGCAGGACAGAGCAGAATGGCCCCATCAGTCTCCCTCTGAGTGACTGGTGAGTTTGAACCAGCAACCTTGTGGTTAGCCAGCTAGAGCACTAATTGCTACACCAGCAGGGCTTCCATGTGGGGCAGAACCATGAAAAGTACTTTGGGGATAAGGCTGAGTTGGTTCGAGCCTCTACCCCCCCTCCCCCCCCTGCCTCTAAAGTGCATAGGGGCCCTGTTGGCCTAGTGGAGTCCATGCTGGGCTGCTAGCAGAAAGGTCAGCAGTTCAAACCCACCAGCCGCGCTCAGGAGACAGTTGAGGCAGTCTGTTCTGATAAAGGCCCCTAACCCTGGAAACCCCATACGAGGTCACTATGATAAGCATCCACCCTCTGGCAGTGAGTTTGAGGGGCGTAAGAGGAAGGAGCCCTGGTGGAAAGAGTGATTACAGCATTTTCTTGTTGACCAAAGGGTCGGCAGTTCAAACTCACCATTACTCCATGAGATGAGGCTGTCTGCTTCTGTAATGATTACTGCTCTGGACGCTGCCCTGTGGGGAAGTCCTGCTCTGCCCTATGGGGTCACAATGAGTCCGAATGGACTTGGGCAGTGGGTTGGATTATAGGTCCTGAGAAACCTACTGTGAGCCCCTGGGCTGAGTCTGTCCCAGTCTATGGTTAGTCCCACTCCTCCCAGCCCCTTGTCTGCATCCTTGTCTGTGAGGGTCCAGTCCCTGGCCAGGGTAATGACACTTAGTCCTCAGCCTCCATCCTCCTCGAGGCAACTTCCTGGACAGTCAAAGCCTCCCGGCCCCAAACTAACTACCCCATGCTCTGCCACTCCAGGACTCTAAGTGCAAACCTCAACGTCATTCTGCCAGGTACAGCCGAGGGAGTGCTGCCTCCATTCGGGCCCTCTCTCTCTGCGCAAGGAGAATGGTCCCCGCACTACCTGAGAGGTCAGGAGGGAGGCAGCTCGGGACTCACCTGAGCATTCATACCTGTCCTCCTCTAGCCTCTCCGCTCAGACTTCCTTCCCAGCCTCACCTAGGCTCTTATAGGGCAGTGGACAGAGATCCACCGGTGGGGCTGCCCTCCCCCAGGTGTCCCTGGTCAAGGAGCTTAGAGGAGGAGCCAGAGCTGGAGGCTGGGTGCCCGAGCAAGACCTTTGGGGCAGTGGGGGCCATGGCAAAGGGGCGTTACTGTGCTTCTCCCAAAGTAGGCCTCTGCGAGGTTTGCAAGGCTGTAAATCTTACATAGAATGTTATATTGGCGCCCTAGTACAGGGAGCTCACATGCACCCCCCCCCCCACACACACACCTCTCTCTCCCTCTCTCTCTCTCTCTCTCTCTCTCTCACACACACACACTCACACACACACACACACACACACACACACACACACACACACACACACACGAAAGCATACTTATGTCTTCACAGGAGCTCACAGCCTCATCTTCTGTCAGCACAGCTGCTGGTGGGTTTGAACTGCCAACCTTATGGTTAGCTGCCTAATGCATAGCCCACAGCACCATGAGGCTCCCTATACAAGGACAGACAGTGCTCTGTGATCTCTGTCCACTGCCCCCTGCCCGGGTCTAGCCTGATCCTGAAAGCCTGCCTGCTTACCCACCCCCACCCGAAGGGAAACACAAATGGAGTCGCTTCCACACTGGGAATGTATGTCTCCCTGTGGAAGGGGGATGGGTGGGGGCTGTTTCCCAGGAGGATACACTGCTTGCCCCTGGAGCAGGCTACAATATGTTCCCAGGGTTGCCATAGCAACACCCCATCTGGGCTGTTTGAATAAAGGAGGCCTTTTCTGTCTCTGGGCTATTGTGGCTTTGGAAAGTGGTTTCTTCATCCATTCAGCAAAGATTTTAAAGTGTCATCTGCCGAGGGGAGGGCTGCAAGCAGCCCTGGTGGCACTGTGGTTAAAGCTGAACCTTCAACCCCAACCTCAGGGACTCACCCCCCTCCCCAGATATGCTGAGGGAGAGAAAGCTGGGGGCTGGGCTGCTCTGTCCTATGTGTGGGTCTCTGTGCCCAAAGAAGGGGCCCTGGGGACTAGTGGGTCACACCTTGGGCAGCTAACCTCAAGGTCAGCAGTTTGAAACTACCAGACACTCCAAGGGAGCAAAATGAGGCTCTCTACTGCCATAAAGTGACTGTCTCAGAAACCCACAGGGGCAGTTCTCCTGTCCTGTAGGGTCACTGTGAGTTGGCATGAACTCGATGGCAGTGAGTTTACTTTTTTGGTTTGGGTGGTAAATTAGCTTAAACCTTGGTCTGCCAACCAAAGGGCTGCAGTTCAAACCCACCAGCTACCTCCTAGGTGGAAACTGAGGCAGTCTGCCTCTGGACAGATTTACAGCCATGGAAAACCTATGGGCAGTTCTGTGAGTCAGAACCGACCTGACAGCTGTGGGCTCAAGCTAAGGGTAGCACAACTCAGATGCCTGCAGGAACCACTCAGTTATAAGAGTTCATTTGGGGAGGCATGGGCACCCTCATCCGGACTAGGCAGTTCACCGCTCCGTCTAGCCCTTGTTGTTCTGTGGAATGGTGGCCCCAGTACTAAGGCACTTCCAATTTGCCAAAGGGCGGAAGGGGAGGGGGAAATCAATTGAATTTTTTAAAATATGAAACCTTTTGACTTCTAAATGGGGGGGCAGGGCCTTTGGGTATGGTTGTGCAGGTTGGGCACTGCACAAATTTTGGGAGGCGGGCACCAGTCTTACACCATCAAGGGAATTGTGCGCTGGGAGTGTGTGTGTGTGCAACTTTTCCTGCTCACTGGGTGAAGGTTTACAAAGCAGAGGATCGTTTCCCATGAGACAATTAGTACACACTTAGTTTCATCTCATTGACTGCATCCCCGCAAGGCCCCATCACTCATCCTACATCCCCCGTATCCCCGTTTTGTTTCCCAATCCTTCAGAACCTCACCCTCAGGTCAACACTGCCCTTGTGATCGACAATGATTTGTCCAAGGCCGAAGGTGTATGGACCAGGAGAGGGGTTAAGAGTATTTTTGCGCTCCTGCAACTGGCCAGGTCACAGCTAGGAGCTGAGGTTGATGGGCAGGTGTGCGAGGAGACAGGCCCTGCCCTCCCAGTAGCCTGATGGTAGAGACCAAAGTGGGGCATGGACTGGAGCAGGGAAGCTTCTGGTGATGTCAGGAAGGTGGGCCTGGTGGCCTGAACAGTGGGGATCCCAGGTCCTGAGGGAGGCCACCTAAGGGGGCCACTAGGAGCACCTGGGGGCCGTCTCAGTCACTTCCCTGTGCCTTCCTCCAGGCCTGGAATCAGCAAACTTCGGAGACAGAGGAACTGGTCCTGTCCCTCGCTCACGAGTTAAAGCCTATTCGAGAGTCATCGGGATATTTTTACAAACGACATCATCACAATCTGAATAATAATGTCCTT
This sequence comes from Tenrec ecaudatus, assembly GCF_050624435.1. NCBI lineage: Eukaryota > Metazoa > Chordata > Mammalia > Afrosoricida > Tenrecidae > Tenrec > Tenrec ecaudatus. Next base: position 73,064,245 of record NC_134547.1, read on the forward strand.
TAAATTGTTTCGGTTTTACCATGATCCGAATTCTACCTTGCAGGGCTGGATAGGACAGAGGCTGTACACTGGTACATATGAGGGCTGGAGGTACAGGGAATCCAGGGTGGATGATACCTTCAGGACCAAGGGTGTGAGGGACGATGCTGGGAGAGTGGAGGGTGAGTGGGTTGGAAAGGGGGAACTGATTACAAGGATCCACATGTGACCTCCTCCCTGGGAGAGGGACAGCAGAGAAGGGGGGGAGGGGAGACTCCGGATAGGGCAAGATATGACAAAATAACCATGTATAAATTACCAAGGGCACATGAGGGAGGGGGGAAAGGGGAGGGAGGGGGAAAAAAAGAGGACCTGATGCAAGGGGCTTAAGTGGAGAGCAAATGCCTTGAGAATGATTGGGGCAGGGAATGTATGGATGTGCTTTATACAATTGATGCATGTATATGTATGGATTGTGATAAGAGTTGTATGAGTCCCTAATAAAATGTAAAAAAAGAAAAGAGGAGAAAAAAATGATTAGGGCAAAGACTGTACAGATGTGCTTTATACAATTGATGTATGTATATGTATGAACTGTGATAAGAATTGTATGAGCCCCAATAAATTGTTAAAAAAGAAAAAAAAATTGTTTCAGTTTTGCTTCAGGGTCACATGGCTAAAGAGCCACAGTTGGCCAGCCCGGTTAGAGGCGACAAGGTAGTCCCCAGCAGGACCCGCCTCTGCGTTTTGAGTGAGAGCAATGCTCTGTTCAGGACCACCTTTCTTTGCTCTCCTTTGCCACCCCCTGAAGGAAGGCCACTGGCCTCTCTGCTCTGCCTCCCTCGCTCCCCTGGCCTTTGTGGACCTCAAAGCTAGTCACCTGCTCAGGTGTGCTGTCACCTTTTCTCCTCTGTGGCTCAGGTGCTCTCCAATCCTTTTGTTTATTTAAACCCCGTTTGGAAACATCTGTATTCCCGAGGGGAACAAGAACTGCCTGGCAGAGTCCCACCTGCCCCTCACGCAGGTGTCAGCGCCTTCGCCAGGGTTTCTTTCCGCTCTCTTAAAGCAAAATGACAGCGCTACCCAAAAGGAGCACAGACATAAGTGGGCCTAGGGCCTCAGTGGGAAAGCTGAAACCCCAAGATGCTTAGGAGAAAAAGGAGGGGCGTGGCTTGGGGCCGAGATTTTAATGAAGGGGTATCAGATATAACAAAAGCACAAAACCAAACTCACTGCCACTAAGCTGAGGCCCACTTACAGAGACCCTGTGGGGACAGGGTCGGACTGCCCTGTGGGTTTCGGAGACTAACGGTTAGGGGTCCCTGGTGGGGTGGTGGGCTGTGAGCCGGGTCTGCATGGTGGGCAGTTCAAAACCACCAGCATCTCTGAGGGAGCACTGGGCTTCCCACTCCCATCACCAGTTAGTCTCAGACACCCATAGGGAGTCGTTATATGCCAGCCTTGACTCAAGGCAATAAGAACTCTGTTGGGGAGTAAAAAGCTCCATCTTTCTCCCTTGGTTTGGCTGGTGGTTTCGAACTGCTGACCCAATGGTTAGCAGCCCACCACTTAACCCTGATGCCACCAGGGCTCTGAAAAAGCACGCGCCTGTGCTGAAAAGTCAGCAGGGCTGAAGCTGTGCCCAGGCTGCTGGCTGCCCTGCTCTTCACTGGCTAGAGCAATATCCCCATTTCATAGATCAGGAGACTGAGGCTCAGGGAGGAAGCCCAAGTCAGCCTGACTCTCCCAGGCTGGTAAAGAGTTCTGGATGATTCTCAGGAGGAGGAGAAACCAGGAAGGGTGGACTGCCCAGCCCAGGAGCCCACCTTCTTGGTGCTCAAGGGCAGTGATGGTAACGGCCATGCTGGAGTGGACCCACGCCTTGTCTCCCACACAAGTGCCAGCTTCCAGAAGCCCGGCAAGAACTCATTTTGAGTGTCTTCTTCTGCCCTGTGGATGCCAACAATAAAATGCCTTCTGGGCCATGACCCCTGGCTGGGACCCCTGCCCTGACCCCAGAGTGAGCTCCTTGCTCTCATCCATAGAGCAGCTGGGCCTGAGAGAGACGCACTACTTGCTGCCCCTTCCCCGGTGCCCCGTCCAGCCCAAGGCCATGACTGCTGAGCCGGACTTGGGGGTCAGGAGCCCACTGTGACCCAGTCACACTGCTGGCCTCCACCCCAGTCCATCAGGTCACAGTGCTACCTCCTCTCACCCCCGCCCGACCTCAGCCTCCCTCTGCTAGGCCAAGGCTGCAGCTTCAGTTATCCCAACAAAGAAGGAAGAGGGAAAGCAGGATACACCATTGGTCACCGCGACCTCCGGGAACATTTAAATACGGAGCGGGGTTTGTCTGCAATGGTCGACTTCTCTTCTCCATGTGAAGCGTGTGCACCAAGCCAACGATTCCCGAGGGGGCTTCTGCCGCCATCCAAGTAAACTGTCACCGTGCACACGCTTGTTCGTCTGCACACGCACACGCAAATACTTATGTTCAAAGAACGTCATGCAAAAAATGAAAGCACAGGCCCGGGAGAGCATTTCTGAAAGTCATCTGCCTGATAAGCCTCGACTTTGCAGCTTAAGTACGTCCAGGGGGCTTGGAAAGGGTCGGTCACAGGCAAATGGAATTAAAGGACAGCGGCGTTTCCCACAGGTGCTTTGGATCCTCCCTTCGCATATGGAAATGTCTACCCCCAAACCCCACCCCATTAAGAAAGTGGGGGTGCGTTCAGTGAGAAGATGATCCAGTGGCCACCGAGCATGTAGTGAGAGTGCAGCCGGGTGCTGGCGTCGGTTCAGACCACGGTGACCTTGAAGGATGTGCCAGAATGGACCCTGTGGGTTTTAGAGGGCTGTCAACGTATGGAACAGAGAGCCAGGCCTTTCCTCCTGAGCAGCTGTTGGCGGGTCCAAACTTTTGGAGAGCAGCTAGATAGTTAACCATTATACCACCAAGACCCTTCCGCAACCATTACCCCAAGCCCCAGCCACCAAGTCCTCATAAAACCAAGCTCACTGCTACCATGCCAATGCTGATTCATAGTGACCTGACAGGACAGGACTGCCCCTGTGGGTTTCTGAGACTATAAATCTTTTGCCGGAACAGAAAACCTCATCTTTCGCCCTCGAAGCAGCTGGTGGATTCGAACCACTAGCCTTGTTGCTAGCAGTGCAATGCATAACCCCTACACCACCAGGGCTCCTTTCACGAACCACTCCCACTGCCATCGAGTCCGTTCCAACTCAGTGACCCCGCAGGACCGTAGAACTACCCCTGTGGGTTCCTGAGACCGGAACTCTTTGCAGGAGAAGAAACCTCTTCTTTCTCCCGAGAAGCGGCTAGTGGATTCGAGCTGCTGGCCTTTTGGTTCGCAGCCCCAATGCTCCCCAGGCTCCTGCAAATCAAAGCCCGCAGCCATCGAGTTGACCTTACAGGGGTTTCTGCAGCTGCACTGCAGGTGTACAGGAGCAGATAGTCTCCTCTTCCTCCCGAGGAGCGGCTGGTGGGCTTGAAGTGCCAACCTTGCAGTTAGCAGCCAAGCACGCTTCCCCGGCAGGGGCAACAGGCTCATTCCACAGCAGAACTAGAACGACTCTAAAGAAAACAGCTAATATGTCGAGGCTCTGAGATTGGAACTCCGGCCATCGCGAGTGACCGCGTACCAGGGGGATGGTCAGGTTGTTCCTCCAAAGTCCAACCTAGAACTAGCGCGCCGAGCGTGCCACAGAAATCATCACGGAAACAACCAAAGAGAAAATGCCCGTGCGCAGCTCGCTGTCCGTAACCAAGAAGGGCCAGGTGCACCCGCCCTCAGTCTCCCACCGAGAGGCTTCCTCAGGTCCCTAAGACTAGAGAGAGCCGGGGAGGAAAAAGGGGGAGGCGGAGTGGTGGTGATCCAAACAGCTCAGAATCACAGACGCGTGTCCCCTTACCGCTCCGAGGGCATTTGGCATCTTCTTCGCTTGCCGCCCGGATCCTCGCCATTCTGCCTCTGCCTCTGCCTTCACGCGGCTTCTCCTCCAGGCCTGGGGCCCCTCCTCTTCATGTCAGGGCACCAAGAACCCCATCCCAATCCAGGACAACCTCAGCCCAAGATCCTTCCCTGGGTCCCACCTTTTCCCATGAGGGGTGGTGCCCACAGGCTGCAGGGCTGAGGAGGCAGGCCTATCTATGGGGGCCCACCAGTACACTCCCTCGTCCGGAGTGTGGGTGCTCTGGGGCAGGTTCCGGTGGCTTGGGGCATTCTAGAAGACACAGGGAGGATACTCAGCTAGTGGGAGTCACCAAGGGGAGAGGACTGACCAAGGCTAGAGAGACAGCACCCTCCCTAAGCCCCTCGGGAGTTTACCTTTCACTTGCGGGGCTTCTTGGGACAAGGAGGAGCTTCTACAAAGGCCTGGCTTGGACCAGCATTTGGGGCAGGATCAGAGAGATGCGTCTAAAGTGGGAAAACAGCTCAAAATTGAGCAGCAATATTGGGGAAAACAAAGCTAAATAAAACCGCTAAAAAAAAAACCAAACAAACATTAAATCCAATCAAATCATGTTTCTCTTCATTTTCATGATAGAGAAATTCCCATTTGAACCAACTAGGGTGGGAGCGGGCAGGCGGAGGCCAGGGGGCTCCGGACTGGTGCGTAGCTAGCTAAGCTCCCACAGGTGGTTGGCAGTTGCCTCCCCAGGCTCTGCCGGGATAAAGAGGGATAAACACCCTCGTTTGGGTGTTTCCTGTCCTGAGAAGTGGGCCTGCTCCCGGGGGCTGGTGGGAGTCTATCCCTTGGAGTTTTGTCTCTCTGCATCTAAACACACGTTCTCTGGGAGTGGGATCAGGTGACCCCACCCCCACCAAGGCTGGGTTTTCAGTAAGCCTGTTCTGGGGTTCACCAGCTGCCAGCCCTTCAGAGGGCTCTGGAGTCTCAACCTCTGAGTCAACCTGCCCTGCCCGGCTGAGCCTCAGAGATGAGAGGATGGAACAATCACCCCCAATGATTCACACCTTTGGGCCCTTTTCTTTTACTTTGATGGTGTATTGATGTGAGTCATGGAGATAGCACAGCATCTGAGAATTCTGTAAGAAACGATTCTTCAGTCTCCAGCGGAAATGACTAATAATGGTGTGTGTGTGTATATGTGTTTAATTCATGTGCAAACACCCCTTGCTTTAACCCCTTGATAGCTCCGACTCTGTGTGGGGTGAAATCACTACCCTGCCCTGCCCATTGGAACGTACTGGCCCTCAGCATTGCCTCAAAAACCAGCATACAAGCAAATAACCTTACTGCCATCGAGACCTATAGGCACCCCACAGGACAGAGTAGAATTGCCCCCATAGGTCATGGGCTTCCGAGGCTGTGAATCTTCACAGGAGGAGAAAGCCTCAATGTTGCGAAGACTCCACAGACTTCCCTACTTGAGCTCAAGAGCTGGAAACACTGGCCCAGCCCCAGATTTGGGTCCAATTGGTCTCAGGTGGGGCCAAGAATTAGCCAGGATTTGAGGTTGTTTGTTTTGGGCTGCCCAGGTGAGTTGAGTGTACCACTGAGCTGCAGCCCCAGAGCCTTAGCACGTGCATCCCTTCTGCTTGAAACTGCCTCTGGGCTGCTCCCCTCCGGACATCAGTGAGTTAGAGAAGGACTGCACCCCTAGGGTATGTAATGGAGGACCCCCAGGCCTTTTCTCCTCCGCACCAATGGCTGGGTTTGAACTCCTACTTTTTAATTTGCAGCCAAGCACCTTCATCAAGTTGCACCAGCCACCACCCTCAGCCAGCTCTCTTGGCAATGTCCGCCCTGGACCCCTTGCTGAAAGGCTCTCTTGTCTCCTCCACAGGAGTGCTTCCAGATCAGGGGCAAGGTTCCACAGTTAGACACTCAGGGGCTCGTCCCCCTCGAAAATGGCAGTCCCCACTGACATTTGCAAGACCCGTACTGCCATCTCAATCTGGCACTTAGAACTCAGTCAACATTTTGAGAAACCACTGGGACATTGTGGCATGCGGGTGTGGGAGGGACCGCCGTGTCCCAAGGAGGTTGACCATGGGATCTCTGTGCTCAGGAGTGCCCATCCACAGTTAAATACCTGTAAGTCTTCCTCTCACAGGCTGCCTCCATCAAATGGGCAAAAGCAGCTCCAGTCTAGGAAGGGAGCCCTGGTGGTGTAGTGGTGATACGTTGGGCTGCTACTCACAAAGTCAGCAGTTCAAAACCACCAGCTGCTCTAAGGGAGAAAGATGAGTTGGGCTCACACTTAATTCTAGCCCCACTCTAAGGATAATTAGTTCTTATGACCTGGCCCTGCTGGATACTCACCCTCATGACGAGATCAGTGAAGATAAGCGTGTTAACAGCAAATGCGACGACGAAGTTAGATGGTGCCCAGCTATCAGAAAGCATACCATCTGTAATCTTAAAAGGCTTGTCTTCAAACAAGAAGCCATCTAAGTGAGATGCCAGCTGAGTCCGGATGGAAGCAGCACACCAGCCTGTGTGATCCCGGGACTATAACTAATATAATCCTAGTCTGAAGGAGGGGATGGTACCAGAGTTTAAATTGTGAACTGCTGCCTTACAGAAGGCTAGTGGTCTCAGTGAGAGCCCCCAAATCCATTTTCAGGCTCAACACATAGATGAAGCCTCCGGTGATTCCCCTCGAACATAGCTGAGGGATGCGAACAGCCTGGATGCCAGACAGAGCACTGTGTAGAGACGATTATAGGAGATTAAAATGTAGCATCTGACTTGATCTCCTTTTGAAACATCTAAAAGTACTAAAAAGAGGGAAGAGGAACTAAGTGTGGATGCCGCACGCCTCCGGCACCTTCCCTCTGAGCATAGACGGGAATGTGAGCAGCCTTGCTCTCAGCAAGGGGATGAGACAGCTGTAACTAGGTTGAGCATCGAACACCTTGCCGCCTGATCTTCCTTTGACCCATTTTAAAGTTGCTCTAGTTTTTCGTATTTTCTGTCTTCTTTCCAAGTTTTTTCTGTTTTATTCGATCGTTGTTAGACTTTTTGGCTCTTCGTGGTGTATTTTTATATGTCTCTCGGTCTGTGCAATGCAGGATGAGTAAATCCATAGAGACAGTAGCTGGATTAAAGCTTCCTTGGGGGCACGCGGGGGAGGTTGGAGGGGAACAGGGAGGTGATAACAAAAATGACAATGTTCTAAAATTGATTGTGGTGATGATGGTACACTTCTTGATGTGAGTGAAGTGTGGAATTGTATGATAATTGGATTATGACCCCATAACATTGTTAAAACATGTGGGGGGTGGGGTGGAAATGTATAGAGCACATTCGTTCCCCATTCAGCCATTGCACGATTTGCAGGGATGGGGGCATTTGTTGTGATCCCCTCAGCGTGACAGCCCTCTGCCCACTGCCTTCTTGGGCTTTCCCATGTTACGTTGCCGTTCTTGCTTTCTGTCTGAGCTTTGCGGGAAAATGCTGCCCCTTTGGTCTGTATGGTTAATTATTCTGAGAGCACATTATCCTGTTACATTGTTACATACTGATGCATACTGTCATAGTGTTATATATGGATGCATACTGGTATAGTATTACATACTGATACATACTGTCATCGTGTTATAGACAAATACATACTGGTATATTGTTACATGCATGTATCCTGTTACCATATATAATCAAGTATAAGCTGACCTGAATATCAGCTGAGGGACCTAGTTTTACCACAAAAACTGCATTAAAAGTGTGCTGAAAAACTCAGCTTATACACGAGGATATACAGTGTACTATTCACTTCCTAGGCTTGTCTGGTGTTTGCCTGCAAGGTGACCCCTGTCAGGTGGGCCCAGGTGCATATTTGAAGGGAGTCAAAGAGGCCACAGTCTAGAAGGACCCCCAGTAAGTCCGGTACTTACTACGGTGCCTCAGACCCACAGTGACCTTACATACAACAAAATGAAGCGCTGCTAGTCCCTGCCTCACGGAAACATGTTGTCGTGTGAGGTCCCGACTCAGTGCTCCTACGCACAGCAGCAGAACCAAACACTACCGGGCCCTGCTCCATCTTCACAATCGTCCCTGTGTTGCAACCAGGATGGTGGTCACTGGGTCCATCCAGCTCACTGAGGCCTTTGCTCGTTTCTACTTTACCAAGCACGGTGTCCTTTTCCAAGGACTGGTCCCTCCTGACAACACGTCCAAACTACGCGAGATGAAGTCTCGCCGTCCTGGCCTCTAAGGCGCCTTCTGGCTGTGCTTCCTACCGTGAGTGATAGGTATATTAGTTCTTGTCCGTCTATGATACTTGCAATATCCCTCAACAATGCCGTGATTCAGATTCACTGATTCTTCTCTGGTCTTCCTTATTCAACATCCAAATTTGACGTGCAAACCAGGTGACCGAAAATACCATGGCCTGGGCCAGGGGCGCCCAAGTCCTCCTCGTGACATCCTTGCTCTCCGATACCATAAAGAAGTCTTCTGCAGTTGATTCTCTCTTGCTCAATCGACGGTCGCTTCCACGAGCATTGATGATGGATCTGAGTCCGGTGAGGTCCCTGACAACGTCAACCTTTTCTTTGTTGACCATGATGTTGTCCATCAGTGCAGGTGTGAGGATTTGGGGTTTCTTGACCCTGAGTTGTAATCCGTACTGAAGGCTGCAGTCCTCGATCTTCATCAGCAAGTGCTTCAAATGCTCCTCACTCTCAGCAGGCAAGGTTGTGTCATCTGCACATCACAGGCCGTTCAGCCTTCCTCCAACCCCGAGGCCTCCACCTTCTTTAAGGGACCAGCTTCTCTGAGGCTCTGCTCGGCATACGGACTGAAGGGTGCACGATGAGAGGACACCACCCTGCGGAACACTCATCCTGATTGTGAGCCACACACACAGTGTTTACTTGCTCTCTTCAAGCGACTGCCTCTTGGGCGGTATACAGGTCCTGCACGAGCTCAGTGACGGGCTCTGGAATTCTCACTTCTCCCAAGGCCATTCACTGTTAGGATCCACTCAGTCCGATGCCTGGGCAGAGTCAGTAAAACACAAGCAAACAAACATCGTTCTGGTCTCTGCTTTTGCCGGAGGAAGGGCTGGTGGTTTTGAACTGCTACCCTTGAGGTTAGTAGCCCCACATAACCACCACGCCACCAGGGGTCTTTGTAAGAGTTCTGAAGCAGGCCCTAAAAAGTCCCATCCCAAAGGAAACACAGAGGTCAAAGAGTGTGGCTATAAAATCACAGAAACAACAACATCAACACGTGAAACATTGCCTGTCAGTATCTGCTCCATCTGGGTCCGGCGGTCCATGTCCAAAGGCAGTGTTGCCATCGAGAGGACCCTTTCCGATCAGGGCCCTGGGGGTGTAGTGGTTCCCCTAGAGCAGTGGTTCTCAACTCCCAGTGCTGCAACCCTTCCATACAGTGCCTCGTGGTGATGACCCCCAACCCAAACATTATTTTCATCGTTATTTCATCACTGTCATTTTGCTACTGCTGTGAATCAGGCAACCCATGTGAAAAGTTCATTTGAGCCCCCAAAGGGGTCGTGACCCCCAGGTTGAGAACCACTGCTCTATGGGCCGTGCTCTCCAAGGTCAGCAGTTCGAATCCATCAGCTCCTCTGTGGGGAAAAGATGAGGCTTTCTAACTCCTGTAAAGAATTATAGTCCCAGAAACTCACAGGGGCACTTTGTATCCTGTCCCACAGGGTCAGTTGGGATTGACACCATGCAGCGAGTTGGGTGAGGGAAGGAGTCAAAGACCAGGGCATGACCGAGCAAACTTGTCTGCAGACACCCACTGGCCCTGGAGACACATGTTTAAATGTGGTTTGTGTGTGATACACCGGTGCACATATGAACTGGAAACCTTACAGCAGTATTTGTGACTTACCCTCATCTTTGGCTCCGCACACAGGGTGGAGGAGCACTTCGTAGGGGATTGTCCATAAAGCAAGCCATTTGAATGGAGTAGTGATTTCACATGGGGCTGCTAGCCACAAGGTCAGCAGTTTGAACTCACCAACCACTGCACAGGAGAAAGATGAGCCTTTCTACTGCCATAAAGAGTTACAGGGGGCAGTTCTACCCTGTCCTACAGGGTGGCTGAATCGGAATTGACACGGCGATAGGGAGTTTGGATGGATTTGAGTTGGATTATAAATTGATCGGGGCCACGGAAGAAAGACCTGGTGACTGTATTTCATTAAGTTTTAAAAGAAGCTAACCCCACGGACCACAGTTCTATTCTGGCTTGGTGGACAGAGAAAGGTATGAGTGGGGACCAGGTCTGTCCGGTGTCCCAGAGTGATCTGGGGTTGGCCACAGAAGAATGGGGCCACTAGGACCCCAGGTTGGAAGGGACCTATTCCTGGAACACAGAGAGGGGAGCAGTTGGGGGGCCGGGAATTAGCACCCCAGTGGTCCCTCTCCTGCCGATGTCCCCAGGGTAGATATGGATGTAGCCCACACAAGTCAGATGAGCTGCAGAGAAAGGTCACCCCTGGGCCACCTGAGGTCCAGCTGCGAGCCAGCTCCACCCACTGCGGGCGGCCTCCAAGTTCCAAGTCTGCAGGGTCCGCGTGGGAGCTGGCCTCTGTGCTGTCTTGTCTTCTCTGCGGTACACGAAGAAATGGGGAACAGGAAACGCCTGCACAGCCGCGGGGAGGCCAACCCACGCTGGGCTGGGGGCAGCAGTCTGCCTGCCTCTCTGCCTCCCTCCGGAAAGCCCTGGGTGCAGGCACCACTGCAGGAGGGCTGGGCGGAGTTGGGAAACAAGAGCCATGCCCCCCCCCCCCGCCCCCCACTCCAGCAGCAACTCAGAGCCCCTGGAGCTGGGAGGACAGCCTGTAATTATGGCCTCTGTCAGTGCCACCCCAAGCCCACTGCAGGCCGTCCTGGGGCCCTGGGAGCTTGAACGTAGGGTGGTTGTCACCCCTGCCCCTTCAAGCCCACTATTCCTAGTCCTCGGCCTTAGAATCTGAGCTGGTGGGGGGGGGGGGGCTCAGGGGGTGCTGGAGGGGCACCCAGTGCTGGGCTGGGCTAACTCAAGTTCAAACCAGCCAGAGACTCTTAGAGCCCATGGGAAGCCTGCTCCCTCACTACTGTGGAGTAAACCCTGTCTCCTAGCGACCCCAAGGGCCAGGGCATAACTGTCCCCTGGGGTTTCTGAGATGGTACATCTGTACACGGGCACACAGCCTCATCTTTCTCCTGTGGAGCGGCTGGTGGGTGCTGAAGCACTGGGCCACCGGGGCTCCTCTGCCACAGGGGCAGGATAAGGACTCTTTCCAGATCTGATTTTCTTGTGGGGGAGGGAGCAGTTTCATCCCCGACTGGGAGGTAAGAGCAGGCAGGCGAGGAGACGAGCTCAGAGAGGTTGAGTAAGGTCTCTAAGACCACACAGCTGGTGAGCAGAGGAGTGGGGATTAGAAACCAAGCCATGGCTAGGGACGGGGGTGGGGGGTGGTTGCTGATGGCAGCATGATCACAGCCGAGCCTACATCTGCCTGTGTGGTGGAGTACGTGTGTATGCCTACATGCATGCGTGTGCGTATGTGTGCGTATGTGTGCGTGTGTGCATGAGTGTGTTTGTAAGAGTGTGTGTGTAATTGGAGGTGACTTTCATGTTCCTCTTTATGATTGAGTCTTTCCCAAACTCTTTACAAGCAGTACTTGTGCAGCCAAGCTTTGGGGAAATGGGTCTGTGGGGCGGCCGCTGTGGGGGGTTTGTTTCTGTGGGCAGCTTTGTTGTGGTGTTTGTGAGGGTTGACAGAGCAGATGGGCTTTCCATTCAACCTCCCAGACCATTCTGTTCCCCTCAGTGTTAGCAGCACTCTGCGGCGTCCCCTGGGCTTCCAGCTTCGCTCCTCTCAGCGTCCCTGGGGTTGCCCCTGCTCCCTGAGCTGGGTTTGGGGCCCACGCAGCCCTCAGAGTCTCCTGTGGCTGATGGTAAGAGGAGCCTGGTTCTCAGTTATTAGGATTCACTTGCTAAGCCTGCCCATCACGTAGCTGAGAGTTGATAGCAGGGGTGGGCTCCGTTCCAAGCCTGCAAGGTGTCTGAAGGCTACACCCTGGGGGTCTCGTATCCTATCCTCCCTCCCCTCAGCCCCTCCAGATGGATTTCTGGCTGGCCTGTTTCTTCATCCTCCAGGGCAGGTGTGCTGAAATTCCAGTTGTAAGGTCTAGTAGGAGCTCAGGAAAGGATGCGTCTGGGGAGGTGTGTTCTCTTGGCTGGTTCCCTGGCTGACTGCTGGCTCCTCACCTTCCCAAACCCAGGTTCGAACCCCAGTTCTGCCTCTTCCTTGCTGGGGGACCACAGACAAATTGCACAGTCCCTCTGAGCTCCATTTCCACCAACCAAGAAGGGAAACAGCACCCGTCGGATCCTAAGGAGTCCGTAAGGGACTGACCCTGAGCTAACCTACCCCACTCCCACCCCCCAGCCCTGGGCCCGGTCACGCCCTGGTTTCTTTTCAATAAAAGGTGGAGGAGCTTTATGAGACAAACCATAGAATCAAACTGCTTTTTGAAAAACAAAACAAAAACAACCACATTTATTTCTGTAAACTGTTTGCACGTGGATGCTCTTCACACCCCAATACAGTACAGATGGCCGTCCCGAGTGGAATGAGCCAAGGGAAAAAGGAAAAAGAAGGGGCTAATGAAATGTGCTCATGAAGAACAAAGCCGGTCTCATCTTTCTTTCTTCTTTAAAAGAAAAAAAAAAAACCCTCTGAGTGTGAGCAGCAGATGATGACATGGCAGCAGCGGGGGCTTCCGCTCTAGACTTAGCCAAAGGAACAGGTGAGACCCAGGGGCTGGGGTCCCAACCTCCACAGAGGGTTTCTGGGGGGTCCCAGCCTCTACAGAGGGTCCCCGCTGGGCATAAATTCCCATTCCCCACCTGGGCTTCTGTTCCCTCTGTTGAGAGGCCCTCCCTGGAGTTAACCCTGAAGTTCACCTCTTCCTGTCTGATCGAGGGCCCCAGACCTCCACCCCCACCTTCCTGCTGCAGGGAGATCTCAATCAGGAAGGGCGGGGCCAGGTGGGGCCAAACCACCTGGCAAAGTCCCCATCCAGCCACGTTTTAAGGCAAATTTTTTCCTCTGATTTGGTCTGAGCCAGACCTAGACTTGTCCCCATCTCAGTTGGACATGTCACTTGGGCCACTCTGATGGGGATGGGGTTGAGGGGGCCCCCGGGGGTGGGGGTGAGGGGCCCCTCGGACACATTCTAGGTGGTCCAAGCCAGGATATGTGTGTGTTCTCATGAAGGCTGAAGCGGACCAGCTTCTGAATAGACAGGAGAACTTTCCAGAAATGGCGGCCCAGGACTGATGGGGACAGGGGTGAGGGACCCTGAAACACATTCTAGGCGGTGCACACCAGGCTAGGAGTGTGTTCTGGTGAAGGCTGAAGCGGACCAGCACTGCTCCCAGGACAGCTGCCTCCTCAGGAGGAAACAGGCGGGCTTTCGGGAAGACCAAGGTGGCGGCCCCGTCTGATGGGGATGGGGCAGAGGGACCTTGCAGCACGATCTAGGTGGTCCGAGCTGGCATGTGTGTGTTCTGGTGAAGGCTGAAGCGGACCAGCGCTGCTCCCGGGGCAGCTGCCTCCTCAGGAGGAAACAGGAGGGCTTTCCGGAAGACAGAGATAGCGGCCCAGGTTCCATTAGCAACCTGAGGTCACGGTGGATCAGGCCAGGCAAGGATGTCATGAAAAGGGGTCACTACAGGAGAGACCTAAAACCTGATGATGTGCACAACCTTAGTATCAGAATGATTTTTATCTTAGAACCAAAAAGAACGGGGCGAGGAGGAAGGAAGGTAAAGAAAGACGGCCCATGAGCATCAGGAGAGACAGCTAACAGGGCGGGGAGGGAGGCAGGGAAAGGGACCTGGCTGCAGGCACAGGGGGGCGGCGGTGCCTCGCATGCTCCTCCTCTCCCTGGGTTGCTGGTGGGCTGGTCGCGGGGGGCCGGGGTCGCTCCCCCCTGGGGAGCAGGCAGGTGACTCTGGCCAGGGGCGGGGAGGGCAGGGGTTATTCTGTCTGAGCATCGTAATTGGCACCCCCTGCCTTCTTCAGCTCGTTCTTGATGAAGTCTTCCTCCAGCTCCTTGCGGTCGCTGATGACAAACTCCTTAGCGAAATTCTGTGAGAACAGTCAGAAGAGACTCGGTTACAATCACTAGCGAATCTATTGCTCAGCGGTCATCTTCTTTTCTCCTCCTTTTTATTGATTGATTGACTTGGATATCATCTTTAAATGTGACACCAAAGGTATCCCCTCCTGAAGTCTTCTTACGAGAGAAAAATTCTCTAGCTTAGCTAGTAAAAGAGTCAAGAAGAGAAAAAAAGGATCTTGTAAACTGATCGATACTATTTCCACCTGAAAGATGAGGAAACAAAAGTTTAAGGCTATCATGCTAGAAGGGGGGCCATCTGAGTCTAGAATCGGTGATCTTAAAAGTACCCCAAACCCACTGCCCTCATGTGGGTTCCCTGACTCCTGGCGACCCTGCGGGACAGGCGAGAACCGCCCTGTGTTTTTCTGAGGCTGTGACTCTTTCTTGGCATGGACAGCCTCGTCTTTCTCCCTCGGAGGGGCTGGTGGTTTCAAACTGATGACCTTGTGGCTAGCAGCCCCACACGTAATGTAACCACTGCCCCACCAGGGCTCATCTGAGAGCACCATCTATCACCAAAAGGATGACTCAACGAGGAGAAACCCCGGAGGCCACGCCTCACAGTGTTAAGATAAGCGGCCCAGTCAAGTACAGTAATCATGGCCAAAAGGGAGGAGTGGGGACCAACATTTACCCAGCAGCTAACGCGTGCTAGGCACTGCCTCGCATGCAGTATCTCGTTTACTTTTTCTTATTTAACCTTTCCTTACTGTTCGGTTAAACAGATCAGGCCCAGGGACTGGGCTTGGAGAGACTGCACCACTTGTCCAGAAGGGACAAAGGTCCATTCCCCTCCCACTCTCCAGTTCCTCATACTGCGCTCTCAGTCTGCAGGTCTGTGCTCGGTGCAGACAGGAGAGGACATGCCAGGTGTGCGTGCGAGGGAAGAGACCTCGTTTCTCAAGGCTGCGAGGGGGGGAGTGAGTGGGGGGGTGGCAGTAGGCCCGGGAGGAGAAAGTCAACGTCTTAGATGCCCACAGAAGGAAGTCCCGTGTGAGAGCTAGAGATGGCGATCCTCAGAAGGGGGGACCCTGGGATTTTACGCAAGTGAGCTATGAGGCAATTCCGGTGAAGAAGAAATGCCTTTGATAAGACCGGAGGGATCTGATGTGGATCTAGAGGAGAGATCAAATGAGAGCCAGGGTGAGGGGCAAAACAGGACCTCAGGGGAATGGGATGCAATGATACACGTACTCGAATCATCTCAAGATTTCTTAAAAAGAAAAGAAGGTATGTCTCACGTCGGAAGGAAAAGCAACTGTGGAGGCACGACGTGTTCTGGAGACATGCTGACCGCAGGTTAGAAAGAAACGGTTCACGTGCTAGCTCACAAGGGTCTCGGACAACGGATAGCGTGCAGCCTTGCTTAGACATCAGGTCTTTTCTGATGTGATTGGGGAATGTGAGGTCCGTCTGAGTCGAGTTTGGCTCCACGTGGACTGCTCTGCGGGAGGGAGGCTCCTGACCCAGCCTGACTGGCGCCCCTCGTAGAGGAGAGAGGCACCGAGGAAAGGCCGTGACAATGGAGGCACAGAGTACAGGGGGGCAGCTACAGGCCACAGAGCACGGGACTGACAGGAGCAGGAGGAGATGGGAAAGGCTCTTCCCAGGAAACTCCTGAGAGGACAGGCCCGGTGGATGCCTGGACTCTGGCCTTGTGACATCCAGCACAGTGAGGCAGGACATGTCTGTGGTTTGCAGCTGCCCGATTCATGGTTCTGTGTTCCAGCTGCCCTGGGAAATGAACCTGATAGCTGACAGTGGGGCTTCACCCCTGTCCCTGCTCACCCTCCACCTCCCTCACCCCCAACCTCTACAGTCATCCCCGCTCACCCTCCCGATTCACTGCCCCCCTGGTCTGTGGACATGTCTCAACACCTGCAGTCCACGCCTTCCCCCCTGTCTTGTGCCCAGTGGGGACCCCAGAACCATCCAGACTAGGTCTCAGGGAAACTTGCCCTCACCTCCTGGACACCGAAGGCCTTGTGTGCACATGGGGAGACAGACTGTGGTGGAGCTGATGTTCGGGGCCTCCGGGTGGAGCAGACACCACATCTACCCTTGCCCTACCCTCACTGAATCAGCGGCTCTTCCTTCAAGGCCAGCAGCATGGGCAGGAGAGGTGATGGCCCACAACCTGGGCCACACACCATCCCTCAACCCGACCCTGGCCTCCTGGCAGGACTCCCTCCACCACATTAGTGTCGTACCTGCAGTACCCCAGGTGGATGATCCCAATTGGCCTGAATGCCAGCTCAGAACAACCCCCCTGCCCACTCCCAAGCCTTCCAGCAGCAACCCAGAGAGTGTCCTTGGCTTTAAGGGGACACCAGCACCTTGGGGAGCAGGCCTGTGTGTTTTTCCAACGAGTCAGTAAAAGAACAAACAGGCTCTGTGGGCAGAGCCGCCCTGTGGGGGCATGAAGTCTGAGACAGGAAGTAGGTGGCAAGGGGAAGCCAAACCCACAAAGGATGGTGACAATGACACTGTGTCTATGCCAAGCCTGGCCACCTCTGCCCGCTTGGTCTCTGTCCCCAGCACACTTCCCACGCTCACCAAGCACACCACAGCCCACAGCTGGAGGCCCGAAGACTTCTGAGGTGTGTCCTTATTTGGCGAGAACTTGGGGTCCAGAGGAGCCTGTGTGATTAGGTACTGAGCTGCTAACCAACTGCAAGGTCAGTGGTTCAAAACCACCTGCCACTCCACAGGGAGAAAGATGAGGCTCTCTGCTCCCATCAAGAGTGGCCGTCTGGGAAACCCACAGGGGCAGTTCCATCCTGTCCTACAGGGGCGCTGCAAGTCAGAGTCAGCTTGAAGGCAGTGAGTGTGGCTTTGGAGTTTGGGGGTCCAGAGCAGCAGGGCCCCACAGAGACAGAGTGAGTGTCACATGAGCAGTTTAAACTCATCAAGCATCCACAAGGAGCCCTGGTGATGCCATGGTAAAGCACTCAGCTGCTCACCAAAAGGAAGGGGGTTCAAATCCACCAACCGCCCTCCAAGGGAGAAAGATGAATCTGCCTGCCCCCATCAAGAGGACAGGCTTAGCAAAGCCCGTGTCAAGGAGACCGTGGGCCAGAGCAGGGTGGCAACCCCAGGAGACAGAGCCGGCGAGCGTGCAGCAGGCAGGCGTCCTGGTCCACAGCAGCAGAGGCCACAGGACCCCACGGCTTAGAGGCTGAGGACCACAGGGAGTCTTCGCAGCTGGAGCTTTAGGATGCTGACTTTGGGGAGCTTGTTCGCTTCCCTGATAAACTCCCAGGATTGTCTGTGAATCAAGATAAATAAGAGCCTTGGTAGCCCTGGGGGCGGGTTTCACCTGTTGGAGTCTGGTCACTACGATTCTACCCGGACTCAACAGCCACGAGTCTGGTTTTCCCTTTTCCGAATCCTCACGTTCAAGAAGGGCGGGCAAGGGAAACGGCTGACTTAGGCAACCTCAGCAGCGTTCTATCAGCCCCCAAACCAAACTCCCTGCCATCGAGTGCGTGCTGACTCGTAGCGACTGCCCTATGGGTTTCCGAGACGTTAACTGTTGGTGGGAGCAGAAAGCCCAGCCTTTCTTCCACGGAGCTGCAGGTGATTTCAAACTGCCGACTGTGCGGATCACAGCCCAACGCATAACTCCTACACCACCGGGGCTCCTCTCTGAGCCAGCACATCTGAAATATTATCCTTTCAACATGGAATCAAACTGGAAAGCTATTAAAGGGATCTTTTGCACCACTTTATTTTTCTTCAAGCCAAGACTTTGGAACCGAGCCTGCCTTTGACACGCGCTGCCCGTAGCGATATGGACCGGCCACTTTTGGGGGCTGAGACCATGCGGCTGGCCTTGGAGTGGGTCTGGACAGGATGTAAGACAGGCTGCAGGACACAGCTGTGTGGGCATCGTCACTGTGGTTCTGCTGGCTGATACGCAGGAGCATCCAGGCACCCCTGGCAGCCTCCAGGAGGAGACCCAGCAGGGAGCTGCCTAGAGAAAGGGGTCCCTCCAGCTACATGTGACACTAAGTAGCTTATGCCACCCTCGGAGTATCCACAGACATGGCTCAGCCCCCATGCACACTGACGTTCCCCTCTGACGTGAGCATCCACAGACGTGGATCGGCTCCCTGTGCACACAGACGTTCCCCCTCTGACTCCTCTGACGTGGACATACCAGGGGGCTTCTAAACATTCACGGAGAAATGCCACTCTCTTGGAGAGAATCTCTATGAGAGTCTTTGGGCAAAAGAAGAGAAGCAGAGGCTTCTGGGAAGGCTGACGGGAGCCTCTATGAAGGGACAGGACAGGGCCCACAGGCCTGCAGTCCTTTTCTCAGCACCACGCAGAGATGTGCAGCCTAATAAGTGTCAATAAGATGCAGGATCAAGTCCCACTGCAGCTGCTACAATGCCGGGGCGCTGGGGCACTTGGGCACCTGGGCACAGAAGGGTCAGACTGAAGGCTACAGCAGCCGCAGGTCCATCTCAACATTTGGAAATGTGTGTAGAGGAAGGGCCCAGGGGTAGACGAGACGCATGCTGGCTGCAAGAAAGAATGGCCTGTTCCCCTCATGGGCGAAGGTTAACTCCAAAGCAAAGACCCCGGAGTGCTGGTGAAAAGCAGTCTTGCTGGGAAAGGGGGCTTGTTTCCAGGAATAGGAGCCAGATGAAAGGCTACCACCTTGGAGCCTGCGGGGCATTGGGCTGCCAGCTCCCCCGAGGGCCCTCTGTGTCCCCTTCTGCAATTGTTCTAAGTGCTTAAAGGACCAAGGCTAAAAACCTTCTACCAGCAAAGGTATAATTTTACTCAGAAAGAACAAGTTCTAATTACAGATACCCATCATCGAGACAAAGGGAAAAAAAGAAAAGGCCAGACTGGCATTTGACATTGGCCAGGGGTCATGAGGCACTCAGAGCTGGGGTGACTAGACCTTTCTTCTCTGAGGGAGGAGAGAGGCATGGTGGACACAGTGTGGCCGTAGAATAGTCCATGGCTGGCAGGTTGTGGATAAACCCAGAGTACCACAGGGGAAGTGCCCACATGCCAACAGGGCCACTGCCTCACTAGCATTTGGATGACCTCCTGGTATCTGGTCCTTTGTTGTCCTGACCATGAACAAGGACAGAAGTGGACTCCATCTTGTCTGATATCTGACTATTGCTTCATCTAAAACGGGGATGGCATGCAGATGGCAAACGTGCTCTCCTTTGTCCTCCTACAACCACAGCAGACATTACCAATCGATGGAAGCAATTCCCGTACCGTTCAGCCTAACCTCAGAATCCTGAACAAAGAGCCACTGCCTACGGGTTGTTTGAACGGGTGCCCTGGTGGCACAGTGATTATGCACTCGGCTGCCAACCAAAAAGTGAGCGGTTCAAATCCACCAGCTGCTCCGTGGGAGGAAGATGAAGCTGCCTGCTTCCATAAAGTTTTAGCCTTGGGGACTCTATGGGACAGTCTTGCTCTGCCCTAGAGGGGCTTTGAACCGCTGCCTTGGCCGTTAGCAGCCCAAAGTGTAACCCACTGGGCTACCAGATGATGGCGAAGCCCGGTCTTGTGAAGAGTCATTGGCTTACTGCCTGACTCAATGCCAGTGAGTGGGGGCGTGGGCTCAGGCCACCCCACAGGTGTCCACAGGACTGCATGGCACCGAGGGCTTCAGGGGCTCATTCTTTCGGCAGTAGATCTCCAGGCCTTTCTTCCGATGTGACCCTGGATGAACTAACTGTGTGCATCACTGTTGGGCGCAACAAGGCGCGATACTCTTGCTGGTATCGTTTCCACATGGGTCCCCAATGTGAGGCCCCAGAGGGCAGCCCTGGGCACAGCTGGCCGCAGGGCCAGGCAGGCATCCGAACACCACTCACCTGGCATGGCTGCACCTGGCTTGTGTGTGCCTGCATACCCTCCCCCACTTTTCAGGGAAAGAGGAGGAGGAGATATCCTGTTCTCTGTCCCTTTCCCCAGTGCTGAAAACCAAGATGCCCGGTTCCACCAACACGCATACACTCCTGAAGTCAACCGAGGGGTGGAAGGAATGAGACCCTTTTCCAAGAGGTGCCGTGCCTGGTATTACCATTATGACTATTTTTAATAAAATGCTTTTGGGGGGAATCGCTTGGAATTCCAGAGTACTGGTGAGAGGTAGTCTTGGGAGTACCCATGTCCCTCGCCCAGGCTGCTGTGCCTGACATCCGACAGGGTGGTGGGGTGTTTGGCACAGGGAGGCCCCACCAGCATCAGCCCGACTCACAGTCCACTGAGCTCTGGCCTGGAAGCTCATTCCCCCATCGGCCCCTTGTTCGTCACTGGTGGGCCCAGAGAGGTCGCGCTGCCCCGCACTGGGTTGCTGGGCCCCAGTACCTGCACCACCTCCTTCACCAGGGTCTTGTCCGTGCCCGTCTTGGCTCGCTGCAGCCCGCTGACATTCTCGCCAATCCATGTGATGAGGGCGAACTTGGACCTCTTGCTCATGGCGTCCCCGGTGGTGAAGCGCACGAAAGCGAAGAGCCGGATGTCATCTGTGGGCAGTGGCAAAACCAAGGGAGGAGCAAAGCTAGGTGAGTGCATGCCTGTCCCCCAGGAAGGGGCTGCAGCCACCCACGTGCCTGGCCCTGCCCCAGCCCAGCCCCAGACATCCACCTGGGCACCACAGGCCTAGGCATCTCAGAGAGGTGCGTGACACCCCTGATGTGGCAGGGTTGGTTGGAGGCTGGGCTGGGATCCGCCCCTCAGTGGGACTGTCCCCTCATGGGGTCAGGTCTCAGTGCTAGCTCTTGTTCCGGGAACAGGAGCCCCTCTTCTCAGCTTACCCCCAAGGTCTGAGACCCTGCTTGGGGCGGGAAAGCTAGAGACACCCACCACAGGGGGCAGGAACTAAGCTGGGGGCCTGCGGCAGGGAAGGCGAGGAAGCAAAGGAAAGGGGCCCTGGCCTGGGCATGGGACACCACCCGGGTCGGAACCACTACAGAAGCTCCCTGAGAATGAGCTGAGATACCCGGAGCAGGAGGTGAAGCAGGCTGGCCTCGGGCAGAGAGCTCCGGCGTGGGGTGGGTCGGAAGCCTGGGGGTCTCACTGGGCGCAGGTTCTGACTCAGGCAGGAGTCAGGGGTGAGGCTGGGAGGCCTGCGTGCCTGAGAAGCACCCAGATGCTGCCGGCTTGTGGCCCTCGCATGGCTTTTAGAAAGCAAATCAAGCTGCCTTTCTCTCCGGGAGCCTGCACACTATGCCCACGGGGTATAGCTTGACACCCGGACGCAAGGTTAATAGCTGACGGAGTCCAGAGCAGCAGCAGACCCAGGGATGGCCAGGGCCTCTTCCTGCAGGTGATCCTCAGCACACCTGTACAGCCAGCCCCGCCCCCAAGCAAGTCATGGCCAGGTGCCGGGGGAGCCAAGACACACACAGCTCTGGGCAGGTAGATCACCCAGACACTCCAACCCCAACAGGCAGGCCCCTAGATACCCCTAGACACTCCAAATCTAGTGAGAAGACCCCCAGCACTGAACCCCCACATGGAGACCCCATGGATTCCCATCCTGGCAGGCAGAGCCCAGACACTCCGGCCCCAATGCAGTGCAGCCTCAGTAGGCAGATCCTGGAAACCTGTAGACCCAGGCCAGGCAGCTCCTCCACATGTCTTTCTTAAAGAGATGACAAGGTCACGTGCCTGGGCCCAGCACTTTCCGTTTATAAAACTCGTGACTGTCTTATTAGCTAGAGGGGTCTGCAAAGTGACAAGGTGGGGGTGGGGGTGGGCATCATCCTTTTCCCTTCAACATCCAAGTCACCACTGGACAGATCGGGGCCAGCGCCCAAAGGAACACCTGAAGGGCAGTATCAGGTGAAGGTCAAGTGCTTAGATTTTCCTGGGCACCTGCCCAGCTCTCTCCACCCCTCACATGGGAGTGTGATGGGCACCCATCATGGGCACTGGGCCTGGGCTCAGTGACAGGAAGTGAGGCAGAGAAGCAAGGATGACCCCAAGAGACACGACACAAGTCACAGCAACAGGGCTGGGTGGCCGGCTGGACACGGGCAATAAAGAAAGGGTGTGTGGGTGAAGGGAGCAGGGAGGACCAGATTGGGGCAGGTGCAGCAGCCACAGATTCAACAGTCTGGCTCAGGCGCCAGCTTCCTCCCCCAAGGACAAGGAGTCACTGAGCAAACACCTGCGCCCCAGTGGCGCTGCCTCAAAAGTAAGTGATACCCTGCCCCCCACGGGGGAGGCTGTGCAGCACCTGGAGTATAGCTGCCGGTGACTCAAGGTGTCTAGTAGGTTCACACCGCTGAACTGTTTTGAATTAGGCACAGGCAGACCCAGAGCAGGGGTGGCAGCCTGTCCCATGGAAGGCGCATCCTGGGAGTTCCCAGTTTCAGGAGCACTGCTAGATAAGAGTCATCAGTGGAAAGGGAGGGCACCAGCCCCCAAAGTGTCCCACTAAACCTCCAGGTACAACCGTGGGCAAAGATGCCCCCACTCACAAATGCCACGGCTCATGAGCAGCAGAACACCCCGGAGGTGGTTTCCACGGCGACCCTTCCATCCCCATGAGCCACATAGGGACCAGAGGACCCACCGTGAGCGGTCTGGCATGGTCCTGAGTCACTCACTTCCTGTAGATGCAGGTCCTCTGTCTGGCCATGTTGGGAGTCCTTAGTCCATGCAGCTCCCCCTGCCCACCCTGCCCGACCCTCTCCTGACGCACAACCCCCTCTCCACAGCTCCAGCTCACAGTGCCCCATAGAGGCACTCCTTGTCTGAGGTCTGCCCTCTGCACTGGCTGCTCCACCCTGTGTCCTCTTCACCTCCGACCCCTCAGGCTCCCTAACCAGCACCATCTCCTGTTTGGGGAACCCTCTCAACCAACCGGACTTCCCTCCAGTCTAACATCAGCCCCCACCCACTCCCACCCCCGGCAAGCAGGAAGTTACACCCCCCCCACACACACACACAGTCCCACTCAAGGACACTAGGGCTCAGTACCCTTCTAGAACTCAGGACCCTTGTAGATAGGTCCACGGGCAGAGGCCATCTAAATCCCCCGGGTGGGGATGGTGAGGGTGGGGGCCAGGTTCTCCGGGTGACTGGCTGCTGTCAGCCTGACAGTGGCCCAGCCAACCAGACTGCGGACAGGCGTGTTTTTTAAACATCCTGGAGTCGCGTTGTGTTCACAGATGCCGGCAGCCAGAGACTTGGCGGGCCACACAAGAAATCAGCTGAGCCTGGGCTAAAACCCTGCTCACTCGTGCGTACCACATGGTCAGAGCCACCCATGCTGACTGCAAGCTCATGTCTACCACCGCCCCCTCCCAACTCCCTCTGAAGTGGCTCAGCCCTTTGGCCTCCCACAGGGCAGGGCAGGGCAGGAGGAAGGTCAAGTTCTCAGTGCCCAGGCTAGGCTCCCTAGAACACAACACAGCCAGACTCCACGAAGCAGCCTGGGCCCACGTCCACATCCTGCTAACGCCACACTTGGAGCCCAGCAGCAGCTCTGTGGCAGAGAGATGTGGCACTCTGCCTCTGGGAAGGGGACAGACAGGCTTGGAGAGTGTCTGGGGGTAGGGCAGCTCAGTGTGACCTCCAAGATTCCCTCAAACCAGAACTAACCCAAGCACAGTGGGCAGGGTGGGAGGAGGGGGGGTGGGGGGTGGCCAAAACCACCCTCTCGCCAAAAACTCGCCGCCTATTGAGTCAATTCCAACTCAGAGTGACCCCGTAGGACAGGGCAGAACTGCTCCCATGGGTTTCTGAGACGGCCGCTCTTTATGAGAGCAGAAAGCCTTGTCTGTCTCCCAAGGAGCAGCAGGTGGAAACCATTCGAGTACACAAGAAATCTACAGGTCTGTTCATGGAACCAGAAAGAAAAACAAGAGTCCCAGACCCCTGGCAAACGAGGGGATTCTAGCAACCAGGCAGACCACAGCAGCGCTGCCCAACAAGGCTTCCTTACCGGAGCCGGTCTCCATGTCAGGAGCGGCCGCTGGGTTTGAACTGCTTGTCTTGCAGTCAAAACACCCATCCCAGGCCACCACCAGGGCTCCTAGGTCAATGGGAAAGCTTCACTTCCTTATCTATCTGACACACGTGTGTGAGTGTGCAGGTCACGGGCTGAACTGTGTCCCCAGAGAGGCATGCCAGTGTCCTGACCTGTGCACCTGTGACGAGGACCCTGTGTGGAAACGGAGTCTCGGAATGTTATCGTCGGCCAGTGTGATCACTGAGGGATGGGGTCTCCCACGGGAGAGGGTCTGGGAACGGAGGGAGTCCTGATTTCCTCTGAGAGAGGAGACACACGGACAGGGGGAAGGGGCCACAAAAAGAAGCACCCACAGCCAACTGTGCCTGAGGCCACCAGAGGTTGGGCCAGACCGGGAAGGACCTTGCCTGGGAGTCCTTGGAGGGAGCAAGGCTTGCTGAGGTCCTGCCTGTGGACTTGGACCTGGGGGATGGTGGTAAGTGCCTGTTCATAGGAGGCACCAATGGCAGTCAGCTGGGGCGACAGCTGTGCGCTGCTGCCCTTCATTCTCCACTCCCTGCTCCACTCGCCAGTCTCCAGAGTTCAAGCTCCACAGTCCATGACCGTCACCACCAGCACCACCCCCCGCCAGCTCCACCTCACAGTGGCTCTGCGACTGAACGTCTCCAGGCCTCTGTTGCCTCATCTGCAAAATGGGTCAAAGACTGACCTCATGAGGATGCCATGGGTGTGGGGAGTGGGAGGGCTTGGCTGCTGAAGATGGTGGTGGTGGTTCTGGCCTCACTCCGCCATGGAGACCCCCTTCAGAGACCCCCGCTGGGCTCCAAACTGCCAACTCCATGGGCTGCCTCTCCTCTCTGCCTACTCTTCTTTCAAGAGAACCGCTCGCACCTGCGCTTCAGCACGGTCCTTGGAACTCTCCCATGGCTTGGCCCCTTTTCTCTGCACTCTGATCCCGCCTTCCCTCTCCTTGGCTGGCTCTTTCCTAATTTGGCCTCTGCTCACACATGACCCAAGGCTCCGGCTCATCCTCCCCTCCCCACGCTGATCACCATTATCAACTCCCAAACACGTGTCGTGTCCGCTCCTTCACTGAGTGTCTGGGTGTCGACGGCCTGGGAGCAGCCCTGTAAACGCAGGAGAGTGGCAAGTCCTAGCCCTACCCTCGTCACCTTCCCAGTCGCTCACTGACCTGTCCCCAGCTAGACCAGACGTTGCTGTGGGCAGGCGGGGTCTCCAGTCCATTCTGCACCTCACTGAGGGCCTACTATGTGCCTACCACAGTACTGGGCACTCACAAGGAGTACCGGTGGCCTAGTGGTTAAAGAGCTTGGCTGTTAACCAGAAGGCTGGAAGTTTGAAGCTACTAGGCGCTTTGCTGGGGAAACGATGAGGCTCTCTACTCCCATCAAGGTTGACAGCCTCGGGAACCCACAGGGGCAGTGCTGCCCTGTCTGCATAGGGTGGCTGTGCATGAGGATCAACGAGAAATGACTTCGGCATTTGGGGGCACCAGGACGTTTTATTTTGTGCACTTATACAGACTGGCACATTTCCTCAGCCCAACCTCTCAGAGAGGGAAGTCAGTGCTGGCCATGCGCCCATTTCACAGGTGCAGAAACAAAGGCTGAGACACGACAGAATGAGGAACTGACGACTGTTCCCACCCACTGGAGAATGACACGGGTCTTAGAGGCAAAACCCCAACCAACCTCACTGCTGTCAAGTCGATTCCAACTCCCAGTGACTCTGTAGGGCACAGGAGAAAAGCCCCTGTGGGTTTCTGAGAGGGTCAGTCTTTGTGGGAACAGTCTCATGGCTCTCTGGTAGCTCACTCCGCCTCCAGGCCTTCTTAGGGGACGCGGCTCTCAAAAATCCAATCAGCAGTGTCCTTATTAGGTGTTCCTAGAAACCTGAGTGCCTGGATCTCATTGATTTTTAAACTCCAGGCCTGGACCCAGAAATCTGTTTGCAATTAGACCACTGGGGAGTCGGTGCCACCAGAGCTTGGGGACTCTGACCTGGAGAGAGCCGGCCACCAGAGGACCAGGTGGCTGGTCAGTATGGAGACCTTGCTCCACCCTGCTGGGGACAGGGGGAGGCGGAAGGCTCTGAGACAAAAAAGCCGAAGTGTCAGTGCTCCGAGGTCAGCTCCCACCCACTTCCTGCCCGCTTGCACCTCTATAGTTTTGAGGAAGTCGTCTTGTAAGATGCTTCCTGAACAGCCTGTCTTTTTGCCGCTCCAGTGGGCAGCACGACAGGCGACAGAAGGTGGCCCCTGAGTGTCTCCACCAGAGCCCCCTGGGACCGCCCCTCAGGAGCCCTCCCTCTCTCCCAGCCTTGCCCCCCAAGAGACAGAGAGTCACATTTAGAAAGGGAGCAACAGGTTGGGGTCCTTAAGAGAGAGAGGAGGAGGAGAAAAACCACAGAACAAAACGCAAAGTCGTGAAAGAGACCAGGGTTACTGGTTTGATAGCGACTGGGGGGCGAGGGTTTCCCCAAGACTGTCTCCTTTGGATGTCCTCTAAGGCTGGAACCTGACTCACTTACCCTTGTGGGTCACCTTTCAGTCAAATCAGGGACAGGCAGGTGACCAATAATGCGGGGGAGGTGCGCCTGCCCGAGAACAGCCAACCCCAGAAGCTCCGAAGCTCAATGAGCAGGAAGGAAGAGGGAAGGAAGGAGGCGGGGGAATGGGGGACCCAGGGAGGGGAGGGGGGTAGAGTGCTGGTCCAGGTGGGAAGGAGGCCGGGGAATGGGGGACCCAGGGAGGGAGGGAGGGGCAGAGTGCTGGTCCAGGTGGGAAGGAGGCCGGGGAATGGGGGACCCAGGGAGGGAGGAAGGGGCAGAGTGCTGGTCCAGGTGGGAGCACCATCAGTGTCAGTGTACACTGTGCAGGAGTGTGGACCGGAGGTCCAGTTTGCTCTTCAGACTCCCACCTAAAGTTCAATTGTTTTGGGGGGTTTTTTTACAAAAAGAGAAGGGGGACCGTTGGGAGCTGGTGCCAGGTCATGGTTCTCTGTGGGCCTTCTGCTTGACCATGGGGCCTGGGGGGATGAGAGCCCACCAACACATCAGAGAGCTCATGAAGCCCATCTTGGGGAGATGCCCACCAGTGGCAGAGCCAGGCCGGTCAGGGCGGATGTTGGCCTCCTTCTGGTAGGCACCGTGAGCTTAAAGGCCAAGGTCTATTCTGTGTTTGAGGTTCCTCCATTTGTGGACTCTGGCCCGACTGTTTTCCCGCCCAGCATGTGTCTCAACCATAAAGACTTGGTTCCCACCCAGTGTTAATCAGGCTCTACCTTCAAAAGAACTTGGCTCTCTGCTTGTTGGGAAGTCAATGAGGAACCACCATTGTTAAAGGGCGCCTGGGCCACCCAAACCCCACCAGCCTAAAGGACCCCTGGAACCGCTGGGTGGTCAAAACACCCCACCACCCTTGATGGGAACTGGCTTTTGTTTGTCTGTGTGGTTCAGAGACCTAGAAACCCCTGTGTTTCCTCCTGTTATGCATTAGGCCACTGTGGGCCAGGACTGACTTGATGGCCCCTAAAAACCACCGAACCCCCAGGCCACACCCAAGTGTGTCCAGTGCATTGATTCGAGGCTCCTTGGTTCCCACTGACTAAGCTCCTTCACATCACTGAGCTTTTGCTGGTAATGTGCTCTGGACACTACCTGGCAGAAAACTAGTACTCTAAGGTTGGCCGCCATCCCTTTCCCAGTCTCTCCTCTGCGGCCCCTTCCTCCACCTGCCTCTCCCAGCGTCCTCCTACT
Organism: Tenrec ecaudatus; assembly: GCF_050624435.1. Classification (NCBI taxonomy): domain Eukaryota; kingdom Metazoa; phylum Chordata; class Mammalia; order Afrosoricida; family Tenrecidae; genus Tenrec; species Tenrec ecaudatus. The sequence goes on from NC_134547.1 coordinate 73,092,124, forward strand.
CTGGACGCTTTCTTTACCCCATCTCTCACCTCCTCTGCTTCTCCTCACTCCCGCTGTCCTTCTAGAGCCAGGAAGGGGAAGGACTAGAAAAGGAGAGGAGTCAGCAGGGAGAATAGTCTAAGGAGGAGAGAAGGGCAGGCTGGGCCAGGAAGAGGACAGGAGATGGACCTAGGGGACCAAAAGGGGGATGCTCAGGAGCTAGAGGCACAGGGATTTGAGAGAAAGCAAACACAACAAGCGGGTGGGGGGGCGGCGGGACTTCGGGAGAAGCCACTCTTAGATTCTCCCCCAAACTACCAATGGCACATGTTCTCCAGGACTCCCCCTCCCCCATGCCCTTGCGCCCAAACTTGAAATCTCACATGGCTCAAGAGAGTGAAGGTGGAGCAGATTCTGAAGGACTCCACCCAGCATTCGCACCAGGGTGACCCCAATACAGAACCCCTGTTGGTGGAGGGTTTCCACCTCCTCCCCAAAGAGATTCCAGTCTTTGCCACTGCCTGCCCCCAAAGTCAGTGCTGACTGGTAATGGGTGAAGGCCACGGACTCCAGGACAGAACACTGTGTAACTTTGTTTTTTACACTTCTGTCAATTTTGGAACTGCTTTCTATTGCCGGGCCACACAAACTAGATAGATAATAGCTAGAAATGCAAGTGAGGAAATCCAAGGGCCCTGCGGCCTGCAAAGCAACAGGGCCTGATGGGTGTCCCCCCTGACCTTTTAGCTACAGTCAGGTCTGTCCAGTTCCTGTGGCCCCGGCATCAAGAACACCTCAGGGTGCATAACCATTGTTATGAGAGGCAGCCCCTCATGGCCGCCCCTCGAACAGTGAGACTGGACCACCGTGATCCACAGGCTTGTCTTCCTAGTCTGGAGGCTCAGAGGAGACTCGTTCACATCATAGCAACCGGCGAGCCTCCCCTGACCAGACAGACAGTGGCTGCACAGGAGGGGCACCGGCCAGGAATTGAACCTGCGTCTCCAGCATGAAATATCTGTCAGCTGACACGGGGAAAGAACAAAGGGAGAGAGAACTAATTTTTTCTTAAGCACCATTCAACACTGAACTTCTGAGCAAGGCGGAAGACAGGGGCAGGGGAAAGCGGGGAGGAAATTACTTCAGAGGTTGATGAGACTGCAAGTTCACGCTGCAACTGACCTTACCTTATATAGACTCCCTAAGAGGTTAGGCAAATGAGGCTCACTAAGCAAAAAACAACACAAAAAACCACACACAAAAAGCTGAGCTGTCAGCTTCCACGGAGGGGATTCTGGGAGCTAAGTTTGAAAGGGATGACAGGAAGGAATTCCAACATCCTGCTCCCAGGAGCAGGGAGGCAGCTTGGCAGGGCCAACAGAGGCCGCAGGCAGGCAGGCAGGCAGGCAGGCAAGTGCGTGCAAAGGACCAACCAGGTTTTCTTTGGGGCCAAAGAGGAAGGAGAACTGTGGGGGCGAGGGGTGGGGGGATGTATGAGGAAGAGGAGACTCCTCCCTGCAGTGAAGGAGAACTCTCACTACTGAAAGGCCAATATTGCTCACTGTCCCCTTGAAAGTGACTTTTAGTTATTATTCCCCTTGAGAGGTTTAAAAAAAAAGAAAAGTTAAAAAATTAAAATAATCTTTTAAAAAGTATCTCCATCTTGCCCCTACTTAAAAAATGTTTTAAATTAAATATTAAAGTGTGGTTTTTTAAAAATGAACACCTATTATCCCAGAAATAAAATCTCTTTATTACCTGACTGAATTCCTTTTGGAAGATGGAGCATTTATAAATTTATTCACGTGATCTGTTCTGTGTTCTGGGAGGGGGCTGGTGACTTAGTGGGTTATGCCTTGGGCTGCTAGCTGCAAGGTTAGCAGTTCAAAACCACCAGCCACTCCGTGGGAGAAAGGCGAGACTTTCTACTCTCATGAAGAGTCACAGTCTAAGAAACACACAGAGCCAGCTCTACCTTGTGCTAAAGGTCACTGTGACTCGGCATTGAGTGGATGGCAGTGAGTGATATGCTATGTTTGGTGTGTGCATGTGTGTGTGCGTGTGTTGCTGTTGTCAGCTCCAGCTGATAGGACTGCCCCACAGGGTACCCTAGGCTGTCATATGCTGGGTCTCTCTCACATGGCATGACTAATGGGTTCAAACAGCCACAGGTTCAGTTAGCAGCCAAGCACTTACCTACTGGCACCACCAATGACCCTTCAATCTGCACACAGATAGACATATATGATGCACGTACATCACATCTGAAATCACACTGTATGCACCAGCTGAACGCCTTGCTGTGCTGACCCCACCCCACTTCTTTAAATGGAAGTCTCAAAGGACTCCTTCCTCCCTGAATTGTCACCGACTGCAAAATGACCCAGCGTCCCTAACCCAGCAAAGAACACAGGAAAGTGGGATACAGGACTGCCGGAGGAGAAGACCGATGGCTTCAGAAACCCCAGCGGGGAACAGGCTGATCTGGATACCCAGATTGCACTCCGGCTCAGTGGAAGGCTTTCCCGATGGCGAGGCCCAGGCCTGTTAGCAAACTAGTTTTACTTGTGTAAATGGGGCTCTCATGGCGACCCTCTAGGACAGGGAGAAACTGCCCCGTGGATCTCTGGAACTAGAGCGCTGCCAGGGAGCAGACAGCCTCGTCTTTCTCTGCTGAGCAGCTGTGGCTCCCAATGGCTGGCCTTGCCCTTAGCAGCTCAACACATGACCCCCGGCCCCCACAGTCCTGGGGCTCACATAGGATCACTGGGAGTCGGAATGGACTTGATGGTAATGGGGTTTTTTTGTGGGGGGAGGGAACAGGGAATGGATGTCTGTGAGTGGACAGAGAAAACCCTTTGTGAGATGGGGGTACACAGGCTGCCACCACCTCCCCCCAACACAACAGCAGTTGTGAGGATGGCCCAGGGAACGCGTCGTCAGACAAGTTCTGACAAGAGCGCAAAGGAAGGACGGGGCCCCTCGGAGCCCCATTTTACTCTGACCCTTGCAGGGACCCTTGGGGTTGCCACCCACTCAATGGCGCTGGAACCCAGCAGGAGTTCCCCTTCTCGCTTGTTCACACCATGGCATATGGAACCTTGGGGGGGGGGAAGCAAATCCCAGACCTCTCATCTCTTCAAGCCCTCTTCAGGCCAGCCAGGAGGCCTGGGGCCTGACCATTGCAGGACCATGACCCAGCAGCTCCCTGCCTCAGACCCTCAGGTTTCTGGGCTAGGAGATGGCTCCCCCCACCCCAGGGCCCCCACCTCAGAAACCACCTCAGGGTGGCTTAGGTGGAATCTGCAGCTGAGCAGCAGGCCTGCCCCAGCCCCTGTCTGCCTGCCCATTACCCACTCACTCTCACACGGATCACTGTGTACTGAGTCACCAAGAGGGAGGCTGGATGGCAGGTGTTCACAGACAGGACCTTTCACGGACAGGTCACACCGAGATGGGGCACTAGCCAGGTGGCACCAGCTCCTCCACGCTGAGCTCTGGCTGAGACAAGACAGGAAGCAGGCCAAAGGAACCATGCTGGGACCGGGAGAGAGCAAGCACAAGTGTGACTTCTGGGGAGGGGGGGTCACACAAGGACTGCCCGTAGCACCTCGACAAAGTCCTTGCCAATGTCCCCCAGAGTGACCCTGAAACCCCTGTCCTGGCCTGCCAGGGTCCACAACTTCCTTTATTTTTGAACCACAAACAAGGGTCCCCATTTTATAGGCAGAGTGGCAGTACCATCCAAAGGAACAGCGAGAGGCTTCCGGGTCAGGTCAGATGGCCTCTAAGGACCATCCTTTTCAGGCCAAAGCAGTGCAGGCGGAATTTCCCCCAGGGAAGGACAGAGGCTCTGAGCCAGAGCTCGAAAGCTGACTGCTTCTGTGCAGACAGAGCCAGTCCCTGGAGGCCAGAGAGGCCCAGGGGCACTGGGTCAGATCCGCTGAGCTATCGAGAAAAGCGCCTGTCTTTGTCTTGCTTTTAAAAAGCTGTCCCCATGTCAAGAGGAATTTCAGCTGCAAGAATCAGGAAGCAGGGGGCTGGGCTGGTGAGTGCCTGGGCGCTGGGTTAGAAGCACAGCCTTGGGGATAGAGACTCTCAAACCGAGGATGGGGACATCCTGGGGAAGCTCGCTGGAAAAGCCAAGGGACTGCTTGGTTTTCTCCCAGAGCCTGGAGAGCTAGATGCTGGCACGGCAGGATTCAGTGTCAGAAACACACAGGGGCAGTTCTACCCTGTGCTACAGAGCCACCATGAGTCAGAATCGACTCGGTGGCAGTGAGTTTGTTGGGCTATTAATCTTGGGAGGGGGGGTCCTCTGTTGGACTCTGACCTCTAGAACAGAAAGATATTATACTGGGCGTTGGTCTAATCCGCGAAGATTTGGCTAATCTGCTGCAGGAGCAGCAGCGAAGTCACAGAGACCACCACGCTGTGCCCAGCACTGGGCGTCCCCATCTCACACATGATTAGCATTGTTCCTCATCATTGTTGGGGAGACTCGGTGGCACCCAGGAGTGGGCAGCACCAGGGCAGGGGAACTTGAGGTGCCTTTGGGCTCCACACAGAACAAAAGCCCACACCTGAGGCAGCTGGATCTCAGAATGCACTGACCAGCTAAAATCCAGTATCCTGGACGTGTGTGTGTCCTAAAGCCATGCCATGCCATTGCCAAGCACCTGGGCCTTCTGGATGCCAGCAGACCCCAAGCCAAGGGGGCAGTCCACCAGGGCAGGGAAAGGGCTTGGCGTGCCCCAGGGTGCTCTGCAAACGTCCTGCTGCAAGGAGCCAGGGTGGAGGCCTGTCTGTAACACCCCCGGGGTTTCAGGGCAGGAAGGAGGAGGAGGAGCAGCAGGAGGAAGTGAGAAGCAGGAGAGAGACTTAAAAGGAGAAGTGAGGGAGCTCAGGGGGCAGGGGTAGACCAATGCGGGTGAGGGTGGGGGTGGGGCCCAAATTGAACCAGAGACACAAGAGGTTTGGGCAACCAAGAGGTTACCAAATTCCCAGATGACCAATGGCCTCTGCAGGGGCGCGCTGTGCTCTAGGTGTGCGCGAGCACCGGAATACAGCGGTTGAAGAAAGTGTGGGATGTTGGGAGCGAACCCACCCCACAGAGAGAGACCCTGTAGGACATCGGGGAGCTGTCCCGGAGGGTTTCTGAGAATGTCCATCTTTACGGGAGTAGAAAGCCTCGTCTTCCTCCCTGGAGGAACGGCTGGTGGTTGCAAACCGCTGCTTACCTTGTGGTGAGCAGCCCGACATGTAACCCACTAGGACACCAGCCCTCCTTGTGGGATGTATATGAAAACTCAAGCCTGCCGCCATCCAATCCATTCTGACCTCTAGGGGCTGGTAGGACAAGGTAGGACTACCCCTATGGGCTTCTGGGACTGTCCCTCTTTACAGGAGCAGACAGCCTCATCTCCCTCCCACTGAGAAGTTAGTGGGTGCAAACTTAACCTTGAGGTCAGGCACCCAACATGTAACCCATGCCACAAACTCTCCTTAGGGGATAGCACGACATCTGTGAAATCCACAACCAGTCCTTCCCGAATAACTGCAACAGATCCTAAATAGTTCCTACAGTGCAACTAATATGGAGAGACAGGGTCCCCCGGTGGTATGGTCTGCACTCAACTGCTAACCTGGAGGTTGAAGGTTCCCACCTAGCCAGTGGCACTGAGGAAGAAAGGCTTGGCTGTCTGCTGCCATAAAGATCACAGCCAAGAAAGCTCTAGAGCAGTGGTTTTCAACTTCCTATTGCCGCGACCCTTTCATACAGTTTTTCATGTTGTGGTGACTCCCCCCAAGCATAAAATTATTTTCATTACTACTTTATCACTGTCATTTTGCTACTGTTATGAATCGGGTGACCCCTTTGAAAGGGGCATTGGACCCCCAAAGGGATCATGACCCACAGGTTGAGAACCGCTGCTCTATGGTGACATGTTTCCAGAAAGCACATGTGACATGTGTTTTTCTGGACTGGGGACACCTTAGTCAGGTTGACGGGCAAGTGGTATCTTCACCACAGGGATAAGGGCACAAAAAACGCACAAACAGGCAAGCCAGTGAAGCTATGGGGAGACCAGGCACCTTACAAGGCACCGAGAAGCCATGCTCCCGATCTCTCCTGGATAACTGGTTCACAGACGCCAGAACAATAAGAAAACTACAATCTCCACCAAACACAACATTCCCTAGTTCGTTACTGCTTCCTTCCCTCTCCCCCACCCCCACCCCCACTAGCATGACCCCAGTTCTACAGTACAAATCCAGCTACACCGGAGCATGTACACCGGTACAGATGAGGGCGCAAGACACACAGAATCCAGGACACATAAACCAACCCCTCAGGAACAGTAATGGGAGTAGCAATGCCATGAGGGCAGGGGAAGGTGGGGAGAAAAGAGGGAGAAAGGGGAACCAATCACAATGAGTGATGTATAAGCCTCCCTGAGGTGGACAAATAACAGAAATGGGGGTGAAGGGAAACAGTGGATAGTGTGAGATATGAAGCCAATAACAATCTATAATGTATCCAGGGTTCTTGAGGGTGGGAGGGGTGGGGGGAGGGAAAAAGAGGAGCAGATACCAAGGGGTCAAGTTGAAAGAAAATGTTTTTTAAAGGATGATGGCAGCATATGTACAAGTGTGCTTGATACAATGGATGTATGGATTGTTATAAGAACTGAAAGAGCCCCCAATAAAATGATTTATGTAAAAAAATTGTTTTGTTTTTTTTGTAAAAAAATTTTTTTAAAGAAACTCCAATCTCATCCCCATTGAGTCAAGCCGACTCACCATGACCCTACAGGACAGGGTAGAGCTGCCCTCGCACAAAGCAGGTCGGTGATGCTCACAGCATCCCAGTCAGTTCCATACAACGATCCTGCCCGTTGTACAGGTGAGGCAACATAGAGTCTGGGAGACTCGTCCAAGGTCTCACGGCACGGGCACTGCTGCCAGGCTGCTGGCTCAAGCTCTTCAGCACTGGATGTGACGGCCTCTCACTGCTGCACCAGCAGAAAACTGGGAAGCGGTCCCAGCTGCCTGGTACCTTTCCAGAATAAAACTGCTGGCCACGCAGAACTTTGAGGCCCATCAATAGAGGAGCAGTCAAGCGCTGCTGCAACAATGCAGGAACAATGCCCTGTAGCCATTTGAAGAGGACCAGGAAGATGCTAGAAGTTAAAAGGAGAGGGAGGCGTTGCCTGTCAAACAGCATCGACGGTGCCATACCTTTTGCCACCAAAACTAAATCTAACTGAGCTCTGGTGGCGCTGCGGGACATGCGCTGGGTCCCTCCCTGGGAGGTCTGCAGTTTAAACCCACCAGCTGCTCCCGGGGAGGAAGAGGAGGCTGTCTGCTCCTGCACAGACTAACAGTCTCTGAGACCCTGCACAGAGTGGCTAAGTGGGAATCGACCCCATGGCACTGGGTTTCCGGCTCATGGAGGGCCTGGTGGTACAACGGTTAAAGCTCTTAGCCCCAAACCCAAGGTTGGCAGTTTGGAGCCTCAGGGTTTCCTCAGGAGAAAGATGGGGCAGGTGGCTTTTGTAAGGATGACATTGCCCTGCAGGGTCAAGATGCTTCTCAATTGACTTGATAACCATAGAGTTTGGGGGGATGGGGGGCTTGGTCACTGGGCTATGAGGCCATGGCAGGGGGAGGAAACAAGGTTTTTGGAGCAGAGACACGGCCACCACAACTCTCCTCCACGTTTGTCCAGTCTGGCTGGGAGGCCAACTTCCAGTTGCGCTGAGAGGAGTTTCTGATCTGCCTGATCAATGCTGAGACCCACAAGCCTCTTGGGAGTATCCTCTGCTCCTGGCTTTCCCCAGGCTCCCCACTCCCCTGCTCTTGGTCCCCAGGGGAAGGGTCTGAGTAGAAAACCACAGGCTAGGGGAGGGAGAGGCCCTCCCCACAGCCCAGAGGGAAGCTGCCCAGGGGCGGTGGGCGGGGCCAGAGCCCAGAGCATCTGCTCAGAGTCCTTCCTGACTGGTCACTCTCTCCCCCTCTGTGGCCAGAACAATAGCTTCTGAGATGGAACCCAGAAGAGGGTGAGTGACTGGCAGAGGAAGATCAGCCCACCAAGTTCATGAGCCAGTATGCAGGTCAGCCAGCAGGGCTCAAACCCTCCTGGGTCACCCAGCTGTGCACCCAATGATGTGGGGCGGGATGGTGGTGGTTAAGAGTGAGCATGCACTGCTGAAGAGCCAGGTCCTGGGTTCAAATACTGGCCCCACCAACACTCCACACTGGAGCCCTTTCACTTAGAAATGGGAGCTGTTTACACTGTACACAGAGACATCTTAAGACACGGGTCCCTAGACTTACTTAACCCACCACCCACCCCCTTTTTGGGAAAAAGCAAACAAACAAAAAAAGACTCAGTGTCCTCCCCCAATGTGCGTCCCCACCTGCCCACCCCCACTGGCTATTAAAAACTTCTGTACTCCAGCCATCATCTTGGATAAAATGTAGGCCTCCGCTTTTACAGTACCAGCAGACACCCACCCCCACCCCCTGGATCATTCCAGCACACACACACACACCCCACAGGGAGTGGTATCCCCCATCTGGGAGACTTGAATGAACAATGAATGAACTTTACTTGAGAGAGCGTTTGCTTTCAAACCAAGCACACAAAGAGAGCACCTTGGTACTTACTGCCCTCTGCACTGAGTGAAAGGGAACACTCTTTTGGCCAGAGCAGCAGGCCAGGGAAGGGGCAGCTCTTCTCCTGCACTTTGAGTAGCTCCTCCTGAGCCCCTGACGGACACCTTCGTCCTCACCCAGTCTGCAGCCACACATTAGGAAACCAAGGTCCCTCCGGGGAGGTGAAGGACTTTGTCCCAGCTACACAGCTGCGAAGTGGACACACTTGGATTGAAACCTGAGCCATCTTGCTCGGTGTCTACAACCTGACCACCAGGCTGTCCTTCTCTAAGAGAGAGACCCTGAGACTCGAGTTCTCAAACATGGGCCCTCAAGAGAATCCTAGACAGCCCTGGTGTCCCAGTGGTTAAAGCTCTCCAACCCAACCCTCTTCACAGAAGAAAGGAGCAGTCGGCTTCTATAAAGACAAACCCAAGGGGCAGTTGGACTCTGTCCTCCAGGGTTCAAGTCTGGGTTTGAGCTCCACCCACCACCAGTTCTTCCTTTCTGGCTTCCACGACTGGAGGGCACTGATGCCAAGGGTCCCGCTGAGAGGTATTCCTACCACATGCACACCTGTGTACCCATCTCCCAGATCATAGCATGGGACATTCTCAACCCAAGCCCCCTGCCCTGAAGGGTGGCCGAGAAGGACCCCACTGCGAGGTCCTCTCCCAATATGCATCTGCTCGGCCTCCCGGAGATGGACGCACCCAGCATCTCGCTCCGTTTGTTTAAATGAAAACGTACATGTTTGGGTCCCTGTGAGCCCTAAGCCGCTCATTGGCACCTAACCACAGCCGGGGCCATCAGCGCACAGACAGACAGACGGAAAGCAGGGACAACTGATGGCTCCCCCACCCCCTGCAGGCAGCAGCGCCCCCACCCCCTTAGCCTTTACCCCGTCTCGCGGACCCACCCAGGGGGCCCCGCGGGGAGCAGCTGAAGCTGAACTTTGTCCCCGCAGCAGCGCAGGCACCGTCCCGCCCGCACCCGGGAGGGTGCTGCCCAAGGGCAGCCAGGTGGGTCAGCCCCGTGGCCGAGGCTTCCAAGCCGGGCGCCCAGCGCCCCCGGCCGCGGCATGTGATACCCCCCCCCGTGCCCCTACCTGTGCACTGCTGGATGAAGTCGCCATACTCCGCTCCCTGGTCCCCGGGCACGATGGTGGCGCCGTCGTACTTAAAAGTCACCCTTTAGGTTGGGGAAGAAAAGAACACACGTCAGCGCGGGCTGGAGGGCGCGCGGGCGGGGCGGCCCTTGGGGACGATGCGCTCCGCGCGCGGGGACAGGCTCACCAGATGACCCCCGAGCCGTCGTCGCGCACCAGGTTGTACGCCGCCCGGCAAGCCTCTTTGTCGATCCGGGTGGCCATGGCCTCGGCGCCGCCTCGGAGGAGCGGCCCCAGGAGCGAGCGAGCGAGGGAGCGAGCGAGGGAGGGAGCGAGGCGCGGGGCGGGGACGCGCGGGGACAGCGGCGGGGACAGCGGGGCTCGGGCTCCGGGCGCCAAGGCCCCGCCCCCGAACCGCCCTCCCCTGGCCATTGGCTGCGGTCCCGGGGGCGGGGCGGCCTCGCTCGCCAGCAGCCAATGCCGGCCAGGAGGGTGGTGCAACTCCCAGGAGGGAGCGAGGAGAGGAGTTTGTCCTTCTCCTCTCCTCTCCTCTTCCCCTCGACCCCCATCCTCGCCTGATTCCTCCACCCGACTCCTTCCTGCTGCCCCCAATTCCTCTTCCCTCCTCCCCTTCCCCTTCCTCCTTGCCCCTTCCCTCCCTTCCTCCCCCTCCTGCTTCCCTAACCCTCCCTCCTCCCTAAGTCAGCCACTGCCCATCCCTCTCCCGCTTTATCCTCCCCGCCTCCCTATTCCCCCTTCCCCCTCCTCTCCGGCTTCCTCGCTTGTCTTCAGCCCAAGGCAGCTGTGCTGCAAAGCTCCTGGGGAACCCCCTCCTCTGAGTGGGTGACGTAATACCCCACTCCCCCCAGCCCCAGCCCGTGTTCGGCTCCGTGGGATCCCAGTGGGGGGGGGGGCTTGGCCTGGGGTGGTCCCCCAGGCCTGTGGCGGGCTGCCCTCTCTGCGTCCTGGGGATAGCATGCTCCACACATCCCTCCTTCGGCTTCCTCGGAGAGCCAGAGGGGCTGCCTCACCGTCTTCCTCACCGACTCCTTCTGTCCTTCCCGCCACGGTCACTCCACGGTCACCCGGTCACCCGGAAGGGTCCCAGGGCATCCTCCTCCTGGCGGCGTGCTCCGGGGCAAGCCTGGCCTTCCGGATGACTGTCCTCATGTGAACTGTGGAAGAGAATGCGCCATGGGCAATCCTCGAGGTGTCCTGGAAGCCGTCAGTCTGTGCAAGCAGACTGGTTGCCACGGCCCATAAGTCGGTTCTGACAACAGGCTCAAACATTCCCGGGCCTGAGCCATCCTCCCCACGGGGTTCCGTCGGAGCCCATTGGTGCAGCCGCTGTGTCCATCTATTTCTCACTTTTCTGTTGCCCCTCTACTTTGCCCAGCAGGATGCCCTTTTCCAGGGACTGGTCCCTCCTGACAGGTCTCACCCTCCTTGATTCTGAGGAGCTTCGTGGCTGTACTTCCTCCCCACAGGTTTGTTGGTTCTTTTGGCGGTCTGTGGGACTGCCCATCTTGTCTGCCTGCACCGTCATCCAAATCTATCTGGACAGCAGTGGAACGCTGTCAGGTCCTGAAAACAAACAGATTAGAATCATCATTATTGCTTATGGAATAATCAAAATAAATCCACAATGCAAAACCCAAGAGGTCAGGGACAAGATGCAATTAATATCAGCACTCTCAGTATCAGGCAAAACAAAAAAATCAATGACCAAACCAAATGGACCATCCAATCAAAGCACGGATGAGTAAGCGAATGGCTGAGACCCCAGACTCAGGGAAGCAGGAGCAGGTGCGATAGATAAACAGACAGACAGAGATGGAGAGCTTCCGGGGAGCTGCCACCCTGCAGGCCTCCACTGTTACCCAGTGATGAAGATGATGAACAATCGCAAGGAAGAACAAAGAGGCGTCCAGGCCTCACAGCCCAGGTCCGGGTCAATCCCAAAGGATCAAAGGCTTCCACATAAAAGAGGAGGGGAGGAGGAGTGCCAGAAATGTCCAGAAAAGGGGTATTTCTTCTGTAAACTTAGTGTTAGAAAAAGACCTTTCAAACCAGAACATGAAATCCAGACAGGGGAGTTCCAGCCTCAAAATATCTTCTCCGAGGAGAGAGAGGAAAGGAAAAAACAGGAGGGAGGGAGTACTAGAACAGATTGTGATAGACAACTCCTCTGAAAAGTGACTTAGCAATGGAAGTGTATGATACGTGAATTCCATATCAATGGAACTATTTTTTAAGTAAAGGATAAATGCCAAACTCATCCAAGCTACATGAACAAAAGAGAGAGCTGCGAAAAGCATCCGAGGCTCAAATCACGGGGAACTAGCCAGGCTGACATATGCAAAGGCCAACTCTCTGCGTATGATTTTGCTTTTAACTGGGCAAAGGATAAGACCAGACAGATCAGTGGCTATTCAACGTTAAAAAGGGATCCTCCACATCTCATAAGGGTCATGCAAATTAAGGCAAGGCTGAGATGACTTCTTTATTAAAATACTAACGGATTGGGAAAACCCAGTAAGTTTACTGTTGCTAAAGGCACCGTCCTACAGAGACTGTCTGAGACCCTGGAGCAACTGCACCCCACCCTGCGCCCTCTGCCGGGGCCTTCATGCTGGAGTTGCAGGAACGGCCTTGAAGAAGATGGCCCGTTGGTCCCACCCTCAGGATGCTGATGGGATCCGTCAGCAGTGTGGCTGTGGTCTCTGACATTTTTAAAAGCCTCCTTGGTGACAGCGTAGAGCTGTGGTGGTATCATGGGTCACCCTGTTGGACTGCTAGCCACAAGGTCAACAGTTCAAAATCACCAGTCACTCCAAGGGAGAAAGATGGGGCTTTCTACTCCTGTAGAGAGTTACAGCCTTGGAAATTCACAGCACTTGCAGGGCTGCTGTGAATCAGAACTGATATGATAAGCAGCGAGTCTTTTTGTTTGGGTTTTGTTTTTGTAATGTGATGTGAGGCTGTGGTGTGTTCCACTAATGTAGGCACCTTGCTTTCTACTGGCAGACGGTTGGGGGACAACTAGTGTGCATTCAAAGGGAACGACATGAATAAGCAGTGGCCCGAAGCACAGTTTTATAACCACGGAGTTCAAAGCAGTTGTAAAAGAAAGCAAGAGATGGGGGCGGGTGTGGGAGGGGGTACGCAGAGGAAGGAAGGAAGCAAGCAATAGGGTCCGTTTTATAAGAGGCACGGTGAGACCCGGGATACACTGTAGCGAAACAAAGCAGGGGCAGGCCAGTGTAGACACGGCGCCACCTATTGGTGAGATTGAACGGGTGCAAACGGATGTGCTTGGATCTTCACAGAAATCTCTGCAGGAGCGCCCGGGACCTCAGCAAAGGGAAATCCTTCAATGTTTTCTCTATTAATCATACTGTGTGTATTGGTCCAGTTTTGCGGCATTCCATTTTCTTCCCATTGAGTTGTAATGCCAACGGAAGGCTGTAGTCTTTGGTTTTCTTCAGTTAACTTCGCCGAGTCCTTGTTACGGGAAGAGAGATTGTGTCGCCTGGCTGTGTCTCCCTCCAGTTTTGAGGTGGTTTTCCTCGTGCACTCCAGCTTAGTGTATTTGCTCAGCTACAGATGGAATAAGTATCGGGAACGGACACAACCTTATGCTCACCTTTCCTGATTTCCTCTGTTCTAACTACTGTTCTTCGGATGCCTCCTGCCTCATTCCCTAATCTGCCTGGAGAATGCGGTCAACGCTGCGATGGGGGCTTGAACTGTTTGTTCAGTTCTTTGAACTCAAGAAGCACCAAGCATATGCTTGTAGATGCAGATGGAGGCCCCACATGAGCACTGACGTTCTCTGGAAATAGCATTCCTCCCAAGGTGACCCCTAATGTATTGTGCGCCACAAATACTTTTGCATAGTTAATAAAACAGATAAGCATCTTTGCAATATTCTCTCTTGTCAGCCCAGAGTCACCTGACATCCACCACGAAAAACCTCACGCCATGTCGTCTTCCGAATCTGGCTTGAATTCCTGTGCAGTTCTTATCGATGTACTATTGTAACCATTTTTTGAATGATTTTCAGCAAAATTTCACTTGCATGTGATATTAATGAAATTCAGTAATTTCTTCATTCTATTGGATCACCTTTCTTTGGAATGGACACAAATGTGGATCTCTTCCAGTTGCTTGGCCCGGTAACTGTCTTCCAAATTCTCGGCAAGTACATGCTCCCGGCATTGCTGCCATCTGTTGAAGCATCGCTATCGGTATTCCATTATTTCCTCCAATCTTACTTTGTGTTCATATCCCTGGACTTCTTTCTTCAGTTGATTCTTCATCAAATGCTACCTCCTGCCGTGGTTGAACATTGACTGATTCTTTTTAGCAAAATGACTCTGAAGGGGGAACTCATCACCATGAGTGACATAGAACGCCCCTTTTCCTGAAGTGGGGCGAACAACAGAAATGTGAGTGAAGGGAGACAGGGGACAGTGTAAGTTATGAAAATAATGATAATTTATCGAGGGTCACAAGGGTGGGAGTGTGGGGGAGGGAGGGAAAAAAGAAGAGCTGATACCAAGGGCTAAAAGAGAAAGAACATATTTTGAAAATGATGGTGGCAATATATGTACAAATGTGCTGGATACAATTGATGTATGAATTGTTATAAGAGCTGTAAGAGCCCCCAATAAGAAATTCATAAAAATTAAAAAACTAAAAAAATCACAAAGGACAGGCATAGTTCTTGTCTACATGGCAAGCACCTTGGTGGGGTTGTGGTTACACATTAGACTGTTGACCACAAGGTCAGCAGTTCGAAACCACCAGCTGCTCCGCAGGCAAAAGATGGGCTTTCTACCCCCATAAAGAGTGACAGTCCTGGAAACCCACCGGAGCAGCTATACAATGCCCTCTAGGGTTGCCATGAGTCAGATAGATTTGAAGGCAGTGTTTGTTTGGTCTTCAGTACGCATGGTAACCATGGAAGAGGTAGAGGACGATTTCACACTTTGTGTCTTTAAAAAACAAAACAGAAAAATAAATAAATAAAAAACAAAACAGAAAAGCATGGAACACATCTATTCAGAACATTAAACCGCACGCGCGTGCACACACAGTGGTTCTTTTCCTGAAGGGCCATTTACTGGCTGTGTTAGGCAGGGTTCTCTAGACACACTTGTGATTATAAATATACAAGAGGATAGGTCAGCAGTTCTCAACCTGCGGGTCACGACCCCTTTGGGGGGTCAAACGACCCTTTCACAGGGGTCGCCCAAGTCATAACAGTAGCAAACTGACGGTGATGAACTAGCAACAAAAATAATTTTATGGTTGGGGGTCACCACCACATGGGGAACTGTATTAAAAGGTCACAGCATGAGGAAGGTTGAGAACCTCTGGGATAGGTTTATACAGCGAGAAGGAACATAACAGCTAATTAGTCCACACAGCAGTACAGAGGGCTCAGTTCAACTCACTTCCATGGATCAGTTAATATACTAGAAGTCCTTTGGAAGCAGAGAGCAGAGTTCTTCCTCAGGCAAGACAGGCAGAGTCTGCTCCCAGGCAGCAAACAGCAGAACGGGTCAGCAACCATCAGCAGCTCAGGAGCTTAGCCAAGCAGGCCCATATGGGACATAGAACTCAAGCAATGCAAGGCGACAGGATCCACCAACGTCAGGCTCAAGCGATGTACAAGTGGCAGAGCAGATCTCAGAGGAACCTCAAGCTCTAATGCCACAATCCATGATCCCTGGGTTGGCTTGGCCCACAGGTGGTGTAGCACACAGACTGAGGCAGAGAACTAGCTAAAGCAGCCACACGCTGGGCAGATCACCAGAGAGCAAGAGAGGGGAGGGGATGAGCCATTTATCTCTTTGCCCTCCAGTCAAACTGCGACCTGATTAATCCCACATGTTCCTGTTGGCCAGGATGGCACAATAAACTGAACTATCACACTGATGGAATATGACAACGATGGGGAAAGCAGTTTCCTTCCATCTGCGGCGGCTGGGGCTCTTTCTACTGGTTGATCTTGTCATCCCTCTGGTGGACTAAAAATATTAAGCTTGGGTGGTTTTGCTTTTTTTGTTTTGTTTTAAAGGAAACCCAAATTTGGTGCTTTCCATTCGAACTCCCAGTTAACCTATAGGATGAAGTAGAACAGCCCTTGTGGGGAAGCAGACAGCCTCATCTTTCTCCCAAAGAGGGAGTGACAGGCTTGAACCACTGACCTTGTGGGTGGTCATAACCCACCCCACCTGATTTTGAACACCCTGGTTGGGAAGGGAGGCAAGCCCTGGTGGTGCTGTGAGCCAAGTTGCTAACTGCCAGGTTGGTGCTTCAAACCCATCGCTGCAGGAGAAAGATGAGGCTGTCTGCTCCCTTGAAGATTAAACAAACCAACAAAACTCCTTTGCCCTGGAGTCAATTCTGACTCACAGCCACCTTATAGGACAGGGTTGGTTTCCAAGACTGTAACTCTTCACAGAGGAAGAAAGCCTCGTCTGTCTCTGAAGAAGCAGCTGGTGGTTTCGAGGCGCTGACCTTGAAGTTTGCAGCCCAGTGCATAACCTCTGCCCCACCACGGGTGCTTTAAGGCTTTCAGCCTCAGGGGGTCTCTGTGAGTAGTTACTGACCTGATAGATTCTGTTTGTTAGGGTCGTTTGTCCAGCCAAGTCAGGGAAATGAGCAGGCCCACAGAAATAAACACGGAATGTAAATAATATCTGTTTAAATTAAGCTCCACACAACACAAACGATCAGGAGAGGGGTATGTTCATTCAGTCAGTCATTCACTCGCTCATCCAGTCATTCCTGACCCGGGGCCTGTGACTCCGAAGGTAAGAGGAAATCCCACTCACTGCCTGCAGGGGGCAGGCTTGTAATAGAAGTGAGCCAAGCTCACAGAGCGTCCAGAAACTCCACTGTCTGCTATCCTCAGACCCCACTGTCTGCTATCCTCAGACCAGCTTCCCCATCCAAAGAGTGGGGTGATGGTGGGCTGGTTCTCAACCCCGCAGGTTGCCAACCAGAAATGCCAGCCTTTGGATGAAGAAAAGCCCCCAAATGTGCGTTTCTTTGTGAAGTCTCTTGATTTTTAACCCCACCGCCATCCCTAAAGCAGATGGTGTGTAAATAATTGTTTTGGCGCTGGCTTCTGGCTGGCTTCAGGCCCACATGACTGGTCACCGTGCACTGGGGAGGCCTGAGCAGTAGAGGGAAAGCCGGGGGCTCCCAAGGACAAGCTGGGTGGGGGGCGGGGACAATGAGCCAGGACTGGGGCTCTATTGTTCTCTGTTTTTCCCTCCTTGGCTTGCCACCCTCAAGCCCAAATTCTGCATGCCTGAGTCCTCAGACTTCCCATGTCACTCCTGCAGGGAGGCCCCCACGGCCCCTTGTATAAAAGCCCCCCCACACACACACACATGCACACACACCACCCACCAGGAGCCTGGTGGTACAGTGGGCTTCGAACTGGACTTCTCACAGGTCCTGCTCTGTCCATAGGGTTGCTATGGGTCAGTACTGGGTGTCGTCGGGTTGGTTTCCACTCACAGCGACCCCACGTACCAGTCTTGCGCTGTCCTCACAGTAGTTCTGTTTGAGCCCATGTGACAGCCGCTGTGTGTCCACCCACGTTTCTGAGGGACACAGCCTGCCCCATCAAGATGATACAGCCTCAGAAGCCCTTGGAGCCAGCTCTGAGCAAGCAGGGCACCAGGCCCAGCAGGATGGGAGATTCCCTGCTGTGGGAGAGATGAAGGTAGGTGAGCCAGAGGGATCAGCCAAGACAGGTGTTTCTGGTGTAAGAAGGCAGGACACACCAATCCTCGGACCAGAGTTGAAAGTCCAGAAATCAACCCTCACTTCCATATCAGTGGATTTTTTAAAGCAGTCTTGTTGGCAAATAACTCAGAGGACACACACTCCCACAGCTCAGTCACGCTCAGAAGACTTGTGCAATCATCACCCCGGTCCATGCTAGAACATGCGCCCTCATCGCCCCACCCCTGCAGCCTCTCAGCCGGGCCCCTAGAAAATTATTAATCCAGGTACCTACCCCGGAGTTCCTGTACAGAGAAATATATCAAACAAAGACCCAAAACAAAAGCCAATCTTGACAAAAATCAAGCAGAGAAACATTACATCAAAAAGTGAGCAGAAAGCACCGAAACCTGCAACGATGTTGTTGCTTCTGCCGGGTTCCATCCAGTCTGTTCTGACTCGTAACGACACAGCACCTGGTCCTGCATCATCCTCCCAATTGTGCTTGTGTTCGAGCCCATCCGTGCAACCACTGTGCAAACCCATCTTGTCCAAGGCCTTCCTCTGTGTCACTGCCCGCTGCTTCACCAAGCAGGATGTCCTTCTCTAGGGACGGCTCTCTCCTGACAACACGCCCCAAGTCTCGCCGGAGATCACTGAGAAGGTGTCCAACTCTAAGTTGGGATCGAGCTGATGGCAGTGAGTGAGTGAGTGAGTGAGTGAGTGAGACATCGGGCGTACTGAACTTGCCAATGCTCTCTGTCACAGCAGCAGCTGGACAGACAGCCTCCTTGTTTCCCCGAGGAGTGGCTGGTGGTTTGAAACGCCGGCTTTGAGGCTGACCATCCAGCGGCACCAGAGCCCTTTCTGTTAGTCGTTGGGGAAACACACATCAAAGCCACAAGGAGATACCACTCTGCACTCACCAGGAGGCACTGAGCTTGGGGTTGTGGTTGTGGATTTCTTCATGGAAGATAACAGGTGTGGGCGAGGAGGGGGCGCTGCTGGAATCACTGGACAGCGCTGGTAGGAAGAGAAACACAAGGCCACCCACAACCACGTTCTTCAGCCCCGAAACCACCCGAATATCCCCGCACACCTATCAACGGGTGAACAAGGTGCCCCCTGGCCGTACACTGGAGTCTGGTTGTCCAGTACTGGCACGTGCTCCAACACAATGAGCCTTGAAGCCATTGACTGGGCAGAGTAGCCAGCCCTGAAAAGCCAGTCCATTGTGTAGTTCCATTTATAGAAACTACCAGAATAGCAAACTAGAGAGAGAGAGGAAGTAGGTTAATGGGTGCCAGGGGCTGGGGAGGGTGGCTGCTCCGGGCTGTGGGCTGCCTTCCGAGGATCATGGAAACAGAGTTTTGGAATCAGAGTGGTGATTGGGGCACAGCATTGAGGAGCTGCTTTGCCCGATCGCTACACGCTAAAACCAAAATGAGAGAAGGGTCCAGGGAGATTCCTGGAGGTGAGGGGGGGACAGGGCCATTCGGGGTACCTGGAGTTGATGCTGAAGAGCTCTGGTAATGTGGTGGTTACGTGTTGGGTTGCGATCCACAGGCGACTGGCTTGAAACCACATGCTGCTCAGAGGTAGAAAGGCAGGGCTGTACTCGTGTGACTGTTTAGTCTCCACGACCCACTGGGGCAGTTCTGCCGTCCCACAGGGTCGCCCTGCACCAGAACTGACTCAATGGCAGTAAGGCTTGTTTCTGGAATTGGGGCTGTATGTGGGACATGCAGATGGAAAGTCCTTGACAAGGGGGGAGGGGAGGAAATCTGGTTAGGGGTAGGGTCTAGGGAGGGATCCCTCGGAATAGTTCTGGGAAGAGGCTTAACTGGAAGGAAAAAGTCTAGGCAGAGACCTAAGACACCAAAACCAAACTCACAGCCATCAAGTAGATTCTGACTCACAGCGAGCGACCCTGCAAGACAGAGTAGAACTGCCCCTGTGGGTTTTTTAAGATTGTACATCTTTCCTGGACTAGGAAGTCTCATCTTTCTCCTGTGGGGTAGCCAGTGGATTTGAACTGCCGACCTTGTGCTCAGCAACCCAATGTGCTATGCCACCTGGGTCTCCTTGCCCCGAGACACACCAGCATTTAACTCCTCTGAGAAGGAATTGCCAACCAGGAAGATACACTTGGTGCAAGAGAAGCATTGCCCCGCCAGGCTCCCCTCTGTAATACCTGGCAAGGGACATCGGGGCAGCGAGTGAGGAGGGCCACATAGGAGAACACAAACCCATCTTCAAACTGGTCACTGACCACGGAAATGAAGAGAGATGAGACCGTGTAAGCTTATCCACCTCCATCGCTGCTGCTGACCTCACCTCCAAGTCAAATTCTATAGACGCATGCACGCATGCACAAATTCTATAGACGCATGCACGCATGTACGCGTACACAGGAGTCTGAGGAAGTTCATGGATGATAGAATAGAATTAAAAGGTCGTGAAATTTTTCCATGAGTTTTTGAAGCTCCGTCATATATGGGCATAGCATTTTATATATTTCTACAATGTTATAATATATTGTTTCATTGAGGTGTAATATATACACAAATGCAGTGGTTAGCTGCTTAGCTGCTAATCAAGGGGTCGGGGGTTCAAACCCACCAGCTGTTTCTTCATAGAAAGATGAGGCTGTCTGCTTCCCTGCAGATTATGACCTTAGAAACGCACAGGGGCTGTTCTACTCTGCCCTGCAGGGCTGCTGTGAATCTAATCAACTGACTAGTAGCAGCTATCACAATATAGGCGCTAGCATTACTATATAAATTATGTTATGTTACATGGTCTATTATCCCACTGTCTTGAAGGAAGAACAGCCAGGAGGAGCCTTAGAGCATTCATGCTTGGAAACGCAGAGGGGCAGTGAAAACGAGGAAGACCCACAGGGAGGTGGACGGACACAGTGGCTGCAACAGCGGGCTCAAACATGGGAACAGTTGTGGGGATGGCGCAGGACCGGGCAGGGGTTCCTTATGTTGTTCCTGGGGTGGCAGTGAGTGATGGCACCCAGTTCTGACTCATAGCAACCCCAGCAGACAGCGTAAAAGCCCCTGTGGGTTTCTGAGATGATAGATCTTTAAAGGAGTAGAAAGCCTCCTCTTTCTCGCTCGGAGTGGCCAGTGGTTTCGAACTGCTGGTTTACCCTGAGCCTTCCTCCAGTCCTGATCATCTCATTCTTCTTCATATAATCCAGCTTCTTGGATTGCTTGCTAGGCACACAGATTAAGGATGGTGAAAGTCCTCTGGTTGTTTGAGGCTTCCTCACGCCTCACTGTCCTGACCCCAGTCCTGCCTTTCACTGCAGGCTAGACCGGAGCATGTGCACAGGTACAGACAAGAGCTCAGGACACATGGCATCCAGGTCAGATAAACCTCTCAGGAACAGAAATGGGAGCAGCCATACCAGAAGGGTAGGGGGAAGGTGGGGAGAGGAGTGGGAGAAGCCTTGGGGGAAGAGAGACAGCGGTCAGTGTAAGATATGAAAATAATGATTTATAATTATCAAGGGGTCATGAGGGTGAGGGGTGGGGAAGGTAAAAAGAGGAGCTGATACCAAGGGCTCAAATAGAATGTAAATGTTTACAAAATGATGAGGGAAGCATATGGACAAATATGCTTGATACAATGGATGTATAGATTGTTGTAAGAGCTCCAATAGAATGATCTTTAAAAACAAATAAACAAAACCAGAACCGTGAAAGGATACAGCCCCGACACATGTCTTCTCTGATTTTAAAGCATGTACTCTTCCTGCTCAGAACTGTTTCTCGGCCTAAGCACAGGCTCTGCGGGCGCATAATGAAGTGTTACAGACTCCCCAATTTTCTCAAGACGATCCCTAGTTTGCTATGGTCCACAAAACCAAGCGTCTTGCCATAGTCCATAATCACAAGTCAGCATCTTTCTCCCATCCAGTACTAACCAGGCCCAACCCTGCTTAGCTTCCGAGATCAGGCGAGATGGGGCGCGTTCAGAGTGGCGTGGCTGTAGACTCGACATCTTTGCGTTATGCTCGGCTCTGAGCCAAGATCCATTTGACATCCACAAGGATGCCCCTTGTTCCATGCTCTTCTGAATCCAACCACAGTTTCTGGCAATAACTGCCTACTGTCTTTGCTGGACGCCTTGCTGTGTTTTACAGGCGTTTCTGGTTTTTTCTCACATCAACCACAGGGGGCACTGTCATGTCAAGGTGAGGCCACTTGAAGCAAGAGAGGTGAAGTGACCTACCCAAGGTGGCCCAGCAAAATGGCCTGCAGTCCGACCTAAGGAGGGTTAACCTCTAGTTACCAAAGCCTGGAGCCCTGGGGACTGACCCGAGGTAGTGGGTGACCTGTGCTTCGAACCCTCCAGAACAACCTGGGCCGGGTTGCTAAGAACACCATTTGTTCACAGGTTATGTGTCTTTTGGGACACCTGGTGGCATATTACTGTTCCCATAAAGAGTGGCAGGCTCGGAAACCCACCAGGGCAGTTCTATCCTGTCCTATGGGGCCGCGGGGTCGGAATGGGGTCAACAGCAGTGAATTTGGTTTGGGTTTTGATAGAAATAGTGGTTACACATTGGGCAGCGCACCTCAAGGTCAGCTGTTCAAAACCACCAATTGCTCTAGGGGAGAAAGCTGAAGCTGTGTGCTCCCATCAACCTCAGAAACCCACTGGGGTAGTTCTACCCTGTGCTGTAGGGCTGCTAGGAGCCGGAAGGGACTCTGGGAGGATGGCAGTCTGGGTTTGGTGTGTCTTTTGTTGGGAAACCACACCGACTCTTTCTTCCCTGTCCAACGATTGACACACATTTTATTCTATTACGTGACTTGCAGTCCCCTCAATGAAGCCAGTCTCTTCCTGCTCCCCCCACTCCAAGCCCCCCCTTTCTAGCCCACCTTCATTCCTACCCCCTCCCGCCTCAACTCTTTGCTTTGGGGCAGCTGTCACCCTCTGGGTCTGGGAGGTTAATTGCCCCAAGGAGAGGAGCCCATTCCTCCCGGGGCCCGGACTTCTAAGGTCAGCCTTCTGACTCCTACACTCAGGTGCGGTGGGGGTCCCCCACACACAGCCCAGCTATAATTAGAGACTGGGAATAAAGCATGCCCCTGGCACTTGCTTTTCCCAGCCAGGTGTTGTCACCTTGAAGCAGGTGCTTCGCGGCGGCGTGGATATTTATAGACAGTGGTATTTCAGGATGAGCTAATTGATTTGGGCACCGCTGAGGAACCACGCCATGGCACCCAGCCTCTCTCTCAGGCAGAGCCCCATTCAGGACCTGGGAACAGCTGCAGTTCAAGGGCCGGGGGCTCAGAGCTGAGAGGAGCAGAATGGCTGGGGCTACCACTTGCCCTCGTCCTGGCTTGGCCACACCCTTCACAGGGCCTCAGTTTACTCTTCTGCAGAACGGGCTGCATCCACCTTCTGGGCCCCCTCTCCCCAAGTGCTACAAGCCAACCTGTGGCTTATCTGTTCTGACTCGTCTTTCCCCTGAGGAGCAGCTGGTTGTTTGAACCGACAACTCTTCCGTTGGCAGCAGAGCGCTCTATCCCTGTGCCATCAGGACTCGGTTCCCACAGCCTCGTGGTGGCTGTGCAGCTGAGCCGGTTGTGGCTCACGCTCTCTGATGCTGCCCACCCCACACACACACACATCCAAAACAGGGCTCTGCTGGAGCCCATCTCCTGGAGGACCTTCCTCTATTTCCCTACCCGGGACTCGACCAAGCACATTGTCCTTCTCCAGGGGCTGGAGTCTCCCCATAGCACGTCCAGCATACATGAGATGAAGTCTCACTGTCCTTGGCTCTCAGGAGCGCTCTGGCCAGGCTTCATCCAAGACAGACTGGTTTGTCTTTTTAGCAACCCTTGGATCTTCAATGCTCTCCTCCAGCACCACAATTCAAATGCATCCACCCTTCTTTGGTCTTCCTTACTCTGTGTCCGACCTTCCCAGGCACCGGAGACTGTGGAGAACACCACGGCTGGGGTCAGGCGCACCTCAGTCCTCAAAGGAGCGGCCTGCTTTTGGATGCTCTAAGGAGGTCTTGTGCGGCAGATCTACCCAATGCCGTTCCTTGTTTGATCTGCGTATTGATTGTATTGATTGTATTGTCTTGTGGCTCCAAGACAAAATCCTGGACTTCAACCTTTTCTCCATTGATCAGGATGCTCCCCGTGGGTCCAGCGGTGAGGATTTGGGTCTTCTTTACTTTGAGTGTCATCATCCTGAAGGCTGCAGTCCTTGACCTTCATCAGCAAGGGCTTCAAGTCCTCCGCACTTTGAGCAAGCAAGGCTGTCTTCTGCCGATCGCAGGTTGTAAACACGCCTTCCTTCAATCCCAAAGCCACATTCTTCTTCATGGAATAATCCAGCTTCTCTGAATAGCCGCTCAGCATACCGTTTGAACAAGTATGACAGGAGGCTAAAACCCTGACACACACCCTTTCTGATGTTAGACCGTGTAGGGTCCCCTGTTCTGTTCATAGAACACAGTCCCTTGGGGTGGGCTCAAACCACCCACCTTTAGGCTAGTGCTGGAGTAGAGACCATTCCTGCTTCTCTGCGTGTCAGCTTGCAGGGAGAGCCCTGGGTCCCCCTCACACAGACCACCCTTGCCACCCTCTGTCACCATCCCCTGCTCTCAGAGGGGGAGGGAGGGCTTAGACCCTTCAGAATCCTTCCAGAGTGGACACCCTGATGGCCACCCCACAGCCCCCCAGTCCTCTGTCCGCATCACCACCCTGCTTTCTGACTTCTGGAGCCGCAGCCCTTGCGTCACTTGGAGGAGAAATACACGGGGCATCCCAGCTGGACCAACGTTCCTTCCCCGGAATAAGGCACATGTGGACTCTTGATCCAGCTCCTCATCTGCAAAAGTGCCCTGAAAGTCTGCCATGCTGCCGGAGTTTGGGGGACTGAACATGTTAACCATCTGCATTTTTTTTTCAGACCCCATGGTGGTGGGAGAAGCAGACAGTCTGCCAGCTGCAGGCTGCTCTGCCCCAGTGCCCAGTGGCTGCGGGTGCTAGCAGCAAGTTTACACCTTCCCACAGCTGGCAGACAATGCCTATGAGGAGACTGTGTAAACACCCTAACTACTCCCCACTCTCTGGGTGTGATAGCGCCCAGGTACGTGCATCTAAGAGGGATGCTTTTGTGTGTGTGTGTGTGTGTGTGTGTGTGTGTGTGTGTGTGTGAGTTTCTGAGAATCTGGGGCAGATCAAGACAGCATTATTACACAAGCCATGTATAGGGGCCAGGGCAGTGACCTGACCTCGGCTTCCAGTGGGTGCCTGGCCCCCACAGCTGGAGGTCTGCCAGAGGCCAGGTGAAGAGAAGAGGAGGGGAGGGGGCTTCCATGTGCTTACATAGGCTCCTCTGGGTCAGGGAGCTTGGAAGGCAAGGATAAGGCTCCATCTTATCTAGGGCTACCAGACATTGCCGGGGGCAGTATGCAGATGTATGCAAAGCAGGCAGGCTGCATGTCTGCTCATCCAACCTGGTTTAAGCTGGGTGTGGCTGATGTTGTGCTGGGGGACTGGCGGGCTTTTTTGGCTCTCGGTCTCAGTTTGCCCTGAAGAAGGGAGCAGCAGGGCCAAGACATAGGAGTCATGGAGGTCAAACAGGAGTCTTTCTTGACCCATTTACACTGCAGTGAGACAGAGCTTCAGCCCCCCTGACCTGGCCCTTTCAGGAGCTTTCTCATTCCTGCTAGTAAGTATTTCCTGAACCTACCAGAACGAACCCAGCCAGTAGATCGTGCGACTCACAGTGACCCTAGAGGACAGGGGAGAACTGCCCCTGTGGATTGCCGAATAGAAAGCCTCACCTTTTTCCTTTAGGAGAGGCTGCTCGTTTTGAACTGCTGACCTTGCAGGTTGCAGTCCAATGCATAACCACTACACCACCAGAGCAGGAAAACTCCTTGAAGGAGCCCAGGCTGAGGGAGAAGAGATGGGGCGGGGGTGCGCAGGGAGAATAAAAGTTACAGTGGTGAGCCCAGCCCCTTCCTTCCCTCTCTGGCACAAGGGGTCTGGGGTGGGCACTCCCCGGAGTCTGAGTCTGAGCCTGAGCTGGGGGTTTTGGCTCTTTGGCTCGGTGAGGGTGATGGCACAGGGTGAAGGTGGGATGCCTATTCCATGAAGCTCACAGGCTTCATGCTCCAGGGCTCCACGTGGCATCGGGCTGAGCAGGGATCCTGCTGAGACCACGCCTTTGCCAGGCTCTCCCAAACCTGTACCATCTCTCACCCCCTTCCCACATGGCACTTCCTCCCAAGACCTTATGCATAACAGGAGTCCTGGTGGGGGCGTGGGTTCAGCATTCCCACCCTGGCTGTGAAGTTGGCAGTTCAAACCCACCTGCTGCTCCAGGGAAGGAAGGCGAGGCTTTCTGCTCCTGTGAAGATCAATGGCCTCTGGAGCCCCGCCGAGCAGGTCTGCTCTGTCCTATCAGGTCGCTGTAAGTCGCGTGGACCCCAGGGCAGCGGGTTTGGTCTGGGGGCCTTTGTAGGTACAGCAGGAGGAAATGTTGCCTGGCCCTGAGCCTTCGTGGTGGTTGCTTGCTGTGTTGTCCATGTGTCAGTCTATCTCGCAGACCCTCCACCTCATCAAACTTCACACGGAGCCTTCAGTCTCTCCTGACGACGGGTCGATGTCTCTCCAGCCTCGAGACTGAGGAATGATCAGACTTTCTTTTACCCATCTTCCGGCAGGTCCGTTCAGGACTTTCCTGTCTACCGCATGCGGTTCCCAGCCTTCCCAAGCCTCAGAGGTGATCGTGAAGACCGTGGCTTGGGCCAGGTGTGCGTTAGCCTTCCGAGCAACATCTTTGCTCTTAACACTTTCTAAGCAGACCATTTGTCGGATGCAATACAGCATGTGATTTCTTGATAGCTGCTTCCAAAGATGGGCACTGTTGACCCTGGTAGGGTGAACTGCCACTGCCCTGATTAGGTGCTGTGGCCGGCGCGGACTCCCATTCACCCGATGCACCACAGAAAGAAACACTACTCCGTTCTGCGTCCATTGAGACGCCCCCATGACATTCCATCTCCTGGAGGTTTTCCAAGTTTTTCACTGCTTGACTAAGCGAGATGTCCTTCTCTGGGGATGGCTCCCTCCTGCTAACAGTTCCCATGGGCCTGAGACGAGGTTGCACCCTCCTCACTCCCAAGGAGCAGAGTACAGTGCACCATAGGGGGATCTCTTCCCACTCGAGACAAAGGAGCCTGAGTAGCCTAGTGGGTCAGCTGTGATAGGTAGGTTTATTGTGCCAACCTGACCAATAAGAACATGTGGGATGATTCAGGTCGAAGCTTGATTGGAGGGCAAAGAGATAAGCCAAACTGTGCATGTAAACACGTGACAACCCGCACACTCACACACATGACTCACACCCGTGGCTTTAGCGTGCACTTTAACATGTGACTTAAAGGAAGCGCTAGCATGTCCCTTGTCCAGGAGGTCGGCTTCACAAAGGTTTTCAGCATTGTTTACTGTTCTGTCCTCAGCTGCCCAAACAGCGCCTGGCTCCTGGCAGGCACGAGGGAAGGAGCAGTTGAATGGATTCCCTTCCCACCCCAGGGATGAGGAGACTGGGACTTGGAGAGACAAGTCACTTGCCCAAAGTCACGCAGCTAGCCCTTGCTGCTCCCAGCCCTTCCTCGGAGGGTGGATATGCTCTGTGCTGGCCAATGGGGCAGCTAGTGGCCACACATGGCTACTGAGCACTTGGACCATGGTTCTGAATGACCCCATGCCATCTTGAGGAATTACAAGTTGAACAGAAACAGCCAAGAGTGGCTACCGGCCACCAGGCTGCACAGACACGTCCACGGAGGCTGCCGTACTGTATGGCACCCACTCCCAAGACCACCAGCCTGACCACCACGCGAGACAGATGCCACATCCTGGGGCTCAGAACAAGCCCAGCCAAGGTTCTCCAGACATCCACACAAACACAACAGAGGGCAGGGCAGAAGCAGTGAATGGTCCTGCCAGCGACAGCACCGCGGTTCTTCCAGACACAACAGTCCTGAGAGGCTTTATCTGGTGGGTGGTTTGACGCAGGAGAGACGCCAGGGTTCCAGGAAGAGACCGGTTTCTGGGACTCACCTCCTGGGCTTGAGGGTTTGACTCCCAAGTCGACCAACCACTGCCTTGTTAGGAGAACACGCAGCAGGGACAGCATGCTACAGGGAAGTCAGGCTGTGGGCACTGCCACCCCAGCGAGGGGACAATTGCTCCAGCTCAGCTCACCGAGTCATTCTGACCCTCTGGGCCCTAGGAAATGAGCCCTGGTGGCTCTGAGATAGAGCACTCAGCTACTACCTGAAAGGTTCCCGGTTTGAGCCCACCAGTCACCCCACGGGAGGAAGGTGAGGCTGTCTGCTTCTGAAAAGTGATGACAGCCACGAAGCCCTAGGGACAGTCCTCTTCTGTCCTCTCGGGGCCTCTGAGTGGGAATTACCCCACAGCAGTAGGTCATGTCTCTGTATGTTAATCCAGGTTGACTAGAGAAACAAATTCATAAACACTCATATGTGTCTAAGAGTTTTATATAAAAGAGAAATTATATATTGAGAAAACATCTCAGCTCAGTCTAAATCAAGTCCGTAAGTCCAATATTAGTCCATATGTCTGATACCAGTCTATAAATTCCTCTTCAGACTCGCACAACACATGCAATAACACCGAATGTATTGTGGTTCCAGTGGTGGTGGAAGCATCTCAGCACTGGTGTGGGTCTCCACGTGGCTTCTCCAGCTCCAGGGCTCTGGCTCCATCAGCATGGCTCCATGGGGCTTGTCAACAGGAATGTCCCCAGGGAGAGTGTGTGTCCCACCTCCAGGGAGGAAGACAGGAACTCCCAGAATCCTCAGAAGGCCATGCCCACACAGGCTTCATTGGCCATGACCTGATTGATAAGCTAGACCCCACCCCTTCCTCAAGTCAACAGGAGATTATGTGACTGCCACACTCTGTGTTTGCTTTTAACCTCAGCTCGGGGTAAAGCTTTCCACCTGGCCCCTGGCCCCTCTCTGCTTTACCAGGTCTCCCTCATCTCCCTCCTGCCAAACAGCTCGGTGAGATCACACCTGAGGCTCACTTCAGGGAGGTGTGGCTGCCTGAGGAATGAAGCAGCCAGAAGCCTTGCTGACCAGGGACACCTGTCTAATGGCAGAGGGTTGTCACCGAGAACAACTTGCTTCCTGGGGGAGCAAGTGGTGAGTCATCAGCTGCCAACCCGAAGGTCAGTGGTTCGAACCCACCCACAGGCTTCTTGCAAGAAAGGCCCTAAGGAGCCAAGGTCTGGTCTTTAAGGCCCAGGCTGCCATGAGTCAGAACCAGCTTGGCAGTCACATGTGCCATCTTGAGTTCCCTTATTGAGCGGCTGCTACATCCTGGGCACTGTTGGGCAGTGGTCACAGATAACCCCTCATTTCATCCTCACACTGTATCATGAGGGAGAAGCAAGCGTCACCCCACTCAGAGCTGGGGAAACTGAGGCACAAAGAAGCCAAGTATCTTCTCCAGGCCCACAGAGCTGGGAAGTACTGGGAGGGTGAGATCTTCAAAGCCGAGGAGCCAGGTGGGAGGTGGGATGGGCTTCTCCAATGTCAGATGAAGGAGGACCCAGAACTGGGCCCAGGTCCTGCCTCTCCTTCCTTGGTCTCTGGTCCAACACTGGAGGCCACTGTTGCTCGTGGTCCCCCAGTCCAAAGAGGTAGGCACATACAGGACTGAAAACCAGCCAACCAACCAAGCTCACCGTTATCACGTCGATGTCAATGCTGACTCAGAGTAACCCTATAGAGGAGGGGAAATTTTCCCCTGTGACTGTAACTCCTGATGGCAATACAAAGTCCCATCTTTCTCCCTTGGAGCGGCTGGTGGTTTCGAACTACTGGCCTTGGAGTTAGCAGCCCAGTGAGTCACACTGCACCACCAGTGCTCCTTATCCAGCCTGAGTGAGCCTAGAAGTTGGCTTGCCATTGTGTCTGCTCTCTTAAGCTGGCCAGCGAGTTTTCTAAGTTCCTCAATCTCAGGAGGGAGACCTGGCCCCAGGCCAAGACAAAGGGCTAGTGAGAACAGGGTGAGCAGAGGGTGAGACAGCCCAGCCTCCTCCAGAGAACACTCTGCCCAGCTGGTGGGAGAGCACCAGCTCTGGAGGCACCGCCACCCCCAGTGCATACCCAGCTGTGCTCCCTGCTTCTCTGTAGGGACGACTGCTGTGGTCAGCTGTGGCTGGCCAGGAGGCAGGCAGTGGGCAGCCCTCCAAGGAGCCACTCCCTGACCTCAGTGATGGCTGGGGCTCCAGCAGGAGGTACCTGGGGCCCCTCACCCTGATTCCTGTACTCACCAGTCCTGCATGTTGGGTGAGCCCTTTGCTCAGAGCCCCCATTTCCTGGTCTGTAGAGTGGACTGACACCAGCCCCACTGTGTTAGTGTGGGTACTAGAGAAACAAATCCAGAGACACTCAGATGTGTATAAGAAAGAACTTTATATATAAGAGCAGTTGAATATTGAGAAAACTTTCCAGCCTAATCTAAATCAAGTCCCTAAGTCCGATATTAGCCCATATGTCCATTACCAATCTATAAAGTCCTCTTCAGACTCATGAAACACATGCAATGACGCCGAATGCAGGAAGATCACAGACCAGTGGGTGGAAGGTCTTGTGGATCCAGTGGCGTTGTAAGCATCTTAGCTCTGGCAGGGGTCTCCACGTGTCTTCTCTGGCCCCAGAGGTCTGGCTCCATCAGCCCCTCTCCATGTGTCTTCTCCACAGGGATGTCTCTCTCACAGGGAGAGAACCTGGAGGGGGGTGGAGAGGTGGTGGGAGAAAGAGTCTCCAGCCTCCAAGGAGGAAATACAGGAGTTCCCAGAATCCTCAGGGGAAGGCCATACCCACACAGAGGCCTCATTGGCTATGGGCTGATTGACAGGCTAGACCCCACCCCTTCATTCTGAATCCTCAAATTGACACCAGATTATGTAATTACCACACAACCCACAAAGTGATGGTGAGATGAAGGCAGTCTGGTGGGGGAGGTGGTGGTGCTGCATGGGAGGTGGTGGTGCGTGGGAACCTGCACTCTGGCTCCTGGCTACTCATAGCACTCCCTGGCAGGAGACTCACTGGGAGTCCACTCAGAGACCCTGCAGGACAGAGTAGAACTGCCTCTGTGGATCCCAGGCTGGAGATCGTTATGGAAGCAGCTTCCTCTTTCTCCTGCAGAGTGGCTGCTGGGTTCAGCACACACCGTGTGGTCTTTGGTGTCTGGATTCTCCCACTTGGCATAAGAGAGCGTCAGAAAGTTCATAGAAAAGGGGGATAAAAAGATGCAAAGGAGCAGGAAGCGGTAGGGCGCTTCCTCAAACAACTGGGAAGGGACATCACACGTGACCCTGCAATAGCACTTCCCTACAGGAATACGCCCTGCAGAAACATGGAACACAGCATGAACAGATGCAGACACGGCCACGTTCGTTGCAGCGCTGGTCACAACAGAAGACAATGGGAACAGTCTAAATGCCCGTGGGAGGGAGCATGGAGAAATAAATTCTGGTACATATGTAAGTACATGCAGTGGGGTGATATGCACCCCTGAAGAATATATGATAATCCACGAGACGCTTCAGAAGTCCTGGTGGTGAAGTGGGTTAGGCATTGGGCCTCCAGTAGCAAAGTCAGCAGTTCAAAACCATCAGCCGTTCCGAGGGGAGAAAGATGAAGCTGTCTACTCCCGTAAAGAGTTATAGTGTCAGAAACCCACAGGAGCATTTCTACCCTGTCTTATAGGTTCGTGGTGTGGCTGGATCTGGAGGACGGGGTGCTGAGTAAAGCCATCAAACACAAAAGAATCTGTGTTGTACAAGCCCACAGCTAGGGAAGGAAAAAAATCTAGATGTTTTTCACACCAAAAGGACAGATTTGATGGTCACCAGGCGTAAGAGGGGAAGAGTGGGGGGCTCAATAGGCTAGAGAGGTGCCTCAAGTTCACTTGGTGAAGCAGAAAACAGCACCCTATGAGAGGGCGCTCTGGAGGGGGAGAGGACAAGCCATTGGGAAGGTTGAACTGTCTCAGGTTGTTACTGCAAATCCACCCTCCCCTGCCACCACCACCTAATTCACAATAAAATATCGGGGGTAAAAAAGCAATGGCATTTCCCCACTGACTAATAGAGGCCCCTTGTATACGTGTGTGGGTTTATATATATGCACACATATAAGGCATATTAGTAGACTGTGGGTTCAGCACTAGGCCTGGGACTCAGCCCCATTAGTCTGTCTGCGGGACTCAGATGAAGGAGACTGTCTGCTCCCGCGGAGACAGCCTCAGACAACCTGTGCAGGACTCTACAAGGCACGCGCCATCAAGTTGATTCCGACTCATCCCTGCAGTCTCCCAGGCTGTACCTCTTTTTTCTGGTTTTATTTTATTGGGGGCTCTTACAGCTCGTATCGCAATCCGTACACCTATCCATTGTCTCAAACACGTCTGTACACATACTGTCATCATCTTTTTCAGAACATTTTCTTTCTACTTGAACCCTGGGTATCCTCATTTTCTTCCCTCACCCATCACCCTCCCCCCAGGCTGTACATTTTGATGGGAGCAGAACCCTCATCTCATGTTTCCCCTCACAAGTGGCACACAACCCAGAGCCTAACCCACAGCACCCCCAAAGGCCCATCATGGGGAAAAGTAACTTTAAGAAAGAAGTCCTCTGTATCATGTATATTCTGATTTTCACAATAAACGCAAACGTACCAGTCTGAGGGGTGGTCTGGAGCTTCACCCAGCGGGATGTGTGTACCACGACTCACCCTGTGGGCAGCAGGCCACTGGATAGCCTGTCCACGCTGGCTGCGTTCATTCATTAGACAGGGGGTTTCTCCTCCATAAACAGTTACAGTCTCTGAAGCCCTTGGTGGGGGGGGGGGTATCTGTGAGTCAGCATGGACCCGGTGGCACTGAGTGAGTGAATGTATCAGCTAGGAACTGTGGGAGCAGTGAGTTAGCAGTTCGAAACCACCAGCCACTCAGCTGGAGAAAAACGAGGCTTGCTA
Source organism: Tenrec ecaudatus (assembly GCF_050624435.1). Taxonomy (NCBI): domain Eukaryota; kingdom Metazoa; phylum Chordata; class Mammalia; order Afrosoricida; family Tenrecidae; genus Tenrec; species Tenrec ecaudatus. The sequence continues at coordinate 73,124,709 of NC_134547.1, forward strand.
CTCTCAGAAAGAATTACAGTCTCAGGTCGCGATGGGTAGCAAGACTTCAGTGGCTGCAAGTTTTTTTGCTTGTTTTTTTTAGTCTGGTGGCCCAGCCTGGGGGGTGGGGGGCGAGGGCAGGAGTAAGCAGGAGCCCACGGGGCCTGTGCCCCTGCAGTGGGGGAGAGAAGGGGCTGCGTGGATACTGGATAGATCCGTGTTTACAGATCCCTATCTTCTGAAGGCCTTAGGGCGGCCGAAGAGGGTGGTCAGAGGCGCTACGACCTTGTGTGGACAGGGCGGCCAGGCGGGGACTCGCTGAGCCCGGGGCGCGCCCAGACAGGAAGGAGGTGGCGGAGCGCCCCAGGCTCCTCGCGCAGGGCCAGTTCGGCTGTCCCACGAGCGCCGGGCCTGACCCCAACCTTGGGCCAGGCGGCAGAGACACGCACTCCGGAACTCGGTGCTGGTGTGGCGGGGTTCCGGGGTCCCCGGGACCTGGGTGGGGGTGGAGGCGGAGAGCGCGCCCCACTCCCGCCCCCTGGGGTGCAGGCCCCGCCTCGCGCCGCTGAGCCCACCCCTCGCGGCCGCCGCCATTGGCCGCCGCCTCCGCCCACTGCCTCGCACTTCCGCGGAGACATGGCTGCGCAGCCGCCCGGCCGCGGGGCTCCGGCGCCCGGGCCCCGCCGTCCCCGCCGTGTGTCTCCGGGGGTCGCCGCGCCGCGCCTGTAGCGCGCTCGCAGGTGGGCCTCGGCGTGCGCCCTCACCCACCCACCCACCGGCCCGGCCTGGGCCCCGCCGGGCCGCGCGCGCCGTCGGGGGCGGGGGATGGAGCGGGAGGGTCCCCGCGCGGTGAGTTGCAGGACCCCGCGCCCCTGTCGACTGGGTTGGTGCGAGCCGGAGGGCGCGCCGCGTCCCCGTAGGTGAGCCCGGTGCGGCCTGCTTGGGACCCAAAGCCCGGGCCCCAGCTCCGTCTCCCCCCGCCCCTCCCAGCCGGCTGCAGCCCGCCTGGTGCCCCAAGTGCCAGCAGCTCCGCGCGTGGTGCGCTGTGAGCGAGCGACAGCGGCGTCCGTCCCGGGAGACCCAGCCGGAGAAACTCGGGTGGTGAGTGCACACGGGCGCTGACGTGGGGGGGGGGGGGGCTCGTTCAGAGACCCTCTGTCCGTGCACTACCCTGGCTCCCTGTTTATGAACAGACCTTTCAAGTGCACTGGGGAATGGTCCCTGCCCGTGCAGAAGGCCTTGATGGTCTCACCTGTCCAAAACAGCCAGTCGCACCTGACTCTCAGGTGGAGTCCGCCCCAGCCACTAGGGCTGGGGACACAAAAGACTGGAGCCGTAGGCCACCAGAGACTCAGGAAATCCTGCCCTAGGCAAAGCCAGGCTGGCCGCCTGGGGCTGGGGGTGGTGGTGGGGGGGGGTGGTAGAAGGCTTGGGGAGTGGGATTGAGTGTGTGTAGTGGGAGGGGTCCTGTTTTCTGTTGTGACCTCAGGAGAGTCCCTGGGCCCCCTGTGGGCCTCCTGAGCCTGGTGCCCTTGGTATGACCATGGTGTCTCCTGTCTCAGGGGCCTTCATGAAATAGTACAAGAAAGTTGAGGGCAGGGGGGCAGGCGCTGCAGGAGACCCCCCAGCAGCCTGGGACAGGCAGGACTTTGGCACTGCCACAAAGTTGCTAGTTTGTCCAAAGAAGTCTAGTTGCCCCTGCTCTCCCTGTGACAGAATCCGATGAGCTTGTTCAAATCATGTAGGCTGTGTCACAATCCACCCCCCCCACTTCCCCCTCCCTGTCCCCATTTATCTCAGGACAGGGCTGACTTCCTGTCCCATTGTTTGGTAGCACAAGCCAAGTGTCCCATGAGCTGAGCAGGAAAAACGTATTTCTACCCCAGACCGGGGTCCCAGTATGTGACCTGTGCCCTTACCAATGCCTCACCCCTTCTCCTTCCTCCCCTCCTTGGTCCCCGAGGGGCCCCCACCTGGCTCTGTGCATCAGTAAGTACCCTTACTCTTGGCTCTTGGATGCACATATCCTATGAACTTGACCATGAGGGGACCAAGCAGTTAGTCTGTTTAGACCAGTTGTCCAGGGCTTGAGTTATGGCTGGCCAGGACCCTTTCTAGGGGTTAGGAGCGTGAAAGTCTCCCTGGCTGGGGATCCTGGTGGTGTGACCCCATGTGGGTCATTTCACCTCATTGCCATCATTCCCTGCTCCCCCGTGATGTGAGGATTGGAGCCCGGCTGGCTTCATCGGGAGGATGTAGAATTAGAGGAATGAGTACGTATACATTTGAGGGGCTGGGGTCTCTTAAGACACATGTTATTTTAGGCGTGTTGGTCATCACCGACCCTTGCCTTAGTTACACTGCTTATCCAGTACGAGGCTCTTAAAGGCCAGACTACCTTCCGCAGAGTGTCACCATCAGGGTCTGGGCTCTGGAGCTGGACAGACCACGGTTTGCTGCTCTGTGACCTTGAGCTGGAGCCCCTGACCTTGTGACATCGACAGGGCCCAAGAGCTGTGGGGGGTAAAGAGATGGTGCACCTGAGTGTCCTTGCTTGGTTCCAGGATCATGGACTGGGGGCTCTGAGGTGATCACAGGATCATTATGACCTTGATCTACCTACGGAGCCGAGTGGAAAGGTGGGTGTTTGCAAGGCGTGGGCTCAGACTGACACTGTCCAGGCATTAAGAGTCACTTGTTGTTCCAACAACCAGACCTTCCAGACTCAATGTGCCCACAGTCCTGGACAGCCTGCTGCTTCCTCCCCCATCCCTGGGTGGCTGTTTGGCTTTTGTTGCCCTTGGGATCTGCCAGCATGGCCCCAGGTTCCAGAAAGACCCGCTCAGAAACCCTCTTCTCGTTGCAGGACCGAGATCCCACACACAATGGAGCCCAGCAGGCAGACTCGAGTCTCTCGGCCGTACAAGATCAGTGAATCCTCCAAGGTCTGTGTCTTCTTCGGTCCCACCTGGGAAGACAGGCTCTGTGAACTTGCAGACTGAGTTTTGCACAAGGGGGCGTGTGTGTGTGTGTGTGTGTGTGTGAATATTCTAATGGTGAATAGAGAGAGAGAAAAAGAGATGGTCAAGGGGCAGAAGAAGCCTCAGAGTCAGAAGCTGCAGGTGCAGGGGACACTGTAGGGGCACTCTGTGTGGGTTGCGACTCTCTTTCTCAGAGTGGCCTTCCAGCAACTTAGCACCTTGGTCCCTGGCATCTACCCCAGGAGGTGAATGAGACGGAGGAGGAAGACCTACACACAGAATCTGCCCATCACCACTTGGGGACCCCCAAACACCTGCCCAGTGAGAGCCCACATCTCCAGCCTCCTACCAAGGCTTAGGGCCTATGTGCTGGGGCCTGGGTGTGAAGAGCCAGTGGGGTAGAAGAGGGGCTTCAGTTTGAGCAGTGCCATGTTGGCTGCGTTAGCCTCTACTCCAGAGCTGTACCTGGGCCAGGCCCCAGGTGGTCTGGAAGGTGAGGTCAGGGCACAGCCCCCACAATCCCCTTTAAACCTGGCTTCCTCCTCTAAACAGTAATGGCTCCCACAGTCTTTAAAGATGTCCTTGTCTGGAGCTTAAATTCTGTGGTTACCTTAAGCCAGTGAAACCAACAGCCACCGGACTGATTAAGTGACCCGTGGGTATCAGTGGGACTGTGTGTCCCATGGAGGCACGGTAGTTAGTGCGGCTGTTTTCTTTTTTAGTGCAGCTATGTTATTTAGTTCTCCAGGCTTTTTTATTGGCATCTGAGTGAAAGTCTGCTCCAGGGTCCACTGGTTTTCCACACAGCCATTGTGAGTACATCTTGATCTATGACACTGATAGCCGTCCCCTCGATGGAGCAGCTCTGCCCACGTCCCCCCTGCGGGTGTCATTTCCCTTCACCCTCCTCTTTTGCTTTCTGAGCTTTACCTTCTAGGACAGGGTAGAATTGCCCCTGTGGGTTTCTAAGACTGTAACTCTTCACGGGAGTAGGGAGCCTCATCTCCTAAGGAGGAGCTGGTGGTTTCGAACCGCTGACCCGGCCGTTAGCAGCACTGACTTGGAACCCACTCTGCCACCAGAGCCTCTCATCTGAACTTTGCTGTTCAGTGCCACCAAGTTGGTTCTGACTCACAGAGACCTGATGGGCAGCAGAGGGAAGCACCCCCCTCACAGTCGTCATGTTGGAGCTGTGTCCATCCATCTCATCGAGGGTCTTCCTCTTTATCGCTGTCGCTGTTTAACCAGCCAGTCCCTCCTCCAGGGCCCGGTCTCCTGATAACATGCCCAAAATGTGTGTACTGAGCTTCAGCTCCGGGGCAGACGCTATCCTTTGGTCCTGGTTCTGCGGCCCTATAGGCCAGAGGAGAACTGCCCGGTAGTGGAGGGTTCCCGAGGCTGTAGGTCTCTGCGGCTCTTCCCCCACATGGAGCAGCTGGTGGGTTCAAACCACGGACCTTTGGCTGAGTGCTTCACCTGGCCACCACCATAGGCTTCCCCCATAGGCTCCTTGGGGGGACAGTAATGAAAAGACCTGTGGAAGCAGTAGCTTTGGATTAGAGGGTTCATGTGTGTCCCCTAGATTTGTTAAAAGAGCCTGAAGAGAGCCCCAGCTGTGCATGAGTCGACTGGGGGCGGTCTTGCTCATGAGCGGGTTGCTTCTCCTGAGAAATCGTTTCCTGTTCCCGGCTGCAAGCACCGAGGAGGCTCTTGCCAAGCCTGGCTTTATCTTCTGTGCAAAGGCAGGAAGGCCCCTTGGCTTTCTCAAAGGGGCTTTGTTCCCGAGCTGGGCCGTGGGGACAGTGTCCCTTTCTGCCTTTGATGGCACCCGACATCTCCTAGCCTCCAGGTCTGACTCCAAGGCTGCTCCTGTCTGAATCTGGGCTTTCAGTGAGCAGTGGGCTCGCTGGCCCTGGGCGGATTGCATGTCTCTTTCCGAAATCTTTCTTTTTCTACAAACAGTAAGAAAGTGCCTCACTTATAAGCGAGTCCCCCAGGATTAAACTCTCCTCCTGGTTGGTCTAGCTTTCTGAGCACGCTCCCTGGGTAAACACGGCCCTTTGGTTTTGTGGGGTTGGTTATCCTTGGGTGGGTGGGTAGATGGGGTTGTTCCTCTCTGATGTAGCTGTTCAGATGGTAACCGAAGGGTTGTCAGTGACTGATATTTCAGTGGACTGCCAGGCCTTTATTCCTACTTGCCTCTGAGTGGATTCAAACTTCCAACCTTGTGGTCAGCTGCTGAATGCTATTAAATGTAAAATCTCATCATGGAGGCGGCTGCCCCTGCAGCCCCCCCCCCCCACGAAAGAGGCGGGCCTCACCAGTCCCTACTCCTCGTGCTCTGGCATGGCTTCACCAGCTCTGAAGGCACCAGCGGGTGAGTGCCCATGTGTCTGGCTCTCAGGAGGCCAGCTGTGCACTGTGTGTAGGGCCAGGCTGCCCCTGCTCAGGGCTGTGCAGTCACCACTGGTGGCTGCCCTCTTGCTCATTGGCTTCCTCCGGAACCTGCAAACCTGTTCCGGGAGGGAGGTCCCTTTTCATAGAAAATTCAGGTGAGATGTTCTGTGCTGCCTTCTCTCTGATGGGGGCCCCCTGGAGGCGCTGTCTGTCCTCTCTGACTCACCTGCATTTGATTAGGACATGAAGCTGGGACACGAAGGAATGGACAGCTAAATGGGGGCTTAATGCCACTGTAGAATGTGGGGTTCCAAAAAACAGCCCAGTCCACTGCCCAACTCCACCCTGTGATGTGGAGTAGAACTGCCCTGTGGGTTTCCAACACGGTAATTCTTCACAGAAACAGACGGATTGGCTGGTGGGCTCAGATTGCTGGCCTTTTGATGAGCTGCCAGTGCTTAACCATGGTGCCACCAGGGCTCCATTAATGCCAGCTAAGAGCCTCTGTGGAGCTCTGGGACTCTATATCTGATGCCCCTTTAAAACCAGCAAGTCATGTTTGTGTGTTTGAAATTGTCATCCCCGCAGCTCACAAAAATCTCATGAATGGGTTGCAGTCAAGACCTGGGGAAAGGACTGAGCATGGCGAATTATAGGGGCGAGGAGCCCAGGTGCGCTGCAGGTGAGGTGTGGAGCTGCTGACCACTAGGTCGGTGGTTCAAAGCCCCCAGCTGCTCAGCAGGAAAAGATGAGGCTGGCTGCTCCCATAAAGACTTGCAGGCTCTGGGACCCTAAAGGAGACGCTCTGTTCTGCCCAACAGAATAGAGAGGTGTGAGGTTGCTGTGAGTTCAAACTGACTGATGGCAATGGGTTGGGGGTGGGGTTTGGTTTATTTATTGGGACAACGGCCACCCTTCTCCCTGACCCTGGCTCACTGGAGCAGGTGGTCACCCTTCAAGCTATTGTCCAGCACCGCTGGCCAGCCCCATCCTTGGGCTCTTTCCCTTTCACCACCCAAGTCTGACCTGTGGGTGAGGGCCAGCCAGGACCCTAGGGTGGCAGGCAGATGACCCAATGGCCCTTCACTGGCTTCTCGAGAGACACTCAGAGTTTGCTAATATGGCAGTCTGTGGTAGCTGTAAGGTGCGGTCAATGTACAACAGAACAGCGCCACCCTCAACCATTGTTCCTAAGCTTGAGCCCATTGTTGCAGCCACTGTGTCAGTGCATCTCGTCCAGGGCCTTCCTCTCCCTCTCCACCCCACCCCCCGCCCCTCCTCATTAACGAGCCTGATGTCCTTCTCCAAAGACTGGTCTCTCCTGACAACATGTCCAAAGCACTAAGACTAGGGCTCACCCTTCTCACTTCTGAGGGGCATCCTTCCAAACACGCTTCTTTGTTCTTCCACGGTCCATGATGTTTTCAGTCTTGGTCGGCACACAGTGGAGTGCCGTAGCGTGTATTGAGGTCTTTTTTCTTCCCTTGGTTCACTCCGAGAAGGGGCCTGTCGACAGCCGGTGTCAGCCAAAGCCTGGGCCTTCCTCCTGAGGAGCAGCCCCACCACGGAGGCCCAGGGCCACTCTGTGTGTGAGCCAGTCAGCAGGGCATCCGTGGTGATGTAGAAAGCAGGGAGCCCGTGTGGGGCAGACAGGACACTCGCCCTGTGTTAACAGAGGCAGGAGGTCCAGTCCACCCAGGAGCGTGCGACTTGCCTACAGCCACAGCCAGGAGGGGACAGATGGGGACCCAGACACAGGTCTGGCTTTTAGAGGCTTCCCTGAGCAGCTGCGGAGTGCCAGTGAGCCCTGGGGGCGGAGTTCAGCAAACCACCAGGTAGGCTGGTTCAAGCTCACCCACTGCTGCTTAGGAGAAAGACGAGGCTTTCTGCTCCTGTGAAGATATACGGCCCCAGAAATCCATGGGGACAAATCTGCTGTGACCTGCAGGGTCACTATGAGTCGGAATCCACTCTAGGCAGTGAGTTTGCGTTGCTATTTGCTTGTGACTCTTGGGAAGTAGAGAGAAGGGGGTGGAGGAAGGAATATCGGGGCGGGGAGGAAGGGAAGGCGGAGCGCATGCACACCCAGCACTTGTATTTCCCCGGTGTGTTCTAGCGCTGACACCTCACTGTCTTCCTGGCTGGTTCTGTCTACCCAGCTGGGCATGGTGGTCGGGTGGCCGGGAGGGCAAGAGGGGCGGGGCCTGACGCCGCCCTCTGCCGCAGGTGTACCACTGGGCCGACCACTCGTCCACCGTGCTGCAGCGGCTCAACGAGCAGCGGCTCCGCGGCCTCTTCTGCGACGTCATCCTGGTGGCTGACGAGCAGCGCGTTCCCGCTCACCGCAACCTGCTGGCCGTGTGCAGCGACTACTTCAACTCCATGTTCACCCTCGGCATGCGGGAGGCCTTCCAGAAGGAGGTGGAACTGGTGGGCGCCTCCTACGTGGGCCTCAAAGCCGTAGTGGACTTCCTGTATGGCGGCGAGCTGGCGCTGGACGGCGGCAACATCGACTATGTCCTGGAGACAGCCCACCTGCTGCAGATCTGGACGGCGGTGGACTTCTGCTGTGAGTACCTGGAGCAGGAGGTCAGCGAGGACAACTACCTGTACCTGCAGGAGCTGGCCTCCATCTACAGCCTCAAGCGGCTGGACGCCTTCATCGACGGCTTCATCCTCAGCCGCTTCGGCACGCTGTCCTTCACGCCCGACTTCCTGCAGAACGTGTCCATGCAGAAGCTGTGCGACTACCTGAGCAGCAGCCAGGTGCAGCGCGAGTGCGAGCACGACCTGCTGCAGGCCGCCCTGCAGTGGCTCACGCAGCAGCCCGAGCGCGAGGCGCACGCGCACCAGGTGCTGGCTAACATCCACTTCCCGCTCATCCCCAAGAACGACCTGCTGCACCGCGTCAAGCCGGCCGTGTGCTCGCTGCTGCCCAAGGAGGCGGACTGCGAGGGCTTCATCGAAGAGGCTGTGCGCTACCACAACTGCCTGGCCGCCCAGCCCGTCATGCAGACGCGGCGCACGGCGCTGCGCACCAACCAGGAGCGCCTGCTCTTCGTGGGCGGCGAAGTCTCCGAGCGGTGTCTGGAGCTCAGTGACGACACCTGCTACCTGGACGCTCAGAACGAGCGGTGGGTCCAGGAGACGCCGCTGCCCGCCCGGCGGAGCCACCACTGCGTCGCCGTGCTGGGGGGCTTCATCTTCATCGCGGGCGGCAGCTTCTCACGAGACAACGGAGGGGACGCGGCGTCCAATCTTCTTTATAGGTATGACCCCCGCTGTAAACAGTGGATCAAGGTGAGATTAAAGCCGGTTTACTTCTTTACTTTCGAGGACTCTTGTTCGTTTCCTTACGCTAGCCTTACCTTCCCCACCCGGCCTTCTCTGCCCTTGCCCGCGGTCCTCCTCCCAAACACGCCGTGACAGTGGGATTAGTCTGCACCCTGGCTGTCAGCACTGCCCTGTAGAACCTGCCGCACAGGCTGCAACATTGCAGGGCCGAGCTGATCCACGTGGCGTGCAGCCGATGCTGAGCTCTGCAGCTTCATTTGAATCCAGTAGTTCACATTTTAACTGTAATGGCTGAAGGAGTGGCTGTCCTATTGGATAGCATCATAGGTCCCAGCAAGGGGACTCCTTGTTGCAAGGATGTGCCCCGTGTCCCAGGTCTCCATGGAGCCTCGTGATTGGAAAGCTTTTGGGTGCTCGTTGGTGGTGGTAAAGGCAACATGAAAGTACACCTGTGGGCTGCACAGAAGCAGATACTGTGACCTCGTTGTGGGCAGAGCATGGGCCCGGGAGCCAAACCCCAGTTCCCATTCCAGCTTGGTCGAATCATAGCTTGGCAGATTTTAGACCATTATTGATTGGTTCATTTTGCCTCTCTGGTTTCTGGCTTTCCTCTCTGAGGCCTGGTGGAGTAGTAGTTATGCATTGGGCTGCTCACTGCAGGGTCAGCAGTTCTAAACCACCCGCTGCTGCTCAGGAGAAAGTCGAGGCTGTCTACTCCTGTAGAGAGTGAGAGCCTTAGAAATCCCAGGGACAGTTCTACCCTGCCCTCCAGGGTCATTATGAGTCGGAATAGACTCGATGGCAGTGAATTTGATGAAAAATTCTGCCCCGCCCACTCCTGTGTAAAGTGGGTATGGGGGCCTTCTAAAAAGGTCAGCGGGTTTGTAGCCTATGTTGCTGTTCTCCCATGAGGCCCCTCCAGGCCCCCAGCTGCCAGTGAACGCTGCCTGCTTCTTCATCCCCATGCCTCCCTGTTTTTACTGAGCACTGTGGCTTTCTGAGCTCAAAACTAAGAGTGGATTCCAGCTGGTCTTGGGGTCCCCCTCCTGAGCCTCCGTCTGTGGTCTTGGCTCCAAAGCTCTCCGGTTGCGGCCGCCTCAACGGGGGTCCACACTCATTTGTGAATTCCGCTCAGGTGGCTAGTGCACAGCTTGGTGCTTCTGCTTATAAACCTCCTGTCGTGCCCCATCCCCCGCTCTGTGAACACAACTGCCAGAGAACAAGGGAAAGGGATATTGAATCTTTTGGGGGGCAAAACCACTATATCAGCAGTTCTGAACCGCGTGCCCTGCACAGGTCTAGCCCACAAGGTAGACCATGGGCTTGGGGATGTGTGTTCTCTATCTCCCTTTTGGGGTCTCTGAGAAGGGCCCCTCCCCATATGCCCATGGCTGTGTGAGCTGCTGCCGTGGGTTGCATGCTCCCTTGGACATGCTTGGGGAACATGGTGCCAGGTGTTTGACGCTGTGCCAGATTCAGGGAAGGGAAGGTACAGGTGTCTCACCCCCACAGGTGGCCTCCATGAACCAGCGCCGAGTGGACTTCTACCTTGCGTCCATCGAAGACATGCTGGTGGCCGTCGGTGGCCGGAACGAGAATGGAGCTCTCTCTTCAGTAGAGACTTACAGTCCCAGGACTGATTCCTGGTCCTACGTGGCTGGCTTGCCAAGGTGACTGGCAGGGTCGGATGGGGGTGGGGGGGTGAGAGCGTTTAAATATTTTAAGGGTGGCGGTTCAGTCTGCCTCCCTTTCTGGTCCCTGAGTTCTCCAATTCCAGAAAGTTCTGACTTGTAAAACAGAGCAGGTCTAATGTGAGAGGCAGAGGGCAGGGTGGAGAAGAGTCTGGGCTCTGGTGTGAGCCAGTCAGGGGTGGTGCATTCCGTTAAGCACCCCGCAGCTGACTGACAGGTTGGTGGTTCAAACTCACCTAAAGGCTCTGAGGAAGAAAAGTGTGACCATCTGCTTTTGCAAGCCCAGCCAGCGGACACCAGTAGAGCACAGTTCTGCCCAGACACGCTACCCAGGGGGTACTGTGAGCCAGTCTACACTATAGCAATTACTTAAACAACAAAAAAAATTTTTTAAGTGCAAGTTAGCTCTGCTGCTAGAAGTAGCATCTCCCCCTCCCCCACAAACAAGCCTGTTGGTTCCTGGAGGCTGCCTGGCAGAGTTCAGGGAACGCGTTCACGAGGGAGTCTTGGTGCACAGTGGTTAAGTGCTTGGCTCCGATAAGAGGGTACCCTCGCAAGACCACGTGGTGCCCTTCTCTTATGTGCTCTAGGGGCCCCATGAATCCAGATGGGCAGCAGAGCTAGTGAGCGCAAAAGAGGAAGTGGGGAGGCAGAAAAGGGCGGGCCTTGGCAGAGCTGGGCGGGGTCTGGGTAGAATGGGGCGACTCCCAAGCAGAACAGGACAGGGCCTGGGCAGTGCAGAGCACAGCTGGGATGGAAGCCCCAGGTAAAGCTGTGCGCTGGCCCGTCCTGCTCATGCACTCTTGGTCCAGCGTTGGCGGCGTCTCCAAGGGGCCCAAATGGGATCCAGCCCAGCCTTCACCAGCTCTATGTGCTACCTCATCAGACGCAGTTTCCCCCTCCAGGAGGAGGAGCCATCCCATTACACAGAGGTGGTGACTGAGGCCTTGGCAGGCAGAGATAACCAAGGTGCAGCCCTGCGGACCTCCCCCTATCCTCCCCATGTTTGTGTGTCCCCGCAGATTCACCTATGGCCACGCTGGCACCATCTACAAGGACTTCGTGTACATCTCGGGAGGTCACGACTACCAGATCGGCCCCTACCGTAAAAACCTGCTGTGCTATGACCACCGGACTGATGTGTGGGAGGAGCGGCGGCCCATGACGACAGCGCGTGGCTGGCACAGCATGTGCAGCCTGGGCGACAGCATTTACTCCATCGGGGGCAGCGACGACAACGTTGAGTCCATGGAACGCTTCGACGTGCTGGGCGTCGAGGCCTACAGCCCCCAGTGCAACCAGTGGACGCGCGTGGCCCCTCTGCTGCACGCCAACAGCGAGTCGGGTGTGGCCGTGTGGCAGGGCCGCATCTACATCCTGGGCGGCTACAGCTGGGAGAATACCGCCTTCTCCAAAGCCGTGCAGGTGTATGACTGCGAGAAGGACAGGTGGAGCCGGGGCACTGACCTGCCCAAGGCCATCGCCGGTGTTTCCGCCTGCGTCTGCGCCTTGAAGCCGCAGCTGGAGGACAAGAAGAAGAAGGGCAAGGGCAAGAGGCACCAGGAGCGGAGCCAGTGAGCCTGGCTGCGCCACTGACCGGCCCTGGGAAGGGACGCACTGCGCAGCTGCTGTTTTGACTTGCATCATTCTTGGTCTTTCTGGGACACCGTAGTCGCGGATGACGAGGGAGCCCGTGGCGTCATTGCCTAACAGTGGAATCACAGCCCAGCGGTAGCTACTACCATTCCCTCTCCAAGCCCCGAACTGTTGTCCTCCCTGTGAGCAGCGAGGCCTGGGGGTTCGTGTTGAAACGAGGGACCTCCTGAAACCTGGCTGGGCATTTTAAGTGACAGTTTTCTGAGTCCCCTTCTAGGAGTCCTTGGGGATGCTGTGGGTTACATGTTAGACTGCTCTCATGGTTCGGACCCTCCAGGGGCTCTTTGGGAGGACAATGATGCTGGCTGCTCCCGTCAAGATTGACAGCCCTGGGGGCCCCAGGGAGCAGAGTTCTGCTTTGCCCCAGAGGGTCGCCAGGCATCTAAAGACTCCATGGTGGTGTGGTGGGCTTGGTTTGGGTCCGCAGGCTGCCGGGAGTGGGGACGTGGACTGGAGGGGAGGTCCTAGGGTGGCAAAGGATCGGCCTCGTTTGGGCGTCATCATTGAGGTCAGTACTCTGTTTTATAAATGAGAGGCAGAGCCCCCTAGGGAGTCCTGGAGTGAGCCAGAGTCACCAGGCTTGCCAGACAGTTGGGCACATCTGGGGGTTTCCTGGCAGGGAGGTGCTGGCCCTGGGGTGTCCCCAACAGGTGGCTTGTCTCAGAACAATCGTGGCTGAAAGGCAGGAAGCGCTCTTAACTCGGTAGCTTGCACGTTCTGTGGTTTTCCTTGGTTTGCGAGTGGTTTCTTGGTGGAAGCCACTGTTTTCAGTGTGGTGAGCTCCCCAGACTCGCGGGGCTTGCTCAGGAAGAAGAGGTGGGCTCTGTAGAAATTTTGTCATCTGAGACTCCCGAAACCAAGGCACGAGCTCTGGGGCCCGAGAAGGCTGTGGGGCTATGTCTCCGCCAACTCTAGCAGCTTCTCCCAGCCATCTCCCACCACGGAATTCAGTGTCTGGGCAAAACACATAGCAGGTCTAAGGCTCCCTCGCTGGGGCACTGTGCAATGAGCTCTGAGTTTACTAACCACAAGTTCGGCTGTTCAAACCTACCAGCCAGTACCAGTCCCAGAAAGATTTACAGTCTTGGGAACCCTAAGGAGGAGGTCTGCTCTGCCCTATAGTCGGGAGCAACTCGATGGCTCAGTGGCAGTGGATTTGGGGTAGTCTGTTCCCTCCTGCAGTGAGTGATGGGTGTGGATGATGTCATTGCCGTGTTCCTTTGAGGAGTTTGTGCTTTGAGAGGAGCCTTTGATGTCTGTTTGGCACCTCCTGCTGGATGGAGAGTTGCCCTGCACTAGGTCCTGCAAGAGCACCTGCAGCTCTTCACTCTGCCCTCCAGTTGATTCCGACTCAGAGCAAGCCTAGAGGACAGAGTAGAACTGCCCCTGTAACTCTTTATGAGACTAGAACGCTTCATCTTTCTCTGGAAGAGTGGCTGGTGGCTATGTTCTCCTGACCTTGAGGTTGGCAGCCAAACATGTGACCTGCTAGTCACCAGGACTGCGTCTGCTTCACGGACCAGTTACGTGTGCCCTTTAGGGAGAGTGAGAAGGCATTCGTGATCTGCTCTTGACGAAGTGGGGGGAAATGCCCAGATTTTGAGGCATAACTAGAAGTAATGCTGGAATGACAATCATTTCAGCTCAGATACTTTCATATTTAAGAAGAGTCTCCGGTATGTTTCCTTTCTCCTCTGGGCTCACTGGAATTTGCATCCAGCTGCTTTGAGTAACCAGGATCGGGGTTCGAGAGCTTCAGTATCCAGTGTGACTGCCGGCTGGCCTAGTCGCCTGTCCATCTAACTGGCTACTTGCATGAGGACATCTCCAGAGGTTAGCTAACTGACCAAGTTTCTACAGAGCATGGACTAGACACCCTTCTTGGGGATCCAGAGCCCCGTCAGCACATGCGAGGCTCTGAGAAGTCTTAGGATAACTGTTAGCCTCCATCTGCCTAGCATTGCCAAAGGCCTTTGAACATGAAGTCCTTTTCTTTCTTTTTTTTTTTAAGGGGGGGGGATGCTGTACAGACCTAGTTCTAGACCTCCATGAACTATCTTTTGCAGAATGCCTGCTGACTTTGGGGTAGATTACCAGTTTCCCATTTCAGGAAAGGGTCTATTACTTTGAAGACGAAGACCCTTCTGTGGAGAGGTAGGGGGTACATGATCCAGGCTCCCAGCTCCCCTAGGGGCATGAGCAAACAGACAGCTGTCCAACCAGAACCCAGGGGCAGCTTGGGAAGAGTGGTGTGGGAAGCAGCACAGCCCTGTGTTTTCAGCGTCAGACGACTTGCATTATTTAATGACGGGTTTGTCCCAGGATACAGGTACTTGTGCCTCATGGGCCTCTCTTTTCTGCCTGTCCTGTGCCTCGGGGTTACAAGCTGTGATCTGCATCCAGTCTCTGCAATGTCCCCATGGACACCTGCATGGCTGTTGGTCAGTTACATGGGCGCAGAATCAAGTGGTGCTGATCTTGGTGGCTTTCCTGTAAAGGTTTCATCTCATGGACCCACTTGGAGTCAGCCTGGTGGCTGTATGGGACTCAGAAAGGCTCTGGGGCTTGGCGGAGTCTATGGGAAGCTGCGAGGGGCAGTTGTTACTCCTTAGCTCAGTCGACTGGACAGCAGAGAGAGCTGGGGGTGGGGAGTGGGGTTACCCAGCCCCTGGAGTTTGTTATTCGTGCTTTAAAGGCAGAAAGTAAGAGAAACTGGTTTAGATCTCTCAGGCCAGAATGCTTCAGGAGCCCTGGCCGCGAAGCGAGGTGTACCCAGAGCTGTTAACTACAAGGTCCACAGCTCCTTGGGACAAAGATGAGGCTTTCTGCCACTAGGAGAATTGACAGCCTTGGAAACCCACACGGGCAGCTGTACTCTGTCCTGTAGGGCCACTGTGAGTCGGAATCAACTCGGTATCAGTGGGTTTGGGCAGAGGTTAGGGGTGACCACTTGGGCAGCTGGCCACTGAAACTGTAGCACCATGATGGAGCCGTGTTGGGGTTGGGGGGTCCCGTGGACCACCCTCTTGAGATGAAAGCAGCCCTGTGAGCTGTGCGCCAGTGTGGCCAAACAGCCAGTGCTCCCGGCCGGCTGCTCTTTGCCATCACCAGGCTCTCCTGCAGTCTCATCCTGGGGGAGGGAGGGAGCAGGCTTTTATCTTCAGCTTTTGATTGCCTTCATTTTTGAAAGAGCAGAGCTTTCCATTTGTTTTAGTTAGAGATTGGTGGGGGGGGGGGAGATGCCCTCCCTTGCCTTGGAACCTGACTTTCTTCAGGAAGGGAGGGAAGCTGAGAGGACGTGTAGTCCTGGTCACTGTCATCTCCTGTGGCTTCAGACACACGCGTGGTGTCTCGTCAACCTCCTCCTATTTACCAGGCAGTTGACAATTTCTAACATTTCAAACTGCCGGTCTGGACCTGACCAGGAGCCACCTGTGTCTCTCTAGGTTCTGAACGCTCCACCCCCACATGATAAAGTGACCTGAGGTGACTTAGCAAAAACCCCAGAAGCCAAGCATAAGGACTGCTCAGTTTGGGGTGGGAGGCTCCATACTAAAAGGGACATGTATCGTGATCCCAAGGCCCAGAGTGACCTTTTAGGGTCTTACAAGATGTAGGAAAGAAAACTCCTCCAGCCCCATCCCCCCCTGGACCTCCAGGCTCAGGGCTCAGCCAGCACCAGCCCATCCCAGGGTCAGGATGAAGCCCCTGCCCATCCTGTCAGGTAGCTCCATGGGTGCCGGCTGATCCTGGTTGGTGCGTCTGCCAAGCCGGTTGGCAGTTTTTAGAGTTTTTTGCAATGTTTTGATACTTTTTGATAATATTTACTAAAACCTGTTTTGTAGATTGCCTGCTGGGGTTTGACACCTGACCCCCCAACTCTCCCCTCTGTTCCACAGTCCAGTGATCAGTGGCCACATCTCATCACCACTCCACCCCCACCCTATGACTCCATCTTGGACCTTCCCCTCCTCCGAGCTAGTGATCAGATACAACTTTTGAATTTTGTTTGGTCACACATGGCCCCGCAAGGATGCCTGTCCTGGGGTGCCCCACCCACAGGGCAAGGGGCTCTCTGACCCCTCCCTGCATCCTTCCTCTCCTATGCTCCTACCTCAGTGGTGTGCAGTCAGAGGGACCGCTGAGGGCTAACCCATGTAGCAGTTCTTATTACGGGTCCTCTCCCACCCCAGCCTGTAGCTGGCGTCCTGGACATCGCCCCTCCGCCTTCTTTGGAAAAAAAACACGTGAAAGGCACCACCCATCCTTGCACTTTCTAGAACCGTGTCCTCAGCTTCAGACATCATCCCCTTTTTGTAGAGTTTGGTTTGGTTTTTGCTTCAGCCCAGAGAGGACTCACAGCTTCTGGGGGGTGCTTTGGGGTCTGAAGAAACTCCCCTTTGGTTGCCTTAGTCAGAGTCAAGTGACTGTCTAGCTTGGTGGTGGTGGTGGTGGTGGTGGGGCAGGGGCAGAGGGGTAAACACCTCCATGCCAGTTTTCCTGGACGGTGGGAATGCTGCCTTTTGGAAGCTACTAGAACGCATCGTAATGAGTTTGTCTGTGATAGAAGGAAGAGCCAGCGTCTTCGCATGGCCTGAGGTGAACCATCAGGTACCAACTGCCTTCTGAAGCTGGAGTGAAACACCTGGGGGGTAAGGCATTCTTTGGGGTTGGTGCTGGCTACTAATGTTACCGAAATCTGTGACTGCCTGCATCTTGGGTTCATTTATTGCATTTTGGGCTTTGTAATTTTATGATATATACACGCTCTCTATTTCTGCCTTCTTTGAAATTAAATTTCTGCACATGGCTCTCTCTTTTTAATTGTAATCCTTGGTTTTGAATTTCATACAGTGTATTCTATTCTGAGACATATTAAAATCCTTGGCCTGCTTGGGTCTGGTTTATTATCTCATTGCCATCCAAGTCCTGTGTGGTTGGTTATTGTAAGGATCTTTGGCCCTGTTTTCTCTGCATGTATGAAGGGAAAAAAAAGAAGAGAGTGGGGAAAAAGAAAGAAATAGACACGCTTGCATGTTGAAGCCAAATATAATTTGGAAATTAACCAGCCTGCCTGTTTGGAAAGCTGGGGGCTGCTTGGGTCTCTCTTTATTGTGCTTCTAATTACTGTATTTTAGCAGGAACTCCAGCTCCTTGATTGCAGTACCGTGACCTGAAATATAACGATCTACTTAAGCTTGTACCAGTGGGCTGGGAAAATGTGATTAGGGAAAATAAAAGATGAGAGAAGCCAGGGGATGCGTAGCGTAGAACAAGCCAGGCCATCCCATCTCCTTAGGAACAGAATCGGCTTTACTTGCCTTGTGGATTAAGAGAGGTTTGCTCCCTTAAGCCTTTAGATTTGCACCAAAGTGCCCTCCTGTGGGCACTTGTCACCAGCCTCTTCTGAAATTCACTAGTGGGAGGGCGGAGGGAGGCACCCACCCAGACCACCCACCCTGGAAACAGGATCAGAATTCATGTCTGAGCACAAGAGATGCTCCTGAACTGACCACAGCCTGCTAGGTACTGAATTCTTCACCTTTAAGATCAGATATGAGATATGGTTCTCTCCCCATCAGCTTGCCTAGCATCACCTTGCTCTCAGTGGCTCTCTGGGTGTGGGCTGTCTCAGAAAAGGACTTGGGTGAAAGGTTTATGTAGAAGGCAGTCCCCGGGCGTCACAGTGAGACAAGGAAGGCTGGAAGGCTAGTAAGGAGGTGCACTGGCTGGCTGTTGCTGTGTGACCAACTGCCCCCAAAAGAGGGTCAAGACGATCCTTAAATGATCATCACTGTCGGTGGTGACTGGGCTTCTCCCCTCTCGTCTGGCTAGTCCTGTGTTTGGCCAAGGGAGTGGCTTCGAAACTCTGACCTTCTGGAGAGCAGCCCGATATGTGGCCGCTGTGCCACCAGAGCTGCATAGCTATCCCTAGAAGAAAAAAATCACTGCCATCCCAGTCAATCTGACTCACAGCGACCTTCAAGGTCGCCGTAGAACTGCCCTTGTGAGTTTCCGAATGCAGCATCACGGGAGTAGACAGGCTTGTCTTTCTCCCAGCTATTAGATTAGGGGTTATTTCAGGAAATGCTGGACCAGTGTCCAACGGATGATGTAATAAATGCCCACTTGACCCTTGGAAGATAAAGGTTCTCCACCCCCACCCTACATGATGCCATACTGACTACTCCCTGGGCGGCCTCGGGCTCTACGAGTGGGTGCCCAGGTAAAGCAAGTGCAAGACACAGGGCCCTATCCAGCCCCGCTCAAGCCCCTCTGCAGCCTCTGTTCATTGACACAAGGAGCCTAAGGGGGTCAGGAGCTGGTTTGCTAACTTCAAGGTGAAGAGTTCAAACCCACCAGCCCCTTGAGAGGAGAAAGATGAGGCTGTCGGCTCTCTCGAGTGCAAATTGACCTGATGGGAGTGGGTTTAGCCTCTTGGGGACAGCCACAAAGGCTCTGGCCCAAAGGAGAGGCCCAAATCGGGAGGAATGAGACCCTGAAGAGGCAATGCTTGCTCACTCCCAGCTCTTCAGAGACTCTCAAACGACCTTTGTTCAAAGTGAGGCGAAGGAATTAGGGCTCCAGCTGGCTCCTCTTAGAGGCAAGTATGGGAAATGGGAGCAGCCATCCACCCCGTGGTCGCCTCCGCACCCTGGGAGGTGGAACAGGTAAGTTTTCCCTGAGGCCCAGGTGTGTCAGAGCAGAGCGGTGCACCATGGGGGTTTGGAGGCTGTGGCCTTTGCAACTAAATCACCAGAACTTTCTTCCGGGTTACCTCTGGGCGGGCTCGAACTGCCACCCTTTCTGGTAGGTAGCAGCAGAGTGTTCTTAACTGCTTCCAGCGACTCCACGTGGTGTTCACAGGAGCCGGAATCGTCGGCAAGGCAACTAGTTTGGTTTTCGAGTTTTCATGGAAAGCAGAGAGTGCAGGGAAGCCAATCTCCTCAGAGCCCCCCGACCCCCACCCACCCGCCATGACTGTGACTGGTAACAGTGCAAGCTTGCAGGGAAGGCTCCTTCCTTGCTCAATAAGAATGATGAAGCAAGGAGCCAGGCATACTGTGCAGGCACAAAGATGTATCAAAGAAAGAAGCACTGCAGCAGGGGCTCAGGGGTCCTAGAGAGACTTGAAAAAGGTTTCTTGGGTAGAGAATCATTTTGCCAGGGGAGCCACTGTGGAGGGGGCGAAGGCAGCGCAGATTCATGAAAGGAAGTGGCAAATTCTGAGAACTGAGCCCACATGGGTTGGGTAATGGTAATTCGGGGCACCCTCAACCAACCTATTCAAGATGGGCCATGCAGCAAAGGTTCCTGGGTTGCAGAGAGGGGCGGGGTGGTAACCAGCACTTATTATGGGATGGTGTGCATGCACCAGATTCCCGATGTTTGGTGGATTCAGCTCCTGGTCACAGGTGGTTGGTCTGCTGCCACTCATGTGTTCAGACTGAGGTGGCCAGCTGCTAGAGGCTCCAGTGCACGAGAGTGACCTCAGACGCATTGCTTATGCTGAGAGAGAAATCACATTCTTTTTACAGGAGGGAGGAAACAAAATGACGCCGCTGCAGTCAGGCCCCAAGTTTAAAATCTTAACTGGAGGATGCTGGGTGTGGTCAGGAGAGGTCTGTGTGTGCCAAATCATCAGATATGGGAGAATCCAGCCTCTTTGCTCACCTGTCTCAACCTGTGTCAGTACCCTGTGTTGGCCGCTGTCCCTGCCAACATCCTTGACACAGCAGTTCACATCTCACCGTGTCCACAGCACCTGACCACCAGGATGTGTGCCTTCGTGCCTGCCTGCCCATGGACAGTCATGTTATGGTGGGGAGAAACGGGCCAGGGAGGGCGTAAGATTGGGTAGTACCTCCTGAACATGTCTTCAGAACCTACAGTAAGCCTCCTATCTGGCTCTAGCCACTGGTAGGAGCCAGTTCTGCCAGCCTCTGTCCAGGCACACCCTGGCATCGCCCCGCCAGGCCCTACTCATGCCCTGCCACTGATTTCCTAGAGGCTATGAATTGAAAGGATTAAAGCGCCCACCAGACCCTCACCTAGGTACACTGGACCCAGAGGGGAGAGGAGTTCAGGGAACCCTCAACAGATGGCAGGAGGGAGGCACTGGCCCACAAACACTCCCAATGCCTGGTTCTTTCATGGTGATGTCCGATGGATTATCACCTAGTCATCTGTGAGCCATGCCCAAACTAAACTCTCTGCCATCGAGGTGGTGCTGGCTCGACAGGGGAGGGCTGCTCCTGTGAGTTTCTGAGACGGGAACTCATAGGGAGCATAAGCCCATCTCCCTCCCGCCGTCAGCCATAGGGAAGGCTAATTCACTGATGCGTTCTTGTCAGCCCCTCACTCCTGCGCCCCTTGTCACACTCCCAAACTCACCACTTAAATAAGTGTGGTCATAAATAAGGGTCCGTCAAAACATGTTGCTACAAAATCGTAGAAACCTTTATTAAACAAAAACATCAAGCACAAAATATCACTTCTCAACAAAGCCTCCGTCTAGGTGGATCATGTCTGAAAGTGGAGTTGCCATCTCTCTGAGCCTTCCCCAGAGAACTCCATGAGCTTGGATTCATCCACACCGAAGCAGCAGGTATGGCAGCCTCAAGCCCAACAACACACTCACTGCCATCACGCTAATGCTGATTCACAGGGACTCCACAGGACAGAGGAGCATTGCCCCTGAGGGGTCATCTTAAAAGGGAACAGAAAGCCTCACCTTTCTCCCACGGAGCAGGTGGTGGATTTGAACTGCTGACCTTGGGACAAGCAGCCTAACGCATAACCCACAATGCTGCAACCTCTCAACTCACTGCCAGCGAATTGATTCTGACGCACAGGGACCCTATAGAACCATATAGAATTGCTCCTGTGGCTTCGCAAGACTGAATCTGCATGCCACTAAAAGGCCTCGTCTTTTCCCTGCAGAGCAGCTGCTGGTTCCAGATTGCTGGCTTTGCGTGTTGCAGCCCAATGCATTGCCATGCCTTTTAAATGTTCTTTGAGTTTGGGGGACAAAAGGGCACCATAAGAGGAAAGATCAGAGCTGCAGGCAGACAGCGTAAAGTTTCCCAACACAGCTCTTATAAAGCAGCAGGCCTCACAGAAGGGGCAGGTGCAGCATCTGATGAAAGAAACTCCCTGTCGTAATCGACTTTCCTGGTCTTTTCCTCAGCGCAGTTTCTATTTTCTTAAAATGGTTTCCTATTAAGCCCCCACGATCACTCCTGTTCCCTTTGAGAAAATCTCTCAAGAAGGCCCCATTGGCATCCCGCCCCCCCACCCCCATCCCAAGGTTTCTGTCACCCTCCATGGGCGCTCACTGCCCTGCCTGCAATTGAATGGGCCCAGGAGATCACCTTGGGAACCACTGTTTCTGCTTGAACCTGTTGTTTGTTTGTTTGTTTGTTGAAAGCTAAGACAAGCCCATATCACTGAGAGAACTTGTCCGCAGTCACCTACTGATCCCAGAGACAATGTTTAAGCATTTTGTTTGGGGTAGACCCTGGGCCTGTATGAATGGGAGCCCTCCTCCCAGTACTTTGTGACTGACCCTCGTGTATGTAAGCCTTGACTGTGCCACCTGCCTACCTGTCTCCTTCCTGGCTTGCTTTGTGTTCATGTCATCACCCCCACTCCCACACAAGTCCCTTGCTTTCTTCAAACAGCCAGATAGGGCACAGTGCATCCCACACCTGCTGGGGAACAATTCAGTGAGCATAGACCTCAGTTATCCTGCAGGGGCCAATGGGGAGCAGGGCGGCAGCACCGCTGCGGGAGCCAGATAAAAAGCCGCTGCCCCTTGGTGGGTCTGTGTCCTAAGAAGCCCTGCGGGCGATTCTGATGCTGACACCTGCCCCCTCCTCTGTCGGCAGACCTTCCCCAGGCCCTGAGACCCTGCCGGACCTCTAAGGGCTGTGCCCAGCTAGCTTTGGCCAAGACCTGAGCCACTGGACTTCTCTCTGGTTGCTGCAGCCTGGTCCAGGGGTGGTTGAAGCTCCCAGCTCCCACCTGCTGCTTCTCAGAGAAAAGGGACCCCTCCTGTGAACTTCCTGTTTACAGCCAGCCCCGCCCCCACCCCTGTCCTGGGCAGTCCTGAACTGTGAGGTTGGCCTCTGGCCCCCAGCAGCCTCTGGGACTGGTATTCTTTTGTCAGGATGGACCTTGTACCAGGCGAAGCTCCAGAGCTGTTAATCTCCCCCCAGGGACCTTGGCCCCACTCTCTGCACCATGTGAAAGAGAGGCTCAGTGCCATTTCAACTGCCCCTTTGGGTTCCCATGACTGTAACTCTTCACGGGAGTAGAAACCTCACTTTCCTCCCAAGAGGCAGCTGGCGGTTCCAAACCGCTGACCTTGCAGTTTGCAGGCCAACAATCATCTGATTATTTAAAGGCACTAAACCTATACAGCTCCTAGACACAGCGCAGCACTGATAGATGCCCCGTGCTGTGGCCAGGCTGTGTTCCCCCTGAAAGTCAAGGGCTCTGGAATCCTTGAGGAGGCTCGGAGCTAATGGGCCTGGGACAAGGCCTTACTCCAGTCCTCTGGGGCTTCGAAAGAAACAGAACCCCATCTCTGTGGCACAGACTGAACCTGGGAGGTGGCTTTGCCTCCCCGCCTGGGTGGGACACTGTCTGTCCTTCAGTTTCAGTTCCTTCCTCCCAGGGCTGAGATGGCTGGAGAAGATTGGCTGCTGACAGTGTCATCCCTACAGTGGATCCTTGTGCTGCGTGGGCAGAAAACCTTGTTGACTGATTGGCTTCCTAGAGAAAGGGGTCTGTAGCCAGAGAATCTTCAGGAACCTGAAGGCAGTATCCCCCTGCTGGGAAAGGCACATCAGCTTAGAACCCCCGAACGGTCCCGTGAAAGATACCAATGTAACCAATTTTTCACAAGTCTGTTTGGGCTCTGACCCCCACTGCCCTTTTTCCTCTGGTAATAACAGAGAAGTACACGTCCACATACACTCTCTGGGAAACAGGGGCCTGTTAGAAAGGCCTAAGAATGATTCCTCTCCCTTCAGGAGCGGGCAGGAGAATCAAGATGTACAGCCCAAGGCTGGTTCCTACGAGGTGGTCACTCTCCCCACCATCTCCTCTCTCCAATGATTTGACCAACTCCTACACCCTCCATCCTTCCACGGCGCTCGCTACCTCTCTGTGGGCTGGCAATTCATTGCAGTGGCCCCACAGGACTCAGCTCAGACTTACTGTTACAGCACATATTGGGTAAGGAACAGGTGACAACTTAGGATCAGAAATGACTCAAGATGCCTCTTCTTGGACGTGTCAACAGGAGGCCTCTGCCCTGCCGAGCCGCTGCCCTGCTCAGGCAGGCATCGCCCAGCTTGTGAGCGCCATCAGTAAGTGCCTGAAGGGGCTCCACTCCACCAGCCAGCCTTGGCACCTACAGGCCCTCAGCTCTCTCACTGTCTTGTGCCCATCTCCTAGTTCCCCTGCTGCCACCTCTCCACCACTGCGGCCGCTTCTCACCGTCCTGCTCTGTCTCTAGTGGTACAGCTCTCGCTCCCTCTCTGTGTCCTATGTCTAGGAGATTCTCAGCAAAAGGACCCTGGGTCCCAAGGGCATGCTCTGTTCCCATCCCTTTTTCTAGATGGTAGTGAGGTTCCCACGTCCGCCTCTGGATAGTTCATTTTAAGCCTAGTAAGATGTTAAAACTGACCAGTCCCCAAATTAGGGTTCCATACTTGTATGGCTCCATGCCCATGCACTGCATTTGCATATGGGCATGCTGTCCAATCCCCTTGATGGGCCACTGTGGGGGTAGGTCAGACGCTTATAGACATCCTCCCCCAGGGCAGTTAGTCACCAGACTACAGGGTAGGCCTCTCTCCCTACTACTGGGGACGATAAACTAGTTCTCCCTGAGGCCTGTGACCAAGTGTTCTCACCCTACTGATAATGGATCCTATGGAGATCCAGAGAACAGGTCAAAGTTAAGCTGCCATCCTAAACCTAGGATCCACCCATCTTGTCACATGTATACCCCCAATCCCTCCTCTTCCTATTGCGTGTATGCCCCTAGACCACCCCCTCATTACTGTATCACCTATAGCACAGCCCCTTCCTGTGACGTATGTCCTCACCTGTAATTAGGGGGCTTGCACGTCCCCAGAGAAGATAAAAGCCTGGGCTAGCATTAAACTCTCTCTCCTTCCACGTGGACCATCAAGCGGGGCTGAGGTGAGCATGCTACCATGAATCGTGTCTGACTCCATTTATTTCAATACTTCACTTCTATCTCTCATGCTTTCTATAACTTTACTATGATCTTTACTTATTATCGCTGTATAATTGCGCCTACTGGACCCGTAATGATGTGTTAGGGGCTGGCTTCCCCTGACAGGCCACGTGTACCTCACTTTCACAGCTCCACCTGGTCCCAGTGATATGCACATGGTGAGCACAAGCGTGGGAAAGCCATCCACCCTGCAGTCTCTGTTTCCTTTTGTTTTGCCTTAGAATGCTAGAAATGTCTATCACACACACACACACACATACACATTTGGAAGATGTTGTACATGGTAGGGGTTTCATTTTCTTTTGAGTGACAATTTATTTTGCACTCAATATCATAAAAATTTTACAAGACACCTTGTGGGCGGAGTACAAAAGCAAAACAACAGGATCCCGTGCACAGCGGAGTCTCCAAAGACTCCTGCCTCATTGGGTGCCGACAGTCAGAGACTGCCTGCTTGCCCTGCCCCCTACCCAGAAAGGTGCCACAGCACCCTCGGAGAAGGTGGCCTGCTGACTGCTGCAGGATGTACTCTCCTGGAGGAGCCTGGTGGCGTGGTATCTTTACCCAGTGGCCTGCAACTACAGGGCGAGCAGTTTGAAACAGCCACCATTCTGCAGGAGAAAGAGGAGACTTTCTGCTCCTGGAAAGATGTACAACCATCAAGATCAACCCAAATGGGAAACTGTACCCTGTGAGAGTCACTGCACTGAGTAGATCTGCTGCAAGAACCTCTTTATGGTGCTGAACACCAAGGAGGTCGCTGGGAGGCGTGAGGTGCGCCCAGCCCGGGCTGTGGTGTTCTCCCTCACCTCGCAGGCCTGTGAAAGTTGGACACTGAATAAGGAGGATTGAGGAAGAATGGACGTGCTTGAGTTGTGGCGGTGCAGAAGCATCTGGAAAGGACCATGGACTGACAAAAGAACAAGCATGTCTGCATTGAGGGAGGGACAGCCAGAATGTCCATTCAAAGCAAGGATGGCAAGACTTCGTCTCACATACTTTGGACATGTTCTCAGGAGGGATCAGTGTCCCCCAGAGAAGGACGCCCTGTTGCTGAAGGAGAGGGGCAGTGAGAAGAGGAAGCCCCTCCACAAGATGGACAGACACTGTGGTAGCAGCCATGGCTCACACAGGACAGGGCGGCGCTTCATTCTTTTGTCCACTGGGTGCTGTGGCTCGGGGACTGGGCCGTGGCACCTAAGGACAGCAACCCTGTCTGAGAGGAGATGACAGTGGGTCTGGTTTCATTCTTCGTGGAAGACATTGGCTTGATGGGGCCTCCGTATTCCAAGGACCCATTTTTAATCTTGCAGACCTAGAATCTCGACCTGAGGAGGCCTGGTGGGCTGGGGGGCGAGCGTTGGGCTACTAAACACAGAGTCGGCAGTTCAAACCCACTAGTCGCTCCACGGGAGAAAGAGGAGGCCGGTCCTTTAAAGATTCACAGGGTCGCTGTCGGCTGGAGGCCTTGTTGTTGTTGATGGTGGTGACGGCACACGGTACAGCACCCAGTCAACAGAAAGAAAGACAGACAAGTGGTTCAGACCCACCAGCTGCTCTGCATGGACAGAATCCTGTGAGGCTCACACTCTAGGGAACCCCCAGGGGCAGCTCTCCTCCGTCTTGCAGGGTTGCTGGGAGTTGGCACGGACTCAATAGCAGTGAGGCCAGTGAGGTTCTTTTTACTTATCTGGCCCTTGGGCTAGACATTGCTCACCCCAGCTTCATCGGTCTCTCAAGAAGCGGCTGGTGGGTTTGAACTATAGACCTTGTAGTTAGTGGCCTAACGCTTAACCAGTGGGCCACCAGGGTTCCTTTTTCACAGGTTAGGAGCCTAGAAGTTCAAATCCAGGGCACTAGTTCTAGGGCAAGGCACTCTCTCCCTCTCTGTCTCTCTCTCCTTCCCTCCCTCCCTCCCTCCCTCTGTCTGTCTGTCTCTCTCTCTGACTCTGTCCACTGTGGGAGAAGGTCCTCTCTCTCTCTAGTTTCTGATCCTTGACCCCTCATGGATCTTCAGGCTTCCAGGCCATTCTCCCCCCACCCCACCCCAGCTCTGCATGCTTCCTGCATCTGCCCTTTTATGTCTCAAGCCAGGTTGAAGACACACCTCATGCCAAGACTGCCTCACCATGATAACAAGCCCCATTTCCAAATGGGACTCTAACCTGGTGTGCTCCCCAAACCAAACTCACTGCCTCCAAGTGGGTCCCAACCCACAGAGACCCCATGGGCAAGGCAAGACCACAGACAGCTCCTCATGGCAGCAGACAGCTCAGCTCCCTCCCGCAGAGCAGCTGGTGGTTTGAACCTTGGCCTTGTGCTGAGTAGCCCAACGGGTCGCTGCTTTGCCACCTAATTCCATCCTTAGCAAGGATTTTTTTGGGAAATGGAAAAAGGCCTGCCTGTATGTTTTGTAGAAAGTCAGACCACCAATTCAGTGGATGGTAAACAGCAATGCCACTCTGGTCCTGGGGCAGAGAGTGAATGCCAGGCACCATCTTTCCTGTGCTAACATGAATTCTTATCACTACTTCAACACTTTCAGGAAAACCAGGGTTGGGAGCTCTCCACCAAAAAGCCAGTGGTGGTCATCGCTGGAGAGAGAATGAATTCTACTTGGCTAAGCCACCTTTAGGCATCCTGATGACACATGGGGTCAAGTACCCGGCTATCAGCCCAATGTTTGGAGGTTCAGACTGCCAGCAGCTCTGCGGGAGGAAAGAGGTGGCAGTCTGCTTCCTTAAGAGCTAAACTCTTAAAAACTCACTGCCGTGAGTCAATCCAGGTTCACGGTGACCTTACAGGGCAGGGTAGAACTGCCTCTGAGGGTTTCCAAGGCTGTGACTCTTGATGGGAGTAGCAAGTCTCACCTTTCTCCCAAGAAGCAGCTGGTGGTTTCAAACTGCTGACCTTGTGGTGAGCAGCCCAGCACGTAACCCCCCAGGCAGTCAGAGGGACTGAACTGCACATAGCAAGCATCCTCCCTGAGCACACAGGGCTTTTATTGCTTTTACAATTGGGTAGAATCCCAATTATAAATCCCAGCAAGGCGACCTTTTTATAGAGTGGACCATCAGTCTCCTGCCTCCGGTCTTTTCCCCAGTTTATTTTGGGCCGAGGTACAGTGGGGCTAACAGGTGACAGGGACAAGGAACTCGTCTCCCTCTCCTGGGACTCCACCATCCCCTAAACCTGCCCAGGAAGTTAAATTCCAAATTACTGACCAACTTATTGTCAGTCGTGCTAACAGCAGCTACATCACCTCATATGCAAATCAGTTATATTTAATCGTAGAGCAAGCACAGCATAGTAATTACCTATCAAAGGGCAATCATGCGTTCATCTGTTTTGTTAGGCTCCCATACAGAGAGCGCGTCTTATATTGGGAAGCAGGGGCCCATGTCACAAACCGGTTGTTAGTCTGGAAGTGTTTGTCTGTCTGGAGGTCCAGGCCGTCACCACATGCACATGCCCCTTCATTGAATGCTTAGCATGCGGCAGGCACCACAACTCCCTTTGCATGCCATGTGTCAATATGCGCTCCTCATGCCGTACTGCGAGGCCGTCCGGCGATCCCTGGGTGGCAGATGCAGAAACAGGCTCAGAAAAACAGCACCCATTGTTCCAGAGGCAGCGAAGCTTGAAATGCAGGGCAGCTTAACTCTGGAAGCCAGTGGTCTAGGC
The DNA here is from genome assembly GCF_050624435.1 of Tenrec ecaudatus. Taxonomy (NCBI): domain Eukaryota; kingdom Metazoa; phylum Chordata; class Mammalia; order Afrosoricida; family Tenrecidae; genus Tenrec; species Tenrec ecaudatus. The sequence continues at coordinate 73,152,668 of NC_134547.1, forward strand.
CACAGGGACAAGCTGGACTGTGTCCCTCTGAAAGCGTGTGTTGGGTCCTGCTGCAGGGGAGGAGAGCGCCCCATGTATTGAGCCTTAAACTGGACAGACCCTCCTGATGAGGGGTGCCTTCGGTGTGTGGCCACAGCGGCGGCCAGGGGTTCACGGAGAAAGGCCTCTTCCGTAGGACACAGAGGCCAAGGGGTGTAGCTACCACTCAAAACCTCACGGTGTAGGAATGACCACCGAAGCAAGTGGACACTAGCCCGGCTCTGCCAGCAGAAACAGCCAGAGAGGAAGGGCAGAGTCCAGGGCCAGAAACTTGGACCAGACCCCATGGGAGAACTGGGCTGGACCCCCTTAACCCATATGGGGAATAGTGAGTGTTTGCCCACGACAGCTCACGGAATCTAGTAATCTGTACTGCTTTGGCAAGAGTGAGGCTGTATTGGTTGTTTTTGCAAAATCGGGCCCAAGCCTCAGAAGACAAAATGGGCCGGCACGCACAGTGGACGTCTGGCGAGCATTAAATATGTTCCCTAGTTGGAGAGTCCCTCACCCGCCCTGTTGGTTCCTCTGAGGTTCCCCTGAGGACGACAGGATTAACAACCTTTCCTGGACAAGGCCTACTTCTGTATCTAAGTCCCTAATTTAAAGATTCTACCTTGGGTCAGATCGCCCCTCCCCCCTTGATTAATCCTGTTCACCTGATGCCATTCCCCAGGTGCCTGGGTGCTAGTGAGGATCCCAGGCGCTATCAGCTTGCAGCCTGGCTACCAGGTAGCCTCTTGGCCTTTTGTTCACTTTAATTGCTGAAGGTGGAGCAGTTTGAGATTTAGCATTTTACACATGCTTGGGGAGAACTGGCCTTTATTCAATGATCCTGTTTTCCCCATTTTCATTTATTTGAGGTTTCTAAAACCTTTTTTAAAAAAATGGGAATGATAGTAGATATTTGCTTTATAGTGTCCTCATTGGACAGTTTTAAAATTGGTATGGGCTACCTAATGCGTGTTCCTTTTGAGAGAAAAACGTATCGCCCTCAGCTATGAAAACCCCAAGGCTGAGCACCCCAGGGCATGTTAGGGCCCCAGGGCCCTTCTCCTTCCCCCACCAACCCCCACCCCCCACCCCAGAGCCCTTCTCTTCCCCCCCCCCTCCCACCCCAGGGCCCTTCTCCTTCTAGAGAGCTGAGGAGGCTCCAAAGCAGTGGTTCTCAACCTTCCTAATGCTGGGATCCTGTATTTAATACAGTTCCTCATGTGGTGACCCCAATCATAAAATTATTTTTGTTGCTACTTCATCACTGTAATTTTGCTACTGTTATGAATCCCAATGTAAATATCTGATATGCAGAATATATTTTTTTCTTTTTAAAATCATTTAATTGGGAGTTTGTACAACCTTTTTTTCTTTATTTTAAGCATTTTATTGGGGTCTCGTACAACTCTTATCACAATGCATACATCCATCCATTGTGTCAAGCACATTTGTAGCCATCATCATTCTTAAAACTTTTTCTTGCTACTTGAGCCCTTGGTATCAGCTCCTCATTTTTCCCCTCCCTCCCCACCCTGCCTTGCAGGATGTATTTTCATTGTGACAAATTGAACACAATCAAAGCATAGTGATTAATCACAAAAACAATATGTCATTATATATTGTGAAATATTCATTTCTAACTACAAATAAATGAAATTTTGCCTTGAAGCATGGTGTAGCATGGGTAACAGTCTTAATATAACAAGAGGAAACTGCATTGCTACATTTTGCGACAGTATGTGTAAAAAGCCAACCTCAGTGGGAAGGTTGAGATAGCTTCTTTCTCACCAGATAGCTGCATGTGGGTGGACCCGCCTGGAGATGGATAGAGGAGCCTTATCTCAATTCCTAAGACTATCAGAAATCGGTGTTTTCCAATGGCCTTAGGTGACCCCTGTGAAAGGATCATTCAACCCCTACAGGAGTTTCAACCCACAGGTTGAGAACCACTGTCCTAGAAAGCCCCTTGGCTCTCTCCAGAGGAGGGGCCACAAACCTCCCCCCTGAGGCACTACTTCCCCAGAGCTAGGGAGGTGGGTGCATCTGGAAGATGCTGGAGGGAGCTGTAGCTGAGGACTCCTCAGGCAGTTGGCTGGAACTTTCTTAACAGAACTCTGCAGTCTGCAGCCTCCTGCCCACCCTGCCTGCCAGCCTTCCCTGACCCCACCTTCTCTACCCCACCTCCTCCTCCCTGGGATGATGGCTCCTCCCCACCCACCTCAAGGCAGCCAGTCCCACATTCCTTAGCCCTCTTTCCTCAAAGGAGCTCCAAGAACATTCCCCATAGACCTCAGCTTCAACAGGTATCAAGACTTGTAGCATAGGTTTCTAGTCCTCCCTCCACACCCTTTCCTTTTATTTTTAAAAATGGTTTTATTGGTGCATAATTCATATATCATATACTTTATTAGTTCAACCATATCAACAAGAGTTGTATTACCATTTCCGCAATCAATTTTAGAATATTTTCTTATGGTACTCATTGCTGTTAGCGTCCCATGCTCTCCTGCTATACCTCCAAGAAACTCTTAATCCAGTTACTGCCTCTGTAGATTTATTTATCTACCCTGGATTTCACATACAGAAAAACATGATGAAAAACAACAAGAAAACAGTAACGAAGTAAAATAGAAAAACCAAAAAAGTAAGATTTTGAAACGGTGGTAGCAATTGTATGATCCTGCTTGATGTGGTTAAACGATGGAGTGAAACTGTGGATTAGCTCCGAGTAAAGTGGCTTGGGAAAAGAAGTAGAAGGCATTAAAAACTAGAACAAGTTGAAAATGGGTCAAAGGGGCTATCAAATGATAAGGTGCTAAATTTTAACTTAACGAAAGCTGCAGTAATCCACTTCCAATGCATGGTAGCAAGGCTATGTACGCTGTGGTCAGAGGGGGTTTACTGTAGATTGAATCCCTTGACTTTTTTTCCCTCAAAACTGAAGCAAGTTTAAATAAGTTAAAATAAGATGTTATACGTTAACCCAACTCAATGTACCATAGGAGTCCTAGTGGTGTAGTAGATCCTTGCTGGGCTGCGATCTGAATGGGAGGCAGTTCAGAAACACCGGCAGCTCCAAGGGAGAAAGACTGGGCTTCCTGGTGCTGCGAGCAGTCTCAGAAAGCCACGGCAGTTGCTCTGAGGCAGCACTGACTCCCGGCAGCGGGCTCTTCGAGCAGAGCCACCACAGTGGGCTTTAAGTGGCTCTGGTCTGCTCACAAGGCTGCTCGTGATCCTGTGAATGACAACGTTCTGAGGGGAGCCTCCTGCAAATGGGTCTTGGGCTTCCATGTCCTCCATAGCCTTCTGCAAACCAGGTGTCCACAGGATTCACTTCTCTAATCTTTCCTATTTTATTCCTTACATCGTTTAAAGCCAATCCTATATGTTACATCACATCATCGCCACATATTTCCATACCCCAGCCACCATCATTCCAACCCATAACAACCTGGTAGGACAGTGAAGAACAGCCCCATGGGGGTCCCAAGGCTGTCATCTGTGGGAGTCACCTGCCACTCCTTTCTCCCGAGGGCAGTTTGCTTACTGCCACCAAGTCATTTCTGACTCCTAGCCACCCCGTAGGGAGAGGACTGCTCCCTGTGTCCCTGTGGGGGTTCTTTATGGGAGCAGACAGCCTCTTCCCATCCCCCCTCCCAAAGGAAGAGCAGCTGGTGAGTCAGAATCCCAGACGTGTGGTTAGCAGCCCAGCACGTGACCACTGATTTTTCAGTTAGCCTCTGTGCTTAACCACTGTGCCACCAGGGCCCCTCTGCTTCAGGGTATATCTCTTTAAAAGAGGGAGGGGTGGAGTAGTCTTACAGAAACCAGAGGTCCAGGTCTCATGTAGCACCTGTATTGTTTTGGAATGCCTTGAGATCGGGCTGGCCTTACCTACACATCCCAAGTTCCCAAAATGTCTGCTTACAGAACCTGGCTTCCCTCTGCTTCCATCTGAGAGCTCCACTCCACACGCACTTGGCCAGCTAGGTTTCAAGGCTACTCTACCCACCTTTCCCTGACCCTAAATCAGGGATCAACAGGTTCATATTCCTGAGTTTTTTGGGGGAGCTGTTAGGTAGCAGGATGCAGGGGTTGTTCATTTCAAAGCCTAGGCCCCCTCCAGGAGGTTGTAAGCCAATGAAGGCTAAGGGGCATGTGCCAATTCAGGACCCAGCAAGGAGGGCTGTACACCTAGGTGGGCGGTATACCTGGGTTGGCCCAAACTTGGTCAGGTGGGCTTAATTCAGCCAATGGGAACAACCAGTACAATCGACTATGCTGCCGAGGCGAAGGCCCCAAGAGTCGGAACCTGGAGACCACCGTCCTTTTTCCCCTTTGGCCACTTTTCCACTTTCTGCTCGGCTGTGCGGAGGTCTCTCTCCCTGGCCTCAGGCCGCCATGTGTGAGTGTGCAGTCTCATGAAGTTGCCTATGTCCAGGTGCTGGGGTTGTCTCCCTGAGCTAGGACCAGGAGCTGGCACAGTGGGCTTGATTCTGCTGAAGGAGAGAGGATGTGAGCTGTCATATACATTGACCAAGCAGTGTTAGCTAGTGGCCGGCGCCTCGGAGGACAAGATACAGGGTCACAGGAAGGAGTGGAGTCCAGTGGCCATTAAGGGTGTCACAGCCCTGAAGTTCTTTCTGAGGAGGGCTTGATCACAGGAGGTGGGAGAGGGAAGGAGGGGGCTGCTGGGGAATGGAAAGTTCTGGAAAGCAGGGCGTGTGCAAAGGCCTGTGGTGGGAGTGTTGCGGGAGGGTGTGTCGGCCTCAGCCCTCAGACTTCTAGTCTCTCCCCTCCAGCGAGGCTTGTGTTTGTTGTGGATCGTATGCGTTAGAAATGAAAACTGAACTATTGAAAGCTATTTATAACCATCCATTGGCAAAGTTAAAAATACCAACAAGTCCACTGCAGGCCAACAGAACATTTTTAGGAAAAATAAAAAACCATGATCTAAAACCACTCATCTGGGGTGGTGGGGGGTGGGTGTGGGTTATATTTTCACCAACCTCTGCAGCTCCATAGCAGGGGTTTAGGTCCTGGTTCTGGTCACTCAGAAAGGCATCCTGGTGGTGCTGTGGGCTGAACATTAGGCTGCTAAACTCAAGGCCAGCAGTTCAAACCCACCAGCTTGCTGAGAAGGAAAAGGAGGCTGAATGTTACCAGAAAGAATTACAACCGTGGGTGCCCTGGGGGGCGGGTCTCCTCTGCCTAGAGGTCACTTGGAACCGGGATTGACTTGGTTGTGAGTGAGTTTGATTGAGGTTTTTGGATTTTTTCACACCAAGTGGGACATCATCCACTTATACAATTCAGTAGTTCAATCCTATTTATTTGTTTGTTTTAATTAGACCGGGTCTGATGTGAGATATGGCTCCTCCTCTCCCTTGGGCAAGGAGCTGCTCATGAAACCACTGCTCAAAGTCTCCTTCCATGGGAGCCTTATAGCTCCCTGAGTGACAGTGAATAGGCTCCATTCTGATGACTGGTGCTTTCCCTGTTCCAGGCACTGCCGGCCTAGCCCTGTGACTTCCTGCCCTCTTGGCAACAATGCTTGCAAAGTGTGAGATTCCTGAATGATTGCACTTTCCCTGGCTCATACAGACAACATCTGCCAGTTGGAAGTGCTGGGGCGGGGGCAGGGCTGGTACCCTCTGGAGGCACCTGGGGAGAGCCCACATTCACCTCTCCCTGGTCACTACTTACCTGGCTCCCACCCTCCTGCCTTATCTTCAAAGATGTAAGTTTTGCATGTGAAACATCCTCTCCCTCTGCCCTGTGCACCCATCCTCATCTCCCTGCCCCTGTGACTTTCCTTGGTCCCCTTTTCCCTTATGAAGAACTTGTGAGCCACTTCAGACCCACCTAGACAGACCAGGTCAATCTCCCATCTCTAGATCCTTAATGTAATCACATCTGCAAAGACCCCTTTGCCATGTAAGGGACCCACTGAAAAAAAACCCACAGCCATCAAGTCCATTCTAACTCACAGTGACCCCACATGGGGCTGCAAACCAGTGTTCCTGAAGTGCTCGATACCACCCCTTGGGGACTGCCGGAAGGGTCTGCAAAAGTGTTCAAATGCAAAAACTCAACTGCCATCCAGTCCATGTTGACTCCTGGTGACCCTACAGGACAGAGTAGAACTGTCCCTGTGGGTTTCTGAGACTGCAACTCTTGGTGTTAGGTTTCTGGGCTGGTTTACCTTGGTTCTTGCTTCTCAACACTGAAAGAATTCATGTGGTAGAAGCAGTTTTGTAAATCTAAGAAACTTTTATGAGGGAAAGTTTCAGGTATTACAGTTTCAGTACATGGCCACATGATGGTCGGGGGGGACATGGGAAAGTTCACAGTTGTTAGCCATTGGCCCTTTGGTTAGCATCCAAGTGCTTATTCCACAGGGCCACCAGGGCTGATAGGGACCTGAATGGACTCATCTGCCAGGGGCCTGTTTATTTTCAGCTTTGTTTTGATCCATGGGAAGATAGAATCTTTCTGTGGCTGTAAACTTAGTGTGGCTATGACATCATATCAGTTTTCCCTAACTTAGTGTTGTGGACTTTTTAGAAGAGGAAGGAGCGTGTCATCCAGATTCCACAGTCACGGGCATTTTCCACAGCCCTCTCTCTGTGTGAGTTAGTCATGTGTGCACATGGGGTTTTATGGCTCCACTGTATGTCAGCTCACTGTCAGTCTGAGCCAACGTATACATAGGACTTTAATTTCTGCTGAATCATTACAGAAGAATTGGCAGGCAAATTAGGGCATTCACCCTTAAATCCTTCAACATGCTTCTGCTGTAGCAGTAAGGACAGTCTCTCATGGAAAAAAGCAGTATCGTTATCGCAGGACGAAAATACCAATAGTTTCCTAAGGCCATATATCTTCAGTCCACATTCAAATTTCCAAATATTATTCTAAATATTTTCTTATTTACTAGTTTTTTTAACTATTAAAAAATAAGCACAACAGGAAGCAACCCAACTAACCAAGTTCACATATTGGGTTTGGTTGTCTCTTCGCTCTTTTATCTTAGAACAACTGCCTCCCTCCGGCTGCCACACACACTTGTTTTTTCAGAACACCCGTGTTTGAAGAGCCCAGGCCTGATGAAAAATCACAAGAATCATCTCACAGCAACCCAGAACAAGCAAACAAACTCAAACAAACCTCAGGGCTACTGAGTGGGAGTGGTGGATTCCAACTCATGGCAATCCTACAAGGCAGGAGAGAATGAACTGCCCCTGCTGGTTTCCGAGGCTGCAGATCTCCCTGGAGCAGACAGCCCATCTTTCTCCTTCCCACCACCACAGCTCCCTATAACCATAGCAGGGCCTTTTCAGTGCAGTGTCTCTGTCATTGAGGAGCCCTTCTGGACTGCTACCTGCAAGGTCCGTAGTTCAAACCCACCAGCCTCTCCACAGGAAGAAGATGATGTGCATCGTCTAAAGATGTACAGGCTCAGAATCTCAGAGAGGCAGTTCTACCGTCTTATAGGGTCACTGTGAGTCCGAATCAATTTGATGGCAGTGACTTTGGGTAGTTTCTCACTCCCTGTACTGACTGCTGCTGTCGGTGCAGCCAAGCAATTTTGGACTCCTTGCCAGGCGGTAGAAGCACTCCAGAGTATTCCAGGCTGGTCCCAGGTCTCTCTCCCACAGAGCCCGTTCAGACCCCAACCTCTTCTTAGCAGCTCGTGCTAACTGTCCCTAGGGCTCATTGGCCCTAGGGTTTACACTCATTCCATCCTTACTGATTATGACTTAAAGCTTAGTCCGACTCACAGGTGAGGAAACCAGGGACCTCTTAGGGGGTGAAGTAACTGGCCAAAATCAGAGCCAGTAGCCATGAAGGCCTGCCCATGTTTGCATTGTGTAATAATAATAGTAATAATAAGGGGGGGGAAGGGGAAAAAAACTCACTTCTGAGTCAATACCGACTGAAAGTGACCCCACAGGACAGGGTACAACTGCCCCGGTGAGTTTCTGACATGGTGACTCTTGCCGGAAGTAGAAAGCCTTTTCTTTCTCTAGCGGAGTGGCTGGTTTGGAATGCGGACCTTGGTGTTATCAGTTTAAAGCGCAACCACTACCCCCGCCTCAGGGTTCCTTAGGCGTGTAAATAGGAACATCTGAGTGCTTACTATCCGGGCTTTACCGAGCACCGCCTTGCTTACTTTTGATTCTTTGGTACCTAGCAAAAGGTGTGGCCCAGAGTTGGGTGCATAAACTACATTTGGGCATGGGAGGAATGAGTGAATAAATGGGCGCATCAGGGGCTGGAAAGCACGGCCTCTATAGAGTCCCTGGGACCTCTTGGGGCGCAGGCCGCGACAGTGGGTCAAGAAGACCAGGGCCCCGCCGTCTAGCAGCCAGGTGGCTTCGCGGCAGGTGAGCCAAGGGCCCAACCTGGTGCTACGGCGCTGTCGTCCTCACGTGGCTGCCCTTTCTCCTTCCTGCGCCGCAGGGCCGCAGCCCGGCCCGGCTGGGTCCGGACTCAGAGTCCAGTTCTCGCGCGCGCGCACGCGGCCGCGGTGGCCAGACTGTGTGCCCGGCGGGCGCACGCCCACCTGTCGGCCGCGCAGGCGCACGGCTTGCCCGCGCCTGGCCTTCCAGTCCGCGGCGCGGCGGCTAGTGCGCAGGCGCGGCGGCGACCGCGAGTGTGTCTGTACGGGCGACAAGATGGCGGCGGCGGGGGAAGCAGCGTGAGGAGTCTGGAGGCGCGCCGAGTCCCATTGAAACGGGCCGCCATGGCACTCCCCAGCCCGCAGGTAGCGCGAGGCGGGCGGCGTCGTGCAGGGCCCCGGCGCCGGGCAGGGGGCGCAGGCGGGGGGCGATGAACGGGCGGCGGGCGCGCCCTGGCCCGGGAGCGAGCGTGCCGGGTGGGGGAGGGCGGGCGGGCGCCGGGACACGCTGCCCCGGACTAGGCCCCGAGCCGCCGCCGCCGCCTCCGCGCTCCCGCCCGCCGGGCCGCGCTCCCGGGCTCGGGGCCGGGGCTGGGCGCTGGCGGGCGGGAGCTGCGGCGCGGCGGGAACCCGGTGTGCGGGCCCTCCTAGCCCGTCAGCCGGCCGCCGGAGGCGCGGGCAATCTCAAGGCCTCCAGGGCCCCCCAGCCGGGAACCCCGAACCCCCACGGCAGCGCCCGGCCGCTCCGAGCCCTGAACTAGCTTCACGGGTTTGCGGGTGTCACACGATCCTTGCTCCCCAAGCTAGTCCTGTTCTGGATTGACGACAGGTCTGCGCGGGGCCGGGGGAGGGGGGCGGCATTGGCTTTTGAGTTCGAGGCCCCAGACCCCGAAGTGCCGTAGCAAAGAAAACTACGTGAGTCATGAGGACCCCGCTGTAACTTGGGTCTTTGGCTGAGTCTTGTCAACTCGCATTCCCTGGCGTGTCCGGTAACAGCCCCGCGGGGAAGAAAGCGAGCCAGGACCCTTCTCTCTGGGGAAGTGGCCCAGTAGAGTTCGCCTTATTCCCCCTGCCCATTCGAGTGAGGTGGCATCTCACCCGCTGATTCGTGAGCACTGAGCCCCCGAAGCTCTGGGCACACTTTTATGCGGTCTCCGTATGCTTTTGTATTGGACACGGGGCGATGCAACAAAGTAGCCGCTCTGAAAACTAGTAGCGAGTAAATCCCAACCCCGAACCTACTTTGGGTTTGTTACTATTTTGGCAATGAAGTTGCTCTAGAAGAAGTAGGCATCTTTCTGAGATTTTAATAACCGTTGCAATTAGTGTGCGTTGTGGGGTTAAGTAGGAGGAAGCTCGTTATTATTTTAAGCCAGAGTCCAGAAGGCTGTAATTTTGTTCAATCTTTGGGACTTACTTTGGTCTGTGTCCCTTCCCCCTCCACCTCCTACCCACACACTTTGTGTTCACTTACACATCTACTTGTGTAAGCTGTACAGGTTTCCCACACACAAAAGAGGCTTAGTGGTGGTGGTGGAATAATTTTTAAAACTGTATGAAACCAAGAGTTTTTTTCCTTAAGAGTATATAGCTAGTTTGCCTCTTTCTCCATTTGTGTTAATAGTTCTCAAAGCAGATAAGGATTTCTCAATGGAGCTGCCCGATGTCAAATATTTATGTAAATAGCTTATTTTCGTGGTCCAGATTATTGAGTAGGGGGGGGGTTAAGGGTCATTGTGAATTTAGGTGTAAAATGTGATCTTAAAATGAATGGCGCATGCTGAGGGGGGCATCCTTCATACCCTCTGTTTAGTAAGTCCCCATCAGAAGGCAGAGCTGATGGAAATGTTAATTAGGGTTGATAGTCTGTAAGCTAATGGCGATTTCATCCGCATTCACTGCCTCAGCATTTGTGCCGCACCTTCTTATTGCCTGTACACATCTTTAGGAAATTGGAGGGCAAAGTTGGTTGAAGGTAAATGTGGGCTTCCCGCTGGGTTTCTTCTGGTGTACTTTGTCCAAGCGTGGAGATTTTGGGAAGGAAGTAGTTTGGGTTTGAATAGTGCAATGAATGGTATGTGGTAGGATTTAATCATTGGATTTTTCTTGATTGGTCTGCCCATATGGTAAAGTCGTCTTATCCAGTAGCCCGTGTGTTCTGCATTCTACAGGTCCCATCCCCTTAAGGGACATTCATTCATTTACTGGCAACACGTGCCAAAGTGGCACGCATTGTTAACCACCCAGTGTTGGGATTAACAACACTGAGTGGTAAGGGTCCTATTTTAAAAATAAGTCATGAAGGTGACACTTGTTAAAATGTTTTCTGTCGATTACCGCCTCTCAATATTACTGGAAAGTGCTAATTTGAACCCTGTCCCCTGAACTTGAAGTGCTGAATTGCCAGTAGCTTTCGACATTTTCACAGGCTCCGAAGGATGAACTTTGACAATTGGTTGAGCTTTGATTAATGCGCACTTGGTGTCCACATGGAACTGCTTAAATGACTTGGGATAAATCATTTGAACCCGGGCCCTTATGCTTTGTACATGAAACCAGTTTTGTGATCCTAGAAGTTATGCTGCGAAGGCACAGAAATGGAGCTGCCAGCCCCCATGGTAGTTAGCTGTCACGCGGTTGGCTCTTGCCCTTCCTCCTCTGTGACAGGCTCACTCTAGTCTTTGTGTTAGTTTGTAATAATACCCAAACCAAGCCAAGCCCCACTGCTGCCTAGTCAATTCTGACTCAGAACAACCTATCGGACAGAGTACAACTGTCCCATGGGGCTTCCAAGACTGTACATCTGTCTGAGAGCAGACTGCCTCGTCTTTCTACCCCCGGGCAACGGTGGGTGGGAACAGCCTACCTTTCAGTTTGCAGTCCAACACCACCTAACCCACTGTCCACCAGGGCTCCTTGGTAATTAATGCCAAGGCCTTTCATTGCACATGGTAAAGTTTGTAACTTATAGCAGAGTGTGTCCCTGCCATTGACTGACTGTTTCTAACAGCGCTGTTATGAATTAGTATTGGCAATAATATACTGTGTTGATTGGCTTCCCTCACATAGTGAACCCAAACCCAACTCTCCACCTTCAAGTGGATTCTGACTCACAGAGACTCCATCGGACAGAGTAGAACTGTCCCTGTGGGTCTTCAAGGGTAGAAATCTTCACAGAAGCAGACTGTCATACAGGTCGCCCAAGGAGCAGCTGGTGGGTTTGAACCTTCAGATTTGTGGTTAGCAGCACAGTGCCTCACTACAGCAGCAGAATTGTGCTGATGAGGTTTTGGAGATAACCGGATTTCTTTGCATCAGCAACAGCGAAGTACTTAAACATATCCTAGGAAAAGATGATGGATACAATATGAAAAGTTTGCAGTCTGATGGGTACCTCAGTAGTCCATGAACCATGAGCAGGATGGCACCCTCCTTTTTGTGACGCCTTGGTGGGACCATTGTCTACTGAAATGACGTTGGCATTAATTGGACCCATTGGGTAGCAGGCAATGAGACAGCAGCCCGAAGTTCTTGTGTATGGAACTGACCAGGGCTCCACAGAGGGTGACTTAGAGGAGGAAAGGTTACAAAGGGAGTCCTTGTTGTTTAACCCCAAACTCAGAGCTCATGGACCTTGTGCTTTGCTCTCGATATATTAATTCAAGAAGTTAAGGTACATTATGTCACATCTATGGAATTGTGACTTCATGGTTGGTTGTTGTCATTAGTGCTTCTGACACGTAAGTGCTTCCTATTAGTGGATCTATTTTAAGCGCTGCACCAGATGTGGTGTGAGGTGCATTGAAGACATTTCTTTCCAATAGGGAAATCTCACAGGGAGAACTTACTTTGGAATTTGTCATTGGGCGGCTACTTTTTTTTTGCCACAGGAGCAGGAACCACTGTCACAAAATAGATAATCTGTTTGCAATGGGACTGCTGGCCTTGGGCCATCAGATCACTGTCCTTTGTCATGTTAGTGCTCCATCAGCCAAAGACTCATGCTTGTGCCGCAGTTTTCAGAGGGTTGACATGGTCTCTCTACAGCCATTTGTGTCAACACAAGGCTGGATTAAGAGCTCACAGGGGCAAAACGCAGATCATGGGTGTGTTTAAGGGATTTGTTTTCTGGTTCAGAAACTGGAACTTGGCCTGCTCAGCTAGGGTGCCCTCCATCGGCCAACTTTGCCTGAGCTGCCGGTCTCCTCACTACTGGAAAGAGCCTCTGTCCACCATGGCCGCACACCCAGGAGAAGGCCTGGAAGCTAGAAGCTACCAGCCCCCAGCCAGCATATCCTGCCCCTCCTGCTTCTCTGTCCTGGCTGGGTGCGTGAGGTGAAGAGCAAGTGTGGTGGTTGGGAGCCTGGGCAGAAAGGTAGCATCAGAGTGGATTAGAGGATCTTCTTCTGTGGTGCCTCCCTCAGGGCTGTGCAGAGGCTTTGGCTGAAGTTGAGCCTGGAGGGGCAGCTCGGCTCACCACAGAGGCCAAACACAACAGAGCCCTTGTGGGCCCACTCTCCAGCATGATTGTTCATGCTTCAGATTGATTCCCAGTTTTCTCCTGACCACCAACCCGAGGGCATCTCTGTAGCCTGTGATCTGTGGAGTCAGGAGTCCCAGGACTAGTACTTCAGAGAGGAGGGTCCTTCCCAGTAAGAAGGTCGTGTCTCAACTTGTGTGCCTCAGCACCCAGCTGCCCCCTTAGTGCTGTTTGGCACATCTGTGGAGGGGGGATTTTGTGTCTCCTCTGGTCCTGGTGACGGGAAGCACATTGGTGTGCGCCAGCTCTTTTCTTTTCCTGCAGAGCCGGGTCTGAGGTTGCGGAAGCCCCAAGACAGATCCAAACTCTCTCCTGAGCTGTGGCCATGTGGGGGTTGTGTGTGCCTCCCCACACACACACACACACACACACACACACACTTGGAATCAGGGCAGCAGAAGTGGGGCACCCTCACAGTCAAGCCCGTGGCCCCAGAGGTGGTCAAGTTCTGTGGGCTCCCTGAGTATACAGCTAGACTGTGGTATGGGGCGGGAGGTCTCCTACCAGGGCGAGTGGCTCTGGGATTCTTCCCTTCATCCTCCTCGCTCTTCACCAGAGGTTATCATCATTGTATGTGTCAGAAGTGCTTCTTTGTTGGAAACCGTGTCAGAGAATGCTGGATTTCTGTGTAAGGGACACTTGGCGAGCCTGGGGCCGGCTCTTTGCAGGGGCTTATCTTTGCCCTTCCCTCTGATGGATCAAGGCCTCCTTATTTAATGGTTTGTATAAATATGATGGTCCCGTTTGCCAGGAAATTTATATTTTATTATATTCATTTAAATTCAGGCAGGAGCAATTAGTTTATGAATTTATTTGATATTCCAGTAGCTCAGCAGTTCTCAACCTGTGGGTCACGACCCCTTTGGGGGTTGAGTGACCCCTTTCACAGGGGTTGCTTGATTCATAAAAGTAGCAAAATTAGTTATGAAGTAGCAACGAAAATAATTTTGTAGTTGGCGGTCACCACAACACGAGGAACTGTATGAAAGGGTCATGGCATTAGGAAGGTTGAGGACCACTGCAGTAGCTATTAAGAGGCTTTCTATCATTCCCTTGTTTTGTCCTCTGCATTTCTCTTGTTGTACACAACTTTATTCTTGGGAAGCTCAGAAACTCAGTGCCTGACTGCTGGGGAAGAGATGAGCCACCACCTCAGCAGACAGGCTTGGCATATGGGTCCTCCTGAGGCTGAATGGACTTGGGGCAGCTAACAAGGACAAGCTCAAACCCAAACTCATTGCCCTTGAGTCGATGTTGACTCTAGTGACCCTGTAGGACAGGAAAGAACTACCCCCGTGGGTTTCCGAGACTGTCACTCGTCAACAGAGCAGACAGCCCATCTCCTGGGGAGTGGCTGGTAGCTTCAAACTGTGGGCTGTGTAGTCAACAGTGACCTGGAAACCCCTCTGCCACCAGGGCCCCTGTAACACCAGGACTCGAAGCAGAGGAACAGAGCAGGCGCTGGCAGGCAGAGTCTGTCCACCCCACTTCTCTCTGCAGCTGCCAGCCGCCCCTTGCGATGGCACTGCACGACTGAGGGAGGCTCTGGGAGGAAACAGGCATATTGGAAAACTAAGTTTAATTTTGGTCCATATACATAAATCTACAAAGATCTTGGAGATGCCTGCCCCGTGTGTAAAAAACTCCTCTTGGTACTTTAGCAAGAACCCTCCGGAGGTGGCTTCCAAGACCGTGTGTGTGTTTTGAGACCTCAAGGAGGTCTTCTGGAGAGCAGGTTGCTGAGCAAGGAAACACAGATTTGGCATAAACATTGAGGGAAGACTGCAGCAAGAAGCTCTGGTGGCACAGTGGGGGACACACTGGGCTGCCAATTGCTAGGTCCGCTCCCTGGGAGAACCATGGGCCTGTCTGCTGCTGTCAAGTGATTCCGCCTCCGAAACCCACAGGGGGAAGCTCTGTCTTGTCCTTTGGGGTCGCTATGAGTCAGACCCACCTGATGATGACAGTTTTTGGAGCTTTTTGCAGCTCACGTGTGCAGGAGCTGTGTGTGTGCAAACAGGGCTCAGCAGCCACTCCTCCCCAGCAGGTGGCCCAGTCTTTAAAGCAGTGCTATGTGATGGGTTCTTATCCCCCTTCCAGGTGAATAAAATGAGACCAGAGAGGTGTGGGGACTTGGCAGAGCTCATATAGCTGGCAAGTGAGTGACTGGGAACTTAAAAGCAAGTCTCTGGACTTGTGAAATTCTAGCTTTTCTACTTTGCCAAACCGCTCTTCAAGGAGAGGCTGGGGAAGGCCGAGCGCTCTCACACTCACTGTGCACCGTGTCCCCGTGTCCCCGCGTCAGTGTGGACTGTGCTCCCATGTCGCCATCATTCGAGTCTGGGTGGATGGGGGTGCATCAGTCTTTTACTGATAATGTTTTATTACAAAGTGGCACAGGCTCTTTTTAAAACGTGCAAACCAGAAGTTTTTGAAGTGAAAGGACCCGTTGTTTCTCTGTGCCCAGCTTCAGTCCCCAGTGTGGTTTACGTGGTCTCTGCTTTTCTGTGAGGACTTTGTGCTTGTCTCCCAGCACAGTGGAGTCTAACCACAGAGTCACTGAGCTGTTTGGACCTAATCTTGTTTCCCACCCACATAATTGAGGGCTTCTTGTGAGTGGTAAGGTTTCTTCTCTCTACCTGATTTGCCCGGAGTCTAGTCAATAGTCTGGAGGCCCGGGGACGAGCTTAGGAATCGCTGAGTGATAACATGTGACTCTTTGGGACCTTCAGTCCCGCCATTACAGTAGCCTCGGTGTCCATTTAGAGAGCTGTGACGCAGACTCATATATCAGGCTCAGGCACAAAATCATAGAACCCTGTGTGGAACAAGCCCCACACGACGCCCACGACGCCATCAGCGTCTCTCCCGGCCTGCCCTGCTGAACTCTGCACCCCGACTGACCACGCCTCACGGCAGCTTAGGCACCCTTACGGGACTCCAGTTACATTCCTTTGCAATGTCCTCTGAGTTTGGGGGGACAAAATCAAGGCTGCAAGGTGGGTGGGGCAAGGTCTCCTGACACAGGTCCCTTCAAACAGCTCTGGCTGCCTTCGAACAAAGCATTGTGCTGATGGGACACTTCCTCAGGACAGCTTTTCATCTTTTGAAAACTCTTCCTAGAAACCACGAAACAGTCTGTACCTGTCCAAACCTCTCAGAGTCCCACAACACAGCCCCATGTCCTTCCCGGCCGACCCCCCACCTTAGTGGAACTGTCCCAGAGACCCAGCACCGCCACTCTTTGAATAAGACAGGTGTCCCTGAGAGAACTCGTCTGCAGTTGCCCTCTGAGACACGGAGAAGACCTGCTATGTGGGATCAATAAGAGTATGTGTGCCCTGGAGTCCTCTACCCCCGACGTGTGCAGGAGCCTGTGCTGTGCTGTTTGTGTGCCCAGGTCTTGAACAGCTGTCTCCCCTAGCAGGTACCCTCGGACTTCTCTCCCTGGCAACCCAGCCCTGGAGGAAATGACCGAAGAAGCCACTCTTACTGGCTGGAGTGAGCAATGGTGAATCGGGCAGTTAGCTGGTTCCCTGTCTCCTAGGTCAGGGCCCTCTCCCCTGTGCCCCTCCCCACCTTATATTTTCTATGGAGAGACCTTGGTGACAAAGGGGACCTAACCCTAACCACAAGCTATATTTTGGGCCCCTGCTTCCCACAACTGACAGGAGGCAGAGCCAGGCCTCCCTCCACTGGTAGCACCTCGAATTCCCAGGCGCTTTTAGGCAGAAGCACATACTGTGCACTTCCTGTCTTTGGTTTTGGTGCTGGGCATTAGGAATAGAGAACTGGAAAGATCCTTACTGTGCAGGGGTGGGGGGAGGAGCAGATAACATCCATTTGAGCCTGGTAAGAACCTGCTAAGGTGTAGTCAGGACTCCCCCCACTCCCCCAAACAAAATTGGTGAATTGCTACTGTCTCAGGCAACAAGTGGTACCCAAAACAGCAAGCTTACCATTTAGGGAGGGAGACGGGGGCTTACGAGACTCACAGGAATGCCTCTCATGTTAAAATGAGATGAGGGCATATTGAGGGTTCCCCTGGAAATGATAAGTTTGCTGAGCTCCTCCATATGTGGTGGCCCTGTGGTTGGAGGGAGTTTGAGGAACTCAGAGCTGGCAGGGACTACCTGTTAGAGGAGGAGGAGCCTGGGAAGCCCCGCAGGGTGCTCAGACATGGGGGAGTGGCTGAGGGCTGGACTATCTGAGCTTGTGTTAGTCTGGGTTGGAGAAACAAATCTACAGATTCATGTATGAGAGAGTTTTATATAAAGGTTAAGTGCGCATCAAGAAAACATCCCAACCCAGTGCTGCCCAAGCCCACAAGTCCAACATTAACCCATTAACTCATGTTCAACACCAGTCCACAAAGTCCTCCTTCATCTCACAAAGCAGACACAATGACGCCGACTGCAGGAGGAAAGCTGAATCAGTGAACGAGTAAGCATCTCAGCGCTGGCAGGGGTCTCCACACAGCTGCTCCAGCACCCAGGGCTGCATCGGGGTAGGTCCATGTGGCTTCTCCTTGGGGATGTCTCTTGCAGAAGGTCAGTCTTGCAAGCTAAAGCTGGGAACTGCTAAGGCAGCTGCACCCTGGAGCGACAAAGCAAGAGACCCGAGAATTAGAAAGGCGAGGTTCACTCAGCCATTTATCCCTCCGCCCTTCAATTATTCCCATATATGTTTATCGACCAGGTTGGCACAATAAACTAACTCAGAGCTGAAGCTTTTCAGGGCCAGAAGAGAGCCACCCAGGGCAGGCCAAGTCTAAGCTGGTGGGTGGCATGGCAGAAAAGCTGAGATGGTGGTTTGGTGAGTGTAGAGGGATAGTAGAGATGGTTAGAGTCAGGAGTATGGTACCTGGTACCTTCATCCTCCAGGCAAGTCATGTTTGCAGCCTGGCCCCTGTGAGCCTCATGGTGATTGTTGCAGGTGCAGCCTGCGGGCCTTGTCAGGGACTCTGGATTCTTAGAGTACCTGCTGCTCTCCCCCCCCCACCCCCCAACACATCCTAAACCCCAGACCAAAGGGGGGGGCGGGGCAGGGCAGCGGCAAGTGGAACATTTCTTTTGGGCACACCTGAGACAGATCGATACAAAGCACAGCCCTCTCTCTCCCACCCCAAGGCCCCCGGAGTTGATGGTGTAGAGCAAGTTGGAGCACGTCAGCAGGGGACAGTTTCCCTTTAATTTTAGGAGACACCTTTAGAAACTGTCTTTTGCTTCCTGGTGGTGCTTGTAGAAAATAAAGCACTTCTGTTTCCAATACGGGGTGGAAGACTTTCTACTTCTGTGAAGAGCTGCCGGCTCAGCCCCTTTTGACTCTGGCAGGGAGCTTGGTTTGGATTGATGCAACCTCAGCACTCTGCCCCACAGCCTGGTTCCTGCCAGCCCTTGCGTA
Organism: Tenrec ecaudatus; assembly: GCF_050624435.1. Lineage (NCBI taxonomy): Eukaryota > Metazoa > Chordata > Mammalia > Afrosoricida > Tenrecidae > Tenrec > Tenrec ecaudatus. The sequence continues at coordinate 73,171,045 of NC_134547.1, forward strand.
GTAAGTGTTAAACTTGGTATCACTGGGACAGTTGGCCCAGCACATAGCCGGCGAGTGGGCTCTCAGCATAGCAGCCCTATGCAGGGCATCTTTATGGGCACAGTCAACCTGCTGTTTCTCCTGCACTGCCTGTAGTTGTGGCTCGGACACCAGCTCTCTGTGCTTACAGGCACTGGGCACCCTGCTCATCCATTCCCTGCTCCATGCTGGCACACTGAGTGAGGAGGCTGGCCCTGTGCTTAGGCCTTCATGAGAAGAGGGTAAGGCAAGTTACCACGCCGATAACAATAACTCAGTCGTGCTGGGCAAACCCGTTTTCAACCCAGCTCTGCCGAGTTTGTGTGTCTATAGGTTTCTTGCTCTTCCTAGAGATCTTAATGCTCCTTTGCAGCTACCTTGTTTCAGCCCCAGGTATTGGGTGGTAGAGCTGTGGGAACAAACCCAGCCAGCTGAAGAAGCCATACCTGGGGCTTCCTGGAAGTCCCTCAGAAGGAGGAGAGCTTCAGGATGGGGCCCCAGGGCCGGTGAAGTTTATAAACTGCCCAGCTGGTGATTCCCCTTCAACCTTTGTCCAGCACTTGCTGAGTGTCAGGCAGACCTGCCCTGTTCAGTTTCAGCAACTTTAAATCTTTACAGGAGCAGACAACCTCACATTCTCACGAGGGATGACTGGTGGGTTCAAACCCTGGACCTTGTGGTTAATAATCCAGCACGAAACCACTGTACCATTAGTCTCCTTGGACTTGTGTTTCCCATGCTCACTGGTCATTTTTCTGTGCAAAAGGCTAACAAAACAAGCCCCATGTCTTTAGTGTGAACAGCTGTGTCCAGGAGCCCTGTGAGTGACTAGGGTTCTGCTCTGAGCAAGGAGAGGACACGGCCCCCACAGCAGGAGTGTGTGCAGACAGGCGTGTCCTCAAATCCTAATAAATGGGAAGTAAAGGTGACCGGCTCCCCAAACTAGAGCCAGCGCAGTGAAGGAGAAGAAGGGGTCCAGGGCTGGGCTGACTGGTCAGCTGCTTCACTTTCTCATGCTCTGGTGAAGTCAGAGGTGGCTGAACACACATGTGCCTGTACCGTTGGCAGAAAGAACTAGACCACTTGGCTGTGTTTGGGAATTTTGGGGCCCTGGCAGGTTTGCTGATGATGAGAGCTAGCTGGAGTTTCCAGAGTGGCTGGTGTTCCCAAGTTCAGGAGGTACGCCAGCCTCCGTGCAGACTTCCTAAGGGTCTGTGTTTGTGTTCTCTTCAGGCACATTTTCCAGCCAGTTCTGACAAGCCCCGGTGTAGGGCTTCAGGTGGTGGCATTGTGTCCTGTTCCCCCCACCACGAGGGAATTGTGCCGTCAGATGACAGCTGCCGTTCCGAGCAATGCCTCACCACCCCTCTCCAGGGTTCCATAGACAACAGCAGTGGTTCTCAACCTTCTTACTGCCACGGGACCCTTTAATACAGTTCCTTGTGTTGTGGTGACCCCCCCCCCCCAACCATAAATTTATTTTCATTTCTACTTCATAACTGTAATTTTGCTGTTATGAATCGGTCGACCCCTATCCCCTATGCAAGGGTCGTGACCTACAGGATGAGAACTGCTCCTGAGCACTGTTGGGGTCCTGGCCTTGGGAGTGTGTTGGCCCGGTCAGAGCACGTGCAGGCTCCTTAGTTGTCACCCGCTCTGGAGTGATGGACATTTGTCCCAGCTGAGAAGGCTCAGGCTGTTTGGGGGGAAGCAGTATGGGAGGGGGACATTTCTGTCCTCACTGCTGCCTTCTGTTTCCTTCTGATTGATTACCTAGCTTTGACTTGCACCTTTGTTAATCGTCAGTAAGTCTTTAAAAGCTCTTTAAAATGTTCCCATTAAAAAAGTAACAGCTTGGTATGTTCACAATAGTGGCTCTTCCTACAGGGTGAATAGTCACCCCCCCCCAGGAATAAACAAACAAACAAAAGCACAGCCATTGATGATGACTTCCCTCAGCAGTATATCTCTGTAGGGCAGCCATCCTCAAACTACAGCATGCTGGCCACATGTGGCCCGCCCGGTGTTTTTGCCCCGTTTATTTTTTTTACTTCAAAATAAGATATGTGCAGTGTGCATATGAATTTGTTCATAATTTTGTTTTTTAACTATCATCCGGCCCTCCAACAGGTCTGTTTAATAAGTGTGAGGACCCCTGCTGTAGGGCTTCCAAGACTGAATCTACAGGAGCAGAAAGCTCCTGGTCTTTGTCCCGAGGAGCGGCTGGTGGGTTTGAACCTCCCATCTTGCAGTTAGCAGCCTAGTGCTTACTCGGCAGCCCACTAGGGCTCTGCTATCAGATTACAACTCATTTCCAGTTAGTTCTTGTAGAAATTCTGACTTTCAGTTCAGGGCAGAGCTAGGTGGAGACAACTCTTCTTGTCCCCCTCCTGCCTGAGCCTACCATCTCTCCCTCCCCACCTCCACTGCACTCCAGGTGAGGGCACTGCAGGCTGCTGCCCCGCCCTGTTGGGTAGCTGCTTGGGTGGACATCCATCCGACTTCCCAGGTACTCCTGCCCGAGCCCTCCTGGTTGTCCTTACATGGGGACCACACAGTGCAAAGATAGGGCAAGGACTGTCTCCATTTTGGCTGGGAAAGCAAATTGGAGTGACACAGTTAAGGTTTTTGGAGAATACATTTCACCCAATTAGAGGGTGGGGTGTGTGCGTTTTTCTCAGCAGATCTTTCGGGGAAAGTGGCATTAAGAAAGGAAACCAAAAAATGCGGAGCCGATACCAAGGGCTCAAGTAGAAAATGTTTTGAAAAGGATGATGGCGACAACTGTACAAACATGCTTGACACAAAGGGTGTATGTATGGATTGTGATAAGAGCTGTAAGAGCTCCCAATAAAATTACTTTTTAAAAAAAGAAACAGTGACACTCCCTGCCCCCTGGATTTGTAGCTCCCTGCTAGCCCATTTACATGTTTTTCTTTCCATCCTAGAACTGATACAGCTTTTAACTTCTCAACCATTGTAAGTAACTGGTTTTCATTTACAGCCGAACAACCCATGGAGGAGAACATTCGTCCCTTGAAATTGGGGCAAGGAGAGGCTCTGCTTCCCAGCTAATGGAAGTGCTTCTGCTTCTGGTTCCGGCAGCCCCAGATTTCCCAAGATAGCGAGGGAGTGAGGGGGAAGTCATTAATGGGGTCAGGCGTCTATCCTCATGAATGCCATCTTAAAGCGAAGCTCTTGTGTGGCCAAGCACGCTTCCTGCTGTCAAGTGGCTCAGGAACCAAGCTTCTGTTGATCTGCTTCCAGCATATTCCAGTAAGCAAGAAGTCCCCGGAGCAGATGTGCTTACTGGTCTGTGCCTGCATCGGAGGAAATTCCTTTTGATTCGTGTTCTGGACCTTGCTTGTCTTTGCGTAGGGTGGAGTTAGTAAAAGCCAGGGACCTCAGGCTGATCCCAGCAGATGGTAGTGGCGATGCCGAGATGAGATGGAGGCTTGAGGAAGGAAGGCGTGACAACTAACTAACCAACCAACCACCCAACCCACCCACAGTTGGGTCAAGCGGATTCTGACTCAGAGCAGAACTGCCCTCAAAGGGCTGCCAACCTGTGCCCTCTACAGAAGCATCTTTCTCTCGTTGGGATGGCTGGTGGGTTTGAACCCTGATCATTAGTGAGCAATGGACTGCTTTACCATTGAGACTCCTTTCACTCCCTGCCCTTGAGTCAGTAATGACTCACAATGAGCCTGTAAGACAGGGTAGAACGGCCCCTGTAGGTTTTTAAGACCCCATAACAGGAGTTGAAAGCCTCTTTCTCCTTCACAGTGGCAGGTTTTGAACTGCTGGTCTTGCGGTTACCAGCCCAACACATTACCTACCCACTATGTGTCACCAGGGTCCCTTAACAGGTAGCAGAATTGAAAACGGTACTGTGTATTATTTTTGGATGTTTCTGGTGAGGCTCTTGTTTCAATGGCATTGAGACTGGTGTGGGTTTTTTTCCATGAGCGCCTTTGGAAATCTCAGTGCAGCATTCCCACCGCTGTACCGAGCTCAGGGCCTCCTGGTACTGCTCTGGTGATGCTGACCGCAACCTACCCACCTTCCTGGGTTGTCATCTCTGACAACAAAGGTGCCGTTGAAGGAGCACACTTAGGGGTTTGCTAGTGCCTTGGTGGTGTTCTGGTCATGTTGTTGGGTGAGTGGTTGACTGCTGACCACAAAGCCAGAACTTCAAACACACCAGTTGCCCGGGAGGAGAAAGATGGGGCAGTCTGTCCCATAAAGGTTTACAGCCTTGAAAACCCTAAGTAATCAAAATCAACCTGATGACCATGGGTTGAGTTTTGACAGGTGTATACACTAGTCAGATACACACTAGTCATGACTTGAGAAGAACGCAGTCGAGCAAGAATATGCTCGAGTGTTTCCTCTTGTCCTGTTGCCCCCACTGCCCCCCCCCCCCCAGGTCAGCTACTAGTCTGCTTTCTGTTGCTTAGGTGGAGTATAATCTCCTTAGGAGCAGCCGCAGTCAGGCCGTGGCTAAGGGCTCAGCCACTTACTGAAAGGTTGGCAGGAGAGAACCGTGGCTGGGTGCTCCCATGAAGACGACAGCCTAGGACACCCCATGAGGCAGTTCCACCCTGCCCTCTGGGCTGCCCTGGCGGCAGGTGGGCACCATACCATCTCTGCTGCTTTCCTTCGGCAGTGTGTTTTGAGATGCATCCCCGTCTTCCTCAAGTCAGAGCGAGTGGAGGTGCCACCTCGGTCTGACTGCCACGCATAAAGCAGCTCTTTGTGCTCACTTCACCGAGATGGCTGCATGGCTCATGGTGGTACATTGTCGTGGTGGCAAAACCACTCCCCTGTCTGCCACAAATCAGGCCTTTTTTAAATTTGTCATGCAGTATTCAGAACCTTTTTTTTGGTCATGCAATCTATTCAGAACCTCTAAGTAAGAAAGCTTGAACAATCTGACCTGGTGGAATGAACTCCAAATGCATTCCAAGTCAGCATTTTGTCCTTTGAGAAGCTGATGGATGTCCAGAATGAGGTTTGTCATCCATCGACATTTCACCTTTTTAGAAATGAGGAAACCCCTTGAACGCTTGATTTACCCCCCCCCCCCCCCATAGTGCTGCCTTTGTAAGCTGTGTTCAATGTCACAACAGTTACTCTGGCATTTTACTCAAGCAGGAAATAACATTTCACACCGCACGCTATTCTCTTAAATGGGCCATCACAAAAAACGAGGTTCGTGTGAAACTGTTCATGAGAAAATTCACTGTAACCAGAGAGAACCTTCCCAGATGACGCCACTGGGTAAGGTGCACTGACTCAGAGGGTGTTGCTGGATGCTCACCTAGTGGGAAAAATGTGTATTACGAAAGCTCCACTAAGCGGAACTTTCTTTGGTTTTTGGTGGGTGGGGGGGTACCATTTGTAAGTTTCATTTCTGGGGTGGTTTGGTTCTTTTTAGTACCCCTCGTAAGTTTGGTTTTGGCTAAGCAAATTGGTGCATGTAGCTATTTAAAAAATAGAAAGTCACACTAAACTTTCCCCATTTTAAATATGTGGTTCAGTGAGTTGGGACAATTGTGTACGTTTTTGTAATCACTATCTCAACTCAGATCCATGCCACTCTTCCTGCACCCCAGTCTGTTCCTTTGCATTTGCCTGGCACCGCAACCTCGAAACTCCTGCCAAGGGTTTGTAAGGGGGTAGGTAGGCTGGACATGCTGTTCCCTCTTAGGGTCCTGAGCCGAGGGCTGGCCTTGCTCCTGTTTGATAGTTCAGTGCCGCTCCACATGGTGGTAGACGGAGTGGCACGCTCTCGTGTCCATGATCTTGCTCTCAGTACAGCTCAGCAATTCAGGTTAACATTTGATTGCCATTGTATAGAGTGGCTCTGACATAGGCAAGGGAGTTTAATTTTTCCTTTTAATTGTTGTGAACTGGATGAAGGTTTACAAAGCAAATCAGTTTTCCATTCAGCAGTTGGGACACATTTTGTTTCATGTCTTTGATCACAATTCCCACAGTGTAACATTCGTTCCACAATGCAACATCACTCTTTCTTTCCACCTCTTCCCACGTTTCCCTTTTCCATTCCTCCTCCCTGCCCCACCTTTCTGAACTTTGTCCTTGGGCAAATGCTGCCCTTTTGATCTCAAATGATTAATTATTCTAAGGTGTGTACTTTCTAGTGTGATTAGTCCCCTTATTAAAAAATAAACTCAAACTCACTGCCATTGAGCTGGTTCCAACTTGTGGTGACCCTGTAGGACAGAGTAGAACTACCCTTGTGGTTTTCCAAGGCTGTAATTTAAAAAAAATCATTTTATTGGAAGCTCGGACAACTCTTATCACAATCCATACACACTTCCATTGTGTCAAGCACATTTGTATATTTGTTGCCAAGGCTGTAATTTTTATAGGAACAGAAAGCCTCAGCTTTCTTTTGAGCTGCTCGTGGAGTTGAACTGTCAAACTTGCAGTTACCAGCCCTACTCATCACTCACTCTGCCACCAGAGCTCCTCATTCCTCGTTAGAGCTGTCCATTGTCTGGCTGAAAACTGAGCCCTAGGGGTGAGCTCACTTTCAAGCCTGAAGGGCAGTTAAGGACAAGAGTCTCTGGGCATCCACCAGGCCCTGTCCATCTGTAAGCATGGTCTTTTTTTTTTTTTTAATGACTTTTTTTGTTTCACCTTTCCCCCACTCTGTCTGGGACCTACTGTGATCCCTTTCAGAGAACGTTGGTTGTGGTAGCTGGGCACCGTCCAATTCTTCTGACCTCAGGATAATGGCAGCTGATGTTTGTGTGGTCCATGAGTTCAATGGAGTGATTTTTAAACTATACTTTTAAAGGGATGAGAAGGGATGACTTTTTGACAGGACTTTAATAGTTAAAGCTCACTAGCATACATGTGAATCTAAACACTGTTATTAGGGGTTGTCCAGTCAATTCTTAAGCATAAGGATGCAAGCCATGCCCAGCAGAACAAAATAGCCCCTCCTCCTCCCATCCCCACAGTTGTTCTTATGTGAGCCCATTGTTTTCAGCAGCGTGTCAATCCATCTTGTCAGAGCCATGATCTTTTCCACTGCTCCTCCTCTTTCCTCAGCATGACTGACGTGCTTCACCAGAGACTGGTCTCTCCTGACAACATGTCCAGAGTAAGTGACACTAAGTCTCACCATCCTTGCTTCTAAGGAGCATTCTGCCTGTACATCTTTCAAGGCAGATTTGCTTAGTCTGTGGTAATTTCCATATACTTTGCCAACACCAGGTTTTCTTAATTCAGTTCCCAGCTTTCATGTGCCTATGAAGCGATTGAAAATACTATGGCTTGGGTCCGGTGTACCGTATGTAGTCTTCACAGTGACAGCAGTGTTCTTCAACTCTCTAAAGAGGTCTGGTCTGTGCAGCATATCTACTCAGCCCAGTGTGCTGATCTCCTGGCTGCTCCTTCCATGAGCACCGACCGATTGTGGATCCAAGCAAGACGAAACCCTTGCCAACTTCAGTCTTTTCTACACTTACCTGCTGGCCTAGTAGTTGTAAGCATCGTGGTCTTCTTTACATTGAGTCATAATCCAAACTGAAGGCTGCAGTCCTTGAACTTCATCAGCAAGCGCTTTAATTTCCTTCTCACTTTCAGCAAGCACGGTGCGTTATTGGCATATCAGCGGTTGTTAATAAGCCTTCTGATCCCAATACCACATTCTTCCTTATATAATCTAGCTTCTCTGGTTATGTGAGCACCATACAGATTGCATACTTAGGTGAGAGTTTACAACCCTTGGTGCACACCTTTTCTGACTGTACATGGTTCTATTGGAGCAACTGCCTTTTGATCTTTGTACTAGTTCCACATGCGCACAGTGCAGTGTTACCGTAGCTGGATACTAGATTGAAATATGCTGACTTTCAAATCCTAACAAAGTCAACATGGCCTGTGGGCATGTTTGTCTCTTCTGTCTCCTACCCCTGCCCCAAGACAGTCAGCAGCACCATTCTCCCAAAGCCCAGGAGCAAGATTCCCATGTCCGTGGTAAAGCTCCTTGCAAAACCAACAGGCTTTCTTGGTGTCTGCAGCCCAACCTCTGTCCTACACTGCTTTAGTCTAGTTGCCCAGCACAGTTGGCTGTGGGGAGGTAGTGGGTGCCCATTAACATTGTTAACGCAACAAAAGCTTATTAGGTGTTGACTTTACGTAAAGCCGCCTCCAGAGAGTCCCCCATGGCTGAAATTTGAGCCGTGGCACTGGTGAGTTCATTTCCAGACTTGCAGGGTCTGGTCTCAGGGTCTGCTCCATTAGCCCATGGGGCTCATTGCTGCCTGGGCCTTTGGTTGTCGTCACACTGCTTTCCTCCGATGGGGAAAAAGCAATAACTCGATGGCTGCTGCTCACAGTCCTTTTTAAGACCCCAGTTGCTACTTCCCAAAGTAGTATGTAGAACACGGTCTTTGTGACTGTGCTAGACCAGGGGACTTTGCTGTCTCCTGAGGCTGTGGTCCTGAGCTCTGGCCAGCTGTTCATTCCCTCCAGGTGCTTGGTTCTAAGAACTTTCCATAACTTTGCCCGTGTGCTCCACTACATCCATGGGGGTTTGTAGCAAAGGTAAATACACCCTCACCAACATCCTCTGTCAAAGCTATTTATTTTCGTGGGGTACCCACGAGGGACCCCAGTACATCCAGCCATTGAGCCTCTCCTGCATTACTGCAGATGGTATGTGCACACTGTTTCCCTTGAACTCTTTCCCACGGCATTCCCATCCCACTCTGGCCCACTGTGTGTTGCCCCAACAGCCCAGTCCGTCTTGCATAGAGTGATTGGTGGGCCTGAACCACTGATAGATAGCCTGGTTCTCAGCCTGTGCTTAGCTCACAGTGCCACCAGGGCTCCTTCCCTGAGTTTATGATGATTATTACATCTCCCAGGTGAGGGTGGAAACACCTTGCACTTTACTCACTGTGACCATGGCTCTGTAGTTCACCTTGGTGTGACCTGGCTTTACTTCTACAGTCTATTGCCTGTAGAGCTGGCCTGGTAGCTGTCCAGCGGACCTGGGGAACTGATTGACCATGGGGTCTGGGTCTGCCTCGAGGCTGATGACTCCTCTTCCCATCAGCCCTCTGGGTGAGAGGAGACATTCATTTGGGGGAGATAGCCTATGTATTCATTCCCTTTTTTAAAAAAATCATTTTATTGGGGACTTGTACAACTCATCACCGTCCATCCATCCATCCATGTGTCAAGCACATTTGTACATTTGTTGCCATCATCATTCTCAAAACATTTTTTCTACTTGAGTCCTTGGTATCCGCTTCTAATTTTTCCCCTCCCTCTACCACCTATCCTCCCTCCCTCTCTCATGAATCCTTGATAATTTATAAATTATTCTTATTTTTTCATGTCTTACACTGTCTGATGTCTCCCGTCACCCACCTTTCTATTGTCCGTCCCCCAGGGAGGTAGTTATATGTAGATCCTTGCGATCGTTTCCACTTTCTCCCCCACTTTTCCCTTACCCTCCTGGTATCGCTACTCTCATTGGTCCTGAGGTGTTTATCTGTCCTGGATTCCCTGTTTCCAGTTCTGATCTGTACCAGTGTACATGCTCTGGTCTAGCTGGATTTGTAAAGTAGAATTGGCATCATGATAGTGGTGGGGGAGGAAGCTTTAAAGAACCAGAGGAAAGTTTTATGTTTCATTGGTGCTATACTGCACCCTGACTGGCTCATCTCCTCTGGTTCATCTCCTCTCTGCGACCCTTCTGTAAGGGGAAGTCTAGTTGCCTACAGATGGGCTTTGGGCCTCCACTCTGCACTCCCCTTCACTCACAACTATATGATTTTTTTTGTTCTCTGATGCCTGATACCTGATTCCTTTGGCACCTCATGATCACACAGGCTGGTGTGCTTCTTCCACGTGACTTTGTTGTTTCTCAGCTAGATAGTCGCTTGTTTATCTTCATGCCTTTAAGACTCCAGACACTAATCTTTTGATAGCCGGGCAACATCAGCATTCTTTACCACATTTGCTTATGCACCCGCTTTATCTTCAGTGATCGTGTCTGGAAGGTGAACATCATGGAATGCCAGTTTAATAGAACAAAGTGTTCTTGTTTTGAGGGAGTACTTGAGTAGAGGCCCAATGTCTGCTACCTTAATACTAAGCCTATAAATAAATGCACATAGATCTATTTTCTTATCCTCATACATAAATATACTTACTTTTGCACATGCCTGTATTTAGACCTCTATAAATTCCCTTTGCCTCTCATTCCCTTTCTGCCCAGAGAAAGGTTTGAGGCATTTGACCAGGCTCAGAGTGCTGTACTCCAGCGCCCCCTAGTGCCATGCTGTGGTGGCAGTGGCCGCTGTTGTTGCCCGTTTTTCCGGCCTGTTTCCTGGGCCTTCTAGATATAGAGACAGGCCCTGGAAGCCCTCGAGTCTCCTCCAGGGAAAACCCAGAGGGCTGCCTGAAGTAGCTGTGGGCCTGCTCCATAGAGTCTCTGTGAGGCTGTGAGCCGACACTTCCCTGGCTCGGCTCGGCTCCACTCCCCCACTTTAGGTGGTCACTCTGTCACTTGGTGGCCGACTTACAGGTCTTGTCATTCTCTTTCCCATCCGTCTGTGAGGTCGGGTAGGTTGGTGTCCCTCTGTCTCTCCAGCATCCTTCTTCCTCTGTGGACAGGTTCATCCCCCAGTGAGTTTCTGTGCCCCTCTGTGGTCAGTCCTCTGGTTCCACCTGACCAAGGCTCATAGTGGTGCCAGGGGAAGGCTTGCCCAGCTCTGGGGTTTGAGGCTGCACTGCCACACCTGGTGGACAGGGACAGGTGGAGCTGCTGTGAGCATCAGCATGTGGGCATGGTGCGGTGCGTGTCCTGAGTAGGTTTTTGATGTCTCCAGACATCTAGTGCTGTCTGAAGTGGGACTCGAGGAAAGACAGTCGGCAGGTCTCTCTGTGTATGTGCACGTGCACATTTCACCTTCTTTCTGCCTCCTCTCCTCCTGGCAGCCCTTTTCTGCCATTGCACACTATGCCATGGCCACGTCGGGCAGCCTATCCCCAGGGCTGGTCCAAGCTCACCACACACTCACTTCAGACTGATTCTAAATCCTGCTGGGACACTGCTTATTTTCACCGTCATCACCCAGAGTGGTCTATGTGTGGGCTCTGCAAGTGTTACATGTGGGTGTCTGTACCTAATTGGTCCACTGTCCACTTGCAGCCATGGTCCCTATCACCAGCGTCTCCAAAAATGCCTCTCTTCCCTGCCAACCTTAGCCACCACCTGTGCATGGCTTCTGCAGTGATAACCAAGGCATCCCCAGGTGCAGATGATGAACTTGGCACTTGGCTGCTGGCTGGGAGGTTGGGGTTCACCAAGGGGATCCTGACTGATAAGCAGGCTGCTCGCACATTGCACTTCTTGCAAAAGGTAGGTTTGTGTCCGCCCTGCATCAAGCAGGTCTGTCAGCTCTATTTTCCGACAGTGCACCCCCCCTCCCCCGTCTGTGCTCTTGCACGCTTCATGCACTGTAGGGCAGGGCCAGTATCTGGTGCAGGTGTTGGGGCACAGGGTTCCTGGGCTCACAGCATTGTCACAGCTATGTGATGTCAGCAGTCTCGTGGAACCTGTGGTCTCCAAGGCACAGCCAGGGCTGTGTGAGGGCCTTAAGTAGGGTGTGTGTGTGTGTGTGTGTGTGTGTGTGTGTGTGTGTGTGTGTGTGATGATCCAATGCAGTTTTTTGATTAAAAATTGAATATCTGCATGTATATGTTTGAGATCATCTTCCCACTTATAGGGAATTTCCCACTTGCCTGCCATTGGTCTGGATGGCAGAGAACACAGATGGGGCTGGTGGGAGGAGCCAGCAGCCAGGCTGCTGGGACAGTTGGGAACTGTGTGTGAGCTGTGCACGGTGCCCTAGAGTCCCCAGGTGAAGGATGCTCTGTCAACGGCTTTAGGGACAGTTGGGCAGTGCCTATTTTTGGTCCTTGGACAGCACCACCTGGGGGTCAGTGCCTCCCTCATTGGCTTTATGGGGTTCTGGCCCTGTGGCCCATTGCATTGCTGGAGGGTGGGGGGGCATATTTTCTGAAAGTTTGTAGCTCTGTATATCTTGTGCTCAGTGACTCTTTCTGATTTTTTACAGTATATTTTTGGAGACTTTAGCCCCGATGAGTTCAATCAGTTCTTCGTGACACCTCGTTCTTCAGTAGAGGTAAGACGACACTTTGAATTGATGTTTGTTTCAGCACCCTGTTTTGAAATCCTTGTTTGGTATTGAGGAGCGCCAGCATGCAGGGAAGTGAGAGAGGAAGATTTTCTTGGCAGACCCTTTTCCTTGTTGCTCTCTTGCACTTTATCTGCTGAGTACCATTGAGTGAACACCCCCCCCATCCCCCACCCCCCACCCCCCAGCTGGACCGTCCATGTCACTACCTCAGCCGTGCTGGGCATGCTGGTGTCCTAGTCTCTCGACATGTTCCCCTTTCCCCCAGATGCCTACCTGAGTGCCCAGTCAGGGAGAGCACTCTGGCCCTGGCGGTGCTGCATGCTGAGTGATAGTGGAGTCACGTGGTTTTCGTGGGCAATTCCTGATGGCCAGCAGTGGCATCATGATGTTGGATCAATGTGCAGGTTGCACGTGCTGACTGTGAGGCCGAGGGGCTGAGCCCCTGGCCCACTCTCTCCTCACTAGCCAGGGCTGGGGTCCTTCTTGTGGGTCTTAAAGGCATCTCTTCCCAGCACACAGACATTTTTATGTTCTACCCCGCACCCCAGAAGAGTACATTTCTAATGTTAATGTCAACTGTATCAGCCTTTTTTTACTTTTGTTGTCCTTTGGTCTCTTAAAAATATTTTAAATGAAATTCTTCCCCATTCTAAAGTCCTTTGCCCATTTTCTTTCACATTTAAGGTTTTTGCTTTCACACTTGGCATGCAGTGCAGGGCGATACAGGTTGTGTGTGTGTTGGAGATGGGGCAGCCCTTCTCCCAGCCCCCCTCCCCTCCAGGGCATGGCTCAGGAGAGCTCTGTCCTTGGTCACACAGGTCAAATCTACTTCTCACCCCCCTTCTCTCTGTCTCTTGTGTTGCCCCCCTTCTGCTCCCTAGTGGACAGAGTACTGGCTGGAGCTGTGGGCCACGCTTGCTGGGGACACAGCCGTTCTCGTTGGTCCCGTGATCTTTGTCCTCCTCCATCCTTTCATCCTGTCTTTTGGGTTTTAATACTCAGTGTGTTCAGTTATGTGAAAAACGACTGAAGTGTTCATTGGGCCCCGTGAGAATTGGGGACTAACTTGTGGGGACGTTAGCATCTGTGCGGGTGTGGATTTACTTACCGTTTATCCCGGGCTTTTCTTAGTGCTCCCTTTGTGTTTTAGTCCAGGAATTAATAAAGCCATAGGGGTGGGCACATGTTCACCTTCTTTATATATAAAACCCTGCAAAATGCCCTGGAGTGGTAAAAGGGAGGGAGAGAGCGAATGGCCTATGAAGTAAACCTTATTTAACTTTTAATAAAATCGAATGCCTCGATCTACTGGGCATGTACAGACACAGCAGGGGGGGGTGGGCTGAGGAAGTGGATCTTTTAGAGAGGCAGTAAAGAGTCAAAATTGGATCTGGCTGGGCCCACTTACCTCCCCTTCACCTGGGCTTCTTGAGGTCTAAAACTTTGAGCATCAGAGGTAAGATATTTTTATTAGGAAACTATAAACTTCAACTCTTATTACACAGAATTGCCCAGAAATATTTTATTTCCCTAAGAAAACACAGTGTGTTAATTTGAATTTCCCTTTTTACCTTGGTTAGATCCTTGGTGTGCTTAAAATCATTAACTGTTAACACCAGTAGACACAACACGATTGAAGGAGAGGGGATGTAATGGAATGTGCTCATTTTCTGAAACGAGCCCTGGTTCCTTCCCCTAAACTTGAAAGAGTAAAAGACTAAAACTTGGGGCATCTGCGTAAGGTAAATGCTTTCAACACGGGCTCCTGCCGTCAGCTGACCTGCGCTGGAACGAGTTCTCAGGAGCTTCTAGTGTCTGAGTAGGGCAGGGGAGGGACAGCAGAGAGGGCTTGGCTTGAAGGAGTTTGTCCTTTGGCATGTCCTGGGACATCAGCGGCAGCTCTTTTATAAGACTTAATGTGTGTGGCACGAAGCTGCTTGACTCAGAGAAGGCATAGTTATAAGGATTTTGTATAAGTAAGGTGATTTAGGTCCTTCCAATTTTATAGCTTTCTGTCTCCAAGGGGCACCAGAAGTCACAGTGAAGCCCTGTGTTGGTGGCCCCTGGACACTGCTGAGGGACATGGGCCACACTCACTTCCTTAGACCCCTTGTGCTGCTGTGTGGTAGTGACTGCTGGTGGCAGCTGTTGGGTGGCCTGTGCACATACATGAAGGGTCTTGGTTGCTGCCCGGGAAGCAGGCCTCCGGTGCCCCAGTGAGAGCGGGTCAGCTCTCCAATCCTGAAGGCTTCTCAGTTTCCTTCCTTCCTTCCATTTTAACAGTTTTATTGACACTCGATCCACTTAACATAAAATTCAATAGTTCAATCATATAAAAAAGAATTGAACAATCATTACCACAATCTAACTTGGTTTTCTTAGCTTCCTGTTTGTCACTGATTCTGGGGGAGAGCATTCCGTGCGCGCCACACACACACACACACCCCCTCCCCGCCCGTGACTTGAGCTTGTCTGTTCTGTGTTAGAGGGGCGTGAATTACCCCTGCCTCAGCGAACTTTCTCACCCTGCATCTGGCCTCGGAACCAGCCCTACTACCCCCATGACTATTTTGGAAAAGGAGAAAGTCCATGACCTTGGGCACTTGCCATTTTGCCTTTCTCCTCCCCAAAAAGGAATGTGATTATGGCATTCATTCAGTTCCCATTGGAGCAGGGCCCCTGGCCATTTCTTCCCAGCAGGCTTTGCTCCATTGTGGTAGTCGACCCTGCCCTGGGCAGCAGTTGTGGGGTGGGGAGCACGAGCCCCTTGCCAAGTCACTCGTGGGACAGTAGAGTCTGTGACTTGAGGCGAGTCCTTCATGTCCCTGGGTGGGAAAAGGACGGTGACGAGCATTTTCTTGTAGCTGCTTTGCGTGTCCACTGGAGGCCAGTGTGACACTTGTGTGTGTGCGTGTGTATTGGATCTGTTCAATAAGGGAAAGGTTTCAAAGCGGTCCCATCTTGTGTTGTTGTTTTCTTTTTCCCCTTCAGTGAACGTTTTCTCTGGACGGTGTGTGGCTGTGCTAAGAGTGACGGCCTGGGGGGTGTGGGGAAGCGTTGAGCTGAGTGCTGCCTTGCTGGGGGAGGTATCTGGGTATCAGCCTTTTGTTGAATCAAACTTTGTTTCCTGCCCCTATGCAGCTCCCCCCATACAGTGGAGTCCTGCTCGGTCCCCACACTGCGGAGGAAAGCCCCGAAGGTAAGCTGGCCCTACCTCCTGTCCCAGCAGCAATTCTGCCATGTGAGTTGGTGGGCAGCCACTGGGGGTGCTGTCTGCCATGTGCTGCTGCTCATCCCTCCTCCTCCTAGACCAGGACTTCCAAAGGTCCTTTCACATCACATGACGTGAGAAAAAAAATCCCAGCTGAAAGCCAGCTCCCAGTGCAAGAATGCCCAGACTCATGTTCACATTTGGCTGTCAAGTCCTAACTACCTCAGCACACACGCTCCCTACATTCCGAGGCCCCGCCCAATTCAGAGATGTGAAGGATGTGCAACAGGGAGTGACTTCTGTGTGGGTGCTTGTTGGGGAAGACGTGGTTGAGGGTCTCAAGGTGAGATTTAGAATACCTCAGCCAAGAGCAGTCCCACGAAGATTTGTTTCCTATGACTCTCTAAGTTCCCCTCCTTGGGAGAAGTCCACGGGGGTAAGATGCCTGTGTGGTTTCTGGCTGGTGTCTGCTTAAGACATCAGTTCAGAAGGGGGTACAACTTGACACCCCAAGAAACTTCCTCCATTGTGCCCACCTCACAATAGATCTTTGAATTTGGTAAAAACTTGTTGGCACTGATCAGGATGCTATGTGTATAACTATCCTTAAAAACATTTTAATTTCACTTTGATCATGCATTTGTGGTAGACAGAAGGATATATGAGGAGGCACCTCCAAAAACTTGGAATTTTTTTCCCCTAAAAACTATGTTTTAAAATTTTCTTACAAAACAGCCTATTGCCTTCAAAGTACCCTCCATTACACTTAATACATTTATCAAATCTGTGATTCCATTCTTGGAAACATTCAAACTCATCTGTTTGGACGGCTGATAGCACTTCCCTCATTTTTCCTTCACCTCTCTTCTACGTCAAATCACTGTCCATTCATGTCCCTCTTCATGGAAACAAAAAGGAGTCACACACAGTGAGGTCAGGTGAATAAGGTGTGGGGGCAAGAGAGGCATGCTGGGTTTGTTTGTTTTTTGCCAAAAACTGACACACTGAAATGACTGTGTGAGCAGGTCCACTATCCGCCACAAATCAGGCCTATTTTGGTTGTACACTGATACGCACAATGTTTTCAGAACCTCTAAACCAAAAACTTGACTCACAGTCTGATCCGGTGGAACGAACTCCAAATGCACTGCAAGTCAACATTTTCTTCTTCTTTGTCAATCGTCATTTCCCCTTTTTTGAAAGGAGAAACCTACTCGAACACTTGTTTGTCCCATATGTTGTCCCTCTAAGTTCTGTTCAACATCAGAACAGTTTCTGTGGTGTTTTTCCCAAGCAGGAAACAAAATTTCTTGCCGCATGCTGTTCTCTTAGGTGGGTTCCAGTGAAAATGAGGTTCCAGTGAAACTGCTTTTATGAAAAACTTCAAAAAACGAGGTTCCAGTGAAACTGCTTTTATGAAAAACTTCACTGTGACCAGAGTGAACCTTCCCAGGCGATGCCACTGGGTGTGGGTGCGCTGACTCAGCGAGTTGCTGGCTGCTCACCTAGTGGGAAAAATGTGTACCTGATTTTTGGGGTGCCCCTGGAATAATGAAAGTGTGTCTCGTGAAATATGGAGGATCGTGGGAACTTTTGGATCTATTAAGTACCGTATATCTTCGAGTATAAGCCGACCTGCGTATCAGCTGAGGCACCTAATTTTAACACAAAAACTGCATTAAAAATGTGCTTATACACGGCTTATACATGAGTATATATGCTAGCATTGCAGATTTTTTTATATTAAGTAGAATTCAGATTTCAGTCATCAAGTCTTGGCTTATTGGAAACAAAAAATAAAAAGTGAGTTCACAATGCAGATATTATGAGATTTTAAAAAATAAAACTCATGTCAGTGACAAGATATGATTAATTTATTTTGAAGACAATTTTTTTATCAATACAGATCATTAAAAAAGCAATGTTACAGTTTTAAATAAATATAACAGCAAGGATTTATAAGTTCTACAGTCATTGTGATATGTAGTTTTCTAATTTTACTTGTCAGCATACATATTCCCTGGACTCAGGCATAAAGGAAACCAGTCAAGGCAGATTCCATGAAAAAGGGGCTTTTTTAAACATGCAAAAATACTGTGTTCTTTTTAGTATTAGTTAATCCTAATTTTTTCTTCTGAAAATTTCTGGAGCTACCCAGAACATGGGAGATGGGTGTGGGATTGTTTTTCATAGCCTCAGATTAAATAGGATTGTAGAGTTACTGTTTTATTTTCAGCAAGGTGTTTCTTTTTTCCTCACAGAAATAACATGTGCCCTAGATTGGTTTCTGAATGGGAAAGGTGTGAATTCGTTTTCTAAAAGCTAATGAGGACTCAGGAGGACCACCCCTCTTGCTCATCGGCTATGGCCGCCGGCTGGGCGTTTACTGTAGCTTCTTTTCTCTGCAGGACCAGACTACCAGAGAATCGAATTTGGGGTGAATGAAGTGGATGAACCCAGTGACACATCGTCGAGAACCCCCAGCTACAGTATTTCAAGCACACTGAACCCTCAGGCCCCGGAATTTATCCTTGGCTGTACAGCTTCCACAAAGGCCCCTGATGATGCAGACAAAGAGACAGACTGCAGCTCCAGTGAGCGCCCTTTCCCAGGCTCGCTGGCCGCTGTGGATGGCAGTTCCCACGCGGAGGCTGAAGGCCTGGCTGATGATGGTGGCCCCGGTAGTCTTGGGCAGAGGGAGCGGAAGAAGAAGAAAAAACGGCCACCTGGGTATTATAGCTACTTAAAAGATGGTGGTGATGATAGTATTGTTGCAGAGACCCTGGTCAACGGCCATGCCCACGCCCACACGGCCATCCCTAACAGTGTGGGCTCCGAGGACACCGAGTTTCTGGGCGATGTGGCCCCGCTGGTCACCGCCAGGACTTGTAACAGCCCTGAGGACTCGCTGGACTTCATCAGTGACTCCCTGCGTGACGGGCTGTTCCCCCAAGCACTGGACAGCCATGCCAGGACTGCAGGGCAGCCTGAGCCATGCCCCCTGGCCGACTTTGAGCAGGCCTGCCTCTCCACAGAGGCTGGTCAGGATGGCCTGTTACGGACAGCGGTGGCCCAGCCCTTTGCTGGGACTGATACTACTGAGAGCCTTGGCATTGCCAATGGACAAATACTTGAATCCTCGGGCGAGGCCCCAGCTGCCAATGGGGTGGAGTTACCCATAGTGGAAAGTTTGGACGCAGAGCCCGCCCAGCCCCAGAGCACTTCCTCCCCGGCTGACCCCACAGGCTTGGTGGCGGGCTCTGCACCCACCAGCCAGCCGACCAAGTCCTGGGCTAGTCTGTTCCATGATTCCAAGCCCCCCCCTTCCTCACCCATGGCATACGTGGAAACTAAGTATCCCCCTCCGTCCACCTTCCCCCTGGTCTCTGAAAAGCAGGTGGAAGTCAAAGAAGGGCTTGTGCCGGTCTCAGAGGATCCCGTAGCCATACACATCGCAGGTACAGTTCCAGCAACGCTGCTGCAGCACGGCCAGGCCAGCCAGGGTGGGGGCACTAGGGTGGGCAGGGCCTGGCCCTGGCAGAGGACTGTGCTGATGGCTGCTGGGCCTGTAGGGTGCCTGGCGTGCAGGTTCCTGAAGACAACCCTGGCTTTCTGTGTGATCGACAATCAGTCTGTTGTAAATCTGCCTAGCCACAGTGAGGGGTGTACAGCATCCCCGGGGTGGTGCTAAGGTGGAAAGTCCTCACCCAGGACTGGCTCCTTTTTGTAGCCGGGCTTCCTCGTGGTCCAATCCTTGTGTTTTGTTGCTTCGTGGTGTGAGCAGAGCTTGCATGCGTCCTCTCTGGGGGGAGGGGCGGGAGTGGGGGTCAGTGGCACCATATGACCAGAACTCTGGCCCAGGCCCACTCTGATTTCTCAAAGCTTCAGGAAGTAGCTTGTGAGTAACACGTGCCTCTCCGGAGTGAGTAGATTTTATTATGGTCTTATTTTTGTTGATCATTTTGTCGCTTTTGACAAGAAAAGAAAAATCCCCAAAGCATTTAGCTCAAAGTTAGTTTTCTCTCTAAAATGCACAAGCTTTGACATAGGACCATTCACAACAAAACAACTACAACAGCGCCGTTTATTCCATGCTTATGAGCTAAGAGCCTCCATGCAGGAAGCCAGGTGGGTCTCACGCGACTGCACTTTGCTGTGTAGTGCCTCCGCGCAGACTGAGCAGGGCTTACAGGCTGGAGGTTGATGGTGACCCTCATCCCCCAAGTCCACCTGCACCAGTTGCCCCAGTACGTCTGCTCCCTCCTGCTCTGCCACAGTTTGGACACCCTTACAATACACCCCACCTTTCGTGGTGCTAGTGCGCGTGTAGTAAGTAGCCCCAGTGGAGCACTGTTCTGTCCACCGGGAAACTGGAAAATGCCTGCGGCTTGCTGCGGCTGAGTGCCTCCAGTGTGTGAACAGGTAGCCCTTGATTAGGATGGGTGTGGGGTACACCGATACACACTGTCACAGCACCTGGTCTGATCCTAGCACTGTTCTCAGAAGCTCAGTTATAAAGACCCTGTTAGGAATGAAAACCTTAAAACAATAATAAGGTACTTGATTTGCATGAGAACTCTCCAGTCGCGAGGCTTCCCGTACCTCACATTCATGGACTGGCATGGAAGTGCCACGCTGAGAGGTTGGCTCTCAGTCCCACTTTCTGAATGCATGCTCTGGAGCCCTGGGCCGCCGCCAGCCCCAGGAGCTGGGTGGGGGCGGCAGCAAGCTGCCAGCCCCAGCACAAAGGGGTAAAACATGGTCTTTTGGTAGTTAAGGGACGGCAGCAGTAAAGACTCACTAGGAAGCCAAGCCGAGCTCCCGCCATCGTGTCGGTGCTGATGCACAGCCGTTTTCCTTCTTGAGCTGCTGCTTGCTGGTAGTTTCGAACTGCCTGCCATGCAGATTGCAGCCCAATGGGGACCAGTACACCCGAGGGCTCCTGTTTATTTTAGAGTATGTGAACGAGTGCTTTCGGTGGCCTGCCGTTCTTTGTAGTTGTGAATCAGGCCAAGGTTTGCAAAGCAGGTCACGGATTAGCTCCTCCATCATGATTTCCACAATGGACCTTCGAATTTCCTGTTCTCCTCTCTCCTCCTCTACTGACCCTTCTGAATGTTGCCCTTAAATGAACCCAGTCCTTTTGATCTCTGGTGGGCGGTCCTGGCACCTAGATGCCTTTGGCTTCAGACCTGAGGTTAAGGGGCGCTGCCGTCCTGTTCCTGTGAGAAAGTAGCTGACTGGGCAACTAGTGATACTGCGGCCTCCCATCTTTTACCAGTTAGGGGACTTTTGACAGAGTTCTCGAGGGCACTGCAGTGGACAGCAGCCACAGTGCCGGGGGAACAGTGTGCCCCTCTAGATCAGTTCATTCCAAGGTTATTAACCTGTGATGAGATACCTGGGGGGTTGCTTTTTATAATGTGCCTCCTAAGTTCAAAGTCATAAAAACTTTGTAATCCTATACTTCTGTTCCTCGAAATGACTTCGCAGAATTCCCAACCCTTGTTGGAAGGAAGGAAAGCTTCCCATTTGAAGTGCTTCATCAGCCTTGTAGCCAGTGCCCGGACCTCTGAGAAGGGTGTGAGCACAGTGCATGCTCCGCCTGTGTGAAGGCGTGACTGTTTCTGAGTGGCAGGCACTGGCTGGGCTGTGCCTGCAGGCTGCCGAGTGGTAGAGGAGAGTGTCAGAGTGTCGGCCCTACGCATTGTCTAAGCCATTCTCTGAATTGGGGGTTGATGTTTTCCACCACACAGCTCTGTCTCCCTCCTACTATTAGATCTGGCCACTTACAAAGATGCTGTGATGACAAAGGGGAAGTTGCTTTTGAAGGGTCTTCTCCTTTTCAGCCTGAGATGAAAGATGTTCTCTCCACAGTCTTCCCATGTTAATTCAACACATCCCTGCCATCGAGTTCATGCTGACTCAAAGCGACCTGATGGCACAGGGTAAACAGCCCTGGTGGCTTTCCGAGGCCATGACTCTTTAGACGCCTGTCTGTTGGTTTTCCCTTGCCGACCTAGAGGATCACAGCTGAAGAAAGCTTAACCACACACCACCCGGGCTCCTCTCCCTGGTAATGGCAACCTCCGAAACCATGTAGCACCAGCAGTTACAAAGTCACCCTTGTAAAGCGCGAGTGAACCAGCCTGTTGCCACCAGCAGAGCCACCTTCCTAGGCTTGCGGAGGCTTTCCTCTGTCTCTGTGGGAGCAGCCAGTTCACACCACAGCCCCACCAGCCTCTTCAGAGCCCCATAAAGTACCTCGTCCTGCAGCCCCTCCAAGTCATTTTCTCTTTAAGGATTGACTGTATAAACATGACAATGTCGGTTCCGAGGAGCTGACCTTATGAGTGGCACCACCAGGCCCCGTAATGGGCTTGTCTCCCAGCAAAGCCTCAGTTAGTTGTCTTAAGCAGCCGAGTGAGGTTCTAACCCCATTAAAAGAGCTTCCAGTGTTTGTTGTCATAGGAGTCAGTGTACATGGGCGCCCGACTGGCTAAGAGGGGCCACTCATTCCCTTTGGGGAAAGAGGGAGAGGGGACAGCTCATGTGTCTGGCCTAACAGCACTCTCTAGAGCCAGTGGTAGTCCCAGAAGCTGGCCTCTGTACCTGTGCTTAGGAAGCGCCAGCTCCATTCACCTCACCAGCCAGGACCTCAGGGAGCAAAAGACAGCCGGAGCGTCACGCGTTGATGTCTGCTATTACTGCCGCCAGCTCCACGCTCACCTTGGTGGCAGGTCACCTCCTCCTCCATGTGTCCTTAGTTGCAGTCACTGTTGTCTCCCTAAGTGGGAAGGAAGATAGCCCGAGACACCAAGAACTTCGTCCTAATCGCTAAGGGACTGTGGCCTTAGACAAAGGGACGGGACTTGTGCCCCTGAAGGTCTGCGTAGGCTAGGGGGCACTTGCCATTTCTCAGTAGGAATAACAGGAGGCAAGGGGGACAAACCCAGACTGGACCATCTCAGGAGCCCAGGGGTGGTGGTGGCTGCCTGTCGACCTGGGCGCCCGCTGTGCAGGGTCAGTGTAAGGGTAGGGGTGAGGGCACACTGAGCTCCGAGTTGCCGCCTCCTGTGGTGGCCCAGCTCATCCAGGCTGGCAGCACGTGCGGTGGTCAGCTTCTCCTGGGCCTTTACCAAGGAGCCTTGCTGTGCGCCACACCTGCACTGTCTCAGATGTGGCCCTTGTGCCCCTTCAAGTGTGTGCCTGTGTGCTCTGTTTAAAGGTTGTACGGAATAGTAGGCACGCTGAGAGAGCAGGGCAAACTTCCCAGCCCAGCAAGGCAGTGCTGCAGAGAGTGAGCAAGCTAACCGGCCAGTTCTGTGCTGCGGGCACAGCCAAGTGCCCATTCAGTGATGTCATTTGTTAAGAATAGCAACACCCTGTTGGATGGGTGGTGTTGCCCAGTCATCGTATACCTGAAGCCTGAGACCAGTGTCTGTCTAGGAAACAAAGGAGTGTGTCCACAGGGACTCGTGTAAGTGAGAAGGTCAGGGTCTGTGTGGGTTGTGAGACCTGCTCGTCTCCCTCGGGAGCTGGTTGCTCTCATGTGACTGCCCCATCAATGCTCTAAAGCAGGGAAAGCGCTGCGCACCGTTGGTTAAAAAGGCAGTTTGCCCCCAACCCCGGAATGGCTCTGGCGTTTGGAGCGCTCTGCCTGTGTTGGACTCTACTTTGGCATTTCCTGCTGATGTTTGTGATTTGACCCTGTTTTAGCATGGGCCCTGCCGTTATCAGACTTCAGTTCATCCACAGCCCATGGGCCGGGCGGTGCCCGAACAGCAGGGCCACTCAGCTGGGAGGGGCAGTGCCGGGCTGGCCAGCTGCTGCCCTGTGCAGATGTGGGTCTTAAGTAGGAACCTGACTGTGCACCCTGGTTTCTGGAAAGCTCCAGGTGAAGCATTAACCATGTGCAGGAAGTTCATCATACCACCTCATGTGGCTTCTGTTGAGGTGTTTTGGCAACGTCACCTCGCTTTGGCTCTTGAGATGAAGACTATAAACTCATCATTCACTGAGGTTGAGTTCATGGGAGCAAATCATAGGGCAGAACCACCCTGAGAGTTTCCGAGACTGCGGTTAACGGGAATAGAGAGCCCTGTCTTTGTCTCACAGAGCTGCTGGTGGTTTAGGTTGCGGCCTAACGTAACCACTGCGCCAGTAGGGTTTCTTCCTAAACACAGGAAAGCTTACCTCTAGTCCAGTTGCTGAACACCGGCGTTCAGTTTGAGAGTCTCACATGGCGCCGGGGCATACTTTAATGAGACTAAAGGGGTGTGATGGAGGTGGCCCTGAGGGCCAGGCTGTCAACCCCCCCTCCCCTTCCAGCCTCCTGAGTGCTCCCACAATCTGTTTCACCTTCTGAGCTTTAGCTTCCTCACTGGGAGCCCTTGTGGGGGCTGCTGAGGAGTCTGGAAAAAGTGTCCGTGAGCTCGTAGGGTCACGATTCTGAGAGTGCTTGCTTGGGGCCGTGGGACCCTCCCTCCTGTTGAAGCACCCTAGAGGCTGATTGCACGGGGGTATGGGTAGGTGGGGGGTGGTGTCACTGCAGGACTGTGATGGCACACGGTCACCTGGGGGTAAGCAGACTTGTATCTAAACAGAACGAGGGGATTCTGGTACACCCAGCTGAATCATTCAGGGACACAGAGGTCCCAAAGAGGAGGGTCTTTACCCACCATTAGGTCACTGTGCTCCCACCAGGATGCCTTGGGTGTGTGCTCTTCCCTGAGAATTCTGTGCAAGTGAGGCTCAGGCCCTGGATGTCCACAGTCCCCACCCCTAATTCTGGAGACTGAAGGAGTCCAGGAAGTGTCCTGGTTGCCTCGGGCCAAGGAGAAATACTGGTGTCTTTTCATCATGGTTCATGGCTTTTAAAATGCTCCATTGTTAAAAACAGATCTTTGGTCTATAGTTTTGCTCTCACATGAAGAGGAATAAATGTTCGTGTTAATGTAACTCATTCATTTGAGAGAAATCTCACTAGATAACCCACGCACTTGACGTTGAACTGTGTTCCACGGAAACTAGGAGAAAGGCACCTTTTTGTGGGTGGTGTGTTTTTCAAAGAGTCCCTGAACGCTGCTGAGTTGAAGGGAAGAGCTGACTTCCATGCTGTTCATCTCAGATGTGCTGCTTCCTCCTTCAGAGTTACTGGAGAACGTCACCCTCGTCCATAAGCCGGTGTCGCTGCAACCTCGCGGGCTGATCAACAAAGGCAACTGGTGCTACATTAACGCTGTATCCTTCTCGGCACTGCCCGCCCCGCCGCCCCTCCTCCTTGTCTGCCCTGCACGTAACTCAGTGCCCACGGGCACACTCATCCGAATCCAGAGTCCCAAACACGGTTCCTCCAAAACAAAGGTTATTGCATTGAGAATGTACCAGAGTCGGGCAAGTTTTACTCGGTCAGATTGTGGGACGGAGCGGCCACTTACAACAGGAGATTGTCTTTCATGGCACTGGGTTCAGGGATGCCAGAGTGCAGGCGGTTGCCCTGGTGGGCTTTTGTGCCCACCCTGGGTTTACCTGGGTTCTCGGTGCTCGTGGTTAAGGGCCATGAAGACATCGGTCGGGTCGGTTTGTTTCCTTTACGCGTCCTCACTGCCGACTCGCAGACACTGCAGGCCCTGGTCGCGTGCCCGCCGATGTACCACCTGATGCGATTCATTCCTGTGTACTCGAAAGCGCAGCGGCCGTGCACCTCCACACCCATGATCGATAGCTTGTGAGTAAGGCACTTGCTTACAGGGTGGTAAGTAGCCCTGGGGATAGAGTGGGTTGTGCATTGGCATGCTGACCACAGGTCAGTAGTTTGAAACCACCCAGCTGCTCCTTGAGAAAAAGGTGAGGCTCTTTACTCCTGTAAAGAGTGACAGTCTCAGAAGCCTATGGAGCCAGTTCTGCCCTGTCCATAGGGTGGCTCTGAGTTGGCACCAGCTGAATGGCAGGGACAAGGGGTGGTTATGCTCCTCTGGTGCTGAAGAGTGCCAAGCACTGAGCTGAATCCTGGCTCTCGAGCAATGGGTCCTGTAATGTCCGTTGTGTCTCCTTGGTATTGGGTGAGTGGAGCATTGAGTCGTGATGTTGAGAGGCAGTGACCACCCCGCCTCCCGACATGTGGGCTCAGTCTGCTGCCATGGAGGCCACACCTTCAGAAATCAAGAGTCCCTGGAAAAAGGCTGTTCACCTTTGACTCCATCCCCGTTACCGATGTCCACGTTCGCATGCTGCCCACCCACCAGGGGCTTTCAGTGACTGCGTGCCTAAGCAGCACCCTCGGAACGTGAGCCATTATTCTCTTTTCACCTTAGTGTTCGCTTGATGAATGAGTTCACCAACATGCCGATCCCTCCAAGACCCAGACAGGGTGAGTGACAGGGTCGGCTGTGCCTGGAGGCCCCGGGCGAGTGGTCTTGCCTGCATGGGGGTGGAGGGACGGGGGGAACGTTGGGCGCCTTGGCCTCTGGGCACTTGCAGGAACATTGGCTCTGACAGCCTGTCCCTCCCCATTGCAGCTCTTGGAGACAAGATCGTGAGGGACATCCGTCCGGGAGTTGCTTTCGAGCCCACGTACATATACCAGCTCCTAACAGTGATCAAGTCAAGCCTGTCTGAAAAGGTTTGGCAAAGCCTGTGGGAAAGCCGCTTTTTCTCCGGCCCCCGGTGGCCTGTGGCTGCCCCGTGCTTGCCCTGTGATTCTGGGGGTGGGGAGGGAGGGGCTTTCAGAAGTAGACCAGGGAATGGGTGCTTCGGTGAACATCCGTGTGTGATACAGATCATTGACCTCCGAGTCCAAGACTGCTCACATGGCTCCTGGGTGCCCAGCACTGGTGTACGCACAGGCATGTGTACCTGCTTCAGCTGGACCACCCTTGGGACTCAGCACAG
The DNA here is from genome assembly GCF_050624435.1 of Tenrec ecaudatus. Lineage (NCBI taxonomy): Eukaryota > Metazoa > Chordata > Mammalia > Afrosoricida > Tenrecidae > Tenrec > Tenrec ecaudatus. The sequence goes on from NC_134547.1 coordinate 73,197,385, forward strand.
TTACGGTGTCCTTGTCACCATCGCTGTCCAGGGGGACAGCAAGAATGGCCAAGTCTGCCTCTAGAGACCATTCCTCACACTCCCACTGGGAGTGCAAGCCAGCGTCATGGGAGGTGCATGTGTGGCCAGGTCCCCGGGAGCTGTGGCCACGTGCATGGGGTGGTGGCTACCAGGGACATGCCCCAGGTTCATCTGAGGTACTAATCAGCTCACATTGGCTCACAGGGAGCGTGGGGTTCCCAGCCTGTCACTGAGGTGTCTGAGCAGCTGGCTCTGGTCTTTGATTTAATCTAAACAAACAAAAAAGCAGCTTTGGATGTTAGAGTATAATTTGTGCATTGGATGCACATTTAGGATAGAGACTTTTAGACACAGCATAAATGAGGAAACTAAGCCCCCTTGGGGTCTCTGCTGTCCGAGGGGCAGGGGGCATGTGCAGGTCCTTGCTAGCCATCTGCCCTCCACTGACACCATGGATGCGTGACCTTCCCAGGGTCGCCAGGAGGACGCCGAGGAGTACCTGGGCTTTATCCTCAACGGGCTGCATGAGGAGATGCTGAATCTGAAGAAGCTCCTCTCCCCGAGTCACGGCAGTAGGTCACGCGGGCGGTTGTGGGAGGAGCATTATTTTAACAGTGCTGCATGCTCATGTGATAAGTTGCTTTGATACCGCAAACCCGCCCCCCCTGTAAATTGACCCACCCTTCAAAATCATGGGTTTACTCATTAGGATAGCCAGTTGTCTTTGTAGGGTGGGGGGACCGTGTGAGCTGGGGCCAGGGCCGGCTCAGAAGACAGCAGAGCCCACAACTAGGAGCTGCTTGCTGCAGCTGCACCAACAACAAACTGTTTTGAGGTTGAGGCCTGTTCGGCTTGGTGGAGGGTGTTGTGTTTGAATAAGTCAAAGAACCTCTTTTTCTAAATTCAACTTTTAATTGGGAAAAAGACAAAACATCTAGGAAAGCCGAGAGGATGGCTCTGTGAATACCTGTCTGTGACTGCCAGAACTCCCACACCTGCTGTGGGCCTTGACCCCACTCACAGCAGCCCTGAAGGGCCAAGCAGACCCCTCTCCTCAGCTTTCCTAGGCTGTCTTCCACAGGGAGCAGACCGTTGGGGTCTGTCCTTTGGAGCAGCTGGAGGTGTCCATCCGGCTGCATGCTACCCCGTGTGCCGCCAGAGCTCCTGGTGGAACTGCTCGGGGTCAGTGCCAGTGCCAGTGACCCTCCACCCGCAGTGTGTGTCCTAGAGCCCAGGGTCCTGGCCTGAGTCACGGAAGCTCGCACTGTGATGTAAAACCTCCTCCCTCGAGTATTTGCCCCACCCTCACACCTAGTGCTCCCCCTGCCCCTGCCGCTCATCCCAGCTGGTCCTGATCCTCTCGGCCGCCGAGGATCCCTGAGTGGCTCTCCTCCTTCCAGAGCCCGCCGTCTCCAACGGCCCCGGGAGCCAGGAGATGCTGGAGGACGAGCAGGAGGAGCAGCCTGGAGAGGGGAGCGAGGACGAGTGGGAGCAAGTGGGCCCCCGGAACAAGAGCTCGGTTACCCGACAGGCTGAGTTCGGCCAGACCCCCATCACTGGCATCTTTGGCGGACACATCAGGTTGGCATGGCTCAACATCTGCCTTCTCCCGGGCATGGGCACTCAAGTGGACAGGGAGGGGCAAGGGCCGCAGCATGATCTGGGTAGGAAGACTTGGGGGCCTGAACCAGGACCCCTTCCAACCAGCTACGTTTTGCTGATGCCCACAGTCCACCTCAGTGTTTGGGTGGTGTTGTGAGAGCCAGGCTGGTGCCCTTTTGTGGACTTCCAGGAAGTGTCCTCACCAGCAGTGCTAAGAACAGGCCTAGCTTTCGAGGGTGCCCTTCAGTTAGACCCCTCACACAGCTCTGTCCCACACGCTGGGGCCTGAGAAAGCATGGCCCTCTCAAGGTCTCCGGTCCGTTTCTGTTCCCTTCCCGCTCCCTCCTGCCATGAGCTACATCCCTGGGCAGCAGGATACACATCTACTCCCAGCAGCTGTGGGAACCAGGCTCAGCAGCCAGTTGTCAGCCGCAGCCCAGTTTCTGTCCTGGGCCGGCTCCAGCCTGCCTCGATGGCCGTGCCAGGTGCCTGCTGGACTTGGCTCCCAGGAGCAGACAACAGGAAGGTGTCCCTTGTGGGCCTACCCTCACTGAGAGACCCGGGAGCAGCTCAGGTGGGGCTTAGGGGATGTGGAGTCACTGCCAGTCCCCAGCCAGTGGGGACACAGGACTCACATTGGGGAAGTGGCCCACTTCACTGTGTGGCTGTGTATGAGTCACCAGCCTTGGCCTCTGTGAGGTCTTTGTACCGAACTGGCTGCTCAAAGTGAAGTTGCAGGAAGAAACTGCCTCACGAGTCTCCAAGGGGAGGTTTGCTTCTAAACCTCTGGCCCCCTTCTTCGTAGGCCGGAGCGTCTCCCTGCTCCAGAAGTGAAAAGGCTGCCTCCTGATTTTGATTTGCTGTGACTGGAACAGGGAGAGTGGCTGTCACTGAGAGGCGATGGGTGGGTGGGTGGGTGGAGTGGGGTGTCAGTCAGTACTGGACTGGGAAGCATGGAGCCAGTGCTCCCCAATTACCTGCCCTGTGGGTGAACCAGATGGCTCCGCCTGCACGGGCCACGGGCCCCTTGTTGGTCGGCTGAGCAGGCGCGTGTCTGCGGGGACATTAGGAGCCGTTCTCCTGGCATGTGACCTGGTTGCTGGTTATGCACCCCGCCCTCCCACGGGGAGATGCCGGGAGGCATGCTGTTCAACGCGTGTTCACACTTTGCACGTGTGTGATTCTCCGAGGAACTGTGACGTGTGAGCGTGCTGAGACCGTATAGCTCCTGGCTTGTCAAGCAATAGTACAGGGTGGATGGGGGTGGCGGAATCTGAAGAGAGTACGGTTCCTTCCAGAGCCTTCGAGTGGGCGCGTGTTTCAGCGGGCAGCGGGGAGGGAGGTGGCAGAACACGCGCCAGCGGAGCTTAGGGGCACGCGTTTCCGCCCAGGTCTGTGGTTTACCAGCAGAGCTCTAAAGAGTCGGCCACACTGCAGCCCTTCTTCACGCTGCAACTGGACATCCAGGCCGATAAGATCCGCACCGTCCAGGAGGCCCTGGAAAGCTTGGTGGCCCGAGAGTCTGTCCAAGGCTACACCACGAAGACCAAGCAGGAGGTACTTTCTTGTTGGGCTCCCCGATGGGCACCAGAGGAAACATGGGTTTGGCTTTACTCTTCTGGGCAGAAATTTCCAGATGTTTGTGAATGAAGTAGAAAGCATGACTCCTGCCCTCCAATCCCCTGTAGCTCTGAACTTCTGTGCTGTAAGGGCCGGCTCCTTGTTGGGAGTTTGAGACTGACTCTTTACAGCAGTAGGAAGCACCCCCCCACCCCCGTCCCCCTTTCTCCTTTTGACAGGTCTCAGAACCCATTTACCGAGCGCTGTCTGTGTCCAGTCCTCACGCATGTGAGAGATGTCACCCACCTTGTGGGGAGCATGTGAACGTCCTTCTTGTGGGGCGCTGGCAGCTCTCTGGTCCTGGTGGCCTTCCATGGTGCACTTTGGAAGGATGCAGCTGAGAGAGGCGCTGCACAGGCTGTATAGCTGAGTACTGCTCTGTTGGCCCTTATGTCCCAGTGACGTCCTTTAAGTCAAGGGACCACCAGCTGACAGGGTAGGCCGGCTCTGGCTCTGTCCTCCTGCCTCCCGGTAGGAGCTGCGCTGAGCCAGCATGTGGCCTCAGCCTCAGCATGCACGCAGGCCAGTTGTGGCCACCTTGTTGACCTATTCGTGGTGGGTGGCCTGTGAAGTGCCGTTTCTGCCCTGGGCCATGTGGGGTGGCTGTAAGCTGGTGCTTCCAGGGAAGCCCCAAGGCCTCTCAGAACCTGTCACCATCCACACCTCAGGCTTGCACTCTCACCCCGGAGGCCCTCCAGAGGCCCTCCAGAGGCTGCTCTGTGGGTCAGTGAACCCATGCCCGTCCAGTGTACTCTTGCCCAGGCAGTTTGGGGTTTGAGAGTGGTGAGAACCGGCAACAGATGGCAGGCAGCCTGCGAACGTGGATGCGGGAGAAGAGGCTGCAGCCACGCTTCCACAGAGCCAGCAAGAGGGGCTCGCTGGCAGTGTGGCTGGCTTTGTGTGTTCGGCCATGTGGCCGCTGTCACTTGAGAGGACATTACTGTCCCTAGCAGCAGGGGCTCATGCTCCTCTCTCTGGGTCTGTGCCTTTCCCTGGGGTGCCTTTCCGTGTTGGTGGGGTGGCTGGTACTCCTTCTCTATTGGTGGCTGGACTGGTGGGGGGACAGGAGTGGGTGGTGGGCAGCCTGGCTGACCAGAGGTGAGGAGGAGGGTTGGTTCACTAAGCTGAGATGGAATGAAATTTGAACTTGGCTTGGCTGGGAGGACAGCGTGGTGTGGAGAACTCTGACAGGTGAGAGCAAGCCACCTTTCTGACTTGCAGCCCAGCATCAGGTGGGAGCTTGGAGCCAGGTAGAGGGGCTGTCCCAGGAGGCAGTGCTGTGGGAACACGTGTGAAAGACCAGTTGCACTTTCTGGAAACAGGTGTTTCCAAAGTCCTCTTTAGGGCCCAGGTCTCTTCAGTGTGGACACCCGTGAAGGTTCAGGGAGAACCGGGCTGTTCTCGAGGCTGGCAGGGAGGGGGCGGGCTCTGATGGGGAGGCTGTTAGCAGGACATAGCAGCCAAGAAGACTGGCGTGTGTCTAGCACTGGCTGGGATTGCCAGGGGTTGAGGTGAGAGCCAGGCTGGCCCACACTGCTCACTCGCATGTGAGCCTTCTTGGATGCTTCATCACAAAGTGTAGAGTCCGGGACAGTAAGAAATTGCATGCTGTGTCCCTCCCTCCCTGCTCTTGATCAAGATGCTTCTGCAGAATCTTTCATTAACTGTGAGAAGCAGGGCACCATTGGTTCATCTGGCCTCGGGAGGGCAGCGAGCCGCCCACTTGTTTCCTCCTCACCCTTGCTTCAGCTGAATAGAGACCCCTCTTGTGACTCAGCTGGCGACTTGCAAGCTTCTGGGACCCCAGACATTCCACCACCAGCCAGGAGGGGGAGCAGAAGCACCGACCGCGTCATAAGCTCACTTTGTGGGTGGCCCCATGTAACCACCACCCTACCCCCTGAGACACCTGGTCCCGCAAGCCCCCCAGTGGGTCCTTTTCCCCCTGCCATTGTCGTAGGTGGAGATCAGTCGGAGGGTGACGCTGGAAAAGCTCCCACCCGTGCTCGTTCTGCACCTCAAGCGGTTTGTGTACGAGAAGACCGGTGGCTGCCAGAAGCTGGTCAAGAGCATCGACTATCCCGTGGACTTAGAGATCAGCAAAGGTAATGCCGCCCAGAGCGACCCTCTGCCTTTGCTCTGTGGCTGCTGGGTTCCCACTCTAGTCAGTCTCTATCGCTAAGGGATCTTGAAAAATAAAGACAGACTAGGAAAGTGCAGCTTTTCCAACCAGGCTGCCTCTTGGCTCAGCCAGCAGTGCAGGCAGGGCTCCTGGTCTGGACATGGCCAGGACTCTGACTCTCCCGGCTGAAGATGCTCTTCCTGGGTCCTGAGGGACATGATCCTTTTTCATACACTAAGGAAGTGCTAAATGGCCCTGCTCCCTGCCCCTTCGCCCCAGCTGGCAGTGATGTTGGGGAGCCCAAGTGGGGCTGCCTACACCATCTCTAGTTTCCCCTGCTCAGCCACAGCACTGCCCCACCCCCATGTCCATGGGGCAGATACCACCCTCTTGACTGCCAGCTCCTGGGCCAGCTCTGTTTTCTGTCTGTCCACTTGCATATGCACATGCAGCTCCTTATGTCCCCCATGCTTTCCAGAGACTGCAGTGGGACTTCCCTGCCCCATAGGCCACCGAGGCGCTCAGCTCTGTCCCTAGGAGCTGCTGGTAGGCACGAACTGCTGACCTTCCAATTAGTAGCCATGCGCTTTATCCACTGTGCCACCAGCTTACCTCTGGTCATTCCCAGGTGGTGGCAGGACCCCAGAAGCCCCTCATCCTGGGCACTGCCTGGTCATGTTCCATCAGCCACTCAGCAAGAGAAAGTCAAGCCTTTCTGCCCTGTCAGTACGCAGCATCAGGTGTGACCTAGGGTATAGTCTGTGCTCTCCTCTCAGGTCACCATATCCTACTGGGCTGCCTGGGCTTCAGACCTAGCCACCTGCAGTGCTTCAGGGAAGAGGTGGTGGCCTGGAGGCCGCTCTGGCTTTTCCCTGAGAGCCCTCTGTGTGGATCAGAGCTGTTGGTGGTGTCTCTTTCAGACCTGCTCTCTCCGGGGGTGAAGAATAAGAATTTTAAATGCCACAGAACCTACAGGCTCTTCGCAGGTGAGTGTGGGGCTTGTGCCCATGGTACTGGCCCATTGCTGAGCCTGCTGCGGCCGCTCTCCACCCCCCTTTCTCACCTGCTCCCCAGGCCCAAGACTGCCAGTTGGACAAGGGGGGGGCGGGTTAGCACACTGCAGCTCCAAGAACCCCCTCCTCCAAGTCCTTCTGGCTCAGCCACCTGCCTGTCCCTGGTAGCCCCTGGGCCCTGGGTACCAACCACATAGTGCTCACTTGTCGACGTGAGTGTGCTGTGGCCTTGCTGCCGCTGCCCTCTGTGCTGCCTCTACTTCGCTGTTTCCCTCCTGAGCCTGCCCAGCTTATCAATCTAGATTGTCTTCGGGGAGCTCCCCTGAAAAGCAAGAGCAGCCCCCGAGGTTAACACACAGCATACTGCAACCAACGTGACCATATAGTATTGTGGCCCCCCAAGTGGCAGAAGGAGGGTTCAGCCCTCTTATCCTGAGTGCCAGGCCTGGGCTGCACTGGAAGATCAGTCAGTCCAATGTGCTGGCCCCAGTCTCCTCTCTTTCCCCGGTCACTGCACCCTCACAGGCGGCTCTGGCCTCCTCACTCTTGGGAGGATCTTCGTCCTTCCTCCCCACTCTGAGACCCTGGTGGTGCTGAGGCCCTATTGCCCGCCGAGCCACACCAGCCTTTCCCACTGTCTAAGCAGCTCCTGGAGTCTGGCCCTGAACTCCCTGTGGGAGAATGGACTGGCTGCCTTGCCCTGCCACCTCGGAGGAGGCCTGGAGGAGGCCAGGCTGGTATAGGGGCAGAGCAGGGGTCTCTGATCCCCTGGCCCACACACTGACTGGGGTCATCGGCCCTACGTGGTCTCAGAACTGAGCTCCCCGAGCTGGTGAAGACACACTTCTCCCCGAGACCTAGTCAGCCGAGGGCCTGCGTTTCTGTGGAGCAGGACGTGCTCTTGGCCGGCTTTTCCAGCCTGTCTGCCCAGGCCTTTGGTGAAGACATTGCCATTGAACTCCAGGGTTTCAAAGTAACTAGAAGCTGTGCTTTTAAAGTGAAACTGTGGTAGGAAAATTAGTAATAGACTGAGGTGGACCCTCTGTGTTGGTGGGCCCTGCCCCGGTCCCCCTGTACCTTCAGATATTCCTGGTGTTGCTGCCCCCCTCCCCTGGGCTGCAGCTGCCGAGCATCTAAGGGGTTCTAAGTGGTGGTGTATGTGGGGGTGGGGTTCCAGTCTTTTTCAGATGAGAACTCTAGTGGGCAGTGTACCAGGTGCTGGGCCTGCTTGTTCAATGGGCTTCTGGTTTGGGAGGGAGCCAGGTGGGTGCACTGGCCCCTCCCCCGTCATGGGCATGCCCTCTCTTCCAGTGGTCTACCACCACGGGGACAGTGCCACAGGTGGCCACTACACGACCGACGTCTTCCAGATCGGCCTCAATGGCTGGCTCCGCATCGACGACCAGACGGTCAGGGTGATTGCCCAGCACCAGGTGGTGAAACCCACGGCCGAGCGCACAGCCTACCTCCTGTACTACCGCCGCGTGGACCTGCTCTAGCCGACGCGCCCCGCTCGCCCCTGCCCGCCCTTCTGCCGCCCGCCGTGCGCTAGAGCAGGACTTTGTGCTCAGCTAGTGTCTTTTAACTTCCAGATCATTCGGTTGAAATAGACTTAAGGGATTTCAAACCAACTACACACCACACCCCCGTTTCCCAAACGCGGTGCCCCCGCGGTGGGAGGAGTGTCTGCATCCGCCCCACTGCTGCCATTGTCCGCGCCTGGAAGTGTTGCCCTCCCTCAGAAAGGAAGCATTTCCTTGGTGACGCGCCACCCCACCCCCAAGCTCCCCTAGTTTTTGATAAATGAGAAGAGACGCAGCCAGTTGCCAGGAGAGAACTAGCTCGACAAAAAGAGCCGACCCCACAAGTCCGATGCTGGTCCCCAGTGACTGTCCTCATCGGCCGGAGACCTGCCTGCCGACGTGCGCGCTGCAGACGCACTATTTGGAGCTAAGGTGTCAGTCCACAGAGACGGTGAGTGTAACGTTATTGCCATTAAAAGATTCCAAATTACATTCACGCTTCTGTGTACACGTGATGAACAAACGGGCAAAATGAAGACTGATCTTCCCCACATGTGCTCTGTAATTCTGCCATCTGCTTCCTCCTGCCGCGTCTCATGTCCACAGCCCAGTGGTACCTTGGAGCACAGCGTTGTTGCCCGTCCACCAATAAAAATCACAAAGTTGGTTTGCAGCGTCGTGCTTCTTTGACTGGAGCCTCCTCCCATCTCACGGGAAGTCAGTGGCCTCGCTACTTCCCGTGAGAGCATCTCTATGGGGGCGCGAGTGCCCAACAATGCTTAACCTGCTACAGCACACCAGGAAGGGGGACAGACCCACCCACTCCCCCTTTGGCGGGTTCTGTGCCCCCCCCCCGTTCTCGGGTGTGGCAAGGCCGCCTTGCCTAGACTAGACTGAGCCACGTGAGCAGCTGCTGCCCAGAAAGGCCATGCCCTCTGGCTCTGGTCCCCGATATTGGATGACCAGGGACCAGGGATCTTTGGTCACGCTGCTCTGGGGCAGAGGTGACTTCACCCACCTCCAGCCTTCCCTCCAACTCCATTACCCTGGTGACGGGCGCATCGGTGGGTCCTGACTGCTGCAGAACAAGGTGCCGCCTGTGCTGGTGGTACAGTCATACAGTCACACCCACACCACACAAGCCCCACCCACACCCCCCCCCACCACCGTGATGGTAGTCCGGGCTGCGGAGCACAGCTGGGCCTTGTCACACGACCGTCGTGGAAATGCTGTCAGTCTGGGCATTAAAGGCCAAGCCCTTGCTGAGGTGACAGGCTACAACGTAACCCTCATTGTTTTGGAGCCAGCGAACTCCTCCTGTCACTTGTGTGTTAGTGCCTGCTGGTGCTGTGACCTGCTGCTGCCCTCTGTAGGGCTTCCAGCCCGGGACCACCTACGGCTGATGCTGCTAGTCTGCCCTCCGTCTGGAAGCCACTCCGGAACGGTCCACACGGCAGACCCTGCTCGTATTTGAAATACCCTCGGCATAGCTTCCAGCAGCGCAGCCACAGGCGCGCAGCCACAAACTCACTGCCGTCAAGTGGACGCCGACTGGCTGGCCTCGGGGTTATCAGCCCACCCACTGTGCCCAGGATGGAGAGAAGGCGAAAACAGGAGCATAGACATCAAAGGAGATCCCGGCGGGCATGTAGGACTTAGCCCACAGGACTGGTCAACGTCAGTGGGAGACACCCCCACCCCCGGTGGGAGAGCCCAGAGAAGGAACTTGGCGGTGCCTGGCACCTCCTGAGGGGTATTGGACCCACCTATGCTGCCCCTGCTTGTCTTTGGGGCTCTGCTTGAAAAATAGCCCCAGAACCAACCAGCTTCCACCCCAGCACCACTCTTCCCTGGCCACATCCCTTCTGGCCTGCTGCCCACAGTGGCCTCGGCGGCAGACTGACCAGGAGGGATCACGCTCCTGAAAAGGGAGGTTGCTGTTCTGTCTTGGACATTTAAGCCTCCTGCGACGCTCGCTTTCTGCCATTTGAGGTGGGTGGAGCCAGCCCCCCACCACTAATCACGGGTTCAGTAGCACAGTTGTACCGTTGAGACACGTGTCTATTTTAAAATCATCGAGAGCAGGAGAGGGAGAAGAGAGAGTCAAATAAAGGAGGCAGACACATTTCATGGGAGCGCGCTCGCCTCCTGGACGGCCGTGGTCTGACCAGCCAGCTCCATGCACAGCGTGGGCCCAGGGAAGGTGGGCCAGGATCCTCGAGGACCTGGCAGGAGGCTGGAGCACCTCGTTCATTGCTAACCAAGGGTTCTATCTGCTTAGGGGGTGTGATTACAGGTAACCACACATCACAGTAGGCATGCACATCATAGGAAGGGGACGAGGTAGGGGTGCACACATGATAGGAAGGGGCGGAACTAGAGGCATACATGTGACAAGAAGGGTGGACCCTAGATTCATGATGGCGGCCTAACCTTGGCTACCCTTGGGCGTGTTTGACCTCTGGGATCTCCAAGCAAACAGACAACTATCCTTACCAGAAGGGAGTGGGCCCTTTTTTTGTGTGTGGGATAAACAGTTGTGGCTACTTGCTCTAGATGGCTGATGACCCTCAGGCAGACAACCCTGGCTTACCTCTGATGACCTCCAAGTGTCTAGTCATTCGCAAGCAAATTAAGTTGGGCATATATTTGGGGGAGACAACTTCGGAGAAATCCTGTTTCCCACAGCTCTCTCCAAGTCTGCTTCTCATGGGGACAGGGATAGGGGGCAAGGTCAGAGAGGGGAGAATCCTCCAAGGTCACCACAGCCCTGTCCCTTTACATGTGGAGAAACCAAGGCTGGAGAGGAGAGTGCCGTTGTCACTGACAGGGCTCAGGGCATGGGCCAGGCTGCTCGGTAGTGGGGCCAGAGGAGGCCCCAGACAGCCTGAAGGCCGCTCATCTTGGGAGCGAGAGCATGTGCAGCCAGAAGTCTCCACCTTGAAGAATAATGCTGATGCCGGGCCATCCGGTACACTTAAAGCAGCCCCATGACCCCTGGGACTGCCCCCTAGGGGTTCCCATGTGGAGAAGTGGTCATGTGTTGGGCTGCTAACTGCAAGGCCAGCAGTTCAAAAGCATCCGCTCCACGGAAGACGTGGCTTTCTACTCCCAGAAAGTCTCAGAAACCCAAGGGGGGCACTTCTGTAGGGTCACTGGCATCGGCATGAATTCTATGGCCGTGAGTTTGAGGGGACTGGGAAGTTCATAGACACGGGAGGCGACCCTTCTGCTCAGCATCCTTCCATCGGTCCTCCACAGCAAGGAAGAGCAGGAGGCCATGGAGTGAGGGCTGTGACAGGAGTGAGTGTCCTCCTCTGCTCTGCTGCGTCTTTGTGGTGCCCTTCCTTGTGCACGTCATTTGCTGGCCGCCATCCCATCGTGGACAGTGCCCAGAGGGGGAAGCATTGGATGGTGAGTGAGGGACCGGCAGGGAGACAATGTGTTTGTGGTCAGGTATCAGCCATCAAAGACCCCAACAAAAAAAAAATCGTGTTAATGTAAATGAGGGGGAGTGCAGAGTGGAGACCCAAAGCCCATCTGTAGACAATTGAATGTCCCCTTAAAGAAGGGTCACAAGGAAGGGATGAGCCAGTCAGCATGCAGTCTAGCACCAATGAAACATAATTTTCCTCTAGTTCTTTAATGCTTACCCCCACCCCACTGTCATGACCCCAATTCTACTTTACAAATCCTGCTAGACCAGAGCATGTATACTGGTACAGATAAGATACGGAAACATGGAATCCAGGACAGATAAACCCCTCAGGAACAAATACAGTAGCAATATCAAGAGCTTTGATGGGGTAAAAGTTACGTGTTAGTCTGCTAACCACAGATCAGCAGTTCAAAACTACCAGTCTCTGCAGGAGAGTAGTGATACCAGGAGGGGAAGAGGAAGGTGGGTGGAGAAAGGGGGAGCCGATCACAATGATCGATATAACTCCCTCTCGGGGGGATGCACAACAGAAAAGTGGGTGAAGGGAGACAGCAGTGTAAAACATGAAAAAATTTATCAAGGGTTCATGGGGGTTGGGGGAAATCAGCAAATACCAAGGGCTCAAATAGAAAAATATTTTGAAAATGATGATGGCAGTATATGTACAAATGTGCCTGAGATGATGGATGGATTATGATAAGAGCCGTAAGCCCCCAATAAAATGATTTTAAAACTCATGAACCTGTTCTAACTAACCCACAAATGCAGGAATGAATGTCACTCTTAACCTGGAGACGGCCTATATATCCCCTTACATTTTTATAAGGTAAAAGACTGAACAAAATGATACGTTCACTGAAGAATATCACAATTAAACAATATTTGTTTCTTCATTAAACAGAAAAGAAAAGCCTGGGGGCAGTTCTACTCTGTCCTATAGAGCCTTGGTGAGCTGAAATTCACACAGGGGCAGTGAGTTTGTTTTTTTGGAGGCATATCGATACCTGTAGATGTTTTTGTTAGAACTTATTCTTCTAGGTGCTAAATACATTGTTTTAAATACAAGACATTTTGATGAGAAAAAGAGAAAGAGCGTTTGAACGATGGTGCTGGAGAAGACTTTTGAAAGTACCAATCTGCCTGGAAGGACAGCCAGAGTGCCCTGTAGAGGCCAGGATGGCGAGACCAGTCCTGGGGAAAGACCCCGGGCTTGGCAAAGCAGAGGGGCAGCCTCAGGGAGATGGGCTGCCCGGGGGCTCAGCCAGAGGAACGACGGAGAGGAGGATGCACAGGAGGTTCGTGCTCGGATCTGTTGGGTACAGGGTCACTATGGGTCAGAACCGACTCCAGGACACCTAGCGGGAAGCCCATGCCTTGGCAAATGCCCTGTGGCAACAAGACCACAGTGGACTCGGCACCCTGTGGCAACAAGACCACAGTGGACTCGGCACCCAACTGCCGTTTGATGGGTGAGAAACTCGCCGGCAGTGGGTCCGTCAGGTCCTGGCCATGGCTGAGGGTGGTCCTGAGGCAAGAAGGACCCTCTATCTCTGAGGGAAGCCGGCCTGCTCTCTCCAGGGGAAGACCTGGCCAGCGCTGCAGGGTCCCCCAGGCAGCCTGCTCCGATCAGCCGCACCTAAAATAGAAGGCGCGTGTTCCACCTCGTGTCCTCTCGCCACCCACTGGCCAGGCCAGCCTGGTAGACACAGTCCTTGACTTCTACCGTGATGCTGGCAGGCTGAGCGTGTCCCCACAGACAGCTACTAACCACCCATGAGGACCCGCCACGCCGGGACCGTCTCTAGGAGCCACGAGTCTGGAAAATCTGCTTTCAGATGTTTTCCCAAGTGTAGGATGAAACCCCAGCGCCGTTCTTTCCCAGGCTCGTTTAAGCTGGGAAACCAGAGGCATTCCACAGGGAACCGGATCCCTGGGGGCGGGCTTTGTCCGTGTTCTGAACACCAGAAAGGATGGCACCCGGCCAGGCCACGGGGACACCACACTCCCGGGACAGGCTAGCATCTGAAGCCACAGGCGTGTGTCCCCTGGGTTCAAACGGAGCCAGCGTTTGTTGTCAGCAGGACTTGGGTTTCAAGAGGGGGCAGACTTGGCAACTGTGCCCCCCCATGCCCCAGTTACTGTACCCTTTGGCTATTCCCAGGCCCACGCACATACGTGGGGAAGGCAGAACTGTCTGTCCGTCTGTCTTCGGAACAGTGGAGGGTGGGAGAAGGACCGTCTCACCCCAGGGCCCTGGAAGCACTCGACATGGACGACGAGACAGAAAACCAACTGCTTTTGGATGAATCTTGGCTTCAAAGACATTTCTTTCTGTTATAAAGGGAGTGATAGATATCTATGAAAGAACACCCACCCCACTCCCTGCCATCGCTGTGCCAAATCACAGCGACTCGACAGGACCGGTACAACTCTCTCACCAAAAGTTCACTGTCATGGAGTCGGGGCCTACTCGCAGTGACCCCAGAGAGCAGAGTAGACCTGCGCCTGTGGGTTTCAGGCTAAGGGACCCAGCAGGAAGTGTTGTTCTGTGCATCTCGAAACTATGGAAAGATTCTGATGTAAGACCCCACAATTGGTGGCGGTGCAGTTTTATGAGTAGGCCTGAGTCCCCCTGGAGTGAATCCCCCCACACGGGGACTGGGGTCCCACTGGAAGCAGAGCATGCTATTAATAGCATCTGGGTTCCCGAGGTTTGTCTGCAGACAAGTGGCCAGGCGAATGAGGCATCAATTGAGTCTGTGGGAAAGAAGCACATCATCAAGGATTGTAAATAAAATCTCAATACGAAGTTGGAAATGGTATCAGAGCTTAAATTGTGAGCACTTGGTTTGCAGAAGGCTTCTGATGACTGGCAGCCTGAGGCCCGTTTGCAGGGTCCACATATGGGGTAAGTCTGCGGGGAGTCCCCTCTGGCCATAGTCCATGCAGAGTGGAACCTGGGACTGTAAAATCAATTGTGACAGATGCAGTTAGGTTTAAAGGTAACACCTTAACAGTTTATATTTTTGACCCATTTTCAATTTGTTCTTTCTTTTTTTTTAGTTTTTTTTCCTAGAAATATTTCTCTGTTGTACTTTATTATTGTTTGTTTTTCTGTATCATTTTCCACTTATGAATACAAAATAGGTAAATCTATAGAAGCAATCCCTGGATTCAGGGTTCCTTGGGGGTCTGGCAGGGGAGTTTGTGGGGGGCGGAATGGGGGGATAATGACCCTGAGTACAAGAAGGAAGGAAATGTTTTAAAATTGACAGTGGTGATGATTGTACAACTTTTCTTAACATGACTGAACTATTGGATTGTATGATATATGAATCATATGCCAATAAAACTTTTTAAAAAAATAAAAAGCCTGGCATGGACCCTTGCAGAGCATTTAAAACGGGCCACGGTGTCACGGTGGCTAACTGGACTCAGTGTGAGTATGTCATTGTCCTCTGATGACAAGCCTGAGCCTCTGTGGCAGCCACGCAGACAGCCCGCCCGATGGAGCCATGGTGTGCCCCTGAAGGCCCGTGGCCCAGTCCCTGGCACCTCTGACCTGGGCCTTCCCCGGAAGGAGATTGTTGCAGACTTGTCCTGCATTGCTCCTGGAAACAGCGGTCCAGGGGGCAAAAGATGCATCAGCCTGCTGCACAAGACCTTTTCAGAGTCTTGGAAAGCAAGGGTCATACCTGTGAGGACCAAGGTGTGCCTGGCCCTTGCCCAAGCCATGTTATCTTCAGTCACGTCATGCGTGTGGAAGTTCGACACTGAATAAGGAAGACCAAAGAGAAATCGACACGTTTGAATTGTGGCGCCGGAGAAGAAGAATATTGAAAATAACCACAGACTGCTAAGAGGAGGAGTGAATCTGTCTTGGAAGACGTACAAGAATCCTCAGAGGCAAGATGGTGAGACTACTTTGGACATGTTGTCAGGAGAGACCAGTCCCTGGACACATAGTATTTCGGCATGTTCAAGGGCAGGGAAAAAGTGGAAGGCCCTCTGCCAGGTGGCTTGGCACAGTGGCTACAGCAATGGACTTGAGTCTAGGACTGACCGGGAGGCTGGAACAGGACCGGGCGGTGTGTCCTGCTGTTGGGCATCGGGTTCCTCTGGCCCCTAACAACCACCACCGCCAGAGAGTGGGAGGTCCCTCGGGGAGACGTGGGCCTGGTCCACTGCACCGGGACACAGGTGTTTGTGCAGGATGAGGGCGGTAAGACAGGAGCAGAGCTGGAAAGGGAGGCAGCCCTGGGGAACTGATGAGAGGAGTCCCTCCCGAGAGCTCCGCAAGAAGTGGCCCAGCTGGAGGCGCGAACTCAGACTTCTGGCCTGCCTTCCTCGTGGTGAGGGGCAC
The DNA here is from genome assembly GCF_050624435.1 of Tenrec ecaudatus. Taxonomy (NCBI): domain Eukaryota; kingdom Metazoa; phylum Chordata; class Mammalia; order Afrosoricida; family Tenrecidae; genus Tenrec; species Tenrec ecaudatus. Next base: position 73,213,088 of record NC_134547.1, read on the forward strand.
ATAATTCTCTGGTGTGTAGCCACCTACTACGAGCCCTCACTTTACTCTGCCCACACCGCCTTCAGTGGCCACCCCGTAGGAGCCAAGCTGCCCACTGTTGGCCTGTGGGCAGAGGCACTGGGTGCAATGGGGGGATTGGCTCCTGGCACACAGGGTTGGGGGAGGGCAGTCACAGGAAGAATGCTGATTCGGACCAGCCAGCATGCATGTCGCAGGACACACTGTCCACACAGCCCTGGCTGACCTGGGCAGCTTTGCCCCTTGGGCACTAGGTTATCACAGTGCACGTGACTATGTGCATGTGTGTGTGTGAGATGATTCCACCCCTGGGACCTATCCCCCAAAGCACACACTGTGACCATCGTTGATGCTGCATGACAGAGGGCTGGTTAGTCTCTGGGTGCAGATGGGGATTTGGAAGGGACTGTGGGGGGGGGGGGTGGAGGTGGGTGGGCTGGGAATGTTCTATGCCTTAGGTGGGTGTATGTACACGGATTTGTACGCATATACAGTGTGTGCCCATGACAGCACCCCTGCCACCCCTCCCCCACCCCCATCCCCATCAGCCACACGCAGAAGCTCCGGTCCTTGATGTCACCGTCCCGCCCCTGCTGAGTCTCGCTGGGAAACACTAGAGACACGCATCACTGCCTCAAGCGAAATTAAAGGTTTGGTTTTCGGGTAAGCCGAGTCAAACCCGATCCAGATGTCTGCCTGCATGCATGGGCTCCAAGCCATCCCCCCACCCCCCCACCCCCGCGCCATGGCACTGATTCTGGCAAGACCACCACGACCAAGAGGGGCAGAGGCTGGTCCGTCCATCCCTATGTGCTCAGCCAACTGTTCCAGGGCTGTCAACTGCCAGCCAGTGATTGATGGGCCGGTCAGATCTAAGCACGCTCCTCCCAACATTTCCCTGTGATGCCGCTCTAAGACTGAACCATGATGCCTGTCAACTGGGTGGGCACTGCAGAGGCCATGCTGTGGCTGCCCCTCCACTCACTGGCATACACTCTATCTTGGGTGCGAGACCTCATCTCACAGACTTGGGTGGACATGGCCATCAGGAGGGGCCCAGTCCCTGGAGAAACGACATCATGCTTGGCCAAGGGGAGGGTCGCTGGGAAAGAGGCAAGCCCTATACAAGATGGATGGACACAGTGGGCAGGCTCAAGCAGACAACGATGAGGAGGGCACAGGGACCCGCCCAGCCGTGTGTCTTCTGCTCTTCATGACTCAGTAGCTCTGAACAATAGCAAGGGATTTTAAAGAAGTCTAAAGATTCTTAACAACAACAGCTCAGGAACCCAACCAACACAGGGTTCGAGTGAACCCAGTTCCTGGATGAGGTCAGGGGACCCAAAGCTTTCTTCCAACTCCACACCCAGGACTCTTGAAATGGACACGGCAGAGTCTTGGGTGGAGAACATTCCATAACACCTCGTCAAAATGGAATGATTAATAGCCGAAAAAGTAGCTACCTAAGACCAAGACCATCACTTAATGCAGTCTATGAGCAAGCAGAATTGACATAAGTCATCTTCATGAACGTGTCTCAGTGTCTCAGAGTCGCTCCACGTGGGGGTGAGCCGGCTGGAAGGACAAGGAGGAAGACACTCGGCCTCCCCTGGCTGATGGAGGTCAATGCAAAAGGGGAACAGACAGCTGACTACATCCGTTTAGAGCCCCGGTGGCATCGGGGTTACACATTGGGCTGTTAGCCCCACGGTCAGGAGTTTGAGTCCACCAGCTGCTTCACAGGAGAAAGAGGGGGGCTTTCTGCTCCTGTAAAGAATTACAGTAAACAAACAAGAAGAATTACAGTCTCGGAAGCCCACAGGGCCAGCTCTGCCCTGTCCTGTAGGGTCACTGTGAGTCTGAGTTGACTCATGGCAGTGAGTTAATCAACACAGAACGGATGGCACGAATCGAGGACAACTGGAAGTGATTAACCCGAATCGGAAGAGACAAAGTTCATCCTTGCAGGCGCACGTGACCGGACAACCATGAGGCCTCTTCTTCCTGGAATGACAAATTGAAGGATGACGCCACCTTCATTGCCCAGAAGAACTTTCTGGAAGTACAGTGTGTCCACACCAAACCCCTTGCTACCACGTCCATTCTGACTCGCCGCGACCCTGCAGGACAGGCACAGCTGCCCCCGAGGGTTTCCCAGACTGTCACTCTTTACCGGAGTAGAGAGCCTCATCTTTCTCCCATAGAGCAGCTGGTGGTTTCGAATTGCAGACCTTGAGGTTCACAGTCCAGCATCCATACACCTACAAGGAAAACCAAGGAGAAGGATTTGCAGCCCAGCACTTAGTGTCTTGGTGTGACCTGGAACCACATCCAATGGGCCAGACTTGGGACCAGTTAGGGTGGGAGGGGTTCAGAGTGATCCTGGGCATTGTCTGTCTGTCTGTCCCCACTTAGGTGACAATCTCTAGGGACCTTGGAAAGCTGCTTAGAGGTGGGTGAGGGCCATGCTGGGGTGGTGATGTGGGTGGAGACCTGAGTCAGAACTCAGCAGGCTTGCCATCAACCAGGGGGTACATTTATTGTCGCCTAAGAAGGGGCTTCAGAAAGCGGGGAAACAGACTGGATGGAGAATGGAATTTCTCCACAGCCCTCTTGTCAATTCCACCCAGGGAGGTTGGTTTGAAAAAAGCAAGAGACAACGTGTGCTTGAGGCCCCCTGCTGGTGAGGCAGGGTCAGTGGGGTCCAGAGCACCCTTCCCAGAAGAGCAACCTTCTCCCGTCTCAGCCAGGAGCCCCACCGGCTCCCCGGGGGCTGGGTGTTTAGCAACACCCAGCAAGGTAGAGAATGTTTACCTCCAAGAATTCTGACTGAGACTGCAAACCACACTCAGCGATGCTGCCTCCTAGCTGAGCCGACAGGACAGGTTAGAACTGCCACCCACCCCATGAATTCAGGCCCCAGAGCCAAGACCGCCCCTTCCTATGGTCCTGAGCAGCCCTGATGGCACAGTGGTTACATGTGAGGCTGCTATCCACATGGTCAGCAGTTCAAACCCACTAGCCACTGCAGGGGGTGAGGCTTCCTGCTCCCATGCACAGTGACAGTCATGGAAACTCACAGGGGCAGTTCTGCCCTGTCCTCTGGGGTCCCTGTGAGTCAGCATGGACTTGATGGCTGTGACTAAGAGGTCCCCCCTGCCCCAATCCCAGACCTCCAGGCCCTGGCTCTGGCTCCTGACCGTCTGGGGGTGGGGGGGAAGACTGGCAACTGGTGTCTGGAGAGATGCCGTCCTCAAGCGGGCTGGAGAAACAGCCCATTGTCATGGTTCAGTGAAGCCCCTCCCGGGGTTTCCACCCTCACACATGGTGCTGGGTGTGAGCTGACACTCTCCCCACCACTCTCCCCCATCCTTCCTGGAGGCTGGAGCTCCATTCCAGACACCTGAGGTGGGTCCTCTTGGCTGGGCCCCCTCATGCCCCCCACCGCCGGAGCCTTGGCTCCTTGATTCCTGGGAGAGCAGCTCTCGGTGTCTGCTCCATCCCGTGCAGGCCACCCACTGTCCTCAGGAAGGACACCTCTGACCTGAGCCTCCACTGCCGCTCCTCCTCCTCTGGGCCCACCTGGACCACCCAGGGGCATCTCCCCCATGGAGGTCTTCACCTATATCCCACCTACAGAGTCGCTCTGGCCATGCAGTGCCCGTGTGGCCTCGCAGTATCCAGGGATTCAGACAGCTTGGGGATCCGCCGCCCCGGGGACCACAGGCCCTACAATGCTGGTGAACACGCACATAGCCTAGGCCCGCCCCCTGAAACCAGAGCTGCCTGGACACGGAAGGCTGTGGACTGCGGTACAGAAGGGGGGCCCCTGCCCAGCAGGGAGCGTCATGGCCTTACGCCCAGCCCATCGCTTCTTGGCTGTATGGATGTGGGTGGGTGCCTGGCAGTGCCCCTTCTCACTGCCTGAAATGCGGACAAGAGCACAACAGGGCTCCTGGCTGAGTGCATGGACTGTAGGACCATGCCGGGTGCTTGACACCTCGGCTGGCCTCAGCCGGCTACTGTGCTTGGAGATGCCTGGCGGGGCATTGCAAAGCACCCCCAGGAGCTCAGGGTGGGGGCTGGGAGAAGTGACTGCTTTTTGCTTGTTCTGTGATGGTGACGTCCTGGCCGAGGGGACCACTGTCCCCTGTGAGAAGGAGACAGGTCGTGGGGCTCTAGTCGCCTCGAAGCAGGAGTATGTACCTGGAGCTTCCTGCAAGGCAGTGGGGGGCTGGATGAGAGAAAAGCAAAACAAATTCACTGCCATCTAGTCCATTGCGACTCCTGGTGATGCCTCAGGACAAGAAAGAACTGCTCCAGTGAGTTTCTGAGACTGAACCTCTGTACGGGAGCAGACAGCCTCCTCTTTCTCCCTTGGAGCAACTAGTGGCTTCGATCTGCTGACCTTGCAGTTAGCAGCACAACAAATAACCGCTTGTCCACCAGGGCTCTATGTTACTGAGGAAACAGGTTCCAAAAAACCTAGGCCAGCAGAGCCCTGTGCAGACATGCTCTCCCGAAGACGATGGCACAGGGATGCTGCTGACGTCCACTGAGAGAGGACTTGGAAGAACGGGGAAGTGGGATGCAGCTCCGGGTGGACAGGGTGTGGCCAGACATTCAGACGCTCCTGAGGCATGGTCAGTGGCTGCATGACTGACAGAACATCCTTTCCTAGACAAGGGCTGTCACAGTTACCAAGCCCGACCTGTTCACCAGCCTCGCTGGTGTGAACCAAACCCGAGCTAATGACAGGCTGTTAGGTTCTGTGGTTGGGTTGGCAGCCCAAGGGTGGTCCTAGTTATCACAAAAACCAAACTCCCACAAGGGGGCGCTTTGAAGACCTGAAATGTATTTTCTCCATTGGGTCTCCATTGGGGAAACCAGACAGGAAAATCAGACCGTGAGCCCGAGGGAAGGGTCCACCCTTGTTCTTTGTAAGTCCTGAGTGTGTTTTCTGTCCACTGTGCTCATCCTGGTTGTGTCTCTGTCCACTTGGCTCTACTTACGTCTCACCATTGATTATGTTCCAGGCCCACTCTACTCGGACCAGCAGTTCAAACCCACCAACCGCTTCCTGGGAGAAAGATGAGGCTGTCTGTTCCCATGAAGACCAACATTCTCAGAAACCCAAAGGGGCAGTTCAACTCAGTCCTACAGCCTCCCAGTGAGTCAGAGTCAACTGCATGGCAGTGAGTTCTACTCCGGCCTAACGCCATGAACACACCAGCAGGAAGTCCCCGCATTTCTAACTGAATCACAACCACAGCTCCGAGGCCAGGAATTCAGTAGGTTTGGGGGAAGGGAACTGTTTCATCAAGCCATGCACCCTGCATCGCCGGCCTTCAGACCCAGCTCTGCAGGGTGGTCTCGGGTCCAGGAGCGAGGGCCAAGCCACAAGAACCCCGGGTCTCTACCTTTGAACCAAGGCAGCATCACTTCCCATAGTCTCTTGGCCAAAGTACAAGCCGTGGCCAAGGAGGCATGCGGACTCCAGCTCAGGGCGAGAGGAGGGCAGAGGCTTGCCGTCAGTGTCATGGACACAGTGGGGAAGCCTGGGGACTGTCCAGCAACCTTCCCCAGAGGCCTTTGCTGTGCTGTGTGAGGTGGAGAGCAAGACATAGTGGGCACCAGACCCTGCCATCCCACTGCCATGGCGGTCTGGAATGCGTGTGGGGCAGACTAAGTCTAGCAGCTATCCTGGCTCAAGACGCCAGCTGGGGCCTCTCTTTGCAGGTCCCACAATGTGTCACTCACCCAGGGAAAGTCAGCGGAGGGCTCCCCAAGGCTACCTGCCACCAGAGACCACTATCACCTCACAGGAACACCATCATTCGCAAGTCCAAGTCTCCATTTGGCTGACTCGGAAGGGCCAGCGCAGCCCCAGCATGCCCTGTTCTTGAAGAGGAGGGGGGTGGAATACTGGAGTCTACTCTAGCCCATGGTGACCTGATGCATGAGGGGATGGACTGTTGGGGTCCAGAAGGTTCCCAGGAGCTTGCCAGGCTTTTCTTCCAAGTGTATCTTCATCAGCAGTGTCATGGCAACATACAGACCCACAGTGGCTGCATATGCAGTACCCTGGCCAGGTCTTCCACGTGGGCAGTGAGCATTCGCCTTCCCCTGTATAACCGGCTCTGTTGGCCTTGTCGGGTCACTCCTGCAGCATCAGAAATGGTTCTGTCCCAGGTAGCAAAACCGTAAAACATGCCTACTGTGTGCCCTGGAGCCCTGGTGGTGTAGAGGTTTACCCATTTGGCTGTAAACAAGGCCAGACGTTCGAAACTGCCAGCTGCTCCTAGGGAGAACGATGAGACCGTCATTCCATGAAGCTTTAGTCTCATGAACCCACAGGGCCAGCTCTACTCAGCCCTTCAGGATCACTGTGAATTGGACTAGACTTGATGGCAGTGAGTTTAGTTTGGAGTGTCCTATGGCCCTGCAATGGTCCATAAGGGCAAGGGAATGATCGATTTTCTCTGTCCCTGTGATCTACTACTGCCTCACCAGCCGGGCCAGACTGCAGGGACCTAGAACCACAAGCATGAAGCTTGTTGTGTGTCTGCGATTCAGGCTGGGCTCGGCGGGGGCGGTTCATCCATGCAGCAATAACCAGGTGTGTTAGGCCTGATTGACTAGAGAAACAAATCCAGAGACGCTCACATGTGCATGAGAAAGAGTTTTATATCAAGATGTAATTATATATCGAGCAAACATCCCAGCCCAGTCCAACTCAAGGCGTTAAGTTCGAGATCAGTCCACAAGTCCCTCTTCAGACTCATGCAGCCACGTGCCGTGCCGCAAAGTGCAAGGAAGATCACAGGCCGGTGGCTTCAAAGTCTGGTGGATACACGCCACGGTGGGCGCATCTGCAGGGCTCTGGCAGCCAGTCAGCCAGCAGGAAGGTGAAGGCACAGAGGGAGGGGGAGGTGCCCAGGGCTCGCCTTGTGGGAAGAGCGTGCCCACCAGAGGCACCATCAGGCTGTGTCCTGATTGACAGGCTAAATTCCACCCCTACCCCTTGATAGATCTTCAAGTTGGCGTGAAATGATGTAACTGTCACAGCGGGTCCAGAGAATCCACTACCAAGATGGTGCTGGGACTGATGCTTCCTCACATGCGTGTGCACACGGAGTTCAGAGTCTCCGGGGAAACATCAGTGCCACCTCCCAATGGGGGGGGGGCAGGCAGAGAATTGGGGTCATTACCGAGCACACCATCAGGCCCCCCTCCTGTATTACGCTAAAGCAAGTCACTGGAGGGAGGGAGGGAGAGAAGACCGGGTCAGGATTCAGAACCCCGGGCCCTTTCTCACTGGCACTGACTCCGCAGGCTTTTATGTTCCGACCCGGAAGGTGAGTCATCTTCTGTGAGGTCTACCGCTCTGCTGCCCCACCCTGCACCCCAGGCACCAACCTTGTTCTCCAGGGCTTGGGGGGTGGGGGTGGGATAGTGCCGCTACTCTGAGGTCCAGCCCTTCAGTTCCATGCTTCAGGTCCCCTCCCCGAGAACACCTCCCTAGCATCTCAGTCGGTCCCCATGCAGTGAGGCTTTCTGTGCCACTCTGGGCAGCAGGCACCGGTACCCTTGCCCGGGTCCCCAGGTCAGAACACCCGTTGGGACTTGCTCTCTCAGGAACTGGCCCTCCTGACTCACCCAGCCTCCCACCCAGCAGGAGAGTGAGCCAGCCAACATCGGCCCACACCCTGTTACCACCTATCGCCCAGTAACGATGCCGTTATTCCTTCCTCCACCAATCATGCAGCTGCTGTTCACCTGGGCAATAAGGGACCTTGGTTTCGGTCCTAATGGAGGTGGGGCTTCCTACATGTTCAAGCCCTTAGATTTCATTGACCCAGTGTTTCCTTCAAAACGCTGCCCCCAAACTACCTTAAACTGATTTGGTGGGGCAGGGACAATGCGAAGAGTCCTGGTGGGTATATGTACATTGGGCTACTCACCGCAAGGTCTCCAGTTCAAAACCATCATACAGTGGGAAGAAGACAACGCTTTCTACTGCGGTAAAGAGTGCCAGTCTCGGACCCCCTCAGGGGCATATCTACCTGTCCTGCAGGGTTTCTGTGCATCAGTCACGGTGGATTTGGGGCAGTGAGTTTTGGTTTTTTTGAGATTACCCCTCTGACAATGGTTGGCCGTGACAGCCCTTCCAGAGGACAGGAGTGAGGCCGACCAGGAGAGGAGAGTGGGAGAAGAGCCCTTTTGAATACAATGTTTTCCAGGGGCCCCGTCACCACAGAGAAATCAGGCTGCTTGAGCCTGGAAGGCCGAGGGCCAGGACTTCATCCCAGTCAGCATGGGTGGGAGGCCTCCTCCCAGCAGAGGGCAGGGGTCTGCTGAGTCCCTGCTGATGGCTGAAGGGTGGGCTGTAGGAGGGGTCCAGGCCCATGAACTCGGAGGCCAAGGATACTCCTTCCCCCCACAGAGGAACCACAGCACCCAGGCTGGCACAGTGAGGGAGCGTCCAGAATCCCACATCCTTTCCTGGTTGTCCTCGGGGAAGGAGTACAGCCAGCCACCAGGCAGCACTTCCCTTTGGAATTTCCACGGGTGCTGGGCACGGTCTGACTCCCGTGAATATATCTGGATGCCGGCTGATGAGGGCGCAGACCCTGGTGTGCCTCAGGTCCAGGGCTGGACTACCGTGGGGCTGCTGATTACCACACGGCAACAGCCAGGGGTCGGCACCACAATCGTGAAACCAGCCTTTCCGACTTCTGTGCAGATGCCACCCTTCCTCTCCCAGGCCGTTCCCTTCCAAGGAGTGGGTGCCAGCTGGCGGCCTCCCAGGAGGAAAACTCAGGACCGGTCCTACTTTACAGATGCTCTCGTTCTGGCATCGCTCGTGGCCATCCTACAGGAGAGGGCGGAACAAGCCCCTGTGGGTTTCTGAGAAAGTGAAAAATCACTTAAAAACACAGGAGTGGAAGGCCTCATCTTTCTCCCACAGAAAGGCTGGTGGTTTTGAACTTGGTGCTAAGCTTCTGGTTAGTGGGCCACATGCGTAACCACTACTCAAGACTGTTGACTAAGAATTCTCAAGTTTACCAGAACTAGATGGTGCCCGGCCACCACTGTGGGACACTCTGAAAGGGATCTCAGTTAGATGTCCTAGACAGATGCTGTGGGCGGGAGGGGGGTGATGTGAACACACCAAGAGCAGGCTGACTAGTCTGATAGAATTGGTGGAACCTTTGAGACTGTGGCCCTTAGTCAGGCTTCAGGCCTGTAAGTGAGCTCATCCCTGTGTGCTCATCAGCAGACAGGCCAATTCCGTGAACAGTAACGCCAGGGAAGCACGTACGCCCTGCAGACAGCCAGCATGCACTCAGAAGGCCAGGATGACAAGTGCCCAGGGGTGCAGCGGAGAAGGACAGGCCGGAAGGAGCAGGAAAGAAGAACTAAAGGGAATCATAGGAAACGTGAGAGAAGAGGGCCCGGTGCTGTGCCACGTGGGGACGGCAGTCCGTGTGCTCTCTGAGCCTTCATCCACAGTGCAGGGAAAACACACATGCATGCACACCCACCACACACATATACACACCCACCACACATGCACACACAATACACATAACACATGCATGCACACACAGATACCGATACACATACATATATACCATACACATGCACACACGCACATACAAATACATGTACACACACAGCATGCACACACATATGCACAATATACACACACAACACACACATATGCATACACACAACAAACATACATACACACAATGCACATGCACACATACCTACAATAAATGCATACACACGACCGTATTGTTACAAAATCATGAGCACCTTCACTCAGCAGAAACATCAGAACATGTCGCAATGTGCCCTCCCCTAGGGGGTGTCATGACAGTGGGATTTCTTCCTCGAACCCTCCTCCCAAGAACCCCCTGCCCTTTGATGGGTACCGAGTGATCTTGAATGTACAAATGCACATACACAAGTCTAACATGACCAGTGAGGTAGGCTGCATATGGACTATCATAGTAGGGGGAGGACATCGTGAAGGACTAGAGGATGGTTCTGTGGTCCATAAGTGCCCCACTGCACCCATGAGGCCCTGTGAAGAGGGACTGTCCAGTTGGCCCTCGGGTCTCCACTGCATCCAGTCCAATTCCCTGCATATCAGTTTGGATGTGTGCCAGCCAGACATTCTGTCGCTGAGAGTGTGGATAACTTGACCACTGAGTCCTGTCTAATAAATGTCCCCTTGGCTGCCAAGGAAGGCCTGGCGAGGGCGCCCTTGGCTCAAGACCAGAAGAAAAAATATTTCGTCCCCAATCTTATAAGGAAGACTCCCTGAATATTCCAGGAATTTTTCACCAAAGAATCTAATAGGATGCCACCCACCTGCTCCTTCGGGTCCCCTGGTCACTCCACAGGTATCCCTCAGGGAAGCCCCCAATCACTGCTCTGTACTGACTCCATTCCAGAAGAGAGAGATCCGCAAGACCCCTTAACACCAAAAGGACCCATCACACTGCTGTTCGCCCCCCAGGGAGGCCTGGCTGCACAGCTCCTGGATGGGTCATCGGGGCAAGTTGCTGAAGGCGCCTCATTTTCTTCTCATTCAAACGGGGGCCCTTCGGGGGTGACATAGAGGGTCCTTGCATGGTGCAATTGATGGAGTACCTGGTTTCTGCCCTCCTCATGTGACTGCAGCCAGCAGGGGGTGTGCTGGAAGTACACGCTGGCCTGCACCCTCCGGTCAGCTCCTCCTGCTGGGTGCTTCTGACCCGGGTGTGAGGGATGGGAGCCCCGAGGTTTTCCAAACAGGCAGCCTCTTTGCTCAGTGCAAGGCCCAGAGGAAGGAGATGGATGAGGGAAGCCGAGAGCACAGGAAGCAGATCAGGGGTGTCTTATGAAGCCAGCGTCTGTGAGCCACTGTAGGTTCCCACTGGGACCCGGTGCAGAGATGATACCCCAGGATCATCCCAGCCAAGGATAGTGATCCCCAGCTCTGCCAGTCATTAGTCAGGGCTGTCCCAGAGGTCATTCGAGCCTGGGCCTTTGGGACCACATGCTCTGGGGGGGACAGTTAAGTAACCACTCTCACAAAGATCTCAGGGCCTCTCACTGCCCCCCAAGAGCTGCCAGTCAGCAGATGGTGTGAAGCCCACCCTAGTGCTTAGCCAATCTCAACAAGGCCAGGGAGAATCCAACAAGGGACCCCTGTCCATGCAGAGGGGTGACGGTCTTGTCTGTGTGCCCTTCCTACCCCAGTTCCTCCTCTGAAGCCAGGCATGTAACCAAGTGGTGGCCAGCGGTTCCTGGACGTGGGCCTTTCCTGGTTCTCATGTGAACTGAGGGCCCAGGATGCCCTGCCACCGCCGCCACTGCTTCTGGGCGGTGAGGTGGGGCGAAGCTGAAACTCCATGACTGTGGTGTTGATGTCCGGCTCCAGATTTCAGTGAAAATACCGATGGACAAAAAGGGATGAGAAGACCAAAGCTGTTTTCCTTTGGCACCCACGTAAGATACTCTCTGCCACAGAGTCCAGCCTTCCTGCAGGACAGGGTAGAGCTGCTCCTGGGGCTTCACAAGGCTGTGGCTCTTTTTTTTTAAATTATTGGGAGCTCTTACATCTCTCTCTCTCTCTTTTATTCTGTTCACATTTAAATATTACAAGTTATCTAAATGTGTTTTTAAAATCATTTTATTGGGGGCACATACAGCTCTTATCACAATCCATACATACATCCGTTATGTCGAGCACATTCGTACATTTGTTGTCGTCATATCATCATTCTCAAAACATTTGCTCTCTTCTTGAGCCCTTGATATCAGCTCCTCATTATCCCTCCCTCCCCACCCCTCTCCTCATGAACCCTTGATAACTCATAAATTATTATTATTTTGTCATGTCTTACACTGTCCGATGTCTCCCTTCACCCACTTTTCTGTTGTCCACCCCCAGGGAAGGGGTTATATGTAGATCCTTGTAATCAGTTCCCCTTTTCTCCCCCCTTTCCCTCCACCCTCCAGGTATCTCCACTCTCAGCACTGGTCCTGAGGGGTTTATCTGTCCCAGATTCCCTGTGTTTCCAGTTCCTATCTGTACCAGTGTACATACTGTGGTCTAACCGGATTTGTAAGGTAGAATTGGGATCATGATAGTGGGGGGTGGGTTGGGAGAAAGCATTGAAGAACCAGAGGAAAGTTGCATGTTTCATCGTTGCTACACTGCACCCTGACTGGCTCATCTCCTTCCCACGACCCTTCTGTAACGGGATGTCTAGTTGCCTACAGATGGGCTTTAGGTCCCCAATATGCACCCCCCCATTCACAATGATACGATTTTTTTGTTCTTTGATGCCTGATCCCTTTGACACCTTGTAATCATACAGGCTGGTGTGCTTCTTCCATGTGGGCTTTGTTGCTTCTGAGCTAGATTGCTGCTTGTTTACCTTCAAGCCTTTAAGAACCCAGACACTATATCTTTTGATAGCTGGGTACCATCAGCTTTCTTCACCACATTTACTTATGCACCCATTTGTCTTCAGTGATCGTGCCGGGAAGGTGAGCATCATGGAATGCCAGGTTAATAGAACAAAGTGTTTTTGCATTGAGGAAGTATTTAAGTGGAGGCCCAATGTCCATCTGCTACCTTAATACTAAACCTATAAATATATGTATGTAGTTCTATTTCCCCATCCTCATATATAAATATATTTACATATGTACATGCCTGTATTTAGACCTCTATAAATGCCCTTTGCCTCCTAGTTCTTTCCTCTATTTCCTTTTTCTTTCCTCATGCTCAGTCTTCATTTGGGTTTCAGTAATTCCTCTCAGTTACATTGCCCTCAATCAAGCCCTACCAGGCTCTTACACCCTCCTCACCACTGATTTTAGATCACTTGTTCCCTTGTCCCTGGGTTGGTTAACACCACTTCCTTTCCTCCCCCGCCCCTCTCCCATGTCCCCTTGGAACCGTTGGCCCTGTTGTTTTCTCCTCCAGATTGTTTATCCAGCCTATATTATCTAGATAAACCTGCAGACATAATAATATGCACAAAAACAAGACAGAGAAAATAAAAGCAACCAAAGAAAACAGCAACAACAAAACCAAGGACAAAAAACCAAAAGCCTGTAAATAGTTCAAGGTCTGTTTGTTGACCTTTAGCAGTGTTTTCCAGTTGAGTCTGATGGGGTGCCACGCCCTGGCCCCAAAGTCTATTTTGGTATTCCCTCCGGACTTCCTTGCTGTGCTCCCCTTGCTGTTCTGCTGCACGCCCTTAGTATTTTGCCTCGGTGTGGTGGGGTCAGATCGGGCGCAATTCCTACACTGTGTCTCCAGTGTTGTCCCCGTACAGCTATGGGTCAGTGAGGGATGTCGTGTCTTGTAGTGGAGCCGGCCATATGGTCCTCTCTGTGCATTGGCTGCTCTGAGTAGGAATATCATCCTCCAGGTCTGATGGGCCAGGATGTGCTCCATTCTCTCTCTCTCCCTTTTCATTTGCTCCTGTGTGCTCTGATCAAACATGCCCCTTTCCCTGAGCTGTAGCTTCAGTGCTGTTCCTCTGAAGTGAATTCTTCTGCGATGAGGGTGGCTGTCCACATTGTTGGGATTGGGGTTGGCCCCTCAGACATCTCTACTAGTTCCCTGCTTCATGCTGGTATGTTGCAGTCACATCTTGGAGCACCGGGGACTGTGGCTCTTTACAGGAGTAGAAAGCCTCATCTTTCTCCCAAGAAGCGACTGGTGGTTTGGAACTGCCGGCCTTGAGGTTTGCAGCCCAGCGTATTAAAGACCAACCTTGGGCTTTGCACAGAACTCAACACCTAGAGCCACTGGGTCCCTTCCCGCCCCTGTGTAGACCCAAGAGTGACCCTCCTGTCAACCCACTTTGACTTCCAGCCTGGGAGGGCCGAGGCTGGAGCTTTTGCAATGGTCTCATGTGGCCTGCAGATCCTTTTTTCCCAGGCTGGCATTCCTTATGGCAGGATTTTCCCTTTGTCTCAGACACTCCATGTCTTAACCCCCTGCCTGAGTCTCAACCTTCACTGGGTCTTCCAAGAGCATCATGTCAGCATCATGTGAGACACTCTCTACCAGGAGTCTGTTCTGACTCACAGCGTCCCTGCAGGACAGGGTAGAGCTGCCCCTGTGGGTTTCTGAGGCTGTCACTCTTTCAGGGAGTAAAAAGCCCCCTCTTTCTCCCTCAGAGGGGCTGGTGGTTTTGAACCGCCGACCTTGTGGTGAGCAGCCCAGCCCATAACCACTTTCTGTGTTAGCTTCTTTAGTGCTCTCAGCAGTTCCCAGTGTCATGATCCTGGCCCCTTGGAAGCTGAAGACAGAGGCATCGAGCAACTTGTTCATAGAGCCAGGAGCTTAGAAAGGGAGGAGCTGGGATTTGAATGCTGACTGGCTCCAGACAAGGGCACCGGCCAGTGAACTGAGGGCTCTGCCTGCCTATCAGGGGGTCCAGCCTGGGGGAATCGTCATTGCTCAGAGAGGTGGAGTGACATGACATGATCAAGGAAGCACGGCTGGGGCAGGCAGCTGGCAGTCAGGATTCAGGTTGCACAAAAGGCCCCGCCTGGCCCCTATGGAGGAGGAGGGACTGCTTTTCCTGAGCGTTTGCTCAGATCCAGGCACTATTTTTACTTCTCTTATCTCCTGTGGGGGTGTGGGGGTGTAGGGGTGTTGGGTGTGGGGGTGTTGGGGGGGGGGGAGGGGTTCCCAACCTACCCACAGGGCCTGAGTCTTTTCTCCCTGAGGCCTGGGTGGGCTCAGACATGGGCTCACACTGGGGCAGGGCCTTGGAGTGTGTCTCTCCCTTGGTTGTACATCAGGTCCCTGTGCGTCAGAATGGCCTCGAGAGCATCTCTCAACACAGAGATGATGTTCAGATTAGTGGAGTCTTGACCACTCCCTAATGGCTGCAGAAGGAAGGGCCGGGAGGACGGAGGGGGAGGAAGCGGGAGAGAGGTAGACGCTGGAGCCTCCACAGTTCTGGAAGAACCAGGAAGATATCCATGGGACAACCAGATTCTGAGTGGTCCCCCTTTTTAGGGTGTGGGGGACCCAGCTGATTCCTACCCCCTCACCCCTGTGCAATGACAGCTGTGGACTCTCAATTTCTCCCCTTAGGAGCTGTGTGGCTTTGGGTAAAATGCGTGTGTTCTCTGCGCCCAGCTTCTCAGTTGAAACACGGGGGACCAAGGACAGCGGCACCAGCCTCAGAGGTGCTCAGCAAGACCCGCTGCTCACAGTGAGCCTATGGGACAGAGGCACCCCCCCCACACACACACACACACCACCCCTTGCTTCTGATGCTGCCAAGCCTTACAGAGGCCTAAGGCCAAGTCTGTCTCCCTCAGCACGGCTGGTAGCTTGAACTGCCAACCTTTTGGGTGAGATCCCATCCCCCAACTCACTGTGCCACCAGGGCGCCTTAGTCCCTAAGAGGTGATTTAATACAGGCCCTTCCTCCCTGTTGTTCCAGAATATTCTCTCAACCACCTTGGGTCCCCAGATACTCCTCCTAGATGCTGGTCTTCTCAGCTGATACCTCAAAGAATAAATGAATGATTAGAAGTGTGTGTGTGGGTAGGGGGCAGGTGGAAGAAGATGCCCAAGGGGTCTGCATTATTGCTGACCTGTGTTTGAGCTGCCCCAAGCCCTAAGCAAGGGCTTGAATCAATGTCACACATGCTTGGCAGGTCAGGGAGCTGCTCTTCTGTGGTGGCCCGTCCCCTGCCATCCTTGTTTCCCAAGCACCCCACCCCACACTCCCTGCACCACCACCACTTGGCTACCCCAGACTGAGATCCCCAGGTGAGGGTGGGGTCATTTTTGTTCCCAGCCTCCAAGGCCCAGCACAGAGACTAGTGAAGAGGACTCACAGGGTCTGGTGGAGGGACAAGGTAGAATGACTCACTTTTGGTTGTCTGAACATAGTAGGCCTACGTTGGTGAGTGATTTGGGAGTGTGGGGAGCCCCTATGTTTCTCTAACCCCTGTCTCCCCAACTATCAACAAAGAAGACCAGGGTTTCAAGATTTAGAGGTGGTTTCTTCTGGCTTCCAGCAGCTCTACCTGGGGGACCCACAGAGGTGTGGAGTTGATGAGTAACAGCAGGAAACCTTGCCCCGCCCGTTCTGTGCTAGCCTCACAACAGTTTGAGGTTTGAGGCCATTCTTGTAGCTATCGTGTCAGTCCAGCTCTTCAAGGGTCCCCCTGGGCTTCTTAACAACCTCGAGGTCAACCTTCCAGCCACTGGTCTTTGCAATGGATGGACATGTCGAAAGTCAGCAGGAGCAAGCGTTAGCATCCTTGCTTCTAAGGGGCAAGCATCCTGGTTGTAATTCTTCTAAGTGGCCTGGCTCCTTCCTCTGACCATCCTACTGTTCAAGTGTATCGGTTCTTCTCCTGCCTTCTTAATTCACTGTCCAGTTTTCACCCGGGAGAAAGATGAGGCCGTCTGGTCCTGTAGAGTGACCGTCTGGGAAACCCACCGGGGCAGTTCTCCCCTGTCCCGTAGGGTCACTGTGAGTTGGCATCAACCCCATGGCAGTGAGTTTTTATATGAATATATGCAAGGAGACATCAGAAAACTTGTGTGGGGGGGGAGGGAAATGGAATTAGGAGATAATGGGTTTTTGTCTGTGGAGTTTCTGAAGGCCTTCTTATACACACACACAAACAAATATTTACTGTCCAAGGGAACTTAAGAAAGATTGTGAACAATGGAAAGTAAACATAATGGAATATTTCCACGATATTTTTGAAGCCCCTCATGTAATCATATTGGTGATGTGTGTATTTATAGCAGGATCCCTGGTGCACCAGTGGTTAATCAGCTTGGGCTGCTCACCACAACGTCAGCCGTTTGAAACCACCCCCTGATATAAGGGAGAAAGACGAGGCTGTCTGCTCCCAAAAAGAGTGGCAGCCTTGGAGTCCCCCGGGGCAGTTCTACCCTGTGCCATAGGGCCCCTATTGGTCAGGATGGTCTCTGTGGTAGTGAGTTTGGGTTTTTTAGATTTTAGCCGTCACACGCACATGAGGTAATTAAAGGATTGTGACATCAATTTGAGGACTTGGTCCTCAAAGTGACATGTTCTGTTGTAGTCGAGTGGCCCAGGGCAATACACAGTTGTTTGATTAGTTACTTGATTCCGTGACGCTGCTTCCTGGGTGTTGATTGTGGATCCAAGTGGAATGAGATCACTGACAGCTGTAGTCTCCCTGACCCCAGCCCCACCCCCCTACCCCTAGCCCTCAAGCATACCCAAGTTGCATCTGGGCACCTTCACAAGTTTTTAAAAAATAAATGTTATTATTATTTCTTCCCACTCAAGTCCCAGAGAAAGCTGTGGTCTTTGACCTTCACCAGCAAGTGCCTCCATTCCTCTTCATTTGGGGGCAAGTGAGACAGTGACGCATAAGAGGTTGTCAAGGTTCCCTGCCAGTCCTGAGGGGCGACTGGCAAATAGGTCCCCTACTTGGAGACCTATTTGTACAGTATACCAAAACCCAAAACAAACTCACTGCCACAGGGTTGATGCCGACTTCTAGGGACCCTACAGAACAGGGTCGAACTGCTCCTGTGGGTTTCTGAGCCCTGTAAGTCTTCGGGAGTAGAACGCCTCATTTTTCTCTCACAGAGAGCCTGCTGTGTTCGAAATGATGACCTTGCGTTTCGTGACCCAACGGGTAATCACTGTGCCACCAAAGCTCCTGTTCAGAGCTCAGACGGCAAAAATAGTGTGTGCGAGCTTGCAAGAGCGTGTGGGTGTCCGAAAGACCCCGAGAGTGGCGGGTCCTGCCCAGGTGCAGGGGGTGAGAGTGACTTTAGTAGGTGGGTTACCCCCTATTCCCGGTCCCGCCCTTCTCGAGCTTCTTGGTAGCCTCCCAGGGAGTCACCTCCCCTTTCCAGTTGGGACGCAGAGCGCTGGGGTTTCAAGAGTTTGCAAACCTTCCATGGATAGCGCTTGGCCCCGCTGAGTGACCACTGCGCTGTCGGGGTCACCGCAGGCAACCGAGCGCGCTCCTGGCGCGCCCACAGCCGGGGGCGGGGCCTGGGCAGGGCAGCGCCGGTGCGGGCCTATCAGCGCCGTCGGCCGTTCGGGGGTGTGGTCAGCGGGCCCCGCCAGTGCAGCCTACAAAAAGCAGCGCGCTGCGCGCCCCAGCCACTCGCATCGAGGGCGTCCCTGTCCCGCCGTCGCTCGGCTCGTTGTGCCTGTCGCTGCGCTGGTGCGAGGTGGTGAGCGGAGCTCCGCGGCGGAGGTAAGTACGACCTCGCTCCCTTCTCTGGACCAGCCGTGACCCTGTAACCCTTTGCGGAGCCTCTGGGGGTATGCAGGCGAGATGCCAGCTCCGAGCGTCTCTGAGTGAGGAGGGCTTTCTTTACCTGCAACGCCGGACCACAGGAGCCCTTTTACCGATGAGGAAACCGAGGCTCAGAGAGGATCCATCATTTGCACCTGACCCCACAGCAGGGCAGCAGAGGACCCGGCGAGCACAGCCTTGCTCCATGCGGCTGTACCTCTTGGCCGCCTCGTGCACGGTGGGCTTCGGGGCGGGGAGACGCCAAGGGAGAGGAGGTGCCAGGCTTTACGATGGATGCTTCCTAACCACGTGCAAGCGGCTCACCTGTGCGCCAGGCCACACCCCTTCACGGTCTCCTGTGCCACCGACCTGGCAAGGTGGTCTTCCTCTTCTCCTATTTCAGACAAATGAACGAATGAACCGAGGTTCAGGGCGGAGCGCAGCTCTGGATAGAAGTGTCCCGGCACAGAGGCAAGCCCGCGGGCTGAGGAAGCCAGGCTCCCCGGACTGCAGGCTGGGAGCCTAGGAGAAGGGTCTGCCCCAGGTGGAGGGATCGGGCCCAGCCTCCTTTACCAGGGGCTGGGTCGGTGGGCCAGCCAGGAAGGGCTGGGCTGGTGTCTGAGCACAAATGGCAGTGGGTCCTCTCGATCCAAAGAGGAGACCCTTGGGCACCCTCGCCCTGGTGGGACAGCCGAGCCTGCCAACTGGAGCTGGGCAGCGGCAGCCAGGAATGGGTGTCTGCCAGTGGGAGGGAGGCCAGGGTGTGCAGAGCAAGGCGAGGGGCATGTATGTGGGCAGGTGGGTGGAGAGGGGACGCACCTCCTGCATCTGACATGCTTCTCCCCTGACCCTGACCTCTCTGCCTCCACACGGGAGGCAGTGCCAGTCATATCCCTGCCCTGGCAGGTTAATATCATGATCAGTGGTCACGTACTTCACCTGCACTGTCATCCCTTCTGTACACCTGGGCAGTAGGGCTCTAACCACGCCCCCCTCCTTTCCCAGGTGAGGCTCAGAGAGGTGAAGTGATGTCTCAGGGTCACACAGCAGTTAAACCCCACCCTACACCTGCCCCAGCCCTGCCTCCTGTAAGATATCCCCTGTCTACTGCCAGCTCCGCCCCAGAGCCTCTCACTAGGCATTTTTAACCCAAAGGGCCAGTATGGGTAAAGGAGACTCAGGGGAGTGGAGTCAGGTTTGATCCTGGCAGAGGTTGGGGAACTGTGGGAGCAGGTGCAGGCACAATAGCATTGATAACCAGCCAGAGTGCCCATGTGCCCACACTCAACCAGTCGGTTGGGGAAAGCTCAGGGTTCCAATTGCCGATCTTCCCATTGGCAGCCCGGTGCCTCACCCACGGTGCCGCCACGGTGCCTTGGGTGTTGTGTGCACACAGTCCTTGATTCTCTGTGGGGTGGGTCAGATGGGCCAGGGCACTGCCCTCTGATTAGCAAGGAGTAGGCTGAGGTCCCTGTGGCCAGGCAGTATGCTCCAGACAACAGCCAGAGTAGCAGAGCTGCCCACCAGGCAGGGCCTGCCCAGACTCTGGACAGAGGTGGCCAGCTGGTGACTGCCCACAGGCCTGTCTCAGCCGAACTGGTGACTGGCCAAGCTCCCCACGAGCGGTGTTGGCAAGAGTCTCCAGGACTACTTGGAGAGTTAGCACTGAGATGGAGCTTGGGCTCAGCTCCAGCCACAGGCACCCAGCCGCCAAGTCCACTGGGTCAGCCCTGACTCCCCTGGGAACCCTGCCCAAGCCTGGGGAGCATAGGTGGCCAGGGCGGGCCCAGAGCCGCTAGAGGGGAGAATGTGAGATCTTTGAAACAGCACCCCTCAGAGACCCCAGTTTGAACATCTGGCCCTGCTAAGCATTTGGGGAGGGGGGCAGATCCCAGTGCTGAGTTCTCTGGCCCCTGGGAGCTGGACGAGCCCTTGCTCGGTCACCAGTGTAATTTGCTGTGTACTTGAGGTGCCTCTCTGTCTGCCTGCTCCCCGCCAGGAGACTTGCTGCTTTCTTTCTCTCTTTTTCTTTTTTGTGAACACACTGGACTTTGATCAGTCCCAGATGTGATGGCTCCTCAGGAGAGACTACCACTCACTCCACCATCATGGGCGCCTTTTCATTCCACCCCGCCCCGTTCGCTGAGCAAGACAGATGCTCACACCTAGTGGGGCAGGAGTGGAGGAGCACTCTGTGAAGGCCTGAGAGAGCAGGCAGGGGGTGCAGACTGGGTCGGGGGCCAGAGGGCCCCCACCCCCACTATGTCCTCTTTTCTTGATTTTTTCTCTGGGGATGGGGGCAAGAGTTTATGTCAGTGAACTATCCAGAAACCTAAAGTTAACCATGCACCCATTCTGAAGAGAAAATGTCAGTGGGCTCTTTAACATTCACAGTAGTGTGAAATCCACAGCACAGCTGAATCCCAGGTTTCCATCAGCCCAAACGCTCAGACCCACTGCCATCAAGTCGATTTCCACTCACCATGACCCCACAGGACAGAGGGCACTGCCCCGAGGGTTTCTGGGGCTGTCATCTTGATGAGGACAGGCAGCCTTATCTTTCCTCCCATGGAGCGGCTGGTGGGTCCAAGCTGCTGACCCTGTGCAGTCCAATGCATAACCCAGCACGGCCTCCTATTCCTTTTCCTGCCCTTTCCACCACCCCAAGCCTCTGCCAGCCACTCATCTACCCGCCGCCTCTATGGGTTTGGCTATTCTTGGCATTTTGTAAAGGAAATTGAACACTGGGAGGCCTTTTCAGCCTGGCCTCTTTCATTCTGGGGCATGATTTTTGAGGTCCGTCCATGCTCCAGCATGTGATTAGGACTCCAATAATTTTTTATGGCTGTGTAATATTCCTATGTAGGGCCGACCTACCACCTTTAAAAAAAAACCAAAAGACTTTTCATTGTGAATTAGGTGGAGTTTATATTTCAGATAATCATTTTTGTATTCAGCAATTTAAATAAGTTGTCAACCCCTCGAATAGCCTTCCCTCCCTCCCCCACCCTTTTCTCTCTTCTCCCTCAAATAGACTACCATCCCCCTGCATCACCTAATTTAACACCTGGCTACCCTCTAACCTGCTGCTCCACTTCACCCCTTCCCCTTCAACCTCTGGTCACCATTCAAGTTTGTTTCTTTTCTTTCTGGTATGAAAATCATTATTTTGATTTCTTTTTCACTTACAACAGTGGTCTCATATAAGATTTGTCCTTTTGTAATGGGATCACTTCACTCAACAACATGTCCTCCAACTCCATCCAGGTAATGAAGTGGCCCTCGGTTTTACCATGATGTGTTACTCTTTAGAAAATAAGAGGTCTGTTTATTTCCAGCCCTCTTTGCCAGGACACACTGCACACATCGCCCCCATGCCCACCCTGTCCAGTAGCTCAGCCTCATCATTACATAACGATGTGTGGAATCCCGCTGCTTGTATGTGCCAGTTTGCCTCTCCATTCTTCCATGGAATGAGATTTCACTTCTTTCCATTTTCTTGGTGTTCTGAATGGGCTGGGATGAACTTGGGCAGCATCTACCTGCTCATGCTCTCCCACCTGTTTCCGTGGGGTATGTACGGGGGTCGGGGTGGCTGGGGCTTTTGCTATTTCTAGCCGTCTGAGACAGCGCCATGCTGCCTCCCACCATGAACCACTGGTTCCACAACTCCAGGCCCACACTTTGCTTGCTCAACCCTCCATTGATGGTGTTTGGATGGTGTCTGCCCTCTGCCTGCCGTGCGTGGTGAGGCTGTGACCATCTGGGTCAGGTTGCTGTCTCACACCTGTTGTCATGTGTCCTGGGCATACAGATCGAGGTGTGGGTTTACTGGGACATTTACCAACTGAAGGACACAGCTTGTCTTTTCTTGACCTCCTTTTTGAAGAAGCAGCCAAAGGAGTCAAGGTCCCTCTCCTTGAGCACAGGACCGTGCAGGCAACTGGGTCAGTCCCAGCAGTTCCTGGCAGGTGTTTCTGCCGGGACTCTGCCCTGGGGAAGGTCTGCATGTGTCCCAAGATGTACAGTTTGTTCTAGTCTCACTCCGGTATGCAACCCCCCTCCGATCCCCTCCCACCCCCCCACCACACACACGCTCAGAAAGCAAAGAGGCTGCTGGGACAGGCAGTGCCTCGTGGTCCAACCCAAGGGATATTTATTTATCTTCTTTGATTGTCCCATCAGCTGCGACCCAAACCACAGATCCGGGGTGGGGCATTCTGGGAGGGTTGTGCAACTTTGGGACCATCTTTAGGAAAGAAAAGTATTATGAATGATGAAATCTCACATGCTCAGTTCCCCTTTCTGGAACGTCTCCTCACGGCCTGCTGATGGCCCCGCCCCAGAAGGAAGAGGCAGGCCAAGGACCAGGCTGCTCCATCTTGCCTGCACCCCCCTCCCCCCAGTGGCCCTGGATCTGCCCCGACCCAGACCCGAATTTGGAAAATGTCCATTCAAGTTCTTTGTGGTGGCGTGGTGTCATCCTCAGGGACTGGCATGCGAAGACTTTAGGAACTTTCTGGAAGGAAGGGTGACTGAGTGGGTGGGGCTTGCCAAGGGAGGGGCCATATACTCAAGTAAGAAGAGGCCTACAGGTGGGAAGGGCCAGGGACCCTTGTGGAAGTTTGGGGTGAAGGACCCCGAGGGTCTGGGAGGGACAGGGGTGAGTTGAACTGAGTTGCAGTGCTTCTCACTAAGACCACCAGGCTGTTGCCGAGACAGGACAGTGTAGGGTAACGCAAACCTGCACGGCCATCGAGGTGATGCCAATCACGGTGACCCGACAGGACAGGGTAGAGCTGCCCCTGTGGGTTTCTGAGACAGTCACTCTTTCTGGGAGCAGACAGCCCCCACTGGTTTTCTCCCTTGGAGCCGCTGGTGCTTTCCAGCAGACCTTGTGGACCCCAGTCCCATGTGTAACCACTAGGCCACCGGGGCTCCCTGTGGGGCAAGCCCAGGTGCCCGCAGCAGGACTGAGCATAGACTGGCAGCAAAGTCCTCTTCGAGGCTGGTCCCGAATTTGGTCCTGATTCCTTTTAAAATTCCATTAACCCGTTGGTTCCTGAACTCACATAGCCTACTGCCTCCTTTTCATAAAAATAAAAAAAAATAATAGTAAAAAGGCTTAATGCCCTTCTCTGGCAAAGGTAATTATATTCTCAGCCCATCACCCCGGAAACAGTACCGGACCTGTTTTGGCAGTCCGACACGTGCCCCCCACCCCTCCCCCCTGTCCCGGATCATTCTAGCAGCTCCCCTCAGGGGGCACTGTTGTCCACCTTGGGAAGCACTGCTTTAAATAGAAAAAAAGAAGCTGGCTGGCCTGCTTAAATGACAGCAGGGGCGTGGCTCGCCCAGGTACATGTGGACAGGTACGCAGGTAGGGAGGCACTGGAGAAGGGTGGGGGCGGGGTCAAGGGGTTGAGGTGTAGCAAACTGTCTGAGACAGTGGGGAGATTTGAGAGGTGGTTCTCAAAGTGGGGTCCCCTGCCCAGAAGCAGCAGCCATGTGGCCCCTGTGCCCCCACCCCGCAAGCCCATTAGGAATGATGGTTCTCAGGTCCCAGGCCCCAGCCTTAGGAGTTGGGGTCCTGCAGTTTGTTCTCACTCTCACCCTAGAGGTGAGACCCTCTTCAATAGAGGGCCGAGGAAGGCTTACTGCCCCTGCTGGACACATAGCCTCATGGGGGGGGCAAAGGGGGGAGGGATGTCATGTGACCAGAGAAGTCAGCTGGCAGAGAGAGTGGGAGACGGCTAGGAGCTGCAGTGACCCCCTCCCCGCCAACCAAAAGGCTGCTGAGAGCGAGTCTTTTGCATGAGTCCTTTGACGGATGCTCTGCTTGCTGGCTAGCGTTGACCGCACTCAGCAGCTGGGGGCACATGTCCAGAAGGTTCTGGCACCTTCCATCAGTATGTGCCCAAGAGCCTGCTGGGGCAGCTGGGGCAGGTGTCTGGCATCTCCCCTCAGCGTGTGCTCAGGAACCTTCTAGGATTCTAGGTGCAGCGACTTAGAGCCCCCGTGAGCCCCTCTCAAAGAATGGATTGTTTCCTGAACTGCAATTAAAAATACGAGTGTATGTCACCTCCAGCCGTCTCCTCCCTCCCGCCCAAACGGGCGCTCCCAACACAGCCCATCTGTTCTCCCCCGTGAGGAAGCCTCTGCTGCTGAAAACACTGTTTATTCCGGGCTCCCCAAGGTTGGGCTTCCCCAGGACGGAGGTGGTATTTTCGGATGGTCCCGGGCCTTGCTGCACAAAGTGTTCTCTCAGCTGTGGATGAACTGATCCCTGTCTGAGGACCACAGAGGGAAGACGGGGTCCAGGAGGGGGGTGCAGCTGCTGGCACAGCCCAGTCTGCGCTCCAACAGGCTCCACTTCCAGGCCCCTTTGAAGAGTACCCGAGCCCAGGCCGGACTGGCTTAGCTTCCAGACTCCTGAGGAAGCTCCCCTGGGCTTCCATCTCGGGAATTGGCATTTCCATTTGCATCCATTCTGCCCTTCAAGCAGAAGTTGGTGCAATTCCAAACTTGTTATTCACTTTTTCATGGAAACGGAGTGTGCTAGGAAAAAGTGCACCCCATTAGTGGCTGGGAGAGGAGTTCCCCCAGAAGACACACATATCTTCCAGAGTCCCCTCTCCCGGTGGCCCCCACCCCAGCCAAAGATACCCTTCCCAGACTTCTAAGGCCCGTGTGGGCTTTGCCTGGTTTCGAGCCACGTAAGTGCAATGTCAGCGGAATGTGGAATGTGTCATCGTTGTAGCCTGGCTCCTCGTGCTCAGTATTGTGTCAGGGATGCTGATCTGGGCTGCCGGGAGCCACAGGATGGTCCACATCACCTGCTTCCAGCATCCTCCTCAGGTCCTTTGCTACACCTTCTAGGCCCCAGCCACCTGGCCTTGCCTCCCTCTGTGACTGCCTGGGTCAGCCAAAGACCAAGCATCTCTGAGCCATCCTCATTGCTGTTCCTACTGTGTGCAGTCCTTCTTTGTGGACTCAGCGGGACCTTTCATGTCCTACCCTAGCCGGAGCGGTTCCCCCCCCCCCCCCTTCCCGTCCCTGGCCTGTTTTCTGAGACACATCCCTGGTGGTTAAGTCAGCCTGGCAGCAGTATCTGCTATGTCTTGATAGTTCCCTGGGGTGGACTGCTTGCCTTGTCCCCTGGGGGTCCTTATGACTCTGTGACCCCCCCCACCCCAGGTCTGACCCTGGGGTGTTCACTGGGGTCAGACTGGAAGTTCTGTAGCTCAGAGCTGCCTTGAATACTGGACTGTGAGTCTTTGCTGAGTTGTGAGTCTCTGCTGGACCCTGTGTCTTTGTTCTTGCTTCAAAAGCTGTGGCCACGTGACTCAGCCTTGCCAACGCTACCACAGGCAATGAGTCACCCGCTTCAGGCAGGGAGGCCACTTGGGTCAGGTATGTGTGGCAGCCCCGAGGGCTTGGATAGAAGTGACCTACGACATCCTGAATGGGCTAAGAGGGAAAGAGAGGGGACATTCTGCAGACTCAAGTCCCCAGGACTGTGCCCAGCCCTTTGTAAATAGTCCAGTAGTCTTCACAAACTAGAGCTGTGCCCCCGCCATCCCTGCCCTGGCACAGCCTGGCTGACCCAGCATTTCCAAGGGTGTCGTCCTGACTGAAGCGACTGCCACATCTTGTTCCTGGCAGAGTGGCTTGGGGCTTGGGGGTGGGGTCGAACCTCTAACCAAAGCCTCCTGCTCCCAGGCTCCTGCTCCCAGCCAGGCAGAAACCCAGGCTCTTGCCCTCATCGTTGTACAGATGCGAGCATTCTATAGGATGGCAGTGGGTTTCAAACCCAGACCCGGCCCCCAGTCCAAGACACTTCCCCTCCACAGTCTCCTGGCCATTGGCCATTTTTCATCCCTTGAGACTGATGCGCCTGATATGTATCTCATGCTTAATGGGCCACCGCTTCCAGGACACATCCCAACATCTGCAAGCAGGGAGTGGCCCCAGGAGCACAGGGCCGGGCGTCCTCAGAACAGAGTCATTTGTCGTCCCATCTCGTGAGAGGGCCTTTGCGCATCCATTGTCATGGCCTGCAATGGCGGCATCTCGTGGTCAGTTCATTTCCGCAACCCCCCCTCCCCCCGCACCAAGTCACTGCTTTCTACTGAGTCCATGCTGACTCGTAGTGACCCTGAAGAGCAGGGTAGAGCTGCCGCTGTGGACTCCTGAGACGGTGAGTCTCTGAGAGAGTAGAAAGCCTTGTCCTTCACCCTTGCAGTCAGTGGTTTCAAACTGCCCATCTTGTGGTTAGCAGCCCAACACGTAAAACCACCACCAGGACGCCAGGACGCCTCTCTTTTGCCCAAGGTAAATGAGTGTTCGTCGGCCAGGCTTCCTTCTCTTTTTGTCCCTATGGAATACACGCGATGGCCTGGACAGGCAGGTCTCTGGAAAAGCATCCAGCAGTATTGGCTCCATCCGTCCGTCCGTCCATCCATCCATCCCTTAAGAAGGCACATTTTATCGAGAGGACCGATGGGAAGAAGGTGGCATGGGGGCCGGTGGTTCTGGCAAGCTTAGTGGACCCGGAGCCCAGGCTGGGGCAGAGCCAGAAGCCAGGCGCCCGCCTGGGTCCTCCCATGTCTTGGCCCTAATCCTGTTTAGGAGAAGTGAGTAGGCCTTTGCGGGAGGGGCGGTGGGCCCCCCCGCTGTCTGGGGTTTACCAGATGGTCTGAGCGGGAGGCTCTGCTGGCTGCTCCTCCCCCAGCCATGGCCTCATTCCTGGAATTCTGGGTGGTTTGTGGTTCGACTCTGGTCAGTGCCTGGGCTCTCACTCAATTTCTGAGTTCCCGATTGTACTTCTGAGCAAGGGGAGGGGCTGGGGAAGCCTCCGGCCCTTTGTGGGGAGCTTTGATGACGTGGGTGGTGAACCTTGGTGGATCAGGCTGGGCCCGTGGAGCCTCAGCAGGGCAATGCTCACTCCGTGGAGGGCATGCCAGAGGAGGTGAGGGCGTGCAGCAGGCAGTCCTGGTGGTGCTGTGTATGAGTGCCCAGCTGCTGCTCGGAAACTTGGCAATTGGAACCCACTGTAGCTGCTCCATGGGACAGAGCTGTGGCAGTCTGCTCGCGTGAAAATCCACAGCCTTGGAAGTCCTCTGCTCTGTCCTGTCCTGTAGGAAGGCTATGAGTCAGAATTGCCCTGACCATAGTGAGGGTGTGTGTGTGTGTGTGTGTGTGTGTGTGTTCTCAAACCCACCTGCCCACCCCTTCACGCATCAAGCGTGGCTAGGTTGTCTGTTCCCTGGGCTGAGTGGGACGTGAGGCCAGCCTGTGGGTGGCAGCTGATGGTTAAGTGATCAGCAATGATGCGAGCTGGCTAAACATTCCCTCGTCACACACAGTACCAAAGGTGATGAAACAAGTTGAACTAGAAGTAAAGGTTATACTCCAAACAGACAGGTCACCCCACCTCATGTCCGTGCCCCGTGTGTCAGAAGGGACTGTGTTCTGTAGGGTGTGGGGGCCGGGACTTTTTTCTGAGACACCTCTGGGTGGGCTAGAACCTCCAGGCTTTCCTTTAGCAGCAAGCAGGTTCCTCATCTCTCCCACGCAGGTGTCCACTCAGAACTTTACAGCTCCAGATGAGCCCACACAACCCTCATGGGGTCACCTCAGTGACAAGGTCAGCAGTTCAAATCTACAAAGCTGTTCCTTGGGAGAAAGGCGGGGCTTTCTGCTCCTGTCACTTGTGCCATCTTGGAAACTCGAGGGTCTGCTTCACCCTGTCCTATCAGTCTCTACCACGCATCGGCATCACCTCGATGGCAGGGAGGTTTTGAACATGATTTCAGTGACGGATCCCTGGTGGCATTGCGGGCTGTGAGCTGGGCTATTAACCACAAAGTCAGTGGTTCGGACCCACCAGCTGCTCCGTGGGAGAAAGATGAGGCTGTCTACTCTGGTCAAGCTCCTAAGTCTCAGACACCCCCTGGGGCAGTTTCTGCCCTGTCCGATGGGCTGCTTAGAGCCGACCTCCACTCCATGGCAGGGAGAGTGAGCTCTGTAAGCTATGTCAGTATCGTTTACCAGCCTCTCTGCTCCGAATCCGTCTACTATCTCCATTTGCCGGTAACACGTGATAAGAAGTGTGCTGCCGGGAGCCCTGGTGGCATGGTAGGCTGTGCTTGGCACTGCTAACTGCAGGGTCAGCAGTTCCAAGCCACCAGTTGCTCTGCTGGGAAGAGAGGAGGCTTTCCGCTCCCGTGAAGAGTGGAGACCACTGGGGAAGTTCCCCTCTGACTTTTAGGGCTGTTATGGGTCACAATTGACCAGATGGCACTGGTGGAGACGCTGGATCTCGTCTCAGAAGCCCCATGTTCCAAGGGTCTTGTGTTGGCAGCTTGACACTGACCTCAATGGGGGCATTTACATCACAAAGAGTGGCAGCCTCCACAGGCAGAGGCTGGGGCTCTCTGTGGCTGCCTTGTTTGTTGGCTGTCAGACGGTGACCAGCACGCTGCAGCCCTCGAGACGTGGATGGCCCAGCAGGAGAGAGAGCAGGAGCTGACAGAGGCCGGTTGACGAGCTCTGGGCCTGAAGAGCCCCAATACAGCTGTTCTTACTGATCACACTCAGCCCTGGGACCGGGGTATTGGGAAGGGACACAGAGCTTCAGGACAGAAACAGCCTCGGAACTCGGTGATGGTCAATCAATAGAAGCGAATTGCCAAACGCATCCATGTGGGTGTCTCCTGGTCTGACGGGTGGCAGGCACGAGCCTTCCAGGCCTTATTAGTGACATCCTGATATGACTTCAGAAGCTGCAGAGACAGCTAGGGTTGAGGGATGGCGGGGAAGAGGGGCAGGGAACACCCGGTCCAGATCACAAGATCAAGGCACAGACTGAGTTCACGTGTGTCTCAAAGTTGGTAGAGGAATTCCCCCTTCTCCCCCCGCTACCACATAACAGACACTCAAATGTTATCTTGTTTTTGTTGGATTTTGTCTCAAGGCGGAGGTGGGGCTTTGAAATCACGCAACCAAGAGGCAACCGGCTTGTCACTTAAGTACCCAAGCTGCATCTCAGCCCCTAAAGTTCTATCACACACTGTGTTTGTGTACAAGGCTCCTCCAGCACCCCAAGAGCTAGCACTGGGTTGCCATCTTGTCTGTCCCTCCCTGTCGCAGGTCCTGGGGTCCCCCTCTACCCCACAGGTGTGGGAATGGGGGCTCAGAGGAGCTCAGGGCTGTGCCCAGGGCCACTTGGGCTGGTGAGGGACAGAGTCAGAAATCAAACCCTTCCCCCTCCTCCCACACTCCCTCACCCCCCAGAGCCTTCACCAGTGAGGAGAAGCTGATCTAAGACTCAGTCCTTAGAAGGAAAGGAGCCAGACACTCATGCCCTGCTCATCTGCCTGAGAAGACAAGTCAGCGGCTGGCCGGTCCGGCCCGCAACACCTTCAGGTCTGCAGGCATGGTTCAGCTCAGGGAGGCTTCCAGGAAGTGGTGCATCTGCCTGCCCTGAGCCGGGAGGGGTGGGAGCGGAGCAGGGTCAGGGATGAGCTGTGAGAACAGCATGTACAGAAACCGGCACTTGGCTCGGGCTGAGGCTCGGGCTCGGGCTGAGCTCTGGGATTCATCTTTCTGGCAGATCTTCCTAAACACAGGCAGATGCAGCACGGGCAAGATGGCGCAGCATGCTTAAAACTGGATGTGCATTTGATGGCAGCCTGACCTGAGTTCGCCAACCAGGACCCCCGAATGTCCACAGAGCCCCGGCCGGGCAGTAGGGCCGGTAGGTAGAGTACTGAGATGGCAGCAGGAGAACGTTGAACAATCTGTACTCAATTCTTAATGAGTGTGTACCCGCATCTTAAAATGGCATGCAGATAAAATTCTAAATTCCAGGGACTTCCCAGATTTACATTTGGAGGCTCTTTTTAAAAAGAGCTTATCAAGTACCATAATCTTCAAATGTTGAGAAGCTGTTACGTCACAATTTAGTGTCGCACACACAGCACATCCAAAAGCTCAGCCCTTCACAGCACAGCACAAAGGGATCGGGGAAACTGGACTGTCACGACCACAGGTGTGTCGGAACACATGCAGTTCTGACAAGAGAGCCATGCGGCAGAATGGTTTTCAGACACCATTCTATTAAAACCAAGTGATGTGGAAACAAGATTTTAAATATTTAAGTCACACAAATGCACGGCAAGTTGCTATTAAGTTTGTTTTGTATTAGGGGTACATAAACCCCATTCCCCCACCCCCATCCCATGGACTGTTATGTTGACACCAAAAACAGTCACACCATTCCACAATTCGACATCCCACTATGCACTGATTGTACCAAAAAATAAACAACCAGTACATGATTTCACATCTTAAAAAAAAAGCATCTACATTTTAAAAAATGGGATGAAGTGGGATCTCCTCCTACCAAAAAGCTTGCACGTACAAGATGGTTGATAAAATCCTTCCTATGGGTTATGTGAGGTGGAAGATAACAGCCTCTGATAAGACGCGGTACGCAAACGCTCGCCAGACTGGCTGTGTCTCCTCCTGCTTCAGCACGGGCCAGGGCTGGTCTCTCCCCGTCCCTGCAGCTCTGGCAGGGGAACATTCCTGAGTTTCATGGTGAGCGGCATCTGCCTGTTTTCCCTCTGCTCTCCTGTTCCCTCTCTCTTGCACCTTTTTGTCCGAAGATGTCCTTCCTGCTGCTTTTTTTGGCCCCAGCTCCACTTTCACAGGCACAGGTTTTGCCAACAACCGTGCCCATCTCCTCTTGGGCTCCTCTTTCGCTGCCCCTTGGCCGAGCTGACCTTCCTTTCGGTCATCTTGGCTGGGGGAGGGGGGGACTGTTGCCAGATGCCTGCAGACCACGGGGCACCAAGAGCTTTCTCGAAGCTGGGTTTCCTGGCTGTTGTCGTCTTTGGGTGTTCTCCCTCCATCTTTACACCCAAGCCCATCCCTGTCAACCTCCCAGCCCACGGCTTCATCCTCCTTCCCAGGTCCTCCCTCCTTGGGACCTCCAGAGTCTGTTCCCCATGCGGCAGGCGCCTCTTTGTCTCGGTGTCTATCCTGATAGCTGTGGTTTCCGACAAGGCTTGTCCTTTTGTGATTGGCTGACTTCCCTCAGCATCATGGTCCCTAGGTCCGCCCGTGTTGCCAGGGGCTTCGTGGTCTCCTCATTTTTCAGTGATGCGTGTTATTCCATTGTGTCTGCGGACCAACGGTCCTTCATTCAGTCTCCACTGACGGCCATGTGAGCCCTCTCCACCTCTTTGCCACGGTGAACAGCGCTGTGTGAACGTGGGCCTGTGTGTATCTGCTCGTGTGGCAGCTCTTACTCCTTGAGGGCACATGCCCGGTGTGGGGAGCGTGGGCCCAGATGGAACGTCTGTTCCCAGGTGTTGGAGGGAGCACTACCATGGTTGGGTGGTCTCAGTTCCACTCTCTGTGAAATGGGGCTGCCAGCAGCTCCTCACAGGCCGAGTCTTAACACAGGAGAGTTCTGGAAGATGCAGCAGAAGTTTGACGCCCATGACTTGGGTTTGCCAGGCAGGGTGCTCTTGCCTATGACCTTGGGGCCAGCGAGCTTCATGCTTCCTCCCCTCCCCACTGGAGGCCAGGGTCTGGCACACCATTCTCATGAGACGTCGGGCTGTTATCTCATGAGAACTCAGGCAGTGGTCATGGGGGCTTAGGTTTGAAACGTCCCAGCAGCTGGGAAGCACTCTAACCCGAGCACCAGCAAACAGAGGCTGTCTGGGTGCCTGCTGATGACGTAAGCATGTTTGGTGGCATGTCCCCTGCTCCACAAGGGTGCCTGTGGTTTGTCAAGCCCATAGGGGACCCCACTCCTCTAAAAGGCAGGACTTTACAACTTCTGCTTCCTGGCCGGTGATTTTGGACAGGCTCCTGAAACTGTGCCTCAGTCTTCTCATCTGGGAAGTGGGAGGACTGAATTCCAAACCTCAGGGAACCAGGAGGTGACAAGAGAAGATGGAGGGCTGGGAGTTCCCCCCACAGTAGCCAGCACACTGTGGCTCTCCCTGGTGACACCCTTCTCACACACTGTCCCAGCCAGGGCATGCTTTGTACTGGCCAGTCCCGGGCAGCCTTGGACAGAGTATGGCACGTCTCAGTAGGGAAGAGCATGTCTGTCTTGTAAATGGAAAAGGGGAGGAGGTATCCCGGCCCTAGTTCTGAGTGCTTCAGTCCTGGGGACAGAGTGGTCAGCTAGGGCCATGCTACTGGGCTTGACCCAGGGCAGTGGACTTAGCCAGTTGGCTTGCCTGGTGATACAGTGTCAGTCTGTGTCCGGCTCCTCCTTATCCTCCTTCCCTGTGGTGCCTACTGCAAGACATCCGGGCTCACTGTCCTGTCCACCCATTTTCAGTCTGGCCTAAGCTGCCCCTGGGGACATGACCACCAGTGAGCCACTGTTTCTGGTCTTTTATTTCTGTAATAGTCTCCAAGCTCCAACTCAGAGCCACCGAGACCTGGGCCTCATCCCCTCCTCAGCTTCATGCCACCAGCGGCCATAGCCAAACTGTGCTGAGCCCCAGTGGTGCCCCGCACATGCCCTTCACACTAGGCATCTCCACCAAGGCAGGTCTGGGGTCCCTCTCCTCCATCCTGAGTCACATGTGGTGGCTGGTCTGTGTCTGCCTGGCCCAAAGTTCCACCGGTGACTCTGTGAATCCCTGCTGGGACCTTCTAAGAAGGACTGGGCTGTAAGCCAGGCCTGCAAGGGCCCTTGAGCATGCAGGATGAAGGCAGCTTGCCAAAACTTCAGGAAGGACATAATGCTCACTCGTTCCAGGGATGCGTTGGCGTGGGTTTGCATCCTTTCAGAGTTTGTCAGACTCTCCTTTCATGCTTCCCATTTTGTTTTGCTCATGCCGATGTGAGAGACAGGCACACAAGAGGATATCCGCCCACCACCTAAAGCCCAAAGCTGCTGGGCTCCCTTCCAGCAAGTCTGTTGTCAACCGGCTCTGACGGAGGTCCCATAATTCCTTTCTTTCTTCGGCGCGTGTGTGTGTGTGCGTGGGTGCGTGCGCCTCTCGGCGTCCACTGTGACTGCCTTTGCTGACCAGTGTCTTTATCACGACTTGTCTTTGGGGCTTGGGAGTGTCGTGTCTACACTTACACAGATGACCATGTCGGCAGAGTACGTGTCCCACGTGTGTAGCATGTTAACAGCCATACAGTGTAACAAGTCAAGCCAAAGCAGATCACTGAGAGTGCTGCTCCCTCCCATGACTCCAGCATGTCCTCAATTGGGGACGACTCATAGGAAGAGGAAGGCCCCTCAGAGCCCCTCCTCAGTCCCACCCCAGAGTCAGACTGCGCCATGAACTGGATCTATATTCCGTCCTGGTTCTCACAATCCGCTGCATACAGGACTTTAACTCGCTGCCATTCAGTCGCTGCTGACTCAGGGCGCCCCTGCGGGCTTCCAAGGCTCTCACTCTTTCACCCAAGGAGCACGTGGTGGTTTTGAAGAGGAACCCAAGGCAAAACCCACCCATCCCGAGGGCTCCTCACTGCACCCAAAGGAGCTCAGGCCGCCCACAGACAGAAATTGCCAGACGTGGGCTTTTCCCTCCGACTGTGCGTGTGTTACGGACTCTGGTGATGTCAGCCCCCATTATCAAACCTCAGCCAACGTCAGCGACTTTGGATGAGCTTCTCTGACTCGGCCTGTGCAGCTGCAAGATGCTCTTAAAAGGCGTTGCATGACAAACACAGAACAGGAATCGAGGGTCGGGTTCCCAGAAGGCCAGTGAGATACGAAAGGGCTCCTCACCGTCCCCAGGGCTCCTACCCCAGGGAACTAGCAGCGCAGGCTCACAGTGAGAGAGCCAGCTCCTACGCTCTTGCCCAGGCTATTTTAATCTCAAAGGCTATCCAGGTCAGGACCCTGGACAGTTGCCAGGGGGTGGGAATGGGAACCAGCTCCTTCCCAAAGCTTGCTGGCTCACCACTCTGTGTCCAGTGCCAGTTCTCCACTCCCTGCCTTCTGCCTCCTGGGATGCCCACCCTAAGGGCCAGTGTGCGAGTCTGGGTCGATTAGAGAAACAAATCCATAGATTCTCATGTGTGTGAGAGAGTTTTATATAAAGGGTAATTGTACATTAAGAAAGCATACTAGCCCAGTCCAGATCAAGTCCATAAGTCTGATATTAGCCCATATGTCATATACCAGTCTATAAAGTCCTCTTCAGACTCATGAAGCACATGCAATGACGCCGAATGCAGTAGGATCACAGGTCAGTGAGTGGGAAGTCTTGTGGATCCAGTGGCATTGTCAGCATCTCAGCGCTGTAAGCATCCAGCTCCAGAGGTCTGGTTACATCAGGGTAGGTCCATGTGGCTTCTCCAGCTCAGGACACTAGTGTAGTTCCATGTGTCTTGTCAGCTGCGATGTCTCCCAGGGAGTAAGCAGAGAGAGAAAATGCCTTCTGCCTCCAAGGAGGAAATACCAGGAATTCCCAGAATTCTCAGGAGAAGGCCACGCCCACACCAAGGCCTCATTGGCTAGGAACTAATTGACAGACTAGACTCCACCCTTTCAATCTTAATCCCCTCGAGTCCCAAATTGACACCAGATTATGTAACAACCACAGCCGGTCATGCCAGTCAGGGACTAGTTAATCCACCAGGCCCGTGATGTCAGCTCATTGTCACACTGTCAGAACAAAAACAAAACAAAGCAAGACCGAAACCCTGCCAGGCCCTGCACCGTCCTGAGCCCATTGTGAAAGTCACTGTGTCCATCCTTCCCGTTGGGGGCCGTCCTCTTTTCTGCTGCCACTCCACTTTACCAAGCGTAATGTCCTTCCCCAGGGAGGGGTCTCTCCTGACAACACGTTCAAAGTGTCCGAGACAGAGTCTCACCTCCCTCGAGCTCCTCAGGAGCATCTGCCTGAACTTCTTGCAAATAGATCCCTTTGTTCTTCTGACAGCCCAAGGTAAACTCCGTACTCCTCGCCATCAATCCTTCCGTCTTCTGTCTTCAGCATCCGAGCTTCACACGCTGAGCAGGGTGATTGTAAAGTCCATGACTTGGGTCAGGTGCACCTTAATACATTACCAAGACCTTCTTGTTGTTGTTGTTCCCTGGATCTTGACAATCAGGTGCCGTGTGTCCAATGAGGCGGGTCTCCAGCAGGTCTCGGGGGTGGGGTGGGGTGTTGCCTGAAGCTCCACCCCTCTGCTGTGATATTAAAGTTCTGTCCCACTGGCCCAGTTCATGTCCGCCCGGTGTGCGACACCCAAGACTTCTTTCTGCCCAGTACTGCTCACCCACCCACAGAGGCTGCTCAGCCCATGGCAGCAGGACAGGCACTCAGTCAGCATCCAGAGGACCATCCCCAAGTGTGGAGCCTGCAGCTTCCACCACAGAACCTGAGGCAAGCCCTGCCCCAAGGGTTCAGCCCTGGACATTGTCCTGCAAGGTCTGAATGTGCCCACTGCCATCTCATTGCTGCCCCTAGGCACTGCAGTCGGTTTCATCAACCAAAGGTGTTTGGCCATTCTCTGGTAGGTGGTGCGCTCGGCTTCTGGCTGCAAGGTTAGCGGTTTGAAACCACCAGCCGCTCCAGGGGAGAAAGACTAGGCTTTCTACTCCCATGAAATGCTACAGTCCTCGAAACTCACAGGGGGCAGTTCTGCCCTGTCCTACAGGGTCACTGCAAGCTGGAAGAGACTCGATGGCCAAGGGCGAGGTTTTGGGGTTTTTCCAGCAGGTGACCTAACACTTGCTGCCCACAGCCCACCTTGGGTCACCGCTGCTGAGATGGACACCAGCTCTCATGACCCTGATGGGCCACCAGTGGGTCACACCCAGCAGGGTGTAGTGGGCTTATGGCTGAGGGACAGAGGCTACGGGCTTGGGTGACTTGGGGGCTTGCCCAGCAGGGACAGCGGGTAAGAGGATAGACGAGCAGCCCTTGGTGTCCTGTCCCTTCTTCGGCTGTGAGTTTCACCATGGATCGAGCCTGTGAGCGCGAGCTCCCTGTGGGGTGCGTGGCTAAGCTCTGGACCGATGTTGTCCTGGCTGTTGTCTCTAGCGACTAGTGAGTCAGTCTGATTCATGGTAAGCCCGGGGACAACAGACGGCAATGCTGGCTGGAGCTGCACTCGCCCAGTGACAAGAATGCAGGTGGGATGTTTGACCGGGGCTTCCAGTGGCTGGTTCCATAAGTAGACTGCTGGGCTTTTCTTCCGACTCTGTCTCCATCCGATGTCTTCATCTGGAGCCTGTTTGACATCATAGGCACCTCCAGGTTCCCCGGACACACGGGAGGTACCTGTGCCTGAGGTTTGCTGGCCGGAAGAGAGCCAGGCTCGGGTCTCCTGTGTTGCTGTTTGTTAGCCGGTGCTGTTGAGTCGGTTTTGACTCCCAGCAACCTCTGCACCACAAGACAGAACACCGCCCGTCCTCACAGTGGCTGCTCTCTCTGAGCCCATGGTTGCAGCCACTTTGTTAATAATCCATCTTGTTGACGGTCTTCCGCTCTCATGCTGCCCCTCTACTTTACCAAGCACGCTGTCCTTCTCCAGGAACTAGCCTCTCCTGATAATGTGTTGCAGGTGTGACAAACCCACAGACAGTGCCGGCAGCGGGGTGGGACAGGAAGATGTGTGTCTGGCTCGATGGGCCAGGTGTCTGTGGGCGACCGTGCGTAAATGGAGTTTCCCTCGGCCGGGGCTGCACAGTCTGCTGCTAGCTGTGCTTCTGGGATGTGAAATGACTATGCGTGTCTTTACCGGGGCGTGACACATACCAGCACCCGGGCCCACTTCCCACCTGTGCCTGGAATAAGCAGGCCTGCTGGCCCAGAAGGGGCAGCATCAGACACAAGAGAAACTGGGGTCTGGGCCAGACTGGGCCTGTGTGTCCCTGTCCCACTTGGGGTCTGGCAGGCAGCTTGTCCTCTGGAATCCTGGGCCCCCCTTCATGCATGAAGATGTCACTTCTGGCAACCTCCAAGGCCACATCTTTCAGAGTGGGGAGACTCCTGCCCTCCACCCTTGTGGCCCCAGCCGACTCAGAAGCTCCATTCCTGCTGACACTCCCACCTCCTCTTTTCAGAGCCCCAAGGTGTACCCCTGTTGCTGTCGACAATTCTGCGTGCAGTCATGAGTCTTGCCCCGTGCCGTGTTATCCCGTGGGGGCTGGTGCTGCTGGTGTGTGGAGCCCAAGGCTTTCTGCTGCCTAATGCCACCCAGCTGGAGAGGCTGCTCAGCAGATACCAGCAGGACGGGCACTCGGCTCGCGTGCGGCGGTCCATCCCCAGGGCGGACAAGGAGGAGATCCTCATGCTGCACAACAAGTTCCGGGGGCAGGTTAGCCCTGAAGCCTCCAACATGGAGTACATGGTAAGCCCAAACTCAGCCTGGGCCCCACCAAGATCCCCTGCCAAGACCCGCCTTGGCCAACCCAAGGGCAGAGCCTTACAGTCCTCCTGTCTGGCCCCTCAGGCACAGCAGGGCTCTGGAGGGTTGAATTCGGGCCCTGCCTCTCTCTCTCTGTCGGGTTACCACCAGCTGAGCTTCGGGAAAAGAAGGGGCTGTGTGCTCCCATGAAGATTCACAGCCTGGGAACCCAAAGAGGCACCTCTGCTCTGCCTGACCTGTGGGGGCGCTCAGAGTCCAGGCCAGGGTCAGGGTTGACTCAGTGGCTGGCAGCAGGTGTGGGGTTTTGCCTGAGCCCACATGCAGTCCCAGGAGTTCCCAGGTGGTGTAGATGGTTAACAGAATCCAGTACTAACTGCACGGGCGGTGGTTCAGGCTCACAGGAGCGCTGCGGAAGAACAACCTGGTGCTCTTGTTTGGAAACATCAGCCATCAAAGACCCTGTGGAGCTTAGTTCTCTGACACACCAGGGATGGCCAGGAGTCAGAATGCTGACAGAGCAACGGGTTGTGTGTGTACATGTTTGCATATGTATATGCGTATTTGCATTTATTTTGTGTCTCTTATGTGCTCATATATACTTGTGTATGTCTATTTGTGTGTATGCATGTATTTGTGTGTTAATATATATAGATGCTTGTGCACATATGCGTATATGCATGTGTGCACGTGCACACGTGTAGCCATGTGTGTATGTGCATAGGCATGTGCATGCACGTGTGTATGTGCACACGTGAACATTCATGTGTGTATGTATGCATGTGTGCATATATGTGTATCTGTAGATGCATGTATGTGTGTGTGTGCATGTGTATGTGTGCAGGGCCAGATTGATGAACAAAGAGTCTGATCTGTGCACTGAGCCATGTGGGCTCTCAGGACTGGGAGGGGCGGATAATACCAGGCAGCCTAGTGAAGTGGGGAGAGAGCCAGGGACTGTGGGATGACCAGGCACCCTGCAGCCCACTGCCAAGTCCAGGGCTCCTGCAGTGAGTGCACAGGGATGCAGCATCTGGGAACTGGCCTGCAGGTACACCTGTGCTCTGTTCTCCCACCCTCTATCCCTGGCCCTGATCTGACTCTTTCTCTCCCCTCCGCAGAGCTGGGATGAGGACCTGGAGAGGTCGGCGGCAGCCTGGGCCCAGCAGTGCCTCTGGGAGCATGGGCCCACCAACCTGCTGGTGTCCATTGGCCAGAACCTGGCCATCCACTGGGGCAGGTAAGAGCTGAGGTTCCCCACTGAGCTCCTCTTCTGTGCCCGGCTGGATGCCCATATCTGACACCACATATCATCATCTGCGGGGGCTGTTGTGACAAAGGACCTCTGTTGGGAGGTGCCCAGGAGCAGAATAGATGGCCTCGCAGTCCTGGGTGTCTACCTGCCCTCACTGTGGGCTCTGTGGGAAGGACTTCCTGGTCTCAGGCAGCTCTGAGGACCTGGGCATGTCTCGGCCTTGGAGGCAGGCCCCCGCCTAGCTCCCCTTCTTTAGAAGACATCACCTCCTCTGACCAAAGGCAATCCTCCATCCCCCCCAAACCAGGGCACGGTCACCAGAACCCAGGCTGAGACAACATGTCATTCTGGGGGACACCATTTAGCTTGTAACTGCACCTACCCCATTGACACGTGGGGTGCCTCACAGGACTGGGGCCCGAGCCTGGCCACCTGCCTCCAGAAACAGCCACAGAGACCCTCGAAGGGGGTTTGCGAATCCCTGACTCCACTCCTGAGATCCAGTCCTCTTTTTGTTTTTATCCTCTGGGCT
The DNA here is from genome assembly GCF_050624435.1 of Tenrec ecaudatus. NCBI lineage: Eukaryota > Metazoa > Chordata > Mammalia > Afrosoricida > Tenrecidae > Tenrec > Tenrec ecaudatus. Next base: position 73,252,588 of record NC_134547.1, read on the forward strand.
TCTTGGTGGTGTTTGGCTGTGGCCCCAGATGCTTTCACTTAGTTGTAACATCGTTGTCTGTCCACGGAGCCCTGAGGGTTACACGTAGGGCTGAGATCCAGAGGGTCAGCAGTTCAAAGCCACCAGCCGCTCCATTTTCTGCTCCCATAAAGAGTGACCGCCCTGGAATCCCATCAGGGCAGTTCTACCCTGCCTCGTGGAGTCACTGTGAGTCCATTGTTTGTTTTGGTAGTGCGGTGCTGCAGTGGTTATACGTCGGGCTGCTAACCGCAAGGTCAGCAGTGGGAAACCACCAGCTGGCTGCTTGTCGGGAGACAGTCGAGGCCGGCTACTCTTGAAAAGAGTTGGTCTGGACAGGGCAGTTCCACCCTTCCCACAGAGTCTCCGGAAGTTGGTGTTGACTCTGTAGTAGTGAGTTTAGTAATGCATCCATGGCAACCTCCACTTCCTCTCCCCATTATCAGTGTGTTACATAGTTGCCACAAAGCCCCATCGTCTGTGAAGGCTGATACAATGTAGCCACTGCCCCTACAGCCTGGCAGGTTCGTTCCTTGGCTGCAGAGTGAAGGGACCAGAGGGCACCAGGGTTTCCCTCCTCCTGACGTGTGCAGGACTCCTGGGTGTGCAGACAGTGGAAAGTCCCTTGGAAGAAAGGCCTGCCCTTTGACCTCTGACACATGGGCACATGGAACCCGCTCCCCCAGGCAGTTCTGCGTGGACACATGTAGGATCGGTTTCCCCCACCCCACGCATGCTTGCCGCCCACCATGGCACCTGCACTGAGGACGTCCAGCGTCCTTTTGTGGGGAAGCTCCGAGCCCTGTCCGTTGCTTTCCCACGCTGGCCGCAGGGAGGCATGGCCTTCCTCTGGGCACGCTGTTGACCACCAGTGCCACCCACACATCGAGACAGTAATTGCTGCGCCGACCACATCTCTCCTCGCTGTGGTCCGGGCGCCTTTCTGGAAACCGTGCTGCCTGTGCCCGCTGGTGCCAGCACCGCGACCCTGTGTTTGCAAGCAGTCTGTTTCCTTCTCCTTAAAACAGCAGGAGCAATAGATGCTGCCGGTCTGGCAGAGGCAGCCAGAGTGAGGGTGGTGGGCAGCGCTGCCCAGTGACCTCACTGCGGGAAGGGAGGACCGTGTAGAAGGCCGCCTGATCCTCCTCCCTCCCTCCAGAGGACAAGATCCTAATAAAACCCGAAGGAAACAAGAACAGTCCGAAACTGCTAGCCGCCTTCTCCAGCAGACAAGGCGCTCATCCCGCCGTGGGCAGGGTGGGGGCTGGCTGCCTCATCTTTCTCCATCAGGGCCGCATTTGGACTCCCCATCCACTGCATCACCACGACCCCCTTCCAGATTCTTGTCCCCAAACCAAACCCACCGCACCCTCGACTCACAGGGACCCTACAGGACAGAGTAGAACTGCCCCGTGGGCTTCTGAGGCTGCAGCTCTGGACAGGAGTAGACAGCCTCATGTTTCTCCTGAGAAGCGGCTGTGGGGCTCTAACTCCTGACCTTGTGGTTAGCAGCCTGATGCATAACCTGCTCAGCCACCAGGACCCCTTCTAGATGAATTGGACTCCGTTGATGTTTTGTTTCAGGGAGGTTTCCTGGTATAATGATTAGCCAGCGAGAGTCATGAGAGCGCTTTCTCCCGCCCGGACTGCAGCTTTGGGCATCGCTGCGGGTTCTGGGTCGAGTTGTCTGCTTGGTGTGTGGGTCTCTGGACCCCAAGCCACCTGGGATAGAAACCATGATCACCACAGAGAAAGGCGAGGATGCCGCCGCCCCCACCTAGGGCGCAGGAGCCCCCTGCCCTGTCCTGCACAGCAGTGGTTTCCCCATGCCCAGACCCCCTCAAATGCTCCACGTCCTCCCTGCAGGCCACTTGTCCATTTGTCCGAAAAGTTCGCTCTGAGCCCTTTCAACTCACCCTTGACTTAGTCCAGCTATGTCTTTTCCAAATGGTTCTCGTGCTGTCTGGGCCCCCTGGGCTGCGGGAGGGGGTGCTTCAAATGCCCAGGGGGAGGACAGACACCGGGCAGCGAGTGGCGGCCATTCCTGGGGGTGAGTGCCCCCATGAGGGGTGCTCTGCCCCTCCCAACACACACACACACACGCGTGCGTGCGCACGCACGCTGACCCTGACTCTGCCCACAGGTACCGCTCGCCGGGCTTCCACGTGCAGGCCTGGTACGATGAGGTGAAGGACTACACCTACCCCTACCCCCAAGAGTGCAACCCCTGGTGTCCCGAGAGGTGCTCCGGGGCCATGTGCACCCACTACACGCAGGTAATGCCCAGCACCCGCACCCACACCCAGCCTCCCACCCTCTGTGGCCCTCCGACTCCTGGAGCCCTGGGCTGCTGTCTCCTCCCACTGGGGGCTGCTCAAAGTATGGCTCCTCCCTGTGCTCCCCAGATCCTCCTCCTCTGCCCTCTTCTTGCCTCTCCCCACTCTACCTCCTCTCCCCTCTTTCTCCCTCCTCCCCTCCCCCTATGGTTTCCCCCTCTCCCCTCCCTCTTATCTCTCCCCCCTCCTACCAGCTCCTCCTTCTCCCCTGCCCTCTCCACCCTCCTCCTCCTGACCTGCCCTCCCCTTGCCCTTCTCTCTTCTCTCCCCCTTACTCTCCTCTCCTCCTCCCTCCTCCCCCTTCTTCTTTTCCCTCCCCCACCCCACCCCTGTCCTGTCCTCCTCACCCTCTCCCCTTTCCTTCCCCCTGCTCACCTCTCCACTCCTCTCTCCCTCCTCCTCCTACTTCCCTAGCTGACCCTGGACATACCCACCTGGGCCAGGAGTCAGTCATGGCCTTATTGACACCCCCAGCCCCTGTGAGATCGCTTGAGGGACAATGGGACCGAGGTCCCTGGAAGCCAAGTATGAGCAAAAGCCCACACCCAAGAAAGGCAGAGACCCCGGCCCAGAGGAAAGGATAGAGGTGGAGAAGACCCCAGTGGTGGACGTCTGGGAGTGGGCTGGGATGTGGCAGTGCGTGGAGACCTTCAAGGACATGCTTTTCTCAGCTCCAGGGGGCCCCACATTGTCCTCTCAGCACAGTGAGTCTGCAGAGAAGCCAGGTCTGAAGTTGGAGCCCGCCTGCCACTCAGCTCGGCTGACCCCGACCGAAGGGGCTGGGAGAGCTCTGGCCACCAGAGACAGAGCTGGGAGGACAAGGAGAGAGGACATGCCTCTACAGCGCTAGCATCTTGTGGAATGAGGCCAGGTGATGTTGTGCCCTCGCCCCAACTCTGACTCCCGTGATGTCTTTTCAGATAGTGTGGGCCACCACCACCCGAGTCGGCTGCGCCGTGCACACCTGCCCGCAGATTAACGTCTGGGGGAACCTCTGGGAGAATGCTGTCTATCTGGTCTGCAACTACTCCCCCAAGTAAGAATGACTGAGAGGTGGGCGGCGGGTGCCTCTGCCCAGGGCCATTTGGATATTTAGCTTTGTTCTCAGGCTGTTATCCACTTAAAAATCAGCCTGCCAGAGGAGCCCTGGAGCAGAGTGCTTACGGGTTGGGTTTCTAACCCCAAGGCCAGCAGTTCTACACCACTAGCCCCTCCGAGGGAGAAAGAGGAGGCTTTCTACTCCCTTAACGAGTTTCAGCCCTGCAAACCCACAGAGGCAGTCCTACTCTGTGCTCCCGGGCTCCTGTGAGTCAGAGTTGACTCCATGGCGCTGAATTGGTCGGTTTGTTGGGTGGTGGTGGCCGTGGTGTCAATTGTTTTCCTGTGGTGGCTGGGACCGTTTCTCTCAGGTGAGGCATGTGATGTCAGCTGGCATGATGCCTTCTCGGGCCTTGGATGGCTGTAGGCTGGATGTCTCCACCCCTGCTTTAGAGGGTTAGGTCGGCTTCTCCTTGTGGCTGCAGAGCCTCAGACGTCCTGTCTTCTGTCTCCAGCTGGGTTCTCCTAAGAGGGAAAACCAGTGAGGTGTGTCCAGTGGGTGAATACATTTCAAAGAGTTAGTGGGACATTTTCATGACTATTTTTCCACAAATGTTTTGAAGCCTCTTTGTGTGTGTGTGTGTGTGTGTGTGTGTGAGAGAGAGAGAGAGAGAGAGAGAGAGAGAGAGAGAGAGAGAGAGAGAAAGAGAGAGAGAGAGAGAGAGAGAAAGAATTTATCTTAAGGAAATGGCTCACCACATATTTGTGTAGACAGGCAAGTGGGTCAGACGTTAGGCTGCGGGCTCCTCCTGGCTCATGTAGTCCCAGGGGCAGACAAACATCCTGCCATCAAGTCGATTCCAACTCACAGTGACCCTGTAGGACAGGGTAGAACTGCCTCTGGGGGTTTCCCAGACTATAAATCTTTACAGGTGCAGAAAGCCTCATCTTCCCCCCATGGCACAGCCAGTGGGTTCAAACAGCTGGCCTTGACATTTGTAGCTCCCTTCCTTACCCACTGTGAAACCTGGACTCCTTGGTGGCAGGGGCAGACACATCCAAAATTCCCAGGCTCAAGGGGCTGTGGAAGGAGGAGCCTGCCTCAGCTGTCACCTTCTGAGGGAGGCCAGCCACGCTGGAATTTGTTCTGGCGACTCTAGTTCCTTCCATGTATGGCAGGGACCATGGATGGCAGGGGCCACAAAGCCCTTCTACCCTCACAGGAGGGCTGATGGATGTGGTACCCACATGTGCAGGGCTGGCCCAGGGTTCACCATCAGCCTATGCCCACAGGCCCTCCTGGCTCCATGGCTCCTGGATAGGATGGATGGCAACAAACTCACACATTTTGTTTGGTCAGAAGTGGCCGCATGGGGTGAGGTTGGGAGGGAAACAGAGGTTCTCAATGTCAGGATAGGATGACATCATGGCCAGGGAGGGGCCCCATGGAAGGCTCTGAATGAGGATGGCGAGGTTCCTGGCAGGGTGGGCGGAGGAGTGACTAGGTCCGACTCTTGATACCCAAACCTGTACTGGTTTTTGTGCCCCCCCTTCTTTACCCACACCCCTTTTCTTAGGGGTTTTATATGTCTGTAAAACACTTTACTCACAAGTGTCTGGCTGACACATTGTCACATACAACCTGCCCCCCCCCCCCCCCCCCCCGCCAAACTCACTGCCATTGAGTTGATTCTGACTCACAGCAACTCCATAGAAGAGAGTAGAACTGCTCTGTGGGTTTCCAATTACTACCACTCTTTACCGAAGTAGACAGCTTCATCTTTCTCCCATGGAGCTGCTGGTGGGTTTGCACTCCTGACCTTGTGGTTGGCAGCGCATTGTATAACTTGCTGCACCCCCTTGCTCGAGCGCCTCTCATACAGGCAGTACTTGTTCAGCCACACCTGCCTTGATAGCGTGATGCAGATACTGCGCTATTTTTTATGAGTTGGAGGTTTGTGACCAGCCCGCCCCCAGCCTGTCATTCTCCAGCCAGCTGGTTGGTTGGTGCTCCCGTGGTTTCTCAGGGTCCCAACATTCTAAACCTTTCCACCATGAGATGGCATGCTTCACCGACGGGGGCTAGAATGTGAATGTGACTTTTCTATGCACTGGGCGGCCAGAGGAGCCCTGGTGGTATAGTGGCTACATGGGACTGCAACCCTCAAGTTCGGCAGTTCAAAACCACCAGCCACTCCTCTTGAGAAAGATGGGGCTTTCTACTCCTGTAGAGAATTATAGTCTCAGAAACTCACTGGGACGGTTCTGCCCAGTCCTATAGGGTGTCTGATTCAGCATCTACTTGATAGCAGTGAGCTCTAAATTTTTTGTGTGTAGGGGGGGGGAGGGGAAACCAAAAGATGTGTGTGACCCCCTTGATGGCCATTTGCCTCAGGGCATTGGTTGTGTGTCCGTGAACAAGTTGTTCACCCTCTCTGGGCCTCAGTGTCCTCCCTGAGTGAACCTGCAGTGTGTAGTCAGCTTGCCTCTCCCAGGGCCCCCAGCCGCTGTGTGGACACCGGGTCACATGCATGCAGATGCCACTTCTTGGAGAAGTAGCTCAAAGAAGGGTGGGAAAAGGGGAATCTTGTCCACTTTGGTGCAAAGGCTCTGGGGTCGGAGGGGGCGGAGGCGTGACCTTCAAGTGGGAGTGTCATCAGCAGGTGAGGTACCAGTGGTGTCCATGCTCGAGACGGCAGAACTGCATGGTGGCAGTGCCCATGGTTTTCCAGAAACTACTAGAGTTTTCCCAATGATGAGCACAGATCCAGCTGGGTGTGGAGGGGCTGGCCGCTGCTGACTGTGTCTCTGGTCTGTCTCCAGGGGCAACTGGATCGGAGAAGCCCCCTACAAGTATGGCCGACCCTGCTCCGAGTGCCCACCGAGCTACGGAGGCAGCTGCAAGGACAACCTGTGTTACCGAGGTGGGGTGCGCCTCCCTTAACTTCTGTCCACGTTTGACCTTTTATTGCGACACAGCCAACCGGGTCCCCTGCTACCCCCTGCACTTGCTGCTTGGTAGTCTTGGCTGTGGTCCATTTCCCTCCCTCGGGCAGGGCAGATTAAGTCTAAGGAAATGTGCCTCCCTGGGGCTCACCTTGGTCTCAGGCCTCTAGTTCAACTGCAAGTTGAGCCTCAGGCATGGGTTCAGCTCCTGGCCCGAGTCCTCCCCTCCCCGCCCCACCCCTCAGTCTGGGATGGAGGATCCCGAGGCTCTGGGAGGTCTAACAGGGGAGTCAGAATTTCGGGAAGGAAGAACAGTATGTATACCAGCCTGGAGGCATGGTGACAGGTGTGGATCACAAAAATCCCTCACAGGTGTGCAGGCCCGCCTGTGGGGCCTCCTGCCTCCTGATTCTGACACGGAGCTCCCTGCCCCACGGGGCCTCTGCCTCACCTCCCACGTGGCTCTCCACGCCCCATCTTGGAGGCAGTCTGTCTGCGTGCCCTGCCCCCTCTGATTCCTGGGCTCCAGGAGCAAGCAGGCAGAAGGGCGGCTCACACTGTAGGCACACTCTGACTGTGGAGCCCCGGCAGCCCCTCCATCCCCCAAACCCCAGTCGTCCCATCTGAAACCAGGGCTGAATATTGGATCTCCTACTCAGGCAGGGGTCCTGATGACTGATTGGGGGGTGGGGGGTTACACGGAGGGGCCCTGGCTGCTGGGCTGGACATGAGCGAGGGGCAGTGCCCTTGGGAGGACCCAGGGCTCTGTGTCCTGACCCAGTCTCGTCACTCAGCCGTGCTCCAGCTGTACCGGACAGGCATCTGGTGGAGGCCAGGGGCCTGAGTAACCGTGGGGCTGTCCCTGTCGCTTCCTGCTCAGGCACACCGCTGCCCACTTTGAGCCTCACTTTTCCCATCTGTCCTCACCATGGGCCATGTGCCAGGAGGTACAGAGCCTTTGCACAGAGCCTTGCGAGAAGCCAGGGGAACCCTCACCTGGTGGGGAACACTGTCCACCTCCCACACTGGGGGGATCTCATCCAGCCCCAGTCCTGTCAGAGGGTGGCCCCTACTAGGCAGCTCCTCACTCCACCTCCAGGGGGCCCTTCCTGCCTTACAAACCCAGAGCCCCACCTTCTGGGGGCCCTCCCTGCCTTACAGACACAGAGCCCCACCTCCAGTTCCCTGCCTTACAGAGAGCTTCACTTCCTGCCCCCGCACTGTCCTTGAGCCAAGCCTCCTGGGTCCCCTCCGAGGCCTTCAACCCGCAGTTGGAGTGCCTGAGTGGCCAGGGCCCCCACGCCACAAAAAAGCCCTGTACACTTTCATTTTGGTGGAAAACACCCAGTGACTTTTGCCAGCTTCCTGCTTCTCTTAGCTAGCTGAATGTGTCCCCCAAGGCGACTTATCTGCAGGAACTACTTCCTATGTTTAGGGAGGGAGGCTATCCAGGGAGGCTGTGGCCCTGAATGGAGAAGCAGGGGCAAGGCAGAAGAAGAGATGTCCGCTTGCCTCCAATCTGCCCTGGGGGGGCATGTAACGTGCGGCTGCCCTCGTGTAGAGCTGGGGCAAGTGTGGGGGCCGTGGCCAGCATCCTGTTAGGATGTCCCTGCTGGCTCGTGGCCACGCCACGTAGGACAGAGCCAAGCATACCACAATCACCGCCAGGATCCTGCTTTCCCTCAATGACGCAGCCTGGACGGGGCCCCGTGGGGCTCCGAGGTTCCTGGGCACTGGGCCCCCACACTGAGAAAGGAACCAAACCCAAACCCAAGTGTACCACCACTGAGTCGATTCTGACTCCTGGTGACCCTACAGGACAGAGTAGAACTGTCCCTCCGGGCTTCTGAGATGGTAGCTTTTTATGGTAGTAGAAAGCCTCATCTTTCTCCTTTGGAGCGGCCGGTGGTCTCAAACTGCTGACCGTGTGGTTAGCAGCCCAGCGCCCAAACCACTCCCCTGAGAGGAACTGTCTTGGCTAGCTGCGTCTAGCTCTCCAGGTTGGAGAAGAGGTGGGTACTGCTTGTGGGCCCCCCACAGGGAACAACAACGAGGCATCTTTGTAAGCCTGCTTCTGGGGGCAGGGTGGTGGGATAGGAAAAGGGCACCATCACCCAGGTGGGGGCTGACCTCGCCCTGGCAGTTCAGCAACTCTGGAGTCCAGAGTAAGCATTTTGAGTGGAGCCAACCCAGGGCTCCTCCTGGTGGTAGAATCCCCCCTCCACCCCATCCCCACCCCTCCCCCTGGCCGGCGGCATGGCCTCTCCTGGCAACAGAAGTGAAATGATTCTTCGTGAAGCCAAACCTCACATGAGTTTCCTTCTCACCGCTTACTCCTTTCTTTTTAAAGTGCGTTTCCATGAACTCCCCTGGTGGGTGTGTGTGTCTCTCTCTCTTAAAAAAAATCACTTTCTTGGGGGGCTCTTACAGCTCTAATAACATCCCACACATCCCTCGTATCAAGCATGTTTGTACATCTGTTGCCATCGTCACTTTCCCTCTTCCTAATGCAGAGGAGAGCTACAGCCCAACGCCAGAAACGGATGACATGAATGAGGTGGAGACAGCGCCTCTTCCCGAGGAGACGTGGGTCCAGCCGAGGGTGGTCAGGCCCACCAAGCCCAGCTACACCTACGTGGTCAGATACATGGGTGGGTGCCTGCCTTGCCCTTGGGGTGCCCTTGAGCCAGCTCCGGGGATGGGGACAGGGGAGGCACTGGGCCTAGAAATCTCCAAGTCCATCAGCAGTGGAGAATTAGGTGGGGTGTGGCTTGTAAAAAGCCATAATTCTAAAACAAAACAAAAAAAATTTTTTTGGGGGGGATGATGTTTTTAAGTCATCTTTAAAGGCAAGTGCTAGAGGAGCCACACCTGGGTGGCATTCCTGCCCGGGCCCAGGCAGGTCTTTTTAGGCTAGGCCTTCCCTAAGTCTCTTCAGGGCACTGGGTTGAAATTGTGCTCCTCTTGGCAATGCTGCCACCCCCCGCCCTCCAAGGAAGAGTGAGCCTGGCTGCCTTCCAGTTGAGTTTAACTCATGGCGACCCTACAGGACAGAGTAGAACCTCCCCTGTGGGTTTCGGAGACTGTCACCCTTTAGGGCAATAGAAAGCCTCATCTCTCTATCGAGGAGCAGCTGGTGGCTTTGAACTGCTGACCTTACAGATGGCAGCCCAGTGTATCACCACTAGGCCACCAGGGCTCCCCGACCCTGTGGGGGTCCTGTGCTGACACATCTCTGCACATGCTTCTCCTAGCCCAGGTCGTGCGCTGCGACACCAAGATGAAGGACAAGTGCAAGGGGTCCACGTGCAACAGGTGAGTCTCAGGGTGGCCTCCAGGGGCTCTGCCGGTCTGCTCCACTGCAAGCTGGGGAGGGCAGCACTTGTTCGTGGCTTGGGGCACAGAAGGCGTCCTGCTTTTGCCTTTCCAAGTCCCCAAGTGGCCCTCCTGTGGCAGCGTCAGTCTCTACAGTCTCAGCTCTGCCCACATAGTGGGGGTAGATCACCCTTGGGGGATCGTGGGGTCCCCTGTGCACTGTAGGATATACAGCAACATCCCTGGCCTCTACTGGCTAGATCCACCAGGTGGCAACCCAAAGTGTAGTCAGTTGTCCTCTCAGGGGGTAAAGTCACCCCTAGTCAGGACAGCTGACCTAGAGGGTCCAGCCAGCTTCTGGGTGTCCACTCCCAATCTCACATGTGTCTGCTGGTTAAAGGCTTCACCCCTACACCACCCACCCGTCTAGCACCTTCAGGCCTATCCGGGTCCAAGGGACCCTGTTGGTTGGACCGAGTAGAGCTGTCCCACAGGTCCCCAGGCTCTCATCCCCATTAGGGGGGCTGCTGGTCTCGCCACATCAGTAGTGACTTGGTCTCACCAGGGACCCTGGACATGTCATCAGGAGGGACCAGGCTCTGGAGAAGGAAATCATGCCGAGGGGCAGCAAAAAGCAGGCAGGGTGTCAAGGAGAGGCAGGGTGGCCCTTGTGGCTGCAACACTGGGCTCAGACCTCACGGCACCAGGGAGGCAGCCCCAGACCGGGCAGTGCTCTTTCTCTTGTGCACGAGGCTGCGGTGAGTCAACTTGGGTCAGAGCGGCAGCACGGAGTGCACAGGTGCATGACGTGTGCAGCCGGACTAAACAAGAGCCACCGATGGCTAGAGCCCCCAGTTCCTCGTGAGCTTACCTCTGCCCTCGCTACCTCTCTCCTCCCCCAGGTATCAGTGCCCCGCAGGATGCTTGAACAACAAGGCCAAGATTTTCGGGACCCTCTTTTACGAGAGTGTAAGTGGGGCCGGCTTTTGTTTGTCTTTTAAACTCTGTTTTGCAGCCGGGCTGGGGGCTTTGTAGGACAAGCATTTCCTGTCCCTCTGGAGGTAGGCCCGGCGTTCTCATGACTGACCCTGCACGGCTCTCGGCAGCTGGGGCTGACCCAGGCAGAGAGCTGTCTCCACCTGGGCACAGGTGTTATATGCTCCACTGGCAGGGGAGAAAGGGCTGCTTGTCAGCCGTCTTAGTCCCTAAAGCAGCTCCCAGGAGCTTTCTGAGATAAGCGGCCCCACGGACAAAGACTTGTTATGGAGAAAGGGACGGCCAGGTGGGGGAGCCTGTCTCTTTGGTTTCCAGCGGGGCGCGGTCGGACACCGAAGGAGTTTCTGGCAGCCGAGAACGGGCAATTCAGGATGTCCTTGTGGTCTTGTCCCCCACTCTGCCCCCGCCCCACCCCGTCATGCAGGCATCCAGCATCTGCCGCGCCGCCATCCACTATGGAGTCATCGACAACAGCGGGGGCCTGGTGGACATCACCAGGAACGGTCAGGTCCCCTTCTTCGTGAAGTCTGAGAGGAACGGTGTGCAGTCTCTGAGGTGAGGATGCTCCGTGTGTCCGGGCAGCCCTGGACAACCCATGGGTTTCCCAAGCCTCGGTGGTTCAGGTCAGATCACCAGGCCTTTCTTCCAAGACACTTCTGAGCGAGCAGACTCAAATGGCCCGCCTTTCAGTTAGCAGCGGTGCCAGTCATGTTTTTCTAGGGTGCCAGAGACCCCAATCTCAAACAGGATCTAAGGCAGCGGTTCTCAGCTTTCCTAATGCCGCGACCCTTTCATACAGGTCCTCATGTGGTGGTGACCTCCAACCATAAAATTATTTTTGTTGCTACTTCATCACTGTCATTTTGCTACTGTGATGCATTGGGCGACCCCTGTGAAAGGGTTGTTCGACACACCCCCCAGGGGTCGTGACCCACAGGTTGAGAACCACTGATCTAAGGAGACCGTTTATTAAGTCTTAGGGAACAAAGATACAGACACGTCACCAGATGAGGGAGGCCATTGGCACGCGGTCAAAATGGCATCCGAGGACTCACAGTGGGGTGCTCGTTACATAAGGCGAGGGACAAAGGGGGCTGTCAGCAACCCAGGAGCAGGGGCCCACCAGTGCGTCACCGTTGCAGGTGGGGCGGCAGAAGCAGGGGCAGGACCGCTGTTGGGACACAGACGTAAATCTTAGAAGAGCTCACAAGATTGGTCCAGGGCCTTCTGGGCCAAGGCAGGCAGGGCTCGGCGGATAGGCATGACTGGTGACTGAGTGTGTGGGAACCCTGGTGGCAGGGATTCCGTGTTGGGCTGTGATCTGAAAGCTAGACAGTTGGAAACCACCAGCCGCTCCTCCGGGACAAAGACAGTTCGAGCCTCCTGTAAACAGCTCAGCAAAGGGGCAGCTCTAGCTTGTCCTGCAGGGTTCCCGTGAATCGGCATCAATCCCATGGCAGTGTTTGGTTCTTGCATGATGATGGGGCTCCCTCCCCTGTCCTGCCCCCCTTCACCGGTCCCAAGAGTAGTGAGCCTCATCAAGGACACACCCACTCAACCTCCTACAAGAGCCTGCCCCTGGAGAGCTGGCTAGAGGTGGGGGGTGGTAATCTGCTTTCCCCGTGTTCTGAGGGCGAGATGATCTATATCCTTCGTGAATGGTCAGAAAGAAGTCAGTGGACCTTGATCTCTGTGGGGACTCTGCAGATTGACCTTGGACTCTCACGGTCAACCACAGCCTAATGCAAACCAGGGTGCTCAGAATTCCTCCTCTAACACAACCTATTAACCATAATCACCAGCCAGGGACTTCCAGTTCCACCTGCTCTGGAACCCCAAAGCCCACTGCCAGCAAGTCAATTCCCAACTCATGGTGACCTCACTGGACAGAGCAGAACTGCCCCATAGGGGCACCGAGGCCAGAAAGTGCCACGGAAGCAGCAGCCCATAGAGCAGCTGGTGGGTTGGAACAGTTCTCTCTTTCTCTCTCTCAGTCCTACCCTTAACCCTTAGTACCACTAGGGCTTCTCCCCCTGTGACCCCAACTCCAGCTCCAAATGCAACCTGATAGGACAAGATAGCGCTTCTGAGACCTTAACTCCTTACAGGAGTTGATAGCCTCGTCTTTCTCCCTCGGAGTGACTGGTGGTTTCGAACTGCCGACCTCACAGTTAGCAGCTCGACGCAGAACCACTGCACCGCCAACACAGAAAGAAAGCTGCTGTCCTCTCACTGAGAAGCAGCCCCTCCTTCCATCGTGCATGCTGTCCCTCCCCACCGCCCGCCCAACCAGAGTGCTGAGTCCAGGTGCTGCAGATGTTTCCACACAGGTGTAGGTTCTACGCGCCCCTCACGTTGGCTGCTACTTGTGGCAAAACCAAAGAAGGGTGGGACACAGACCTCCATCAGACCCCGAAGATGACTTAGTGTTCTGAAACTGGTTCTCTTTGTCATCTTCTGAATGTATTCTACCCACAGTCAAGCCATGATTCTGAGGAGGGGGATCCCGTGTGCTGGTGGAGGGGCCCGAGCACTAAGGAAGAGTAAACAGCCCCGGTCCTGAGGGTTCTGGGAGCTCCTCAGGCTGCGGGGTGACGCCCAGGGACACGTAGGGCCCAGGCTGTCAGTCAGTGGGTGCGGGAGCCGGCATGTGCATGGAGAAGCTGACCACCTCCTGTGCTTTCTTCTGCAGCAAGTACAAAGCTTCCAGCTCATTCACAGTCTCCAAGGTGAAAGGTAAGCCACTGGTCTGTTCCGTGACCTTGGGTTACCATGGGATGTTCTGGCTTGATGATGGGCTTAATGGTTAGCGCACCTGAGAACTCTGCCCCTCGCAGCCTGTGTGCCCACCACCTGTTTGGTCAATAAAGTTTTACTGCAGCACAGCGAGGCTCATTCACGAGCACGCAGCTTCTTTCCTGCTGCAGCAGCAGAGTAGTAGCTACCGGGGCTTCCCACTGGCTCACCTGGTCGTGTAAACAAGGTCTGGTTTCATAGTAACCAAAGCCACTGCCTGAGGCATTTTGATGAGTGGAAACACACACACACACACACACACACACCACACCCCCCCCCACACCCCCCACCCCCGAGCTGGAGAGCCGGGTGTCCCGACAGTGATCCCATGTCCCACATCAGAAATGAACATCTCACTGCCATTGAGTCAGTTCTGACGCATAGTTCAGAACTGTGCCTGTGGGTTTCTGAGGCTGTCAGTCCCTATGGCAGCAGAAAGCCTCATCTTTCTCCTGTGGTGCCTCTGGTGGGTTCGAACTGCTGACCTTTCAATGAGTAGTTCAGCATACAACCCACAGACTCCCGGAGGAGGAAGATGAGGCTTTCTGCTCCCGCTGTTTCCTACTTTTATTAACATACCACAGGCAACAGGCTGGGGGGTGGGGGCAGGGGTGGTGGGAAATGAAGAACAGATGCCCGTGTTCTCGCAGTGATGGACGATGGGACTGCGGTAGTGCAGCTGCCTGGACAGAGCATTGACCCGGGACTCCCACCACAGCCTCTCACCCGGACAGGCTCTCTCAGCTTCACTGAGACTTGGCTCTCACAGATGTGTGCTTTGAGGACCTGCTGTCATCCTGGCTGTGTGGGACAGAGCAGGGGCAGGCCTTGGGAAAGCCCTGCTGGGAGGAGGAGGACCTCTGGCCGCTGGGGAGCTCCCGAGCACACTCCGGCCCTGCCCAAGTGACCCTATGGGGCCCCACTAGCTCACTCTTCAGGCCGGCAGCCAAGGTGATGGCAAGCTCTCCAGGCGGGCCTGACCCTTCCCCATGTCTTCCTGTTCTTAGTGCAAGATGTGGACTGCTACGCCACTGTGGCACAACTCTGCCCATTTGAGAAGCCGGCCACTCACTGCCCAAGGTGAGGCAAGGGGAGAAAGGGGCAGGGGGTGGTGGCACTCAGGGGGTGAGGGTCTCTGCAACAGGGGCTTTGCTTTCCTCCTCTGAGGCTTGATGTGGCGACTTCCATGCAGGGTGGGGGTCTCCTTTCCCTGCAGGAAACTCACATGTCCAAGCCCTGACCCTGACACACACCCGCCCTGGCAGACAGCCCCTCATGCTCAGGGCCTGGCTCTCAGCCTTGGCTGCATGCCAGGACCCTCAGGAACAGTAAATAATCTGTGGATCAATCCAACCCCCATCTCTGGGGTGGGCCCAGGCAGCAAGGACAGGCCGACCTCAGAGATACGGTGGACCACCGCCACAGAGCAAACGTGGCGATCAGGGAGAACCACGCACATTTCCAGGTTTCCCACACTGGTGGCCTCACAAGCTGTGTGTCCAACCACAAGGTCAGCTGTTCAACCCCCACCAGTTGTTCAGTGGGAGAAAGAGGAGGCTTTCTATTCCCGTGAAGATGAAGTCTCAGAAACAAAAAAAGAAAAAGAGAGCATGACCTACCTGCAGGGTCTGCCCTGTAGGACCACTGTGAGTCAGAGGCAACCAACGCCGGGGAGTCTTGAGTCCTGTGACTCTGGTAGCCGAGTGGGCTAGGAGTTGGGCTGCTACCCAGAGGTCAGCAGTTTGAAACCACCAGCCTGCTCCAAGGGAGAAAGATGAGGCTGTCTGCTCCTGTGAGGATCTACACTAGAGGCTGCTGTGAGTCGGGATGCACAGTGAATACCGTGCTCTGACACGTGTGCGGGGAGTGTGAATACCGTGATCTGACACACGTGCAGAGATCTTGCTGCGGTCAGGTGCCATCAAGTCCATGCGATCCTTAGCGACCTTATCCTGCACAATGGAAGGAAACACCGCCTGGTCTGGTGCATCCGCACGCCGTGCCTGTGCCTGAGCCCGAGCCCGTTGGTGCCGCCCCTGTGTTGATCCGTGAGGTTTCTCAGGTGGGACCTCGGTTCTTGGCTTCGCACGGGAAAGGATTCACGCTGAAGTCTGCTTTGTGGTCCAAGTGGGTTTTTATAAAGGACTGAGGAAGTTTCAGGTTTTACAGTCGCTGAACACGGGTAACCTCGTGAGACTGCACACCCACACGTGGCGGCCTGTGGCTGGGGAGATTGCTGCACGGCTGAGTGGGCACGGGGCAGGAGGTGAATGGTGACGAAGGGGAAAAATGAGGTGGGGGTGTCTCACAGTCAAGTATGTGAGGCCTCTGGCTGGGAGGCATGGTCAAAGGTATTGGTTGACCCTATTGGCTGAATTAAACCCACCTGGGCCTAGTTTGGGCCGCCTAGGTATGCTGCCCACCTGGCTTGGATTTTACTTGACGCATGCCCACTAAGTCTTTGTGGCTGGCTCAGGGCTCGCCTGATTCTCTTCCAGCCTCCTGTAGGGAACCTTCAGGTATGTGGAGGGACAACCCCCGTCCCTCTCCTGCTACCTAACAAATCCATCTCCTTGAGGCCCTTCCTCGTTTTCACTGCCCCTCCACTTTACCAAGCATGATGTCCTTCTCCAGGGACCGGTCTCTCCAGGCAGTGTGTCCCCCATCCCTAGCCGCAGCCTCTCGTCTTTGGCCGCATGACATGAACAGAGGCTTGATGACAGGGGTTGGGGTGTGGAAGGGCCCGCAGGGGACACAGAGACAGGAAACCAGCACGTGCTAGTGGGGAAAGGGCGTTGGTAGGCTCGCTCTCCACAGGGCCCTCTCGGACCTTGCTATGTTGTTGTTACACACAGGCCCCGGTGGTGTGAGAACTTCCTAGAGGACTCCATGGTACACCCAGTCTCCCAGAAGCTTCCGGGAAGCTGTCTCTGCTGCTCCCTGGAGAGGTTACCCTCGTCTGCCCCTGGGCTCTTCTCTCCCTAGCCAGACCTCGGGGTCTGCCCTGTTTGGTCCCCTGAATCTGCTTCGGAAACACTGAAAGCGGCCACCACTCCTCCCCTAGAGATGAGCTCCCTGTCCCTCACACTTGCCCGGGCAGTGTAGTCAGTGGCCACTCTCCAGGAGCGTGACCGAGGTCTAATCCCGCAGGGCATCCGTCGCTGCAAGGATGCAATTTCATGTGTAGGGACAGCGGCCGCCAGGTCCCCATCCACCTCCATTCCCCCAACTCAAAGAGGCAGTGGAATATGCCGTGACTTCCTTTAGAGTCACCCGTCAGACACGGAGAGATCTCTCAGCCATCAGGAAATAGACAGTAGAAGCAAAAGTGGCCTTGCAGGGAAGGCTGTGGACTTGCCTCCATCATACAGGCAGAAACGCAGGCAGAGGCCCCTCGGCTGCCTGCCCAGGGGTTTGGGGGGAGGGGAATCTCTGAGGGGCTGGGTGATGCTAGATCTCAAGGCCGGGCTTGGAGACTTCAGGATTCTTGTGGGGACAGACTGATTGTGAAGATAGTGGCTGGAGACCCTGAGATCCCAGCAGGGAGGCTGGAGGGGAGGAGGGCTGGTCAGGGAGAGGAGACCCAGGGGGTCCCTGGCTCATTTCCCTTGGCTCCTGGCCCACCCTTGGGGCTTTATCTCTGCTCCACGGCTCCCCAGTCCAGTGGAGACGCCCCTGAGGAGCTCCAGGGAGGGTGACAGCCTTTTAGTGGATCTCCCTGCATGTGACAGAGAACCACAAGGAAATCAGTTTCAAAAACACAAAACGAAAAAACCCGACAGCGGATCTGACAGAGAAGATGCACACCCAGCCCCAAACCTCCACTTTCCCCAGGGGCACCTCCAGACAACGGGAAAAGAATTGCAAACACACGCACCTACACGCACCCCTCTCAGACTCGGTTTTAAAGTGTGTTTCCAACCATCTCTGTGTTGTGAGTGAGTTAGGTGGGGGCTATCAACAATCTGTATTTTATATTCAACAACCTGAGCGACTCATCAAACGCCCCAGTAGTTGATGCTGCCCCTTTGATTTCAAGTCTCCTCTTATCTGCCGTGCTGGCCCCCACCCTCCTTCCTCCTCCTTCTTCCCAGCCCTGTTACAGTCCCTCTCTCTAGCTTCCTTCCCACCACAAATCCTGCCAGTCTCAGGGCCAATGGCTTCCGGCTGCCATCTTGGATTCTTGGGCCCGGCTCCAGTCCACGGTGTGGGATTCCACATGAACACAAAAGGCCTTTTCTTAGGCACAGTGTGTCTGCTTTCCTGGTTTGGGCCTGGAGGGCCCACCCATTTCCAGGTGAAGGTGCAAGTCTGATCCCCTAGGAGGCCCGCAGGGCAGTGGTGCCTGATGGGACAGGTGACCTAGCCCTTTCTGCCTCAAGTTATCCGCTCCCAGAAAAATGTCCTGACTCACCAAGGTGAGGCGTCGCCACCCTCTTCCTTCCCAGCACGGGGAAGCAGCCTCAAGGCAGGAACTCAGCAACTAGTGATTATGATCTCCATGATGCATTCTCGCACAAACCAGCCCCAGCCCAAAGGGGGGCTCACAAGTGCAGAATCCACCCCCTTTCACATTTCTCTGTGTGTGTCTGTCTGTTTCCATCTGTCTGGGCAGGGTATGGAGGGGAGATGACACCTTCGCCTTTGCTGACTAGGAGGCATTATGTTTGTTTTTCCTTTTTTTTAATGTGCGTGATCACCAATAATTAGTTATTTTTAATGGGTCCTGTATCAAAATCCCTTCTTTCCCTCCCTCTCCCCCTACAGGGGCTTCCCACAGCCTTCAAAGTCTGCTCTTTTCGGTGTGAATTTCAGTTGTGCTGATTTTTTTCCTGTGTAGGATTTGGCTTTGATGGAAGGACTAGCTTTGCTGGGCATGTTGTCTTAGAGATCCACCCATATCCTGAGGAGGTTGCCTGTTCCAGGGTGGTTACTTATAAACACATCACACTCCATTGTGTGTGTGTGTCTGTGGGGGTGTTGTCTGTGTGTATATTTGTGGTGTGTATGTGTGTTTGTATATGTGTTGTCTGTGTATGTGTTGTGTGCATGTGTATGTGTCTGTGGGGTGTGTGTGTCTCTCTGTGTGTGTATTTGTGGCATGTCTCTGGTGTGCGTGTGTGTGTGTGTGTGTGTGTGTGTGTGTGTGTGTGTGTGTGTGTGTGTGTCCTGGAGCTCGGTTAGCCATCCCTCCACAGAAAACACTTGGGTGGCTTTCATCATTGTGTTATTGTAGGCGTGAGGGGATGAGCATGGGTGTGCAGCTCCCCCACCCCCAAAAGACTGAAATGGTGTGATTGGCTCCTTCCCGCCATGGAAACCAAAGGTCTGATACTCAAACAGAGAGAGCCTGCTCCCTCTCAAGGGTGTCCATGCACCCGGAGGTAACCAAGAGGCCAATTCTTCTCCTTGACAGGGTCCGCTGTCCAGCACACTGCAAAGACCAGCCGTCCTACTGGGCGCCCGTGTTTGGAAGCAACGTCTACACTGACGTGAGTACATGCATGGCCTTCCCAAGGGGCCCCTCTCAGGGACAGAGAGGAAACTTCACCCCAAGGTCTGGATAGCAGACACCTGTGTGCCCTTTCCTGTGGCTGTCCTAACCCATCACTACAAACCAGTGCCTGAAAACAGCAGGGATTCACCCACAGACTGTTCTAGAGGCCAGAAGTCCAGGACCAGGGTGGCGGGGGGCTGGGCTCCTGTCAATCACACTGCAAAAGGGCCATTCCTTCCCTCCCCACACGCGTGAGGGCTGCCAGCCGCTGGCATCTCTTGGCTCTGGCTGTATCTGATCAGCCTCTACCTGAGAGGCCATGTGGGCTTGTCTGTCTCCCTGGCCCTTGCCTGGCACTGCTCTGAATTTAGGGCCACCCTCACCCTGAAGGAGCCCTGGGTGTTGCTCGTCAGGCTGCTCACTGCAAGGCCAGCAGTTCAAAGCCACAAGCTGTTGCAGGGGAGAGAGAGGAGGGGTTCTACCCTGTACAGAGTTACAGTCTCGGAAACCCACAGAGGCAGTTCTCCCCGATGCCTGACCATCTCCCCGGTTCTCCTCACCCGCTCCTGGGCACTGCCCCCTGCACTCACTCTGGGGTATACACAGGCCACTTAGAGCTCACCCCTACCTGCAGCCATTTGGAGCAGACTCTGAGTCAGCATGCCCAGGGCTCTATGCAGAGATAAAGGGAAATCACTGGCACTGAGTGGATGCTGCACCATAGCGAGTTGGACAGTGGAACTGCCCCTGTGGCATCTGAGACTGTGACCCTAGATGGGAGCAGACAGCCTCATCTTTCTCCCTCGGAGCTGCTGGTGGTTTTGAACTGCTGACCTTTTGGCTACCAGTCCAGTGCCTAACTCACTGTGCCACCAGGGCTCCCTCAGGCAGCAAATAGCAAGTGCAAACACAAAGCAGAGAGCAGAAACAGACCCACAGGAAGGCGAGGGTAACTGGATGAAAACCTAATTGTCAGAGGCTGCCTCTCATTCAACACCTCCTGTGTAATCAGGACTCCCCTCACAGTGACCCCATAGTACAGGGGAGGGCTGCCCCTGTGGGTTTCCAAGGCCATGACTTTTTGTAGGCGTAGAAAGCCTCATCTTTCTCCCTCGGAGCGGTTGGTGGTTTTGAACTGCTGACCTGGCGATTAGCAGCCCAACATGCCACTGCTCCACCACCAGGGCTCCTTCTTACATTGTGGGAGGTTCTTTAAAAGCAGCATCTCAGGGCCTTGTTCTCCTAGAGGAGGAAACTGAGGCTCTGAACAACCTGCCCCGGTTCTCAGCTGGAGCGCTGCAGTGATGAGAGTCAGGGAAGTGGGTGGGGCTGTGCCCTTCTCTGCAGCGCCCACCTTGCTCACATTGGTGTGTGAGCACCCTCGTCCCTTGGGTCTGAGGTTTTTGAAGTCTTGGCTCAGGGCAGGGCTCAGCACCGAGTGCCATTTGATTGGTGCTTCTTGAAAGACAGACTGTGGAAGCAGTACCTTTAAAGAGAAGATGGAGGAGGAGGAGGAGGAGGAGAAGCAGGGGAGAGGAATGAATAGGCAGAAGAAGTGGAGGAGGAGGAGGAGGAGGAGAAGCAGGGGAGAGGAAGGAATAGGCAGAAGAAGTGGAGGAAGAGGGCTGGTGACTGCTTCATTTCGGGAGCCCCTCTCTGGCCGATGTTTTAAGGTCACTTTACTCCGGGCGATGGAAAGGCTTCTGGAAAATGTCTTGCTGAGTTATTTTGGGAGAGTTGTCTCCAGACTTCGAAGGGCCTACTAGTAGTGCCCACAGAGCTGCCTGTTCCCCAGGTACCAAGGCCTTGGCACACCCCTCACTTTGAGGGGAGATCAGGGATCACCCCCCATCCCCCACAACAGACAAAAGCAGCCAGCAGTGGCTGAAGGAGCAAAGCCTGGCCCGCAGTCCTGGGTCTCCGCGTCCTGGCCACTCTGCCCCTCGCTTGTGGGGTGCCAGCCAGTCCTTTCCCCACTGTCATCTCAGGTCTCTTACCTATCCAGCAGGTGTTGCAGCTGGGTTGGCCCAGCCCAGCATTCCTGAGTCAGTGGGTCTGGGGAGGGGTTCCCTGGAGATGGGGTTGCAGATCCAGGACACACACTTTGAGGGCCACTGGGTTAGAGATGGAAGTCCCTTTGCACATGGTGTCGACGGTGATGGCAGGGATGTTTGCCCATGAGCTAGCGTTTATTGAGCAATGACCCTGTGCCAGCCCCCCGTGAAGCCCGTTAGCATATTCCGTCTTTCTGGTGTCCCTTGGAGGGAGTACTGGGCATGTAGGTCAGCAGTTTGAAACCACCAGCTGCAGGAGGAAGATGAGGCTTTCTGCTCCATAAAGCACTACAGTCAGGGTGTCCCTCAGGGCCAGTGCTACTGTGCCCTATCAGGTCGCTATGGGTGGGTATTGAATCAGTGGCAGTGAGTTAGGTTTCGAGGTTGATATCTGCGCATGGGAAGCACTGAGGACGGGGTCTCTACATCCAGTGCTCAGATATTCCCAAGATCATCCCCGCTCAGGACTGAGAGCGCAGGGTCAGGCTCAAATTAAGTCACCGGCAGCCGATACTTGATGGAGACACACCTGGCTCACCTGTCAAGCCCCAGCACTGCTTGGCTGACCTGGAGGCTAGTAAGCTTCCAGGAGACACCTTGTACCTGGTACAGAAGTCTGGTGAGAGGCAGGTGGTAAATGGAAGGAAGGGAGGAAGAGAAGCGGGGGCCGCCCAGCACCAAGGTGTACAGGTATGCAGGTGTGCGGTGTGTGCATTGGTAAGTGGTGCTATCTTGTGAGAAAGATCTGGCCCAGGTGAGATTTCAGGCTCGCAGTGTCCACAGCATGATGTTGTCTCTGAAATTCCTGCTGCACTGGCCCCCAGGGTCCCGGTGCTAAGAAAGATGAGGTCTGAGCAGAACCCGCAGATGCACGTACCAGCCCCGGACCCAAGTCCAAGGGTCCCCTCCCTCCTTGTCCTCGCCCAGCATGCTGTCCATGTACCAGTGGAGCAAGCCCCTGGGACTCCATTTCCTGTAGCACAGCGGTTCTCAACCTGTGGGTCATGACCCCTTCAGGGGTCAAACAACCCTTTCACAGGGGTCGCCCAATTCATAACAGTAGCAAAATGACAGTGATGAAGTAGCAGTGAAAATAATGTCATGGTTGGGGGGGTCACCACCCCAGGAGGAAGTGCATGAAAGGGTCGCGGCGTCAGGAGGTTGCACCATCTCAAGGAACTCCCTTTGCCTTTGAGCTGCCACGGACCAGGGCCTCCCAGAGACTCAGGGCAGGGTTCTCTTGTCTTCTGTTTAAGTTTTTTATTTTTGTTTCTTAATTGTTTTATTGGGAGTTCTCAGAGTAGGGTTTTCAACAGCGGGTTTTTGCGTGTTTACTGTGTGTTTGTGATCTGGGTGGAAGTTTACAAAGGGCATGACATTCCCTGTCAACGATTCCTGCTGCTCGTGTCCTCTGAGGCCGCCTGTCTACTTGAGCATCCCTCTTCCCACCTCTTCCCGGAGTTTCCTAACCCCCGTTCCTTCTTTCCTTCCCTTTCCTGCCTTCTGAGCTGGGAAGATGCCAACTTCCTGACATGGTCTCCTCATCTAGCCCATCGTTCGATCCATGTCTGATTCTTTTTACAGCGGTTGCCAGTCCTTTCTTCCTGGTGCCTCTGCATGAACTAGAACTCCCAGCCTTTGGCTCAGCAGTCAGGCAGGTTAACAGTTTACAGAACCATCAAACTTGTTTTGCTTTCTTTTTTAAAAAATTGGACTTTTTATGGTGGTTTGGTCAAACGTTAACAGAGTGAATGGGTTTTCCCTGCAGCCATTTGTACGCATTTTGTTTCCTGATAGTGGCTGCAGCCTCCCACCCCCACCCTAAATAACAGCATGTGGGCACCCCACTTCCTCTTGGAGCTCTTGCGTCCTTGTCCCTCTCTCCAGCACCCCAATCAAACTGCAGGACTGAGCCCATCAGATGGCTCTAGTCTCTGCTTCCACATCACATCGAAGAGCAGGGTTCCCAAGGTCTGATTCTTTGGAAGGTGATCACCAGGCCTTACTTCCAAGGCACCCAGCCTTTCTAGGAGCTCCCATCAAGCATAGACTTCACTTGGCCTCCATCTCTGCCTGCCCCCCCCATCTTCACATGGCCTTTGCCTGTGGGTCTCCTCTTAGCCCTCCCTGCCCTCCTCTCGTAGACTGACCCCTGCTGTGGGGTGAAACCCTGCCCATCCAGGAAGGTCTCACATGGAGACCTTCACCTTAACCATGTCTACAAAGATCCTTTCTGTAATACGAGCAGGGCTACAGTCTCCGGGGCTTGGGAATGTGGTCGCGTCTGTGTGGAGGACACAGCCCTTCCACCGCAGGGGCCAGCGAGGCCCATTCCCAGCTCCCCAGGCTGACACTGACCCCAGCTCCCTCTGTCCTCAGTCCTCCAGCATCTGCCGGACAGCGGTGCATGCAGGCGTCATCAGGGACGACCGCGGGGGCTATGTGGACCTGATGCCCGTTGACAAGAAGAGCAACTACGTGGGCTCGCTCAGGAATGGAGTCCAGTCAGAAAGGTAGGGTGGGCTCTGGCTCTGGGCACCCAGGGCAGCCATGGTGGCCGCTCAGGGGACCTGGGGCAAGAGGGGGGTTGTTCCCTTGGGGACACCCAGCATCGGTCTACTTCTTTCTCTCCCCCTCACTGTCTTTCTTCAGAAGGGGGCGTTTTCCCTTTCAACTACGCAGGTGGGCTGTTGTGGAACATTGAGAAATGGTGGGCAGAGCTCAGAGATAACCCTCTGGAACCCATCAGCCAATGGGCCTGCTGACCGATTTGTCCAGCTGTGTGTCCTTTGAGCCAAGGGGCCCTGGTGGCACAGTGGGTTAAGCACTGGGCTGCCTAACTACCAGGTTGATGGTTCAAACCTACCAGCTGCTCGGCAGGAGAACGATGAGGCTGTCTGCTCCCATACGGATTTGTTGTTGTTGTTAAGTGTCATTGGGTCGTTTCTGACCCACAGCAACTCATGCACAACAGAACAAAGCACTGCCAGGTCCCGTGCCGCCCCCACGATGGTTCCTGGGCAGCGCCCACTGTTCCAGCCACTTGAGGGCCTTCCTCACTTCCACGGCCCCTCTACTCCACCAAGTCGGAAGCCCTTCTCCTGGACTGGTCTCTCGGGGCAATACGTTCAAAGGATGCAAGGGGAAGTCTCCTCAGTCTTGCCTTTAAGGAGCGGACTGGCTGTACTTCTTCCAGGACAGGTCGGTGTGTGTTTTCGGCAGTCTGTGAAGAGGTCCAGCCTCAGAAACCATAGGGAGCAGTCTACTCTCCCGTGTGCGGTGGGCTGCGATCCGCAGGGTGGGCAGTTCGAAATCACCAGCAGCTCTGTGGGAGACAGATGGGGCTTTGTTCCCCATAAGCACTGATAGCCTCCGAAGCGCACAGGGGGGTTGTCGTGAGTCGGCATTGACCCGGTGTCAGTGAGCTTGGTTTGGGTGTGTTTATAGCAGGGGTCCTCAAACTTTTAAAACAGGGGGCCAGTTTACTGTCCCTCAGACCCTTTGGAGGGCTAGACTATAGTTGTTTTGTTTTTTTTTTTTTTTAAACTATGAGCAAATTCCTATGCACACTTCACATATCTTATTTTGAAGTTAAACAAACGGGGCAAAAACACCCGGCAGGCCGACTGAATGTCCTCAGCGGGCTGCGTGTGGCCTGCAGGCTGCAGTTTGAGGACGCCTGGTTTATAGGGCCGCTGTTTCAATGGACCAGATTGCTATGGGTTTGGGTTTTGTAAATCCTTCCAGCCCTTTCTGTGTGCGGGTGCTGTTCTATCTCTCTTTTACAAGAACAAAGCAGGTCAAATTATAGTGATAACATCAGTAGGAGCTGAGAGTTGTGAGCTCAACAGACTTGGTCCCTGCCCTCCCCAAGCTTTATAACAGGAGCAGGTTTCCCCAAGCCTCCATTTCCCCCTCTGTGACGTGGGCACACTAGTCTTCCCTAGGGATGGCTGGGCAGCTTTACTGAGATCAGTGCAACCTGGTGAGTGACCGGAGTAAACACCAGGGGCAAAGTGCAGCCGGAATGCTCCTTAGAGGCAGGCTGGGAGCCTGCGTGTCTCGTCCTGTGGTGAGCAGCTCCCACATGACCACAGGGGTGCCGCCGGTGCGGGCCTGGCGGGCGGTGCTTTGTCCTCTTGTTCATCGGATCTCAGTGAGTCAGAACTGACTCCCCTTCACCCGCAAGGACAAATGTTTGTGCCCGGACTCTCTGTTTCCATCACGGCCATGGACATGGCTCCGAAAACCTGTGCTCCTGCGGTTGTCAGCTGGGGTCCCTAGAAGAGAAATCCCAGAGTGGAACACTGTGCCAACTTCTTGGGGTGGGGGTGCCCATCTAGGCTGTTCTTCAGAGGGCTGCCTCTGCACCTTTGCCCCGCATCACTCCTCTTCGCTATTCGAGGGAGCAACCCTCACAAGATACCACATCCCCAGCCCGAGTTCCTCTGTCTGTGAAGCAGGCGAGGGAGAGCCCTCAGCCTTCTGTGAGGGTCCGATTTTGAAGAGGAGGATGAAAGGAAGAAAAACAGGTCCGGGGTCAACCCTGTCCATGAGCATCCAGTCCTGCCCAGGCCTGCATCCTAGCCGGGAGCCCTGACCAGGGCCTCCTGCAGCCCCACCAGACCGCACGTGCACATTTCTCTCCAGCTTCTGCTGCCTTTGTTCAGGAAACGCTCTGGCGAAGGGACATTCTGCCAGTTTCAAGGGGAGGAAAGGAAGCCATGATGGAGTGGTATTTCCTGGCCGGGCTGCCCGGGAGTCCCTGGATGCCCCTTTGGAGAGCACGCTCTGTCATTGGCCCTCCAGGAGAAAGCCTGCTACCTGGGAAGGGCCAGGATTTGTTCCCCATCACCTCAGTCACCCTGCGGGATGAGGGACAGTGGTGTCATTGTGTGGCTTCTCAGGGGGGCTTTGGAGAACCCCCCCCCACACACACACCCAGGGTGGCTTCTCTCTCACTCCCAGCCCCCCACCCCACTCCCACGGGCCTGTCTTGCTCTCTCTTCTGTGGGACCTTGAGTCATTCCTGTTGCTTCTGCAGGTTCCCCTCCCCCAGCCCCCCCACAGGAAGATCAGCAGTACCCATTACCATGGAGACAGCCCCCACTCCGGGAGGCCCCGTATGTCAGAGTAGGACTGGGCTCCTTAGACCTGCCGGTGGCTGCCTTTTCAGAGTGGGTGGATCACCAGGCCTGTCTTTGGCAGCATGCCTGGGTTAGCAGCTGAGTGTGAGCTGCTTACACCCCACAGGGGCGCCCTGTCCCCGATGCTCGCTGCGTCCGGGAGGCCATGTGTCTGTGAGTCTCCACAGCATCTCCTGCAACCCCACCTCCTCTCCCCACCCCCCCTCCCCCGGCACACACCCTCTCGTCATGACTGCTTCTCTTCCTCCTCTGATCCCCATCTTCCTCCATTCTGGGTGAGGACGCTGAGTGTGCCTGGCCAAGTTCATCACCGTGTCTGTATCTGCTTCCTCATCTGTAATGTGGGGCAGTGGTTATGTGTTGGGCCACTAACCGCAAGGTCAGCAGTTCAAAACCACCAGCTGCTCCGGGGTCGGGGTGGGGGAAGAAAGATGAGGCTTTCTCCTCTCTTAGAATTAGTCTTGGGAAGCCACAGAGGCAGTTCTACTCTGTCCTATGGGGTGGCTAGGGGTCAGAATCGACCCGAAAGCAGTGAGTTTGATTTTTGGTGTCTCAGGATAAGTAGCCCTGCTTAAGCACGGTTGGAGGTTCAAACCCACCAGCTGCTCTGTGATCGAAAGACGAGGCTGTCTGCTTCTGTAAAGACTGACAGTCTTGGAAAGCCTAGGGAGCAGCTCTACTCTGTCTATAGGGTCTCTGTGAGTTGGAATTGGCTGAATGGCAGTGGCTAAGGCGGGGGGCACACAGAGCCTGATGGTATCTGGGACCCTGTTCTGCTGTTTGCCAGTGGGGTGATCTTGGACCAGCACAGTGTTTCTGAGGTTCTGCCTCTCTTCTATAAGCGGGTTGCTGTGAGGTTGAAATGGGGCCATGTATGCGAAGCCCTAACCCAGTGACTGGCAGTAAGTGTCTAATAAGGTCTGGGGGCTCTTGTAGCTGGCTGCAAAGCTTCCAAGGTCCACTCTGAACTTAAGGAAGCTGTGGTTCTTTTCCAGTATGGCCAAGTGGCATAGATGCAGTCTCTTTTAGGAAGAAGGACAAGGTGTCTTATAGGAATCCACTTTTTCATCTTTGTACCCATTCTTCAGCCCACACTCATCCATCCATCTTTCTGTCCTCTTATATCTATCTCCATCCATCACTCACCCATGTATCCATCCTCCAGTTCACTCACTCATCAACCTATCTGTCCTTTTCTATCCATCTGCCCATCTATCTCCATGCATCCATCTATCCATCATCTCCACCCATTCATCTACCCACCCATCCATGTAACCATCCATCCATCCATCCATCCATCCACCCATCCATCCATGTATCTATCCATCCATCCAACCATCCATCCCCCATCCGTGCATTTATCCATCTATAAAACCTCTAGCCCACACTTACTCACTCATCCATATCTGTCTTTCTCCCATCCATCCATGTATCCATCCATCCATTCCCCCATCCATGCATCCATCCATCTATAAATCCTCTAGCCCACACTTACTCACCCATCCATATCTGTCTTTCTCCCATCCATCCATGCCTACATTTACTCATCATCCATCTATCCATCTATATGTCCACCAGCATCCACCCACCCCCCATGGCCCATCTTTCCCCATCCTTCCTCCTATCCGACTATCCACCCCATCCATCCATCATACATACAGGTGTGATCAGACAAGCTCCAGACCTGGCAGGAACCCTTCATGAGCCAGACTCTTCTTCATGAGACTGGGCATCCATGAGGACCTATAAAGCAGAGGTCACGGCAGCAGTAGGAGCACACTCCCCAAGCTCAGCCTCCCTGTCGGTGGGGGTGGGGTGGGGTGGTGGTGCTCTAGACGGAGAAGACTCCAGCAGAGTCATACCTGGTAAGGGGGCGCTGCTCCAGAGGGGCTGGAGCACAGCCTTGGCATCCCTCTCAACTGAGAACTTTTCCCCGAGCTTGTTCTCATGAGGAGAGTGTGGGAACAGGGCCCTGGGGTCAGAGGGTGGTTCTGCCCCAAAGGACTTCCCCCAAGGGAGCCGTGGGCACTGGGCTCATGCTGGCTGGTTCCTGGCAAAGTGGGCTTTAAATTTAGGCACTCCTTCAAGCTAACAAACCAACAGGGCTCTGAGGTCAAGGGTTGCTTCTGCTTTCAAAGTGGCTTTGGTTGAGCAAAGTCTTTTTTCCAGAGAGGATTTCCTGAAGGTGTCAAAAGGGGGCTGTACGGAATTAGGACCACAAATGAGGGGGCGTGTCTTCCTCTCTCCTGCCCCAGCCCACACCGAGGACAGCAGAGGAGGGAGAAGGTGCTGGGGGGAGTGGGGAGCCTTCGGGGCTGGGGTCTGTCAGAACCTTCTCAGGAAGAAACAGAGCACCCTTTTGAGCTCAGCCCAGGGAGTTCTCTCCGACCAGCCCCACTTCCTAAAGACAGATTTCGTAAGGACATTGGGAAATGTACTGACAGGGACAGAACATTCTTGACCACTTGCTTAAAAAAAATATACTTAACATACAGATGTGTGTGGGGGCGGGCTTTCCATTCAGCTAACGTTTATAGGACCAAGTGCCGTATGCGGTGCTGCCCTGGGTGCTGGGGACCCACCAGGGAGCAGAAGAGAGAAAAACCTCCTGCCCTCAAGAGGCTTATAGTTGAATGCCCTGTATCCCCTAGAAATCTGAGAGCCACAGACACAGCGTGGAACATTCCAGTCACCGAAGCAAAAGGAAACAGAAAGGAGACTTTTGACTGGATGAGGGGGCTTTAAAGTGGAATGAAAAGTTCCTGGGCTTTCCCCCTCAATCTTGATGAAGTCCGCTCTTACAGCCAACACAGCAGCCTTGCAATATGTCGTCCACTGTGATAGATGTTCATGACAAGCTTGGCTTGTCTCCCCGCCACTCCTCTTTCTTCTTCATCTCAGCCTGTGTCCTAGCACTTGACACTCGCCTCGGCTGGACCAGTCCCATTTTGGGAAGCCACCTGTCGTGGGTGGCTGCCTTGGTGGACTCGCTAGTGAGGGACTCACCAGGGCAGGGATCTGCATGCCTGTCACACTGCTCTTCCTGGCTCCTGTGAGCTAGGTGCCACTCCCAGATGGACAGAGCCCGGCCCTCTGGAACCACTGGTGGAAAAAGTGGTCCCTCCCTCCACCCATCCCCTCTGGTCTAAGATTTGTACACACAGCACCCCTGCTACAGGGACCATCATCTCACATTTTATTGACAAGGAAAGGGAGGCACCAAGAGGTGATGTGACTTGCCCAAGGTTGCCCAGCCAGCCAGCAGGGGTGGGGCAGTTGGGAGCAGGACTTGACCCCTGGCCATCTGCTCCCACTTCTAAACTCAGAGTGGGCCCCCATTGTCCCCCTTACCCCAGACACTGGACTTGGAGCACAGACCCGCCCAAGAGGGACGCAGCGGGAAGCTGACAATAGGAAAGCATGTCGGTTTCCAGCACAAAGAGTGTTTATTATGGGGCAGTGGTTCTCAACCTTCCTAATGTTGGGACCCTTTCACACAGTTCTTCATGTGGTGGTGGCCTCCCCTCCCCCAACAACCATAGAATTATTTTCGTTGCTACTTCATCACTGTCATTTTGCTACTGTTCTGAATCGGGCGACCCCTGTGAAAGGATCGTTCGACCCCCAAAGGGGTCACGCAGGTGGAGAACCGCTGTGATAGGGGAATAGATCTTGCTGTGGTCAGCTGTGGACAACAGAGCAGACAAATGCTGCCTGGTCCTTGGCCATCCTCACAAATGTTCATCTGTCTGAGCTGATGACCACGGTGCCCATCCATCTCCTCTGTCTCACTGCCCCTCTGCTTTACCGAGCACGATGTCCTTCTCCAGGGACCCGGTCTCTCCTGACCACGTGCCATCCTGCTCCTAAGGAGCCTTCTGGGTGCACTTCCTCTAAGACAGATCTGTGGGTCCCTTCGGACTTGCAAAATTCCTCACCATCCTTCAGATGCACCGATTCTTCTTCTTCCGTGTCCCTTAGTTGGTGCCCAGCCTTCCCAGGTGGAAGGAAAGAGCTCTTCCTTGTCTCACACACTGCAGCCCTGGGCTGAGGGCCCCTGGAAGGAGGAAGCATGGACATCCCTGAGCAGGACTGGACTGGGCACCATGCCTGAGGCTACAGACACACTGTCACTCACTCCCAGAGTGTCTTTGTCACACAGCTCAGCACACACAGATCAGAGAGAGGGAACCCCCACTCCCAGGGCCATTCTAGCCCCTCCCCAGGCTACAAGGGAGCTCTTGTGTGAGCTGCTCTCCCTGCCCCCTCCCTCCCCTCTTTCCTTCTCCCTGTAGTCCATCAGAGGAGATACAGCCACCCCCTCCCCACCCTGTCACTTGCTCTCTGTGACCTGCCCATCCTGTGGAGGGAGGGCCTTTGGATCCCAGCTCTCCGGAACCAGCAGGGCAGGGGGAGAACCCCAGCTCTGGGCAGCCTCCCCCGCCCCCCCCCCAGCCGGCTGTGTGTGTCTTGGCTCTTGTCTCCTCTTCGCAGGCCCATCTCGCTGTGCGCTCCCATCTGATACACATTTCCAAAGTTCAGCCCTAGGGTAGCCAAAAGTTCACAGCTGCCCGGGGAAAGGAGAAAACAAGGCCGGGTAGGACTACAGAGTGCAGAGGGTGAGGCCTGGGTGGGACGGGAGGAAGAGCAGAGGCCCGGGCCAGGGAGGCCTGAGTTTACACTACCCCTGGATCTCAGACCTCCCCGGCTGCCCCCAGCCCCCCCCCCCGCCCACCCCACGACACCTGCTGAGAGTAAAAGCCCTATGGTGGAGCCAGCCGCTCTGGCGGCCTGCAGCCTGGTACATCACTGGCAGGCTGTCACTTGGCATCACCTTGATGGAAGACAGCCTGAACGCTGTCACAAACCTGAGTATGTTTGTGCTCTGGTCCAGCGCAGCCACTGGGCATGCACACAGGGGTTGGGAGCCCCCAGGTCAGCCCACCATCTGCCGCACTGTGTGCACAGGCTCAGAGCAACTGAACATCTATCTTGGTCTCCATGGCAACAGTCTTCTGTAGGGAGGAGCCCTGGAGCTGGAGGAGTGGGCTGTGCATCGGGCTGCTGAACGCAAGGTCAGCTGTTCTTTCTGCTCTCGTAGGAGTTAAGGTCTCGGAAACCCACAGGGGCAGCTCTGCTCTGCCCTCCAGGGTCGCCATGAATCAGGGTGACTTCCATGGCAGTGTGTGTGTGTGCGCGCGCGCCCCCCCCCCCTTCCTCAGCAGGAAACCAGTTACAGCACAGGAGTTGTCTGCGTCTCACAGGGCTGGCTTAACAAAGCATCACAAGGGGAGGGTGCTAAAGAACAGGGATTTCTATTCTTACAGTTTCAGAGGGCAGCACCAGGGGGCTCCTTCCCAGGCACCTGCAACCTGAGACAGGGGGCCCTTCTTTCTCTGTCTGTCTGTCTGTCTGTGGGCTTGCTCTCTCGTACAAGCTGCCACTTGGACGAGGTCCAGACTCCACAGACTCCAGGGTGGCCTCCTGTTCCCTGGTGGCATCATTAAAGACCCTGTTTCCAAGCAAGGTCAGGCCCACAGGTTCAGGGGTTAGGACAGCTCCCGACCTGTTTGAGAGACACATTCCATCTGCTGTACAAGTGCGTTCTCATATGTGGGGGCAGTAGGTACAGAGTGTCTGTATGACCTTGGCAGGGGGCAAACGGCTGTGATTGCTCACCCAGGTGTTGAATGCATAACCCTGGGGAGAGCGGAGGAGAGTGTGGCATTTCCACTAGGCCGGCTCCCTCTCTCCCACCCCCCTCAGCCCCATTGGCCAGCACATCCACCAGGGCAGGACATGCTCTGAGCACCAGCAGCTCCCATGGGACAATGCCACCCTTGTGGGCGTCCTCAGAAGCGGTGGCAGCATCTGTGGTGCCCCTTTGGGGAGAGCCAGATGGAGCTGGCCCTCGTGGTGGGTCAGGAGGTTAGTCAGAGATGTCACAGAGAAGGAGAGACTGGGATGGTCCTAGTAGATGGGGTCAAGTCCCCACACCTCCCTGGCGCTCTGGTGTAAGGAGGGACGAGCATGACAATGACCAAAGAGGGAGGACCCACTCATCCCGATTCCGACAACTTGCCATCTTGTGGCAAGTCAGCCCGGTCTGACTCCCAGCTGCCCCGTGTACAGCAGAATGAACACCGCCGGGTCCCGCGCCATCCTCACCACTGTCGCTGTGCCCGGGCCCATGGTTCAGCCACAGTGTCCAGACCCGGGACTTTGTCGAGCCTAATGATCTTTTCCAGGGACTGGTCTCTCCCGGTCACATGCCAAAGAATGTGAAGGAAGGCTTACATTCTTTCTACCCAGGAGCATGCTGGTGGTATTGCTTCCTAAACAGATTTTTTTTTTTCTGGCAGTCTGTGGTATATCCAGCATTCTTTGCCAACCTCATAATTCAATTCTTCAACCGTTCCTTCTGGGGTCTCCCTATTCTTCTCCAGCTTTCCCAGGCCGTGGGGGGTGGGGGGGTGGGGTTTGAAAGACCTTGGCTTGGGTCCATGTGCACCTCGGCCCGCCAAGTGACACTTTATTGTTTTCACCCTTTGAGAAGGTCTTTTGCAGTAGATTTGTCCCATCCCAACACAACACATTGTTTTGTTTTTTTAATCATTTTATTGGGAACTCGTACACTTCTTATCATGATCCATCCATCCATCCATTGTGTCAAGCACATTTGTACATTTGTTGCCCTCAGAATTCTCACAACATTTTCTTTCTACTGGAGCCCTTAGTGCCAGCTCCTTATTTTTCCCTCCCTCCCCCACAAACCCTTGATAATTTAGAAATTATTCTTATTTTTTCATGTCTTACACTGATCAATGTCTCCCATCACCCACTTTTCTGTTGTCCGCCCCCCTGGGAGGGGGTTATATGTAGATCCTTGTGATCGGTTTCCTTACCCACGACCTTCCCCTCAGCCCCCTGGTATCGCTACTCTCAATATCATTCCTGAGGGGTGTTTGGGTTCTTGACTTCTGCTTCCAGAGGAGTGGACTGTGGATCCAAGTAAAATGCTACCCTTGACCACATTACCTCTGTTGACCATAATGCGACGTCGGATCAGTCTTATAGAAGTCAATGTCAGATTGACATTGGTGGAGTTGTGAGGATTATTGTTTCCTTTCCCTTGAAGTGTGAGCCACATGAGAGACTATGGCCTTTGGTCTTCGTCGATAAGCACTTCAACTCCTTCCCTTTCAGCAAGCAAGGTTTCTTCACCTTCAGTTAGCAGGTTGTTGCCGAGCCGTCCTCCCATCCCGACGCCAACTTCTTCTTCACATAATGCAGCTTCTCGGATGATTTGCTCAGAATCGAGACTGAGTCAATATGGTGAGAAGATGGAAGCCCGGTACCTACCTCTCCTGATTTTAAACCATGTAGGACTGACTCCCTTCTCCTGTTTAAGCACCTGTCTCTGGGTCTAGGCACAGGTTCTTCATGAGCACAGTAAGAGTTCTGGAATTCCCATTCTTTACAACGTCCCCATCATTTGTTATGGTCCACCATCAAACACACACACAAGCATCTTGCTGGCATTCTCTGCTGTCAGCCCAGATCCATCTGACATCAGCTGCGAGACCCCCCTTTCCACACCTCCTTCTGATCCTGCTTGACTGTCTAGAGGTTGATGTACTGCAGCGACCATTTTTAAAATTTCTTCAAAGTTTGACTCCCATGGGATATTGGCGATATTGTTCCATGAGGTCTGCCCTCTGTCGGATGACCTTTCTTTGGAAGAGGAGCGAATATGGTGCTCTTCCCAGTGACTGGCGTGGACGAGTGAGCCCTGGCAGAGTTGCATCTGTGGATTGAAACCTCTCACCCGACCGCTATCCACTAAGCCCCAGAGCTGGTTGTTCACCACGGCTTTCAGCATAGCTTGTACTTCTTCGATCAGCACCATTGGTTCTTGATTGCAGGCTCTTCCCAAAATGGTTGAGCATCGGTCAATTCCTTTCAGTCCGTGACTCTGTATTTTTCCATCAGCGCCGTTTGGTGCTTCCGAGCCATTCCATATTATGGCCATAGAATCCTTCGATATTCCAACTCAGGTCTTGAGGTTTTCTTGCATCTTGGGGAAAAAATGCCAAGCATGAATTCTCTTCATATTGAACTCATGGTCGTTCAGTATAATATTTTGCTTTGTCTCCTCAAGCCATCATTTGAAATATTTTGCTCAGCATCTACTTCACCATTTCTTCTACTTGCTGGAGCAACTCCAAGTTCAAGAGCAAGTTTCAGAGTCTCTTATATGATCTAGTTTGGTTATTTCTTTCTTCCTTGTGTTTTGATGATGTTTTGCTTTCTTCATCAGATGGTTATTTTGATGTTGTCCCATGATTTGTTGATATTTGCCAGTGCTGTGTCTAATACAGTGGTCTGCAGTCCTTTATGCTCCATGCATCAAATTTATTCTAGAGATGGTCTCTAAATTCCAGTGGGATGCACTCAAGTTCACACTTTGGCTTACTAGGCTTACTATGAAGCTACAGTAGTCAAGACTGACTAAAAGATGGGCATATAGATCCATGAAACATTTGGAGAATCCAGAAATAAGCCTTCATATTTCTAGTCAATTGATCTCTGATGAAAGTTCAACTCATCACAGAGAGACCCGTCATTTCAACATAGAGTGTGAGACAGCTGGCTCTCTGCATGCAGAGTGAAGCTGGGTCCTACCTCACTCCATCTACAAAGAGGAACTCAAAATGGATCCAAAGCCTAAATGCAAGAGCTGAAACGATAAATTTCTTAGAAGGAAGAGTGTAGAAATTGTCATGATCTTGGATTAAAATAATAGTTTCTTAGACATGACATCAAAAGCACCATTTATGAAGGGAAAAGGGTGATATCTTAGACTTCATTAAAATGTAAAAGCTTTGGTCTTCAAAGACACCAGTAAGAAATTAAAAAGGTCACTCGTTAATTCTATAGCTGATAGAAGGCCTTAAGAAGTTTGTGGGGAAATGGTATTAAAAGATCATGGATTTTTTTTCCTCCCACAAACTTTCTAAAGATATATATATATATCCTCTTACAACTCAATAGTAATAAGAAAAGCAACCTAGTTAATAACTAGGACTATGATTTGAATAGACACTTCGCCAGTGAAGATCAACAAAGGGCTAATAAGCACGTGGGAGATGCTCAGTGTGACTAGTCATTAGAAAACTTGAGTCATTAAAACTTTTAGAATTGTTTAATGACTGGTTACAATGAGCATCTTTACATGTGCTTATGAGCCATTTGTCTATCTTCATTGGTGAAATGTCTACTCAAATCATTGTCCTAGTTCTTAACTAGGTTATTAGAGAAACGCAGATTCAAGTCACAGTGAGATTCCACATCACACTGAGTAGGTGGGGCTGGGACAGACCAGGACCAATGTTGAGAGAGGGTGTGGAGACACTGGGACCCCCAGACATCGCTGGGTGGGTGGGTAGGGAGTAGGGGGATGGATGATCTCAAAGGTGCAGATATTTGCCTTAAGGTTTGGTGGTTTTATCCAAAAGCTTTGCATAGTAGGCGGCTTCAAAGAGTCTGGGAGAATAACAAGACAATGGCGCTTTCCCACAAAGCTCCTGAAGCCCCTTCATACACCCCAGAAATCCCGTTCCTTGGTGCTGATCCAAGAGCACCTATCCACACAGGAAACTGTGCTCCTGAAGGCCCATAGCAGCTTTTCTGTGTCATCGCCCTGAAGCAGATTGAGCCTGCTGTCCCATTGATTGATAAATGAATGGCTGACGGGAGTCCTGCTCAGTCCTAACACCGGCAGAGCATCCACACTTGGGACAGCCTGATGCCGCTCAATATTGAGATGCTGAGTGAAAGGAGCCAGAGACAAAAGCTCCCCGGGCTGCAAGGATCCCGTGGATGGAGGCTCAGAGTAGACAGGCACACACAGAGTGGAGGAAGTAGAGAAGTTGGTGGGGGCGGGGCGGGGTGGAGGTCCACTGTACACGGAGGAGCGCGAGGGATCTTTGGGGGATGATGGAGCAGTCTGAAACTCCACGTGGAGGTGAGCACTCAGCCCTATAAAACTGTTTTAAATCATTGGCTTGGCCTATTCATGGTAAGTCACCTCTCAGTAAGGAGCCCGCAGTCAGTGCCAACAGTGCAGACACTGGACTGTCCACCAAAAGGGTGGAGATTGGAGGCCGCCCAGAGAACCCTCAGAAGAAAGACCTGGAGATCAACTGCTGAGAAACCAGCCTTTGAAAATCTGACTGCCCTACTCATGCCCCCACGGGGCTGCCATGAGTCAGAATCAACTTAATGGCAGCTGGTTATAGACCCCAGTGACCCACCCACTGCCACCAGGTGGGTATCCGAGGCTGCAAATCTTTACAGGAGCAGATAAGCCTTAGCTTTCAACCTCCGAGCGGCCGGTAGGCTTGAAGTGTCGACCTTGTGGTTCGTGGTCCGATGCCTCCCTAACAGCACATACCTCCCTGAACCTCTGCTACCGAATCCATCCCAACTCATCGCAACCCTCTAGGACAGGGTAGAACTACCTCTGTGGATTTGAGACTAACTCTCTACAGGAGTAGAAAGCCTCATCTGTCTCCTGCGGGGTGGCTGATGGTCTCAAACTGCAGACTTTGTGATTAGCAGCCCAATGTGTAACTCACTCTGCCACTAGGGCATCTCAAAAAAACCAAACGCACTGCCATCGAGTTAATTCTGAGTCACCCCTCAATAAAGCCACTGCTTTTCCAAGTCTTGGGTTCCCTGAAGGAGGTCACTTCCATCAGGAGCTCCTCTGCGCTCTGAGGCCCAGGACGAATCCCTGAATTTCTCTCGGCCTCCGTTTATGTTAACTGGGGTCTTAGTGGATTCCACGCTGGGCTGCTAACCAGATAGTCGGCAGTTTGAAACCGAGGGAAAGATGAGACTTTCTACTCCCATGAACGTTACCGCCTCAGAACCTCCCTGGGGCTGGTCCACCCTGTCCTCTGGGGTGGCGGTGAGTCGGTGTGGACTCGGTGGCCGTGAGTTTGGAGTTTGGAAGACAGTAGCAGAGCCTTCAGGAGCAGGAGCAAATGCACAGGAAGCCCTCAGCAGGAAGCCATGAGCGCTATCCTCACAACCCCCTGCTGCCATCAGGTCCATTCCAACTCACAGGGACCCGTGGGACAGCTGGAACTGCCCCTGTGGCTTTTCCAAGGAAGCAGATGGCCTTGTGTCTCTCTGAGGAGCAGCCCTGTGGGTTCAAACCGGCCATCCAACCACCGGTTAGCAGGCCAGCACTTAACCCCTGTGCCACTGGGCCTCCTTATGATCACTTACAACACCACCCTCTTAATGGGTCTGCCAGATGGCCGCCCTTGGGGCTGACAGGTGGTATCCAAGAGCGAGCGGAGAGAAGTCTGCCAGTGAGGCAAATCCAGACAGTCCGGGGCCAGTCAATCCCGGAGCTAAAAGAAAATAATTTAACAACCTTGACCTAGATTTAGTCCGAGGCCTGTTTACGCAGAAGGTGACATTTGCCAGCTGCTCCAAGCTCAGCCTGGGTGCTGCTTCCAGCAGCCTCTCGAAGCGCCCTCGGGGGTGGGGGTGGGGGCACCGGCTTCCCCCTCCCAGCCCGTGTTGGGCATGGGGTCCCTGGAGGCGGCTTTCCAGATCTCTCGGTCTCACCAAGCCCTCTTTGTCTTACAGCTTGAGAACCCCTCGTGATGGGAAGGCCTTCCGGATCTTTGCGGTCAGGCAGTAGACCTCCAGCGCCAGGGGACCAGGACACCCTCTGGAAGGCTTCGGGAGTTTTGCTTTTTATGTTGTCACTTGGGGGTGGGGGGTGGGGCAGAGAGCAGGGAAGCTCCCTTTGTGTCATGTGGGCATGCCTCTCTGTGACCTCTGGCGGGGTGGTACCTCGCCTCAAGGAACCAGCATCCTGGGGGCAGGTGGAACATCGGGGGATGAGCCCTGCCAAGGTCCGGTCCTCCCCACCTTCCGGATGCCCAATCTCTTAAAGGAGCAGTCACCTGAGGCAGCCCTTCCCTCTTGTGGTTCTTTGGTGGGCTGGGAGGGGAGAGTCCAAACTTTCCCAGAGGACCAAAAGGTTTTGGAGACCCCAACATTTGAGGGCCTTCATGGGGTGCGTGGTGGGAATTCAGGGAGCAACTAGGAAGGTGGTGCCAAACAACAGAACTTTCTGTCCCGACCCCTGTTTGCTGGTCAGACACAGGGCAGGATCAGGAAGACGGGGCAGCGAGACCTGGCTGGGAGCCTGCAGGTCAGCGAGCCAGTCAGCAGAGTTAGTTCAGGCTCAGCAGCACCTCGGAGGATTTATTTCATCCTTGCCAGCTCCAACGTGCGCCGAGGCCCCATTTGAGCTGCCGTAACTTTTGGTCCCATGGAGGGCCAAGGAACTAGGACCCTTCCTTACCCCCTCTCTATTGTGGCTCCCACCCCACCCTACAGATTTGCGGAGCGCATGTGTGTGTGTATATATGTGTGTGTGTGCGTGTCCTCTTTCCCACCAGGGCCTGGCTTTGTGAGTGACACCTTCCAAAGCCTCCTTTGCCTCTGGTGTAGTGGTAACACATCAGTCTCATCTCTACTCCCTTAAAGACTTACAGTCTTGGAAACTCACGGGAGCAGTTCTACCCCATCCTTTGGGTTGGCATCGACTCGATGGCAGGGAGCTTGGTTTGGGTCTGGGTTGTTTTCCTCTCCTGCGGGCTTCCTGGAGAGTCCTGGTAGCTTAGTGCTTGTCTGCCTGGCTACAAACCCCAAGAGGAGGCTTTCCACTCCTTGAAGACTTACAGCCTGGGAAACCCACGGGGTGGTGCTACCCCTTCTGTTAGGGTCGCTGTGAGTGAGTTGGAACCAACTCGAGGGCAGTGAGTCTGGAGCTTCTGACCGGTCTGATGGGGCTTTGGAGAGTGGCCGGAGTGGGTGGTGCTTTCTTGCTGTCTCTCATCCATGACAGTGATCCATGCCAGCTGTCCTTACGGGCAGCAACTTGACCTGGACCTGGGCAGTGGGAGCAATGGGCTCCCTGGAGCCTTCCTCAGCAAGGTTAGCGGCTCCGGGAGGTGCAGCAGCTGTGGTTATGGAAGCGTCCGCGGCCACTGGAGCGACCAGCATGCCCCTCAGACGCCTCTTCCTGTTTCTGTGGGGCAGCTGTGGCCAAGTGGTCCCAGCCCCAGGGGAGTGAGCCGCAGGCTGGCTCCCAACACCTTATACATGTCCTCGCTGGCACAGACGGAAAGCCCGCAGAGAAATGAAATACTCTTTTGTCAACAGTATGCCCAGGCAGAGGGTAAAATTCCACCAGGTTGGCCCCTCTGTCGCTTTGGGGTTTCCTTTCTTATCCACACAGTTCTAACGCCAGGGATCTGGCAGAAAGCCAGACTCCAGTGGTCTGGACGAGGCCCTGTGCCTGGGGTCGGGGTCTGGGTGGGGGCTCAGGTGAGGGCTCGTTCACCGTGTTCCTAAGGAAGACATAATCTGGAGGCAAATTTCTTTTGTGTGCATGTGTGTGAGGGGCACTGAGATTCTTTGCTTCGAAGAAGCTAAAACCAGCAGGTCTGTGTTTTGCTCTGTCCAGTTCACATGAAATGGAAACCTTGGAAGCATCAAGGGGCAGGGACGTGGGGGCTTGGCAGGGGCTGCCCTGGTGTACCAGAGCCTGGGGCAGACAACAGCTTCTGGAAGTCAGGTGCTGTGCTGCAGACCTACTGAGTCCTCACGTGTGGATCGTGGCTGAATTGAGCTAACAGAGTAAATCGGATTCCCCAGCTGGGAGTTGTAGAATTAGTGATCAGATCCCAGGGGCAAGGCTTTCTGTGGGAGGCACTGCACCAGAGGAAGCTCTGGAAGCCACCACCGTAAGCTTGCCCCCTCCCCACACCCATGATTTGCACATAAAGCTCCCAATCCCATTTGCCGGGGCCTCCCCAGGACCTCTTGGTCCCAGAGCAGAACTGCTCCACTGGGATTTCCGGGGTAGATTTTTCTGAAGTTGATTGCCAGGGCTTTTCTTCTGAGGTGTCTCGGGAAGGGCTGACCCTTCCAGCCTTTCAGTGTGTCAGCCATTGGCCCCTAGAGCCTCCTCAGGTTTCCCAGTGCATCCTGAGCCTGCCCCACCGGCTACAGTCAGGCCTCAGGTAGAACAGGGGTCTTGTCACTTTGCAATAAGGCACGCTTTCCTTCTTGTGAGCGGCCTCTTAAAACAGACACAAGGGTGCAAACGATCAATCAGCCCCTTGGCATGGAGAGCACCCAGCAGCTTTGTGCTGGGCAGGTCCGTTGCTTGACCAGCAGATCATGGCATTCCTGGGGTGGTTCACCAAGAAACGGGGCCCTGGGTCTCCCACCCACACACAGGGATGCCATCCCACCGTCTGCTTTGTCCCGTGGCCAAACCCGTGCTGAGTGTCCACACCATCTGTTGGCTAATGTAGCCCTCAGTTCACCTGTGTGCTTTTTTTCTATGAAAAACAATGATTTTTTACTCTTTCCTAGGCACCAACGTTTATTGTAAATGTTTTCATGTATGTGTGTGCACGCGTGTGTGTGTGCTGGGTGTGAGGAGGGGCCACGTTGTTTAAATAAAATATGGTTTGATTTCTAAAACGCCTCTGGACCGTGTATTTGTGATGGGCACACCTGAATGGTTTGTGAGATGGGACAGGTAAGACCTTGTCACGCTCTCCCCATGACTTTCTTGACTCCACTTTTACCCCAGGAGCCAAGGAGTCCTGGAGGGGTGATATGTGGGGCTGCTAATCCCAAGGTCAGCTGATCAAAACTACTCACTGCTCCAAGGGAGAAAGACGGCGTTTTTTGCTCCTGTAAAGGTTTACAGCCTCAGAAATCCACGGGGGCAGTTCTCCACTGTCCAATAGAGTCACTGCGAGTCCGAATGGACACGGAGGCAGCGAGTGTGATGCTACCAGGTGAGCTGTATCTGTCAGGTATGCTAATCACCAGGCTATGTTAGAGGTACCATCTCAAGACAAGCCAAGGAAACCCCTGTAGAGGGTCTCTATGAGAGGGAACTGGCCCAGTGGCAGCAGGCTTGGTAGGGTGGGCCCTAAGACAAGAGGAAACACTGTAAGCAGCCTTTGAGATGGGACCCCACTCCCCGCAGGTTGAAAGCTACCGGTGTGACCAGTGGCAGGTTGGACTGGTTATGATCCGTGGGCTTTTTTCTTCGGTTGATGTTCAGAAGTAGAGCGCCAGGTCTTTCTTCCTCATCTATCTCAGAAACCCATCCAGTGTTGCAGCAACATACATGCCTCCGTTGGCAGCTGGGCAAGTGACTGTGTGAGGGGCCATGGCTGGGAATGCAGCTGGGGTCTCCCACAGGAAAGCCAGCCCCCTGCCACCCAGTCAGTTCTGACTCACAGCGACCCCCATTGGGTTTCCAAGGCTATCTATCTCGACAGAAGCAGACAGCCTCGTCTTTCTCCCATGGAGCAGCTGGTGGGTTTGAACCACCGGCCTTGGGGATACCAGGCGAGCACTTTAAGTACTGGGCCGCCAGACTCCCGAGAACACCCATAGCGTCTGCCCCAGAGAGTGGGGAGAAGGAGAAAAGAGACTCAGTGCCGCACGCAGCCCCCCTCTCAGCCTTGTGTTTTGTTGCCCTCATTCCAACGGGAGAAAGACGAGGCTGCCCATCCCGTGACGTCTCCTGCTCTCGGATTCCCACAAGGCTGTTCTCCTGGTCCTCCAGGTCCCTGTGAGTCGGAATAGACTTGATGGTGGTGGCGGATTTGGGGTTTTGTTTTTAATTCCAATGAGTGTGTGTCATGAAGAGACACATTCCCACCAGGCAGACAGAGCTTCCTAACTGGGAGAACCGTCCAAAGACAAGACGGCCCCCCCCACAAAGAGCAGGGGTGAGCTGCCCGTCATGGGGAGAATGCAAAGGAAAGGTGGAGAAGCATCTGGACACTGACACAGCAGATGTGCCCTCAGCTTGACCTAGTTTGGGTTAGGTTGCCTTTTAGACCCCTTCCCTGGTTAGTGCTCCCAGCTTCGACCCCCCAGTACCCTGCAGAGCTCCTCCCCATGGGTCCTCCTCCCCGTGGGTACCCATGGGTCCCACAGCAGCGTCATCCTAGAAAAGAACAATTCAACCACTCGGTAGCAGCCCAGGTGCTCCTGCCACAGAGGCGTTTCATTCGGCTGTTTGGTTTGGTTTTTGTTAACCCACCTCCTTTCACCTTTTTTTGCTTTTTTTTAATACCAAACCAAAGCCTGCTGTGTCAGTCCAGGTTGACTAGAGAAGCAAATTCATAGACACTCGTGTGTATAAGAAAGAGCTTTATATATAAGAGAAGTTGAATATTGAGAAAACATCCCAGTCTAGATCAAGTCCATAAGTCTGGTTTTAGCCCTTATGTCCCATAGCAACCTATAAAGTCCTCTACACTCATGCAACACATGCAATGATGCTGAATGCAGGAGGATCACAGACCAGTGGGTTGGAAGTCTTGTGGATCCAGTGGTGGTGTAAGCATCTCAGTGCTGGCAGGGGTCTCTCTGTGCCTTCTCCAGCTCCAGAGGTCTGGTTGCATCAGTGTAGGTCCATGTGGCGTCTCCAGCTCCCAGGGTGCAGTCTCTCCTGCCTCCAAGGAGCAAAATTAGGATTTCCCAGAATTCTCAGGAGAAGGCCATGCACACACAGAGACCTCATTGGCTATGATCAGATTGACAGAGCAGATTCTACCCTTTCAATCTTAATCCTATCAAGTCCCAAACTGACACCAGATTAAGTAACTACTACACCTGCCCTGGACTGCCATCCTCTCAAGAAACCAAACTCAGTGCCACCGAGTCAATTCTGACTCACAGTGACTCTGCAGGACAGGGTAGGACTGCTTCTGAGGGTGTCTGAGACGTGAATTGGGATGGGAGTAGAAAGCCGAGTCTTTCTCCTGAGGAGCGGCTGGTGGGTTCCAACCTCTGACCTTGCAGCTGACAGCCCTACACATAACCTACCGCGCCACCAGGGGTCCTGTCAAGGCATCCTTTGTTGCCAGGTGCCGTGGGGTTGGTTCTGACCCATAGAGACCCTATGTACGATCCAGTGAGACACTGCTCGGTCTGGGCCATCCTCATAGTTTCCCCCATGGTCGCGCCCATCGTTGCAGCCACTAAGTCAGTCCATCTTGTCGAGGGGTCCCTCGTTTTCACAGCCACTCCGCTTCACCAAGCCGGATGTCCGTCTCTGGGGACTGGTGTCCCCTGACAGGATGTCCTGAGTTTGTAAGACAAAGTCTCGCCACCCTTGCCTCTTTTAGACCCAGAAAAATAGTCATCCATTTGGGGCAGAAGGCAGGCGTACTGAGTGCATACCTGCCAGCCTCCTTGTGACCCTCCATCTCAGCGAGCTGGACTAGTGGTGGGCTTCACCTGACAGCCAGAGAGACAGGTCTCTAAACCAGTTCCCTCGGGCAACAGCTGGCCAGTGCCCCAGGCTCGGCCACGCTGAAGGAGCAGGGCAGACGTTAGCCAGAGGGTGCCCGGCTGACCTGCTTCCACCTTCGCACACCAGTGGTGGCTATGGTCCAAAGGATGCCTCTGGAGTAGGTCCGTTGCCACCGCTACCCAATTCAGGAACGGAGTGAAGGCGTGCGCTGTGCCAGTACCCGGTGCATGCCAGGAGCTGCGGAGGAGGCCAGCACACGCTCTCTCCTCTTGATGGGCACAGGTCTTGTCCAATTACCTGCAGGGCTCAGATTCTAATTGGAGCATCACAGAGCCTCAGATTCTAATATTTGTCCAAGTGTTAGGGATGCATTTGGCTGCATCTAACAGAAACCCAGTCTCAACGGTTCTTTTGAAAGCCATGGTTAATTGTAATGTGGGTGGGGGTCGACAGGTCAGATCATCAGCGTTGTATTCAAGCATCCACACCAGTAAATAAACCCTCTGGTCGTCCACGGTGGCTCCTTTTTCTGGCACAAAAAGTTCAAGGCAGGCAGTCCAGAGGCACCGGGACCACCCTCAGCATGTAGCATTTGTCCCCACAGTCCCAGGATGCTGCTTTGCCTCCGGCACATCCCTTCGGCTCCAGGAAGGAACAAGGGGTGATGGCAAGGACGTGAAGCGTAGGCTGCATTTCGCACATGAACCAATCTCTGAGCAATCATTTTGCACATGAACCGGGGCTTTGAACAGACCTCTCATCCCAGAGGGCTTTCGAGCGCCCAGCAAGCACTTCCAAAGATGCTCAGATTGGCCACCAGGGAGACGCGCATCAAATCACCAAGACATGCCACCTCACCCCATGACAATGGTGGGAGTTTGCAACAGGAAAACAATAGGTGCTGGAAAGGATGAGAATTGTGTGCCGATTCTCCTGAACGCAATGTGGGTTTGTTTGTTTTTTTTTTCCGCAATGTGGGTTTTATCTTGAGGTCTTTCAACTCATCCCATCGGCAAAGGCCCTGCTTCCAGCGAAGGTGGACAGGAATTTGGAGGATTCAACCCTGACAACCGGGAGACACGTATTCTGTCCGTAGAGCAGCGAGCTTAGCTTTGCGGCTTTCCCACAGGACGCCCCGCCTCCCACACGCTGGGCTTGGGAGCGAGTCACTCCGGGCCCTGTGCCTCTCCTCCAGCAGGGCTGTGCCTCAGAGTGTCTGCGGGCCTTGCGCTATAGTCAGCCCTTCTCCGTTTGAACTTCTGAAATCTTCCCAAGAAGACGCACTCTGGTGGGGAGGAGGGGTGGACAGGACAGGCGCCTTTATCCAAATCCATACCCGGCTCCTCCACTTATTACGTGAGGCCTTGG
Source organism: Tenrec ecaudatus (assembly GCF_050624435.1). Classification (NCBI taxonomy): domain Eukaryota; kingdom Metazoa; phylum Chordata; class Mammalia; order Afrosoricida; family Tenrecidae; genus Tenrec; species Tenrec ecaudatus. The sequence continues at coordinate 73,297,494 of NC_134547.1, forward strand.
GCAAGTTATTTAGCCTCTCTCTGCCTCGGTTTTCTGATACGTAAAATGGGAAGGCCACGGGATCTACTCTGGAGGGTGTTTAGAAGAATCTCACTCACGGCCACCGAGTCCCTGCCGACTCATAATGACCCTGTAGGACAGAGACCGTCACTCTCTATGGGAGCAGGAAGCCTCTCTTTCTCCTGCAGAGCGCCTGGTGGTTTTGAACTGCTCGCTCAGTGGTTAGCGGGGCAACATGTCATCACTACGCAGCCAGGGCTTTGTTAGGATGGCACCAGCTAACCCGGGGTGTGGGGAGCTTCTGGGAAACCCCCTCGTGTAATGAATGCTATCTCCATGCAAGTGCCTGTGGGTCCACAAAGACCCAAACAAGCAAACCCATAGCCAGCAAGGCCATTCCAGCTCATAGCCGCCCTGTAGGACAGGGCAGGACCGCCCCTGTGGGCTTCCGAGGCTGTAAACCCTATGGTCGTGAAAGTCTCGTCTTCCTCCCGAAGATCAGCTGGTGGGTTCAAACTGCTGACCTTGGGGTTAACCCAGCAGCCCAGCCCCTAACCCACTTCGCCGCCAGGGCTCAGACTCTAGGATCAGTATTTTCACGAGTGTCGTCTGCGTGCCAAGGACTTTTCTTGCTCCTCTACAGCCCTTCCCCAGTTATTCCAAAAGGAAAGCCAAGCCTCGGATAGCAGAAGCAGGGTGTGCGTGTGTGTGTGTGTGTCCACTCCAGCCTTTGATTTCTAACCGGACTTAAAAAGCCAAACCAAAAGCCCCAACACCTTTTAGCTTAATCACCATGTCAGACTTGCATACAAGTTGCAGGGATAGTACAGAGACCCTCCCCGCCCCCCCACCCCATCCACCTCCTACCCGGAGACCAACATTCCACCCACGTTGATATTATCAGATCCTCCCTCTCTCTCTCTTCTAGATGATTTTAGAGTGAATCACACATGAGAGACCCCTTTATCTCTCAGCCCCACAGCGTGGGCTCCCCACGGACAAGGACATCCTCCCAGGAAGAACAAGACATCTCCTTACAGGACCCAGGCACCCTCGTCTAGGCTGGGAAATGAATGCTATGCCACCTTTTATCTCAGCCACAGCCTTGACTCTGATGTCACCGATAAGCCGAGCGAAAAACTTCATGGCCAAAAAAATTCCCTGGGTCGGGGACTGCATTCCACCCCCACGGCCCCGTAGTTCCCTCTGATGGGGACCAGTGCCTCACCTTATCTCTGCCTCTAATGGTTCTGGCCTCCGACTAGACCCGTGGTTAGGCAGGTAGCTCCTCGGGCGTCCCTCCTTCAAGTGAGTTTGTCCAGTGTCTGTAGCACGTTCTCGCTGCCGTATGGGTGAGCTCATCAGAGGGTCTTCGAAACAAAAGGAGGTCCAGTCACCACGGTGGTTTCTGGGAGGGACTTTGCCAGGTTGGTTCACCTCAAGGCACAAATATCCGCTTCGACGGTCATAGCAATGATTTTGGGGACTCCAGAGGGGTCATCCCACTAGATCTTCTGGAGGGGCACAGGAGGATTATGGGTGCTTGTTGCGAAGAAGTTTCCATGAAATAGAAAAAACTGCGCCGGCGAGGAAAAGGTTTTGCCCACCGTGGCAATGCACGTTAATGTTCTTTGAGGCCAGGTAGATCCTGCTGGGATTTCACTGGGAAACTGACTCCGTCCAGCCCTGGTCTCCCTCCTTCAGATTCTTCCTGCTCCCCGAACTCCAGGGACATTTTAGGGTAGCACAGTTAGAATCCCTTGAGGATGCGCAATGTGGTTTTTAGATGGGGTGTGCACGGAGGAACACAGACATCTTTGGGGGGAAGGGTCAGAGAGGGAAACGTCGCCTCCAGAAGTCTGATGATCTAGATGGCAGGTGTGTCGAGAAACAGCCGATGTTTCAGTTTGATATCCGTGCTTAAGAAAGCTCGCTACGAGCTTGTAGGCACCGTGGATGGCTTGCCCTTGTCTGCGCGCGCTATGTCAATGCGGGCAGGCGGATGCGCACAGGTGTGGGTGTTTTCACTCTCGGTTTATACATTACGCTACAATGTTATTCATTCAGATGCTCCAATTGCCCCATCCTTGGTCGGAGAGAGCTCCTTCCAGCTGGCTCATGTCCCTCGGCTCTGGCCCCTTCCCTCTTTGAAGACATCCTTACTTTCCAGCACAACAGGATGTTCCCAGCTCGTCCTGTACTTTCCTTATCCTGGCTCCGGGATCGGCCATTTCTCCAAGACCTCCTGGTTCCTTTCCATAGACATTGGCATCTAAGTGGACTTATAAAACTCCCTGGCATCCTTCCTTCCATCCATCATCCTTCTGATATTGATTCAGCAGGCTGTGTTGTTGGGCACAGTCGTGTCGGATCAGTTCTGACCCATAGCAACCCCGCAAGGGGTGCTAAGGGACCCCACCTGGCCTGGAGCTGATGGGAGTGTGGGCTCTTCTGGGAGGAAGTTGAATTGATGCAAAGGGAGAAGAAGAGGTAGGGAAGGAGGACACAGAGGGACCTGCTAGACAGCCAGTCTCAGAGGAAAGCCCCTTCACCCATCTTACTAGGAAACTGAGGCTCCGCGTGGGCAGGGACTGTGTTTATGCTGAGGTGCCAGTGTGCCCCTTCTTGAAGAAAGCACTACGATGTGCCAGAGACTGGAACCCACACATGCCCATTGGGATGTCAGGTCCTGGACCCCACCCTTCACCTGATCTCTCAGCTTCAAAATCTCCTACCTACCAGGGCTGCCTGCCGGGTATCCTGGGAAGCAGGGAGCTGCAGGTGTTGACTTGCAGGTGAAGAATCTAGCTGTGGGTCAGGCCCAGCCTTCTGCTCCTGAGCCCTGAATCCTAGAGTTGTCCTGTCTCTAAGCCAGGGAGGGATGGGGACACAGAGTGCTGGCTCGGAGCTGGCAAGGCTGCAGCCACCACGGCGATGCTGACCACAGTGATGATTGAGATGCTGAGTCCTCCTCCCCACTCACAGCCCAGCTGCCAAGGGCTCAGCCGGCTCCTTCCCTTCCAGACACGTGGGTTCGTTTTCCTCTGGCTGCTTGGCCAAAAGTGAGAGTCACAAACCCCAGCACCTGCCACTCTGTCTGCCAGAGGAGAGTTATTATCTTGACCAAGAGGAAGCGGATGATGGCAGGTGTCAGCAGAGACGGATCCCAGCGGGCAGGGGCTTGGTGGCCTCTCTGGGGTCATCTCTGTACTCTCCCGGGCTCTGTGACTTCACCCCAAAGATGGTCAAGGGAAGGGAGTTTTGAGACTGGCTCTTGGAGTGGAGGGTAGGAGGCAGGTTCAGGTAGTGTCTCCGGGCTAGCCCTGGGGCCCAAACATCATCTTACCTACTTTGGACACGTTGTCAGGAGAGCCCCGTCCCTGGAGAAGATCATGCTTGGCGACATGGAAGGGAAGCATAAAAGAAGGAGACCTTCTATGAGATGGACGGACACAGTGGCTTCGGCCAGGGGCTCAAGTAGAGGGACAGTGGCGAGGACAGCAGAGGACCGGGCAGGCCTTCTTCTTGTGCACAGGGTCCCCCAGGGGTCTTCAGAGGGGAGCCCTGTCTCTGGTTTCTGCGGAGCTATTATTCCCCCAGTTGGGGGGGGGGCATCTCCTTCCCAGCCTCCCAAGGAGAGAACAGTATTCTCTCCTGTTTCATTCCTGGCCCCCAAAGTTGGGATTTGGTGGAAGAGAACACACTGTGAAGAAGCTGCCACGAATCCGCTCTGTTTGCCTGGCGGAAAGCCTTTTCAAGGGGCAGCAGGCCAGGCTGGGCAGGCCCTATGACACTCAGGCATTGGGAAGAATGCACCCAAGGGAGATAAACAAGGCTGCGGATGGCTTGACTCGTGCCTTCGGGGCTTTACCCAGAGGAGGTGTATCGTGGGTCTCTGCTCCATCACCCCAGAGCTAAGGCGGGGGGAGATGAAGGAGCTTGGAAGAACACAGCTCCTCTCCCACCGGACCACCAGGCAGAGAGGTCGCCAGGCAGTGACCGTCGTCGTGGTTGTGATGGGCGCAGTAGGAGCAGTCCCAGTAGCAGCAGCAGCAGCAACAGCAGCAGCAGAGACAGTGTAGCCACGGCAACAGCGGCAGCGATGCTGGGAACCACAACGGCAGTCCTCCAGGCCGTCTGAGCATCGTGGCTGTCGGAGCAGGGCCAGCAGGAGGAGCAGTCCTGAGGATAGGAACAGTAATCACTGCTGTGCGGCAGTCACAGTGGGAGGACTGACAGCAGAGGCAATCGGCGAACAGGAACCACAGCAGGAATCACTGCCGCAGGAGTGGCGATCTGTGGTAGCAAAAGCAGTCCTACGGGTAGTAGGACAGTCATAAGAACGCTAGTCGTCATAGCTGTAGTAGTAACCATAGTAATAATAAGAGTCATTCACTCTCGGCCATGAGTCGAGGCCGGCGCACAGGGGCCCTGCAGGGCAGGGCAGAACGCCCCCTGTGAGTTCTGAGGCGCTAAACTCGTCACGGGGGTAGAAAGCCTCATCTTCCCCCCATGATCGCAGTAGCGGTTGCAGCAGCAGCCGTGGTAATAACAGCAAGGGGCGCAGCAGCAGTAACGATGGCAGTGATAGCAGTAACCATCGTGGTCTTGACGACAGCAACAGGCCTAGTAATACAAGGGCTAGCAGCAGCAGCAGCAGTGGGGATAATAGAGCAGCAGCAGCAGTAATTGCCAAGTGATGCTCAGAATATGGAGAGCCTACTGCGTGCTGGGCCCTGTGCTCAGCGCTGCGGGTGACTCAGCAAGCCATGTGCCCTCACAGACCCAGAGCCCCAAAGGGAAGCACTCTGAGGGGGGCAGTTGGGAACCTCATGCCAAGACCCCCACCGCATGCCAGTTTGTGGCACGCTCAGTTAGTTCTCGGCTCTGAAGCCAACCCATCCCCCCATCTTCCCCTCTGAACTGGTTACATAAGTGTTCTCTGCGGCCTTCCACACGGCCCTGCGGCCCGCCCGCCAGCTGTTCCTGGGATGTCCTGCCTGGCCACTTCCCTGGGCCCCGGAATTCCCAGTGCAGCCAGACACAGAGCAGCTGCTGGGACTTGGGGATGGCCAAGCGTGCTGCCGGAACCCCAACAAAGGCCTGTGTGTGTTCTTGGCACCTCCCCCGAGCCAGCTGGGCCCAGAGGGAAGGGTGGGCCCGGGTCCCTATGACCCAAACATCTGGACCCGACACAGGCCAGCTTTCTTTCTGCTTGAGGATTCCTTGGGGTCCTGCCCCTCAGACAGAGCCAGGGTCCTCTCCCCAGTTCCCTGCTGGCTAGACTCTGTTCTCTGAACTTTGCGAGTCTCCACCTGCCCCTCCCCCATCCTCAGGCCACAGTCACACCCACTGCCCCCTGCCTGGAAAGCTTTTTGAGAACTGCAAGGTCACCGCACAGCCTGGACTCAGCCTGAGAGCTGCACTTGGACAAGGTGTGGCGCGGGGTTCAGGTTGGGCTTCCTCAAGCCACCTGCAGAGACCTGAGCTGTTCAGGCCTGAGCTCTGAGCGTCTCCGCCAAAAAGACCCCCAGACCCTTCAGGCATGGAGCCCCAGGCCGTGCCCACAGCCCAGCAAGGCCTTCCCCATCCACATGGACTCTCTGCTTGGAAGCAGACTTTCTGGGGTAAGCACCGAATGGGCTCCGCGCCCTCGGGCGGGACCTCCTCTCCGGGCCGCTGCCAACACCGTCCCTTCTTGGTCCCAAGTTTCAGACTCCTGGCACTGCCACTACCCGCACATCAGGAAGGTCATGGACCCCCGAGCTCTGTGGCCTTGGGTGTAAACAAAGGACAACTGAGTCCATGGCCCTGCGGACTGCAGTAAACCCCCAGGGCAGCAGAGGGCTCCTCAAGAGGCAGCTCTTGGAAACTGGAGCGAAGCCCGAGAAGGTGGAAGGTGGATCCTCAAGGGGGCTTGTGGGTAGAGAGCAAACCCTCCCACGAGGTAGGAAGCAGCACCCAGGCCCAAGCCCTTGTCAAAGGTCAACATGTGGTCCTGAACAGGACAGAGGCCAATACATGGCCACAAACCCCACAGAGGCCAGCACATGGTCATAGGTCTCTTCCAGTGACCCTCCTTTTCCTGCCCCAGGCAGGAAACTAAGCCGAGGGCCTGCCTGTCTTTCAGTAATGAGCTTTGGAGTGTTGATGGAGCAAGGGCTTGAATGCAACTCTTACTGATGCTAGCAGTTCGTCCCAGGAGCATGACCGGAGAGCGGGAAAGAGAAGGAATTTGGCATCAGGGCCCGGGAGCCACCTCACTCGGGAGCGCAGTGCTGTGGCTGGGTGTCATCAAGCCAAGGCGAACGCACAGTGATCCCGCTGACGGTGAAACTGTTCCTGCCCAGGCTTCCAGCTGAAGGGAGCCGACCGCCTGGGCTGGCTTCTGTGGAGTTGCTGGGTGTGTTCGAACCGCCTCCCTTGGGGTTGGCAGTCAAGTGTTGCCTTTTCTGCTACCAGGGCTGATTCATGGAGCACATGGTGTGCTCTTGAGTTGATTCCAGCTCACAGCGACCATACAGGACAGAGGAGAACTGCCCTTTTGGGTTTCCCAAACTGTAAGTCATTTGGGAGCAGACAGCCTCCTCATTCTCCAGTCAAGTGGCTGGTGGCTTTGAACTTCTGACCTCTCTGTTAATAGCTCCACGTGTAGCCTTCGAGCCACTAGGGCCCCTTCTCTCAAAGCAAACAGGACTGAATTGCCCACCACTAGGGGGCAGCAGAGCACCAGGGACCAATTTATAACTATCAATTGAGGGGCCACCATACTGGGAAGTAGTAATTCACCGTCAATACTGAATTCATCATTAACACATAACTAATAGTTGAAAGCCCTGGTGATGTTGTGGGTCCATGTTGGGCTATTGTCCTCAAGATCAGCAGTTCGAAATCACCAGCTGCTCCTCAGGAGAAAGATGGGACTTTCTACTCCGTCAAGAGTACACCCACAGGGGCACTTCTACTCTGCGGGGGAACGTGGTGGAGCGGTCACAAAGCTGAAAGAAGAAGAGGGGCTGTCCTGGCGGGGTCAGGGAGGGTTCCTTGTTTATCCAGGTATTCCTGAAAACAAGACCCCAAACCCACTGTTGCCGCATTGATCCCGATGAATCACAGCCACCCCACAGGACAGAGTGGAGCTTCTCCCGTGAGTTTCCAAGACTGTCGATCCTGGAGCGGGCAGAGCCTCATCTCTCTCCATGAGAGGTGCTGGGAAAATGTGAGCCACCGACCTTGGTTAGCCCCCTATGCCACCAGGGCAGACCTGTTCATCCTGCTTTGAGGGGGAGGAAAAGGGTCCTTCTAGCAGGCTATGTGATTCTGTAGAGGAGCCGAGGTTCCCTGGTGGTGAAGTGGGCTACACATCGGGCTGCTTACCACAAGGTCAGCAGTTTGAAACCACCAGCTACTCTGGGAGACAGAGGAGGCTGTCTGCTCCCCTAAAGAGTTAATCTCAGAAACCCATGTTCCCCTATCTTCTAACAGGTCTCTATGGATCGAAACCATCTCGACAGCAGTGTGTTTGGCTATAAGCCATCTGGTCCTCGACCTTGTCCAGGGTTCAAGAGCTGCACCAGTGAAGGGACAAAATGTGTGTGTGTGGGGTGTGTGTGTGTTGGGGGGGGGCATTCCTAGTGCCTCTGCAGCTGTACACCAGCCCCAGGAGGGACCTCACCCCATCAAGTCTGCCTCATCCAGCCAGGGCGAGGGACCCCACCTTCTGCCCCCCACTGTGCTTTGTAGGCAGCACCTGCAGGATTCCAGAAACGGTCAACAGAATCATCTAGCCACCGTGCTGAGCACACCAGCAGCCTTCCAGTAGCATTGGAAGTTGGTGCCGACTCACACTGACCCTGCACAGGGTAGGGCTAGAACTGACCCTGTGGGTTTCTGAGACTGTAACTCTTGGTGGGAATAGAAAGCCTCATCTTTCTCCTGCTGAGTGACTGCTGGTTTTGAACTGCTCACCTTGCACTTACAGCCCAATGTGTCACTACTACGCCACCAGGGCCCCTCCCTGAAACACGACTTGCCCTGAATCCTGGCCTCAGTCTCTGTGTCCAGGGCTCCAGGGCTGATGTTGAGGCTGGGGGCCCAAGCCACCCTTCCAATTGCTCCTGACTTGTGTGATGGGGGGAGAGTTCTATGTGCAGGCCAGGCTGAGTTGAAGGCCACATGACAGCAAAGCCAGAGCCACAGTGTGCATCCATAGACACTGTCCTCCCAGCCGCCTGCCCGCCTGCCTGCCCTGGCTCCTTGTGACCCAGCCAAGGCTGAGTAGCCCATGTCCTCAGGTGGTGGCCAGAGCCCAAGTCACTGCTGGGAATCCTTGGGCTGGGGACAGGCTCAGCCGCTGTTGGGCCTCGCCAGGCCTGGTCAGCATCCTGGTGCTGACCCTGGACCTCAGCCGGCCCCGGGCGGCTTGGTGTGGAGCCCAGGTGGTTATTGGTCTTCTGGCCTGGACTGCACTGACCCTGCGTTCCTGTCTCTGGCTTATGCCATGCATGCTGACCTCGAGCCGATTCCTTGGCGGCCAGCCCCTGGCTTGCTCTTCCTAGGGCCACGGGTGCCCAGAGCAGTGGCTGGGGCCAGACAAGCTACTGTGGCATCCCTGAGCCAGACAGACAGGGCCCTGGCGGTGTGGTGCACAGTGGTGATGTTCTACTCACATTGCAGCCAAGGGAGATGGCGGTCCCTGGAGCACAGTCCAGAGAGCCCCACATCCACTGCTCCTGAAGGCAGCCAGGGACCTCCAGTCATCTGCAACCCCCTCCCCACATGTGCCCCCAAATGCAAGCCCTCCAGGTACACCCTGGAGGTGCAGGGTGGGGCTGCAGGACACCTGAGCTCACTCATGCCCTGCTTTCAGGAGCCTTGCCCAACACCTGGGTTCTGTGCCCCACCCCCACCTGTCCTTAACAGTGGCTCATAGTTCAGGACTCATCTATGAACAGAAAGTCTCGCTACCTGAACTCACCAGAGGTTCCAGGGGAGAAAGGCCTAGAAATCCCGTCCCAGGAAGGTCACAGCCCAGAACACCTCACGGGCAGCTCCACTGCATTGCCGGGAGTCCCTACACCGTAACCGACTCCATGGCGTCTGACAACATAAGGATCGTGGCTCATGGGAGCATTCTTTTTGTCCTCCGGTAGCTTTACAAACTGGTGAAATAATGGGACATCCCTCACAGAGGGGTCACAGGGAAGGGATGAGTCAACCAGGGTGCAGTATAGCACCGAGGAAACACACGATATTCCTCTGGTTCCTTGAGGCTTCCTCAACCCCACTATCATGACCCCAGTCCTGCCTTTCACTGCGGCCCAGACCGGAGCATGTGCACAGGTACAGATAAGAGATAAGAGTTCATGACACTCGGAATCCAGGAACAGGAGTGGAAATAGCAATATCAGAAGCGGAGGAGGAAGATTGGGGGGTGGGGGGAGACAGAAATACCGATCAAAGTGATCGACACATAACCACACCCTCCCACCCCTTCAGGGGAATGAACAACAGACACCATGGGGGAAGGGAGACAGCAGTCAGTGTAGGACATGAAAATAATAATGATTTATAATTTATCAAGGGGTCATAGGGAGCGGGGAGGAAGGGTTAAAAAGAGGAGCTGATACCATGGGCTTAATAACAAGTAAATGTCTAGCAAAGAATGATGGCAACATATGTACAAACATGCTTGATACAATGGATGTGTGAAATGTTATAAGAAGTGTAAGCCTTCAATAAAATGTTCTTTTTTGTAAAAAATAAAAAAGATTTTTTTTTTACATTTCAGTCATTGTCACAAATGAATAACACTGTCTTGGAAGAAGTAGAGCCAGGATGCTCTTTGGAATCAAGGGTGCTCATGGGTCCTGGACACGTCGCCTGGACAAACCAGGCCCTGGAGAAGGACGTCATGCTGGGTGAAATAGAGGAGCAGCGACAGAGAGGAAGGCCCTCGACGGGCCGGCAGGCCGGACACTGGGCTGCAATGACAGGCTCAGGCCCGACATCACCTGTGAGAGTGACGCAGGGCCTGGTGTGGCTCGTTCTGTTGTCCACGGGTCCCTGAGTCTGACGGGACATCACGGTCCCAAACAGCAACAGCCTTAGATCAAAGCTTCACTGTGGGGGACTGCAAACCACGCTTCTCTCCTTTGGGAGGAAAAGACTCTTTTCGGCTCAAAACAGAACTTTGCCTTCCTTGCTGGCCTGGGAGAGTCATTTGTCTGGGTAGTCCTCCAACCAAGCTGCGACCTGATCGACAGGCTAAACTCCGCCCCTTCACCGTTCATCCCTTCAAGTTGGCATGAGATCATGTGACAACCACAAAGTCCTAATACCCTTAGCGATGAGGGTACCTCTGCATGGGACTGGGATTTTTCTCTGAAAATGTCATCAAGCAAGCCGCCAAGGGTGGTGTTACTAGGCAACCTGGAGTGGACTCACAGAGACCCCTGGAATGGCACCAGGAATCACGACTCTGGTCCCATGCCACCACCACACACAAGAGGTAACTCAAAACACACCACCATGGAGTTGATGCTAGCTCGTAGCGACCCTGTATGACAGCATAGAACTTGCCCCCATGGATCCCCAAGACTCACTCTATGGGAGTAGAGGGCCCCGTCTTCCTCCTTCACAGCAGCTGGTGGTTTTGAACTGTTGACCTTGCGGATCGCAGCCCGGTGCATAACCACTCTGTCACAGGGCTCCTGCACCAGAGGAGGATGGGCCCTAATCCTTTCCGAGGGGCGTCTGTCCAGGAGAGCAGTCCCACAGGACACAGGGAGTTCTGGCTGCAGGCTGAGAAAGGTCAAGGCTTCCAGAGCCGGGAGAGAGGAAAAGCCACTCCCCACCTTGAGAGACTACAGAGCGCAGCCCAGCTGGCCCACACCGGCTTCCCGAGCTGCGAGGCCAGACATTTCCGCTCTTTAAAGAAACTCACCGTGGGCCAGACTGGGCAGCCGCCAGGAGAGCAGAGACACATGCCCCGTCCCAGCTGATCCTTACCAGATCCCTGTGCCATGACCAACAAGTAGCCCCGTGTGATCTATGAGGAAACGGTTTGCGGGATGCTCCAAGCCCCCACAGCCCCCCGCGGTTGGTTTCAACCCCTATTGTTGTTAGGTGCCGTTAAGTTGGTACTGACTCATAGCAAAATAGGACCGTGCCCGGTCCTGTGCCCTCTCGTGCAATGGCTGTTGGGTTTGAGCCCCTTGTTGTACCTCACTCACTGCTGTCAGGGCAATTCCGACTACTCCCAGTGACCCTATGGGGTAGAAGTGGCCCCATGCGTTCCCAAGACAGCAACTCTTTCTCCGGAGGGGCCGCTGGTGACTTCTAACTACTGACTTTGGGGTCAGCAGCCCAAGCTGTTCCCTAGGACGCCACCAGGGCTCCCCCATCGTGCAGCGTGACCGTCTTTAAGGGTTACCAAGGCTGCCAGCCCTTACGGGAGCAGACAGCCCAATCGTTCTCCTGCGGAGCTGCTAGTGGGTTTGAACCACAGTCTAATGCTGGCCGCACGGTGCCATCAGGGCTCCTCCCAAGACACAGAGCATGGCTCAGAGGCGGCCCTGGCAGGGTGGGAGGTGGCCCAGAAACTCTCTCCGGAGGGTTTGAGGGATTGTGGAGGGAGGGCTCGCCTCTTGTTTCACACTGTGCCTTGTAGTTTCCCCAAATCAAAACCAGTTGTTTCAGATTGGGAGCCGTCTGGCTCGGCTCTCCCCAAGGTGGGGGAAGGAGCCCCTCTCCAGGATAAACAGACACCCCGACACTGCACAGGCCAGGCTGACGCCCCCACCCCACCCCCTACCCGGCGGCAGGGGGAGGACTGCGTGGAGCCCTGTAGGCCGCTGGGTCCGGCTCCACAATTGATTCCAGCCCTTTGCAAACACTCGGCCCCTCTTTTTTCCGCGTGTGTTTTCCTTGTGCAAATTTTCCAGACCTGGTTTTTGGAGAGGCTGCCGATGAATCACTGTGCGGCGGCCTCGGTGCCAGCGAGGGCCACCCTTCCTCACAGTTGTGCAGCCAGTTGGCTTCCCTCCGGCAGCCCTGCGCCCAGCGGTGAAAGCCCTCAGCTGCTAATGGAGGGCTCGAGGTTCTAACCCGCCGATTCGAGCAGGCAGTCGGCTCCTGTGAAGATGCACAGCCTTGGAGGCTTCTAGGGGCAGCTCTGCTCCAGGGTGTTCCCAGTCAGACTGCCCATGGCAGTGGGTTTGGGCTTGCTGGGGAGAGGGGAGGGGAGTGTTGCCCAAGTGGCCCGCAGCTCACTAGGGCTCCCAACATCATGCCCCTCCCGTAATGTGGCCACAGGCCTGTCCACCAGCCCTAGCCCACCTAAGCCTTACCCATCAGCGTCCCCACTCCAGACCCCCTGAACTGGACTTCCAGGGCCCCGGCGCAGGAATCTGCTTGGGGACGCGCCTCCCACCCTCTGCCCCTGTTTTAGATCTCCTGCTCACCGACGGGAAGCCTCCTCACCCCCTGTGAGTTCACTCCGACCCACAGCAACTGCCATGCCAGTGGATGCAGTAGAACGGTCCCATGGGGTATCCGAGGCTGTTGACCTTAGTGGAAGCCAACGACCTCCTCTTTTGCCCACAGAGTGGCTGGGGAGGTTGGAACCATTGGCCTTCCAGGGAGCAGCCGAGTGCTTAACCAGCTGTGCTATCGGGGCTCCTGGTGGAAGGAATCCTGAGCAGTCAGGGTGGGGACAACTGGGGGTGCCAGGGTAGTTCATTGACCGGAGAGAAACGCTCTTCTGTGGGAGTCAGGCTCCGGCGCAGCATGGGCCAGCCTGGCCCTTTGGACCACTCTGCTTAGGCCTGCGTGCACGGTTCTGTAGGCTGCAGAGCAGCTGCAGAGCTGAGCCATGAATAGTAACGTGTGGCACGTCACTTACTTCCTTCCCTCCAGCCCCCAACATCGGCTGAGCCTCTATGGGAAGTTAGACGTCTCTGATGGAGGAGAAAGGTCTGGAGGACAGTCTTCTCTCACTGTTTTCCCAAATACCCCTGTGCTTATTTGGCAGCCCCTAAGGTGCTTCCTCCACACCTGAGGCCTGTGCATGAGCAAGAGCATCCCTGCCACTCCCAGTAAGAGAAGCCCAGGAGGGGCCCTGGCCTCATTTAGGGATGTGGTGGGTGGTGAGTTCAGGGGCTGGGGCCAGGACCCCACAGAGAAGACTCTATGGTAGGAAGGGATCTGATGCCTCCGAAAGAAATGTAGCACACACAAAAATGTAGCCTGTCAATATGGCCCACCACACAGAAGGTTCCAGAAAACGCCTTGCCCCATGAGACTGCTCTTCACCATTCTCTCGAGTTCTAGCCTCCCCTCAGGTGGGACCCAATCAAGATTGAACTTTTAGGGATCCTAGACCCCACCGAGCTGGGCCCTTACTGTGTGCCCGCCGGGCCCTGCTGGCAGGGCCTAGCCTCTCCTCTGCACAGTCAGCACCCGTGGGCCCCGTCGGCCAAGGGCAACATTCCCACCGGCCAGACAGCCGTCAGAGGGATTGGGAAATGCGTAACTTTTTCCAGATGGCGACAGCATTTTCAGGCCGGGCCTCGGAGAGGGACTGTTTGGTTGAAGTTTACAAACAGCAGGATCAGGTTCTGCTCCTGGGGGGCGGCTGGGGCCTCAGGGGATCTCACATGGCTGGTGAGGCCCCAGGGTACAGGGCGGGGGGTGCTTCAGCATCTCTGTTATCCTCCATACAAGCTGCCCGCACCCCATCCTCATCTCCAACCCTCATGAACACAGGCCTGAAGATGGGGGGGGGGAGTTCAGATACCTTGCTAAGCTACACCTTCCCTGTGTCCTTCCATCTCCCACTCATTACTCTGGGGAACAGCCTCAGAGACCAGGCTGCCCTCTGCCTGGGTCTTCTCAGTGGGAAGCATCAGCCCAAGGAAGAGGGGGCATGGATGAGAGATAGACAGAATAAGCTCAAATCAGAACAGCCCGTTATGCTGGTGTGGATTCTGCCTCAGGGAGTCCTGTCTCCCTCCCGCCCCCCATGTGACACAGTAGAACTGCCCACGGGCTCCCTTTGACCACGGTCTTTGGCGGTGGTGTTGGGGGCAGTTTAGTCAGTTCTGATCCATAGAGACTCGATGCACAACAGAACAGAGCACTCCCAGGTCCAGCGCCATCCGCACAATTGCTCCTGTGCCTGAGCCCATTGTTGTGGCCACTGTGTCCGTCCATCCATCCATCCACCCACCCACCCATCCATCCATCCATCTTGAAGTTCGCCACTCCTCCACGCTACGGAAAGCATGACGTCCTTCAGGGACTGACCTCTCTTGAACACGAGTCCAAAGTACCTGAGACAACGAGCGTCTCGCCAGCCTCGCCTCTAAGCAGCGTTCTGGCAGTACGTCTGCCCAGACAGAGCTGCCTGCTCGTTTAGCCGCCCAGGATATTTTCACTCTTCTTGGCCAACACCTTCCCCATTCAGCGTCCTGCATAGGAGGAGATTGAAATACTCTGGCTTGGGTTGGGTGCACCTTAGTCCTCAAAGGAACCTCCTGCTTTTCAATACTTTAAAGAAGCCCTTAGGCAACAACTTTCGCCCATGCAAAGCATCTGCATCCCTTGATGGCTTGACTGCTGCTTCCGTGGGACTGATTGCAGATCCAAGCAAGATGAAATCCTCACCACATCACCTCTTCCCCACTTGCCATGGTGTTCCTGCTGACCCAGGTGTGAAGGCTTTGCCCCCCATGATCTTTAGAAGCACGGACCTGCAGTCCTTTCTTCAACAGCCCTGGGCTGAATCCAAACTACCAACCTTTAGGTTCACTGCTGACCCTCGAACCTCTAAAGGAGACGAACCCAAACCAAACCTGCTACTGTGGGGTCGGTTACGAATCATTGTAACCCGACAGGACAGAGCAAAACTGCTCCTTAGGGTTTCTGAGAGAGTACATCCTTCTGGAAGCAGACAGCCTCATTTTTCTCCCAAAGAGCAGCTGGTGGGTTTGAACCTTCAAGCTTGCAGCTAGTGACCCAAATGCCTGACCCATAGCACCACCAGTGGGCAGTTGTTTGTTTGTTTATTCCCCACTCCCCTCCCTGTGGGATCTGTCATTTGCAGGGCTCAGGCCCTCTCAGCACCACCTTACAGCTGTACCCTGTTCCTGTCCTGATCCTGATGGCTTCCACTGCCACCCAGGGAGCCCCTTCCCATGTGTGTGTAAAAAGCTGGTTTATTAAACTCCCCCTAGATGGTCCTCCAAGGATGTCTGGTGATGTAGTGGTTACACTTCAAAGTCAGCAGTTCAAAACCCGTAACCAATCTTTGGGAGAAAACAAGGCTTTCTACACCTGTGAAGGGTTATCATCTGGGAAGTCCACAGGGGCAGTTCGACCCTGTCCTATAGGGTCACTTTGAGTTCAATCTATGCAGGGCCACCTCGTGCCCTCAGGGAGGCCTGTGCTCCCCAGGGACCCCAAGGCTTCCCAGAAACAGATGACCAGCCGAAACCGATCCCACTGGCATCTCAAGTTGATCCCGACTCATAGCGACCCTACAGGACATGGTAGAACCGGCCAGGTGGGTTTTCAAGGCTGTAAAATAAATCTTTATGGGAGCAGACAGCCTCATCTTCCTCCCACAGGGCAGTTGGTGAGTTTGAAACAATGACCTTGCAGTTCACTGCCCAAGGAGTAACCCACTATGTCAAGAGCGGAGGGAGGTCTTATGTGTGCACTGCTTAGTTTCCCTGAGCTATTTCGCCTCTGGGGATTGTTTTCTGGGCTAAGTCCCCAAGCCCCGTGGCCATTCTAAGTAAGATTTGTTTCTGCAAGGTAGGTCACAGGGGCCGAGTTTGTAATAATGAGAAGTCAGGCTGACCCAATCCCATTCCTAGTCACCGGTCAAGTGAACCTCTCTCTCCCCTCATAAAATGGGAGAGTCACTGTTCTCCCAGAGGGTGGGTGCGGGTGGGGTGGGGGTGGGGTCAGCCGGAGTGCAGCTGACGCCACATGGGCATCACACTCATTGTGAAAATGGCCACAGCCTGTCACCAGATGACCTTATTAGGCAGGTACTGCTGTGACCACATTTGACAGCAGGGGGGATGGGCCCGATGGCAGTGGGTTGGGGTACGATGTTGCCACATCTGATGTGGCACTGACTGGGAGGGCCGGTGCTAAACATCCTGTCACACTCAGGCTAATCCCAGGTGTCCTGGAGGACAGGGGGCTGTGCCTCCTGAAACGTCCGCAGCGCCTGCTGCTGAGGCCCCTGTCATCTCCCCTGGTGGCAGGGTGGTTACGAGTTGGGCTGCTATCTGAAAGGTTAGCAGTTCACAACCACCAGCTGCTCCAAGGGAGAAAGATGGGGCTTTCTACTCCTGCAAACTGTTAGCATCTCATAAATGCACAGGGGCAGTTCTCCCCTGCCCGACGGGGTTGCTGTGAGTCGGCATCGATTCCATGGCAGTGGGTGAACTGGACGAGGCCAGGGGGCACACACGCAAAGCTAGAGGGTAGTGGCACACTCCGATCCTCCCAGTCTCAGCCGCATACCCAGGATGCTTTCCTCTGCAGGCACATGTGGACGGTACCCAGTGTGCCCAGAGCTGGAGCCATTAACCGATACCAGCAGAGTGGGGTGCAGCTGCACATCCAACTGTGTCTCTAGGCACATGCCCAGGGGAGGAGGAGGAGGAGGAGGAGGAGGAGGAAGAGGAAGCTGGCTCTGGGACAGTGAAAGCTCTCATCACTTGCTACTTGGAGCTGAGTGTGCCATCGCAACATTCCTGGCCCACGGTTGGCCGGAGGGGCGGGGGGTTTGCTATGTAGGAAAATCCCATTGTTGTATTCCAATTCCCAGAACTTTCTTGAAGCCCTCAGGGCCATCTCCTCAGGCTATCTCCTCCTTGACCGAAGCCGATAGGCCTCTCTGGGCCTTCTCCAGCTGGCTATGAATTCCTGATGCCTTGTAGGGCTTGGCCTCTGAGCCCAGCCGGGCGGAGGCTGCCTGAGGCCACTGGCCAGGAAACCGCGGAGCCCGTCTCTTTGACCCTTGTTGTCTTCTCCCAGATGGGCAGTCCCACTGAGAAGGCACTGTCCAGCCCCAGGAGCCTAAACGTCCTGCCCACTGCTGACTCAGTTGTGACCTGGGCAGGGCCACATTGGCTCCTCTGAGGCCACCGGGCTGCTGCTCCCTGAGTCGGGGCCTGGCCTGCAGCCTCTGGCCCACTTGCCCTCTGTAAGTGATTTTGCAGCCCACAGCATGGCACCCTCTCCTCTCCTTCACAGGGAGTGGGTGGAGATTGAGGGAAGACTGAGGGCAGCTCTTGGGAGGGACCAGAAGTGCTGGGTTGCAGGAAGGAGGGCCTGGCAGAAGGCTTGAACTTTGTCCCCCTGCTGCTTTTTGAATCCACCTCACCCCTCCCTTGCTGCAGAAGGAACCTGGCTCGCTTCACCCTGTTGACGGGACCCAAAACCACCCTGGAGAAGGCTGATTCCACGGGAGCCTGTGCTGGGCCTGCACTGATGGCTGCAGGGGTCCCACACCCTCACACCCTGCCGGAGAACCCGCAGAGCGGGCCTCAAACATGGACAGTCTAAAACAAACAGGGCAGGAGCGAGTTGGAGCAAGGGGCCTCTCAGGGATGATGCTAGTGGGGACTAGGACTCAGAAGACCATCACCAAGACATGTTTCTTGCTCATTTGGCTGTCCACTGCAGATGGTGACCACAGCGACGGGCTCTCACCTGGCCCCCAAAGCACATCTCTTCTGTTCACAACACATTGGCCAAACCTGGACACCGGTTCCCAGGGAAGCAGGGAGTAAGTACGATCCTACCAGGTGCCAGGGGAGAGAGACCCAGAAACATTCGGGGACCGGCACCCGTCAGCAGTGAGCAAGTCGGATTTCAGTGCCAACAGTCTAGCTGGACAGAAACGGGGTGGCTGAGTTGTGGCAGAAGTTGAGCTTTGCACCTGCAGAGAGTGCTGGTGCAGTAGAGTGCTGGGACTGGGGCATCAGCTGGGGTGATGGAGCCCATCCAAGCTACCCCTGAGGAAGGACTGGGATTCTTTCAGGCAAAGATGGTGGGAGGGCCTTCTAAGAAAGCACAAAGAACATGTCAAAATCCCCATAGACACAGGAAGACTCGCTTGACCAGGAGCTGAGACCACCAGCATGGAACACAGCTGCAAGAAAGTTCAGCAGCCAGAACTTTAGGGTCCTGCACAGGCTGAGGACCCTCATCCTGAGCCACTGAAGGGTCTCAGCTCAGCAGTGCCATGGGTCTGTTCAGCTCCCTCTGGTGGTTGTTTGAGGAATGTCATCCTTCGGATGCACCAGGACCTGGTGCCCGGCTTGTCTCTAAGCCTTCCTGCCGTCGCTGTAGCTTTGGCTCTTCAGAGACTGCCCTGTCCATCCTACTGGGTAGACACAGCTCCTACCTAAGACAGTAACAAAGTTTCCAGCCTGCTTCAGACGTCTGGAGAGGACTGCCACCAAGCCACGCGCTCCAAGAAACGCTAAGCCAGCAGACGCAGACAGCCAGCGGCCTGGCCAGCCTGGGATTTCTCCAACAGTTGCCCAGATCAGGCCCAACTTCAGAAGTCAAGGTGGTGGAGCGGGCCCTGGCTACCTGCCTTTCACCATTGGGAGGCTGGGGAGGGGACTCTAATCCCAGGGAAACGACTAGGTTTACCGGACAGACAGCCTGACAGTCCACCTATTCTTTATTTCAGAATGGAGATAACCGCCCCCACATCGGTGAATATATATATTCATAAATGTCCTGGTTTGTCTAGAGAACCCTGCTTAACACAGTGGTTCCCAACCTTCCTAGTGCCACAACCCTTAAATACAGTGCCTCATGTGGTGGTGACCCCCAACAGCAAGATTTTTTTCATTGCTACTTCATCACTGTAATTTTGCTACTGTTATGAATTGGGCAATGCCTGTGAAAGGGTCTGGGGGTCGCGACCCACAGGTTGAGAACTGCTGACGTAGATGATCATGAGATTGATCAGTACCTTTGCTCAGGCACCCCACCCTACTCCACCACTCCAGTTAAAATCAGGCCACACACACACACACACACACAAACAAGACTTATTGTTCAGGGAAGAGGAGAACTGATACAAAGGGACCAACAGACAGCTCTGAGGTTATCACAATGCCCCGAGGTTTGGGGAACATTAACACAACCTCCCGAAGTTCTGTGGGGCCTAGGAAGACACATTTTCAAGAAGAGGAAGCATATCACTTCTCAGCCTTTTGGCTAAGATCAAGTGAAGAAGAGGAAACATTCCAACTTCCAGAGCTGGCACTTCCTCAAGAGCTCCGGGCTTACCTTAGCATGAACCACAGAGAGGACAAAGAGGCACCACGCAGCGGAGGGAGGAAAGCCAGGCTCCAGCCCTGCATCCCTCCAGGTAGGGAGATGGGAGTGCCAGCACTCCAGGGAGGGCAGGGACCAGCAGGAGGACTTTCTTTTTTCCCTCTCCCCCCCCCTGAATAAAAGTACATATGAATCTCCAGCACTATTGTGGGGGGAAATAGAGAGTTTGGGTTTCCGTTAATTCCACGTACCCTTTCCAACTTATCTGAGGACACTTCAAGAAATTCATGGAAAATTTTCCTCATAATTTCATTCATTTTTTCCTGATTTTTAGGGTGTGTGTGCAAGTCTCTATCTCTCTGAGTATGCATGTCCTGATTTATTTGTTTACTTTTATACACCACCACCCTGCTTTCTTTCTCCACTTCCTCCAGCTTCCCTGTAGCCTTTGAAGTTTTGCTTTCTTTGGTGTGGATTTTTTTGTGATTTCTCCCTCCCTCCTCTAACAGTGGTCTTATACAGTATTTGTCTTTATGAGATTGACTAACTTCACTGAGCCTAACACTTTTCCAGATTCGTCCACGCCATGAGGTGTTTGACAGCTTCATCCTCGTCTTCAGGGCTTCCTAAGAGTCCCTGCTATGTGTGGACCCGAGTGTATTTCTCCATCCCTTCATAGATGGGCATTTTGATTACTTCTGTCTTTTTGGCTATTTCAGATGGTGCTGCGATAAGCATGGATGTGCATCTATCTGTGTCTTGTCCTTCAACTTCTTTGGGGCATACACCGAGGAGAAAGCTTGTGGTATTTCTGTTGTCATCTGTTCACGGAAAACAGAACCGGCCTGTTTTCCGTAGTGGCTGTAACAATTCTGCAATCCCACCAGCAGCATTGAGTGTTCAAATCTCTCCACACAGCAGGAGGCATTTCTTCACACCCCACCCCTAGGCCAGCAGAGACCCTCACTGTGGTCTCCGGGCCCTGCTGGGAACAGGAACTAGGCGGAATGTGTGGTAGTAATATAATCGTTTGTCAATATGAGCATTAAGAGTGCAGGGGTGAAGTCTGGCCTGTCAATCATATCATAGCCAATGAGGCCCTCTGTGTGGGCATGGCTTTCTCCTGAGGACTCTGGGAAATCTTGCATTTCCTCCTTGGAGGTGCAAGACACACTTCTCTCTCTGCTGACTTCCTGTGAGACATCCCTGAGAAGCCATATGGACCTACCTTGATGCAGCCAGAACCCTGGACCTGGAGAAGCCCCGTGGAGACCCCTGCCAGCGCTGAGATGCTTACAGTGACACTGGATTCAAAGACTTTCTACCCACTGGCCTGTGATCGTCCTGCATTCGGCATCATTGCATGTGTTTCATGAGTCTGAAGAGGACTTTATAGTTTGGTATATGGGCTAATATCGGACTGAAGGGTTTGGACTGGACTGGGCTGGGATGCTTTCTTAATGTACAATTGCCCTTTATATAAAAATCTCTCTTATACACCTGAGTTTCTATGGATTTGTTTCTCTGGTCTACCCGGACTAACACAGAGTGCTTCCAACAGAGTGAATGGAAATGCAAGGAGGTCACAGGGCCCCAGACCGGTCGAAACAGAATGATCATGTAGCTCTGAGTTCAGCAACCAACAGCAGAGGTTTCTTCCGATTCTGGAACCAAAGAGATGACACAAGGGGTGCAGCACTGGCCGTGGGAGTTGGGTCCCTCTGCCGCAGGAGCCCAGGCCATAGGGAGCTGCCACAAGTGCTGCCCTGCCACTGGGTTTCGCTGGGCTGCTACTGGCCCTGGGGAGCACAGTCCTTGAAGAAGGGCTGGAGCCAGGCTCCGTGGAGGCCGGGGACAGCACGTGAATTCCAGCCTAAGGATGGTTGGAATGGGATCTGGCAGGGTGCTTGCAGCTAGTTAGAGAAGTCCCAGATGATGGGTTTCCACCATGCGGAAGGGTGTCTCTCGTGGATAAAACATCCACATGCGGGGCAATCCTCCAGACAGGCACTGCCCTGTGATTCTTGGGATCCACTCTCTCTTGGGGGTTGGCTGCTTCTTCCGATGGGTTACATGATGGCAGCAAACCCATCCAGACGCCGGCAGGAGCGCGGGAACCGCTCCCCCAGGGCCCCAGCAGGCTCCCCTCACGTCCATTGGCTGGAGCTGGGTCATATGACCCAAGCTGGTCCTCCCATTGGCTGGAGCTGGGCCACGTGGCCATCTTTAAGCCAATCACAAGCAAAAGCTCTGATTCCAAGTGGAGTGTGGCCTGTCTCAGGCCCTGCTGCTGTTGCTGGAGGCAGGATGCATGGAGGGCAGAAGAAAGGACGTTGTTAGGTGCCGTCAGTGCCCGCTGCCACCTTGGAGCCGCAAAGTGTGTGGAGAGTGTCGTGTGGACGACACAAGTGGAAGCTGGTAAGAGACGCGTCAGCCCTCGACAAGTGGTGGGCTGGGGTGGTGGGGGTATGTGTGGTGGGGAGTGGCTATTTGAGGGAAGAAAGGAGGGGTTTGGGTGAGGGGCTGGGAGGATGGGAGACCATCCCAGAGATCAGCGGGGAGGCCACGGGATGAGGGGGCGGGGCACACAAGGTCCACGTGGCACGTAGACGTCTCAGAAGTCTTAAGTGGCTGGCGGGGTGTGTGTGATGGGCGCTTCTCAGAACACCTTGTTAGACACGCCAGTGCTGCGACGTCTTTCTCCCCAAAGGTTCCATTTAAAGGTCTGGTGGGACCCTATGGGACACCCCGCCCCCAACCCACTTGGGCTCCCCAGCCCCTGCAATCAGCCCTGCTGGTACACGTCCCCGCTTGGGGACCTGAGGAGGTCGCACCTGTGGAGTACTGCGTGTAGGCCTCACAGGAAGCACCTGTCTAGGCACACAGGTTGCTCTCAGGCCTCCTCCTCCTCCTTCCTGGGAGGGCCGGTGCCCTTCCCAGCCAGCATCGAGTTGACTGAGTGAGCTTCACTACCAGAGGTTCCATGAATGAAGGAATAGGGAGAGGGAGTGTTGCTGCCACTGGCTGGAAAGAATTAAAGGTCAGAAGACCCCAGTTCTGACACTACTTGTTGACCAAAAGGGGCAAGATGAACCTCTCCCACCCGCAGTTTCATTATCAGGAAATTCTGACATCAGAATTGTTGCGAGAACTCTTAGAAACCCATTTAGAAAGCAGTTGCTCCCCCACCCCCACCCCCCAGGGCAAGGCATCAATCAGACTGAGCCCAATGGAAAACGCTGACTTTTGGGTGATTCCAAGACAAAGGCCGCCGGGGATTAGGGGAATGGAACATGTGTCTGTGCTGTACTCGCATAAAACACGCTTCCTGTGCGTGTGTAGTGCCTGAGCGCCAGCTTGGAGGCAATGGGGACAAGCCCTGGAGGAATTTAAGCCGGGGTGGCATTCAAAGAGGAGGTCCTTTTCGAGACAAGCTCTTAAAAACCCTTTCCAAGTAGATAGTGGTGTCCTAAGCTGGGTTCACGCTGCTCATGTACAAGTCTGCCCTAATCCTCTTGAGTTTGGAGAGGGGGAAAAACAAACAAAACAAAATAAAATAAACATCAAACAAGCACCACTCTGTTCCAGAAGTGCTCGAAGTCTGATGGGCTTTCGTGCAAGAAGCCCGGCTCGGTTTTGGGTTTCCAGTAGGCTTTGGGGAGAAGAGAAGGTCCGGTCCCGTGGAAATTTCCTAGTAGGGTTTATTTTGAAGCAAAAGTTTGCCAGGCTCAGCCTCATCTCTTTGGCTAGACAGTGCCTCTTTGAAGAGAGTCAAGCACGATGGAGAGATGGGAAAGGGTGCATGAATGAGCTGGTTTTAGTGGGGTCTTCTCAAAAGATCAGTTCAGGCAACATTTGCTCTTATGGAATCCAACTCAACTCACCTGCAGTTGGTTGGCACAGTGCCTGCCACCCCCTACCATCAAGATGGCCGTGGCTCGGCTCCTGGAACCTAGGGAGATGCCACCTGGCATGCAGTGGGGGTTAAGGTGAAGGCTCTTGAGAGCGGAGAGGGTCCTGGACTATCCACGCAGTCTCCGGAGAATCACCGGGGTCCTTCTCAGCAGAAAGACTTCCCAGCCCGGTCAGAAAGACATTAGGAGGACAGAGGGTCAGAGAGATGGCAACACAAGAAGGCTCCGCCCGCCTGCTTCTTCTGACACTGAAGATGGAGGAGGAAGTGGCTATGAGCCAAGCAATGATAGAAACCTCTAGAATCTAAAAAGGCAGAAAAATGAATTCTGCTCTGGAACCTCTAGAAAGGAGCGGGCCCTGCCACCACATTGTCTCCAGCCCAGGAGACCCACAGGGGATGTGTGACCTCCCAAGCTGTGAGTCACTGTGTGGGCTGAGCCCCTCAATTGGGGGTTCTGTGTTACGGCTGCAAGAGGAAGCAGATGGACTGCATTTCTCTCCCGAGCTCCTCCTTTGCCTCTATAAAGTCCTGGGCCACCGTGAGATCAGTGGATAAAGAGCTTAAAACAAAATGGTTTTTTGTATGTGTGAAAGTTTCTGGAGCAAGTGAGCATGCCCCTTGATCGTTTCTTTTTTTCCCACGTGGATACATTTATTAAAATAATAAGTCGTGGCTCTATTGTGTGATCATTGTGGTTTGGTGCTGACTTCCAGAAAACTGTTGCCCACTCTTCACAACTACATTCTGGGCTGAAAGAAAAAGGTCCATAGAGATGATGGCCAAGACAGAACTACTGCAGGCACCTGTGATGAATACCTGCTGGAAAAGGAAGTTGGACTTTATTTACAATGATATCAGCAGTCACAGAGGCCGAGTATCAGAGACAAAAGGGTGCAATGTCACCACAAGAAATCCTTTCGCATTGCCCAGTTAATTTTATAGTCAGTCATCAGAAAAACAAACAAACTTGTTCTTAACAAGCAGAATTTTTAAGCCCATTCCATCAAAGAGGCTGGTATCTCTTTCTGGGTCTATTCATGTGCAGATCGGAGCAGGAGACTGGAACCAGGTTTTTCCCAGCATGCATTTTCACGCAATGCCGTATGTTCATCTGCTGTCCAATTTCTTTAGGATAAATGGAGTGACTTGCAGCAGGGCCACAAAGTAAGGTTCCGAATGGAGGAGATCACATCCTCATACACCTTCCGTTTCATTTCCTCAGGGCCCAGTGCTGGCCCGTGGCCCTTGATCTGAAACATCGTGGCCGGGCATCAGCGACTCCTGCTTGGGGGCGGTCTAAGTGCTTCTTGGATTGTCGCCTTGCACCTGGATTCTCCCCCTCCCCCACTTGATCATTTCTATACAGATTGTGCGCAACATTTGTTAGATTCCCCAGAGTGTCAGCGTTCTTTTTTTGGGGGGGTTCCGTTTCCAGAGCCCTAGTTTCCCCCACCCCCTTGCTTCCCCATCTCTGCTCCCAAGTCACTGCTGACCTTTTGGTCTCAACACCCTTGAGAGAACCTTGACTTTGTGGGGGCTCTGTTACTTCGTTCAGAGGGGGCCGGGGTTGTTTTGGTTCAAGCTTTAAAGAGCACCTCAGGCTGTGGATAAAGGGTTTTGTGGACCAGCTTGGAAGCTGGAACTTTCTTCTGTTGGCAGTATGGAAACGGGCAAGGCCTGAGCCCGAGTCTGTGTGAACGTGCTCCCCACTCTGGGTCACGCACCAGAAGCTGACACCCAGCGGGCACTTTGCATCGAGGGCTTCTCCATCATGCAGTGTCTCTGGCCAGACCGTAGAGCGCCTCTTGAGCCGCATTTCCTGTGCCTCTCACCAAAGACCAGGCGCTCCTCACTGTATCTCCAGTTCATGTCACGTACCCATTCGTTGTCTGTGAGGTTGGCTATTCCCTAAATCTTATTTCTCATCCACAAATCAGTACCCGTGGTGCTCTCACGGTCCTTTGCGGTGACCTAATTAGAGTCCCCAGTGTGTATGTTCTCAGCTGAGGTCAACAAGATGACGACAAGATGTCATCATCTTGTTTCAGCTCATCCTGTAAGCAGGGGCTTTTAGCGATCTGTTCCAGGTCACATTTGCTTCCCTCTCCCCTTTGTTAGTGCATTTTGTTGGTACGTAATTTTATGGTCTAGAGTGCCCCTCGCCCCCACTCATGGGGCTAGTGTGCAGTGTGGTGTGCCTGTCAGATACCAGTGTGGGGTCACCTCCATCTGGGCTTGAGTGATAGTGCTATTGCCCGTGATTCCATGTGAATAAACCAACAATTCCGTGAGTGTTTAGCAGGCAGGAGACTGTTGGGGTCTGCAGGGAGTGCTTGGATGCCTGGGTCTGACAAACTTCTTCAAGTGTCCCATCTGTCAAAGAGCTGAAGTTGAACCAGAACAAACCATCGAGAGCAACATCCCGTGAGACGCTGCCCCCACATCGAACTGTGCAGAAGCTCCGCATGGGCTGAGACCAGCAGTGCCCTGGGAAGAGTATGCTCTGTTTTCCCAAGGGTATTTGATCCTGAAAACATCTAGTCCCACCAATCCATTAATTCCCCCACAGAACCCACTATGAGAAGGTTAAACTAGAACAATCACTAAGGGCCCCTCTGGATAGAAAATTCGATGACTCGATGACTTGGAAGTCAAACCAGAAAAGCAATAACTCATTTCTACTGAGTCGATTCTAAACTGACTCAGAGCGACCCTAAAGGACAGGACAGAATTGCCCCTGTAGGTTTCCAAGACCAACTGATGGCAGGAATAGAAAGCCTCATCTTTCTCCCACGGAGCAGCCAGTCATTTCAAACAGCTGGCTTAGAGCCCTACTCTTGGTCTACCATGCTGCCAGAGATAAAAACAAACAGACTCATATTATTAGATCTGTTGTATAATTAACTAAATTGTATTTTATATAATTCATACGTGTGTTTATATCATTTGTGTTTTTAGCAGTCACAGTGCCTTTCTGTTTGGGGGAAGCCAGATCAGTTCAAGGAGGTCCAACTGCCATTGTGGGTCAGTCAGCATTGACCTGCATTACCCACTGGGCACTTGACAGGGAGAAACAGCCTGTCACTCAGGGTTCCTTCCTCAGTCCACGCTCCGAGTCATAAGGATGCAGAGTCAAAGGCCTCGCCTTCTCACGTTCCTGGATTTCTTTCCAAGTTGCCCACCAGAATGTTGTACAGCGTGAGACCCCCCTTACAGAAGACCAGCAGAGCCCATGTCCCCATCATGCCCCCACACTCCAGGCTCGCTGCCTTGGGGTGCCTGGAGTCAATTCTGACCCAGAGCAACCCTGCAGGGCAGGCTGGAGCTGCCTGTGGTTTCCCAGACTGTAACTCTACAGGAGTAGAAGGTCTCATCCCCAGCAGAGCGGCTGGTGGTTTCAGACCCACGGCACCGTCACGGCCCATCCATCCATGCCTGCACTGCCTGTTATCATTTTGTACATCTCTAAGTGACTGTTTGTTTTTATTTTTTTCCTTTTTTACATCAAAGGTTGGTAATAGTTTTATTGAGTTATCTGAGTTTCCATTACATTGTGCCTGGAGCAGTGTTACCACTTGCCCATGTCTGCCAGCTGAAGGCTCTGCCCATGGCCGGGCCAGACTTTTCCAAGGAAGTAAAGGGCAAACCTCGCTCAACTTCCGCCTGACAGTGAAACGTTGGCAGAGAGACGATTCAGTGCCAGGGGAGCTTTCCAGGGGGAAAAGCTGGATGGAGAAGAGAGGCTGGAGTTTGGAGTGAGGACAACCAGCCAGTCCCCTTTCCTACCTCAGTGACGGTGTTAAGCTCTACTGTCTATAGAAACAAACCAGGGACCCTCACCTATGTGCAAGAAAGAACTTTACATCAAGACATCAGCCCAATCCAACTCAAGCCCATGGGTCTGATGCTAGGGCACCCTCTTCAGACTCTGCTGATACAGACAGGTGAAGCTGGAGTCAGGGAGATCACAGTTTGGTGGGTGCAGAGTTGTAAGGACACAGGCTCGGTGAGAACATGGAGGGCACCGACAGCTCGTGGGTGACTCTCAGGGCCAGCAGCCCATGTCAGGCAGCCCCTGGAGGCAGACAGTGCCCAGCAAGCAGGCAGGGTCAAGGGCCAGAGAGAGGGGTTCTCACTGGCTCGATTAAAAAAAAGGACTCACCTGCAAGGAACTATCATCAGGCTGTGACCTGATTGATAGGTTGGACTCCACCCCTACTCTCTCACACAGGCTCAACCATCACATCTAACCATCAGTGACCTTGGGAACTAGCTTGTTCCATTGTTCAACTTCTATTGTGAATTGGGGGTAGGTTTGCAGACAAATCTAAAGTCTTCTCCTCCACAATTCATGTAATTGTTTCATCTCCACAGTCCCTTCCATGTAATAGCATTCTATGCCCAGCCCCACCCCTGCCATTGCTCGGGGGTTTCTGTTTCCATCCTCCCCCATCCTTTTGTCAGGGCCGCCCTTTTGGATCTCAAATGGTGGACTGCTCTCAGGTGCTTTGTATTTTCCTAGTGCGATTGTCCCTCTTGTAGACCTGTGTACTGGTTGTGTGGTTGAAAATTGAGCCATGGGGGTGAATCTGTTTCCAGACTTGAAGGGTGACTACGGGGTATAGTCTTGGGGGTTCGCCCAGTTTCTCTCCACCCACTAAGCCTGGTTTCTGTTTGGTGCTCTTGAGTCTTGCTCCACCTTTTCCTCCCACTCCAACCAGGACCTTCTAATGTGACTCCTTTCTGAGCAGTTGGTTGTGGTGTGTGGGCACCATCTGGTTCTTCGGGTCTCGGGTTGCTCGGGGATAGATTATTAATGGGCACGACAGATCTTACTGGTGGGATGGAAGTGTTCTAAAGCTGGATTCTAGGGATGGCTGTAAGCAACACTGAAGCACAGGCACTATCCCTCAATAGAGTTGTTGGAACAAGGTGGGCACATTAGGCATTGACCCAAGCCTCTAGGCCTGTACAGTAGCACGGACCCTAGGGTACACGAGGGGCTTTAGTTCATGATTCTATAGTGGTCACTGTTGTCCTGCTGGCACTGATTGTGTCAGCATTGGACGACTAACCACAAGGGTGCAGTTCGAGCCCCGCAGCGTCTCCACAGAAAGGTGAGGTTGTCTGCTCTGCTAAAGACAGCCGCAGAATAGACTCGATGGCGTGGGTTTGGTTTGTTTCTTGGAATACGAGTCGATTGTTGTAACAAACATGTCATACAAATGCAGGACTTGAGGTACACACACACACACGTGTGTGTGTACCCACATTTGGGCACTATCTGTTCTGTTCAATTTCTCCGTAAACCTAAAAATGCTCTAAAATAGAGTGTATTCTAAAAGTTGTCCAGATCCTGAAAAGCACAGCCTGAGGGTGTGTCTGATAGGAGAGGTAGGGACAGGGTCAGGATGGTTAAGTGCCATGTGGGCTCCTGAGCAGACCAGGAAAAGGAGGAATTTGTAGATATTGCATCAGTGCTACTATTGGGGGATCTGGGTAATGGATAAGGAGCCCTGGTGGTGCCATAGATTAAGCATCGGACCACTAACTGAGAGGTCGAGTTCAAATCCATCCACGGCTCTGCAGGAACAGTGTTCTACAGTGTGGGAAGCCCATGGGTAGTTCTGCTCTGCCCTCCAGGGTCGCCGTTTGGGTCAAGTGTCAGCTTTGGGGCCAGCACTGCCCGGAAGGACCACTGCTGTGAGCTAGACAAAGCCACCTGCACCCACCCTCACAGGTGACAAATGGGAGACAGGTAAACAGGGAAGCATTGTCAGGAGTGTGCTAGGAGGGCAGGAGGTGGGTGGGCCGGAGACTGAGCAGAGGCCTGAGAGACATGGCCGGCCTACAGCTTTGTGGGAAGGACATGACCAGCAGGGGGTTGTAAGGAGCAGTCAAGAGACCCAGTAGCTGAGGAGGTGGGGTGCTGAGAGGGAGGGAGGCAGGGGGCTGGCCCCTTAGGGGATATACTGCGAAGTTACGGGGTAGAAGTGGTCGGAAGGGGGCAGAGGCGGTGGTGGCCTGATGTACTAGATGCTGCTGAGGTTCACTTTGAAACGGGGAGCTCTGCTACGTGAATGCCACACCAGCCTCTGCCCAGCTGCCCCCTTGGCACAGACGCCATGAGGCACAGATGGAAAAATACCTTCAGCTATAGTGAGATGGCAAGGGCCACAAAGCCTGGTGGTTGAGGCCCGGGCCGCAGCCTTCTGACCCCAGGGTGCCAATGTTTGCCCTGGTGTGACTTACACGTGGACTCGGGTTTGGTTTAGTTGTTTGAGTTTTTATTTGGTTTGTAAAAAAAAGCCCACGACTCCCTTAGCTGAGAACACTGTGTCAGTTCAGAAAACCCAGGACAAGGTAAACAAGAGGGACAAGGCACCCGCCCGGCTGCTCACAGTGGGCTGTGTCTGCTGGGGGTGTGGCTCCGCTCCAAGGTCAGCTCCAAGGAACTGTGATGAGGTGCTTGGTTTATAGACACGCAGGTGGAGGCGCAAGGAGGTACAAGTGGCTCGGCCAGTGGGGACTGCAGTCACCTGGGGTCCTTTGAACCCAGTACCCTGACTGCTCAGACAGTCATGCCTGCATGCAGGAGAGAGACGCTGCCACCCAGCTTTCTGGGGCACCGGGTACTAACCCACTGGTGTTGCAGTGGTTAGCAGTCAGGTGCCAGCTGAAAGACCAGCAGTTCAAACCCACCATCCTCTTTAGGAGTCAAGACCTGGTGACATGTCTGCTTTAGCAAAGATGAAACCACCCACCACCAGTTCGGGTTCTGCTCTCAGCCACCTTGCAGCGCAGGGCAGGGCAAAACAGCCGCTGTGGGTTTCTGAGTCGGCAACTCTTTACAGGAGACTGGTGGCTTTGAGCTGTTCACCCAGCACGTACCCACTTTGTCACCAGGGATCCTCCTAGGACACAATGGAGAAGTTCTATTCCATCACCTAGGAAGCCACTCGATGGCAAAGGGATGGTTGTTCATCATCCAGCCACATTGGGAGGCAGTGTTAGCTGTCACGGCCTGGAGGGCTGCCCCTGCCTCTCTGGTGGGGGCCCAGGGTGCTGTTCTACACCCCTAGTCCCCAGGGCTTCCTCCACCAGAGGCTGGGCTCAAGGAGCCCTGTTTGGGGGCAGAAGTCTTTCTGGGGTGTGCTGGAGGGCTCTCAGCTTAATGCTACCCCAGGCCCTACTCCGCTGATGTGGAACCCCCATTTCTGCGGGCTGTGGCTGAGTGTCTGGGTTCTGATGAAATCCAAGGGAGGCAGGGCTGTGCCCTTTGAAACACAGGGCTCCAGAGAATCTGAGGGACCTCCCAAGTATCTCTGCCTGGAATTCCAGAATCTTCGTGCTTCCTGGCTGGTCCCAGGGGTGGCCCCGCAGGTCCCTAGAGGGCATGACTATCCTCTTGGAGGGGCACCTCCCTCATGAGGGAAGAAGAGAGCCTGCAAGCAGGGGCAGGGACCAAGGAGTGGCGCTAAAGTTCAGACCAGCATAGTGCTGCCCTGGGGTGGGCATAGGGGACAGCCTTGGTGGCGTGCTGGGGGAGTGGAGATGCAGAGGAAGGACCCAGGCTTGCATCTAAGAGCGAGAGAGCACATGGCAGCCAGGGCCCTGCATTCTCGGTGCGGCCACTCGTGCTGTTACCATTGGACCCTGGGAGGCCCTGAGAGGCTAATGGCGGCTCCAGTCACAGTGGTGAGCATGACACCCACCAGGAGCAGCAGGGGTACCTCCTCCAGGTGTCCCTCTCCCTGCACACCCTATGACCTGCAACAGAGCTTCTCACCCAAGCGCCCCTTCCCAGCCTCAGGTTCTGGGGTGGAGATGGGCTTCAAGAATGTCATTGCCAGCAAGTCCTGAGTGATGAAGATACTGCCACTCACGGGGAGGGGCACACACCAAGGGCAGACTGGTCCCACAGCTCAGGTCTCAGGAGAGCACTCCTGGGGCCCACCCACCATGTGTGGGAAATGGCAGGCAGGAGGGTCAGGCCACTTCACCGTGGCTGCATGCTGAACACTCCTCTCTGAGGCCCTTGGGGTTGGAGCCGCCCTGTTTTAAGGTGCTTCAAATGAAAACCTTGGACAAGGTGTTTTGTCTCCTGGGAGCCTACCCCGAACCCTGTGCTTCTTGGGGTGATGCCCAGATGGGCAGGATCAGGGCACTTCCCCGAGCTGCAGCACTGGGGACTGGGGGTCCTGGAGGTCTCCCATGTTGGGCCACCTAGTCAGCATGGATGGTGGGTCTCATCCAGACACAAGAGGAAGGTCACTACAGACCCCTTGGCCTCTCGTTCCTTACTGCCAGCATGCTCACCTCGAGACCCACGCAGGAGAGAATATCTTCTCCGGATCGAGAGCGCCCTGATGGTGCAGTGGGTTATGTGTGGGGCTGCTAGCTGCGAGGTCAGCAGTTCAAACCCACCAGCTGATCCACGGGAGAGTTCTTCAAGGACCCACAGGGCAGGTCTCTTGTCCTACAAGGAATGGACTCAATGGCTGGGAGTGTGAACGTGGGAGTGTTATGTGCTCGGCCTGCTATGACGGCACACTGACGGGGTGCATACTGAGCCCCAGCCTGCCTCGGAGCCTTTGCCTGGGCTGCTGCCCCAACACTCCAGGTCCCTCCATGGCTGCTGCCCTTGGCTCCTATAGCACCTGCCACACTGTTTATTAGGAGTGGTGGTGGGTGGGGAGGCTGTGTGTGTCCTGCCGGCACGCAGTAGCTGTGCTGTGTGTGTATCATGAGTGGATGGGTGAGCCTGTGGGGAACAGGCCTGGCCTGTTGGTTGGGCAAGCTGTGGCATTTGCGGTCTCAGGGCGCCCTCTGGTGGCACCTCACAGATGCCAAGCTGAGGGGCCAACCTTTTTTTGAGGAACTGGTCCCAGCCCTGCCTGCTGCCACCAAGGCCACCATCAGTGAGGCGCCCTGCAGGGTCAGGTGAGCTGAGGGTGGTCCTGCCACTTAAAAGCCACTTGTGTCCTAAGAAGGAGGTGACTGTTCCTGCAGGGGGACGCTGACTAGCACTGGTTCACATGATGGCCCGGCTCTTGTTGGCACTGAGTGGAGACATGGAGGCTCACCCTGTTGAGCGGGGGCACCCTGCAGCAGTGCAGCTCAGGAGGGCCGCCTTCAGCTCTCCAAGGTGAGTGCCCTTCCTTACCTTGCAGCTAGAACCAGCTTACAAGCTGATGTTGCTTTGCAGGTCTGCCCCCGCCTCCACCCCCACACAGGTGACTGCTGACTCTTGTCAGCCCCACCCCTGCCCTACTGGCCAGTCCCAGCTGCCTGCAGACTTCAGGAAGGTCATAAATGACTGTAGCAGGGGGGGTCTTGTGGCTCTGTAGGCCCCTTAAACAGACGTGGTTGGGAGAGGTTCCTGAGGACCACCTCACGGGTTGCTGGAAAGGGTTAGCACCACACAGCAGCTGGCAGTGGTGGTGGGGTGATGACAGTGGGGATGGCATCCCAAGGCGTTACTTTACTTGCCAGAATGGACCTCAGGTGACTCTGCACACCTGAGCATCTTCCCTTTCTCGAGCAGAGTAAGCAGGAGGCACATGAGTTGGTGGAAGACGCCAAGATGTGGGGGCAGGTGCTGGATGGTAGTGATTCTGTGCACACGTTGCCTGACTTCCCTGTGGGCTGGGGAAGGAGCCATGGTCAGGGCCGTGCATTGGCATTGCCCTGCTGACTGCACTCAGTGGTTCAGGGGCATAGCTGCTCCACAGCTTTGTGTGTGTGTTGGGGTGTGTGTGTGCAGTGAACTGGTAGAATGACATCACGCTGTTCGGGACAAACCTGAGGAACTGATGCCCAATGGGTTCAGCTTGCTGGCTCAGGAAACCCGGTAAGGGCAGCACAGGCCACTGGAGACACACTTGTCTGCGCATGGTCAGCCGGATACTTTATTTCATAGAAAAGTTACATTGAAAGAAGAGGCTGAAAAGGCAAGTACACCAGACCCGCATGCACTTGCCCGCTCCTCCCCTGGTCTGTTTCCTGACAAACAGGACCCTGTGCATACCCACCCAAAAAAGCACATATGCAAGTGGATGTGCAGGCGGCCTCTGCCCACCTCAGACCCAGTGCAGTCTGTTCACTTGGCTCTGGGGCTGCATCAAGTCGGTCCCATGGTGATTTTGCATCAACAGTGGTATAAACCCTGATTAGGATGGGGTACAGTTTCATTTTTAAAAATAATGAACAGTCCACAGACAGGCAGGGCGGGAGACACACGCACAGGGAGAGACGGTGCAGCCCTGCAGTCACAGCATGGCCCCGAGGCAACGTCACAAGTTGTGCAGTTGGTGGCCACACAGCAAGGGCCCTGTCAGTGCTTGTGAGCTGGGCACACGCCAGTGTCCCAACACCAAGATCAGCGGACTCCTGCCACCGGTCCAGTGTCTTCACCCCCTTCCCCACTGTCACCTGCAACCAAGGCACGAAGTCACCCCTGCTTAGGGCAAGTGGCCTGCTGTCGTCAGGCAGATACCTTGCTTCCTGTGGTGCTTCGGTGCTGCCCCCTCACCCACCCCACAATGCACCACGACAGCACAGCGAGGGCCCACTGTGAGTGTGCGCTACCTGCACTTCTAGTTTGGGGGGGTCCATCCCAGAGCCCTCATGCACTCACGATTTGAAGAAACCAAGAACAGGAGACAGCACAGGATGGCCCAGGGACAGGTGGTTCTTTGGTCAAGACGTCCTCTGACCTGCAGCACCGTGGCAGTCTGCCCTCTTCCCTGAATGGCCCGTGTCTAAAAAGCAGCTTTTTCTGTTTGCAGCCATGCAGTATTCTATACTGTCTCAACACCACCGCTGGTTTCAAAACACACGTGCACGCACACACACTCTCTCTCACAAAGGATGTCCTGGAAGGGTTGAATGCCTGGCGGGACATACAACTTTTGGAACTTAGGTGCAGCATAAATGTCTGAGATGAGTGTGTCCGTGCCATCGGTGGCCAGGGAGCACTGAGGAAGCCCAGGTCAGTGGGGACTTCCCAGGCAGATTTCTTCATGATCTAAAACTGCAGCTCCTCCCCAGGGTGGTACCAAGCCATGTGGTTTTCCACACAGTTGCTTAGAAAATGCAAAGTAGTCTTAACAAAAACCTGACCACTGCAGGAAGGTGGTGGCCCTGGGCCTTGTGGAGTGGCCACACCCCGCACACCAGGTGAAGACCAGTCATAGCATCTTCCTGCTCCAGGTTTGGAGACACTGCATCTGTGACTATAAATATAGAAAACTCTGCTTGCTGCAAGCAATTGGTTGGCGTAGGTTCCATTTGCCCTACTGGTCCCAGACAAGCTTCAGAGAGCCGATTGGAGTCTATGAGCAACTGCTGGCCCGGGGCCCAGCCTCAGACAGAGAACTCCGGGCCCCCTCTCCTGCTTCTTGCCTGCAGCTGCCTGAAGCGGAACCCCACGAAAGGGTTCATCCAGAGCAGGGAGGGAGGACCCCCAAAGACGGACTTCATCCCCTCCCAACGCAGCCTGCGCTCCCACGTGGGCTTCTCGCTCTTCAGTCTCTCGATCTCCTGGAGGCAGAGGGAGAGCAAGAGGTGGGAGACACCTGGTAGACGCAGCAGCACAAACTGCAGCTGACTCCCCAGCCAAAGAGCAAGCTCCTGCCAGGCCCCCAGCCAAGCCCCCACGGCACTGTCTCAGCATAGCAGATGACAGGACAGGCCTGGGGTCAGGAAGGCCATGTGAGACACCAGCTGGAGGGACAACCCAATGACAACAGTCACAGGCAGAAGGAGGGGTAACCAGCCTCTGTCCACCACTCCATACAGGCACTCACAGATGTCTGCTCGAACCTGGAGGTCAAGGGCAGAAGCAGACTCACCCATTGGAAGGGCTGGGCCTCGTGGACATCAGAGCAACTGCCTAAGCAAGCTGATTCTTACACTGTGCTCAGTCCATAAAACCGGTCAAGATAAACAGTGGACTGGTCTAAGCTCTCAAGGCTGTTCCATTAGCCGCCTGTGTCCATTCAGACACTGGGCCCTGCCCACTTACTTGGACCCGGGAAGGAAGCATACCGTTTCATCGTTGCATATGGAGTGGATCTGGGTTCCAAACATAACTGCAGTGAACGTGAAAAACAGGAGGCCCTCAAGGCACAAGAATATCAGCAGGATTACAGTTACTGGTGGTGAAAAGTCACTGCACTCTGTGGACCAGAGAAAGGGGTCAGAGTGAATGGCGGCATCGTGATCAATGCACACCCACCCTTGGGGCGCCCAGCCCACTGGCCAGCTCTGATGGAAGAATGTGCTCCTGTGAAAAGCAGACGCCTGCTGAAGACCGCCACCTCCAGAAAACAAACGACCACCATTTCCTGGTCAGCGGTCCCCAAACACACCTCACCGTTGCAGATTTCTCTTGAACATCAGGGAAGCAGCTGTAAGAGCCTACAACTGTGTGGGACCTTTGCCAGGGCACAGGTGGGAGCCCTCCCCCGCCAGCTGGGGGAAGCAACGGGAAGACAGTCTTGGCACCGTGGTTAGCAAGCTAGCCAAAAGTCAGATTCAAGGTCTGGTGGGAAGAAACTTGATTTCCCAGTGGTCTCAAAATCCACAAGATGCAAATGAAATTGCTTACTAGAAATTACAAGGCGCCCTGGTGGCACTGTGGTTCCACGCTTGACTGCTAACGAGAGCTGGCGGCTGGAACCCACCAGCTGTTCCACTGGAGAACGGATGAGGCAGCCCGCCTTCGGGAGGGGGCAGCGGGTGCCTATCCTGTCCTAGAACAGCTCTGAGTCAGGACAGACACGAGGGCGATCGTAGCACGCACGAATGCGTTCACTGGATTAAAAACGAGGCTTGTGTCACAGCACCACTGTACGAGCAAAATCGCTCGGCAGGTTACGACTTGACCTTATTCTTTTCTAACAAGAATTTCATGAACTCTTGAAGCAACGACAAGGGCCTCCTTGAAACCTGAGAGTGGGAAATCACTCCTTCCTTAAAGCTATTCCCTCTTCCCCAACAACACACAAAGCATCCACTTACCTGTCCACTGCCCCCGGACACAGGAGATGAACTGGAACCCACAGAGGATGAGCGCGTGGGCTGAGGACAGAGCTGTGTACATCTAGGAGGAGGCGGAGAGGCATCGGTGAGCAGCTTTCAGCAGTGGAGGAGCTGGCTCCTCCAGAAGCCAAGCGTGCCCAGTGTTACGTTGCCTTGGGTTTCACTTGACTGCAGCAGTGGTCATACCCACCTACAGACCCCAGACCATGGAGACACCCACTCACTCAGCTGGAGGGAAGGTACCAGGCCCTGCAGCAAGAAACTCTCACTGGAGAGAGAAATGGCCACGCAGACACCTGAAATGCTGGAACCTCCTTTGGGCAATCCAGCCTGGGCTGGGCTAGACGGCAGAATGGAGTTGCTGCCTGCAGGAGTCTGCTCCAGCTCCCAACTGAACCCAAAGATGCTGATACTCACAGTGAAGAGCACAAAGAACCTCTGATTCTTCTCGCCCACACAGTTGTTCACCCACGGGCAGTGGTGGTCCATTTTCCGGATGCATCTCTTGCAAATACTGGAGGAGAGGTGTGGGTATTAGCGTCCTGGACATGTGTCCTAGCGTACTGGGTCTGTGCAGACAGCCACACGGATTTGGTGGGACTCCGACTGATTTCAAAGTTGGGCTACTATCCCCACCACCTGCTTTTTAGAAATTTAAAGCAGAAAGTTTTATTGGCGGTTCAACTGCTTGCACTGGGGATCGGCAGAGCCTGCAGTGCTCTCTGAGGGGTGACAGCACCCACCAGCCTGGGAAGGTGAATTGGGGCCAACAGCCGCCTCTTCCATCCTCCGAGAGAACAGAGCAGGGCCCTGCAGGGGACTGGTGCTCAAGGAGGCTCACTGGCCTCAATTCACCACAGGGGGGAGGGGGGCAGGTCCTCCAGGGACCCGACAGCCTCACTGAGCCTTTACAGAGATGGCATGAGTTTACAGAACAAAAGGCTATCCCAGGGAGAGAGAAGTGGAGTCTGGGCAGCAGTGAAGAGGGATTGAGGAAGAGGAGGAGGAGGAAGTGGGGCATGGTGGGAGGGCTGTCTTCTGCCTTTTTGTAAATTAATATACTTTAAAAAAACCATTTTATTGTAAATTAGGTGGGTGTTACATTCAAATCATCAACTTTGTATTCAACAGTTTAATCACCTCTCTCACCTGGGCTACCATCTCCCCATTCACTCAGGCTCACCCCTGCCAGCAGTCTAGCCTGTCTCTCTCCCTCCTTTGCCCGCCCCCATACTCCAGCGGCACAGCAGGTGCAGGGCTGCACAGCAGGTGCAGGGCTGCAATGCTGCACTGAACCCCAAATCCCCTGCAAGCAGGGACTGCACACAGAGCATACTGCCTCCTATCTCAGTCCAGACCTGAGATTGTAAACCACTACCTTGCTAGCTGTTAGCTTTCACAAAGAGCTTGCACCTTGAACTACGAGCAGACAGCGGATCTCCCACACCCAGGGAAGTCTGGTGTGGGCAGCCCTTGGGCTTGCTGGCACACATACCTTCACTGGGACACAATCGGTGACTTTGCAGATGTCTGCTGTAGTTACCCTAGTAAGTTATTTTTTATCCTTGTAAGTTTGTAAACTTGCCCGCTTTACCTTTTTTGAAGTGCGCTAAATCCCACCACTTTACACACACATTCCGTGGCTGTTAATCCAACATCAGAGCTATGTACCTACCAGCGCTGCCAACTGCCTGGGATACAGCAGCCCCTCCCACCACCCCACCCCACCCCACCCCACCAAGCCATCCTGGGCCCAGCACAGCTGAGGTTAGCAGCCTCAGTTGACTCCTAGGCTCCCGTCCATCTGCTCAGCAGTTCTCAACCTGCGGGTAGCGACCCCTTTGGGGGTTGAACAACCCTTTCACAGGGGTCGCCTGATTCATAACAGTAGCAAAATTACAGTGATGAAGTAGCAATGAAACGAATTTTATGGGTGGGGTCACCACCACATGAGGGACTGCAGGAAGGTGGATAAGCACTGCCCCAGCTCATCTTTCAGACCTTCTGGTCAAACCGTACAAATGGAACTTGGAGAACCTCTCCAGCCATCAGCTCGATGAAAGTCCCTTGGTTTTTTCCACCAAATGACACAACTTCTGGCTCATTGTCACACGTCATCCTGAAGATGACACCTTTGACCTCTGCACCCTTGCTGGGAGCCCAGGAGCAAGCGCTCCATTCCCAGGACTCCTGGACTTGACTGCAGGGCTGGGAGGGCCCAGCTGGACTGTCAGACAGCACTATCTCAGACACACCACAGCCCAGATGTTAGGGCACAGACTGAGCACCAGGGGCTGGCAGAGAGGGGAGGCCAACAAGGTTCCACAGAGACCTGCAGGGCACACAGGGAGGAGGGCTAGAACTCCAAGGGCACATGTGTAACCCTAGGCCATGTGTAGCTGCCTTAAAAAAACCAACTCTAATATGTCAGAGTGTTTTCACATGTACATGTAGGTAATATTTGGGATTACCCTCACACCTGCATGGCAGGGTCCCATAGGGTTGGCAAAAGTGAACACCCCAATCCTAAGACCTGGCTGGGAGATGCCAGTGCAGGTCAGTGGCCATGGGGAAGACAAAGAGGCTGTGTTCCTACTGGAGTCCTTGCAGGACGTGGACGCCAACCCACGGTGACGGTCAGCCAAACCGAAGTGGCTTTCCATCACGCCCCAGGGCTGCATGGCTGAGAACTGCTGGCATGCTCTGGCCCGGGGACTGAGCTCTCGGTGATGGAAAAGCCACTTAGGCTGTTGCCCAGAGCCCAGGCCCCGGTGCAGGTACCTGCAGTGGTGGGCGCGCTCGGGCTTGATGCAGCAGCACTTGGGGCACTTGTAGATGACCTCGCCGGGCTTCAGCTGCAGGCTCTCCATGTACTCCTTCGTGGCGTTCCCTTTGGGCACCGCTCCCTACAGGTTAATCAGAATGCGTGTCAATAACAAGTTTATCTGCAGGCACGGAAAGAAGGGGCTCCGGAAAGTCTGAGGACAATTCCACTATCTTTTAACTCTATCTGTCCAGGAACGTTTTGACCCCCTTTCTCCTGCACCTGTGTGTTAAAATATTCCCACTCATTTGTCAGTGTGGCTAGATTCCAAAGTTCAGATCATTATTTAAAAAATGGAAGTTACATAGAAGTAGAGGGTGACCACATGGTTCATTGCATAACTGTCAAGTCACAGAGAACCACGCCACAGCCACTGTGCATGAAGCTGGCACTGCCGGGAACTCCTTGTGAATGTACAAGTAGAAAGTGGGGTTGTGTTTTGTTCCACCATGGTCACAAATGAAACACATCAAGAGCACACTAGCTGATAGCAGTGGGTGTGTGTGTGTGCCAGTCACAGTAGTTAACTGAAAGCTCAGCGGTTCAAAGCCCCCAGTCGCTCTGGGTTAAAAGTCCAGCTTGCTGCCGTGTACAGCTTACAGTCAGAGAGAGAGCGCAAGCGAGCGAGGGAGCGGCTCTGCTCTGTAGGGTTGCGGTGAGTCAGAATATGTGTGTGTAATATATGTGTTTATAAGGCATACACATACACACACATTATAAAATCACTCCCAATGCTGTCAAATTACAGCAGACACTATGGATAAAACAAATTAAAACCTGGCACTCCTACAGAAGCAGTTTTATGTTCCACTTAAAACACACTAAAACAACATCTACAAACACCTTATTGGCTGGCCTTCAAGCATTGCCAAGTGGCTCAGGTCTG
This sequence comes from Tenrec ecaudatus, assembly GCF_050624435.1. NCBI lineage: Eukaryota > Metazoa > Chordata > Mammalia > Afrosoricida > Tenrecidae > Tenrec > Tenrec ecaudatus. The sequence goes on from NC_134547.1 coordinate 73,337,490, forward strand.
TGCTCACGGAAGGCAGGGCACACCAATATTGCCCACACCAGTCTGCCCAGCCCTGCCAGCTCTAAGGGGAGCGGCATTTCTGCCTCCCCCTCTGTCGGAGCCTGGAACAGAACCACCTGTAAAAGCCCTGTATCCACATTATGTAACACACCTGTGCCCCTCGGCAGCTGGACTGATGCATTCGCACACACCTGAGATAGGTTGTTGACACGGGACTGGCAAGCCGGGGAAGGTACGCTAGGAATAGGATTCGGGAGGCCGAGTGCCAGGACAGTAGAAGCAGCCTGGCTAATCACAGAAGTGAGGGGCGGGGCATCTCTGAGGTGGGACCATGCAAGTAAGGTACACGGATCCCTGCCATGGGGCTGCCAGGCTCCACCGTGTCCTCTCAAAGGAGGAGGAGGGATCTAGACCCTCACAGATGGCCAGGAGCATGGCTCAGACCTGAGGGGCCAGCACTGCTATTCTTCCACCCAAGTCCAGCAGGACCCTTCAGGAGACAGCATGTCTAGCCACTGGGCTAGGGCCCCTGAGGGAGCTGCCTTATTGACCAAAGAAGTCAGGCCATAAACCAAGTCTCACAATCTGGTCAAGACAGGCTATGTGCCATAGTCTTGCTCCCCTACATACGGTCCCCAGCTGTCCGATGGACTGGTCTACAACTGTCATATTCCCAGGGAGTGTGCAGCTTAACCTCTGCTGGGCAGACAAAGGGCCAGCATGTAGCCCAAGGTCACTGGATGAGTTCAGGCACCAGCCCGTCTGCCACATTCCATGGGCCAGCCAAATGGAGATGCCAGCTCCAATCTTGTGCATAAAAACAGGACCGACAAAGCCCTGGTCCAGTGCCACCTTTAGAGAAAGTTTGGAAACGACAAGAGTCCAGGCAGTTTGAAGTAGACAGATGCTGAGGCGTCCCCGAGGCAAAGAGCTTCCAGATAGAGGCCTTGGGGATGCTGATCCCGGACCAAGTGCCTGCAGGGCACCCCCAACTCAGGGGCCTCCCTCTGTCTGTGGGAAATCCTCCGCAAGGCAGACTGGGACTTATCCTCTGTCCTTGGAGCTCGGGGCCAGCAGGAAACAAGCATCCAGCGTGGCAGCACTGTGAGAATGCTCCCTGGCCAGGCACATGCAGACACCCAGGCTGGGCGGTCACAACACCAGGAACACCTGCTGGGAGGGCTGGCCAAGCCCTGCTCCTGGTCTAAGGGCACCCGCTCCAAAAGTGGCCCCAAGCCTCCTGAGGCCACCGCGTGGAGCTCCATGAGGCTCCCCCAAAGCAAAAGCCCACAGCTGGTGGCACCTTGCTCGCTAGGTCCCTAGTGCCTTTCACAAGGCTGGGCTTTGCCCTTTGCCAGCTGAGAGGGCTGTGCATTGTAGACTGAAGCAGAGATGTTCAAAAGGTCCCCGTTCAGCTGCCTACCTCTTAGCCTGGCGCAAACATACACAGCGGCACCCATGAGGAGTGTGCTCCGTTAAGCCATCAAGCAAACCACAGGAGGCCAGCCAGTCAGTGTTCACCCAGAAGCATGGGGAGCTGAACTCGGGGCAGGCGAGGTGGGAAAGGGGATTGCGACAAATGTCACCAAACTATCTGGGTGTCAGCTTCAAGCTGCGGTGCTGTGTACTTTCACCACAAGGACAACCCTATCAGCTAACTAAGTGAAATGAGAGAGCCACCAAGAACAAAGATGGGATCAGACCTCTGACCCAAAGAGCTTGACTTGGCTGCTTCTGATCAAAACCAAAAACCAAACTCACTGCCATCGAGTTGGTGCTGACTCACAGTGACTATACAGGACAGGAACTGCCCCTGTGGGTTCCCGAGACTGTAACTGTTCACGGGAGTAGAAAGCCTCGTCTTTCTCCCCTCAGATTGCAGCCTGAAGCACAATGAATGAGTCACCAGACAACTCAAAAGTTAGATCAGGAATGTATGGATGTGCTTTATACAATTGATGTATGTATATGTATGGATTGTGGTAAGAGTTGTATGAGTCCCTAATAAAACGTAAAAGAAGAAAAGAGAAAAAAATGATTAGGGCAAAGACTGTACAGATGTGCTTTATACAATTGATGTATGTATATGTATGAACTGTGAAAAGAATTGTATGAGCCCCAATAAATTGTTAAAAAAAAAAAAAAGTTAGATCAGCCAGTGAAGTCCAACTAAGGCCCCCTGGCTGACAGCCCAGCTCAGAAGGACACTGGAGAGAAGAGACCTTAGAGGTGATCACATACGAGCTCATCCCTGGCACAACAGCCCCGAGAAGGGCAAACTCTTCCTTGAAGATGCCATGACGTCCTTTCTAGTTGAGCTGCGCTGACTCCAGGGGAGACATGGGCAAGCTCCCAGCCTGTGGCCAGGGGCTGCGCAGACAAAGGCTACTCTACTCACAGGGTCGGTGAGCATGGTCCTCAGGTGCGATGACAGGGCCAGAACAGCCAAGCAGTTGAAGATGACCCCGTTGATCATCGAGTACCAGAAGTCTTGGGAAGGCAGCAGCATGACGAAGGTCACCACAAAGTCAGCATAGACGACCAGGAGCCAGGTCATGACGGCGCACACCATGCCGCAGCCATCCCGGATGAACCACACCCTGTCTGCCGCGTCCGCCTCAGAGGACGATGATGACGACGAGGAATCATAGTTGTCATTCTCAGACAGGAGAGGATGGTGTTCGACATCTCGGAGCCTGTGTCCTGATGACTGCATGGTTTCCCTGATGCACCCTGCGGAGGGGAGGGACCGCAGGGGCTCAGGCCCACAGGAGACCTGCGCACACACAAACACTCTCGGAGGGGGGCCTTCAAGAAGTCTGTGGGGAAAGGGCATCATCTTTTAGTTCTACTTTTCCACAAACTTGTTGGTGCCCCCCTTCACATATGCACATCCATACAGGCACGCGTGCGCGCGCGCACACACACACACACACACACACACACACACACACAGTAAACAGACATGCACATATACGCACACAGCACCTGAAGCAGGACTAGTCATCCCTGTCCTCAGCCGCCTGATCATCTCAATGAACACACCAGGAAAGGACACAAAACATAACTAGCCGAGATCTGAATTTGTGAATCTTTACCTTCTTGAGTTCCAACACTATGAATCCCACAGTGCATGCAGTTCAGGCCCGTCTCTCTACAAAGCCAGTCAGTAAGGCTAGCTACGGTCACCCATGAGGAAGGACCGGCCAGAACACACCACCTGCGACAGTGTAGTTCCCAGCTCTCCCGCAGGGGTCGAGGTGGCTTCATGTACCCCGCTCCCGCCCACTCCACTCAGACCCCGGAGGCCCATCCTCTGCATGTCCATCAGCAGCTGTGCTTGGGACTGGACTCAAGGCTCAACAGGTATCAGCCTGCAGTACAGAGAACAGGGCTCATGAGCCGCTGGGCCACCGTACAGCCATTTGCCAGGACCCCATGAGGTGAAGGGCAACCACACGAGTCCAGGCTCCTCTGAGCCTTGCAGTGTACTGAGCCCTCCTCTGATCAAAGCACCTTGCTTTGTGGAGCAAGGCCCATCCCCTGAGAAAGACAACCCACTGAGGAACCACAGGTCAGACAGGTTAGCTCTTTTCAGGGTCCATGGCATGGCAGCACAAGGTCTACCCGGAAAGCAAACCCCAAGAAGGTATACGACGAGCCAAACGCCAGGGCCACTTGGTTCAGGGGTTGTGGTGGAATGTCTATACCTGGGGATCCGGAGGCAGGTGCCATGGGAGGGAAGAGCTCACACAAAAAGACACAGAATGCTGAGGGTGAAAGGACATTCCTGGATGGCCACCGGGAGCAGGCAGGCGAGGACAAGGGATAGGCAGAACACTTACAGGATCTCCCAAAGTCACTGTGTTCAGGAGAGCCATCACTGAGCCCGGCTGGGTTCCACACAACAACTCCCTCCCAGGACAGAGTGGAACTGCCCCTGCGGGTCTCCAAAGCTGCCCACCAGCTCTCTGGCAGAGTTCAGTCATCTGAGGTCAGCAGACCGGCTGGCTTTCTGCTGATCCACGGTATGACACTTTGCTAAAGTCACAGGAAGGGCGGGGAGGAAATGGAGAAACAATCCCTTGCCATTGGCTGAGATCTGAAAGTACGCAGGATGATAGGACAACTAGGCCCGGTGACTGACTTGGGAGGCAAACGGAAACGGACACCTGCTCTCAAAGGCCAGGGGCCCGCAAGACTCTGTGCTGGGGGAGGGGGGCAAGAGCCGGTGATTCCTGTCCGAAGACAACTGACAGACATCCTCCTGTTCCTGAACTGACGTTAAGTAGAGCCCATTTCCCAGGACGCTGAGAGCGCCCCAAGGGGCTCCATCACTTACGGGTCCACGGCTGGAGCAGAAACCTCCACCAATTCCCATGGCATGGGTACCAAGTTGGTGTGCCCACCACCCTCTTCCAACGACCTCCCTGCTCTCAGGAGTCGGGGTTCGCCAGCCAAATACAAGGGGTGAAGGGCGAGACCAGACCGAGTTGCTTCTGTCACTGTGTGTGTGTGTATTTCACCACAAGCCGGTGCTTCCTCCTCGACCGGACCCAGGCTGAGGGCGGCGGCCAGAAGGAGAAGGGTGACTGCCCTGAGTCATCGTGCTCTCACCTCAGAGATGGTTTCTCAGCGTCACTTGCACATTTTGCGCCTTTTCTTCAGCAGCTTAAGGTGCATGCTGTCCGATGTGACCGGATCTAAGAAGGAACGCAAATGGGATAGGAACAGATGTCACTGATGTTGTGCAGGGAAAGCATGCGCTACTTCCTACAGCAGGTGTCACCTGCAGAGCTGGGAGCCACTGAGGCATTTTCTGCATGACTCGAGTGCTATCCGTCAGAATCGAGGCCCGGTCCACATGCATGACATCACTGCTCGGTCTGCATTACTCACACCCCAATGGCAGGCCTGTCTGAGTTTCAGCCCATGTGGTAAACGCAAACCGAGAAAGCACCCCGAAGAATCCAGACCAAAGCTGGCCAGTGCACACTGAACATCTGCAAAGGCGCCAACAAGAAGACAGGAGGGGTGTAGGGGGTGGGTTCCTTTCTCTGAAACACTAGCATGTCGCAGGAGAAAAGGCCTAATGACACCAGGGTGCAGGGAAGTCACAGAAAGGCCAGGCTCACCGCCAGCCTTCCCTGAGACACAGGCAGGGGACACACTGCCCGTGGCCCGAGGTCCAGCTGTGGCTCTGAGTCAGTCCCTCTTACCAAGACATGGACACCCAGGGAGATGTTTGGAAGACACAGCCCCAGAAGAGCACGGGGACGGGACTCAAAGATTCGGGTGTGTAAGCAGAGAGCAGGACCCGGGGAGGGAGAGTGTGCCGATACCCGAGTCCAGACCGTTCCTGGGCAGGGAGGGAGGGGCGGTCCGAGACCTCCTGACTATGGTATGGAAACATTTGAATGCTGCTGTGATGTTTTTATTTATCAGCAAGAGTGGACGACGGCACTGACGGAGGCCATCGCCCATGAGGGAGAACTGGTGGGCAGAGAGAACCAAGCGAGCAAGCAAGCGACTGGCCCAAGACCCCGGGATCCGCATGGCATGTGGTCGCCTGACAAAACACTGCCCTGGTCTATAGGTATGAGTGGCATAGAAGTAAAGGGCACCGATGTGCAAGGCCAATGTGGCAAGTTCTGACACTCACTTGTGAATGTACTAGCACCAGCGAGATGACCTGCGCTCAAGTATGCTCCGTGCCCCACGACCTGTGGAGGTGGACCCCACAAAACACGAGGTGCTGGTACATCTGGATTGGGTGGCTGAGGGTTTCTGTCTCCCTTCTTGAAAAAACAAACCAGTCGCAGGGAGTGGTGGGAGCGTGGGGGGGGGGGGTGTTTCAGAGTGTTACTGTTCAAATAACAAAAGATAAGAACCAGACTTTCTAGCCTGGAAAAAGAACTGCTTACAGATTGCTTAATATATTAGGCAGGGAAGTATAAATAATTTTATAGTCAAGACAGATGTACAGTCAATCCGTGTTCCTCATCTTGACCCTAAATTAACAGTCCCTTGTTAAGAGGTTTACATGGTATTTCTGCTCATTTCCGTTGCAAATTTGTAACTGGACGGAAAGGCAAACTGGCTACAAACCTTGACTGTAACAAAGAATCAAGCCTGTAACTGGCTAGCCTAACACTCAGGCAGTTCACCAAGTCCCTCCTCCCTCCTAGCCTGGCAGGCTGCTTGAATCCAAGGCCTCCATTCAGGGGCCGGGTTCTGCCTGGCTCTGTTCACCCAGCACTTCTCTGGTGGGGTCTGCCTGCACTGCGGGGTGCTGCAGCAGTCCTGAATAGGGGGTGGCTCTGTCATGGTTGATAGACAGCCAGGCCGTGCAGGTCTTTGTATGGCCCTGCGCTTGCATTTCTCTGGGTAAGATGGGGGTCCACCTAACTTTTTGCTTTTAAGTACAAGCCTGCTCTCCAAGGTGGGTGTATCACCTACACTCCCAGGGGGTAGTACTGGGATCACAGTGAAACACTACTTCCTCTGCCCAGGCCCAGGCCTCAAACACATGCTGGTGGTGGTGGAGCCTAAGGGGTCTGTTCTTACCCAGAAAGTCTAAAACAGAAATACTCAACCACTTTGATAGATTAAAAATAAATAAACAACCAACACAACAACAGCACGGTAAAGTGGCCTGGCACCTTCTCACCAGTTAAGTTGCCCTGTGACTCAACCAGTCTACCTCCAGGTATCTAAGAAAAACAGCTCCAACACAAAGACCTGACCCAGGATGCTCGTGGCAGTGTTATTCCTAATGGATGCAAGCCCCATCCACAGAGACGACCAAATTGTGGTCTGTCCATACAATGGTACACTGCTCAGCTGAAAAAGGGAGGGGTGGTGGTAGACTGAGGAAGCTACTGACCCCTGAAACAACATGGTATTCCCATGCACATTCTTTAAGGTCAAAGCAGCTAGTTGTGAAAGAGTGGATTTGGTGTGGAACCTGTTTACACACTGACAATCACACACCTGAGCGTCTATAGTGGCCAACTTCAGAGCCGGGACTAGGCGCAGGATGACTGAGAAGAGGCCCAAGATGACTTTCTGAAGTGGCGGAAGTGCCCTCTACCTTGACAGGGAATTGAGTTACACAGGTGTACATGTGTCAAAACAAAACAACAAACTGTACACTTACAAAACAGGGCTTCAAAAATTCATGGAAAGATTCCATGATCATTTAACTCCACTGTCCCACAAACTTATAGCATGTCTGTCTCCTTGCGGCCTAATGACTGGCCTGATGACTGGACAGTACCAAGTGCGGGAGGGTGCAGCCTGGGGCAGTGTTTCCTTCTGGGGAACAAAGGGTTGCCAGTAGGGCTGACTGCAGCACCTGGCAACACCACCACTCCCGGCCTTTTGCATTTACCAGTATGTTAAAAAATAACAAAAACCCTACTTTCTGACCATGCTGTGCATGGATCTCGGTGGCAGGCATGGTAGCAAAGGCTGCAGTGACCGCCCCCTCCCTTGAGGAGGGTCTCCAAACAGTCCTGTGTCCCACACCCCCTCCTGCCAGCAGGGGCAGCCAGTCCAGCCCACCTGTGACTCCCACCAGATCTCTGGGTAGACCTGGAAGACCATCCCCCAGAGAGAAGTGGGCCTAAAGCCTCCACCCTATGGGCCATGTGTGTGGCCAAGCTCCTGGTGCCCTCACCCTGCCCCACCCTGCAGGCAACCCTATCTCTGTGGAAAGGCCCCAGGCCAGGGCACAGCCACTTTGGGATCAAGTACCCAGGACTCCTGGGACCACTGAGCGATGCTGCCTGAGGAAGAGCTGTGGGAGCCGAATGAGGGCTGGGCCAGGTGAGCAACAGTGCCCGGCCAAGAGGCAACATTGGTGCCTGCAGCAATGGCCAAGAGAAGGGGCAGTGGTGATGACCAGAAAAAAGCGGGGGGTGCTTCTGCTCCAAGGACTGCACTGGCAGTGAGTCGTTCTGCTCCGAGGACTACCCCTGAGCCTCCTGCTTCAGGGGTCTTTCTGGACTCATTAGCATCTCTCTTTCTGATGCTGATTCTGAGTTGTAGTCTGTTAATTCTATTTTCTACCCTGTGGCGACCCAAATAAACCACAGAACTGTAAAAAGAAAGAACTCATGCCTGCAGGGTGAAGCGGAGCCTGGAGGTGGCTCTCAAAGCTCTAACCTGGCATGGGAGGGAGGTAAAGGGGCTAAGCATGGGCCCTGTAGTCACACGCCTGCCTCTCGGCAGTGATGGGTCTCCTGAGCCTGCAGGATGAGCCACACTGGGCCCACACAGTGGTAAGCACTGCAGTCAATCTTAGCTGCTACTGTTATTTTTCTTATGATCATTTCATATGTTCTAAAATGTAAAAATCGGACAAATGGATTGTCTGAAAACCGCTCACTTAACATCAGTGTTCACACGAAGACCTGGTCTTTAGAATCTAACCTCGTACCAAAGCGAGAGCGGGGTATAAAAATTATACCTCAATAAAAAATAGGGAAAGACCCCACACAAAAACAGATACATTAGGCAGGTGTGAGGTCCCATCCCAGAGAGCTGCTGGACAGCTTGCTTCAACAGCATCGGCGTTGATGAGCCCCGACCCCGGCGTATGTCTGTCTCAGGTCCACTTTCACCTGCAGCTTCGGGCAAGTTCCAGAATCACTTCTGCTCCTCTTTGCTGGGTTACAAACAGAAAAGGGATTTCTCCTGAACAAATTTTATTTTTTTAAAAAAAGGCTTTGGTCTTCTTAGGTGATTAGCTACAACCCAACAGTCACTCTAGAGTCACACAACGGATCACGAGAGCTCAGCCACATCTGACTGACTGCATGCACTCAGAAATTCCCAGGGCGACCAGGTGCAGCCCACGTCTCTTGTACACAGAGAACATGGGCTGTTAGGTGCATGGTACATCTGTAAACGTGTAATACACCTACGTTCCTGGCTTACGCATATATGGTATTTTCTGTCTCAAAAGTCTATCGTGTCAAAGTGTGCGTTGTGGCAGGTGCATTCTGACAGGTGCAGCATGCAAGCTGGCGTGGCCGTCACCTCTGCTAAACTGCGCCATGCTCCAAACAGCAAAAGCGGTAGCCAGAGGCAAAGGAGAGGCGCCATTTTGGAAGCACAGCTCTATGGTCATTAAACAACACAAAGGTGCAAACTGGGGCTAAATCCTAAAATTCTCTGAGCCGTTACAAGATTAGGCTCAGGAAAACTCAAGAGGGTCCTGAATCAGAAAAGGGAAAGTGGTTAATGATTCCGTCAGTCTGTGGGCAATTGCCCTTCAAGATGGAAGCGTGTTCCCCAGTGCTTAGAGCAGACACAGGACCAAGCAGACGGTTGCACGGCTGCATATGACTGCCCTGTCCAGTTGGGCTGGGGCACCCCTGTACATGGCAGTTGTGTAAAGTGCCTTCACGCTCTTATGCCGGCCAATGGCCCAGGAAAGAGAAGCCTGTGAGAGGAACTCTAGCCCTACCATGGCGGGAGGGGAGGGGGATGGGACGGACCCCCAGGCATCACACTGTGTGTGTGGCCCGAGACTGGCACACCAGATGTCACCAGCTCTGTCCACACAGCCCAGGGCAGCCGGGTGAGAACCAGCCTGGTGAGTAATGTGATAAGTGTTGTCTCTGAGGGGAGAAGGAAGGTGTGATGGAGGGGGTGAGGTGGTTGCTGCTGCTAATTCTGTCAGAGGAAGCAGGACGTGTCAGCAGAAAAGGCAGCACCTGAGGGGCCTGGACCAACCGGCAGTGTGCGGATGGGACAAGGGCTGAAGCAGCAGGGGGCCTGCCAGAGGGCCCAGCCAGGGATAAGGAGACAAGACCGATCTGTTTGGGAAGAGCTTCGAAGGCCAAGCTAAGGAGACCAGGATTCTGGAATCAGCTGGCTGAACTGGAAAGCACCTGATGTATGTAAGGAGTCCCAGGTGGCCCAGACAGTTAAGGCTTGACAACTAGCAGAAAGGCCTGGCCACCCCACCTGTGCAAGGTAGGACGGCTCATGGGGCTTCAAGGCTGTGACCTTTCAGAGCAACTGCCAGCCTTCCTTCCGAGGCCCCTCAGGATGGATTCACACCGCCAACCTTCACTCCATCATCCAGGGAGTCTGAACTAGGTGGTAGTTCAGAAGTGAGACAGAGGCAGAGGATGCACTGGGAAAGCACAGTCACCCTAGAGGGGCAGAGACGCAGAGAGAACGACCAGCAGTCGCCAGAGCAAAGAGCCAGGAGGTGGGGCTGGGGCTTCAGAAAGTGGAGACAGGGCAGGGAAGGTGGCTGAAAAGCAGCCAGGGCCAAGCCAGCACTGGAAATCCTGTTCCTCTTCGGCCCAGAAACCCAGGACCCCTTTATCCCGCAGTCCACGCTCCGTGGTACTCCGGAGGTTCACTCAGGGCTGGTGACCAGTAAGCTATCATGTGGAGGGCGGGGCCTGAGCGGAGAGAATAGACCCAGGGGGTCCAAGCTGGGGGGAAGTGGGGTGATAAGCTAGGGGCAAGAGATGTATCAGGTGGGATGGGGAGGTGGGGAGAAGGCAGGTGGTGCCCATAGGCCTTGCTGAAGGGCTGGGTGTGGGGGGTGAGGTGAGACTGGCTAACCAGAACCCAGAGGAGTGGGAGGCTCTTCCGAATGACAGGACCGGCACATGGCCCTGTGTGGAGGGACCTGCCCAGCACTTTGTGCCAGGGATGTTTGTCCTAACCTGGTGATGAGGTGGGCAGGGTGGGGCCAACTACTGAGCTAGAATCCTGGGTGACTGGAGAAAAGCTGTCTTGGGCAGACAGCGCAGTGGGGGCCGCTCACAAGGCAATTATGTTCTTATTAATGCAATTCCTGGCCATTTGCAACCATGAAATATTGAATGTCCTCTCAAAGTCTACCAGCAATTCGTACTCTACGAAAGCACGCATTTTCCTCTCAAATTACTAAATCTAGAGAACAGGATCCTAGCAATGAAGGGGAAAAACCAGCCGAACCTGGCTACAGACGGACCTCGGGATCACGAGGGCTCAGTCAACGGGCACCTCCCAGGCCCTTTCAGAAGATCTTTTCTCCAAAACACCAAGTCAGGCTAACAGCATGTGGGCTTCCTGAGGAGGGTGGCAGGGTGAGATGGGGCCCAAGAGCTGGAAAGCCATTCAGGAAGAGAGACCACTTGGAGTCCTCTCTTCCCTCCACCCAACCCCCACACTAGCCACACCTCAGAAGAGATAAGGGGGTTCTGCCACAGGCTTTTGAAGCCCCCTGGTTGTCAACAGCCCCACTGTAAAGGGGTCACAGCAGAATGCTCACTCCCCTGCCAAACTGGCACCCCACACTGGTCCCCACCTCAGTCACTGGCTCTTCAAGTAACAGGACTCCCAGACTCACCTCACCCCCCCACACCCAGCCCTTAAGCAAGGCCTATGGGCACCACCTGCCTTCTCCCCACCTCCCCATCCCACCTGATACATCTCCCAGCCAGGCCTGTGTTCCTACAGGATTGCCTCACCCCGACTCCACTTAGCCATCTTTCCAACACAGGAGCCAGGCCAGGTGACTCTCTGCTTGCAGGACCCTTGACCTGCCATGTCAGTTAGGTTACAATGATACCTGAAGGCCTTCCCTGACCCCTGACCCACTGCTTGCTGCCCTGTGTGTGTCTGTCTGTCTGTCACTCTCTGGTTCATTTGTTTCCTTTGTCATCATCTTATTAGAATGCTCCTACCCTTAAGGGACAAACCCCACACCCGCTCACCCAGCACCAAGCCCACTCAGTGATTCCACCAGAGGGGGCGCCTGGGACAGGAGAAAGTAGCCAGGAGATCCATGGGAATGTGAAAGGAAACAAGAGAACCCTGGGCAGACAAGGGAAGAATTCTGCAGGCCCAAGGGGGGGCCAGGAGGGACCCTTCAGGAGCACTGGTGGCACAGCAAGTTCAACAAGCACTGGGCAGCTAACCTCAAGGATCAGTGGGTATAACCCCCCAGCTGCTCTGTGTGGGGAAAGATGAAGTTTATCTGCTCCCATAAAGAGCTGTACCCTCTGGCCCACCAACTAAACCTCACTCAACACCTGTTTGGCTTAATAAAGTTTTATTAGAATGAACAAACTAAAAGATCTATAGTCTCAGAAGTCCCTAAGCACCTGTCTTATGACAGTGGGCTAAGGGACCCTTGGAGAAAAGGAGGGCAAGAAATAAAAATGGGACAGAGCTAAGGAAGGGATGCCATACTTTTGAGGGCTCTAAAACCCCAAACTCAACACCAACGCGCCAAGGCAGCCAAGAGCTGCCCTGTGAGTTCCCAAGTCTGTTATTCTTTATGGGAGTAGGAAGTCCTGTCTTTCTCCCAAGGAGCAGATGGTGGTTTTGAACTGCTGGCCTTGAGGTTAGCAGCCCAACTGGTTAATTTCGGGTCCAGAAAATACAACCAGGGTACTTCCTCTGGAACATGACTGTATGGCCTAGGAGACAACTAGGAATGTTGATGTGCTCCGCCTACCTGAAAGCTTCGCCTTATCCTTGTCCTGGGGCCACAACCTCGATGCTAAAGTCAAAGAGCCAAGTGACAGTAAATGGTCATTCACAGTATGACTCAACCTGGCTTGCTGACAGTGAGGAGAACTTGAGCGCTGACCGATGAAGATCAAGGAGTGCAGCCTTCTGTATGGATCACAACTCAGTGTAAAGGACTGTGAACTCCTCACAACTGCACCCATAACATGATCAATGGAGGAAAGATGGAGGTGATCAAGGAGTTCATTTTGGTTGGATCTATAATCAATGCTCATGGAAGCAGCGGAGATCAAACAATGCACTACATTTGAGTAAATCTGCTGCACAGACTTCTTTAAGGCATGGAAAAGTAAGGCTGTGGTTACTTTGAGGACCAAGGCGCACCTGACCCATGCTGTGCTGTTTTCCATCGCCTTCTGTGCATGTGAGAGCCGGACACTGAGTAAGGAAGACAAAAGGAGAATCGATACTTTTGAACTACGGTGCTGTTAAAGACTATTTAAAGTACCACGGAATGCCAAAAACACCAACAGAGCGGTCTTGGAAAAAGGACAGCCAGATAGCTGCTCCTTAGAGGGAAGGATGGTGAGACTTCACCTCAGGTACTTTAGACAAGTTGTCAGGAGAGGCCAGGGCCTGGAGAAGGACATCATGCTCGGTAAAGTGGAGGGGCAGCGAAAAAGAGAAAGGCCCTCAGGCTGGATGGACAGTGGCTGCAACAATGGACTCAGACATCAGGACAGCTGTGAGGATGGTGCAGGACCAGGTGGTGGGTCATTCTGTTATACACAGGTCGCTGGGAGTCGGAAGTGACTGGATGGCCCCTAACAACAGGCGTCCAAAGCAGGACAGGAGTAAACGGTGAGGTAAGGGGAAGAAAAAGACAAGACAGATGCCTACTTGTTTTGACTGTTAGGGAGTTTAAGTAGCCTGTGGGTTCTGACTACTTAGAAATGTATCGACTCAAGTAAGGCTTGGGGATTCTCTCTTCCCTGTGGTCTAGAAGGGACAGTGATGGTGGGAGGACGAAGCTACGTGACCATGTGCAGGCACACCTCCCAGACGCTGTGTTTTACATGCTGAACGTTTGTGGCGGGCAACCACAGGCCCAGCAGGTCCACCAACGCCATTTTCCCAGCAGCACATGCTCACTTCATGTCTCTTTGTCCCGTCTTGCTCATCCTCAAGGAATATTTCACACTCTGTCTTTGTACCATGTACCCTTAGCAGACAACACAACTCTGATATGCCCTGGAGAGCCAAGCTCACGTGGCTCATTTGAGGGCTTTTTCTGCCTTACTGCGGTGCCCTGGAACAACCCCGAGTTCTCCACACAGTTGGCCAGTTAAAAAGGCGGTCCCTGGAGGTGTTCACACTGGCCCTGGGGGCTGGCTTAAGGGCAAGTGGGTGTGAGGGTGCGCGCATGGTTTGAAGTTTACTCTGTGCTCTGTTCCCGTTTTGAATTGTCCGTTTGGACCTTTCACTCAGCAGTCACATGTCTAATCACTGAGCACCAGGGCCCCGCCAAGAAAGCGCACCCAAAGTACCACACAAACGCTGCTTTAAGGAAATGTGGGCCAGAGAACCTCTGAGTGGCGATTGGCAGAGGCCTGGGCGCAGCAGGCAAATGGCTTCTTGCGTCACCCCAAGCATCACCTGTGTGTGTGAAGTGAGTTCTAGCCCCAAACACACTGCCATCAAATTGATTCTGAATCCACCCAAAAGGGGAGCACTGAACTACCCCTGCGGGTTTCTGGGAGGGAGTAGAGAGCCTCATCTCTCTCCCGCAGCGCAGCGCGGCTGGTGGTTTCAAGCTGCTGACCTTGTGGTTAGCAGCCCAACGGGTGACCGACTATGCCACCAGTTTTTAATACTTCTAGAGCCAGACTCCACACCGACAGGCACTTGTGTCAGTGCGAATGTAAATACATGCTCATTTAATCAAGTGCGCATCCAGGCTGTTCCTGAATGAATGAATCAATCAATCTCTCACTGGTCTGTTAACAAGCATCTGCCAAGTCCAGGCCAGACACTGGGTCACTGGTAGCAGACTCCATCTTCACCCACTTTACCTTGCAATAAGGAGCCAGGGTGGCACAGTGGTTACACTCTGGGCAGCTACCCACAGGGTCAGCGGTTGGAAACTGTCAGCTGCTTCGAAGGAGCTAGAAGCCAGAGGATTTCTCTTCTTCCTGTAAAGAGTTAGAGCCTCTGGAAACCCACAGGGTCAGTTCTACCTGCCCTACAGGGTCACTGTGCATTGGAATCGACTTGACAGCAGGGGGGTTGGGTTTTTGGTTACCCTGAAATGGAACATCTGCTGAAAGAATTCAACTGTTGCTCAAGGAGTCCTTTCAAACATGACCTTTCAGAGGGCCTGGTTCTGCCCCATCCCTCAACGCAGAGGTCAGTGTGACCGCCATGTACAAAGTCCAAGGAACTTGAATGGCCTCTCCCTCCTATTCTTCAAAAGGTCTGAGAAATGCCATTTAGCCAGTCCTCCAGGCTCCATCCTCCTGGTCAAACGTGCTGAGAGCCTTCCACGCTGACCATGTTCTGGCTCCCTTACGAGCATACTTCACAAGATGACTTTTCAAGCGACATCACATAAGCAAACGCTGTAAAGCATCATTGAAAAGGGGGAAGCCCATCATCTGGGAGGTGCACAGCTCGGGAGAAGTGGATGGCGACCTAGGTTTCTGGGCCCCCATGCCTGAAGCCCTCACCGAGAAACCAATGACAGTATCAGGGACCTGATACAACCAGATCCTGGGGCAGCACAGATACAACTCATGGGAGCTCTGGTGCAGCAGTGGGTTATGCACTGAGCTGCTAACCACGAGATCTGAGGTGTGAACCCAACAAGGTGCTGTGAGGCTGTCTGCTCTGTACAGATTTAAAGTCTCAAAAAACAAGAGAGTTCTACCCTGTCCTACAGGGCCACTATGAATAGGAATCAAGTTCATGGCAGTGAGTTTGTGGGTTTTGTTTGTTTGTTTTTTGTTTGGGGTAGGGGATGTTAGAGCATACAACTAACTCGAAGTCTAGGGGTGCAGTGGGTTATGCTGCTAGCCCTAGGGTCAGCAATGCAAACCCACCAGCAACTCTGGGGGAGAAAGATGAGGCTGTCTGCCCCTTTACAGGCTCGGGATCCATCCATAGGAGCTATATGTTGTGCTTTGGGTGAAGGGTCCAGGTAGGTTTGGGTTTAGTCTACAACCCAAACTCAAGCTACAAGACTACTGGACCCACAGCGATTCAGGACCAAATGGAAGTGGTCGCCCAGCACCTAGCAAAGCACCTCCACCCAACAGCGTAGAGGGACTGGCTCTCAGTAGGTGGGGCCTCTCAAGAAAGGTGCAGCAGGGCATAGGCCTTGCCAGGAAGGCTGCCCTGACTGTTCCTGTCGCCGTTAATCCCTCACCCTGCCCCCAAGGGCAGCTGATCAGGAGGTGAGAAGAGGGGCTATGAAGGAAAGGGGGCGAAGAATAAAAGTTACAGTGATTAAAGGAAGAGACAGAAAACGGCCCCAGGCATCCACACACCAGGTGGGAGCCGCCCATTGTCCCCACGCCTATTAAAAAGCCTTTATAGCCCGCTTTCTGCCGGCAACCCCGTTATTAGTCGCCAAAGCCTCTCCCTGGGCTCCGTTTCTCCCCGGAGAGAAGCCTGGCTCGGAGGGCTGGGTGTCACGCCCAAGGTCAGGCGGGAGTGGGGCTGCAGCCCAGGCAGCGGTGGGGCACCTGGGCGGGGTGGGTGCGGCACAGGTGCCCCGGCCGGCAGGAGTCGGAAGGCCCGCGCGGGCCGGGAGACAGCGGGGGCGGCGGCCCAGCCCCCGGCCCCTAGCCCCCGAGCTGCACTCACCCGAGGCCCGGGCGGGGTCGCCCGGCGCTGCGGCTCCTCCCGGCCGGCGGCGACGGCGACGGCGGCGACTGCAGCGGCCGAAGCAGCGACGCATCATGCGGCCGCGCGCATGGCCGGGCCGGAGCGGGCCCCGCAGCTTGGCTCGGTCCCCCCCCCCGGGCCGGTCGGAGGGAGGCGGCCGCCGAGCAGACACCGGAGCCTGGAGCCCAGCCTGGGGAGCCCGGCGGCGCGACCCCCGGAAGTGAACCCACGAGGTCAGCGGGACCGCGCCTGCGCAGAGCAGACGGCGCTGCTCCGGGACTCCGGAGAAAGCGGGGTCGGGGGTTCAAGTTCAGTTAGGAGTACGCGGTGGCCAGGAGCCGCTTGGGGCGGGACGACTGAAAGACTTACAGTTCCCGGAGGAAACGCAGCTGGTGGGCACGGGCCCCCCTCGCCACAGTAGACGTCCGCGCAGAGAGGAGGTCAGGAAGAGAACAGGCTGGGGTACGGGCTGCCGCAGGGTTCAAGCCGCGCCGTCTGGTCATCCACCAGGTCCAGAAGTCGTCCTCAGGCGGAGGTGGTCGGAACCCGCGGCAGCGATTCAAGGCCAGTTTTAGGCGTGGCCTGGGTGTTGTGCAAGAGGATAGCTAGCGCGGGTGGGGGGGGGGGGAATTTCGGGGCGGGAGTGGCCTTCTGGGCCGGAAGGCACGTGAAGGAAAGGGAAGCCCCTGAATTGAAAGTCTGGCCCTGGGGTGCACAGAGCCCCCGCCCTACCCCCAACACCTGCATTGTCGGACTGCAGAGGGTCCGGAGAACCTGTCGCCGTTGTCAAAAACAGACTGGGTGGATGCCAGAATTCTAAGTTTTATTCGTGGGTGCTTGCACAAGGAAAAGAAGCCAGTTTTCTCCTCTGATCTGTTTTAGAGCTCAGACCCCACACGTTAATATACAATATGTTTGTGCTTTAAAAAAAACAATGATTACAGGGAGAGGTTAGCAGGTTTGTTTTTTCAATGTCACAGGATGCAGTAGAAACTCTTTAAGAATGCAAGTTTTTGCAAAGACCTTATCTATGCCTTCATTTCTCCAGGAGCCATTAGAAATGCACCCCCCAACCCCCACCCCAGCTTCAGCTTCTTGTGCTCTTGTCTGCCCTTCCCAAGCCAGGACATTCCTGCTGATAAAACTTAAAAGAAGTTGACCCCAGCAGGGTGGGATGGGCTGTGTGCGCTACATTTCTAGTATTGACTTTCCCTATATCACATCTAGATAACACACTAAGTTAATTTTCGGTGCCATTGAGTTGAGTCTGATTCACAGTGATGCTGTAGGTCAGGATAGAACTGCCCCTGTGGACTCCCAAGACAACCTTTACTGGAGCTGGTAGCCACCTCTTCTCCCCCTGGGGCTCCGAGGTAAACACGGGCTTTTTATTTCTTTGGAGACCCCCCTATTATTGGCTACAGTTTTGCCTGGATGCTCAGTTAGTGTTTGTGTTTAATCTGGAGGATACTGGGTTTAAGGCTGATGGTAACTAAGGGATCAGAGAGAGAGGAGCCCTAGAAGTTTCGAAGCCACCGGCCACTCCACTGGAGAAAGACTATGCTTTCTTCTCCCACGAGGAGTCACAGCCTTGGAAATCCACAGGGGCAGTCCTATAGGGTTGAAAGAGTATGGTTGTTTTAAGGCAGTGGTTCTCACCCTTCCTAATGCCTTGACCCTTTCATACAGTTCCTCATGTGGTGGTGACCCTGAACCATAAAATTATGTTCGTTGCTACTTCATCACTGTCATTTTGCTACTGTTATGAATTGGGTGACCCCAGTGAAAGGGCCGTTCGACCCCCAAAGGGGTTGCGACCCCCAGGTTGAGATCTGATGTTTTAACGGATCAGAGAAAGGCACCCTGTGCTCTACTATTCCAACTGTTCTGACCCATCAGCAGCTCAGTGGGAGAAACCCAGCGACCCGATCCTGTAAAGATGGAGTCCTCGGAACCCAGTGGGAGAGTCCCACTATCGTGAGGCCCCTATGAACTGAAAAATCAACTGGATGGCCTCTAGCACCAAGATGTCAGAAACATACTTCTGCAAGTCACCATCACACTCGTTTCCGCTAAACTTTTGGGAGTGTATTAGAGCTTAAATTTTGAGCACCTGGTTTTCAGAGGGCTGTGGATGACTGTGAAAGCTCAAATCCATTTGCCAAATCCCCCAGTGGATTAAGCCTCTGCAGAATTCCTTCTGAGTGTTAACCAGGGATATGAATAGTCTTGTCTTCAGGCAGAGTGTATTGGAAAGTGGATTAACCTACACCCTGGTCCAGCCAGCCCTGGGTGGGAGAGAGAGAGTGTGTGTGAGAGGGTGGGGTGGGCAGTTTCCCTTAGGGTCTTGCCTGAATGTGTTGTTAATGGCTATCACCTTGAGGGGGGTTTGTGAATAGTCCTGAGTCATGCCTTTTGAGTCATGCCCTGACTGCCATGGGAGGGAGACTCTGGATAAATTGTATAAACGCTAACATGATGTATGTACCCCAGTCATGATTCTGTTCCCATTTCTGTAGTCCCACCTATCACGATGATATTTTGATCTGCCAGCAGTCATGAATTTCTGGCAGTTTCCTCTGCCTTCCCATGTCCTTTGTAGTGTTCTGACTCTCAGGAAATCCTTGGCTGCCATTCTGACCACCCACCTACTCATGGTCTCTCATCCAGATGATCAGTCTTTGTCTTTTTCCTGTTTAAAACTGTGTTTTTATGTGTATAAGAAAGAGCTTTATATAAAAGGGCAATTGTATATTGAGAAATCAGCCCAGTCCCAATCAAGTCCCTAAGTCCCATGTTATCCAATATGTCTGTACCAATCTATAAATTCCTCTTCAGACCCACAAAACACATGCAATGACACCAAATGCAGGAAGATCACAGGCGGGGGGGGGGGGGGGAGGCTGTCTTGTGAATCCAGTGGCAGTGGAAGCATCTCTGTGCGGGCAGCGGTCTCTATGGGGCGTAGCAAGATGTGTTTTGTCAGCAGGAATGTCTCCGAGGGAGTGAGGGTGTGTCCTGCCTCCAGTGAGCTATTTATCTCCTTAGCACCTCCAGATGAGGTTATTGACAGGCTAAACAGCACTGCTTCCCTCTTAATAGTCTCAAATTGACAACAG
Source organism: Tenrec ecaudatus (assembly GCF_050624435.1). Taxonomy (NCBI): domain Eukaryota; kingdom Metazoa; phylum Chordata; class Mammalia; order Afrosoricida; family Tenrecidae; genus Tenrec; species Tenrec ecaudatus. The sequence goes on from NC_134547.1 coordinate 73,356,986, forward strand.
ATTATGTAACTACCACAAAAACTTAATGTTTTCCTTAAATTATATTTGAGATTAGGTGTCTCTTTTGTACCCTACACTAGAAGGGTCAGACCAAATTAATCCTCAGAATCCCACATTCAAGGTCGTACTCATTTTGTACATACCCATCCTGGTGATAGGCATTCTGTCAAGATTCCTTGGGACTTCCACCTCCTGCTCTATTTCAGAATTTGGTTTAACAAGAGAGAAGTGAGAGCTATATTCCCTGCTCAATTCTTTTGACTTCACCTGAAAGGTGATTATCTTTGCATAACACCACGATTGCAAATGGTCACACTCTGTGCTATTGTATCAGAGCTTACATTTTCTTTCTATCTTTTTTTTTTTAGAGCTTACATTTTCAGGCATTAAGTCTAGAGAAGGCTGTAGTGTACAGTGGAAGCCCTAAATCTATGTATGAGTCGCCACAGAAATTCAGCCTGCATTGAATTCTTTTTGACCATTTTATCAACTGTGTGTATGCCCTTGCCCTCAAGCAGAGTGCAGTAGAAAATGGAATACTACCACTCCCCTAGCCAGTCAGGGAGAGGTGGCCCAGCCTGGGCAAATTGAGGTGCTAGGATCATCTCGTCACGAGTCACACCCCAGCTCCTTGGGTCAAAGGCTCTGAACCAATCATGGAAGCCCTTCTGTCTAACATAATAATGTATGCATCCCAATCGTGGTCCCAATCCTGCTTCTCTACCCTCTGTCTGCTACTGTGATGCATGATCAGCCACCAATCCTGCTTTGGTAAGTGTCCTTTGCCTTCCATGTCCAGCTTAAGCAGACATGTCTCTGGCACGACCCATGCCCAGTTGTTTCCTTCATCTGGGTGATGGGTCTTTGCCTTGGCTTTGTCCTATTTAAAGCTTAATAAATAGTCTCCTTTAAATTATATTTGAGGTTTGTGGTCTCTTTTGTACCCTAAAGCACTAAGAACAGTGTTGATGAATGTAGTTTGTTTTTAAAAAGTTAAACTACTGATGCACGCACAAATACAGTTATGAGCCAAACCAACTGCCATTCCCTGGCGCTCATGGAGAACCCATGTGTAACAGGGCAGAGCTGTGTCATAGGAACTTCTGGGCTGTCATCCTGGAAGCAGACCTACAGGCCCTTCTTTCACAGTACTACTGGGTGGGCTCCCAAGGTCAACTTTTGGTTAGTAGCCCAGAGTGAACCTATGAGGTCTGTAATGGGAACCTTTTGGTGAAGTGAAAATTACTCACCTATGACCATGCAAACATACTGCATGAAACACATATAAAGGGCATTGTTGAGCTCTGCCATTCACAGTGTAGATAAGCATGAGCCATCTCAGGCAGGGAGGGAGAATCCTGTGACATGAAACAAGAGCCACCAGTGCAGCCTTTGGGAGAGCCCTGCCAGAGGTGGTGGAGGCAGCAGAGGTGCCAGACAGAGGCTTGTAGCACCAAGACCATGAGATGGAGCCGAGGAGCCACACTGAGCCCGTGAGACAAAGTAGCAGGCTTCCCAGCCTATGATACAGGCAGAGGCCAAGATTCCACTTTGCGGAGAGGCTGAGGACCAGAGACATGCCTCCCAGCATGATTGAGAAGAGGTGTTTCAGCCCAAAGACGTGCATCCTTAACACAAACCTTATCCTCAGCTAACCTCCCCTAATAAACCCTACAATCTTAAGTATGCCTGTGTGTTCTGTGTGGCCAGTGAGTGGATTAGGGAACCCAGTAGAAAAGAAGAGTGAGTGCCATGGGAGGGATGAGTGGTGTCAGAAAAGGGTAAAGAACCCATTTAAGCAGGGAGTCAACTAAATCCATGTGGAAGAAGCACATCAGCTTGTGTGACCCAACAATGACAACAAAATTCAGATATGACAAAGGGAAAAAAGTAGCAGAGCTAATGTCATGAACACCCAATGGGTAGAAGGCTATGAAGGACAGCGGGAGCCCCAACCCCATCTGCAGAGTAACTAGTTAGGTTAAACACTGACAGACTCCCGCTAGGCCCAGGCAAGGGCCTCTCAAACAGCCTTAATATCAGAAATCATTGCAAAAGGTAGGGAGATTAGGGATAAAGTGGAGCTGGAAGACGCTCTGACTGGTCTTCACAATTCATTTTAAAGGCGCTTTAACCATGGGGACGGGGACTGCTCTAAAACTGATTGTACAATCTTTTTTTTTTTAATGATTTTATTGGCAGCTCGTCAAGCACATTTGGATTGTACAATTCTTGATAATGATTTTAAATGATCGAAGTATTAAGTTGTGTGATAAGTGGATTAGGTGCCAATAAAAATGTAAAAAAACAAAAGAGGAAAAGGGTAAAGAAGGATGGAGGGTGGTTATATTCTCCATCTCCCACCTGAAGCCAGAGGAGGGCAGCGGTGCCCCCCATGCCATTTCCTCTGACCTATGAAATGAACTGAGTCAGAATCACTTCCATGACCAGGAGTTTCATAGAGTGAACACAGGGTTTAATGTGACTTGCTTGTGCCTGAGGGATTTGGTGAGATGCTACAATTGATTCTGAGACAAGTGCAGGGAACGATGGTGAAGATTTGGACAGGGCACATCTCAGGACACCATTTACCCAGAGTTCCTTGCTAGAGAACATCCAGAGAATCCAGCTTCTAGGAACATCTAAATAGATTTCTACTGATAAGACAAGAACCTAATTCCGGTAACAATTCCAATGCTAATAATCCAAGGAGTCATACAAGCAGCCTGGAATGCTGAGATGAATTTTGTTCTGTGGTTGGAATGCTGGCTTTTTCTCTAGTGGAAGGGGGCAATCAATTCAACTTCTACCAAGTAAGACTGCTTTGTCATCTATGGACATTGTAGCCAGCGCTCTGCAATTGACAAGAACTATAAATAGCTTCAAGACATGGGGAGACTCATGGGAGAACAGAAAATCCAGAAGAGTCCATGAGACAATGCCTAGATAGCTGAGTCACAGTGTCGCTATAGGACAGAGGAGAACTTACACAGAACTGTTCCTTAGCGTTCCTAAGACTCTTTGGGAGTCTCTGGGAATGGGCAGCCTCATCGCTCTCCCAGAGTGGCTGCTGGTCTCCAACTATTGACCTTGAGGCCCGCAGCCCAACGCCTGATCCAAGTGCCAGCGGGGCCATGTGTGCAGTGAATCGAAAGCCCAGTTGAGGTCCAGTTGGCTCCAGCCACTAAGAACCCATGTGTGTGAGGCTGTAGAACAGAACTCGATAGGATTTTCAGCGTCTGATTTTTTTAAAGTCATTTTATTGGAGGCTCTGACAGAGCTTATCACAATCCATCCATCCACTGTGTCAAGCACATTTGTACATATGTTGCCATCATCATTCTCAAAACATTTCCTTTCTATGTGAGCCCTTCATATCAGCTCCTTATTTCTTGAGTGTCTGATTTCTTGAGGGATATAATCAGCATTTTGGGAAAAGATGACCAGGGCTTACTTTTGGGGCACTTCCAGGCGGGCTTGAAGCTTTGATCTTTTGTTAGCGGCCAAATATTTTAAAGTTGTCTGGCAATGACATGCAATCGTCTTGTGGATACCTTTCAAAGTCACAAAAAAATGACGGGAGGAGAGCCCTCACCGCATAGTCCTCCTCAGTCTCCATGTGTGTGTTGCGTTTGTTTCTCGTTCTGAGGGTAGCTTGTTTATTGTCACTGTAAAATTGCACACTTGCCAATGGAAACAACACAGTACCATCATTCATGAAGACGTTTAGCAAAGATGGCCCCCAGCTGGCCAAAAAAAACCCCAAACACCCCCAAATGATTCAACTCTTATCAAGCATTTGCCTCTATCTTAACAGAATTGCTCTGTCATCTCCTGCAAGTCAATTCTCCTGCAGGGGTCTTAGCGTTCCTCTCTCTAATCTCGCAAACAGGAGAGCTGACTGCTTTCTAAGGTTTCTTGGTTGCAGATTGTGATTCAACACCTTTTTCCCCCTTGGCCTCACCCTGACTGCACCATGGGCTTAGGAGCAGAAAACATCCAAGTAGTGGAGATTCTTATAGGGATTGAAACTGTAGGACTGGGGTTAATTCCCTTTACCCCTCAGGAAAACACAGAACTTCAGGAACTCTCCTTCCAGCAAAACTTCTAAGAGGAGTCCTGGTGGTGCTGTGGGTTGGGCTGCTAACCAGAAGGTTGGCCGGTCAAACCTGGCAACCTCTCTACTCCCCATAAAGATTTAGTCTCAGAAACCCTAAGAAGCAGCCCTGCTCTCATAGGATAGCTATGAGCAGGCTCTCCATAAGAATGGATTTTGCGGTTCATTCTGGGTACTGCAAATGGTTAGCACTCTCAGCTGCCAACTGAAAGGTTCGAGTCCACCCAAAGGTGAGTTGGAAGAAAGGTCTGGTGGCCCACTTCTGAAAACCAACCATTGAACATTCTGTGGAGCACAGTTGTACTTGGACACTCTGGGGGTCCCTATGAGGCCAAGTTGAGTTGACGCCATGGCAACCAGCTTGGTTTTGGCTAGTCAACCACTTAACCTCAGCCCCATTCAGAGCAAAAGGAATGACTGCAAATTAAAAGCCTTGTTATGAAGTGCCGTTGAGTCAGCCTGGACTCATAGTAACCCCTCGTACGACAGGACGAGACACTGTCCAGGCCTGCGCCATCCTCACAATTGTGATGTTGAACCCCATGGCACAGCCACTGGGTCGGCCCATCTTGGTGAGGGCCTGCCTCTTTTTGTTGCTCTGCCACTCTACCAAGCATGATCACAATACCCTCCTGTGGGTCGTGACCCCGTTGGGGATCGAATGACCCTTTCACAGGGGTTGCCCAATTCATAACAGTAATAAAATTAAAGTGATGAAGTAGCAACAAAATAATTTTATGGTTGGGGGGTCATGACAGCATGAGGAACTGTATGAAATGGTCATGGCATTCAGAAGGTTGAGAACAACTATCTTAGAGCAATCACCCTTTAAGGAGGTAAAAAGGGCAGCATTTGCCCAGACAGAAGGCTCAGAAGACATAGGGAATGGAAATGGTAAACACTGGGGGGGGGACGGGGGGGACAGTGCTGATCCACTGTGGAGATTGCAATCTGTGGGAAACTAACACTGAGGAGAATATGAGGAAGATTATATTCCCTATCACGGAGGGACTCTGGAAAGCTAGTATTCCACAGTAGGAAGGCCTCCACTTTGGTAAGTTAGAGGTAAAGTCCAAGTACATTATCCTGTTTTAAATATCATTCCCACAGATTCTCACCTTAACAGCTATGCTGCCATCACGACACCAACCCCCCTTGAACCTTCCCCCAATGCAGGTTTTAGGTTTCCTCACCTGTTAGCTCAGGGACCTTACTATAGATACTATCCACCTTGTGATGCATGTAACTACTGAATATGCATGTCTTATGGCTTCCTACAAATGTCCCAAGATAGTAAGGGTTCTCTCTCTTCTCCCAGTATCATGGGACCATCAAGAAGGGCTGAGGTGAGCATGCTACCATAACATGTGTCTGACTCCTTTATTCTCTCTTTCCTATCCTCCATGACTTTACTATTATCTTTATATATTATCGCCAGACAATTGCACCTATTGGCCCTTCAGTTCTTGTAGGCTGGCTTCCTCTGACAGCAATCAGTGTTATGAAACAAGAGGTGTGTGAATCGTTGAGTGGGAAACCAACGTACTCTGTAAACGTTCACCCCGATCACAATAAAAAGTTCCAAGCAAACCAGGAGACATCACTTTTCATCTGACAGATTGATAAAGATAAAAGGTTTGTTAGTATGCTGTGTTGGCAAGGCAGGGCAAATTGACATGATTGGTAAATGGTTCGGAACTTTGCAGAGCAAGGTAGCAATATGAATCACAGACACTCTACACATAACTTTTGACCCAGAAGTTCCTCCCGTAGGAATTTATTCTACAGGCAGACTCGCCCGCTTTCACTATTTACCAGAGCATGTTTGTAGAAGCCAAAGCCTGGCAACACCCTGCACTTGGTGAGTTGGCAAGTATGGCTAGTAGGGTTCTAGTTCAGAGGTGCACAGGCTTATTCCACACACAGTGTGTTCAAGCACTGTTCTGCCATCATCACATAGATGGTTGCAGACAAGTTCTCTCAACAATACACTCGTCAGTCTCTTCAAAATAAAGTGACTTCTGAGGGGATCTGCTGGGCCATTTTAAGGCTGAGAGGTCAGCTCAGAGGTCATACAGCAGCCGGTTTGGTGGTGGTGGGGGGGTGGTATTCCAAAAGGATCATTTGTTAGCTTTTCTCAGAGACACAGAACAATCATGGGAGCTTTATAGTTTTTATTGTTACCATTGGAAACAGCATTGATAAGGAAAAGGTGGGCTGCACTAAGGAACTGTTTTCCATCACCACCACACACCTGCCTGTTCTTGGAGGGTAGCAAGGGAAGTCTTACGGGAATGTCCTTGGGAAACCTTTTACACTCCACCTCCAGTCCTCGTCTTGCCCCTTCAGACTTCTTTTTGTCACCCACACTCACAGAACATTTCAAAGGAACATGATTTGAGTTCCTGGAGGACGCCCAAACTGCCATTTTGACATGATGCGCATCAAAGAGTACAGACTGGACAGTGCTCTGTTCACGATCACCTGAACAAGTAAGGGATACTAGTGGCTTGAATTAAGATGGTACAGTAGGGTAGGAAAGGACAGACAGGCACGAGCGTTGTGCAAGAAGTAAAATAGATAAACCTTAGAGAAAGAACAGAGTGGTTTGATCTTGTTACCATCTTTAAGTATTATAAAGATGATAACGTCCTTGGTAAGTGCTTTGGTCCAAGGGGACTTATCAAGGGGAGGCTGGGGAAATATTTGTGTTAGATGTCATAGACAACACTGTGGATCGGACAGATATCCACCTTGGTGTTATACAAAGATGGGTTTGGTTTGAATCAACCTGGAAACAAACTTGTGCAAAACGGTTTCTTTTTTTCACCTTTACATTCCAGGTTTCTTGAGTATTTCTCATGGGACATGGCTCCGTGGCACATCATTGAAAGAGCACCAGTAGACACACCACAGGACAGGGCAGCCGTTCGTTCTGTTGTACGTCACAGCTGCTTTCAGTCATAGCCCACTCAATGGCAATCATCCAGGCACACTATTTATATTGTCTTTCCTTGATTTATCAAGCTATACCTTTCCCTGAGGCCCATCTACCTTGACTTGTTTTTCTCATCAGTGAGTCCTCTTCTAAGAAGAGCCCAAGTGGCACAATGCTTACACACGGAGAGCCCAGCAGTTCAAACCCACCCACTAACCTGCAGAAGAAAGATGTGGCAGTCTGCTTCCATAAAGATTTAGTCTTGAAAACCTCAAAAAAGAAAGAAAAGAAAACCTCGTGGGTAGTGCTACTAAGACAAGGTTGCTATGAGTTGGAATCACCTCGGCGAGTAATATTTGGGGGGTTCCTCTTCTAAGGGTTCACAGTGTTTTTCAAAAGTAACCAGCCTTGAATATTTCCCAGGCACGGGGGCAAGCTTGCTACAGCACGAGGGTCCATCTTTCTTGTGGAACTGCAGCTCCTGGTCTGTTTCTTCTTGTTGCTCATTTCCACGTTTCTAAGCAAGTCCACAGTCCATTAGGCCTTCCTCTCAGGGGCAAATGGCACATGCTTGAGGAAAAGCATCCTGCATGTCATCTTTTTTCTCCTAAGTGGCAGAATCCCAGCTCCTCCCACCTTTGTCCATGACTTCAGAAAAGTTCTCTTAACGGGACACTCAACCTCGTTTCAGATTTCACTGCATTTTTTTTTAGACAAAGTTTCATTATCACAGGTATGCAAACCATACAAGAGGCACTACAGCCCTGCAGTGTACTGTGGAGATGACTTTAGAAAATTTCACTATCAGATAACACTTGAGACTCAGTCTTTGGTGATAGGCATTCACAGCAAGTTTGACAGAGCATGAATATGTATGTGTTGTGTGTGACTGGCGTCAGTCCTTTGGTGAGAGCATTGTGTGTGATTGGTGGCAGGTCTCATGGGTGTGTGTGCATGTGAATGGCTGGTGGCAGCCCTCCCAGTGGGTATGTGTGTGTAGGTGTAGCAGCAGTCCTCCTGGTGGGTATATGCATGCATGTGTATGTACATGTGTACATGGCTGATAGCAGCCCTCCTGGCAATATTTTTTAAAGTGTTTGACAGAACCCCAAATTCTTTTTTGGGATGTTACTTTGCTTCTATAAACTCACTTTCAATGGGGGATTGGTTTCAAGGCTACTGTCCACCCCCCCATGCAGATGTTCATCCCTTAAATAAAATGGTGCTGTATTTGCATATAACTATGCACCTCCCCCCCAATATAAATCATCTGTAGGTTATTTATAAGATTGCTATGTGCCAGAATGGAGCCCTGGGTGGCTTAGTGAGCTATGTGTTGCTCTACTAATCGCAAGGACAACAGTTTAAATCCACCAGCCACTCTACTCCTGTAAAGAAGTATAGTTTCAGAAACCCCAGGGACAGTTCCACCCTGTTCTAAAGGGTTTCTAGGGCATGCATGAGTCAGAAGAGACTCAGTGGCAGTGGGTTTGGGTAGGTGACTTATAATACCCCACTCACTCCCTGACCCACTGCTGGTAGTTTCAAACTCCAGACGGATCGTGCTGATCCGCTATGCCATCAGAGCTCCCTACAACGTACATGCTATGTAAATAGTATCTTATGCTCCCTCTTAGCCTTTCAGGGGTTACGCTGACCACAACTGATTTTTAGAAGTTGTTTTTGCCCCCACAGAAAGGAAGTGTGTACTCTATAGAAGTATGAACTAATGAGATCCAGAATGAACAAGGCTCATGCGCGGAAGGCTGCAGAGACTACCTCAGGCTATGCTCCGCATCACTCCACCCGCCTGGATGCAGCATAGAGATTGTGGCGTGGGAGTCAAGTTTTGTTCTTTGGAACTTTCTAGAATTTGTTCCCCTTAACCCACCTCACCCCCAATATTTGTGATCTGAGGTTGGTCATTCTGGAGGATATGGAGGAGGGCCGACTATATTTCCCAAAAACCCAAACCATCAAGTTGCGACGGTTTCTGAGGCTCTAAGTGGACCAGAGCAGAAAACATCTTTCTTCTGCTGAGTGCCGGGCGGGTTTGAACAACCCATCTTGAGGTCAGCAGTCCAATGCTTACCTGGCAGGGCCACCAGGGCTCCTTTCCTTTCTTAAGAGCCACAAAACCTTGCCTATCTTTTACCTTTTCTAATTGAAATAGAGAAGAGACGAAATGACCTCAGAGTTGGAGTTGAGGTAGGATCATCAATGTTGAAGACCGTCCTTTTAAAAATCGGACCTCCCACTACCTTGCTCTTCCAGCGTTAACGTTCTGACCAGAACTGAGGCGCGGGGATGGGGGGCGCAGGGAGTGGCATCTTGTGTTAAAGCTGGGGGACCCGGGGAAGGGAAGCAATAACGTAGAACTGCTTCTTCCGCCTGCGATTCCCAAATTGGTAGGCCGAGAAACCTGGTCGCCAGGCTCCCCTCGGCCCGAGTTACAGCCTGGTTTTGAGAGAATCCAGGAACCGACAGCCCGCACCTTCCACAGCAACAATTCACAAGTCCCTTCTGAAGCCGGTTTCCGAACTGGCGCGCGTTTCCCGTCCAGCCGAGGTTACATAGGCCTCGGGAGTACCAGGTCCCGGCTGAAGGGAGGACCCGTCTGCGGGCGTGGAAATGGGAGCGACCCCGAGAGAGGAGGTTAGGCCCGCCCCTTCACGTGACCGCCGGGGTTCTCGGGATTCCGCCTGTGGCGGGGCGGGGCCGAGTGTCCGCTCTCGACGCCTGCGCAGACGGGGAGAGGCGGGCCCTCCGGTGAGTGACAGCCCGCGCGCGCTCCCGCCCCCGGGCGCGCGCTCGGAAGACTCGGGCTGCCTGCGGCCGGCGCAGTCTCCTCAGCTGCGAATCCCGCGTCTGTCAGCCGACTCCAGTCAGCTGCTCCTGTTCCGCGCGCCCCGCTGCCGCGGTGAGTGGGGCGCGGGGTGCCTCCGGGCTCTCCCTCATGGCTGAGGGGAACGAGTCCGCGGGGTGGCGGCCTGGAGCGGCGGGGGCGGGACGGGGTGCTGAGGGGACCGCGGGGCTCTCTAAGGGGGACAGCTGGGACGCGGCCGCTGACAAGACGGGGTGCTGAGGAGACGACGTGCGGGGCCTTGGGGTGCCCAGGAGGCAGCATGACTGACAGGACAGGATGCTGAGGAGACGGTGTGCGGGGTTCGCGATGCCTTGGCGTCCCTGAGGGGCGCGTCACGACTCACCGGACGGGGTGCCCAGGAGACGGTGAATGCCCAGGAGACGAGGTCCGTGTGCAAGGACCTCCGCGTCTGCTGTCGGAGGGGCACCGTGACCGACAGGACGGGGTGCCGAGGAGACGGCGCACGGGTCTCCAGGACCTTGGGGTTCCCCAGCGGGCACCATGGCAGACAGGACGGGGTTCTCCAGGAACGGGGCTCTCTGGGAGGGGGGGACGGACATGGGAAGCGACACGGTCCTGGGGGGCTGCGGACGGCGCTGGAGGCGGTCCAGTGCCCCACCCCCACCTCACCCCAGCCCGCGGCGGGTCTGCGGCAGGGACTTTGGGGGTTAGCCCTGGTCCCCAGACTGCTGCCCCGGAGAGGAGGAGGGGAAGGGCCTTGCTGGGTGCTGCCTGCAGCCCGCGTGGCCCAGGTGCGCAGCTACTGAGGGGCAGTGGGGTGACCCAGGGTCAGTGCCACAGGCTGACTGCCACCAGGGACGACGTTCAGTCGAGTTCGGCAACAGCTTTGCTGCCTGCTGGAAGTGTGTTATCACGGTGCACAGCGGGGGCTGACCACTGAGGGGCCCTTCCCTCCTTCCCTCCCACTCACTCATCCGTCAGAAACAGGACCGTTCCCTGACAGGCCTGGAGACTGGGTGTGGGCTCACACCCCCACCCCCCCAGCCAAGGTGACACAGTGGTTATGCCCTGGGCTGTAATCCACAGGGTCATCAGTTCGAAACCACCAGCCACTCTGTGGGAGAAAGACAGGACTTTCTACTCCTATAAAGAGTTACCATACGAAAAACCAGAGGGCAGTTCTACCCTGTCCTATAGGATCACCATGAGTCAAAAATTGACTTGATGGTCATGGGTTCTACTGGTTGTTTTGTGAGGGTCTCTTCTGCCTGAAAGAAACCAGGATACTCAAAAGACGTGTGCGCGCACATGTGCGTGCGCGCGTGCACACACACACACGCCCTCCAGGAGGGTGCCAGACTCTTCCACCCTCTCCTGGTTCTGAGATATATGCAGCGTTTGTCCTTTTCATGGTATGTGACAATGTGAAGATTGTTGCTGCTGCTGTTTGTTAGCTCCTGGCGAGTCAGCTCTGACTCACAGCAAACCCGTGTGCAACAGAAGGAAACACTGCCCTAGTTCTCTGCTCTCCTCACAATTGCTAATGTTTGAGCCATTGTTGCAGCCACCGTGTCAATCCATCTCCTTGAGGGTCTTCCTCCTGTTCTCTGACCTCTGTTTTACCAAGCATGATGTCCATCTCCTGAGTAGTTGTATTTGCAAATATAACAACTAAAGGCAATAGAAAGACACGCAGGGGCCTTAAAGACTTTGCTATGTAATTCCGGACAGTGGAACACATTTACACACAGTAGAGGTGGTTCTCTCTCCAGGGCAATGAGTTTATTTCTTACAAAGTCAATCTTCTTATGGGAATCCTACTGGCTTTGAGGGCCTCCTTTTGTGGACTACTCCTGGGGAAGGTGTAGGGTGGGGTGGCTTACTCACAGGCCTCTCACTGCCTCCTGCAAGAAAGTAATCACCTGGAAAGAAACAGCAGATGCAACCAGGAGAGATTGTAAGTCCTGAAAAGTCAAGTCAGCAGGCAAGTGATCTGAGGGAGGAGAGAAAAAAATCTTCTTGCCAATAATAACTCCTCATTTTATGTGGGTGCATCTAAAGTAGTTTTACTTTAGAATATACTTTCTAAAAGTACTTTAGTTAAGTGATGTACACACGAGGTCTTAATCTTTACCATCAACTTAACTGGAGCCCTGTTGGCATAGTGCTTATGCTTTGGGCTACGATCTGCAAGGTTAGGCAGTTCAAAACCACCAGCCGATCTTCAGGAGAAAGGACTTTACTCATGTAAACAGTTAAAGACTCAGAAATTCACAGTAGGAGTTTTACCTTGTCCTAGGATTGCTATGAGTCAGCATCAATTCGATGGAGTTTTTTGTGATTAAGTTATCATAATCCTGGGTTGCAGGTGAGGAATCCAAGGCTCAGTGAGTTGCCTAAGGTCGCTGAGCTACCAGGGGGCAAAGGGGCCATAGGCAGCAGGATCACCTCTGAGGAATGGGACATGGAGGTCTGTTCTGATGATATGCCAGGTCTTCTCCGGCTTCTTCTAGCCAAGTGTCTTTATCTTTCCCATGGTCCTGCGCACTTAAGTCAGCCTCGTTCGCTGGTGCAGTTGAAACTGAGCTTCACCACCACTTCTCTCTTCCCCCAGCTTGAGAATCTGCCTCACCTCAGATTTGTTTATAAGTCTTTGAGAAATCTAGCAGGAAGTGCAATCACAAGGAGTGTCTTTTGCTTAAGAGCTCAGCATTTCCAAATTGTCTGGGTGTCCTCAGACGTGTGATGCAAGGGAACAGGTACAAGGCAATTTTAGGGAAACTGCTATAAAAATTTTCCTTAACCTCCACCCGGAAGAGAAATTCACTGGTTGTGAAACTGGAGCCGACCGACCCAGTATAATACTCTTGCTCATTTTCACCATTAAAAAAAATAAACAGGGGCACAGTTTAGGTTATGATGACCTTAAAAAACAAACAGGGCACAACTGTTCTCATTAAGGAAGAACAAGCTTAAATTCCATGCTCTAAATCTGGGCATCAATCAAAAACACCAGGGAGGTTGTCTGAAAGATGCTTCAGCCAGTCAATGACATAAAACAGAATTAAAAGCCCAGGCAATCTTGAGACACATCAATAGAAGGACGGGTCTGGAATGAGAAAGGTCATCATTTCAGTTTATTCCATGCTTAGAATATTGTGTTCTCTTTTGAATGTCATATTTAATGAAGGACATAGGAAAAGAAATACGCAAGCATATCTACTGGAAATTGCTAGAATGGTAGAGGAATAAGAGCTGGCGAGTCTGAAGAACCTTGGGAGCCATGATTTTAGAGTGTTCTAGACTACCATTTATTGAACTTGTTCTCTAGAGACTCCCTATCCCCCAAAACAAAGGACAAGAGGTATATAGTCAGAGAGACTTCAGTCTTAAGAATTCATCTTGAACATGAGATCAACAGAGTCAAATCATGCCTCTGCCCTGCTTGAAACCCTTCAGTGGCCTCTCTGTGCTCTTGGAATCAAATTCTGAATCCTTACCATGAACTACCATGGCAGCTATACAAGTACTGGCCTCCTTTGACTCCTGATCTCACTCATGAAGGTCCAGCCTGCTTTTTGCTCCTTGAACACACCCCCATCATTTTGCCTTAAGGCTTTTTCACTGGATGTGCCTTGATCGGGAACATTTTACAATGTATGTCCCTTTTGACTAGCTACTTTCACTCAGCATAATGCTTCCAAGGTCCATTCATGTTGTATATTTCATTCCTTTTTATTGCCAATGTTTGGTTCTTGTTCAATGCAGAGAAAAGATGCCCATGCCACAGACTGTCTTTGACCTCATCTGCCATTTTTGTTAATGTGCTGCCTTTGGTCCTTGGGTGGGCCAAGCAAGAAGTGGTCACTTGCCTGGGAATCCTTGTGTCACTTACCAACTGTGCACTAATATCTTCTTACTGTTCCGGAATCCACTCCAGGCTGCCACTTAGCATTGAATCTCCACGTCTCTCCTGTCCCCTCTGTTGCTCCCCATTTTAGGCACCCAGTTTAGAGCTTTTTTTGTGGTCCTTATGTTACATAGTATGATTACAGCTCTCAAAAGGAGAAGTGTTCAAAGATAGCATATGTGTGTGAAGATCTATGTTGCACAATGGAGGAAGAACCTCACCAAGAAAAACCTGCTTACATGCTCTGGAATTATGTGGGTTCATCCAGAACCTGTTCTCCTACCTGTAAAATTTTGAAATGAATGAATAAGACTTACCTTCCTAGGAATAATTTCCAACAAATGCTGAGAGAAATGATGCATTTAGAGAGAGGAGGTTTTCTCCCCTCTTAATTACTGAATGTGTTCAGAAAATATGTCCCTGGTATAGACCTTGTTCTTTAGTGGTGGTTTCCCTTAGACCAGGTGTGGGCTGAGATTGCCCCTGGCCTTCACATGACACGATGACTCAACCATGGCAAAAACTGGCCAATGAGCTAGAGAAAAATATGATTTCAAAAACAGTTCAGTAAATGGCCAATGGAAAATGCCAGAGTGAAAAAAAGAAAAGAAAATGCCAGTGTAAACAAGCTTAGCTGTCTGCTGTTAAGCTGACATCCTTAAGCTAGGGGATATGGGGGAACCTGGAAAACAAAGATGCAAAATGCTTTACTGTTGTTATTGTTAGATGCTGTAACCAATATATGGTAACCCTATATTTTTCATGATGTTGCTTTTTAATCCTGGTATGACAATATTTGTTTTCTTTATATTGAAATGTAATCCACATTGAAGGCTGTAGTCTTTGATCTTCATCAGTAAGTGCTTCAAGTCCTCTTTACTTCCAGCAAGCAAGGTTGTGTTATTTGTAAATTGCATGTTGTTACCTAAGTCTTCCTTCAATCTTGATAACATGTTCTTTTTCTTTCTTTCTTTTAAAAATCATTTTATTAGGGGCTCATACAACTCTTATCACAATCCATACAACATGTTCTTTTTCATGTAGTTTAGTTTCTTGGATTATTTGGTCAGTATGCAGATGAACAAGTATGGTGAAAGGATGCGACCTGACATACACCTTTCCTGATTTTAAACCACACGGTGTTCCCTTGTTCTGTTCAAACTCCTACCTCTTGGTCTATGTACAGGCTCCACATGAGACCAATGAACTGTTCTGAAATTCTCATTCCTCACCGCATTATCCATAATAGGATATGAGCCACAGAATACAAGACCTTTACATAGTAAACAAAACACAGATAAACATATTTCTAGTGTTTTCTGACTTCAACCACTATCTGACACCAGTAATGATTTATCTCTCACTCCAGTCTCTTCTGAATATGAGTGAATTTCTGATAATTTTCTGTATGTACTGCTACAGATGTTTTTTAATTATCTTAAGAAAAATTTTACTTACATGATGTGTTAGTCTGAGTAGACCAGAGAAACAAATTCATAAACACACATGTGTATAAGAAAGAGCTTTACATATAAGAGCAATTGAACATTAATAAAACAGTCCAGATCAAGTCCATAAGTCCAATCTTACTCTGTCAGTCGATACTAGTCCATAAATTCCTTGTCAGTCTCATGGAACACAGGCAATAATGCCGAATGCAGGAAGATCACAAGCCAGCGGGTGGAAAGTCTTGTGGATCCAGTGGCAGTGGAAGCATCTCAGCACCAGCAGGATTCTCCACGTGGCTCCTTCAGCTCCACAGCTCTAGCATAGTTCCATGTGTCTTCTAACAGGAATGTCTTGCAGGGTGTGAGTGTGTGTCCTGCCTCCAGTGAGCTATTTATCTCCTTAACGCCTCCAAATGAGGTCATCAAGCTGTGACCTGATTGACAGCCTAAACTCCACCCCTTCACTCTTCAGTCTCAAATTAACAACAGATTATGTAACTGCCACACATGTGATATTAATCATGTTGTTTAATAATTTCTGCATTATGCTTAATGATTTGCATTTTGGGTCACCTTTGTCTGGAATGGGCACAAATTTGGATCTTTTCAAGTCAATTGGCCAGATTTCCAAATTTCATGCCATCAGCTAGTGAGCACTTCTGTGCTGCATTCATTTGTTGTAACATCTCATTTGGTATTTCATCAAACCTGGACCCTTGTTTTTCGCTAATGTGTCCAGTTTAGCTTGGTCTTCTTCCTTCGATGCTATTAGTTCTTGGTCATATGCTATCTCCTTAAACGGTTGAATGTCTACCAATTCTTTTAGAGACATAGTGATGCATGTTTTCATCCTCTTTTTTTCTTTCAATTTTTAATTGTGAATTAGGTGGGGGTGTACATCTTCTTTTTATATTTCCTGTGTCATTCAGTACTTGCCATAGAGTCCTTCAATACTGCGATTTGAGGCCTGAGGGTTTTTTCTCTTCCATTCTTTCAGTTTGAGGAATGCTGAGTATGCTCTTCTGTTCCTTTGCTTTTATAACTTCAGGTCTTCGCACAATTCATTGTATATTGCACTCAGCCTCAAAAAACATTTTAATATTTATCCTGAAGTCCGACATTGTCAGTGATAGGATAACATCTATATGCATAGAAGGAAGACCAGTTAATAAGGCTATTATTCAGACGTACACAGCAACCACAATGCCAAAGATGAAGCAATGGAAGATTCTCACCAACTGCTGCAGTCTAAAATTGATCAAACATGAAATGAAATTACATTGATTATTTTGGAAACAAACAAGAAGGGTCTCAGGAGCTTCCACTTGAACTTGCATATGAGAAAGTGATTGCCTCTTCCAGTTGGCCCACGGACTTGTTCTGACTGATGAAAAACAAGTCTATGAGAACCAAAGTGTGACCTTGAATATATCCCACCTCAATTTATAAAGTAGCTCAATAATAGATTTGATACATTGAACACAAATGACTGCAGCCCAAATGAGTTCTGGGATGAGATCTAGGATATTATACATGAAGAAAGCTTGGTCACTATGAAGACAAGGGGGAAAAGGACAAAATTGAGCAGAAGACACTCTGAAACTTGCTTTTGAATCTAGAATAGCTAAAGTGAACGGAAGAAAAGATGAACAGAATATTTCAAAAGGTGATTGAGAATACAAAGTAAAGCATTAAAATGCATTGTGCAAAGATGCAGAATGAGGCCAGTAAAAAGGATCGTGAGTAGAAGACTTATGAGTAGAAGGAACCCAAACTTTGAGTTAATAGTAAATGCCAAGAATGAACTGAAAGAACCACATGATATCAAATCAGTGTCAAAACCCAGACCCCTTCCCTATATTTTAAGCATAATTTGGAATGTTGTGCTACAAAGCCAATAGGAAACCCATTAAGAGAGTAAAACTAGTCTAATACTCTCTCTTTCGTGAGGAAATAAATTATTTGGAACGTCATTAAGCAGCAAGATCACTCTCAGAATCCCAAGGCTCAATTTGGATAATTAAAAAAACACCTCTTTTATCTGCTCTTGTAGGAGAGGAAGGTAGGGTGTGTAATCAAAATGTTAATGTAAGTAGAATTAACAACATTTGGCTACCCTAGGGGAATGAAATAGCAATGCTGGCTTCATTTTCTATCTGCTCCCGAGGAACACTTGTGTGGTGACCCGGAACAAAGAGCTGGGGGTGTCCCACAAGGCTCATGCCTCTCCTGGGGCTCTGCTCTGTTCTTATTTGTGTGCTTATTCATTCTCCACAGCAGCCAGGATGCAGAGCCTTTTCATAATCAGAGCACATATTTCCCCTGGTTCAGCCCCTTCAGAAATTTCCCATGACTCTTACATTGGTATCCCAGCCCCTTAACTGATCTATAATAAGCCCTGCCTATGTGGCTTGTCCATGGAGCCTTCCAGTCTCAGCCTCTCCTTAGCTCCCCTTTGTGTACCCCACTCAGCACAGTATCCTTGCACCCAAGAGTCTCAGGGAGGAACTCTCATCCTCCAAGTCTGGGACTGGCTGAGACATTGAGATACCTCTTCCAGGTGACTTTCCCACTTTCTCAGGCTGATTGAACTCTGCCTCCTACTCTTTGTCACTCAGTGCTGTCCAATAGAAGATAATGGAAACGGCAGGTGCAACTTCAAATTTTTTATTGGCCACATTAAGCAACCAAAGAAAGAGAAAAAATTACTTTTTGTAATAGATTTTATTTTATCCATTTTATCAAAGAAGAATATTGAAAGAATCATGGACTGCCAAAAGAACAAACAGAACAATACAATACTCCTTAGAAGGACATGTTATCAGGAGAGACCAGACCCTGGAGAAGGACATCATACTTGGTAAAGTAGAGGACAGCAAAAAAGAGGAAGGCCCTAGACAAGATGGACAGTGGCTGCAACAATGGGCTGAAACATAAGAACAATTGTGAGGGTGGTGCAGGACTGGGCAGTGTTTCCTTCTGCTGCACATAGGATAGGTATGAGTCCGAACCAACTGGACAGCACTAACGTATCAAAAATATCATTTTATATTTTTATCATGGTATGATATTAGGTCAGTCTCGTGTGTATTTTACACTTACAGGACAGCTCAATCCATCAAGTCTCAGTAGTTAAATTGTCAAGTAGCTACCACATTGTATTATATAGGCCAGCTCTAACCCAGAATATAGTTTCATTTTACTCATTGAACTTGTGACAGGCTGTGATGATTTGTGTGTTTACCTTTTTGTTTTCCGACTACAACATAAGGTCCCATAGGGCTATGCTTTTCTTGCTCTCCTTCCCCTAGACCGGTGGTTCTCAACCTTCCTAATGGTGCAACCCTTTAACATAATTCCTCATGTTGTGGTGACTCCCCAAGGATAAAATTATTTTCATTGTTAATTCATAACTGTAATTTTGCTACTGTTATTAATTGGGCAACCCCTTTGAAAAGGTCGTTCAACCCCCCAAAGGGGTTGAGACCCACAGGTTGAGAATCTCTGCCCTAGGCAAAGCCTGGCACACTTGATGTTCAACCGCAAATATTGATTGAACAAAGGAATGGACCAATGCTGTACTCAGGTCTCCACTTACCATCCTGCTGGTTTGATATTGCCAATTAGGGCTGATTTTCATCAGGGAGTTTAATGTACAAGGTGTCCCATAACCAAATCTACTAAATGATTCACATCAGGACTCGTTAAAACATCCATGATGATAATTCCACTTTTGATCTTATTTTTTAGGTGACAATGACACTAAAGAGGTAAGGATTTTTCAATAGGAATAAATTCACATGATTGTGTTTTTTTTTAAAGATCATTTTATTGGGGACTCTGTGGTTCTTTTGTAGTAGTTGCAGTTAGATCAAGGATTTTCAACTGGGAGGGGGGGTCATTGTGCCCCCCCCCCGCCCCGGGGACAATTGGCAGCATCAGAGACAATTAGGGTTGTCACACAGCAGTAGGGTCCTTCTGGCGTCTGATGAGTAGAGGCCGAGCTACTGCTGAACATCCTGCAGTCTCAGGTCAGCCCCAAGCATGGCAGTGCTGCTGCTGAGAGCCTTGCTATGGCCAGCCAGCTGGGCATCTGCTCAGACTCGTCTCTGATAACATCAGCAAGGTAATTTGTCCTGGAACCCAGCAGACTCTGGGCAGCCTGCTCTTCCTTCTCATCTTGCCTTTTCTCTCCCCTAGTTTAAACCTCGTCTTCCTACATTTGTGTTTTCTTTTCTGAAATGGACAAACCAAACAAGGGCTGCCTCTAGCCAAAGCATTTCTGAGAGGAAAGGAAATCAGTTCCATTTTTAAACCGTGAATCGCAGTTCTGCAGTGGAGGCATGAGAGAAGCCTCTGCTTGAAGACTGTGGATCAATACACTTCAAGCAACCCTTTTAGAACCATTTAGATGCCTCCACAGCAAAATGGCAGCAGAACTCTGTTTCTCTCCACTTTCGTGCAAACAAATAGCTGCCAGCTTCACCCCAGCTAGGTTTTCAACAAGCGCCTCTTTACAATACAAAGCAGGATTAGCGTGCAGAATAACATGTATTGTGATCCCTGTCATGTGTTAAAGCCAAAAAAACAGAAGGGGATACAGCACCCATATTATTGTGGTCAGGAGAGGGATTGATTTTGTAAGTTTGAATTGTAGGGTTTTGAGGCAATGCTTCCAAACAAAAACTAAAGTGATGCTAAAAATTGGCAGTACTTTCAAATGTAAAAAAAGAAAAGAAAAGAAAATGATTAGGGCAAAGAATGTACAGATGTGCTTTATATAATTGATGTATGTATATGTATAGGTTGTGATAAGAGTTGTATGAGCCCCTAATAAAATGTTTTTTAAAAATTGGCAGTACTTTCATCCCTTGCCATTTCTCTGTCAATGTCTGTGTAAGTCTCAATCAGCTGTGTGTGGGGCTATCAGACCACCTAACTCTGGCAGCTTTGTACCAGCTGTTTTCTCTACCTGTAACCTCTCTCCTCTGCTGTTTGGCTATCAGAATCGTGAGATTCCAGAATACCTGAACCCTGAAATTACAGCACCTGTCAGCTTGCTGTGATAACCAACCGATGCTTGTCTCCCCATAGATTGTATTTGGGAAATGAGGGGCCATGTCCATTTATCTTTGCATCCCTACAACTTAGCACAATTCCTGGTAAGCAAACCAAAGCCAAACCAGTTGCCAAGTAGACCCTGATTCATGTTGTTGTTAGGAGCCATTGAGATGGCTCCAATTCCTAGTAAGCTAAGTTCAACAGAACAAAACAGTGCTTGGATCTGTGCCAGCCTCACAATTGTTCTTATGTTTGAGCTCATTGTTGCAGCCACTGTGTCAATCCATCTTGTCAAGGGCCACTGTCTTCTTTGCTGCTCCTCCACTTTAACAAGTATGATGTCCTCCAGGGATAGTCTCTCCTGACAACATGTCCAAAGTACGGGAGAGGAAGTCTCCCCATCCTTGTCTGTAAGGAGTATTTTGGCAATACTTCTTCCAGAATAGACTTGATTATTCAATTTACAGCCCATGTTAATTTTAATATTGTTCACCAGCACTATAATTCAAATTCACTGATTCTAATTTGGTTTTCCTTATTCAATGTCCAACTTCCACATGCATTGGAGGCAATTGAAAATACATGGCATTGAAAAAACTTTGACTCATGGTGATTCCTTATTTATGTTAGAACTGCTTCATAGGGTGGTTGCTTTCGTAGAAATAAATGGTTTGGTGTTTCTTCCAGTGTACCTCTAGGGGTAGATTCAAACTGCCACTTTTTAATTTATTACTGCTTTACCCCCAGAAGGGGATCTGCCTGTTATATCGTCAGATGAGAGACCTGAGATAGATTCTTTGGGGTTGTCATCCTCCCAGAAGGAAGAAGTGCCTTCAAAGCAGTGGCTGGTTGTTCGCTTGTCATGGTGAACTTCCAGGATGTGGCACTGAGTAGGGAGATAACAGACAACTCCAGTAGCAGGTGTGGTCCTGCATGCTCCTGCTGCTCTGTTTTACCTAGCTGGTAATATCAGGGCAGACACAGTGTTGTGCAAACTCCATTTGACTTTGCTCACCTGATTTCTCCCTGACAGCTCCCCACTTCCCTGTGCTGGGTCTCGGTTCCTACAACTGCAGAACTGAAAGTGTTTGCTTCTGTTGTACATAGGGTCACTATGAGTTGTAACCGACTCGATGGCATCTAACAACAGTCATTTCACCTGCTATTCCCTCTCTTGGTCCCTTTATTACCTGTTAGCCAAAACCCTGTTCATCACCTCCAGAAATCTAATGTCTTATCTAACCCTAAAATCTTGGGGTTTTTTTTAAATTTGGAGTTTTTATTAAGTAAAACCAAGTATGGAATTTTCCTTTTCCCCCGCCCAAGTATGGAATTTTCAGTGCCTAGCTGCTGTGTTCAGCCTCCCACTACCTTGTAAGCATCTACTTTATTCTTTCATGACTGAAAATGAATTTATGTCTTTGAATTTTGGTGTAGGTAAAGAGTATTAAATGTACCAGGGGAACAAACAAATTTACATTGGAAGAAGTACAGCCAGAATGCGTCTTAAGAATCAAGTATGGTGATATTTCATTTCATGTACTTTAGACATGCTATCAAGATGGACAAGTCCCTGGAAAAGCACATCATGCTCGATAGCATACAGGGTCAGTGAAAAGTAAGCTCCTCAATGAGAGGCATTGACACAGTGGCTGTAACAATGAGCTCACACACAGCAGTCATTATGAGGATGGCGTAGGACCTTGGCAGTGTTTTGTTCTGTTGTACACAGGCTTGCTACGAGTCAGAGTGACTTGATAGCATCTAACGACAATATACTAGTAAACCTGTTTGTCAGTGTGTCATCCAGTGGTGGGATGACATGTGTTACTATGATATCAGAAGCAACCCCACCAGTATTTCAAATGCCAGACAGGCTTCAATGGAGCTTCCAAACAAAGACCAGAAAGAAAGACCTGATGATCTACTTCTAGATACAAAACAATGAAAATTGTTTGAGTTACAGAGTATCTTCCAAGACTGTTACTTGTGTACTAGTATAGCTCATTGCCGTCGAGTTGATGCTGACTCATAGATAGTGACCCTCTAGGGGAGGGTGGAACTGTCCCTGTGAGTTTCTGAAACTGTAACTTTATGGGAGAAGAAAGCTCTCTCTTTCCCCCCAGAAACACCTGATAGTTTTGAATTGCCAGTCTTGTGGATCACAACCCAACAGGTAACACTGCGCCACCAGAACTCCACACTAGTATATAATCCAATTGTTTAACACAGCTGTCTGGGGTGGCCTTATTCATACTTCCATATTAGCAAACAGTTACCTGTGTTGATTACAGCAGGTAGTATTGTCAAACTGCCTTTATCGAGATTCTTCCACTGTAACTCTAGGGCTTTACATCAGTATTTAATCTTTTCTGACCCTTAAGATTTCTTCATTCATAAAACAGAAGTAATAATAGGCTGACCTCATATGTGACTGTGAGAATTAAGTCAGATTGCTAGTAAGATATACTTCATTTGGCTCTGTTTTCTTTTGTTGCACTTAACAGTTATTGCTCCCCCTACCCCTAATTTGAAGATTTGTGACAACCTTGAGTTGAGCAAGTTTATTGGTGCCATTTTTCCAATAGTAGGTCCTCGCTTCATGTCTCTGTGTCATTTTGGTCATTTTTGCAATATTTCAAACATTTCTATAAAGTCATTGTGTACACAATAGATGACAGTAATTGTAAACATCACTTTGATATGCACTGGAAAACAAAGAAACATTTGTTGTTCACTTTATTACAACATTCACACTATTGTGGCACTCTGGAACTGAACCTGCCATAGCTCCAGGGTCTTTCTTGGTAAATAATAGGGAAGAGCACCTTTTTTTTGACAAGGGCCATTTGAATATTTATAATACTATTTGTGGGCCATACAAAATTATCAACTTAAAAAGTAACCTGCTATATTTGGCCAAACATTTAATTAAATCACCCCTAATGTGATAGCTAGAACTGCTTATTTTTAGTGAAGTGTGAGGTGTTAGTTGGTATTGATGATTTCCCACACCTTAACAACCCACAGGCCAGACATTCCCTATTCTTGGTGTAGTGAGAATGCAGTGAATGTTAGCTATAATTATTATTTTGTTATTAAAGATTATTAAATAATATTGGCTTTCTCCCACCAGTGTTGGCCTTAGGAAGCTACTAGTGTTGACCTCCCACAGAGCTGGGTCATAGCAGCTCTCAGGGGTCACCTGACAGGTGGAGCAGTGACTTGTTTGAGATATCAGATAAAAAGTGTTAATAGTTTCCTTTCTGCTCTCGGCCTGACAGCTTGTTGTCGAAATGGGCAAGTTCATGAAACCTGGAAAGGTGGTGCTGGATCTGGCCAGACACAGTTCTGGACGCAGCCATCATTGTGACGAACATTGATGATGGCCCCCAGACTGCCCCTACAGCCATTCTTCGATGGCTGGAATCGAATGCTATCCCCACAAGGTGACAGCTTCAATGGCCAAGAAGAAAATTGCCAAGTGGTCAAAAATCAAGTCTTTTGTGAATGTTTATAACTATAATTACCTCATCCCCACAAGGTACTCCATGGACATCCCCTTGGAAAAAACCATTATAAACAAGGATGTCTTTAGGGACCTTGCTCTTAAATGCAAGGCCCGTAAGGAGGCCAAGGTCAAATTTGAGGAGAAGTACAAGAAAGGTAAAAACAAGTGGTTCTTCCAGAAGCTGCAGTTTTTAGATCCTACTTGATTCAATCATTAAAAACACCCCAAAAATATCCCTTTGTTTGCTACATGTACTGTTAGACTGGGGAAAAGCACGTTAGTGGGATGAGACAAGGGTTAGTGGTAGAAGGACTGGGAAACAAAAATTAGACCTATCTTTGTGAAAAAAAAGAAAAAAAAGGTAATAGACGGGGTTTGTTTGTTTTTTTACTTGAGATTTCTTTTTAAATCATTTTATTAGGGGCTCATACAACTCTTATCATAATCCATACATACATCAATTGTGTAAAGCACATTTGTACATTGATTGCCATCATCATTCTCAAAACATTTGCTCTCCACTTAAGCCCCTGGCATCAGCTCATTTTCCCCTCCCTCCTCTCTTCCCCCTCCCTCATGAACCCTTGATAATTTATAAATTATTATTTTGTCATATCTTGCACTGTCCAACGTCTCCTTTCACCCACTTTTTTGTTGTCCATCCCCCAGGGAGGAGGTTATATGTAGATCCTTGTAATCGGTTCCCCCTTTCCAACCAACCCTCCCTCTACCCTCCCAGTATCACCACCCTCACTACTGGTCCTGAAGGGATCATCTGCCCTGGATTCCCTGTGTTTCCAGTTCCTATCTGTGCCAGTGTACATCCTCTGGATTTGTAAGGTAGAATTAGGATCATGATAGTAGTGGGGGGCGTCAGGGGGAGAAAGCATTTAGGAACTAGAGGAAAGTTGTATGTTTCATTGTTGCTACATCGCACCCTGACTGGCTCTTCTCCTCCCAAGACCCTTCTGTAAGGGGATGTCCAGTGGCCTACAAATGGGCTCTACTCCGCACTCCTCCCCTCATTTACTATGATATGATTTTTTGTTCTTTGATGCCTGATACCTGATCCCTTCGACACCTCGTGATCGCACAGGCTGGTGTGCTTCTTCTATGTGGGCTTTGTTGCTTCTGAGCTAGATGGCCACTTGTTTACCTTCAAGACTTTAAGACCCCAGGCATTATATCTTTTGATAGCCGGGCACCATCAGCTTTCTTCATCACATTTGCTTATTTACCTGCTTTGTCTTTGGCGACTGTGTCGGGAAGGTGAGCATCATAGAATGCCAGTTTAATAGAAGAAAGTATTCTTGAATTGAGAGAGTACTTGAGTGGAGGCCCAATGTCCTTCTGCTACCTTAATACTAAACCTATAAATATATGCACATAGATCTATTTCCCCATCCTCCTATATAAATATATTTATGCACATGCCTTTACTTAGACCTCTATAAATGTCCTTTGCCTCCTAGTTCTTTCCTCTATTTCCTTTGACTTTCTTCTTGTCCCACTATCATGCTCAGTTTTCATTTGGGTTTCAGTAATTCCTCTTGGTTACATTACCCTTGATCACTCCCTACCAGGCTTCCTACACCCTCCTCACCACCGATTTGGATCACTTGTTATTCCCTTGTTCTTGGGTTTGCTAACCCCACTACATTTCCCCCCTCCCTCTCTCCCATGTCCCCCTTGAACTGTCGGTCTCGTTGCTTTCTCCTCTAGATTGTTCATCCAGCAGTAGACTTGGTTTTAAAGAGCACTGTTAGATTTGTAGGAAAACTGTGGAGAAAGTACAGGCAGACCTCGGAGATACCCATGGGTTGAGTTTCAGACCATTGCAATTAAGCGTTGGCTGCAAAAAAGTGAGTCATTCGACTTGTTCATTTCTCATTTCATATCAAAGTGATGTTAACACTTAATGATGTTAACACTATGAAGTGTGCAAGCGCATGTTGAAGAAGTTTGAAATATTGTGTGTATGACCAAAATGGGACACAGACACAAAATGAGCACAGTTTGTGGGGACAATGATGCCCAGAGACTTGCTAGATGCAGGGCTGTCACAAACCTTCAGTCTGTGATCGCATAGTACCTACCAAGTGTAATAGCACGAGGCACAATCTCACGAGGCCACAGAACTGACTTGTATTTGCTTCCCTTGCACAGTATTTCTCCAATTGTGATCATCATTTGTAAAAACGAAACAAAACTAAATTCCCACAGGAATACAAGATGTGAAAGTTACTTTTTAGGGCAAGAAAAAGTTTAGAAAAACATGAGTGCATATTCTATAACGGACGGGATAACAACCTGTAAAATACCTACTGCAATGAACTCTTACTTCACATCTCCGACCACTCTGTAATGCAGCCCCTGTCCTGCGCTCAGAGCCAACACACTCTGTCTCTGTCTCTCTGGTCGTCAGGACCACCAGGCAAGCAAGGTCTGACCAAAGCACTCATTAAAAGGCCCTTTCCTGCCTGCTCTGTTTGAGGAACACTGGGAGGAATTTGAGTCCAAAACCAATATTTAATTCACTTCTATGAGAGCCCGAGCACATGGACTAGGATTCTAGGAACACCTTCCATTCCTTGAATAAAGGGCAGAGCAGTAAGGAAACTGGGGAAGATCATTCCAGGAAACATTCAATCAACCATGCCAGAGAGGGAGTTGGTGACTGGAGTGGGGCTGTGGACTGATCTGCCCTCTTGGCTGAGAGCCATTTGTTTCTGCATCTCCAGTCCTGGCACAACGTCCCTTGAAGGGTGGGGCTTGTGACAGGCAGAAACACTGAGGTAAGAGGATGTGATTGTGCCCGTCCCTGCATCACGCTGCCATAAACCATGACACATTGCGCTGTGTGACATGTGGTTGCTGGTCTGTTCTTCAGTGACAGTCTTTTGCTCCTTGTTGGTTGTGGTTGGCACTGAATTGCTGAACATGTAATTGTTTGAAATGTTTTATCTTTCATGGATTTTTGTGTCTTTCTAAAGTTTTCCCTGCTTTGTTTTGTTTCTTAAAGGCCAGAGAAAGGCCCTTGATTGGAAGTCAAGTCTTTTCTTTGCCTTCACTTCTTAAGTTCTTTGTGGTCTGATGTCTTTGTTCCCATCAATAATAAAGAAACTGTATCAGTGAAACTGATTTGGGAGGGAGGGAAGGAGTGTGAACTGGTACCTGGAATTCATGTGCAAGGACTGTGCACCTCCAGGAAGGTAAGATGTGGTCTCCTGGGTCTCCAAGAACATGCAACCATCTTCAGGAAGATGACTTAGAAATCAGATACTTTCCAAATGCTCGAGTTCATTAGCCATACGAGAAATATGCATTAAAACAGTGGTTCTCAACCTGTGGGTCGCAACCCCTTTGGAGGTCGAACCACCCTTTCACAGGGGTCGCCAGATTCATAACAGTAGCAAAACTTCAGTTTTGAAGTAGCAAAGAAAATAATTTTATGGTTGGGGGGGATCACCACAACATGAGGAACTATATTAAAGTATCATGGCATTAGGAAGGTTGAGAACCACTGCATTACAACAATAAGATACCACTTCATACCAACATTCTTAGCAAAATGAAAAACAAAATAATAAATGCTGTAAAGGATGTGGAGAGATTGGAATGTTCATTCATTGCTGGTAGGATTGCAGAATGTACAACCACTATGAAATCTGCATGGCGCTTCCTAAACCAAATGCAAACACAATTACCTCTGTTTGGAAAATATGCAATCTCTCTACTTGGTATACACCCTAAAGAAATCAAGAATAAAATTCAAACAGACATATGCATGCCCATGTTTATTGTTGCAATTTCTATAACAATAAAATGAGGAAAACAATAAAAAAACCCATCTGCAGAGGAATGGATAAACAAACTTTGGTACATACATACAATGGCATATTATGCATTCTTAAAAGAACACGGATGAGTCTGCCAAACACCTCATGACAGAGACAAAATTTGAGGCCATTATGATCAGCAAAGTTGTCAGTCTCGTAAATATAAGTATTTTATGGCACTATTATTATAAATGAAGGAAGAAAAATAAAAATTATTTTGACACTAAAGGAAAAGACTTTAAAGACTAGGTGATGAGGCCAGAGCTGGGGGAGAGGGAAGGTAGAGAGGGAGTGTGGGTGGGAAAATAAGAAGATATATATAGGGGTGGTTGAATGGGATATTGTCATTGTTTTCATGATTTTGGCAACTACATATAGTATGCTTCTCTTTGTATGTGTTATATTCCATAAATAAAATGGGATAAAATTAATTTTTTTTAAAGGAGAGAAAAGAGAAGTGTCGCAGCCTTTAAAACCTTCCGGGTTCAATGGGGAGGGAGGAGGGGAAAAAAAAGAGGACCTGATGCAAGGGGCTTAAGTGGAGAGCAAATGCCTTGAGAATGATTGGGGCAGGGAATGTATGGATGTGCTTTATACAATTGATGTATGTATATGTATGGATTGTGGTAAGAGTTGTATGAGTCCCTAATAAAATGTAAAAGAAGAAAAGAGAAAAAAATGATTAGGGCAAAGACTGTACAGATGTGCTTTATACAATTGATGTATGTATATATATGAACTGTGAAAAGAATTGTATGAGCCCCAATAAATTGTTAAAATTAAAAAAAAAAAAAACAAAAAAAACCTTCCGGGTTCATTACCCGTCAGACCTAAAACAGTGTTTCGTGTGGGTGATTACAAAAGGAGCAAAAGTAAAACTGAAGTTGACTTAAATGATTTTTTACACACAAGCTAGTTACAAACAAACTAAAAAGAAATCAGATACTTTCCCCCTTCTCCCCCAGCCCCTGAGAAAAAAAACTTTGACTGTGATTATATTTTTTGGTGGTAGAGTGAGACCTTGACTTTACCAACAGTTCTGAAAACATATGCTATCCTTCCACCCCTAAGTAATGTTATTTAAAAAAATACAAAATTATCCCTAGTAGTGTGAGTGGTCTGTTACCAAACACACTGTCACTGAGGTGATTCTGGTTCATAGTGACCATCCAGGACAGAGTAGACCTGGTTTCCAAGGCTGAGTGTTTTCACTGAGGCAGACTCTCTCAAAGAGCAGCTGTTAAGTCCTAGCCATCAACCCTTTGGTTAGCAGCCAAATGCTTAACCCACTGCACTACCAGAGTGCCTTGACTTTCTGTTAAGAATGGTTTTAAGGAGTGATGCTGACTGCATAACATGGGAAATGTAATTAATGTCATGGACAGTGAAAGTAGTTGGAATGAAGAATGTTTTGTTCTACATGTTTTATGACAATAATAATAAATAATTGAGAAGGCTAGGTGGAGAGGAAGGGACACACCTGGTCCTTAGCCCTATCCTATCTCTGTCTCTGAGCAAAGTGGGCACTGTACTTCCATGGGGAGAGTGAGCCCTGATACTGGATACTTAAGCAGAGGCATCCTGGAATGGGGCTCCACTCCCACGATCCGGGGATCCTAAGTGAACAGTGCCTCTGATTTGATTGATGGAGGCGGTCCTGTGTGTGTTGGGCTTTGAGGTCCAGCTGCTGCTGCCTGTGTTCCCCCCTCAGATCAGTGCCTGGCTCCAACAGTGTAGATTGAGTTCCTCCCAGTGGCCCGCCTGACCATAAAGTCCAGCTTGGACTTTTGTCCTTTCTATCTCCTTCTGTGTTCCTTATGGGCGATGGAGATCCAGGCAGTGATAGGCCTTTCATGGAAAATGCCACCTCACCTAGGGAGGGATTAAAGGGACAATGGAGGCAAGTGGCAGGCAGTTTTTACATCTGCCTGAAAGTGAGTCAGGTGCTGCGCTTCGTTCATATCACCACACTGACTTCTCAGGTCAGGAGCTGCCGTTGACATGGTGTGTCCTTTGACAAGTTGAGCTTCTGATGAGAATCTGATGGGGTCTTTCTGTGGGATTCTCTCTCACTGAATCTGTTTTGCAGGTGTTCCCTTTACATGTGGATAATCTCTCAGCCATTTCCCACCCTGTCTAGTTTTTCAAAACCAAAAATCTTACTTTACCAAGAATGCTTTCTCCATGTACAATACTCTCTTCCACATAGGCAGAGGGTGGGAAATAGCCAAAGAAGTAGGGATGCTGGGATTGTAAACCCCCAGATTCTTCCCCACACAGGCCACATAATCTGACCCTCAGCCTTAACTAGGAAGAATTGACGTGTTTAGGCTCATGGCAGCCCTTCTAACCTCTCTTAATCATTTTTGACCCATCTTTGTCTATCAGACCCTTGATTGTGATCAAGAAATAATTCTTTTTCCAAGGGAGGAGCTGTTGGTGAGCAAGCTGAAGAGGTGGGACATCCCACTGTAGACAGGTGCCGTCCTTGGAGGTTAGCTGATGACAGAGATTAAAGTGTCCACTGGTTGTCACATCCTCTGGAGGGACCCTGGTTCAGAACTTCCAACTTGACACAGTGAAGCTGACTTTCTTTTTTTTAGTACAAGTCTGTGACCATGTCAAGCAGTCAGACAGAAAGCTGAGCATCTCCCTCAGCCCCTCCACAGCCTCCTCATGCTGACCTTTTCTTATCCCATGCCTCCAGCAGTCATAGGTGGAGTCCTATACATGGAATCATGCCGACTTAGGGGATGATTTCTTTGATTCAACCCAGTTCCTTTGAGATTCCTCCAAGGTATTACCAGATAGTACCTTACTACCGAGCAGTATTCTACAGCACACAGCACTCACTCACTTTGAGTATCAGTCCACCACTCAGTGAATGGTTG
Source organism: Tenrec ecaudatus (assembly GCF_050624435.1). NCBI lineage: Eukaryota > Metazoa > Chordata > Mammalia > Afrosoricida > Tenrecidae > Tenrec > Tenrec ecaudatus. Next base: position 73,387,528 of record NC_134547.1, read on the forward strand.
TTTCCAGCTTGGGGCAATTATGAATAGAGTTCCTATAAATATTTGTATACAGATTTTTATATGGAGATAGGCTTTTATTTCTCTTGGGTGCATGCCTAGGAGTGGGATGACTGGGTGGTGTGATTGGTGTATGTTTAGTTATATATTTTATCAGACTTCCCAAATCTATGCAGAATCTCAGTGGCTCCCACTCTATGTGCGTGGGCTACCATAGTGGCTTTCTAACAAAGAGTACAGTATGGAATGGAGAAAAACAGTAACTTCATAGAAGGGAAAGTGAACAAGAGCCACCAGATGACCATGGCCAGCATCAACAGTGATTTCCTTTTACCAATCTTTATATAAGATGGGTTACAAAAAAGTTAGGAGAAGTTCCATGATTTTTCCATCTCGTTTTCCATGAACTGTTGAAGCCAAACTCAAACCAACACTGCCATCAAGTTGATTCAGACTCACAGCAGCCCTCAAGGTACCACAGGATAGAACTGCCCCTGGGAATTTCTGATATTATAAGTCACCTGTGGGAGTAGAAAGCTCGTCTTCCTACCATGGGGTGGTTGGTGGTTTTGAACTGCTGACCTTGTGGTTAGCAATCAAATGCATAACTGCCTGCTCACCTGTGCCTTGAATGATCAGAAGGGACTCCCAGTCCCTCTCAGGCTCTGGGTTGTTGTGAGTGACTGAACTCTAACCAAACTATCTTTTTCTCCACCAGGAACACTGGGAGAGTTGCCATGGAGATGTACAGAAATATTTGTTTGAGGGTCACGAGTTTGGTGTCAAGGGCCAATTGTTTGTGTCCAGACCATCATCCTTTTGTATAAAGCCAAACCACATCCACTGCCATCAGGTCAATTATGATTCATAGTGACCCTATAGGGCAGAGTAGAACTGCCTCTTTGGCTTTCTGAGGCTATAAATCTTTAGAAAAGCAGAAAGCCTAATCTTTCTCCTATAGGACTGCTGGTGGGTTTGAACTGCTGACCTTGTGCAAGCCATGAGTATACCTCCACATTTCAGAATCTGGGCTCAATAAAAAATATCCTATCTTAAAGGAGGTCTTCCCCTCCCAGGTAAAGCAAAGCATCCATTGTAAGAATAACTCATGCTTAATTATGCCTTTCACAATGAATGGACAATGGATACCAATGACTATATACCACTCGGTGACTCTCCACCCACACATGTTGTCATGATCGAAGCAGACCATCTGAAAAGGTCAAAGCAGAACTTCTGAAGTGGTGTCCCTTTCTCTGAAGGCCTTTAATAGTGATGTGATCTTTGGCCCTGTTGATTATGTTCTAAACAGTCCTTCAAATCCCTAACATTAAATTGACATACTGAATACATTTCGATGTTATAAATAATGCTACATACACGTTAGCCAAGTTTGGGGTTATTTTCCTAGGATTGATTTAATAAACTAAAATGTTATTAAACAGCTTTCAACAGCATAAAGGAAGATTTCAAAAGACCACAAATTCCTCACAGAAAGAAACACCATGGCTCAGTCACTACTTTCAGTTTTCTCTATATTGAGGAGAGTTGGATTGTCCAAGGGGCTTAGGCAGAGGGGAGGGTATGGGTGATGGGGAGGGGGATAGAGGGCAGTAGAATAAAGAAAGCATTAGCAAAGGGGCAGTGTACGTGTGTGTGCATGTGTGTGTGTGTGTAAATGCACATGGTTAAAGTAGAAATTTTGTCTCAAAGAAACCAACAGCAAAATGCTTCAGCGAGGTGGCGTCTGTGAGGTCGCAGTGTCCCAGCTGCACTGGCAGTTGGAGAACTACGGGGGCGTCTGACTGTGGAGTGTCCTGACCACCAGCCAGAGACAACGGGTTCCTGGCTCAGCAGAGAGGGATGCGAGAGGGCTCCATGTGGCCTGCCAGGTGGTGTCTGTGTCCAGGAGGATGGGCCAGTCTTCTCTCACACAGTCACAGATGGTCTCTGCTTATGGCTCTTTGCTTTGGCCCCTCTCTGGGTCCATGGGGGCTCACACCCTAGGAGAGACTGCCTTTGTTCAGTGCCATCCTATGCTCGGGAGAAGGACCAGGTCCTAAAACTTTGATGGTGCCTATCCTCACCCAAGGAGCCCTGGTGGCACAGTGGGCCACACGTTGAGCTGTTAACTGTAAGGTCAGTAGTTTGAACCCACCAGCTGCTCCTGTAAAGCTTTACAGCCTCAGAAATCTAAAGGGGCAGCTCTACTCTGCCATATAAGGTCTCTATGAGTCAGATTGACATGACAGTAAGGAGCTGGGCTCCCAAGGAGCCCTGATGTTGCTGTGAATTAAGTGCAGGGCTGCTAACCCCCAGGTTCAAATCCACCAGCTGCATCTTGGGAGAAAGATGAGACTGTCTTGATGCCATGGAGATGTGCAATCTTGAAAGCACTATGGAGCAATAGTGTTCATCCAATAAGGTTGCTATGAATCAGACTGACTTGATGGCGATGGATTTGGGTGGTTTTAAAATTCTCATTCAATAATCATTTAAGTACTGCATTTTCTATTGCAAGGGTTGGAGCCATATCCACCCATTTAATCAAATATCCCTAAAATGTACTAGAAGGCTATGCTGTTCTTCCAAATTGGGTCCAGCTGTCCCTGAATTATTAGTTGTGCCTATATTTTATTGAAGAAGTACAGCTGCTCACCAAGGGAGGGATATGCCTTGTGGTCATTCTCAACATTTAGTGAGGGTAGAACTAACCCAGCAGGATAATGGTAAAAATGAATGGGAAACAACCATCATTAGATTCTACCTCAAAGCCTTAAACTCGAGGGCTCAAGGATTCACTCAGGATTTGCCTATGACCAGTTGAGGTACAAAATGGATATCCAGGTGCCTCTGTGAGGTGACTCTTAAACTGGGCCATAGGACAAATATAGGAAATATAGGAAAGCCAAAGACTTAGACTAGAGGAATTGTTTATAAACGCTAGCATTTCTTTTCCTTCTTTCTTAATCCACCTGAGCTAAGTGAACCCCTGAATCCTTTTGGTTTGGGGCAGCACTGTGGAATGGGCTTTGTGCTACAGCCTGCTGGGGCTGCTCCATGCTCCTAGAGCCTGGTGGGGAGAAGGAGATGGTGTGCTTTGCATGCAGCCAGGGGGCAGCCTGTGCAGCCTGGCTTGGTGTGCTGGCCTTTCTGGGAAACTTAACCCTCTTTTCCTGTCTGAGTTGTGACCAGCAGATGGCCCTTATCTCTTTTTCCTGTGACCCAGACTATTTTAGACATTTCCTCCTTCCTGAAGGTCATAAAGTAGGATTTATCTTTGGCTGTAACCATTCTGAGATCTGCCATGGAGAGAAACCTGCACTGTGGTTCATGAAGAGGGCACTGAAGGCTGCATCCTCAGCTTGTTAATATCCTGCTAACAAGCAGACACTCACCTTCTGTTTTCAGCTTTTCGAAACACGATGCTTATGAAATACTGGTGTGATTGGCAAAGGCCGCCTGCCCACTCCACACACAGGAGGGTTGTTGTCTCGCCTCCCTAAGTTGGTTCTCCTAAGTCAGTTCCTAGGTGATGTGAGCAGTTAATGCTCTAGACTGCTTCCCAAAAGATGAAGGTTCTGGTCTGCCCAGAGCCACCTCAGAAGAAAGGTCTAGTGACCTGCCTCAGACAAACCAGCATTCACAGTCCTTGAGAGCACAATGCTCCTCTGACACACACCCGTCACCAGGAGTCAGAGCAATTCCATGGTAACTGCTTTGGTTTTTAAGAATTCTATCAACTCTTGTCCACATGGCCTGAGTACCAGACCCCTGACAACATTGCTAGATGCCCCCACCCCTTATTTCTTTTGAAGCTATAATTTGTGTATGGTCTCTGAATCTCAACAGCTCTATCCTCCCCCCACCCCCCGCCTTTAAAAATTCTTGCAAGCATTTAGAAAGTTAGGTTTCTTACTTTCTCTTAAACTTTGAAGTCTAACGATTGTGGCTTGGGACTTAACAATGGAAGCCTGTTGTGATGGAGGACGTGGTTACTTGGCAGCCCCATTGCTGCTGTATGAGGAGGTGATCACTCCGTGAGGAGCCATGTGACTAGTGAGAACAGTGACCTATGTGCCAGCTCATTTATTTCTGTCCACGTTGCTTTAGAGGACTTTGCTATGGCCAGAGACTCAGAGCAGGGAACGGTGCTGTGTAGCTGTGGATCAAATGGCAGACCCCACACTAATAATGGATGAGGCATTTGCATGCAGGAGCCACGTGGCTGTCACTTCTGTGCTGTGTCCCTGCTGCACCTGGAAGGGCTCTGCTCTGCGGGGGTAGCTGAAGGCGTTTCCTCACCAGAGGTCTCTTCAGCTTCAACCCGTCATTGCGTCCTGCCTTTGTAACACCCGTTCAGCTCTCTGCTCTGCGTAGTGCCCCCTAGAACCCCCCCTCCATTTATCTGCCTGTTATTTGCATTCAGTCCTAGTGATGAATAAGGTAGCTGGATGGAGCGAATTTCAGCATCCTTAGACTTTTTAGAAATGTCTTTACAAGCGGACTCTGGGCAAGGTGGCTCAGCAAACCCATTATATCGAATCTGAGCTGAGCAGGGATGTATAGACTGACTCACGCTTCTTCTCAGCTGTCTGCTTTTTGAAGCCTGGGAGAATGCGGCCGTTTTCATTGTAGGAGGCGTTGCCCGCAGCACCCACAAAGAGGATAGAGGTGTGTGTGTTTGTTTAGTTGGCCAGTTGAGCGAGTTTTCTTTTGCCTCCTGGAGTAGATCAAGTCCTGTGAGGTCAGAAACTGTTCACTCTCTCTCCACCCCTTCCTGCCCCCACCTGAGGCTTAGCAAGTGTCTTATACCAGATGTGTATATCTTATTGGTTAAAATATCAATGAGTAACCCCACCACCTCCTTCTCTCCTTTCACTTCCCCAGCAAGCCTGGCCTCTGACATCGTCCTCAGACCAGCTTCCTGAAGGACTTTCTCTTCCCCTGGCATGGAGGGCAGTGGGAGGAAGTGCGCGGGTGATTAAACCCTGGCGGGCGAGCTCAATGACTCTGCAGATGAATTCGGGGATGATGGAAGCTGCACATAAAATGCTACCTGCTGCTGGGTGGAAGGAAGTCACCTTTCCACCCTCCTCCACTGCGGGCTTTCAGGAGCCCACAGCTGTTGTGAAGCAGATCCACCTCGGACTGTGTCTTCTTAAAACCATTGATCCTGGCCCCCACACAGAGAGACCCTGTCACTAAGTAGAGGAGCCCCCACACTTAGAAATCAGAATCCTTGAGAAACTCACCTTTTATGGAGCTGTCTCTTTCTAGCCTGATGCAAGCAAGTAGATCCTGCTGTGGGGGTCCAGGTGTTCCTGGAGGGGGAGAGTGTAGCTGATGCCCAGCACTCCTCTCATCTATGGCCTCTGGGTCTTACCTTCGCTGGCAAACTCCCCACCTGAGTAACCCCGGAGCCCTGGTGGCTTAGCAGTTAAGCAATAGGTTGTTCATCGAGAGGTCAGTGGTCTGAACCCAGTCACCCAGCCAGAGGAGATGTAGTACTTTGCCCCCACAATGACTAGTCTTGGGAACTCCATGGGGATGCTTCCCGCCTATCCTAGAGGCTCACTATGAGTCAGAACCAACTCTATGGTAACAGGTTTCTAGCCCCTGCAGATCTGGTCTAAGACACTGCAGCTCTCTGCATCCGGAACAGCAGACAGTCAGGTTCTCAGCAAGCTAACAGCCCTCCCTCCTGGGCCTCTGTAGTTACTGAAGCAGCCTGCCAGCAACACAGCCCTGTTCCCTCCAGAGAAGTCAGCTGTGAGTTGTCTGTGCGCCAGCACTTACCAAAGCCCTGTCCAGACATCTGGTATGCAAGGGGAGACTCTGAAGGGCATATGAACTAGTCTCCTGGCTGGGTTGCCAAGCACCACCCAGCATCATGTATAGAGTTCCTCCTCCCTCAGCAGTGCGCTCTGACCAGACCAACAACGGGTTGCTCCCAGGCCTGCAGAGGGTGGGGTGTCAGTTTGAGAAATGTCGGTTTCTTTTACAGAAACTTGTAACACACAACCATTTTCATGACAATAGGCAGGGTCTTCGCATGTAAGGCCCTTCTTCACAAACTCATTTTTAAATTCAGGTCTGGAAAGAGTTATTGCAGATGAGTTTGTCAGCATGAAGAACAGGATTTTATGACCCAGCATTTGTCCTCTCTTTACTCTGGCTGCCAGGAAACTCAACTAAATTCATTGTCCTACTAAATGTAATGAAAAAAAGGTTTTGGAAAAATCCCATTATCTTTCTACTCCATTTTTCCATGAACTTAAAAAAAATCCATTTATTGGGGGCTTGTACAACTCTTTTTTTTAAATTTTATTTAAAAACATTTTATTAGGGGCTCATACAACTCTTATCACAATCCATACATATACATACATCAATTGTATAAAACACATCTGTACATTCTTTGCCCTAATCATTTTCTTTTTTTTACAAAATTTTTTTTAAATTTTAACAATTTATTAGGGGCTCATACAATTCTTATCACAGTTCATACATATACATACATCAATTGTATAAAGCACATCTGTACAGTCCCTGCCCTAATCATTTTTTTCTCCTCTTTTCTTTTTTTACATTTTATTAGGGACCCATACAACTCTTATCACCATCCATACATATACATACATCAATTGTATAAAACACATCCATACATTCGCTCGTACAACTCTTATCATAATCCATATATACATCAATTGTGCCAAGCACATTTGTACATTTGTTGCCCTCATCATTCTCAAAACATTTGCTTTCTACTTGAGCCCTTAGTATCAGCTCCTCATTTTTCCCCTCCCTCCCTGCCCACTCCCTCATGAACTCTTGATAACTTATAAATTACTATTATTTTGTCATGTCTTACACTGTCCGATGTTTCCCTTCATTCAAAATCAGTTCCCCCTTTCTACCCTACTTTGCCTCTACCCTCCAGGTATCGCCACTTTTCCCATGAAGTTTTGAAGCCCCTTCCTATTTGATTCCACAGGAAGCTTCTTGCTATATACATTGCCCTGGATCGATATCTCACTACCACCAGATTGATGCCAACTCATAACAATCATATAGGACAAGGTAGATCTGCTCCTGTGGCTTTCTAAGAATGTAACCCTTTATGGGAATAGAAAGCCTGTCTTTCTCCCCAGGAGCTGGCTGGTGCTTATGCATTAGCTGCCCAATGCATAACTACTATGCCCCCCAAGGCTCCTGGATCATTATCAGCTGGTATAAATCTTTGCTTGAACAGCTGCCTGAATACAGCTGACCTCAAAAAAGATATTGGTGCCATTTCCTCTGTCTTGAAAGGTAATTAATTCATTGGAAGGACTCTTGCTTCATAGGTCCAAACAGCCTATAGCTTCTCTCAGTTCCAAAGCAAAGTGAGTATCACCCAGCCAGGCAGCGTTGAGCAGGTGCCTCTGACAGCCAGATGACAGCTCGGTTGTGGTCTCAATGTTTTAGAGGCTCTGAGCAACAGGAGGTGTGTTTTCACTTCCCGCTCTGATGGTTGCAGTCTGTCAGGTTACAACTGAAGCACTGTTGGACTAGGGCTTGTGCTCAGGATACTTACAGCCTGAGCCCAAGGCCAGCCCACAGTGTGCTGTGATTGTAGAGTGGGGCGGGGGGGGGGGGGGGGAGACAAGGAAAGATGGAGGCAACTTAAGTGAGTCGAACTGAGTATGTTGAACAAATGCAGATGGGAGCCATAGAGCTCCACTGCTGAGGCTAATTCCTTGTGGCAGGGCAGGGGATCTGTGGACATAGTTCTGCCTGGGGACTCAGAGTCTCTGCCAGCTCAGAGACTAGGCCAAGGAGAGGCAGATGAGGGTTCTGCAGACCCTTATTAAATCACGTTTCATCCTTCAGGCTCCAAGCAGTATGTTTCCTTCGGCAGTGCTTGCCTTTAGCAGCATGTTCAAGGACAAAGGATCATTCTCCCTGGGTTTCTCTTCCTCCTCCCCCTGTTCCAGCTATTTCAGGGAGGTACAATTTGCCTGCAAATGGTTTGATATTGTATCTGCTTAATAGCAGGATAAAACCGGACAATAATCGTGGCATAATTGACCAAGTGCACTTATCTCAAGACAGCTGCAGAACTCAGAAATCATGGCAGGAGTCTGTGCTCCCTAATTCCTGCACCAAACTCAGATACTTACAGTTAGGTCAGTTTAAAATTAAAACACCATTCCAGATGCTACCAAAGAAGATGCTACTCAAATTGGGCCACTTGAAAGTGTGTAGATGCTATCAGGAGAGCCACCAGCTAGATGCAGAATAGGGTTTCCCTCAGCATTGAGACTGTTAAAATGTGTTGCCTGTTGACAGCAGATGAGAGGGAATGTACAAAAATGGAGATGAGATTGTGTAGGCATGGTGGGAGGAAAAGAGATTCTCTCCCTGCTGTGTTCCCTGCTTTAATTCATCTGTCAGATGGGAAAGAAAACCCACATGACCTCCCAAGCTTGAACGAGTGCTGGAAAGTAGGAATCAACGCAGCAGGGCTCAATGTCAAGTCCTCTGTCTGGCTGGAAATCTCAGTGGTCAAGAGGATTTGCGTGTGGGCTGTTCTGACTCCCCATGCTGAGTGTGACCCCTGAATCTTCTCTCTAATCCAGCAGTCCCCAGACTTTCAATTAACGGCACCAATAGTCTAAAACAAATATCTCATGGTTCAAACAATTTAAGTGGTTACATTCTAACAGCACAATAGCCCATTTTATTAGTTTCCTTTGCTGTTGCAACAAATTACCACAATCCTAGTGGCAGGGCTATGTGAGTCTGTTGTTTGACTTTTCACTGGCCACCAAACATTTAGGGAAAGCAAGGTAGAGGCGATGTCCAATGAGAGCTGTCTCAGTTCTGTAGTGCTGTGATGACAGAAATTTCTTGAGAAATTTCTCAAGCAGGTGGCTCTCTCTAACAAATGCATGCTCTCATATGTTTGGAGGCTGGAAGTCTGAATTCAGTGTGTCTCTTCTACAGGAAGGCTTTCCTTCTTGGGGCTCTGGGGGAAGGTCCTGGTCTCTTTTCAACACCTGTGTGCCTGCTGTCCCTTGGAGATTTCAATGTGTTTTGCCATCAATCACCCACCTCCTCCGTATCTAGGAGGTTCTCAGCACAGGAACTCTAGGACCAAAGGACGTGCTATGCTTCTGATTCTTCTTTCTTGGTAGTAGGAGGTCCCTCTGATCTCCACTAAGTTATTTAATCTCTTCTTCATTTGTTGGGTCTGGGGTCACTGTGAGTTGGACAGCAACAACAGGGAGGGAGCTGTTCAACTTGATGGGCAGGGCGGAACCAAAACGTTCTGAATCTCCCTGCACTGAACCTTAGGGAGACCACACACTGTAGGCATGCTGTGGGGCCCACAGAGTTGAGGAAATCAGAGTTGCAGCTCAATTTCAGATGAGTATAAGCCCCACGGGATGTGGCAGAGCAGAAAGCAGAAGCCAGTCACTCCAGTCCCTCTTGCCTCTGGAGCTAAGAAAGGCCTGTGAGGAAGTGGGGGAGAGGAGTCTGGCAGGAGTTGAGCAAACGCAGGAAACCTCCCACCTAAATTCTGCTTGCATTCTACGCACACTGTTGTGGGGAGAGGGGTGGAGTGGATTGTGGTTCTGCCACTGCTGCCTCCCCTGCCCTCCCCATCCTAGGAAGCCTCATTCAGAGCTCCACGACGTCACCTGGAGACAGGCTCTATGGCGCTTTACAGTCCTTGTGTACTGGCTTTTCATTCTGTGAACCGTGTACGCCCTGGGTCCTGGATGGTAACTTGGCTGCACTGAGCAGTCCTCTAGCTAGCCCAAGTCACTATCCAGGCTCTGTGATCTTGGTTTATTGTCAGTGACTATCCCTGGGCCTACTTGAAGGCCTTCCCTTCTTCCCTGGAAGATGAGGTAGGGCTTGCTCCTAACACCCTTACCACAAACAGCTGCTTCACTCATACTTACGTTGTAGTTTAAGGACAAGTTTTGCATCCTGTTTTCTTTCCTCAGAGAGATGAGAACACTGGGCTGGCTGCAGCCCCTTAAGGGGAAAACAGGGAGTCTTAGGGAGCCAGTGACACACAGGCCCTGAATGGCCCAAAGCAGCTTTATGTCCTTCTGTGCACCAGACTGGGTCCCCTCCTTCTGTGCCAACCCTCGGAATTTTGTCACCACCCCTTGGGCCCCTAGAGGAGACAGACGCTAGAATTCCAAACTAAACCAGGCCCATTGCAATCAAGGCAGTTCTGACTCACAGGGATCATAGGGCATAGAACTGCCCCATGGGATTTCCAAGGCTAGTCCAACCCACCAGAGGAAGATGAGGCTGTCTGCTTCCATGAAAATTGGCAGCCTCAGTAATCCAATGGAACAGCTCCACTCTGCCACATAGGTCTTCATGAGTCACGGCCAGCTCGATGGCACAGGGTTATTGGGTTCCTATTTATGGTCTTAACCAGTACACCATAAGGGCACCTGCCCAGGGGATGACTGATGTGCTCACAGCCTCTCCCAGCAGGAGGATCATGTAGACTCTGCACCCCAGTGTTTCCCAGAGTGGGCAACCCCTTCCTGTCAGTGGCTGGACCAATCAAGGGGGCTGCAGAAGCAGGTCCCTACACTTCATCTTGTAATTGTGGGCTAGAGTACATGCAATTTTAATTGCTAGTGGGGTGCTTAGTCATTTTTTTATCTGAAAGGGGAAGTTAGGCCCAGTCAGTGATCCAGAGCATCTCAAGGCCTCTGCCAGAACCTCTGGCCGGGGCAGGGATGGCCCAGAGAGCTCAGCATCACTGGGAGCCCTGTGCTGCGGCTCTGCTTGCCACCGGAACTGTTTCAAGATAGGGTTTCCTTTTCCCCCCTCAGAGTTATTTTTGATTGCTCGAATGACATTGTTGCAATCATTAGGAAGAGAAAATTAAAAGGAGCTGTCACCTCAGACCCAGCCCATCACCTCGTGAATCATCACCATGGCAGGGAGGCTCATCCCTTACTATGATGCAGAACAGGTTTCAGCAGGGCTCGCCGTCTACAACATATGGAGAAGAAAGGTCTGGCACGCTAGTCCCAAAATTCAGGCAACAAACACCATGGAGCACAAAGTTCAGATCTGCAGACAGCCAAAGGGATGACACGACTGGACCATGTTTTATTCCGTTGTGCAAGGGGTGCTGAGAGTGATGGTAGTGAACCACCATCACCTCAGTCACACTACTGAAGCACATGTCTACATTCTTTTCCAGCCCTTGTTCATAATGACAGTGTAATCAGAACATTGTGATTACAGTGAAATCAGATTTCATTCACTGCAGTATCTCTGGTACCTAGAACCACGCTTGGCAGGCAGGGGATGTTCAGTCAGTGTTTGTCTATTTAACTATGAGGTGACTATTTTTCTCAGTGCAGTGTACTAATTTATATTACTTCAAATAGTCAGGATTTATCTACTGTTGTATTATATCAGAATTTCTGCCCCTCCACAAACAATGTATCAAAAGGACTATAAATACTGTTTTGGTAAGCATTTTGCTGTTCATAACGGTTTCTGAGTGTTGTGACTTAATTCTTCAGGTAAAGTCCAAAGGCTGGAATTCTGGCATTAGATAAAAATAAGATTTATTCAAATTGCTTTTTAAAAGTTTTGCTTATCTCTGTTGCCAGGAATGCTTGAGAACATTAACTTTACCATAACTTCATCAGCATTTGGATTGTAATTTAAAAAATTGGAGTATTTTGGTAGCATATGATGGCATCGAATTTTAATTTATATGTCTAGTTATTAGTACAGACTGAGGAATTATCTATTTGTTGTTGTTTTAAGTTGGTTCCAACTCATTGATGCCTGGGTACAGCAGAACGGGACACTGTCTGGTGCTGCACTGTCCTCATAATTGCTGTTAAGTCTGAGCCCACATTGTAGGCCCTGTGCCAATCCATCTTGTCAAAGGCCTTCGTCATTTTGTTGCCCCTCTACTCGACCAAGCATGATGTCCTTCTCCAGGGACTGGTCTCTCTTGATAACATGTCCAAAGTATGCAAGACAAATGAAGTCTTGCCATCCTTGCTACTAAGAAGCATTCTGAATGTACTTCCTCCAAGACACATAATTTCTTTTGTGTGCCTGGCCTATTTGAGTAGTTTTTATAACAGATTTTCTGATTAAATGTGTACTTTTAATGTAATATGCATATGATCAAGCCTTTTCTTATCATGGGAAGTACTAGTGGTGTAACCGGCGGCTAACCATTAGACTGTTAACCATAAGGTCGGTGATCCAAACCCACTGGCCACCCCACAGAAGAAAGATGTGGCAGTGTGCTTCCGACAAGATTTACAGTCTCAGAAACCCTCGAGAGCAGTAATATCTCTAGGATCACTATGAATTGCAGTCAACTTGACAAAAAAATTTTTTAGTGTTTCTCTCCCCCGTTCCTAGGAGTCCTGGTGGTGCATTGGCGAAGTGCTCAGCTGCTAACGGCAAGGCTGGCATTTTGAATCCATCAGCCGCTCTGCAGGAGAAAGATGTGCCAGTGGGGTTGTGTTTATATTTGCGTCTCCTGCCCTATTCATGATGAGCTTCACTAACCCCACGACTGCCTGTGTAGAATGGCTATATAGAGTTTCTGAGGCTGTTGTGTATGTGTGTGTGTGTGTAGATTTTATCTTTAAAAAATAATTTTATTTGTCGCTCGGGGCTCTTACAGCTCTTATAACAATCCATACATCCATTGTGTCAAACACATTTGTACATATGTTGCCATCATCATTTCCAAAACATTTTCTTTCAACTTGAGCCCTTGGTATCAGATCCTCTTTTTTCCCTCCCTCCCACCCTTATGACCTCTTGATAAATTATAAATTATTATTTTCATATCTTATACCATCTACTGTCTCCCTTCATCCACGTTTCTGTTGTTTGTACACCTGGGGGGTGGGGTTATATGTTGATCATTGTGATCGGTTCCCTCTTTTCCCCCTATCCTCATGGTATCACTACTCCTATTATTATTCCTGTGGAGTTTATATGTCTTGGATTCTGTGTGTTGAGAGCTCTTATCTTTACCAGTGTACATGCTCTGGTCTAGCCAGATTTGTAAGGTAGAACTGGGGTCATGATAGTGGTCAGGAAAGAAGCATTAAAGAACTAGAGGAATGTTGTGTGCTTTGTCGGTGCTATCCTGCACCCTGACTGCCTCGTCCCTTCCTTGTGACCCTTCTGTGAGGGGATGTCCAATTATCTACAGAAGGGCTTTGGGTCTCTACTAATCCCCCTCATTTGTATCAATATTATTGTTTGTTTGGGGTCTTCTGATGCCTGATACCTGATCCTGTTGACACATTGTGATCACACACGCTGATGTGCTTCGTCCATGTGTGCTTTGTTGCTTCCCTGCCTAATAGCCGCTTGTTTAACTTCAAGCATTTAAGATCTCAGACACTATATCTTGTCATAGCCAGGCACCCTTAGCTTTCTTCACCACATTTGCTTATGCTCCCATTTTGACTTCAGCAATTGTGTGGAGAAGATGAGCACCACAGAATGCCAGGTTATTAGAACAAAGTGTCCTTGCGTTGAGGGAGGACTTGAGTAGAGGTCCAAGGCACGTCTGCTACCTTGATACTTAACCTATAAATATATGTCCACAGACCTATATCCCTATCATTTTATATTACTATATTTACATATATACATACCTATATTTATCTCTCTATAAAAGTCTTTTGCCTCCTCTATTTTCTTTTACTTTCCTCCTTTCCAACTACCATGTTCAACTTTCACTTGGCTCTCAGTAATTCTTCCCAGCTACATTGTATTTGGGCCAGGTCCGGATCATGTAGCCACTTCCCCCAGCTCTCCCAAAAGATAGCCTGCTGGGCTGTGCAGCCCCTTCCCCTTGCCTCTCAAGGCCAGAGCTGGACTGTGCAGTCCCTGCCACCAGCGTTCCAAGGAGCTTATCTCTCCAGGCCGGGTCTGTACAGCCCCTCCCCTCAGTGTTCCGGGATGATTTACTCCCAGACCACATCCTGATTCAGACCCTGCAACTGCAACACCAGAAGGCCTCCTTCCCTCTTATCAGCACATAGGTCCTAGGCTCAGGCCCTATATATGTCCCACTGCCTCACTGCCAGGCATGACCTCCCTGATATAACCCGTTGGGTTGAGGAACTCGTCTGGAAGCTCTCCCTCACCTTAATAAAGCCTCTCTATACATCTCATTCCTGACTGAGCCTTGTCTCCTTTTGTACCTCCATCTCCAACCTTTCACATTGCACTTGATCAAACCCCACCAGACGTTCTACACCCTCCTTGCCATCGATTTTAGATCTCTTGTTGTTCCCTTGTTCCTGGATTTGTTATCTCCCCTCTCCCTTTCCCCCACCTTCCCCTCTCCCCTCTCCCCCCAGAACCGTAGTCCCATTGTTTTCTCCTCAAGATTATTTATCTTGTCTATCATATATATAGACATAAAAAAAAGAAGAAAAGGGGGGGTGGACTATAAAAAGTTCCAGGTTTATATGTATATTTTCCGATTGAGTCTGATGAGGTGTCAAGCCTTGCCCTCCCTTCTTACCTCCCTCCCTCCTTCTTTCTTAGTTTGCTCCCACATGGTCTGGGCAGACCCGCCATCTCCCCAGGCTGTATCTTCAGTGTTGTCCTCTGTGGTGCAGTCTTCTGGGGTGGGGGAGTCGACATAGCTGGGATTGGGGCCGGCTCCACAGACATCTCTGTTATTTTGCTGCTTTATTCCAGTATGTTGCCCTCAAGGCTTGGCGTACCATGTTGAGGTCTGGTCCCTCTCTCCCTTTCCTGTGGAGACATAAACAAATACCCTCCCTGTGGGTAGTTTAGTGCCCTGTTCCCCCACTATCCACATCCTTTTTTTTTCTTTTCCCTTTTGAAGCTGTCATCTTTATGGAAGCAGACAGCTTCATCTTTCTCCTGAGGAGCAGATGGTGGTTTGAACCACTGACTTTAGAGTTAACCCCTGGTACCATCAGGGCATGCCTCCTCATTTTAATAGGAGGTGTGCTTCTTAGGGAGGATTTCCTCTGCTGTGGAGATTCTGACACTGTGGTTTCCAGGAGAATATCATCTGACCCTGAGGCCCCAGACAGGTGCCCACTACCTGAGGAGGGCCTGGGCTGCCCCTCTGCCCAGACCATTGTCAGTGCCCTGAGGAGCTCTGAGACAGCACAGACCACAGGTCTCTGGGAAGGTTCTGGTTGAAACAGGAAAGCCCTAAGAACGGAGCATAAAAGATGAATTGGGAAGAATGGATGCTCATTTACAAGGTTGAGGTGCATTGGCTTAGATAACCATTCCTTCCTGATGTGCCTGACCTCACGACATCTCCAGTCAGCCCTGTGTTCTGTGGACAGTGCATTTCCATCCTAGGGACTGACCTGCTTACTAACTGGCCAGTGACCTCTGTTGGTGGCTGCAGTGGGAGGCCAGAAGATCCTTTACGGATGCTTGCTCAGTTCCCTGAAATCCTGGTACTTGCTATTGACTTGCTCCTCGAGTCATTCATCCATGTGGGCCATCTCTTGGGCCCCAGTTGGCAGTAGGAAAATGCATTGGTGTCAAACCCCACATTTTGCAAGCTTGGGGTCCTGCTTTATTAATCTGGGAAGTCAAGTTCTGGGAGCCCCTCGTGTCTCATGTGCAGAACCACTATCCATGGGCTGAGCCTCATGGGTTTGTGTTTATATTGCAGATGCTGTAGGGCCATGTGCCACTGCTGCACAGGACTCATCAGGGAGGCTCCAGCTCCTGGGTAGCTCACGTGACCCTGGCAGGGTCCCAGCTGGCCTCTGGCTCCTGTTGACACACCTCGGAAGCAAGTTGGCAGCCCTCTCTCTACCTGGAGTCCCTACCTCCCCACCCCACCAGCAGCTCACTTGTGCCATGGAGGCTCCAGAAGTCCCTGTGGGGTCGCTGATTGACTTTGAGACGGAGCCCCTGCCCTCTCCTCCCCTGGAGGCCCTGCCTCCACAGCTGCAGAACAGAGACAGCTCTCTGGGGGATTGCGCATCAGAGAGTGAGACCACCGAATCTGCAGACAGCGAGAATGACATGGATGAGTCGCTCTCCCACCCATCCTGGGACCAGTACCGACGCTCCTCCTCCAACGACTCTTTCTCCTCCAACCACAGTGCCACGTCAGTTCAGGATGAGGAGGCCCTGGAGCTCCGAGAGTTCATGTGCAGTTATGTGGAGAAGGTCTTCTCTGGCGGGTAAGGGTGGTGCACAGTGGCAAACCCAGTCAGGACTCTTAGCAGCTCGGCCTCCACACCTGCCCAGGTGTCCAGGCCAGGCCTACCATGGCCACCAATCCTGAGCCTCAGCCCCACCCCCAACTGCAAGCAGAGATGGTGGGGAGTAATGTAAAGTGCCCAGGCCTGGACCCCAGTCCAAATCCATTAAGTTATAATCTCCAGGGGGCAGCACAATACCCAGAAATGGCTAGGCTCCTCAGAGATTCTGAAGTACAGCCAGTGATGAGATCCTTGGGGATGAGTGACCACATGACCTGCCCCACTCCACCCCCAACTCCCCACTTAGGCCTCTGCCAGTTCTATGGGCACACAGGCACCCCCCACCCACCCTGTCAGCACTGATACCATGCTGTCTGTGTGGCACTCCATTCTCTTAGAGGACCGTCTCAGGTCTCGGTGGTGCTCCTGGAGACATCAAAGGAGCAGGCAGAAAGCCCACCAACATTTTTGTCTTCAGCAGCCTTTTCTCTTGTCAGTAAACTGCAGCTCCAGAGCCATTTGCAGCTCTTTTGGTCCCTACACAAGTCTAAAGTAAAGCTGGAAATGAAACTCAAACTATCATAGTTTCATTTAAAGTATATTACTCAGATAATGATGTCATTTGTTTGTAAAAATGTAAGTATGGATCTTGACTAATTTTTAAATTGTGTGAGGGACAGGATTAATTCTTCCATCTCAAATGTTTGCCCACCCCTGAGCCAGATTATACTTTTGAGCATCGTAACAGACTCAATGGCGAGAACAATCCATGCACACTTAGGAGTCCCTGAGAGTGCAAATAATAAACATGCTCAGCGGCTAACAGAAGGTGGTAGGTTTGAGTCCACCCAGAGGTGATCTACTTCCACAAACAACTACCTGTGGAGACCCCATGGATCACAACTCTACGAGAACACCCAGGGGCGACCATGAGCTGGATGGATTCCACAGCACCTTGTGTGTGTATGGGTGCAGACTGTGTATACTGAACACAAACTGACTCACTACCATCAGTTGATGCCAACACCCAGCGACCCTATAAAACAGGGTAGAACTTCCCTGTGCGTTTCTGAGATTTACTCTTTCTGGGAGTAGAAAGCCCCATCTTTCTCACTTTCAGATCACAGCCCAACATGTAACCACTATGCCACCAGGATTCCTCACTGAACACAAAGTGACAAGCATAAAGAAAAGATCACCTGCCATCCTCAGAGCACTAGGAAATCTTTATGTGTATTAGTCCAGAGTTGGCCTGCACGCTCCCACCTGGTTGGCGGGAATTGCCTCTGCTTGCTGGCACCAGCTCTTCTCCTCCCACACCACTCAGAGCACAGCACTGCACTTGCTCTGCCTCTCCATTGCTAAACCCAGGGGCCGCTGCCTGAGCTTCTATAGCCTTTGAGAATTTGGGGGAGAAAGATGAGGCTTTCTGTTCCCTTAAAGATGTACTGCCACAGAAACCCAAAGAGACAGTTCTCCTCTGACTAGGGTCACTAAAAGTGGGAATCCACTCAATGGCAGTGAGTTGGGGGTTGTTTTTTTTTGGGGGGGGCACTTGATAGGAATTTGTTAGGTGCTGTTGGGCACCATTGTCTCATGGTCTCTGACTCATGGCAGAGCCGCTGGTGAGGTTCCAGGCTAAGGCTTTGGCTCAGAAGCAGACTACCAGGACTCCCTCCTGTGGAGCGGCTGAGTTCGACATTCCAGCCTTCTGGTTAGCATTTGAGAACTTGACCGTTGCATCTCCAGGGATCCTGTGAATCGGCCAGGAAGTCTAATTTTGAGCTGGTATTCAATTTGGGGGCACTATAGAACAGTCTTAGCCTTCAGAGACCCACACTCCTTGTGCTCATGAGCACTGAACTGTAAACAGCTGTGTGGATAGGGGCCCTTCCCTGTTTCCCATTAATGGTCTCTCTTGTGTAGTTACTGGAAGGTCACTGCAGACTGCTGGAAAGGTAAAGTATAAGCAAGGGTGCTGGTTTCAGGAGCAACAGTGGGTTCACAAAGCAGTCAGGGAAGCAGGGTGTCTGGGGAGTGACCCTTAGCTTTCCCTCATAGTCTGTGTATATGCATATCTTAACTAGGGAGAGGAGAAGCCAAGAGGCAGACTCATGCCTGCCAGGGGTGACCACCCAGCTCCCAGCACACCCTGAGGCACCTCAAACCGAATGTTGGGCTGCGCAGATTGTTGTCCTAGTATGACAGAAATGTAGAGTCTGAGGCCCCACCCTAACCACAGAGTCCGACCTGCTTTCTCACGAGGCCATTTGTAAGCCCACTGAATTGGAGGAGCCGGCTTCACTCAGCACTAAGAAGCATTTCTTTTTGTCCATTCTCATCATGGAAGAGCTAACAGTTTTCTGCTGGGTCTGCAGCCCTCACTGTAAGCAGCCAGGGTGGCATTTTGCCTTTAACCACAGGGTCCACACTGCCTTCCGAGGCTGGAAGAGGGAAAGCCAATGATGGCATGTGTTTCTGTTTGGTTGTGGGCGCCTTTGTGGGAGAAGCAGCTGTGGCTTCCTGGTGATCTGGCCAGCGTAGCTAGTGGCTCGGGAACCAGGACGCTTCATTGAGCCCACACCTGCAGCTGGCTTGTCGGCACCATGGACAGCAGGGCTGGCTGCATTTTCAGGAGCATTGAAAGGCCACTGCAGGTTGCTGGCAGGGACCCATAAGCATCTGGTCTTGGTTTTCTGAGGCCAGTGAAGCCAGAATGGTTTCTCGCGCTTTGAAAGGAAGTTGTGGTTGCCATTGTTCAGCCTCTGGTTCCTTGTGAGTCTTTGGTCAGGGCACCGGCCTCTCCCCTCAAGTGAGAGGAAGGGGTTGAAACCAGGTGGGCATTCTGACCACCATGTGACCAAGGGTTGGCTATCTCCATCACTGCAGAGCAGGGGACTGATGAGCATTCTGTGGAAGAAGCAGCTCGTCCGTCTTCCTGCCCAGAGGGATACCCTCAGGGTGCACTGCCCAGGTAAACCCTCTGGGCTCTCTGTGCTGGCTTAGTGCCATAGATCAGTGGAGTCCCAACAGCTGGGGAGCAAAGCACTCTCAGGGTAGTGGTACCCACTCGGACTTGGAAATGATTGGAAGCAGGAGCAGGAAGGGGCTGTGGAGCTGGACAGCTGGCCACCACTCTGGAGCTGAGCCTGGTTCTCGGAGCCAGGCTGCCACACAGTGGGAAGCTGGGTGCCATCCCTGTGGGGCCCTGTTATTTATCCCCTTCCCAGTCTGAAAGGATGTTTCCCACTCTTTGTCTTTAGGGAGGATCTGGACCAGGAGGAGAAAGCCAAGTTTGGGGAGTATTGCAGCAGCGAGAACGGGAAAGGCCGGGAGTGGTTCGCCCGCTTTGTGAGCGCCCAGGTAAAGGGGGGTTAGGTGGGAGGTGGTGGGGGGCTTCCCTCGGAATGAGCAGCTAGTTATCGAGGACGACTAGGTCGTGCGGAACAACTCCCTGACTCTTTAACTGACTCTGTAATTCCATTCTGGAGAAGGCAGTTCAGGGACATGACAACAGAAAAAGCCCTTTACTCCAGTGTTCTGGAAAGGGCTATGGGGGAGTGTGGGATCAGGAGCTGGGTCACCTGGGTGAGCAAGCAGGCTGTGCTCTGTGAAACCACCATCTTAAAGGCAACTGTGGGAATGTGATCCCTCCCTATTTCTACTCAATAACCCACACTATTCCCTTCTGTGAAGGAGAACGCATCCAAGACAGCTCCAGCCTGTAGCTTAGGTGCTTGGTTTTTATTAGCATGCTCTTCACATACATGAATTACTCTTCATGAAAAGATGAGAAAATTCAGGCAAGCAACAAGAAACACATAAGTCCGCCATTCAAAAATAGCCAGTGCTGTCCTTTGCTTTCTTGTGTGGGGGCGACAGGCAGTTTCTACTTTCTAAAGTGATGTAAGGATGACGCTGCCTGCATTCTGCTGAGGGATAGCAGTGTGGGGATGCCTGAGGCCCTGCGTTCTGCAGTTCAGAGGGGGCAGTGAGTGGCCATGCCAGACCTTTGTCAGAGCACCCAGGTGGGCACCTCTCTTGTGCCACCCTGACCCCTGTCTGTTCTCTCTGACAGCGCTGCAATTCCAAGTGCGTCTCAGAGCCAACCTTCTATCGCCTGGTGCAGTCCTTTGCAGTGGTGCTGTTCGAGTAAGTGTGGGTGTTAACTCCAAGAGTGTTTCTCTACACGATCTCAGCACTGTACTGACACGGCTGTGAGTAATAGCCACACTAGTCATTGGCTCGCATCTGAGTCATGCACACGTCGTGACCAGTGTCCCAGCGAGGCAGCCCTCGCAGTCTTTCCCTCATGGTGAAAAGCAGGGCTGTGCAGCTGGCTGTGAGTAAATTCTCCCAGGCTCAGCCCTGAGGGATAGGCAGTGATTAGTGAGCTCACCCCTTTAGGGCCCCTCCTGCTGAGATGGGGGCTGCTCATCATTTCCTGTTGTGAAGGACTCAGCCTAGGAGCCTGCCCACCCACCAGCAAATAAACAAACCATCTCACCTGCCAATTGCACATGCCTAGGAGTCCGAGTGAGAATTTCCTCTCGAGGCCTTATTCCACAGGCCCAGGTGTTGACAAGGCACCGGCCTGCCAGCCAAGCCCAAGTTGTTCTTAGCTGCTGTTCCAAACCACCAGCAGCTCTTTGGGGGAAAGACAGGGTTTTCTATTCCCTTAAAGAGTTGCAGTCTCAAAAACTCACAGAGGCAGTTCTCCTCTGTGCTATAGGGTCGCTCTGAGTTGTCATTAGCTTGATGACAGTGAGTTTGAATTTTGGTTTGCCCATGCTACCCAAGAGACCCTGGAATCTTAGTGAGTTATACATTGGGCTGTTCACTGCACGGTCTGAAGTTTGAACTCACCAGCCACTCCATGGGAGAAAGCTGAGTCTTTCCATACCTATAAGGAGTTACAGTCTCCAAAACCCACAGGGGCAGGTCTCCTCTATCCTATAGGGTCATTCTGAGTCTGAATACACTCAATGGCAGTGAGTTTGGTTGGGCTTTTAGTCTGCTCACCTGGTCGTGCATCCTCGAGTAGATCAGTGTGATCAATCCCTAGTGATTCCAGTAGCTCAATTTTTACTAACTGGGCCTTTCCTGGTCCCTCTTAGTCAGAAGCTCTGCTGAAACCTGTTCAGCATACTAGCAACACACAAGCCTCTACTTACAGAGTGGGGTGGCCACACATAAGGTGCATAGGCCAGGAATGATGAAACCCAGGCTTCCACATGGACAGTGAGGATTCTACATTGAACCTCCACCTGTGAAGGCTGTGGGGTTCAGAGCTCAACTGTCAGGTATAGGGCCTGACTGATGGACAGGGTCTCTCCTCCTGTGAGCTCCCCCACTCTCCAGGATGGCCGACCTGAGTAAGAGTTGGTAACAGGCTTCCATAGTATGACACGGAGGGGACCTTGCTCCATCATTCTCTTCTGCCACCGCCCCCCGCCCCCCACCCCTGCAGGGAAGCTGAGCAGTGGCAGTGAGTTTCTATAGCCCCAGCCCCGCAGAGTAGAGATTGTGGTGGGACGGAAGAAGAGAGGCTGTTCTGACACTAAGGGGGTCTACCTGTCCCCTTGTCCCATGCTATCTGGAACCCCCCTTTGCTTCCCATGTCTTATGTCCACATTGTCCTCTGTGGCCTGGAAAACTGCTCCCTGCTTCTGCTCCCCCATCTTTAGAGATATATGTCTGTCTTTTTGGATCTTAATGCTCCAGCTTCCTGCTGTCTCCATGTCCTTATCCATTTCCCACCAACACTGGGTCTACATGGAGAAAAAAAATACCCCAATAAGGAGGAGCCCTATTTTCTCCTGAAAATGATCAGAGTCTTCTAAGCCCAGAGACAATGGGCTTCAGGCCAGCAAGGGTGGAGGGATGAGGAACCTTTAGCTAAAGGCAGAATCCTCTCCCTTGGCCTAAAGGACACTTTGGGAATATTTTCAAACAAGCTTCCAGGTCTTTTTGTATCCTGTGTATTAAACAACTCTCTTTGCAAACATTTGTGCTGTTAGAAAATTTCAGGAACTCACATTTTGCTTAATTTTTACATGTTCCACATGTCAATATACATATCTAGTTCTAAAACTTAAAATTTTTTTCATTGAATAAACAAAACTGGGAAAATTCAATTGAGGGTCTTATCCCACCCAAACAAAAAAAATTCATTTACTTAGTTCATGAGTATATATATTTTTGTAGGGTTGAGGGAGAGTGGGGATGACAAAACCATTGGAATATTTCAAAATAAATTAATTTTAAACATTTCTGCATTTTATACTCTTCAGGTTATACACATTTCCAGTTTTCACTCTTATATAGTCTCCTTTGGTTTTACCAATAGTATAGTTTTTTCATCTGTTAACTTTGAAAACTACCACTAGCCTGGCATTTTTTTGTTTTGTGGTGGCTTACTGTGTCACTAGTATTTCCACTACCAGCAGAACTGTCTAAAATGAACAATGTTCAGCGGAGCTTCCAGACTAAGAACAGACTAAGATGAAGGACTGTCCACTTTAGAGGAACTAGCCACTGAAAGTGCTGTGGGGAGCATGGAAACATTGTCAGTTACTGAATAAACAGCAGCAAAACATTGTCAGAAATAGGGCCCGAAGATGAGCCGCTCAGGTCAGAAGGCACTCAAAATAGGACTGAGGCAGAGCTACTTTCTCAAAGTAGAGTCAACCGTAGTGACGTGGATGGAGTGTAAGCCTGTGAGAATAAAGCCTTAGGGATTGTCAATGGCTGGTGGGGCATGACTCAAAAATGAGAAGAAACAGCCTCAAATAGCAATTAATAATTGGAACCTGTAATGTCCAAAGTTTAAATCTAGGAAAATTGGAAGTTGTTAAAAATGAAAAAGGAACACATAAAGATCAATATTCCAGGCATTAGTGAACTGAACTGGGCTGGTATTAGCCATTTTAAATCAGAAAAGCATATGGTTTACCAATTCAGGAATGAGCTAATCAAGAGGAATGCTGTGGAGTTTATCATGTAATTCACTGCTAACTTCTGGGTTGAGAAGGAGGGCCGGTGCCTGGTGCTTGTGGTGTTGGAGTGAGACTGGAGACTGGGCTTTGAGGCCTGGCTCTGCCGTACTCATTGAGTTGAACTTCCTGGGTCTTATCTTTTCCACAAGGATGAACAGGGCATGAAAACAGAAGGTGAACTCCTACCTGCCCAAATCAGACCTGGGCCCTGGTCCATATGTCTGTGATGGTTCACTGATTGGACCAAGTGACTGTGTGTGTCTTGGGAGTAAAGTACTGATTTAAATGTGTGTGTAAAACATTTTGGTCTTGTGCAATTAACCCACAGTGAGGGAGCTTGGCAGAACGGTTCTTTCGCCAATTGGCCTTGCTTCTCATTTCAGGTGTCACCAGATGGACGACTTTGGGCCTGCCAAGAACCTCATGACCATGTGCTTCACCTACTATC